>NC_084666.1:80165624-81365624 GCF_028389875.1 Rhea pennata | reverse complement strand
ATCACCATGGCGGCGAAGGTCGTGATGGCCGCAGGGACGGCCCCGACCACACTGCCACCATTCTCACCACGCGCAGGGCCAGACCGGGCACCCACGCCAGTGAAGAAACCTGCAAGGAAAACAGCGGAGGGTTTGCATTGCCCCAGGAGCCGTGGGGATGGGCCGCGGCTCGGGGCAAACATCTCCTGGCCGGAGCACGGGGCAGCAGGAGAGGCTGGCAGAGCCGGCTCCCCGCAGCCTGGGGAAGAGCCACCCTGGGCAGCTTGGCACCAGCCCCGAGCATGTGAGCCCAGCTCTCCCATGCCAGGAACACCGGTGCCGGCAGATGCCCGTCACTGCAGCAGCAGGCCGGCAGCCGGGGCGCGAGCGCGGCGCCAGCCCCACCTCGGAGTGCTCGCAGCACCCCCATCGCGGCAGGACTCCCTGGATGGACACGCTGCTCCAACAGCACCTCCTCCCACGAGAGCCACGAGCCACTGAGCCAGCACTGGCTCCCCGAGGGAAAGGGGACCCCGGGGGCACTGTGACCCGCAGGGGCCCTGACGCCTCACAGAGGGCTGCCACCATCGCAGGGCCGGGGACCCCCCACGCCCCAAGTGTGGCCCTGCCTCAGGCTCCAAGGTTCACCGTCACTCCTCAGCCCTGGCTCTGAGCAGTGACCCTCTCCCCTCATCGTACGGGGGCAAGTGCTCCAACAGAGAGACCCCAGGAACCACCCGGGCCACTGCTCACATAAGCGCAGGGTCATTCGACGGTTTGGGGACTGATTACCTTTGGATGTGTTGAACTGAGATGGGTTTGGGAATTCTGCTTTGCCTTAACTTCCGCAGAAATAAATAAGCCTTTCCTAAAGCCAAGTGGAGTGTTGTTTTGTGACTCAGACTGCAGAAATCCAGCAATACCTGAGCAAAATAAAATTGTAATCACTGGTTCATTGCTGTTGCTCCTATCACCCATTCAAAGTGCCTCAGAGCTGCATCCTTTCCTCTGTCTGCTTTTCCCCTCAATCCCTAACCTCATCGCCATCCCACCAGTGAAATTCTCCTTTGGGAACAGTTAGAAAATTTAAGCTCTCCCTGCTCGCCCCATCAATCACCCCCTGCCCTGCAGGTGTTCATTTGGCAGAGACATAGCATTGCTCAAAGGGGCATTTAGTCCTGGGATGCACTGGGAATAGAAGGGACTGACCGGCGAGCTGCATCATTTGCCAAACCGCCTGCACTGGGGCATCTGAGCTTTCCTGGGAAGATGAAGCAGTGATTTATGAGGGACTTGTCTTCTATTAAAGAAAACAAAACCAGAAACAACCCCTGAATCTTTTGCTGGTTCACACAACTTGAGCCCAGAGGGGTTAGCACAAAACTGACAGGGCAGCACGTCTGTGCTTATTTTTCAAGCTTGCTCAGCATGTGAAAGGGAATATGTACCTTTAGGAAACCCCTCTCTTTTCATATAGGCTTTGAAAAAAGTCATCGATAAGTCAGTTGGGCAACTGATCACATGCAAAGCCCAGGAAGCAGAAAGATGTCTCATGTCTTGGGCCTCACGTAGAATGAAGTCTTTGTGTGGGGATACTTCAGCAACAGGAAGGATAGGAAAAAAGCATACCTAGAACATCTTTGAAGATGAGGATTTTCTGAGTTTTACCTAGCAAGATCTTACCCTGGTATCCTTGATTACAGTTTGTGAGGAAGTGAAATATGCCTTTGCTCTAATTAAGAGAGAAAAAGATCAGACTTTCTGTGTTTCCCTTCACAGGGGTTGGGGTGAGCCTGTCTCTGCAGAGTACAGTGGTGTGAATAAGTTGTGGGGCAGAGAAAGAGATTTGGAGACTTGTTGCATCTTTGCTGCTGCCTGGGCCATCTGAGGCAACTGCTCACCCTTACTCTGTGCTCTGGCCATGTCGCTGAGGAGCTCTTTACCACAGGAGTTCTGTTTAGGATGATGAGTGAGTTGAGAGCCTATGGGCAGCCAAATATTGGGGATGCTCTTGTGGCTACAGGCCACCTGGTCAGGAAGAGGAAGTCAATGAGGCCTCCTACAGACAGCTGGAAGTAGGCTCACCATCACAGGTTCTGGTTCTCATGGGGGATTTCAACCACCCTGATATCTGCTGGAAGGACAACACAGCTGGGCAGAGAGTGTCCAAGAGGCTCCTGCAGAGCACTGATGATAACTTTTTGACACAGGTGGTGGAGGAGTCAAGGAAGAGATGTATTCTGCTGGACTTTGTAGTATGCAAAAAAAGAAGAACTGGATGGAGATGTGAAGGTTGGGAGCAGCCTTGGCTGCAGTGACCATGAGATGGTGGAGTTCAGGGTCCTGCAAGAAGGAAGCCAGGCAATAAGTAGGATCTCAACTCTGGACTTCAGGAGAGCAAGCTTTGGCCTCTTCAGGGACCTCCTTGGAGGAATCCCATGGGTCAGGGCCCTAGAAGGAAGGGAGGTCCAAAAGAGCTGATTAATATTCAAGTGTCACTTCCTCCAAGCTCAAGAGCAGTGCGTCCCTATGAGGAAAAAGTCAAGCAAAGGGAGCAGGCAACCTGCAGGGATGTGGAAGGATCTCCTGTCAAAACTCCAGCAGAAGAAGGAAGTAGACAGGATGTGGAAGAAGGGACAGGCCACTTGGGAGGAATATAGGAAGTCTATCAGAGTATGCAGGGATGTGGCGAGGAAGGCTAAAGGCTATGTGAAATTAAATCTGGCAAGTGATGTCAAGGACGACAGGAAGGGCTTCTTCCAAGGCATCAGTAGCAAAAGGAAGAGAAGGGAAAATGTGGGGTCGTTGCTGAATGGTGTGGGGGCCCTGGTGATGAAGGATACAGAGAAGGCAGTTCCTGAATGCTGCCTTTACGTCTGTAATGCAGTCTTTACTGCTAAGGGCAGCTCTCAGGAATCTCAGAGCCTGGAGACAAGGGAGAAAGTCTGGAGAAAGGAAGACTTTCCCTTGGTTGAGGAAGATCAGGATAGAGATCATTTAGGCAAACTGGACACCCACAAATCCATGGGCCCCAATGGGATGCACCCACAAGTGCTGAGGGAGCTGGTGGATGTCACTGCAAGGCCACACTCCACCACCTTGGAAAGGCCATGGAGAACGGGAGAGGTGCCTGAGGACTGGAAGAAAGCCAATGTCACTGCAGTCTCCAAAAGGGCAAGAAGGAGGATTCAGGAAACTACAAGTCAGTCAGCCTCACCTCCATCCCTGGAAAGGTGATGGGACAGCTCCTCCTGGATGTCATCTCTAAGGAAGTGGAGGAAAAGAAGGTGATCAGGAATAGCCAGCATGGATTCAGCAAGGAGGAATCCTGCTTAACCCATCTGACAGCCTTCTGTGGTGGGATGACTGGCTGGGTAGCTGAGGGGAGAGCAGTGGACATTGTGTACCTTGACTTTAGCAGGGCTTTTGACACCGTCTCTCACAACCTCCTCCTCATTGTACCTCTGTTTGTAGCCCCCCAAAGCACAGGACTTGGCCTTGCTTTTGGACCCCAAAAATGCAGGTCTCAGGAATGTACTTGGTGAATGTACTTTCCAAACACAGATGAAGCCTCCATTGGCGGCTCCAGAAATGCAGTCCTTAGCCTCTGCATTTAGTCTCCACAGCAGCCAACCTCGGTTCCATTTTATCCCTGAGCCAGTAATGAGCTCTTGTGGCCAGGAAGGCTGATGGTATCCTGGGGTACTGCCAGCAGGTCAAGAGAGGTGATCCTGCCCTCTACTCAGCCCTGGTGAGGCCACATCTGGAGCCCTGTGTCCAGTTCTGGGCTCCCCAGTACAAGAATCAAAGAATCATAGATTCAGGAAAGTTGGAAGGGACCTGTGGAGATCATCTAGTCCGACCTCCCTGCTCAGCAGGGTCACCCAGAGGGATCTTACCAATGCCTACAAATATCTGAAGAGAGGGTGTCAGGGGGATGGGGCCAGACTTTTCAGTGGAGCCCAGTGACAGGACAAGAGGCAACAGGCACAAACTGAAACAGGATGTTCCAGCTGAACACAAGGAAAATCTTCTTTGCTCTGAGGGTGACAGAGCACAGGAACAGGTTGCCCAGAGAGGTTGTGGATTCTCCTTCACTGGAGATATTGAAAACCTGCCTGGACATGATCCTGTGCAACGTACTCGAGGTGACCCTGCCTGAGCAGGGGGTTGTGCTAGATGATCCCCAGAGGTCCCTTCCAACCTCAACCTCTGGGTTCTGGGATTCTGTGAACACTGAAGCAGCGAGTGACGGGCACATAAATATTGAAGTGAGGGTTTTGGACCAGTGCACGAATATTGAACCAAGCGCATGAATATGAAGCAGTGACAAACGTACCAACATTGAAGTTGCGATGAGCAAAGAGCTTGTGAATGTTCAATGCAGTTGATTAATGAGCTTGTGTCCATGGCACCAAACTCACTGACTGGTTATGTAGTACTGAAAGTGCTGTACAGGTGCTGACGGATTAGTGAGTAGACGCTGAATCACTGTGACTCATTGAGCACTCGGTTGGTGTTGAGCAACTGGCTTATCAATATTCAATCAGTAATGACTCCCTGGTCAATGTGGATTCAATACCTATAAGCTAACTGGTTAATTAGTAGTGAAAATCTTGTGCAAACGCTGACTGATTAGTTTCTGTATGTTGAATCCCTGCTGGCTAACTGAACTAACTGAGCAAGTAGCTTATGAATATTGGATCAATACTGACTCACTCGTCAGTACTGATTCAGTACCTATAAGCTAACTGGTTAATTAGCGTTGAAACCATGGCCTAACAGCTGGATAAAGACTGGACCCAGAAGATGGTGCCCCCCCCCCTTCCCAAAAGCATGTTCGTGTCAGAAACTCTCTCAGACGTGAGGTTCAGCCTGGTGCTTGCCGTCTCCTGCCCTCAGGGCCCTTGCACACAGATCCCCACAGCAGTCGACCTCAGCTTCGTTTCACCCCTTAGCCAGCAATATGCCCTTGTGGCCAGGAAGGCCAGTGGTATCCTGGGGTGCACTAGGAAGAGTGTTGCCAGCAGGGCAAGGGAGGTGATCCTGCCCCTCTACTCAGCCCTGGGGAGGCCTCATCTCGAGTACTGTGTCCCGTTCTGGGCTCCCCAGGATAAGAGAGAGTTGGAGCTACTGGAGGGAGTCCAGCGTGGGGCTATGAAGATGATGAGGGGACTGGAGCACCTTTCCTAAGAGGAATGGCTGCGAGAGCCAGGCCTGTTCAGCCTGGAGAAAAGCCTGAGAGGGATGTTACCAACGCCTGCAGATATCTGAGGGGAGGGTGCCAAGGGGATGGGGCTGGACTTTTCAGTGGAGCCCAGTGACAGGACAACAGGCAATGGGCACAAATCGAAACACAGGAAGCTCCAGTGAGATATGAGGAAAACTTCCTTTATTGAGACTCCTTTCAGGCTGGCTCGCACGGATGCAGCTTTATAGCTCTGCTGCCCCGGGCTGCCGGGTTCCCACGGCTGCTGCCCGCCGTGCACGGGGTGACCGATTGCACCGCTGCCTCTGCCGAGCTGCAATGACACCGATGCCGCGGGAAGGCACCATGGGCGACCGGCCGTGACACCCCAGCGCTCCGCGGCAGCACCCGGGTCTGTGCCAGCCCCCTCCCTGCATCCCGGCTGCCGCGGGCACTGCCGGTGCCTCCCAAGCCCGCGGGGTGGCCACTCGGCCGCCGGCACCTACCTCCCCACCGCGACGCCGGGTCCTGCCGCTGCGGCCTCTCGGCTGGCGCCGCATTCATCAGGAGGCCTGGCACGGGGATGTCATCGTCAGGGCCCGGCCCCGATGCCAACCCCGATTCCCCATTTCCGGCCCTGACCCGACCCGGGGATGCGGCCGGAGCAGCGCCGGAGCCCGGCGCTGCCTCTCACCCAGGATGCGGACGGCTGCCTCCTGCGGCGCCTGGCAGCTCCCCGTGCAGCAGCTCTGGGCCATGTGGCAGAGGCTCTCCAGCAGTGCGGGGCAGTCTCGGGCCTGGGGCAACACAGGGGCAAGGGAGATCGTCTCGAGCTCCTGGCACCCCTCTGTGCCCCCGCACCCACCCAGGCGGCCCAGCGGTGCGGGAGCCATGGGGCAGGCGGCCATGCAGGGCCATGGCTGTGGCACAGAGCTCGCTCGCTCGCTTGCTCACTCACCAGGTGCCTGCAGAGCTCATCCTGCAGCTCGGCGGCGCTCAGCCCAGTGCTGGCGGCCACGCGACGTCGCACCCTCTCTGATGCCAGGAATGGGGCACACCGGTGCAGGGCCATCTTGCACGCCTGTGAGAGAGCACCGGCCTGGTCGCGGGGACACCGCGCGCCTGCCCGGGACCACGGCAGGCACCTGCCCCCTCGTGGCCCCGCTCCCCGCCAGGTGCCCCCCAGCACTTCCCAGGTCCCCAGTGACCCCAGGACCAAGCCCCCCCCCTGGCCCCAGTGCTCCTCCCCGTGGCTCTGCAGCATGCTCGAGGCTCTTACATCACGGACTGCCGGTGCCGGGTCCCCGAGGTGCAGCACCAAGCTGGGGAACGATGCCTCCACCTCCCTGCTGAAGAATGACCTCCTCCCTGAGGCAGAGGCAGAGGCGGCCAGGGCGCCGTAGAGGGTGAAGGCTGAGCAGCGCAGGGCTTCTTCCTCCTGCAATGAAAAAGCCCGCCGGGCCGGCTGCTAGTGAGGCCATCGCATGCCAGGACCCAGCGGGGCGCTGCCCGTGGGGGATGCGCCCCCACGACAGCTCCTGCCCCGAACGAGAGCTAGCGGCTCCACTCACCGCTCCCCAGAAGGCCCGGCTGGACCTGGTGACCTCTTCAAAGGCCGAGCCAATGGCCCTGGCCACCAGCGGCCCCAGCACTTTCGCCAGTGCCAGCAGGCTCTCGGCTGCCACCTCCACGCTGGCCCCGTCCTCCAGGCCCCCGCGTAGCACTGCCACCACGGCTGCCCCGTGCCTCTGCAGCTGCAGAGCGATGGGCGCATGAGCCACTCGCTGCTGCTGCCTCTTGCTGCAGCTCTGCGCCTCGGCGCCCAGGCCAGCGCTTCCCACAGCCAGCCCAGAGCAGACCCCAGCCCGGGAGCCCCCACCGGCACCCAGCAGCCCTCTGCCGCCTTGCTGGCACGGGAGCGAGGAGTGCCACCTCCACAGGGCCCCGTGACGGCCTCTGCTCCTCTCTCCGGCTCCTCGAGGGGCCCTGGGAGGCTCTCGAGCTCGGGCTGTGCTCAGAGCCCAGCAAAGTCAGCCTCACCTTCACCGGTGCTCCGCTTGCCGCGTTGCCCAGGCCTCTCATTGCCATCTGCTGCACGGCGCTGACGGGGTCGCGCGCCCTCGCCGCAAAAGCCTCTAAGAGGGGCTTCAGCAGCTTTCTCTCCTCCACTAGCCGGTCCTTCATCAGCTGCAATCGAGCAACGGGGCCACTCGCATTGGCTGTGATTCATGCCAGGCAGGCGAGACAGGCATAGGAACCCCCCCCAAAACCCTGCCCCACCGCTGCCTCACCTCAGCAAAGAAAGCTGTGGCCGTGAGCCGCAGGTTTGCTGAGCACGAGTCCAGCCAGGTGGAGAGGTTCTGCAGCAGGCGCGGTGGGACAAGCTCCGCGCGGAGCAGCACGCTGTGCACACAGCACCAGCAGGCTGGTGAGGCACCGGCACGCGGGCTGGCCGCGGGCCGCGACTCCCAGCTTCTCCCACTGCGACGCGGACGCCGCTCTGCACCTCAGCAGAACTGCTGGGTGCACAGGAAGCCCCCGGCAGCCCTTTCCCCAGGTGCAGGCCCCGTGATGGGGCAGGACACCTGGGGGCTCTCACCTCGCCAGAAGACACACGCCAGTGCTGTGAGCCTGGCGCTCGGCCAGGGACGCCCATGCTCCCTGCTCCCGGAGCAGCCGAAGCCACCGCTCCTCCAGGCACTTGGAGAGCACCAGCTCCAGCACCTCCACAAACAGCCTGCAGAAAAACCCAAAGAAAGTGCCAGGCGCAGTAGTCTGAGGAAAGATTGCCCGTCAGCAGAGCCCCATGATGGCCCCCTGCTGCAACACGGGGCCTACGGGCAGCAACAGCCACACTGCGGCCATATCCCCAGGTGCTGCCCTGCAGTGACCAGTCCCCTCTCCCCACAGAGGCAGCCCAGCGCTAGCGGGACAGTCAGCCACAGATCGCCTGAGCAAAGCCCGCAGGCACAGGCCAGCCTGCCCCCTGCCCCTGCTGCTCCTTACCTGCCTGACGTGTCGGAGCTCTCGGGCTCCCTGAGGGACGGTTCCATCTCCTCCCGCAGCGTCTCACTGACCTGCCCCAGGAGGCTGGGAAGCAGGTCAGGAAGCAGGTGCTGGACCAGCCCCTCGCTCTGCAGCACTGACACCATCTCACAGAGGGCGCGGATGATCTACAGAAAAATTCAGCCAGGAATCGCATGGTAAAACCAGGGCTTGTCCCACTGGCCACGTCCCCCTGATGGCTGGGGCAGCTCTTACTGTCTCCGCTTCTCACTGCAGCGACAGCCTTGCGGCCCAGCACTGGCAACTGTCCCAGTTCCCCACACCACTAACGCTGCCACTGTCCCAGCAGAGCATCCGCGAGGCTCCACGGGTGCTCGCAAAGAGCACAAAACCCCCTCGCACTAAAGCACCGGTTGGAAAGCAGGTGCAAAGCAGCGCTAATGCCGCTGCAGCTGACCGTACCGTGTGAGGCTCCAGGGCAGCCTGGCTGCTGCCCAGCTCCCGAGCGCAGCACTCGCTCCCCTGGCTGCTGTCTCCGGCTGCCCTTAACTTTTCAGTTAAGCGCTCCAGGATTGGGTATCCCAGAGCGCTTCTCCCTAGGCTCCTCCACACTTCCACTGTGTTGCTGCAAGGGAACAGACACTCACCCGTGAGCCCGCATCCTCGGGAACCTGCAATGACCTCATGAGAGGCCAAACACTGGGTGTGACAGCAGAGGGGAGGGCAAGCGCAGAGACCTGTCCATGGGCAGACACCTCTGGAGGAGACTGTCAATCACCGGTTCCTGGTGGCAGCGGGCCAGGATGAACATCGCTCGCAGCACAAAGCACCTGCGGGTGCTCTGCTGGGTGCTCTGCAGGCAGGTGCAGAGGATGGTGACGAGTTCAGGTACCTGAAAGGAGGAAGGCGACAAAGAACAGCTCAGCACATCCTTGGGGGCCAACAGCCGAAAGCAGACAAGGGTGAGCACAAAGAATGCCTCTCCCACCTCCTCCTGGAATATTTGCTCTCCGCAGTCCCCCAGGAAGGTGAGTGCCCACCGCCCAGCAGCCCACGCGCGCACGGGCCTGGTGCACTGCAGGCTCTCCATGACAGTGTCCATGAAGTCTGCAGCCTGGCCTTGGGGGACATGCTTGCAAACCAGCTGGGGAGAAATCAGAAACACAAGCGATCTCATCACAAGTGGCTCAGATGCAAAACGCACACCCTGACAGCAGCACTCTCACACACACGTGCAAGCGCACACACCATGACCCCCAGCCCACTTTTCGGGGGCTCATTACCTTTGCGATGTTGGTGGAGGTGGCCAGCAGAGAGTCGGGGGCGACGGCGTTGAGCCTCTCCCGCAGGTACCTGATCTCGTTAGTGCATGGCGCCACGTCCGTGGTCTCAGCTGGAGCCAGGAGAAGGGAGTCATGGTGGGGAGCCAACATGCGGCCCCGCAGGCAGCAAGGGGAGGACCCGAGGGAGGGCAGCGAAGGCCACGTGAAGGCAGGGTCCCCCAAGGTGGCACAGCAGGTTTGTGAGCTAGGTGAGGGGCCGGCCGTGGAGGGGGACAGTCCCTGGCGTAGGGACGACGTGCAGCCCTGAGACAGCAGCGGGGACCGCTCTGCCCGCTCTCCTCACCTCCGATTTGGAGCAGGTGGCCGAGGCAGGTGGCTGCCCGCCAGCGGGACGCAGCTGAGGCATCACAGGTCAGAGGCCCCAGTAGTCCCGCCAGGGAGCCGAACTGCTCGCAGGCGCGGCCTCGCTGTGGGAGCAAGAGGCAGGCGAAGAGGTCACCGGCAGCCCTGCGGCTGCTCGCCCTCTCCCAGCCGTGCTGCCCCCCAAGCCGTGGCCGAGCTGGGGGGGAACAAGGGGCCGCCCCACAGCCCCAGGGGACCCGAAATCCGGCACGCACCCCCCCCCCACGCAGAGCTCCCTGTGCATGGGGTCCCCGCTCACCCCATGCTCGCGTTGCTCCTCATGAGCACCCAGCAGCTGAACGCACACCTGCAGGGCCCTCTCCCGCTCGCACTCCTCGGCTGAGGCGAGCCAGTGCCGCAGGACCTGGCACGGGCAGACATGTCTCACCGTGGGTGTCCTTCTGCCCTGCACCCCTCGCCGGCACCCTGCCTTCCTGGGCAGGGAGCCCCTTTCCCACAGGGACCTCCTCACTTCGGGGTCTCACTGCTGGCAGCACTGGCTTGTGCTGCGCCACTCGCTCGCAGCTGCGTCTGGGGACTCTCACCTGTACCACGTCCTCGAAGCAGATGGGGGCCGGCTCTTCCCGCAGAAGGGTTCTCATGAGCTGGCCCAGCGCCCGCAGGGATGGCGCCTGCACACCCTGGCACCAGAAAGTGGGGTTGAGGCCGGGCACCCCATGGAAACGCCAGCACAGCCAGCGGCTGCTGCAGCGCGGGGCGCCCGGAGCTGAGCCCCACTGAGGGGCGGCCCAGAGGGGCCGGTACCTACCGGTGCCACTGGAGCAGCCGCTGCCACCTCCCCTCTCGCCTCCATCTGCTCTGGGTGACGGAGGCACACGACGCCCCGGCAGCACTGAGCCAGGAGGCTGCATTTTTCCTCCCTGCTCAGACGGGGCTTCAGCTTGCTGCCAGGAGAAACAAGTTAGAGAAGCCTGAGAGGAGGCTCACTCGCACTCTCCAGAGCGAGGCAAAGGACAACTGCCTTTGGCCCCATCGACAGCCCCAAATTCAACGTCTGCAGCCCCAGCCAGAGCCGCCAGCTGTGCTGCAACACGCAGCAACTGCCGCAGCCCCGGGATAGACCCTACCTCAACTGCTCCACAGCCATGAGGGCCCGGGGCTGCACTGGGGACTCCTGGGGCTCCTCCTGCATCACCTCCTGCAAGGCACAGGGAGACACGTGCAAGGTGGGCAGCGGGCAGGGGCACAGGAGAGCCCTCCTGCCCGCCCCGGCCAGGGGCTCTGCTGCCAGACCCTACAGGCACCGGCCCCGCAGGATGAGGTGGCTGCTCCCTGCCTCAGGACTCCCCACAAACCCCACTCACCCCACTGCAGAGCCTAAAACTCCCCAGGTGACAGCCCCAGCTCTGGGCACTCACCAGCAGCATCTGCAGAAGCTCCCGCTTGCAGCACAGCTCGAACCTGGGGCCGGCGTCTGCAGCCTGGATGGCAAGGCTGATCTCAGTTACGCTCTGCACCAGGGAGAGCTTCAGCTGCGCGTCCTGATGCCAGGGGAGAAAAACAGGCTTTGAGCTTTGCCGAGGGCAGAAAGAGCAGCAGGGCCGGGGGGAATCTGCCTCCACATACAGCACAGGGAGGACGACACTGCAGAGAACGCTGGGGAGCCCCACAGACCCCTGCTCGGCACCTGTGCCCCAGCAAGGAGACCTCTCTGCCCTCCCAGGAATAAGCCTCCCAGGTGGAGGGAAGCAGCTGTCCTGGCCGGAAAGACCCCACAGTCCCTGCCCCAGGGCAGCAGGGCGAGCGCATGGGAAGGGCGAGGAGGCCCCCGTCTGGCTCTGCCCCACACCCTGAGCACCCACCTGGCAGCCCTCTCGGTAGAGCTGCAGGACGTTCCCCACGATGTCTCTCTCCACGTGGGTGAGCAGCTGCTCCCTGGGGGCGCGCAGCGCCATCCGGCCGTAGATCACCATGAGCGTCGCACGAGCAGCGCGGTTCCTCAGTGCGTGGCTCTGCTGCAGGTCGCCGGAGAAGAGCTGAGATGTCAGCCCGCAGCCCCGCTGTGCCCGGGGCTCTGTGCGCTCCTGCAGCAGGAGCTGCCCCGCGCCTGACCTCCCGGCAGCTCCCCACAGTGACACCCCGGACCTTTACCTTCCGGTGTTTCAAGGTCCCCGTGAATTGCTGCACTGAGGACAATGCCAGCTGGAAGTGGCTCTCGGCGCAGCGGGACACAACCGAAACGATTCCCTGCAACAGAGCAGAAATGGGGAGTTGCTCCAAGCCCACCCCCCAGGCCTGGCTAGCTCCATCGGCCAGGCAGGACCTTTCCCCAGGGAAACGGCTGCAAACAGTACACGAGTAAGGGCTGGAGCAGGGCACGCAGAGTCCCTCTGCTCCAGGGACACGCAGGGGACTCGCGGGAAAGCAGGGCGCCAGGAAGAAACCTCACCTGTGCCTCCCACAGCTCCAGGAAGTTGGTTGCTTCCAGATGTTGCAGGGTCTGCTCTCGCACGTGGCGCAGACACCCACAAGCTGCCAGGGCCGTGCCGAGAGCCTTGTAGAGGAACCGCTGCAAGAGGAGAGGCCGGGCCCCGGCCACGGTGAGCTGTGGCAGATCACCGCCGCCAGCCCTCGCCCCGGCCTGAGCCTCCCAGGCTCTGCCGCTGCAGCCCTCGGGGCGCGCCGCCGCCAGGGCACAGACCTTCTCCCAGGACAGGCGGGGAGAGCCACCCAGCTGCCGGCTCAGCTCCCGGCTCAGCTCCACGGTCCAGGCCTCGCTGGCGATGACCTCCAGCGACGCTCGCAGGAACTGGGGTGCAGCGGGAGGTGAAGCAAACACCCCCCCCTGCCTCGGCCAGGGCCTTTGGCACAGCCAAGCGGCCCCGGAGACCGTCGGGGCAGAGCTCCCCCTCCCGACAGCCTGTCTGCCACCCGCCCCTCTGGCAGCCTGCCTCTGGCTCTTCCCCAGCCCCCAGCTTCCTGCACCACTTGTCCCGCCCCTGTCTGCCCCATGCAGCTGGGCCCCACAGGGACGCTGTACCTTCAGCAGGAGGCTGTCCCACTCGGCCCTGTCCAGGAAGCCGGCGGTTGTTCCTGCAAAGCCCATGGAAGCAAAACCCTCACCGTTACTCCAGCAAATGCGGCAGCAGAGCCCGGGCAGCTGCTTTGCAGCCCGAAGCCCCAAAGCCTCAGCCCAGTGGGCTGATGAGTGCTGGCAAACGTGGCACCGTTGCCTGCCAGGCTGGGGAGCTGCAGGCATTCTGCTGCGCCTTTGGCCCCCAGCCTCCGCCTCCCGCCCGCACTTTACCTGCCAGGTGCTGCAGCAGCAGGGGGATCTCTGTGGCCCAGCTCGCCCCCACTGCTCTGTGGATCGTGCCACAGAGCACCTGCAGCAGCTGCAGGGCTGCGGCTCCATGGCCACCGCCTGTGTGTGGAGCCACAGCTGCCACCACCTAGGCCGGGGTGGGAGAGAGAGACACACTGGTGCCTGCCCCAGGAGCCACGGCTGCCCCGCGGGCAGGCAGGCAGGGAGGGCAGCGCTGCCCTGGCCAGCAGCAGGCAGACGATGGCTTTGGCTGGGTGCTGCCGTCCCCTGGGAGCAGCCGGAGCCCCCCGATGGGCAGGGAGGCTCAGGCACCCTCTACCATGCTCCTGCCTCCTCCTCCCGGGGTGCCCAGCACCAGCTGCAGCACCATCTCTCCCGGGCTCTCCCCTCACCCCGGCCACAGAAGCTCCTTCCCCGGGGGCCCCGGTACTCACCAGCAGACGAGCCAGCAGGGCTTGGGGAGCCGGCAGAGGGGCTGCAGGCACAAGGAAAGGCTGTGTTAGACGCCCAGCTCGCGCCACGTCCCACATCCCCGTGCAGGGCTGAACAGCACCCTGGTCGCGCCGCCTCCCCACCAGGCCTGAACAGCCGTGCTGAATGGCTGCTGGCTAAGCAGGCCTGGCATGGCAGGAACAAGCCCCCAGACCCCCGCGAGAGCTGGGCACAGCAGCCAGGGAAGCGGCTCGTGGGGCACAGCCATCATGCCCAGCAATGGGCACTGCTCTGCCCTGTGCTGCCCCAGCCCTCCTGCGTGGGGGGCTGGCAGGGGATGCAGGGACATGCACTGCCCCCCCCCCCCCCCAGCCGGCCTGGCACAGCGTGCTGTGACTTTCTGCTCCCCACCTGGCTCTGCAGGCTTCAGGGCCTCGGGCGCTGCCTTCTCTTCCTCGCCCTCTGTTCTCTCTGCTCTCTCGGCCAGGGCACGCAGGCAGCGGCACAGCGGGACCAGCATGCCCGTATACTCAGCTGGCACCACATACTGCAGCAGCCTCGGCCACAGGAGCTGCGGGCAAGAAGCAGCCCGTTCGGCACGCTGCCATTGCCGCCTCTGCATCCCAGGTCCCCCGTCACTGCCACTTCTCTGGCCCCGGCCCAGCCCCTCGGCCTCGCTCCTTCCCAGCTTTTCTGGCTAAGCTGGGGTGCATGGGCCGAGGACAACTCACCTTGGCCACCGCTCCGGCAGATACGTCCAGTGAGCCCAGGACGTGGGTGCAGAGGCGCTGAACAGTCCTCTCTTCCCACACTTCCACCACCGAAAGTTTTCCTGTTGCCTGTGAGACCGAGGTGGGAAACACCCGTCAGTGCCCCTTGCCAGGCCCCACAGTGCACACCATGGGGAGGTGCCCCCACGGCGACCTCGGCCCTGGCGGCACAGGATGCAGGCCCGGTGCCACGCTCTGCCCTTACCAGTCTGCCCGAGGCCCGGCTGAACTCGCCGAAGAGGTGCCCCACCACGTCCCACGCCGAGCAGCCCGGGGCGCTGGAGTGCAGCAGCTCCCCGAGGAAACGCAGCACTGCCTTCCTCACCTGCAGGCACGGCGAGGCTGCAGCCATGGCACCAAAGGGCCCAAAGCCCCAGGGAAACTGCCCTTGCCCCAGCCTGGCCCCCACCAGCTCACCTGGGCTGCAGGGTCGTGGCACACAGACTGCACCAGCTTGGTGAACAGGGGCAGCTTCTCTCTCACATCGGGGGCTGCAGGAGACAAGGAGAGGCAGGCGCTGAGGCTGAGCCCCCGTTTTCGCAGGGACTCAACACGGCTCCCCAGCTTTCCCCACACAAGCGGGACAGAAAAGGGGGCCAGGCTGCACATCAGAGGAAGCGGCAGCATTCCGGGGAGACGATGTTTCTCCAGCCCGGCTTACTGACCGTCGCAGCGGACAAGAGCTTGCAGCATTTCCACGGCTGCCACGCGATCGACCTTGTTCCCGGTCCTGAGCTTATAGTACAGGAACACGATGGTCTCCTCCGGGCAAATTCGGGCTGCGGGGAAGAGATCACGCTCAGTATCAGTGACCAGCATCTTCCCACACAGGCAGGCCTGTGAGAGAGCTGCCAGGATGCAGCGGCGCGGCGCCGGTTCTTCTCTCCTCACCCTGCAGCACCATGCAGTGGCACAACTCTGCTCGGTGCCCTGGGCTGGGCGGCTCCATCTCATCGCAGAGCTGCGAGAACAAGGCACGTTTCAGGGAAAGCCACATCGGCGGGCAGAGGGATGGAAAAGCACCCATGCTGTCAGCGCTCATCTGGTGGGCAGCTCTGGACATGGACCCACGGCCAAAGCCCAGAGCTCTGGGCACATGCAGGGCTGCGCAGCAGCTCCAGGGCAGCAGTGTGATGTCAGGCCTTACCTGCTCGTGCACAGCCGCGATGACAGCCAGAATCTTGGCTCGGGGCACCTGGGCCTGAACATCCATCACGGCCCACAGGAAATAGTTGAGACTCTGCATGGGAGCAGGAGAAGGAGAGGGCAGCTGTCACCGCGAGCCCCAGGCCCCCAGTCCCTGTTCCTGCTCGAAGGGCCTTGGCTCCTCCCGGCACCCCGCAGCTCCCCGATGCCTCGCGGCACCTGCTTGGTCCCTGGCTGCGCCGTGCCCCGCAAGATGCCTCACCCTGGTCACCCCTGAGGGGTCCTGGACTTCTCGGTATTGGTGCAGCAGCCAGAGAAGCTGCTCCCAGGCATGTTGGTGGTGCTCCTCCGCGTGCAGCAGGACACCCATCATAACAGCCATCGCCCTCAGCATGGCCTGCTTGCCCTGTTGAGCGAGGCAGGGTGACATGCCATGTCGAGGCCACGGGTCCCTCCAGTGCTCGCCTGCCCCAGACACCAGTCGGCCCTTCCCGCATGGGGCTTTCCCTTCCCCGGCACCCCTGGCCACATGGGCTGGCTCGCCAGCACAGGGAGTGTTTCCTCCCAGCACCAAGCCCACCCCGCTGGCTGGCCCCAGCATTCAGGCCAGAGCAGCAGCACTCACCTCCTCCTCCTTGCAGCTCTGCCAGCTCCTGCCCGCGTAGCAGACAAGCGAGTAAACAGGGGCGCAGAGCTGGGCGGCCCCCAGGTGAGGGAAGTCGCATTTCTCCCGTTGGCGGAGGTATGCGCTGATCCCGCTGCACCACTGCTCCACAACTGCAGCACAGCAAGGGACACGGGGTGGTGACAAAGGCTCTGACCGGCGCGACACCTTGCTCAGCCCAGCCGTGGTGCCCTGAGAGCCTGGCGACGCACCCCCTCCCCTTCCCTATCCCCACCTCTGTCCCCATCCCTTCCCCTCCCCGCGGCCCTGCCGTGGCACCAGCACTCACCGCCACAGACGGCGCACAGCATCCGGCTGCTCCCCGCTGTGCTCAGCACGCCGCGCAGGGCTGCCAGCGTCTTTCCCGCGAAGGGCACGCACTGCAGGGCTGTCGAGAGGGCAGGGGTGGGAGGCCTCAGTCACTAGAGACGCTGCAGCCTGGCGCAGGGCTGCACCGGGGCAGGGGGACGGGAGAGCTGCCACAGCCCCAGGGAAGCCCTGGTGCAGGGAGGCTCAAGCCAGGGCCCCATGTGCCGTACCGTAGCGGATGGCCAGGTTGTGCAGAGTGTGGAGGACCAGCTCCACCGACATCTCCTCCAGGGCCTGGAGGTGGCCCTGCAGCACCGACACCACATCATGCAGGTGCCAGCGGGCCAGCGCCACCAGGACGTCACTCGCCGCCATCCTCACGGCGGCCGTCGTGTCCTAGAAGACAGCAGCCGGCGTGTGGCAGCAGCATGGCCAGCTCAGCTGGCTCCTGCGCTCAGCCGCCGGGCAGGACGCACAACCCACAGCCCAGCTCCCGCTGCCCCTTGTGCACACAGCCCACAGCTGCCTCTCTGGGCAGCTCCAAGTCACCACCTCGAGCCCCGCCGGGCGCATGCTGAAGCCTCTGCCCGGGCTGGCTGGGCTGGGCGCCCGTGTCCGGGTCGCCTCTGTGAGAAGGAGCTCACCTGGGCCACGCGCAGGTCCTGGGCTGCCAGTGCTATGGCTCTGCCTGCGACAGAGCTCTGCAGGTCGCTCTCGTCGCCCCACAAGACGCTCTCCAGCTGGCGGTAGGCCTCTGCTCTGCCGCCCTGGGGACACACCGTGCACAACAGCCGTGGCACATGCTGCCCCATGGCAGCTCCGCCATGCTGACACCGGGCACCAGCACCCTGGCCCCAGGGATGCCGGGGCACCGCGGGAGCCCTCGAGACCCGTGCAGCCCCGTGGGATGCCCCCGCCTCACCTGAGCATCTTCCAACTGGTCCAGAATAGAAATCACCACGGCGGCGAAGGTCGTGATGGCCGCAGGGACGGCCCCGACCACACTGCCACCATTCTCACCACGCGCAGGGCCAGACCGGGCACCCACGCCAGTGAAGAAACCTGCAAGGAAAACAGCGGAGGGTTTGCATTGCCCCAGGAGCCGTGGGGATGGGCCGCGGCTCGGGGCAAACATCTCCTGGCCGGAGCACGGGGCAGCAGGAGAGGCTGGCAGAGCCGGCTCCCCGCAGCCTGGGGAAGAGCCACCCTGGGCAGCTTGGCACCAGCCCCGAGCATGTGAGCCCAGCTCTCCCACGCCAGGAACACCGGTGCCGGCAGGTGCCCGTCACTGCAGCAGCAGGCCGGCAGCCGGGGCGCGAGCACGGCGCCGGCCCCACCTCGGAGTGCTCGCAGCACCCCCATCGCGGCAGGACTCCCTGGATGGACACGCTGCTCCAACAGCACCTCCTCCCACGAGAGCCACGAGCCACTGAGCCAGCACTGGCTCCCTGAGGGAAAGGGGACCCCGGGGGCACTGTGACCCGCAGGGGCCCTGACGCCTCACAGAGGGCTGCCACCATCGCAGGGCCGGGGACCCCCCACGCCCCAAGTGTGGCCCTGCCTCAGGCTCCAAGGCTCACCGTCACTCCTCAGCCCTGGCTCTGAGCGGTGACCCTCTCCCCTCATCGTACGGGGGCAAGTGCTCCAACAGAGAGACCCCAGGAACCACCCGGGCCACTGCTCACATAAGCGCAGGGTCATTCGACGGTTTGGGGACTGATTACCTTTGGATGTGTTGAACTGAGATGGGTTTGGTAATTCTGCTTTGCCTTAACTTCCGCAGAAATAAATAAGCCTTTCCTAAAGCCAAGTGGAGTGTTGTTTTGTGACTCAGACTGCAGAAATCCAGCAATACCTGAGCAAAATAAAATTGTAATCACTGGTTCATTGCTGTTGCTCCTATCACCCATTCAAAGTGCCTCAGAGCTGCATCCTTTCCTCTGTCTGCTTTTCCCCTCAATCCCTAACCTCATCGCCATCCCACCAGTGAAATTCTCCTTTGGGAACAGTTAGAAAATTTAAGCTCTCCCTGCTCGCCCCATCAATCACCCCCTGCCCTGCAGGTGTTCATTTGGCAGAGACATAGCATTGCTCAAAGGGGCATTTAGTCCTGGGATGCACTGGGAATAGAAGGGACTGACCGGCGAGCTGCATCATTTGCCAAACCGCCTGCACTGGGGCATCTGAGCTTTCCTGGGAAGATGAAGCAGTGATTTATGAGGGACTTGTCTTCTATTAAAGAAAACAAAACCAGAAACAACCCCTGAATCTTTTGCTGGTTCACACAACTTGAGCCCAGAGGGGTTAGCACAAAACCGACAGGGCAGCACGTCTGTGCTTATTTTTCAAGCTTGCTCAGCATGTGAAAGGGAATATGTACCTTTAGGAAACCCCTCTCTTTTCATATAGGCTTTGAAAAAAGTCATCGATAAGTCAGTTGGGCAACTGATCACATGCAAAGCCCAGGAAGCAGAAAGATGTCTCATGTCTTGGGCCTCACGTAGAATGAAGTCTTTGTGTGGGGATACTTCAGCAACAGGAAGGATAGGAAAAAAGCATACCTAGAACATCTTTGAAGATGAGGATTTTCTGAGTTTTACCTAGCAAGATCTTACCCTGGTATCCTTGATTACAGTTTGTGAGGAAGTGAAATATGCCTTTGCTCTAATTAAGAGAGAAAAAGATCAGACTTTCTGTGTTTCCCTTCACAGGGGTTGGGGTGAGCCTGTCTCTGCAGAGTACAGTGGTGTGAATAAGTTGTGGGGCAGAGAAAGAGATTTGGAGACTTGTTGCATCTTTGCTGCTGCCTGGGCCATCTGAGGCAACTGCTCACCCTTACTCTGTGCTCTGGCCATGTCGCTGAGGAGCTCTTTACCACAGGAGTTCTGTTTAGGATGATGAGCGAGTTGAGAGCCTATGGGCAGCCAAATATTGGGGATGCTCTTGTGGCTACAGGCCACCTGGTCAGGAAGAGGAAGTCAATGAGGCCTCCTACAGACAGCTGGAAGTAGGCTCACCATCACAGGTTCTGGTTCTCATGGGGGATTTCAACCACCCTGATATCTGCTGGAAGGACAACACAGCTGGGCACAGAGTGTCCAAGAGGCTCCTGCAGAGCACTGATGATAACTTTTTGACACAGGTGGTGGAGGAGTCAAGGAAGAGATGTATTCTGCTGGACTTTGTAGTATGCAAAAAAAGAAGAACTGGATGGAGATGTGAAGGTTGGGAGCAGCCTTGGCTGCAGTGACCATGAGATGGTGGAGTTCAGGGTCCTGCAAGAAGGAAGCCAGGCAATAAGTAGGATCTCAACTCTGGACTTCAGGAGAGCAAGCTTTGGCCTCTTCAGGGACCTCCTTGGAGGAATCCCATGGGTCAGGGCCCTAGAAGGAAGGGAGGTCCAAAAGAGCTGATTAATATTCAAGTGTCACTTCCTCCAAGCTCAAGAGCAGTGCGTCCCTATGAGGAAAAAGTCAAGCAAAGGGAGCAGGCAACCTGCAGGGATGTGGAAGGATCTCCTGTCAAAACTCCAGCAGAAGAAGGAAGTAGACAGGATGTGGAAGAAGGGACAGGCCACTTGGGAGGAATATAGGAAGTCTATCAGAGTATGCAGGGATGTGGCGAGGAAGGCTAAAGGCTATGTGAAATTAAATCTGGCAAGTGATGTCAAGGACACCAGGAAGGGCTTCTTCCAAGGCATCAGTAGCAAAAGGAAGAGAAGGGAAAATGTGGGGTCGTTGCTGAATGGTGTGGGGGCCCTGGTGATGAAGGATACAGAGAAGGCAGTTCCTGAATGCTGCCTTTACGTCTGTAATGCAGTCTTTACTGCTAAGGGCAGCTCTCAGGAATCTCAGAGCCTGGAGACAAGGGAGAAAGTCTGGAGAAAGGAAGACTTTCCCTTGGTTGAGGAAGATCAGGATAGAGATCATTTAGGCAAACTGGACACCCACAAATCCATGGGCCCCAATGGGATGCACCCACAAGTGCTGAGGGAGCTGGTGGATGTCACTGCAAGGCCACACTCCACCACCTTGGAAAGGCCATGGAGAACGGGAGAGGTGCCTGAGGACTGGAAGAAAGCCAATGTCACTGCAGTCTCCAAAAGGGCAAGAAGGAGGATTCAGGAAACTACAAGTCAGTCAGCCTCACCTCCATCCCTGGAAAGGTGATGGGACAGCTCCTCCTGGATGTCATCTCTAAGGAAGTGGAGGAAAAGAAGGTGATCAGGAATAGCCAGCATGGATTCAGCAAGGAGGAATCCTGCTTAACCCATCTGACAGCCTTCTGTGGTGGGATGACTGGCTGGGTAGCTGAGGGGAGAGCAGTGGACATTGTGTACCTTGACTTTAGCAGGGCTTTTGACACCGTCTCTCACAACCTCCTCCTCATTGTACCTCTGTTTGTAGCCCCCCAAAGCACAGGACTTGGCCTTGCTTTTGGACCCCAAAAATGCAGGTCTCAGGAATGTACTTGGTGAATGTACTTTCCAAACAGGGATGAAGCCTCCATTGGCGGCTCCAGAAATGCAGTCCTTAGCCTCTGCATTTAGTCTCCGCAGCAGCCAACCTCGGTTCCATTTTATCCCTGAGCCAGTAATGAGCTCTTGTGGCCAGGAAGGCTGATGGTATCCTGGGGTACTGCCAGCAGGTCAAGAGAGGTGATCCTGCCCTCTACTCAGCCCTGGTGAGGCCACATCTGGAGCCCTGTGTCCAGTTCTGGGCTCCCCAGTACAAGAATCAAAGAATCATAGATTCAGGAAAGTTGGAAGGGACCTGTGGAGATCATCTAGTCCGACCTCCCTGCTCAGCAGGGTCACCCAGAGGGATCTTACCAATGCCTACAAATATCTGAAGAGAGGGTGTCAGGGGGATGGGGCCAGACTTTTCAGTGGAGCCCAGTGACAGGACAAGAGGCAACAGGCACAAACTGAAACAGGATGTTCCAGCTGAACACAAGGAAAATCTTCTTTGCTCTGAGGGTGACAGAGCACAGGAACAGGTTGCCCAGAGAGGTTGTGGATTCTCCTTCACTGGAGATATTGAAAACCTGCCTGGACATGATCCTGCGCAACGTACTCTAGGTGACCCTGCCTGAGCAGGGGGTTGTGCTAGATGATCTCCAGAGGTCCCTTCCAACCTCAACCGTTCTGGGATTCTGTGAACACTGAAGCAGCGAGTGACGGGCACATAAATATTGAAGTGAGGGTTTTGCACCAGTGCACGAATATTGAACCAAGCGCATGAATATGAAGCAGTGACAAACGTACCAACATTGAAGTTGCGATGAGCAAAGAGCTTGTGAATGTTCAATGCAGTTGATTAATGAGCTTGTGTCCATGGCACCAAACTCACTGACTGGTTATGTAGTACTGAAAGTGCTGTACAGGTGCTGACGGATTAGTGAGTAGACGCTGAATCACTGTGACTCATTGAGCACTCGGTTGGTGTTGAGCAACTGGCTTATCAATATTCAATCAGTAATGACTCCCTGGTCAATGTGGATTCAATACCTATAAGCTAACTGTTTAATTAGTAGTGAAAATCTTGTGCAAACGCTGACTGATTAGTTTCTGTATGTTGAATCCCTGCTGGCTAACTGAACTAACTGAGCAAGTAGCTTATGAATATTGGATCGATACTGACTCACTCGTCAGTACTGATTCAGTACCTATAAGCTAACTGGTTAATTAGCGTTGAAACCATGGCCTAACAGCTGGATAAAGACTGGACCCAGAAGATGGTGCCCCCCCCCCCTTCCCAAAAGCATGTTCGTGTCAGAAACTCTCTCAGACGTGAGGTTCAGCCTGGTGCTTGCCGTCTCCTGCCCTCAGGGCCCTTGCACACAGATCCCCACAGCAGTCGACCTCAGCTTCGTTTCACCCCTTAGCCAGCAATATGCCCTTGTGGCCAGGAAGGCCAGTGGTATCCTGGGGTGCACTAGGAAGAGTGTTGCCAGCAGGGCAAGGGAGGTGATCCTGCCCCTCTACTCATCCCTGGGGAGGCCTCATCTCGAGTACTGTGTCCCGTTCTGGGCTCCCCAGGATAAGAGAGAGTTGGAGCTACTGGAGGGAGTCCAGCGTGGGGCTATGAAGATGATGAGGGGACTGGAGCACCTTTCCTAAGAGGAATGGCTGCGAGAGCCAGGCCTGTTCAGCCTGGAGAAAAGCCTGAGAGGGATGTTACCAACGCCTGCAGATATCTGAGGGGAGGGTGCCAAGGGGATGGGGCTGGACTTTTCAGTGGAGCCCAGTGACAGGACAACAGGCAATGGGCACAAATCGAAACACAGGAAGCTCCAGTGAGATATGAGGAAAACTTCCTTTATTGAGACTCCTTTCAGGCTGGCTCGCACGGATGCAGCTTTATAGCTCTGCTGCCCCGGGCTGCCGGGTTCCCACGGCTGCTGCCCGCCGTGCACGGGGTGACCGACTGCACCGCTGCCTCTGCCGAGCTGCAATGACACCGATGCCGCGGGAAGGCACCATGGGCGACCGGCCGTGACACCCCAGCGCTCCGCGGCAGCACCCGGGTCTGTGCCAGCCCCCTCCCTGCATCCCGGCTGCCGCGGGCACTGCCGGTGCCTCCCAAGCCCGCGGGGTGGCCACTCGGCCGCCGGCACCTACCTCCCCACCGCGACGCCGGGTCCTGCCGCTGCGGCCTCTCGGCTGGCGCCGCATTCATCAGGAGGCCTGGCACGGGGATGTCATCGTCAGGGCCCGGCCCCGATGCCAACCCCGATTCCCCATTTCCGGCCCTGACCCGACCCGGGGATGCGGCCGGAGCAGCGCCGGAGCCCGGCGCTGCCTCTCACCCAGGATGCGGACGGCTGCCTCCTGCGGCGCCTGGCAGCTCCCCGTGCAGCAGCTCTGGGCCATGTGGCAGAGGCTCTCCAGCAGTGCGGGGCAGTCTCGGGCCTGGGGCAACGCAGGGGCAAGGGAGATCGTCTCGAGCTCCTGGCACCCCTCTGTGCCCCCGCACCCACCCAGGCGGCCCAGCGGTGCGGGAGCCATGGGGCAGGCGGCCATGCAGGGCCATGGCTGTGGCACAGAGCTCGCTCGCTCGCTTGCTCACTCACCAGGTGCCTGCAGAGCTCATCCTGCAGCTCGGCGGCGCTCAGCCCAGTGCTGGCGGCCACGCGACGTCGCACCCTCTCTGATGCCAGGAATGGGGCACACCGGTGCAGGGCCATCTTGCACGCCTGTGAGAGAGCACCGGCCTGGTCGCGGGGACACCGCGCGCCTGCCCGGGACCACGGCAGGCACCTGCCCCCTCCTGGCCCCGCTCCCCGCCGGGTGCCCCCCAGCACTTCCCAGGTCCCCAGTGACCCCAGGACCAAGCCCCCCCCCCGGCCCCAGTGCTCCTCCCCGTGGCTCTGCAGCATGCTCGAGGCTCTTACATCACGGACTGCCGGTGCCGGGTCCCCGAGGTGCAGCACCAAGCTGGGGAACGATGCCTCCACCTCCCTGCTGAAGAATGACCTCCTCCCTGAGGCAGAGGCGGAGGCGGCCAGGGCGCCATAGAGGGTGAAGGCTGAGCAGCGCAGGGCTTCTTCCTCCTGCAATGAAAAAGCCCGCCGGGCCGGCTGCTAGTGAGGCCATCGCATGCCAGGACCCAGCGGGGCGCTGCCCGTGGGGGATGCGCCCCCACGACAGCTCCTGCCCCGAACGAGAGCTAGCAGCTCCACTCACCGCTCCCCAGAAGGCTCGGCTGGACCTGGTGACCTCTTCAAAGGCCGAGCCTATGGCCCTGGCCACCAGCGGCCCTAGCACTTTCGCCAGCGCCAGCAGGCTCTCGGCTGCCACCTCCACGCTGGCCCCGTCCTCCAGGCCCCCGCGTAGCACTGCCACCACGGCTGCCCCGTGCCTCTGCAGCTGCAGAGCGATGGGCGCATGAGCCACTCGCTGCTGCTGCCTCTTGCTGCAGCTCTGCGCCTCGGCGCCCAGGCCAGCGCTTCCCACAGCCAGCCCAGAGCAGACCCCAGCCCGGGAGCCCCCACCGGCACCCAGCAGCCCTCTGCCGCCTTGCTGGCACGGGAGCGAGGAGTGCCACCTCCACAGGGCCCCGTGACGGCCTCTGCTCCTCTCTCCGGCTCCTCGAGGGGCCCTGGGAGGCTCTCGAGCTCGGGCTGTGCTCAGAGCCCAGCAAAGTCAGCCTCACCTTCACCGGTGCTCCGCTTGCCGCGTTGCCCAGGCCTCTCATTGCCATCTGCTGCACGGCGCTGACGGGGTCGCGCGCCCTCGCCGCAAAAGCCTCTAAGAGGGGCTTCAGCAGCTTTCTCTCCTCCACTAGCCGGTCCTTCATCAGCTGCAATCGAGCAACGGGGCCACTCGCATTGGCTGTGATTCATGCCGGGCGAGACAGGCATAGGAACCCCCCCCCAAACCCCTGCCCCACCGCTGCCTCACCTCAGCAAAGAAAGCTGTGGCCGTGAGCCGCAGGTTTGCTGAGCACGAGTCCAGCCAGGTGGAGAGGTTCTGCAGCAGGCGCGGTGGGACAAGCTCCGCGCGGAGCAGCACGCTGTGCACACAGCACCAGCAGGCTGGTGAGGCACCGGCACGCGGGCTGGCCGCGGGCCGCGACTCCCAGCTTCTCCCACTGCGACGCGGACGCCGCTCTGCACCTCAGCAGAACTGCTGGGAGCACAGGAAGCCCCCGGCAGCCCTTTCCCCAGGTGCAGGCCCCGTGATGGGGCAGGACACCTGGGGGCTCTCACCTCGCCAGAAGACACACGCCAGCGCTGTGAGCCTGGGGCTCGGCCAGGGACGCCCATGCTCCCTGCTCCCGGAGCAGCCGAAGCCACCGCTCCTCCAGGCACTTGGAGAGCACCAGCTCCAGCACCTCCACAAACAGCCTGCAGAAAAACCCAAAGAAAGTGCCAGGCGCAGTAGTCTGAGGAAAGATTGCCCGTCAGCAGAGCCCCATGATGGCCCCCTGCTGCAACACGGGGCCTACGGGCAGCAACAGCCACACTGCGGCCATATCCCCAGGTGCTGCCCTGCAGTGACCAGTCCCCTCTCCCCACAGAGGCAGCCCAGCGCCAGCGGGACAGTCAGCCACAGATCGCCTGAGCAAAGCCCGCAGGCACAGGCCAGCCTGCCCCCTGCCCCTGCCGCTCCTTACCTGCCTGACGTGTCGGAGCTCTCGGGCTCCCTGAGGGACGGTTCCATCTCCTCCCGCAGCGTCTCACTGACCTGCCCCAGGAGGCTGGGAAGCAGGTCAGGAAGCAGGTGCTGGACCAGCCCCTCGCTCTGCAGCACTGACACCATCTCACAGAGGGCGCGGATGATCTACAGAAAAATTCAGCCAGCAATCGCATGGTAAAACCAGGGCTTGTCCCACTGCCCACGTCCCCCTGATGGCTGGGGCAGCTCTTACTGTCTCCGCTTCTCACTGCAGCGACAGCCTTGCGGCCCAGCACTGGCAACTGTCCCAGTTCCCCACACCACTAACGCTGCCACTGTCCCAGCACAGCATCCGCGAGGCACCACAGGTGCTCGCAAAGAGCACAAAACCCCCTCGCACTAAAGCACCGGTTGGAAAGCAGGTGCAAAGCAGCGCTAATGCCGCTGCAGCTGACCGTACCGTGTGAGGCTCCAGGGCAGCCTGGCTGCTGCCCAGCTCCCGAGCGCAGCACTCGCTCCCCTGGCTGCTGTCTCCGGCTGCCCTTAACTTTTCAGTTAAGCGCTCCAGGATTGGGTATCCCAGAGCGCTTCTCCCTAGGCTCCTCCACACTTCCACTGTGTTGCTGCAAGGGAACAGACACTCACCCGTGAGCCCGCATCCTCGGGAACCTGCAATGACCTCATGAGAGGCCAAACACTGGGTGTGACAGCAGAGGGGAGGGCAAGCGCAGAGACCTGTCCATGGGCAGACACCTCTGGAGGAGACTGTCAATCACCGGTTCCTGGTGGCAGCGGGCCAGGATGAACATCGCTCGCAGCACAAAGCACCTGCGGGTGCTCTGCTGGGTGCTCTGCAGGCAGGTGCAGAGGATGGTGACGAGTTCAGGTACCTGAAAGGAGGAAGGCGACAAAGAACAGCTCAGCACATCCTTGGGGGCCAACAGCCGAAAGCAGACAAGGGTGAGCACAAAGAATGCCTCTCCCACCTCCTCCTGGAATATTTGCTCTCCGCAGTCCCCCAGGAAGGTGAGTGCCCACCGCCCAGCAGCCCACGCGCGCACGGGCCTGGTGCACTGCAGGCTCTCCATGACAGTGTCCATGAAGTCTGCAGCCTGGCCCTGGGGGACATGCTTGCAAACCAGCTGGGGAGAAATCAGAAACACAAGCGATCTCATCACAAGTGGCTCAGATGCAAAACGCACACCCTGACAGCAGCACTCTCACACACACGTGCAAGCGCACACACCATGACCCCCAGCCCACTTTTCGGGGGCTCATTACCTTTGCGATGTTGGTGGAGGTGGCCAGCAGAGAGTCGGGGGCGACGGCGTTGAGCCTCTCCCGCAGGTACCCGATCTCGTTAGTGCATGGCGCCACGTCCGTGGTCTCAGCTGGAGCCAGGAGAA
Organism: Rhea pennata; assembly: GCF_028389875.1. NCBI lineage: Eukaryota > Metazoa > Chordata > Aves > Rheiformes > Rheidae > Rhea > Rhea pennata. The sequence continues at coordinate 81,338,632 of NC_084666.1, read as the reverse complement.
GGGAGTCATGGTGGGGAGCCAACATGCGGCCCCGCAGGCAGCAAGGGGAGGACCCGAGGGAGGGCAGCGAAGGCCACGTGAAGGCAGGGTCCCCCAAGGTGGCACAGCAGGTTTGTGAGCTAGGCGAGGGGCCGGCCGTGGAGGGGGACAGTCCCTGGCGTAGGGACGACGTGCAGCCCTGAGACAGCAGCGGGGACCGCTCTGCCCGCTCTCCTCACCTCCGATTTGGAGCAGGTGGCCGAGGCAGGTGGCTGCCCGCCAGCGGGACGCAGCTGAGGCATCACAGGTCAGAGGCCCCAGTAGTCCCGCCAGGGAGCCGAACTGCTCGCAGGCGCGGCCTCGCTGTGGGAGCAAGAGGCAGGCGAAGAGGTCACCGGCAGCCCTGCGGCTGCTCGCCCTCTCCCAGCCGTGCTGCCCCCCAAGCCGTGGCCGAGCTGGGGGGGAACAAGGGGCCGCCCCACAGCCCCAGGGGACCCGAAATCCGGCACGCACCCCCCCCCACGCAGAGCTCCCTGTGCATGGGGTCCCCGCTCACCCCATGCTCGCGTTGCTCCTCATGAGCACCCAGCAGCTGAACGCACACCTGCAGGGCCCTCTCCCGCTCGCACTCCTCGGCTGAGGCGAGCCAGTGCCGCAGGACCTGGCACGGGCAGACATGTCTCACCGTGGGTGTCCTTCTGCCCTGCACCCCTCGCCGGCACCCTGCCTTCCTGGGCAGGGAGCCCCTTTCCCACAGGGACCTCCTCACTTCGGGGTCTCACTGCTGGCAGCACTGGCTTGTGCTGCGCCCCTCGCTCGCAGCTGCGTCTGGGGACTCTCACCTGTACCACGTCCTCGAAGCAGATGGGGGCCGGCTCTTCCCGCAGAAGGGTTCTCATGAGCTGGCCCAGCGCCCGCAGGGATGGCGCCTGCACACCCTGGCACCAGAAAGTGGGGTTGAGGCCGGGCACCCCATGGGAACGCCAGCACAGCCAGCGGCTGCTGCAGCGCGGGGTGCCCGGAGCTGAGCCCCACTGAGGGGCGGCCCAGAGGGGCCGGTGCCTACCGGTGCCACTGGAGCAGCCGCTGCCGCCTCCCCTCTCGCCTCCATCTGCTCTGGGTGACGGAGGCACACGACGCCCCGGCAGCACTGAGCCAGGAGGCTGCATTTTTCCTCCCTGCTCAGACGGGGCTTCAGCTTGCTGCCAGGAGAAACAAGTTAGAGAAGCCTGAGAGGAGGCTCACTCGCACTCTCCAGAGCGAGGCAAAGGACAACTGCCTTTGGCCCCATCGACAGCCCCAAATTCAACGTCTGCAGCCCCAGCCAGAGCCGCCAGCTGTGCTGCAACACGCAGCAACTGCCGCAGCCCCGGGATAGACCCTACCTCAACTGCTCCACAGCCATGAGGGCCCGGGGCTGCACTGGGGACTCCTGGGGCTCCTCCTGCATCACCTCCTGCAAGGCACAGGGAGACACGTGCAAGGTGGGCAGCGGGCAGGGGCACAGGAGAGCCCTCCTGCCCGCCCCGGCCAGGGGCTCTGCTGCCAGACCCTACAGGCACCGGCCCCGCAGGATGAGGTGGCTGCTCCCTGCCTCAGGACTCCCCACAAACCCCACTCACCCCACTGCAGAGCCTAAAACTCCCCAGGTGACAGCCCCAGCTCTGGGCACTCACCAGCAGCATCTGCAGAAGCTCCCGCTTGCAGCACAGCTCGAACCTGGGGCCGGCGTCTGCAGCCTGGATGGCAAGGCTGATCTCAGTTACGCTCTGCACCAGGGAGAGCTTCAGCTGCGCGTCCTGATGCCAGGGGAGAAAAACAGGCTTTGAGCTTTGCCGAGGGCAGAAAGAGCAGCAGGGCCGGGGGGAATCTGCCTCCACATACAGCACAGGGAGGAGGACACTGCAGAGAACGCTGGGGAGCCCCACAGACCCCAGCTTGGCACCTGTGCCCCAGCAAGGAGACCTCTCTGCCCTCCCAGGAATAAGCCTCTCAGGTGGAGGGAAGCAGCTGTCCTGGCCGGAAAGACCCCACAGTCCCTGCCCCAGGGCAGCAGGGCGAGCGCATGGGAAGGGCGAGGAGGCCCCCGTCTGGCTCTGCCCCACACCCTGAGCACCCACCTGGCAGCCCTCTCGGTAGAGCTGCAGGACGTTCCCCACGATGTCTCTCTCCACGTGGGTGAGCAGCTGCTCCCTGGGGGCGCGCAGCGCCATCCGGCCGTAGATCACCATGAGCGTCGCACGAGCAGCGCGGTTCCTCAGTGCGTGGCTCTGCTGCGGGTCGCCGGAGAAGAGCTGAGATGTCAGCCCGCAGCCCCGCTGTGCCCGGGGCTCTGTGCGCTCCTGCAGCAGGAGCTGCCCCGCGCCTGACCTCCCGGCAGCTCCCCACAGTGACACCCCGGACCTTTACCTTCCGGTGTTTCAAGGTCCCCGTGAATTGCTGCACTGAGGACAATGCCAGCTGGAAGTGGCTCTCGGCGCAGCGGGACACAACCGAAACGATTCCCTGCAACAGAGCAGAAATGGGGAGTTGCTCCAAGCCCACCCCCCAGGCCTGGCTAGCTCCATCGGCCAGGCAGGACCTTTCCCCAGGGAAACGGCTGCAAACAGTACACGAGTAAGGGCTGGAGCAGGGCACGCAGAGTCCCTCTGCTCCAGGGACACGCAGAGGACTCGCGGGAAAGCAGGGCGCCAGGAAGAAACCTCACCTGTGCCTCCCACAGCTCCAGGAAGTTGGTTGCTTCCAGATGTTGCAGGGTCTGCTCTCGCACGTGGCGCAGACACCCACAAGCTGCCAGGGCCGTGCCGAGAGCCTTGTAGAGGAACCGCTGCAAGAGGAGAGGCCGGGCCCCGGCCACGGTGAGCTGTGGCAGATCACCGCCGCCAGCCCTCGCCCCGGCCTGAGCCTCCCAGGCTCTGCCGCTGCAGCCCTCGGGGCGCGCCGCCGCCAGGGCACAGACCTTCTCCCAGGACAGGCGGGGAGAGCCACCCAGCTGCCGGCTCAGCTCCCGGCTCAGCTCCACGGTCCAGGCCTCGCTGGCGATGACCTCCAGCGACGCTCGCAGGAACTGGGGTGCAGCGGGAGGTGAAGCAAACACCCCCCCCCCCGCCTCGGCCAGGGCCTTTGGCACAGCCAAGCGGCCCCGGAGACCGTCGGGGCAGAGCTCCCCCTCCCGACAGCCTGTCTGCCACCCGCCCCTCTGGCAGCCTGCCTCTGGCTCTTCCCCAGCCCCCAGCTTCCTGCACCACTTGTCCCGCCCCTGTCTGCCCCATGCAGCTGGGCCCCACAGGGACGCTGTACCTTCAGCAGGAGGCTGTCCCACTCGGCCCTGTCCAGGAAGCCGGCGGTTGTTCCTGCAAAGCCCATGGAAGCAAAACCCTCACCGTTACTCCAGCAAATGCGGCAGCAGAGCCCGGGCAGCTGCTTTGCAGCCCGAAGCCCCAAAGCCTCAGCCCAGTGGGCTGATGAGTGCTGGCAAACGTGGCACCGTTGCCTGCCAGGCTGGGGAGCTGCAGGCATTCTGCTGCGCCTTTGGCCCCCAGCCTCCGCCTCCCGCCCGCACTTTACCTGCCAGGTGCTGCAGCAGCAGGGGGATCTCTGTGGCCCAGTTCGCCCCCACGGCTCTGTGGATCGTGCCACAGAGCACCTGCAGCAGCTGCAGGGCTGCGGCTCCATGGCCACCGCCTGTGTGTGGAGCCACAGCTGCCACCACCTAGGCCGGGGTGGGAGAGAGAGACACACTGGTGCCTGCCCCAGGAGCCACGGCTGCCCCGCGGGCAGGCAGGCAGGGAGGGCAGCGCTGCCCTGGCCAGCAGCAGGCGGACGATGGCTTTGGCTGGGCGCTGCCGTCCCCTGGGAGCAGCCGGAGCCCCCCGACGGGCAGGGAGGCTCAGGCACCCTCTACCATGCTCCTGCCTCCTCCTCCCGGGGTGCCCAGCACCAGCTGCAGCACCATCTCTCCGGGCTCTCCCCTCACCCCGGCCACAGAAGCTCCTTCCCCGGGGGCCCCGGTACTCACCAGCAGACGAGCCAGCAGGGCTTGGGGAGCCGGCAGAGGGGCTGCAGGCACAAGGAAAGGCTGTGTTAGACGCCCAGCTCGCGCCACGTCCCACATCCCCGTGCAGGGCTGAACAGCACCCTGGTCGCGCCGCCTCCCCACCAGGCCTGAACAGCCGTGCTGAATGGCTGCTGGCTAAGCAGGCCTGGCATGGCAGGAACAAGCCCCCAGACCCCCGCGAGAGCTGGGCACAGCAGCCAGGGAAGCGGCTCGTGGGGCACAGCCATCATGCCCAGCAATGGGCACTGCTCTGCCCTGTGCTGCCCCAGCCCTCCTGCGTGGGGGGCTGGCAGGGGATGCAGGGACATGCACTGCCTCCCCCCCCCCCCCAGCCGGCCTGGCACAGCGTGCTGCGACTTTCTGCTCCCCACCTGGCTCTGCAGGCTTCAGGGCCTCGGGCGCCGCCTTCTCTTCCTCGCCCTCTGTTCTCTCTGCTCTCTCGGCCAGGGCACGCAGGCAGCGGCACAGCGGGACCAGCATGCCCGTATACTCAGCTGGCACCACATACTGCAGCAGCCTCGGCCACAGGAGCTGCGGGCAAGAAGCAGCCCATTCGGCACACTGCCATTTCCGCCTCTGCATCCCAGGTCCCCCGTCACTGCCACTTCTCTGGCCCCGGCCCAGCCCCTCGGCCTCGCTCCTTCCCAGCTTTTCTGGCTAAGCTGGGGTGCATGGGCCGAGGACAACTCACCTTGGCCACCGCTCCGGCAGATACGTCCAGTGAGCCCAGGACGTGGGCGCAGAGGCGCTGAACAGTCCTCTCTTCCCACACTTCCACCACCGAAAGTTTTCCTGTTGCCTGTGAGACCGAGGTGGGAAACACCCGTCAGTGCCCCTTGCCAGGCCCCACAGTGCACACCATGGGGAGGTGCCCCCACGGCGACCTCGGCCCTGGCGGCACAGGATGCAGGCCCGGTGCCGCGCTCTGCCCTTACCAGTCTGCCCGAGGCCCGGCTGAACTCGCCGAAGAGGTGCCCCACCACGTCCCACGCCGAGCAGCCCGGGGCGCTGGAGTGCAGCAGCTCCCCGAGGAAACGCAGCACTGCCTTCCTCACCTGCAGGCACGGCGAGGCTGCAGCCATGGCACCAAAGGGCCCAAAGCCCCAGGGAAACTGCCCTTGCCCCAGCCTGGCCCCCACCAGCTCACCTGGGCTGCAGGGTCGTGGCACACAGACTGCACCAGCTTGGTGAACAGGGGCAGCTTCTCTCTCACATCGGGGGCTGCAGGAGACAAGGAGAGGCAGGCGCTGAGGCTGAGCCCCCGTTTTCGCAGGAACTCAACACGGCTCCCCAGCTTTCCCCACACAAGCGGGACAGAAAAGGGGGCCAGGCTGCACATCAGAGGAAGCGGCAGCATTCCGGGGAGACGATGTTTCTCCAGCCCGGCTTACTGACCGTCACAGCGGACAAGAGCTTGCAGCATTTCCACGGCTGCCACGCGATCGACCTTGTTCCCGGTCCTGAGCTTATAGTACAGGAACACGATGGTCTCCTCCGGGCAAATTCGGGCTGCGGGGAAGAGATCACGCTCAGTATCAGTGACCAGCATCTTCCCACACAGGCAGGCCTGTGAGAGAGCTGCCAGGATGCAGCGGCGCGGCGCCGGTTCTTCTCTCCTCACCCTGCAGCACCATGCAGTGGCACAACTCTGCTCGGTGCCCTGGGCTGGGCGGCTCCATCTCATCGCAGAGCTGCGAGAACAAGGCACGTTTCAGGGAAAGCCACATCGGCGGGCAGAGGGATGGAAAAGCACCCATGCTGTCAGCGCTCATCTGGTGGGCAGCTCTGGACATGGACCCACGGCCAAAGCCCAGAGCTCTGGGCACATGCAGGGCTGCGCAGCAGCTCCAGGGCAGCAGTGTGATGTCAGGCCTTACCTGCTCGTGCACAGCCGCGATGACAGCCAGAATCTTGGCTCGGGGCACCTGGGCCTGAACATCCATCACGGCCCACAGGAAATAGTTGAGACTCTGCATGGGAGCAGGAGAGGGAGAGGGCAGCTGTCACCGCGAGCCCCAGGCCCCCAGTCCCTGTTCCTGCTCGAAGGGCCTTGGCTCCTCCCGGCACCCCGCAGCTCCCCGATGCCTCGCGGCACCTGCTTGGTCCCTGGCTGCGCCGTGCCCCGCAAGATGCCTCACCCTGGTCACCCCTGAGGGGTCCTGGACTTCTCGGTATTGGTGCAGCAGCCAGAGAAGCTGCTCCCAGGCATGTTGGTGGTGCTCCTCCGCGTGCAGCAGGACACCCATCATAACAGCCATCGCCCTCAGCATGGCCTGCTTGCCCTGTTGAGCGAGGCAGGGTGACATGCCATGTCGAGGCCACGGGTCCCTCCAGTGCTCGCCTGCCCCAGACACCAGTCGGCCCTTCCCGCATGGGGCTTTCCCTTCCCTGGCACCCCTGGCCACATGGGCTGGCTCGCCAGCACAGGGAGTGTTTCCTCCCAGCACCAAGCCCACCCCGCTGGCTGGCCCCAGCATTCAGGCCAGAGCAGCAGCACTCACCTCCTCCTCCTTGCAGCTCTGCCAGCTCCTGCCCGCGTAGCAGACAAGCGAGTAAACAGGGGCGCAGAGCTGGGCGGCCCCCAGGTGAGGGAAGTCGCATTTCTCCCGTTGGCGGAGGTATGCGCTGATCCCGCTGCACCACTGCTCCACAACTGCAGCACAGCAAGGGACACGGGGTGGTGACAAAGGCTCTGACCGGCGCGACACCTTGCTCAGCCCAGCCGTGGTGCCCTGAGAGCCTGGCGACGCACCCCCTCCCCTTCCCGACCCCCACCTCTGTCCCCATCCCTTCCCCTCCCCGCGGCCCTGCCGTGGCGCCAGCACTCACCGCCACAGACGGCGCACAGCATCCGGCTGCTCCCCGCTGTGCTCAGCACGCCGCGCAGGGCTGCCAGCGTCTTTCCCGCGAAGGGCACGCACTGCAGGGCTGTCGAGAGGGCAGGGGTGGGAGGCCTCAGTCACTAGAGACGCTGCAGCCTGGCACAGGGCTGCACCGGGGCAGGGGGACGGGAGAGCTGCCACAGCCCCAGGGAAGCCCTGGTGCAGGGAGGCTCAAGCCAGGGCCCCATGTGCCGTACCGTAGCGGATGGCCAGGTTGTGCAGAGTGTGGAGGACCAGCTCCACCGACATCTCCTCCAGGGCCTGGAGGTGGCCCTGCAGCACCGACACCACATCATGCAGGTGCCAGCGGGCCAGCGCCACCAGGACGTCACTCGCCGCCATCCTCACGGCGGCCGTCGTGTCCTAGAAGACAGCAGCCGGCGTGTGGCAGCAGCATGGCCAGCTCAGCTGGCTCCTGCGCTCAGCCGCCGGGCAGGACGCACAACCCACAGCCCAGCTCCCGCTGTCCCTTCTGCACACAGCCCACAGCTGCCTCTCTGGGCAGCTCCAAGTCACCACCTCGAGCCCCGCCGGGCGCATGCTGAAGCCTCTGCCCGGGCTGGCTGGGCTGGGCGCCCGTGTCCGGGTCGCCTCTGTGAGAAGGAGCTCACCTGGGCCACGCGCAGGTCCTGGGCTGCCAGTGCTATGGCTCTGCCTGCGACAGAGCTCTGCAGGTCGCTCTCGTCGCCCCACAAGACGCTCTCCAGCTGGCGGTAGGCCTCTGCTCTGCCGCCCTGGGGACACACCGTGCACAACAGCCGTGGCACATACTGCCCCATGGCAGCTCCGCCATGCTGACACCGGGCACCAGCACCCTGGCCCCAGGGACGCCGGGGCACCGCGGGAGCCCTCGAGACCCGTGCAGCCCCGTGGGATGCCCCCGCCTCACCTGAGCATCTTCCAACTGGTCCAGAAGAGAAATCACCACGGCGGCGAAGGTCGTGATGGCCGCAGGGACGGCCCCGACCACACTGCCACCATTCTCACCACGCGCAGGGCCAGACCGGGCACCCACGCCAGTGAAGAAACCTGCAAGGAAAACAGCGGAGGGTTTGCATTGCCCCAGGAGCCGTGGGGATGGGCCGCGGCTCGGGGCAAACATCTCCTGGCCGGAGCACGGGGCAGCAGGAGAGGCTGGCAAAGCCGGCTCCCCGCAGCCTGGGGAAGAGCCACCCTGGGCAGCTTGGCACCAGCCCCGAGCATGTGAGCCCAGCTCTCCCACGCCAGGAACACCGGTGCCGGCAGGTGCCCGTCACTGCAGCAGCAGGCCGGCAGCCGGGGCGCGAGCGCGGCGCCGGCCCCACCTCGGAGTGCTCGCAGCACCCCCATCGCGGCAGGACTCCCTGGATGGACACGCTGCTCCAACAGCACCTCCTCCCACGAGAGCCACGAGCCACTGAGCCAGCACTGGCTCCCCGAGGGAAAGGGGACCCCGGGGGCACTGTGACCCGCAGGGGCCCTGACGCCTCACAGAGGGCTGCCACCATCGCAGGGCCGGGGACCCCCCACGCCCCAAGTGTGGCCCTGCCTCAGGCTCCAAGGCTCACCGTCACTCCTCAGCCCTGGCTCTGAGCGGTGACCCTCTCCCCTCATCGTACGGGGGCAAGTGCTCCAACAGAGAGACCCCAGGAACCACCCGGGCCACTGCTCACATAAGCGCAGGGTCATTCGACGGTTTGGGGACTGATTACCTTTGGATGTGTTGAACTGAGATGGGTTTGGGAATTCTGCTTTGCCTTAACTTCCGCAGAAATAAATAAGCCTTTCCTAAAGCCAAGTGGAGTGTTGTTTTGTGACTCAGACTGCAGAAATCCAGCAATACCTGAGCAAAATAAAATTGTAATCACTGGTTCATTGCTGTTGCTCCTATCACCCATTCAAAGTGCCTCAGAGCTGCATCCTTTCCTCTGTCTGCTTTTCCCCTCAATCCCTAACCTCATCGCCATCCCACCAGTGAAATTCTCCTTTGGGAACAGTTAGAAAATTTAAGCTCTCCCTGCTCGCCCCATCAATCACCCCCTGCCCTGCAGGTGTTCATTTGGCAGAGACATAGCATTGCTCAAAGGGGCATTTAGTCCTGGGATGCACTGGGAATAGAAGGGACTGACCGGCGAGCTGCATCATTTGCCAAACCGCCTGCACTGGGGCATCTGAGCTTTCCTGGGAAGATGAAGCAGTGATTTATGAGGGACTTGTCTTCTATTAAAGAAAACAAAACCAGAAACAACCCCTGAATCTTTTGCTGGTTCACACAACTTGAGCCCAGAGGGGTTAGCACAAAACCGACAGGGCAGCACGTCTGTGCTTATTTTTCAAGCTTGCTCAGCATGTGAAAGGGAATATGTACCTTTAGGAAACCCCTCTCTTTTCATATAGGCTTTGAAAAAAGTCATCGATAAGTCAGTTGGGCAACTGATCACATGCAAAGCCCAGGAAGCAGAAAGATGTCTCATGTCTTGGGCCTCACGTAGAATGAAGTCTTTGTGTGGGGATACTTCAGCAACAGGAAGGATAGGAAAAAAGCATACCTAGAACATCTTTGAAGATGAGGATTTTCTGAGTTTTACCTAGCAAGATCTTACCCTGGTATCCTTGATTACAGTTTGTGAGGAAGTGAAATATGCCTTTGCTCTAATTAAGAGAGAAAAAGATCAGACTTTCTGTGTTTCCCTTCACAGGGGTTGGGGTGAGCCTGTCTCTGCAGAGTACAGTGGTGTGAATAAGTTGTGGGGCAGAGAAAGAGATTTGGAGACTTGTTGCATCTTTGCTGCTGCCTGGGCCATCTGAGGCAACTGCTCACCCTTACTCTGTGCTCTGGCCATGTCGCTGAGGAGCTCTTTACCACAGGAGTTCTGTTTAGGATGATGAGCGAGTTGAGAGCCTATGGGCAGCCAAATATTGGGGATGCTCTTGTGGCTACAGGCCACCTGGTCAGGAAGAGGAAGTCAATGAGGCCTCCTACAGACAGCTGGAAGTAGGCTCACCATCACAGGTTCTGGTTCTCATGGGGGATTTCAACCACCCTGATATCTGCTGGAAGGACAACACAGCTGGGCAGAGAGTGTCCAAGAGGCTCCTGCAGAGCACTGATGATAACTTTTTGACACAGGTGGTGGAGGAGTCAAGGAAGAGATGTATTCTGCTGGACTTTGTAGTATGCAAAAAAAGAAGAACTGGATGGAGATGTGAAGGTTGGGAGCAGCCTTGGCTGCAGTGACCATGAGATGGTGGAGTTCAGGGTCCTGCAAGAAGGAAGCCAGGCAATAAGTAGGATCTCAACTCTGGACTTCAGGAGAGCAAGCTTTGGCCTCTTCAGGGACCTCCTTGGAGGAATCCCATGGGTCAGGGCCCTAGAAGGAAGGGAGGTCCAAAAGAGCTGATTAATATTCAAGTGTCACTTCCTCCAAGCTCAAGAGCAGTGCGTCCCTATGAGGAAAAAGTCAAGCAAAGGGAGCAGGCAACCTGCAGGGATGTGGAAGGATCTCCTGTCAAAACTCCAGCAGAAGAAGGAAGTAGACAGGATGTGGAAGAAGGGACAGGCCACTTGGGAGGAATATAGGAAGTCTATCAGAGTATGCAGGGATGTGGCGAGGAAGGCTAAAGGCTATGTGAAATTAAATCTGGCAAGTGATGTCAAGGACGACAGGAAGGGCTTCTTCCAAGGCATCAGTAGCAAAAGGAAGAGAAGGGAAAATGTGGGGTCGTTGCTGAATGGTGTGGGGGCCCTGGTGATGAAGGATACAGAGAAGGCAGTTCCTGAATGCTGCCTTTACGTCTGTAATGCAGTCTTTACTGCTAAGGGCAGCTCTCAGGAATCTCAGAGCCTGGAGACAAGGGAGAAAGTCTGGAGAAAGGAAGACTTTCCCTTGGTTGAGGAAGATCAGGATAGAGATCATTTAGGCAAACTGGACACCCACAAATCCATGGGCCCCAATGGGATGCACCCACAAGTGCTGAGGGAGCTGGTGGATGTCACTGCAAGGCCACACTCCACCACCTTGGAAAGGCCATGGAGAACGGGAGAGGTGCCTGAGGACTGGAAGAAAGCCAATGTCACTGCAGTCTCCAAAAGGGCAAGAAGGAGGATTCAGGAAACTACAAGTCAGTCAGCCTCACCTCCATCCCTGGAAAGGTGATGGGACAGCTCCTCCTGGATGTCATCTCTAAGGAAGTGGAGGAAAAGAAGGTGATCAGGAATAGCCAGCATGGATTCAGCAAGGAGGAATCCTGCTTAACCCATCTGACAGCCTTCTGTGGTGGGATGACTGGCTGGGTAGCTGAGGGGAGAGCAGTGGACATTGTGTACCTTGACTTTAGCAGGGCTTTTGACACCGTCTCTCACAACCTCCTCCTCATTGTACCTCTGTTTGTAGCCCCTCAAAGCACAGGACTTGGCCTTGCTTTTGGACCCCAAAAATGCAGGTCTCAGGAATGTACTTGGTGAATGTACTTTCCAAACAGGGATGAAGCCTCCATTGGCGGCTCCAGAAATGCAGTCCTTAGCCTCTGCATTTAGTCTCCACAGCAGCCAACCTCGGTTCCATTTTATCCCTGAGCCAGTAATGAGCTCTTGTGGCCAGGAAGGCTGATGGTATCCTGGGGTACTGCCAGCAGGTCAAGAGAGGTGATCCTGCCCTCTACTCAGCCCTGGTGAGGCCACATCTGGAGCCCTGTGTCCAGTTCTGGGCTCCCCAGTACAAGAATCAAAGAATCATAGATTCAGGAAAGTTGGAAGGGACCTGTGGAGATCATCTAGTCCGACCTCCCTGCTCAGCAGGGTCACCCAGAGGGATCTTACCAATGCCTACAAATATCTGAAGAGAGGGTGTCAGGGGGATGGGGCCAGACTTTTCAGTGGAGCCCAGTGACAGGACAAGAGGCAACAGGCACAAACTGAAACAGGATGTTCCAGCTGAACACAAGGAAAATCTTCTTTGCTCTGAGGGTGACAGAGCACAGGAACAGGTTGCCCAGAGAGGTTGTGGATTCTCCTTCACTGGAGATATTGAAAACCTGCCTGGACATGATCCTGCGCAATGTACTCTAGGTGACCCTGCCTGAGCAGGGGGTTGTGCTAGATGATCTCCAGAGGTCCCTTCCAACCTCAACCGTTCTGGGATTCTGTGAACACTGAAGCAGCGAGTGACGGGCACATAAATATTGAAGTGAGGGTTTTGGACCAGTGCACGAATATTGAACCAAGCGCATGAATATGAAGCAGTGACAAACGTACCAACATTGAAGTTGCGATGAGCAAAGAGCTTGTGAATGTTCAATGCAGTTGATTAATGAGCTTGTGTCCATGGCACCAAACTCACTGACTGGTTATGTAGTACTGAAAGTGCTGTACAGGTGCTGACGGATTAGTGAGTAGACGCTGAATCACTGTGACTCATTGAGCACTCGGTTGGTGTTGAGCAACTGGCTTATCAATATTCAATCAGTAATGACTCCCTGGTCAATGTGGATTCAATACCTATAAGCTAACTGGTTAATTAGTAGTGAAAATCTTGTGCAAACGCTGACTGATTAGTTTCTGTATGTTGAATCCCTGCTGGCTAACTGAACTAACTGAGCAAGTAGCTTATGAATATTGGATCGATACTGACTCACTCGTCAGTACTGATTCAGTACCTATAAGCTAACTGGTTAATTAGCGTTGAAACCATGGCCTAACAGCTGGATAAAGACTGGACCCAGAAGATGGTGCCCCCCTCCCCTTCCCAAAAGCATGTTCGTGTCAGAAACTCTCTCAGACGTGAGGTTCAGCCTGGTGCTTGCCGTCTCCTGCCCTCAGGGCCCTTGCACACAGATCCCCACAGCAGTCGACCTCAGCTTCGTTTCACCCCTTAGCCAGCAATATGCCCTTGTGGCCAGGAAGGCCAGTGGTATCCTGGGGTGCACTAGGAAGAGTGTTGCCAGTAGGGCAAGGGAGGTGATCCTGCCCCTCTACTCATCCCTGGGGAGGCCTCATCTCGAGTACTGTGTCCCGTTCTGGGCTCCCCAGGATAAGAGAGAGTTGGAGCTACTGGAGGGAGTCCAGCGTGGGGCTATGAAGATGATGAGGGGACTGGAGCACCTTTCCTAAGAGGAATGGCTGCGAGAGCCAGGCCTGTTCAGCCTGGAGAAAAGCCTGAGAGGGATGTTACCAACGCCTGCAGATATCTGAGGGGAGGGTGCCAAGGGGATGGGGCTGGACTTTTCAGTGGAGCCCAGTGACAGGACAACAGGCAATGGGCACAAATCGAAACACAGGAAGCTCCAGTGAGATATGAGGAAAACTTCCTTTATTGAGACTCCTTTCAGGCTGGCTCGCACGGATGCAGCTTTATAGCTCTGCTGCCCCGGGCTGCCGGGTTCCCACGGCTGCTGCCCGCCGTGCACGGGGTGACCGATTGCACCGCTGCCTCTGCCGAGCTGCAATGACACCGATGCCGCGGGAAGGCACCATGGGCGACCGGCCGTGACACCCCAGCGCTCCGCGGCAGCACCCGGGTCTGTGCCAGCCCCCTCCCTGCATCCCGGCTGCCGCGGGCACTGCCGGTGCCTCCCAAGCCCGCGGGGTGGCCACTCGGCCGCCGGCACCTACCTCCCCACCGCGACGCCGGGTCCTGCCGCTGCGGCCTCTCGGCTGGCGCCGCATTCATCAGGAGGCCTGGCACGGGGATGTCATCGTCAGGGCCCGGCCCCGATGCCAACCCCGATTCCCCATTTCCGGCCCTGACCCGACCCGGGGATGCGGCCGGAGCAGCGCCGGAGCCCGGCGCTGCCTCTCACCCAGGATGCGGACGGCTGCCTCCTGCGGCGCCTGGCAGCTCCCCGTGCAGCAGCTCTGGGCCATGTGGCAGAGGCTCTCCAGCAGTGCGGGGCAGTCTCGGGCCTGGGGCAACGCAGGGGCAAGGGAGATCGTCTCGAGCTCCTGGCACCCCTCTGTGCCCCCGCACCCACCCAGGCGGCCCAGCGGTGCGGGAGCCATGGGGCAGGCGGCCATGCAGGGCCATGGCTGTGGCACAGAGCTCGCTCGCTCGCTTGCTCACTCACCAGGTGCCTGCAGAGCTCATCCTGCAGCTCGGCGGCGCTCAGCCCAGTGCTGGCGGCCACGCGACGTCGCACCCTCTCTGATGCCAGGAATGGGGCACACCGGTGCAGGGCCATCTTGCACGCCTGTGAGAGAGCACCGGCCTGGTCGCGGGGACACCGCGCGCCTGCCCGGGACCACGGCAGGCACCTGCCCCCTCGTGGCCCCGCTCCCCGCCGGGTGCCCCCCAGCACTTCCCAGGTCCCCAGTGACCCCAGGACCAAGCCCCCCCCCCGGCCCCAGTGCTCCTCCCCGTGGCTCTGCAGCATGCTCGAGGCTCTTACATCACGGACTGCCGGTGCCGGGTCCCCGAGGTGCAGCACCAAGCTGGGGAACGATGCCTCCACCTCCCTGCTGAAGAATGACCTCCTCCCTGAGGCAGAGGCGGAGGCGGCCAGGGCGCCGTAGAGGGTGAAGGCTGAGCAGCGCAGGGCTTCTTCCTCCTGCAATGAAAAAGCCCGCCGGGCCGGCTGCTAGTGAGGCCATCGCATGCCAGGACCCAGCGGGGCGCTGCCCGTGGGGGATGCGCCCCCACGACAGCTCCTGCCCCGAACGAGAGCTAGCGGCTCCACTCACCGCTCCCCAGAAGGCTCGGCTGGACCTGGTGACCTCTTCAAAGGCCGAGCCTATGGCCCTGGCCACCAGCGGCCCCAGCACTTTCGCCAGCGCCAGCAGGCTCTCGGCTGCCACCTCCACGCTGGCCCCGTCCTCCAGGCCCCCGCGTAGCACTGCCACCACGGCTGCCCCGTGCCTCTGCAGCTGCAGAGCGATGGGCGCATGAGCCACTCGCTGCTGCTGCCTCTTGCTGCAGCTCTGCGCCTCGGCGCCCAGGCCAGCGCTTCCCACAGCCAGCCCAGAGCAGACCCCAGCCCGGGAGCCCCCACCGGCACCCAGCAGCCCTCTGCCGCCTTGCTGGCACGGGAGCGAGGAGTGCCACCTCCACAGGGCCCCGTGACGGCCTCTGCTCCTCTCTCCGGCTCCTCGAGGGGCCCTGGGAGGCTCTCGAGCTCGGGCTGTGCTCAGAGCCCAGCAAAGTCAGCCTCACCTTCACCGGTGCTCCGCTTGCCGCGTTGCCCAGGCCTCTCATTGCCATCTGCTGCACGGCGCTGACGGGGTCGCGCGCCCTCGCCGCAAAAGCCTCTAAGAGGGGCTTCAGCAGCTTTCTCTCCTCCACTAGCCGGTCCTTCATCAGCTGCAATCGAGCAACGGGGCCACTCGCATTGGCTGTGATTCATGCCAGGCAGGCGAGACAGGCATAGGAACCCCCCCCAAAACCCTGCCCCACCGCTGCCTCACCTCAGCAAAGAAAGCTGTGGCCGTGAGCCGCAGGTTTGCTGAGCACGAGTCCAGCCAGGTGGAGAGGTTCTGCAGCAGGCGCGGTGGGACAAGCTCCGCGCGGAGCAGCACGCTGTGCACACAGCACCAGCAGGCTGGTGAGGCACCGGCACGCGGGCTGGCCGCGGGCCGCGACTCCCAGCTTCTCCCACTGCGACGCGGACGCCGCTCTGCACCTCAGCAGAACTGCTGGGCGCACAGGAAGCCCCCGGCAGCCCTTTCCCCAGGTGCAGGCCCCGTGATGGGGCAGGACACCTGGGGGCTCTCACCTCGCCAGAAGACACACGCCAGCGCTGTGAGCCTGGGGCTCGGCCAGGGACGCCCATGCTTCCTGCTCCCGGAGCAGCCGAAGCCACCGCTCCTCCAGGCACTTGGAGAGCACCAGCTCCAGCACCTCCACAAACAGCCTGCAGAAAAACCCAAAGAAAGTGCCAGGCGCAGTAGTCTGAGGAAAGATTGCCCATCAGCAGAGCCCCATGATGGCCCCCTGCTGCAACACGGGGCCTACGGGCAGCAACAGCCACACTGCGGCCATATCCCCAGGTGCTGCCCTGCAGTGACCAGTCCCCTCTCCCCACAGAGGCAGCCCAGCGCCAGCGGGACAGTCAGCCACAGATCGCCTGAGCAAAGCCCGCAGGCACAGGCCAGCCTGCCCCCTGCCCCTGCCGCTCCTTACCTGCCTGACGTGTCGGAGCTCTCGGGCTCCCTGAGGGACGGTTCCATCTCCTCCCGCAGCGTCTCACTGACCTGCCCCAGGAGGCTGGGAAGCAGGTCAGGAAGCAGGTGCTGGACCAGCCCCTCGCTCTGCAGCACTGACACCATCTCACAGAGGGCGCGGATGATCTACAGAAAAATTCAGCCAGCAATCGCATGGTAAAACCAGGGCTTGTCCCACTGCCCACGTCCCCCTGATGGCTGGGGCAGCTCTTACTGTCTCCGCTTCTCACTGCAGCGACAGCCTTGCGGCCCAGCACTGGCAACTGTCCCAGTTCCCCACACCACTAACGCTGCCACTGTCCCAGCAGAGCATCCGCGAGGCTCCACAGGTGCTCGCAAAGAGCACAAAACCCCCTCGCACTAAAGCACCGGTTGGAAAGCAGGTGCAAAGCAGCGCTAATGCCGCTGCAGCTGACCGTACCGTGTGAGGCTCCAGGGCAGCCTGGCTGCTGCCCAGCTCCCGAGCGCAGCACTCGCTCCCCTGGCTGCTGTCTCCGGCTGCCCTTAACTTTTCAGTTAAGCGCTCCAGGATTGGGTATCCCAGAGCGCTTCTCCCTAGGCTCCTCCACACTTCCACTGTGTTGCTGCAAGGGAACAGACACTCACCCGTGAGCCCGCATCCTCGGGAACCTGCAATGACCTCATGAGAGGCCAAACACTGGGTGTGACAGCAGAGGGGAGGGCAAGCGCAGAGACCTGTCCATGGGCAGACACCTCTGGAGGAGACTGTCAATCACCGGTTCCTGGTGGCAGCGGGCCAGGATGAACATCGCTCGCAGCACAAAGCACCTGCGGGTGCTCTGCTGGGTGCTCTGCAGGCAGGTGCAGAGGATGGTGACGAGTTCAGGTACCTGAAAGGAGGAAGGCGACAAAGAACAGCTCAGCACATCCTTGGGGGCCAACAGCCGAAAGCAGACAAGGGTGAGCACAAAGAATGCCTCTCCCACCTCCTCCTGGAATATTTGCTCTCCGCAGTCCCCCAGGAAGGTGAGTGCCCACCGCCCAGCAGCCCACGCGCGCACGGGCCTGGTGCACTGCAGGCTCTCCATGACAGTGTCCATGAAGTCTGCAGCCTGGCCTTGGGGGACATGCTTGCAAACCAGCTGGGGAGAAATCAGAAACACAAGCGATCTCGTCACAAGTGGCTCAGATGCAAAACGCACACCCTGACAGCAGCACTCTCACACACACGTGCAAGCGCACACACCATGACCCCCAGCCCACTTTTCGGGGGCTCATTACCTTTGCGATGTTGGTAGAGGTGGCCAGCAGAGAGTCGGGGGCGACGGCGTTGAGCCTCTCCCGCAGGTACCCGATCTCGTTAGTGCACGGCGCCACGTCCGTGGTCTCAGCTGGAGCCAGGAGAAGGGAGTCATGGTGGGGAGCCAACATGCGGCCCCGCAGGCAGCAAGGGGAGGACCCGAGGGAGGGCAGCGAAGGCCACGCGAAGGCAGGGTCCCCCAAGGTGGCACAGCAGGTTTGTGAGCTAGGCGAGGGGCTGGCCGTGGAGGGGGACAGTCCCTGGCGTAGGGACGACGTGCAGCCCTGAGACAGCAGCGGGGACCGCTCTGCCCGCTCTCCTCACCTCCGATTTGGAGCAGGTGGCCGAGGCAGGTGGCTGCCCGCCAGCGGGACGCAGCTGAGGCATCACAGGTCAGAGGCCCCAGTAGTCCCGCCAGGGAGCCGAACTGCTCGCAGGCGCGGCCTCGCTGTGGGAGCAAGAGGCAGGCGAAGAGGTCACCGGCAGCCCTGCGGCTGCTCGCCCTCTCCCAGCCGTGCTGCCCCCCAAGCCGTGGCCGAGCTGGGGGGGAACAAGGGGCCGCCCCACAGCCCCAGGGGACCCGAAATCCGGCACGCACCCCCCCCACGCAGAGCTCCCTGTGCATGGGGTCCCCGCTCACCCCATGCTCGCGTTGCTCCTCATGAGCACCCAGCAGCTGAACGCACACCTGCAGGGCCCTCTCCCGCTCGCACTCCTCGGCTGAGGCGAGCCAGTGCCGCAGGACCTGGCACGGGCAGACATGTCTCACCGTGGGTGTCCTTCTGCCCTGCACCCCTCGCCGGCACCCTGCCTTCCTGGGCAGGGAGCCCCTTTCCCACAGGGACCTCCTCACTTCGGGGTCTCACTGCTGGCAGCACTGGCTTGTGCTGCGCCCCTCGCTCGCAGCTGCGTCTGGGGACTCTCACCTGTACCACGTCCTCGAAGCAGATGGGGGCCGGCTCTTCCCGCAGAAGGGTTCTCATGAGCTGGCCCAGCGCTCGCAGGGATGGCGCCTGCACACCCTGGCACCAGAAAGTGGGGTTGAGGCCGGGCACCCCATGGGAACGCCAGCACAGCCAGCGGCTGCTGCAGCGCGGGGTGCCCGGAGCTGAGCCCCACTGAGGGGCGGCCCAGAGGGGCCGGTGCCTACCGGTGCCACTGGAGCAGCCGCTGCCGCCTCCCCTCTCGCCTCCATCTGCTCTGGGTGACGGAGGCACACGACGCCCCGGCAGCACTGAGCCAGGAGGCTGCATTTTTCCTCCCTGCTCAGACGGGGCTTCAGCTTGCTGCCAGGAGAAACAAGTTAGAGAAGCCTGAGAGGAGGCTCACTTGCACTCTCCAGAGCGAGGCAAAGGACAACTGCCTTTGGCCCCATCGACAGCCCCAAATTCAACGTCTGCAGCCCCAGCCAGAGCCGCCAGCTGTGCTGCAACACGCAGCAACTGCCGCAGCCCCGGGATAGACCCTACCTCAACTGCTCCACAGCCATGAGGGCCCGGGGCTGCACTGGGGACTCCTGGGGCTCCTCCTGCATCACCTCCTGCAAGGCACAGGGAGACACGTGCAAGGTGGGCAGCGGGCAGGGGCACAGGAGAGCCCTCCTGCCCGCCCCGGCCAGGGGCTCTGCTGCCAGACCCTACAGGCACCGGCCCCGCAGGATGAGGTGGCTGCTCCCTGCCTCAGGACTCCCCACAAACCCCACTCACCCCACTGCAGAGCCTAAAACTCCCCAGGTGACAGCCCCAGCTCTGGGCACTCACCAGCAGCATCTGCAGAAGCTCCCGCTTGCAGCACAGCTCGAACCTGGGGCCGGCGTCTGCAGCCTGGATGGCAAGGCTGATCTCAGTTACGCTCTGCACCAGGGAGAGCTTCAGCTGCGCGTCCTGATGCCAGGGGAGAAAAACAGGCTTTGAGCTTTGCCGAGGGCAGAAAGAGCAGCAGGGCCGGGGGGAATCTGCCTCCACATACAGCACAGGGAGGAGGACACTGCAGAGAACGCTGGGGAGCCCCACAGACCCCAGCTCGGCACCTGTGCCCCAGCAAGGAGACCTCTCTGCCCTCCCAGGAATAAGCCTCCCAGGTGGAGGGAAGCAGCTGTCCTGGCCGGAAAGACCCCACAGTCCCTGCCCCAGGGCAGCAGGGCGAGCGCATGGGAAGGGCGAGGAGGCCCCCGTCTGGCTCTGCCCCACACCCTGAGCACCCACCTGGCAGCCCTCTCGGTAGAGCTGCAGGACGTTCCCCACGATGTCTCTCTCCACGTGGGTGAGCAGCTGCTCCCTGGGGGCGCGCAGCGCCATCCGGCCGTAGATCACCATGAGCGTCGCACGAGCAGCGCGGTTCCTCAGTGCGTGGCTCTGCTGCGGGTCGCCGGAGAAGAGCTGAGATGTCAGCCCGCAGCCCCGCTGTGCCCGGGGCTCTGTGCGCTCCTGCAGCAGGAGCTGCCCCGCGCCTGACCTCCCGGCAGCTCCCCACAGTGACACCCCGGACCTTTACCTTCCGGTGTTTCAAGGTCCCCGTGAATTGCTGCACTGAGGACAATGCCAGCTGGAAGTGGCTCTCGGCGCAGCGGGACACAACCGAAACGATTCCCTGCAACAGAGCAGAAATGGGGAGTTGCTCCAAGCCCACCCCCCAGGCCTGGCTAGCTCCATCGGCCAGGCAGGACCTTTCCCCAGGGAAACGGCTGCAAACAGTACACGAGTAAGGGCTGGAGCAGGGCACGCAGAGTCCCTCTGCTCCAGGGACACGCAGAGGACTCGCGGGAAAGCAGGGCGCCAGGAAGAAACCTCACCTGTGCCTCCCACAGCTCCAGGAAGTTGGTTGCTTCCAGATGTTGCAGGGTCTGCTCTCGCACGTGGCGCAGACACCCACAAGCTGCCAGGGCCGTGCCGAGAGCCTTGTAGAGGAACCGCTGCAAGAGGAGAGGCCGGGCCCCGGCCACGGTGAGCTGTGGCAGATCACCGCCGCCAGCCCTCGCCCCGGCCTGAGCCTCCCAGGCTCTGCCGCTGCAGCCCTCGGGGCGCGCCGCCGCCAGGGCACAGACCTTCTCCCAGGACAGGCGGGGAGAGCCACCCAGCTGCCGGCTCAGCTCCCGGCTCAGCTCCACGGTCCAGGCCTCGCTGGCGATGACCTCCAGCGACGCTCGCAGGAACTGGGGTGCAGCGGGAGGTGAAGCAAACACCCCCCCCCCGCCTCGGCCAGGGCCTTTGGCACAGCCAAGCGGCCCCGGAGACCGTCGGGGCAGAGCTCCCCCTCCCGACAGCCTGTCTGCCACCCGCCCCTCTGGCAGCCTGCCTCTGGCTCTTCCCCAGCCCCCAGCTTCCTGCACCACTTGTCCCGCCCCTGTCTGCCCCATGCAGCTGGGCCCCACAGGGACGCTGTACCTTCAGCAGGAGGCTGTCCCACTCGGCCCTGTCCAGGAAGCCGGCGGTTGTTCCTGCAAAGCCCATGGAAGCAAAACCCTCACCGTTACTCCAGCAAATGCGGCAGCAGAGCCCGGGCAGCTGCTTTGCAGCCCGAAGCCCCAAAGCCTCAGCCCAGTGGGCTGATGAGTGCTGGCAAACGTGGCACCGTTGCCTGCCAGGCTGGGGAGCTGCAGGCATTCTGCTGCGCCTTTGGCCCCCAGCCTCCGCCTCCCGCCCGCACTTTACCTGCCAGGTGCTGCAGCAGCAGGGGGATCTCTGTGGCCCAGCTCGCCCCCACGGCTCTGTGGATCGTGCCACAGAGCACCTGCAGCAGCTGCAGGGCTGCGGCTCCATGGCCACCGCCTGTGTGTGGAGCCACAGCTGCCACCACCTAGGCCGGGGTGGGAGAGAGAGACACACTGGTGCCTGCCCCAGGAGCCACGGCTGCCCCGCGGGCAGGCAGGCAGGGAGGGCAGCGCTGCCCTGGCCAGCAGCAGGCAGACGATGGCTTTGGCTGGGTGCTGCCGTCCCCTGGGAGCAGCCGGAGCCCCCCGACGGGCAGGGAGGCTCAGGCACCCTCTACCATGCTCCTGCCTCCTCCTCCCGGGGTGCCCAGCACCAGCTGCAGCACCATCTCTCCGGGCTCTCCCCTCACCCCGGCCACAGAAGCTCCTTCCCCGGGGGCCCCGGTACTCACCAGCAGACGAGCCAGCAGGGCTTGGGGAGCCGGCAGAGGGGCTGCAGGCACAAGGAAAGGCTGTGTTAGACGCCCAGCTCGCGCCACGTCCCACATCCCCGTGCAGGGCTGAACAGCACCCTGGTCGCGCCGCCTCCCCACCAGGCCTGAACAGCCGTGCTGAATGGCTGCTGGCTAAGCAGGCCTGGCATGGCAGGAACAAGCCCCCAGACCCCCGCGAGAGCTGGGCACAGCAGCCAGGGAAGCGGCTCGTGGGGCACAGCCATCATGCCCAGCAATGGGCACTGCTCTGCCCTGTGCTGCCCCAGCCCTCCTGCGTGGGGGGCTGGCAGGGGATGCAGGGACATGCACTGCCTCCCCCCCCCCCAGCCGGCCTGGCACAGCGTGCTGCGACTTTCTGCTCCCCACCTGGCTCTGCAGGCTTCAGGGCCTCGGGCGCCGCCTTCTCTTCCTCGCCCTCTGTTCTCTCTGCTCTCTCGGCCAGGGCACGCAGGCAGCGGCACAGCGGGACCAGCATGCCCGTATACTCAGCTGGCACCACATACTGCAGCAGCCTCGGCCACAGGAGCTGCGGGCAAGAAGCAGCCCGTTCGGCACGCTGCCATTGCCGCCTCTGCATCCCAGGTCCCCCGTCACTGCCACTTCTCTGGCCCCGGCCCAGCCCCTCGGCCTCGCTCCTTCCCAGCTTTTCTGGCTAAGCTGGGGTGCATGGGCCGAGGACAACTCACCTTGGCCACCGCTCCGGCAGATACGTCCAGTGAGCCCAGGACGTGGGCGCAGAGGCGCTGAACAGTCCTCTCTTCCCACACTTCCACCACCGAAAGTTTTCCTGTTGCCTGTGAGACCGAGGTGGGAAACACCCGTCAGTGCCCCTTGCCAGGCCCCACAGTGCACACCATGGGGAGGTGCCCCCACGGCGACCTCGGCCCTTGAGGCACAGGATGCAGGCCCGGTGCCGCGCTCTGCCCTTACCAGTCTGCCCGAGGCCCGGCTGAACTCGCCGAAGAGGTGCCCCACCACGTCCCACGCCGAGCAGCCCGGGGCGCTGGAGTGCAGCAGCTCCCCGAGGAAACGCAGCACTGCCTTCCTCACCTGCAGGCACGGCGAGGCTGCAGCCATGGCACCAAAGGGCCCAAAGCCCCAGGGAAACTGCCCTTGCCCCAGCCTGGCCCCCACCAGCTCACCTGGGCTGCAGGGTCGTGGCACACAGACTGCACCAGCTTGGTGAACAGGGGCAGCTTCTCTCTCACGTCGGGGGCTGCAGGAGACAAGGAGAGGCAGGCGCTGAGGCTGAGCCCCCATTTTCGCAGGGACTCAACACGGCTCCCCAGCTTTCCCCACACAAGCGGGACAGAAAAGGGGGCCAGGCTGCACATCAGAGGAAGCGGCAGCATTCCGGGGAGACGATGTTTCTCCAGCCCGGCTTACTGACCGTCACAGCGGACAAGAGCTTGCAGCATTTCCACGGCTGCCACGCGATCGACCTTGTTCCCGGTCCTGAGCTTATAGTACAGGAACACGATGGTCTCCTCCGGGCAAATTCGGGCTGCGGGGAAGAGATCACGCTCAGTATCAGTGACCAGCATCTTCCCACACAGGCAGGCCTGTGAGAGAGCTGCCAGGATGCAGCGGCGCGGCGCCGGTTCTTCTCTCCTCACCCTGCAGCACCATGCAGTGGCACAACTCTGCTCGGTGCCCTGGGCTGGGCGGCTCCATCTCATCGCAGAGCTGCGAGAACAAGGCACGTTTCAGGGAAAGCCACATCGGCGGGCAGAGGGATGGAAAAGCACCCATGCTGTCAGCGCTCATCTGGTGGGCAGCTCTGGACATGGACCCACGGCCAAAGCCCAGAGCTCTGGGCACATGCAGGGCTGCGCAGCAGCTCCAGGGCAGCAGTGTGATGTCAGGCCTTACCTGCTCGT
Source organism: Rhea pennata (assembly GCF_028389875.1). Classification (NCBI taxonomy): domain Eukaryota; kingdom Metazoa; phylum Chordata; class Aves; order Rheiformes; family Rheidae; genus Rhea; species Rhea pennata. The sequence goes on along the minus strand of NC_084666.1, from coordinate 81,315,300 downwards.
GCACAGCCGCGATGACAGCCAGAATCTTGGCTCGGGGCACCTGGGCCTGAACATCCATCACGGCCCACAGGAAATAGCTGAGACTCTGCATGGGAGCAGGAGAGGGAGAGGGCAGCTGTCACCGCGAGCCCCAGGCCCCCAGTCCCTGTTCCTGCTCGAAGGGCCTTGGCTCCTCCCGGCACCCCGCAGCTCCCCGATGCCTCGCGGCACCTGCTTGGTCCCTGGCTGCGCCGTGCCCCGCAAGATGCCTCACCCTGGTCACCCCTGAGGGGTCCTGGACTTCTCGGTATTGGTGCAGCAGCCAGAGAAGCTGCTCCCAGGCATGTTGGTGGTGCTCCTCCGCGTGCAGCAGGACACCCATCATAACAGCCATCGCCCTCAGCATGGCCTGCTTGCCCTGTTGAGCGAGGCAGGGTGACATGCCATGTCGAGGCCACGGGTCCCTCCAGTGCTCGCCTGCCCCAGACACCAGTCGGCCCTTCCCGCATGGGGCTTTCCCTTCCCCGGCACCCCTGGCCACATGGGCTGGCTCGCCAGCACAGGGAGTGTTTCCTCCCAGCACCAAGCCCACCCCGCTGGCTGGCCCCAGCATTCAGGCCAGAGCAGCAGCACTCACCTCCTCCTCCTTGCAGCTCTGCCAGCTCCTGCCCGCGTAGCAGACAAGCGAGTAAACAGGGGCGCAGAGCTGGGCGGCCCCCAGGTGAGGGAAGTCGCATTTCTCCCGTTGGCGGAGGTATGCGCTGATCCCGCTGCACCACTGCTCCACAACTGCAGCACAGCAAGGGACACGGGGTGGTGACAAAGGCTCTGACCGGCGCGACACCTTGCTCAGCCCAGCCGTGGTGCCCTGAGAGCCTGGCGACGCACCCCCTCCCCTTCCCGACCCCCACCTCTGTCCCCATCCCTTCCCCTCCCCGCGGCCCTGCCGTGGCGCCAGCACTCACCGCCACAGACGGCGCACAGCATCCGGCTGCTCCCCGCTGTGCTCAGCACGCCGCGCAGGGCTGCCAGCGTCTTTCCCGCAAAGGGCACGCACTGCAGGGCTGTCGAGAGGGCAGGGGTGGGAGGCCTCAGTCACTAGAGACGCTGCAGCCTGGCACAGGGCTGCACCGGGGCAGGGGGACGGGAGAGCTGCCACAGCCCCAGGGAAGCCCTGGTGCAGGGAGGCTCAAGCCAGGGCCCCATGTGCCGTACCGTAGCGGATGGCCAGGTTGTGCAGAGTGTGGAGGACCAGCTCCACCGACATCTCCTCCAGGGCCTGGAGGTGGCCCTGCAGCACCGACACCACATCATGCAGGTGCCAGCGGGCCAGCGCCACCAGGACGTCACTCGCCGCCATCCTCACGGCGGCCGTCGTGTCCTAGAAGACAGCAGCCGGCGTGTGGCAGCAGCATGGCCAGCCCAGCTGGCTCCTGCGCTCAGCTGCCGGGCAGGACGCACAACCCACAGCCCAGCTCCCGCTGTCCCTTGTGCACACAGCCCACAGCTGCCTCTCTGGGCAGCTCCAAGTCACCACCTCGAGCCCCGCCGGGCGCATGCTGAAGCCTCTGCCCGGGCTGGCTGGGCTGGGCGCCCATGTCCGGGTCGCCTCTGTGAGAAGGAGCTCACCTGGGCCACGCGCAGGTCCTGGGCTGCCAGTGCTATGGCTCTGCCTGCGACAGAGCTCTGCAGGTCGCTCTCGTCGCCCCACAAGACGCTCTCCAGCTGGCGGTAGGCCTCTGCTCTGCCGCCCTGGGGACACACCGTGCACAACAGCCGTGGCACATGCTGCCCCATGGCAGCTCCGCCATGCAGACACCGGGCACCAGCACCCTGGCCCCAGGGACGCCAGGGCACCGCGGGAGCCCTCGAGACCCGTGCAGCCCCATGGGATGCCCCCGCCTCACCTGAGCATCTTCCAACTGGTCCAGAAGAGAAATCACCACGGCGGCGAAGGTCGTGATGGCCGCAGGGACGGCCCCGACCACACTGCCACCATTCTCACCACGCGCAGGGCCAGACCGGGCACCCACGCCAGTGAAGAAACCTGCAAGGAAAACAGCGGAGGGTTTGCATTGCCCCAGGAGCCGTGGGGATGGGCCGCGGCTCGGGGCAAACATCTCCTGGCCGGAGCACGGGGCAGCAGGAGAGGCTGGCAAAGCCGGCTCCCCGCAGCCTGGGGAAGAGCCACCCTGGGCAGCTTGGCACCAGCCCCGAGCATGTGAGCCCAGCTCTCCCACGCCAGGAACACCGGTGCCGGCAGGTGCCCGTCACTGCAGCAGCAGGCCGGCAGCCGGGGCGCGAGCACGGCGCCGGCCCCACCTCGGAGTGCTCGCAGCACCCCCATCGCGGCAGGACTCCCTGGATGGACACGCTGCTCCAACAGCACCTCCTCCCACGAGAGCCACGAGCCACTGAGCCAGCACTGGCTCCCCGAGGGAAAGGGGACCCCGGGGGCACTGTGACCCGCAGGGGCCCTGACGCCTCACAGAGGGCTGCCACCATCGCAGGGCCGGGGACCCCCCACGCCCCAAGTGTGGCCCTGCCTCAGGCTCCAAGGCTCACCGTCACTCCTCAGCCCTGGCTCTGAGCGGTGACCCTCTCCCCTCATCGTACGGGGGCAAGTGCTCCAACAGAGAGACCCCAGGAACCACCCGGGCCACTGCTCACATAAGCGCAGGGTCATTCGACGGTTTGGGGACTGATTACCTTTGGATGTGTTGAACTGAGATGGGTTTGGGAATTCTGCTTTGCCTTAACTTCCGCAGAAATAAATAAGCCTTTCCTAAAGCCAAGTGGAGTGTTGTTTTGTGACTCAGACTGCAGAAATCCAGCAATACCTGAGCAAAATAAAATTGTAATCACTGGTTCATTGCTGTTGCTCCTATCACCCATTCAAAGTGCCTCAGAGCTGCATCCTTTCCTCTGTCTGCTTTTCCCCTCAATCCCTAACCTCATCGCCATCCCACCAGTGAAATTCTCCTTTGGGAACAGTTAGAAAATTTAAGCTCTCCCTGCTCGCCCCATCAATCACCCCCTGCCCTGCAGGTGTTCATTTGGCAGAGACATAGCATTGCTCAAAGGGGCATTTAGTCCTGGGATGCACTGGGAATAGAAGGGACTGACCGGCGAGCTGCATCATTTGCCAAACCGCCTGCACTGGGGCATCTGAGCTTTCCTGGGAAGATGAAGCAGTGATTTATGAGGGACTTGTCTTCTATTAAAGAAAACAAAACCAGAAACAACCCCTGAATCTTTTGCTGGTTCACACAACTTGAGCCCAGAGGGGTTAGCACAAAACCGACAGGGCAGCACGTCTGTGCTTATTTTTCAAGCTTGCTCAGCATGTGAAAGGGAATATGTACCTTTAGGAAACCCCTCTCTTTTCATATAGGCTTTGAAAAAAGTCATCGATAAGTCAGTTGGGCAACTGATCACATGCAAAGCCCAGGAAGCAGAAAGATGTCTCATGTCTTGGGCCTCACGTAGAATGAAGTCTTTGTGTGGGGATACTTCAGCAACAGGAAGGATAGGAAAAAAGCATACCTAGAACATCTTTGAAGATGAGGATTTTCTGAGTTTTACCTAGCAAGATCTTACCCTGGTATCCTTGATTACAGTTTGTGAGGAAGTGAAATATGCCTTTGCTCTAATTAAGAGAGAAAAAGATCAGACTTTCTGTGTTTCCCTTCACAGGGGTTGGGGTGAGCCTGTCTCTGCAGAGTACAGTGGTGTGAATAAGTTGTGGGGCAGAGAAAGAGATTTGGAGACTTGTTGCATCTTTGCTGCTGCCTGGGCCATCTGAGGCAACTGCTCACCCTTACTCTGTGCTCTGGCCATGTCGCTGAGGAGCTCTTTACCACAGGAGTTCTGTTTAGGATGATGAGCGAGTTGAGAGCCTATGGGCAGCCAAATATTGGGGATGCTCTTGTGGCTACAGGCCACCTGGTCAGGAAGAGGAAGTCAATGAGGCCTCCTACAGACAGCTGGAAGTAGGCTCACCATCACAGGTTCTGGTTCTCATGGGGGATTTCAACCACCCTGATATCTGCTGGAAGGACAACACAGCTGGGCACAGAGTGTCCAAGAGGCTCCTGCAGAGCACTGATGATAACTTTTTGACACAGGTGGTGGAGGAGTCAAGGAAGAGATGTATTCTGCTGGACTTTGTAGTATGCAAAAAAAGAAGAACTGGATGGAGATGTGAAGGTTGGGAGCAGCCTTGGCTGCAGTGACCATGAGATGGTGGAGTTCAGGGTCCTGCAAGAAGGAAGCCAGGCAATAAGTAGGATCTCAACTCTGGACTTCAGGAGAGCAAGCTTTGGCCTCTTCAGGGACCTCCTTGGAGGAATCCCATGGGTCAGGGCCCTAGAAGGAAGGGAGGTCCAAAAGAGCTGATTAATATTCAAGTGTCACTTCCTCCAAGCTCAAGAGCAGTGCGTCCCTATGAGGAAAAAGTCAAGCAAAGGGAGCAGGCAACCTGCAGGGATGTGGAAGGATCTCCTGTCAAAACTCCAGCAGAAGAAGGAAGTAGACAGGATGTGGAAGAAGGGACAGGCCACTTGGGAGGAATATAGGAAGTCTATCAGAGTATGCAGGGATGTGGCGAGGAAGGCTAAAGGCTATGTGAAATTAAATCTGGCAAGTGATGTCAAGGACACCAGGAAGGGCTTCTTCCAAGGCATCAGTAGCAAAAGGAAGAGAAGGGAAAATGTGGGGTCGTTGCTGAATGGTGTGGGGCCCTGGTGATGAAGGATACAGAGAAGGCAGTTCCTGAATGCTGCCTTTACGTCTGTAATGCAGTCTTTACTGCTAAGGGCAGCTCTCAGGAATCTCAGAGCCTGGAGACAAGGGAGAAAGTCTGGAGAAAGGAAGACTTTCCCTTGGTTGAGGAAGATCAGGATAGAGATCATTTAGGCAAACTGGACACCCACAAATCCATGGGCCCCAATGGGATGCACCCACAAGTGCTGAGGGAGCTGGTGGATGTCACTGCAAGGCCACACTCCACCACCTTGGAAAGGCCATGGAGAACGGGAGAGGTGCCTGAGGACTGGAAGAAAGCCAATGTCACTGCAGTCTCCAAAAGGGCAAGAAGGAGGATTCAGGAAACTACAAGTCAGTCAGCCTCACCTCCATCCCTGGAAAGGTGATGGGACAGCTCCTCCTGGATGTCATCTCTAAGGAAGTGGAGGAAAAGAAGGTGATCAGGAATAGCCAGCATGGATTCAGCAAGGAGGAATCCTGCTTAACCCATCTGACAGCCTTCTGTGGTGGGATGACTGGCTGGGTAGCTGAGGGGAGAGCAGTGGACATTGTGTACCTTGACTTTAGCAGGGCTTTTGACACCGTCTCTCACAACCTCCTCCTCATTGTACCTCTGTTTGTAGCCCCCCAAAGCACAGGACTTGGCCTTGCTTTTGGACCCCAAAAATGCAGGTCTCAGGAATGTACTTGGTGAATGTACTTTCCAAACAGGGATGAAGCCTCCATTGGCGGCTCCAGAAATGCGGTCCTTAGCCTCTGCATTTAGTCTCCGCAGCAGCCAACCTCGGTTCCATTTTATCCCTGAGCCAGTAATGAGCTCTTGTGGCCAGGAAGGCTGATGGTATCCTGGGGTACTGCCAGCAGGTCAAGAGAGGTGATCCTGCCCTCTACTCAGCCCTGGTGAGGCCACATCTGGAGCCCTGTGTCCAGTTCTGGGCTCCCCAGTACAAGAATCAAAGAATCATAGATTCAGGAAAGTTGGAAGGGACCTGTGGAGATCATCTAGTCCGACCTCCCTGCTCAGCAGGGTCACCCAGAGGGATCTTACCAATGCCTACAAATATCTGAAGAGAGGGTGTCAGGGGGATGGGGCCAGACTTTTCAGTGGAGCCCAGTGACAGGACAAGAGGCAACAGGCACAAACTGAAACAGGATGTTCCAGCTGAACACAAGGAAAATCTTCTTTGCTCTGAGGGTGACAGAGCACAGGAACAGGTTGCCCAGAGAGGTTGTGGATTCTCCTTCACTGGAGATATTGAAAACCTGCCTGGACATGATCCTGCGCAACGTACTCTAGGTGACCCTGCCTGAGCAGGGGGTTGTGCTAGATGATCTCCAGAGGTCCCTTCCAACCTCAACCGTTCTGGGATTCTGTGAACACTGAAGCAGCGAGTGACGGGCACATAAATATTGAAGTGAGGGTTTTGCACCAGTGCACGAATATTGAACCAAGCGCATGAATATGAAGCAGTGACAAACGTACCAACATTGAAGTTGCGATGAGCAAAGAGCTTGTGAATGTTCAATGCAGTTGATTAATGAGCTTGTGTCCATGGCACCAAACTCACTGACTGGTTATGTAGTACTGAAAGTGCTGTACAGGTGCTGACGGATTAGTGAGTAGACGCTGAATCACTGTGACTCATTGAGCACTCGGTTGGTGTTGAGCAACTGGCTTATCAATATTCAATCAGTAATGACTCCCTGGTCAATGTGGATTCAATACCTATAAGCTAACTGTTTAATTAGTAGTGAAAATCTTGTGCAAACGCTGACTGATTAGTTTCTGTATGTTGAATCCCTGCTGGCTAACTGAACTAACTGAGCAAGTAGCTTATGAATATTGGATCGATACTGACTCACTCGTCAGTACTGATTCAGTACCTATAAGCTAACTGGTTAATTAGCGTTGAAACCATGGCCTAACAGCTGGATAAAGACTGGACCCAGAAGATGGTGCCCCCCCCCCTTCCCAAAAGCATGTTCGTGTCAGAAACTCTCTCAGACGTGAGGTTCAGCCTGGTGCTTGCCGTCTCCTGCCCTCAGGGCCCTTGCACACAGATCCCCACAGCAGTCGACCTCAGCTTCGTTTCACCCCTTAGCCAGCAATATGCCCTTGTGGCCAGGAAGGCCAGTGGTATCCTGGGGTGCACTAGGAAGAGTGTTGCCAGCAGGGCAAGGGAGGTGATCCTGCCCCTCTACTCATCCCTGGGGAGGCCTCATCTCGAGTACTGTGTCCCGTTCTGGGCTCCCCAGGATAAGAGAGAGTTGGAGCTACTGGAGGGAGTCCAGCGTGGGGCTATGAAGATGATGAGGGGACTGGAGCACCTTTCCTAAGAGGAATGGCTGCGAGAGCCAGGCCTGTTCAGCCTGGAGAAAAGCCTGAGAGGGATGTTACCAACGCCTGCAGATATCTGAGGGGAGGGTGCCAAGGGGATGGGGCTGGACTTTTCAGTGGAGCCCAGTGACAGGACAACAGGCAATGGGCACAAATCGAAACACAGGAAGCTCCAGTGAGATATGAGGAAAACTTCCTTTATTGAGACTCCTTTCAGGCTGGCTCGCACGGATGCAGCTTTATAGCTCTGCTGCCCCGGGCTGCCGGGTTCCCACGGCTGCTGCCCGCCGTGCACGGGGTGACCGACTGCACCGCTGCCTCTGCCGAGCTGCAATGACACCGATGCCGCGGGAAGGCACCATGGGCGACCGGCCGTGACACCCCAGCGCTCCGCGGCAGCACCCGGGTCTGTGCCAGCCCCCTCCCTGCATCCCGGCTGCCGCGGGCACTGCCGGTGCCTCCCAAGCCCGCGGGGTGGCCACTCGGCCGCCGGCACCTACCTCCCCACCGCGACGCCGGGTCCTGCCGCTGCGGCCTCTCGGCTGGCGCCGCATTCATCAGGAGGCCTGGCACGGGGATGTCATCGTCAGGGCCCGGCCCCGATGCCAACCCCGATTCCCCATTTCCGGCCCTGACCCGACCCGGGGATGCGGCCGGAGCAGCGCCGGAGCCCGGCGCTGCCTCTCACCCAGGATGCGGACGGCTGCCTCCTGCGGCGCCTGGCAGCTCCCCGTGCAGCAGCTCTGGGCCATGTGGCAGAGGCTCTCCAGCAGTGCGGGGCAGTCTCGGGCCTGGGGCAACGCAGGGGCAAGGGAGATCGTCTCGAGCTTCTGGCACCCCTCTGTGCCCCCGCACCCACCCAGGCGGCCCAGCGGTGCGGGAGCCATGGGGCAGGCGGCCATGCAGGGCCATGGCTGTGGCACAGAGCTCGCTCGCTCGCTTGCTCACTCACCAGGTGCCTGCAGAGCTCATCCTGCAGCTCGGCGGCGCTCAGCCCAGTGCTGGCGGCCACGCGACGTCGCACCCTCTCTGATGCCAGGAATGGGGCACACCGGTGCAGGGCCATCTTGCACGCCTGTGAGAGAGCACCGGCCTGGTCGCGGGGACACCGCGCGCCTGCCCGGGACCACGGCAGGCACCTGCCCCCTCCTGGCCCCGCTCCCCGCCGGGTGCCCCCCAGCACTTCCCAGGTCCCCAGTGACCCCAGGACCAAGCCCCCCCCCCGGCCCCAGTGCTCCTCCCCGTGGCTCTGCAGCATGCTCGAGGCTCTTACATCACGGACTGCCGGTGCCGGGTCCCCGAGGTGCAGCACCAAGCTGGGGAACGATGCCTCCACCTCCCTGCTGAAGAATGACCTCCTCCCTGAGGCAGAGGCGGAGGCGGCCAGGGCGCCATAGAGGGTGAAGGCTGAGCAGCGCAGGGCTTCTTCCTCCTGCAATGAAAAAGCCCGCCGGGCCGGCTGCTAGTGAGGCCATCGCATGCCAGGACCCAGCGGGGCGCTGCCCGTGGGGGATGCGCCCCCACGACAGCTCCTGCCCCGAACGAGAGCTAGCGGCTCCACTCACCGCTCCCCAGAAGGCTCGGCTGGACCTGGTGACCTCTTCAAAGGCCGAGCCTATGGCCCTGGCCACCAGCGGCCCCAGCACTTTCGCCAGCGCCAGCAGGCTCTCGGCTGCCACCTCCACGCTGGCCCCGTCCTCCAGGCCCCCGCGTAGCACTGCCACCACGGCTGCCCCGTGCCTCTGCAGCTGCAGAGCGATGGGCGCATGAGCCACTCGCTGCTGCTGCCTCTTGCTGCAGCTCTGCGCCTCGGCGCCCAGGCCAGCGCTTCCCACAGCCAGCCCAGAGCAGACCCCAGCCCGGGAGCCCCCACCGGCACCCAGCAGCCCTCTGCCGCCTTGCTGGCACGGGAGCGAGGAGTGCCACCTCCACAGGGCCCCGTGACGGCCTCTGCTCCTCTCTCCGGCTCCTCGAGGGGCCCTGGGAGGCTCTCGAGCTCGGGCTGTGCTCAGAGCCCAGCAAAGTCAGCCTCACCTTCACCGGTGCTCCGCTTGCCGCGTTGCCCAGGCCTCTCATTGCCATCTGCTGCACGGCGCTGACGGGGTCGCGCGCCCTCGCCGCAAAAGCCTCTAAGAGGGGCTTCAGCAGCTTTCTCTCCTCCACTAGCCGGTCCTTCATCAGCTGCAATCGAGCAACGGGGCCACTCGCATTGGCTGTGATTCATGCCGGGCGAGACAGGCATAGGAACCCCCCCCCAAACCCCTGCCCCACCGCTGCCTCACCTCAGCAAAGAAAGCTGTGGCCGTGAGCCGCAGGTTTGCTGAGCACGAGTCCAGCCAGGTGGAGAGGTTCTGCAGCAGGCGCGGTGGGACAAGCTCCGCGCGGAGCAGCACGCTGTGCACACAGCACCAGCAGGCTGGTGAGGCACCGGCACGCGGGCTGGCCGCGGGCCGCGACTCCCAGCTTCTCCCACTGCGACGCGGACGCCGCTCTGCACCTCAGCAGAACTGCTGGGAGCACAGGAAGCCCCCGGCAGCCCTTTCCCCAGGTGCAGGCCCCGTGATGGGGCAGGACACCTGGGGGCTCTCACCTCGCCAGAAGACACACGCCAGCGCTGTGAGCCTGGGGCTCGGCCAGGGACGCCCATGCTCCCTGCTCCCGGAGCAGCCGAAGCCACCGCTCCTCCAGGCACTTGGAGAGCACCAGCTCCAGCACCTCCACAAACAGCCTGCAGAAAAACCCAAAGAAAGTGCCAGGCGCAGTAGTCTGAGGAAAGATTGCCCATCAGCAGAGCCCCATGATGGCCCCCTGCTGCAACACGGGGCCTACGGGCAGCAACAGCCACACTGCGGCCATATCCCCAGGTGCTGCCCTGCAGTGACCAGTCCCCTCTCCCCACAGAGGCAGCCCAGCGCCAGCGGGACAGTCAGCCACAGATCGCCTGAGCAAAGCCCGCAGGCACAGGCCAGCCTGCCCCCTGCCCCTGCCGCTCCTTACCTGCCTGACGTGTCGGAGCTCTCGGGCTCCCTGAGGGACGGTTCCATCTCCTCCCGCAGCGTCTCACTGACCTGCCCCAGGAGGCTGGGAAGCAGGTCAGGAAGCAGGTGCTGGACCAGCCCCTCGCTCTGCAGCACTGACACCATCTCACAGAGGGCGCGGATGATCTACAGAAAAATTCAGCCAGCAATCGCATGGTAAAACCAGGGCTTGTCCCACTGGCCACGTCCCCCTGATGGCTGGGGCAGCTCTTACTGTCTCCGCTTCTCACTGCAGCGACAGCCTTGCGGCCCAGCACTGGCAACTGTCCCAGTTCCCCACACCACTAACGCTGCCACTGTCCCAGCAGAGCATCCGCGAGGCACCACAGGTGCTCGCAAAGAGCACAAAACCCCCTCGCACTAAAGCACCGGTTGGAAAGCAGGTGCAAAGCAGCGCTAATGCCAGCAGCTGACCGTACCGTGTGAGGCTCCAGGGCAGCCTGGCTGCTGCCCAGCTCCCGAGCGCAGCACTCGCTCCCCTGGCTGCTGTCTCCGGCTGCCCTTAACTTTTCAGTTAAGCGCTCCAGGATTGGGTATCCCAGAGCGCTTCTCCCTAGGCTCCTCCACACTTCCACTGTGTTGCTGCAAGGGAACAGACACTCACCCGTGAGCCCGCATCCTCGGGAACCTGCAATGACCTCATGAGAGGCCAAACACTGGGTGTGACAGCAGAGGGGAGGGCAAGCGCAGAGACCTGTCCATGGGCAGACACCTCTGGAGGAGACTGTCAATCACCGGTTCCTGGTGGCAGCGGGCCAGGATGAACATCGCTCGCAGCACAAAGCACCTGCGGGTGCTCTGCTGGGTGCTCTGCAGGCAGGTGCAGAGGATGGTGACGAGTTCAGGTACCTGAAAGGAGGAAGGCGACAAAGAACAGCTCAGCACATCCTTGGGGGCCAACAGCCGAAAGCAGACAAGGGTGAGCACAAAGAATGCCTCTCCCACCTCCTCCTGGAATATTTGCTCTCCGCAGTCCCCCAGGAAGGTGAGTGCCCACCGCCCAGCAGCCCACGCGCGCACGGGCCTGGTGCACTGCAGGCTCTCCATGACAGTGTCCATGAAGTCTGCAGCCTGGCCCTGGGGGACATGCTTGCAAACCAGCTGGGGAGAAATCAGAAACACAAGCGATCTCATCACAAGTGGCTCAGATGCAAAACGCACACCCTGACAGCAGCACTCTCACACACACGTGCAAGCGCACACACCATGACCCCCAGCCCACTTTTCGGGGGCTCATTACCTTTGCGATGTTGGTGGAGGTGGCCAGCAGAGAGTCGGGGGCGACGGTGTTGAGCCTCTCCCGCAGGTACCCGATCTCGTTAGTGCATGGCGCCACGTCCGTGGTCTCAGCTGGAGCCAGGAGAAGGGAGTCATGGTGGGGAGCCAACATGCGGCCCCGCAGGCAGCAAGGGGAGGACCCGAGGGAGGGCAGCGAAAGCCACGCGAAGGCAGGGTCCCCCAAGGTGGCACAGCAGGTTTGTGAGCTAGGCGAGGGGCCGGCCGTGGAGGGGGACAGTCCCTGGCGTAGGGACGACGTGCAGCCCTGAGACAGCAGCGGGGACCGCTCTGCCCGCTCTCCTCACCTCCGATTTGGAGCAGGTGGCCGAGGCAGGTGGCTGCCCGCCAGCGGGACGCAGCTGAGGCATCACAGGTCAGAGGCCCCAGTAGTCCCGCCAGGGAGCCGAACTGCTCGCAGGCGCGGCCTCGCTGTGGGAGCAAGAGGCAGGCGAAGAGGTCACCGGCAGCCCTGCGGCTGCTCGCCCTCTCCCAGCCGTGCTGCCCCCCAAGCCGTGGCCGAGCTGGGGGGGAACAAGGGGCCGCCCCACAGCCCCAGGGGACCCGAAATCCGGCACGCACCCCCCCCCACGCAGAGCTCCCTGTGCATGGGGTCCCTGCTCACCCCATGCTCGCGTTGCTCCTCATGAGCACCCAGCAGCTGAACGCACACCTGCAGGGCCCTCTCCCGCTCGCACTCCTCGGCTGAGGCGAGCCAGTGCCGCAGGACCTGGCACGGGCAGACATGTCTCACCGTGGGTGTCCTTCTGCCCTGCACCCCTCGCCGGCACCCTGCCTTCCTGGGCAGGGAGCCCCTTTCCCACAGGGACCTCCTCACTTCGGGGTCTCACTGCTGGCAGCACTGGCTTGTGCTGCGCCCCTCGCTCGCAGCTGCGTCTGGGGACTCTCACCTGTACCACGTCCTCGAAGCAGATGGGGGCCGGCTCTTCCCGCAGAAGGGTTCTCATGAGCTGGCCCAGCGCTCGCAGGGATGGCGCCTGCACACCCTGGCACCAGAAAGTGGGGTTGAGGCCGGGCACCCCATGGGAACGCCAGCACAGCCAGCGGCTGCTGCAGCGCGGGGTGCCCGGAGCTGAGCCCCACTGAGGGGCGGCCCAGAGGGGCCGGTGCCTACCGGTGCCACTGGAGCAGCCGCTGCCGCCTCCCCTCTCGCCTCCATCTGCTCTGGGTGACGGAGGCACACGACGCCCCGGCAGCACTGAGCCAGGAGGCTGCATTTTTCCTCCCTGCTCAGACGGGGCTTCAGCTTGCTGCCAGGAGAAACAAGTTAGAGAAGCCTGAGAGGAGGCTCACTCGCACTCTCCAGAGCGAGGCAAAGGACAACTGCCTTTGGCCCCATCGACAGCCCCAAATTCAACGTCTGCAGCCCCAGCCAGAGCCGCCAGCTGTGCTGCAACACGCAGCAACTGCCGCAGCCCCGGGATAGACCCTACCTCAACTGCTCCACAGCCATGAGGGCCCGGGGCTGCACTGGGGACTCCTGGGGCTCCTCCTGCATCACCTCCTGCAAGGCACAGGGAGACACGTGCAAGGTGGGCAGCGGGCAGGGGCACAGGAGAGCCCTCCTGCCCGCCCCGGCCAGGGGCTCTGCTGCCAGACCCTACAGGCACCGGCCCCGCAGGATGAGGTGGCTGCTCCCTGCCTCAGGACTCCCCACAAACCCCACTCACCCCACTGCAGAGCCTAAAACTCCCCAGGTGACAGCCCCAGCTCTGGGCACTCACCAGCAGCATCTGCAGAAGCTCCCGCTTGCAGCACAGCTCGAACCTGGGGCCGGCGTCTGCAGCCTGGATGGCAAGGCTGATCTCAGTTACGCTCTGCACCAGGGAGAGCTTCAGCTGCGCGTCCTGATGCCAGGGGAGAAAAACAGGCTTTGAGCTTTGCCGAGGGCAGAAAGAGCAGCAGGGCCGGGGGGAATCTGCCTCCACATACAGCACAGGGAGGAGGACACTGCAGAGAACGCTGGGGAGCCCCACAGACCCCAGCTCGGCACCTGTGCCCCAGCAAGGAGACCTCTCTGCCCTCCCAGGAATAAGCCTCCCAGGTGGAGGGAAGCAGCTGTCCTGGCCGGAAAGACCCCACAGTCCCTGCCCCAGGGCAGCAGGGCGAGCGCATGGGAAGGGCGAGGAGGCCCCCGTCTGGCTCTGCCCCACACCCTGAGCACCCACCTGGCAGCCCTCTCGGTAGAGCTGCAGGACGTTCCCCACGATGTCTCTCTCCACGTGGGTGAGCAGCTGCTCCCTGGGGGCGCGCAGCGCCATCCGGCCGTAGATCACCATGAGCGTCGCACGAGCAGCGCGGTTCCTCAGTGCGTGGCTCTGCTGCGGGTCGCCGGAGAAGAGCTGAGATGTCAGCCCGCAGCCCCGCTGTGCCCGGGGCTCTGTGCGCTCCTGCAGCAGGAGCTGCCCCGCGCCTGACCTCCCGGCAGCTCCCCACAGTGACACCCCGGACCTTTACCTTCCGGTGTTTCAAGGTCCCCGTGAATTGCTGCACTGAGGACAATGCCAGCTGGAAGTGGCTCTCGGCGCAGCGGGACACAACCGAAACGATTCCCTGCAACAGAGCAGAAATGGGGAGTTGCTCCAAGCCCACCCCCCAGGCCTGGCTAGCTCCATCGGCCAGGCAGGACCTTTCCCCAGGGAAACGGCTGCAAACAGTACACGAGTAAGGGCTGGAGCAGGGCACGCAGAGTCCCTCTGCTCCAGGGACACGCAGGGGACTCGCGGGAAAGCAGGGCGCCAGGAAGAAACCTCACCTGTGCCTCCCACAGCTCCAGGAAGTTGGTTGCTTCCAGATGTTGCAGGGTCTGCTCTCGCACGTGGCGCAGACACCCACAAGCTGCCAGGGCCGTGCCGAGAGCCTTGTAGAGGAACCGCTGCAAGAGGAGAGGCCGGGCCCCGGCCACGGTGAGCTGTGGCAGATCACCGCCGCCAGCCCTCGCCCCGGCCTGAGCCTCCCAGGCTCTGCCGCTGCAGCCCTCGGGGCGCGCCGCCGCCAGGGCACAGACCTTCTCCCAGGACAGGCGGGGAGAGCCACCCAGCTGCCGGCTCAGCTCCCGGCTCAGCTCCACGGTCCAGGCCTCGCTGGCGATGACCTCCAGCGACGCTCGCAGGAACTGGGGTGCAGCGGGAGGTGAAGCAAACACCCCCCCCTGCCTCGGCCAGGGCCTTTGGCACAGCCAAGCGGCCCCGGAGACCGTCGGGGCAGAGCTCCCCCTCCCGACAGCCTGTCTGCCACCCGCCCCTCTGGCAGCCTGCCTCTGGCTCTTCCCCAGCCCCCAGCTTCCTGCACCACTTGTCCCGCCCCTGTCTGCCCCATGCAGCTGGGCCCCACAGGGACGCTGTACCTTCAGCAGGAGGCTGTCCCACTCGGCCCTGTCCAGGAAGCCGGCGGTTGTTCCTGCAAAGCCCATGGAAGCAAAACCCTCACCGTTACTCCAGCAAATGCGGCAGCAGAGCCCGGGCAGCTGCTTTGCAGCCCGAAGCCCCAAAGCCTCAGCCCAGTGGGCTGATGAGTGCTGGCAAACGTGGCACCGTTGCCTGCCAGGCTGGGGAGCTGCAGGCATTCTGCTGCGCCTTTGGCCCCCAGCCTCCGCCTCCCGCCCGCACTTTACCTGCCAGGTGCTGCAGCAGCAGGGGGATCTCTGTGGCCCAGCTCGCCCCCACGGCTCTGTGGATCGTGCCACAGAGCACCTGCAGCAGCTGCAGGGCTGCGGCTCCATGGCCACCGCCTGTGTGTGGAGCCACAGCTGCCACCACCTAGGCCGGGGTGGGAGAGAGAGACACACTGGTGCCTGCCCCAGGAGCCACGGCTGCCCCGCGGGCAGGCAGGCAGGGAGGGCAGCGCTGCCCTGGCCAGCAGCAGGCAGACGATGGCTTTGGCTGGGTGCTGCCGTCCCCTGGGAGCAGCCGGAGCCCCCCGACGGGCAGGGAGGCTCAGGCACCCTCTACCATGCTCCTGCCTCCTCCTCCCGGGGTGCCCAGCACCAGCTGCAGCACCATCTCTCCGGGCTCTCCCCTCACCCCGGCCACAGAAGCTCCTTCCCCGGGGGCCCCGGTACTCACCAGCAGACGAGCCAGCAGGGCTTGGGGAGCCGGCAGAGGGGCTGCAGGCACAAGGAAAGGCTGTGTTAGACGCCCAGCTCGCGCCACGTCCCACATCCCCGTGCAGGGCTGAACAGCACCCTGGTCGCGCCGCCTCCCCACCAGGCCTGAACAGCCGTGCTGAATGGCTGCTGGCTAAGCAGGCCTGGCATGGCAGGAACAAGCCCCCAGACCCCCGCGAGAGCTGGGCACAGCAGCCAGGGAAGCGGCTCGTGGGGCACAGCCATCATGCCCAGCAATGGGCACTGCTCTGCCCTGTGCTGCCCCAGCCCTCCTGCGTGGGGGGCTGGCAGGGGATGCAGGGACATGCACTGCCCCCCCCCCCAGCCGGCCTGGCACAGCGTGCTGCGACTTTCTGCTCCCCACCTGGCTCTGCAGGCTTCAGGGCCTCGGGCGCCGCCTTCTCTTCCTCGCCCTCTGTTCTCTCTGCTCTCTCGGCCAGGGCACGCAGGCAGCGGCACAGCGGGACCAGCATGCCCGTATACTCAGCTGGCACCACATACTGCAGCAGCCTCGGCCACAGGAGCTGCGGGCAAGAAGCAGCCCGTTCGGCACGCTGCCATTTCCGCCTCTGCATCCCAGGTCCCCCGTCACTGCCACTTCTCTGGCCCCGGCCCAGCCCCTCGGCCTCGCTCCTTCCCAGCTTTTCTGGCTAAGCTGGGGTGCATGGGCCGAGGACAACTCACCTTGGCCACCGCTCCGGCAGATACGTCCAGTGAGCCCAGGACGTGGGCGCAGAGGCGCTGAACAGTCCTCTCTTCCCACACTTCCACCACCGAAAGTTTTCCTGTTGCCTGTCAGACCGAGGTGGGAAACACCCGTCAGTGCCCCTTGCCAGGCCCCACAGTGCACACCATGGGGAGGTGCCCCCACGGCGACCTCGGCCCTGGCGGCACAGGATGCAGGCCTGGTGCCGCGCTCTGCCCTTACCAGTCTGCCCGAGGCCCGGCTGAACTCGCCGAAGAGGTGCCCCACCACGTCCCACGCCGAGCAGCCCGGGGCGCTGGAGTGCAGCAGCTCCCCGAGGAAACGCAGCACTGCCTTCCTCACCTGCAGGCACGGCGAGGCTGCAGCCATGGCACCAAAGGGCCGAAAGCCCCAGGGAAACTGCCCTTGCCCCAGCCTGGCCCCCACCAGCTCACCTGGGCTGCAGGGTCGTGGCACACAGACTGCACCAGCTTGGTGAACAGGGGCAGCTTCTCTCTCACATCGGGGGCTGCAGGAGACAAGGAGAGGCAGGCGCTGAGGCTGAGCCCCCGTTTTCGCAGGGACTCAACACGGCTCCCCAGCTTTCCCCACACAAGCGGGACAGAAAAGGGGGCCAGGCTGCACATCAGAGGAAGCGGCAGCATTCCGGGGAGACGATGTTTCTCCAGCCCGGCTTACTGACCGTCACAGCGGACAAGAGCTTGCAGCATTTCCACGGCTGCCACGCGATCGACCTTGTTCCCGGTCCTGAGCTTATAGTACAGGAACACGATGGTCTCCTCCGGGCAAATTCGGGCTGCGGGGAAGAGATCACGCTCAGTATCAGTGACCAGCATCTTCCCACACAGGCAGGCCTGTGAGAGAGCTGCCAGGATGCAGCGGCGCGGCGCCGGTTCTTCTCTCCTCACCCTGCAGCACCATGCAGTGGCACAACTCTGCTCGGTGCCCTGGGCTGGGTGGCTCCATCTCATCGCAGAGCTGCGAGAACAAGGCACGTTTCAGGGAAAGCCACATCGGCGGGCAGAGGGATGGAAAAGCACCCATGCTGTCAGCGCTCATCTGGTGGGCAGCTCTGGACATGGACCCACGGCCAAAGCCCAGAGCTCTGGGCACATGCAGGGCTGCGCAGCAGCTCCAGGGCAGCAGTGTGATGTCAGGCCTTACCTGCTCGTGCACAGCCGCGATGACAGCCAGAATCTTGGCTCGGGGCACCTGGGCCTGAACATCCATCACGGCCCACAGGAAATAGCTGAGACTCTGCATGGGAGCAGGAGAGGGAGAGGGCAGCTGTCACCGCGAGCCCCAGGCCCCCAGTCCCTGTTCCTGCTCGAAGGGCCTTGGCTCCTCCCGGCACCCCGCAGCTCCCCGATGCCTCGCGGCACCTGCTTGGTCCCTGGCTGCGCCGTGCCCCGCAAGATGCCTCACCCTGGTCACCCCTGAGGGGTCCTGGACTTCTCGGTATTGGTGCAGCAGCCAGAGAAGCTGCTCCCAGGCATGTTGGTGGTGCTCCTCCGCGTGCAGCAGGACACCCATCATAACAGCCATCGCCCTCAGCATGGCCTGCTTGCCCTGTTGAGCGAGGCAGGGTGACATGCCATGTCGAGGCCACGGGTCCCTCCAGTGCTCGCCTGCCCCAGACACCAGTCGGCCCTTCCCGCATGGGGCTTTCCCTTCCCCGGCACCCCTGGCCACATGGGCTGGCTCGCCAGCACAGGGAGTGTTTCCTCCCAGCACCAAGCCCACCCCGCTGGCTGGCCCCAGCATTCAGGCCAGAGCAGCAGCACTCACCTCCTCCTCCTTGCAGCTCTGCCAGCTCCTGCCCGCGTAGCAGACAAGCGAGTAAACAGGGGCGCAGAGCTGGGCAGCCCCCAGGTGAGGGAAGTCGCATTTCTCCCGTTGGCGGAGGTATGCGCTGATCCCGCTGCACCACTGCTCCACAACTGCAGCACAGCAAGGGACACGGGGTGGTGACAAAGGCTCTGACCGGCGCGACACCTTGCTCAGCCCAGCCGTGGTGCCCTGAGAGCCTGGCGACGCACCCCCTCCCCTTCCCTATCCCCACCTCTGTCCCCATCCCTTCCCCTCCCCGTGGCCCTGCCGTGGCGCCAGCACTCACCGCCACAGACGGCGCACAGCATCCGGCTGCTCCCCGCTGTGCTCAGCACGCCGCGCAGGGCTGCCAGCGTCTTTCCCGCGAAGGGCACGCACTGCAGGGCTGTCGAGAGGGCAGGGGTGGGAGGCCTCAGTCACTAGAGACGCTGCAGCCTGGCGCAGGGCTGCACCGGGGCAGGGGGACGGGAGAGCTGCCACAGCCCCAGGGAAGCCCTGGTGCAGGGAGGCTCAAGCCAGGGCCCCATGTGCCGTACCGTAGCGGATGGCCAGGTTGTGCAGAGTGTGGAGGACCAGCTCCACCGACATCTCCTCCAGGGCCTGGAGGTGGCCCTGCAGCACCGACACCACATCATGCAGGTGCCAGCGGGCCAGCGCCACCAGGACGTCACTCGCCGCCATCCTCACGGCGGCCGTCGTGTCCTAGAAGACAGCAGCCGGCGTGTGGCAGCAGCATGGCCAGCTCAGCTGGCTCCTGCGCTCAGCCGCCGGGCAGGACGCACAACCCACAGCCCAGCTCCCGCTGTCCCTTGTGCACACAGCCCACAGCTGCCTCTCTGGGCAGCTCCAAGTCACCACCTCGAGCCCCGCCGGGCGCATGCTGAAGCCTCTGCCCGGGCTGGCTGGGCTGGGCGCCCGTGTCCGGGTCGCCTCTGTGAGAAGGAGCTCACCTGGGCCACGCGCAGGTCCTGGGCTGCCAGTGCTATGGCTCTGCCTGCGACAGAGCTCTGCAGGTCGCTCTCGTCGCCCCACAAGACGCTCTCCAGCTGGCGGTAGGCCTCTGCTCTGCCGCCCTGGGGACACACCGTGCACAACAGCCGTGGCACATGCTGCCCCATGGCAGCTCCGCCATGCTGACACTGGGCACCAGCACCCTGGCCCCAGGGACGCCGGGGCACCGCGGGAGCCCTCGAGACCCGTGCAGCCCCGTGGGATGCCCCCGCCTCACCTGAGCATCTTCCAACTGGTCCAGAATAGAAATCACCACGGCGGCGAAGGTCGTGATGGCCGCAGGGACGGCCCCGACCACACTGCCACCATTCTCACCACGCGCAGGGCCAGACCGGGCACCCACGCCAGTGAAGAAACCTGCAAGGAAAACAGCGGAGGGTTTGCATTGCCCCAGGAGCCGTGGGGATGGGCCGCGGCTCGGGGCAAACATCTCCTGGCCGGAGCACGGGGCAGCAGGAGAGGCTGGCAAAGCCGGCTCCCCGCAGCCTGGGGAAGAGCCACCCTGGGCAGCTTGGCACCAGCCCCGAGCATGTGAGCCCAGCTCTCCCACGCCAGGAACACCGGTGCCGGCAGGTGCCCGTCACTGCAGCAGCAGGCCGGCAGCCGGGGCGCGAGCGCGGCGCCGGCCCCACCTCGGAGTGCTCGCAGCACCCCCATCGCGGCAGGACTCCCTGGATGGACACGCTGCTCCAACAGCACCTCCTCCCACGAGAGCCACGAGCCACTGAGCCAGCACTGGCTCCCCGAGGGAAAGGGGACCCCGGGGGCACTGTGACCCGCAGGGGCCCTGACGCCTCACAGAGGGCTGCCACCATCGCAGGGCCGGGGACCCCCCACGCCCCAAGTGTGGCCCTGCCTCAGGCTCCAAGGCTCACCGTCACTCCTCAGCCCTGGCTCTGAGCGGTGACCCTCTCCCCTCATCGTACGGGGGCAAGTGCTCCAACAGAGAGACCCCAGGAACCACCCGGGCCACTGCTCACATAAGCGCAGGGTCATTCGACGGTTTGGGGACTGATTACCTTTGGATGTGTTGAACTGAGATGGGTTTGGGAATTCTGCTTTGCCTTAACTTCCGCAGAAATAAATAAGCCTTTCCTAAAGCCAAGTGGAGTGTTGTTTTGTGACTCAGACTGCAGAAATCCAGCAATACCTGAGCAAAATAAAATTGTAATCACTGGTTCATTGCTGTTGCTCCTATCACCCATTCAAAGTGCCTCAGAGCTGCATCCTTTCCTCTGTCTGCTTTTCCCCTCAATCCCTAACCTCATCGCCATCCCACCAGTGAAATTCTCCTTTGGGAACAGTTAGAAAATTTAAGCTCTCCCTGCTCGCCCCATCAATCACCCCCTGCCCTGCAGGTGTTCATTTGGCAGAGACATAGCATTGCTCAAAGGGGCATTTAGTCCTGGGATGCACTGGGAATAGAAGGGACTGACCGGCGAGCTGCATCATTTGCCAAACCGCCTGCACTGGGGCATCTGAGCTTTCCTGGGAAGATGAAGCAGTGATTTATGAGGGACTTGTCTTCTATTAAAGAAAACAAAACCAGAAACAACCCCTGAATCTTTTGCTGGTTCACACAACTTGAGCCCAGAGGGGTTAGCACAAAACCGACAGGGCAGCACGTCTGTGCTTATTTTTCAAGCTTGCTCAGCATGTGAAAGGGAATATGTACCTTTAGGAAACCCCTCTCTTTTCATATAGGCTTTGAAAAAAGTCATCGATAAGTCAGTTGGGCAACTGATCACATGCAAAGCCCAGGAAGCAGAAAGATGTCTCATGTCTTGGGCCTCACGTAGAATGAAGTCTTTGTGTGGGGATACTTCAGCAACAGGAAGGATAGGAAAAAAGCATACCTAGAACATCTTTGAAGATGAGGATTTTCTGAGTTTTACCTAGCAAGATCTTACCCTGGTATCCTTGATTACAGTTTGTGAGGAAGTGAAATATGCCTTTGCTCTAATTAAGAGAGAAAAAGATCAGACTTTCTGTGTTTCCCTTCACAGGGGTTGGGGTGAGCCTGTCTCTGCAGAGTACAGTGGTGTGAATAAGTTGTGGGGCAGAGAAAGAGATTTGGAGACTTGTTGCATCTTTGCTGCTGCCTGGGCCATCTGAGGCAACTGCTCACCCTTACTCTGTGCTCTGGCCATGTCGCTGAGGAGCTCTTTACCACAGGAGTTCTGTTTAGGATGATGAGCGAGTTGAGAGCCTATGGGCAGCCAAATATTGGGGATGCTCTTGTGGCTACAGGCCACCTGGTCAGGAAGAGGAAGTCAATGAGGCCTCCTACAGACAGCTGGAAGTAGGCTCACCATCACAGGTTCTGGTTCTCATGGGGGATTTCAACCACCCTGATATCTGCTGGAAGGACAACACAGCTGGGCACAGAGTGTCCAAGAGGCTCCTGCAGAGCACTGATGATAACTTTTTGACACAGGTGGTGGAGGAGTCAAGGAAGAGATGTATTCTGCTGGACTTTGTAGTATGCAAAAAAAGAAGAACTGGATGGAGATGTGAAGGTTGGGAGCAGCCTTGGCTGCAGTGACCATGAGATGGTGGAGTTCAGGGTCCTGCAAG
Source organism: Rhea pennata (assembly GCF_028389875.1). Taxonomy (NCBI): domain Eukaryota; kingdom Metazoa; phylum Chordata; class Aves; order Rheiformes; family Rheidae; genus Rhea; species Rhea pennata. The sequence continues at coordinate 81,293,653 of NC_084666.1, read as the reverse complement.
AAGGAAGCCAGGCAATAAGTAGGATCTCAACTCTGGTCTTCAGGAGAGCAAGCTTTGGCCTCTTCAGGGACCTCCTTGGAGGAATCCCATGGGTCAGGGCCCTAGAAGGAAGGGAGGTCCAAAAGAGCTGATTAATATTCAAGTGTCACTTCCTCCAAGCTCAAGAGCAGTGCGTCCCTATGAGGAAAAAGTCAAGCAAAGGGAGCAGGCAACCTGCAGGGATGTGGAAGGATCTCCTGTCAAAACTCCAGCAGAAGAAGGAAGTAGACAGGATGTGGAAGAAGGGACAGGCCACTTGGGAGGAATATAGGAAGTCTATCAGAGTATGCAGGGATGTGGCGAGGAAGGCTAAAGGCTATGTGAAATTAAATCTGGCAAGTGATGTCAAGGACGACAGGAAGGGCTTCTTCCAAGGCATCAGTAGCAAAAGGAAGAGAAGGGAAAATGTGGGGTCGTTGCTGAATGGTGTGGGGGCCCTGGTGATGAAGGATACAGAGAAGGCAGTTCCTGAATGCTGCCTTTACGTCTGTAATGCAGTCTTTACTGCTAAGGGCAGCTCTCAGGAATCTCAGAGCCTGGAGACAAGGGAGAAAGTCTGGAGAAAGGAAGACTTTCCCTTGGTTGAGGAAGATCAGGATAGAGATCATTTAGGCAAACTGGACCCCCACAAATCCATGGGCCCCAATGGGATGCACCCACAAGTGCTGAGGGAGCTGGTGGATGTCACTGCAAGGCCACACTCCACCACCTTGGAAAGGCCATGGAGAACGGGAGAGGTGCCTGAGGACTGGAAGAAAGCCAATGTCACTGCAGTCTCCAAAAGGGCAAGAAGGAGGATTCAGGAAACTACAAGTCAGTCAGCCTCACCTCCATCCCTGGAAAGGTGATGGGACAGCTCCTCCTGGATGTCATCTCTAAGGAAGTGGAGGAAAAGAAGGTGATCAGGAATAGCCAGCATGGATTCAGCAAGGAGGAATCCTGCTTAACCCATCTGACAGCCTTCTGTGGTGGGATGACTGGCTGGGTAGCTGAGGGGAGAGCAGTGGACATTGTGTACCTTGACTTTAGCAGGGCTTTTGACACCGTCTCTCACAACCTCCTCCTCATTGTACCTCTGTTTGTAGCCCCCCAAAGCACAGGACTTGGCCTTGCTTTTGGACCCCAAAAATGCAGGTCTCAGGAATGTACTTGGTGAATGTACTTTCCAAACAGGGATGAAGCCTCCATTGGCGGCTCCAGAAATGCAGTCCTTAGCCTCTGCATTTAGTCTCCACAGCAGCCAACCTCGGTTCCATTTTATCCCTGAGCCAGTAATGAGCTCTTGTGGCCAGGAAGGCTGATGGTATCCTGGGGTACTGCCAGCAGGTCAAGAGAGGTGATCCTGCCCTCTACTCAGCCCTGGTGAGGCCACATCTGGAGCCCTGTGTCCAGTTCTGGGCTCCCCAGTACAAGAATCAAAGAATCATAGATTCAGGAAAGTTGGAAGGGACCTGTGGAGATCATCTAGTCCGACCTCCCTGCTCAGCAGGGTCACCCAGAGGGATCTTACCAATGCCTACAAATATCTGAAGAGAGGGTGTCAGGGGGATGGGGCCAGACTTTTCAGTGGAGCCCAGTGACAGGACAAGAGGCAACAGGCACAAACTGAAACAGGATGTTCCAGCTGAACACAAGGAAAATCTTCTTTGCTCTGAGGGTGACAGAGCACAGGAACAGGTTGCCCAGAGAGGTTGTGGATTCTCCTTCACTGGAGATATTGAAAACCTGCCTGGACATGATCCTGCGCAACGTACTCTAGGTGACCCTGCCTGAGCAGGGGGTTGTGCTAGATGATCTCCAGAGGTCCCTTCCAACCTCAACCGTTCTGGGATTCTGTGAACACTGAAGCAGCGAGTGACGGGCACATAAATATTGAAGTGAGGGTTTTGCACCAGTGCACGAATATTGAACCAAGCGCATGAATATGAAGCAGTGACAAACGTACCAACATTGAAGTTGCGATGAGCAAAGAGCTTGTGAATGTTCAATGCAGTTGATTAATGAGCTTGTGTCCATGGCACCAAACTCACTGACTGGTTATGTAGTACTGAAAGTGCTGTACAGGTGCTGACGGATTAGTGAGTAGACGCTGAATCACTGTGACTCATTGAGCACTCGGTTGGTGTTGAGCAACTGGCTTATCAATATTCAATCAGTAATGACTCCCTGGTCAATGTGGATTCAATACCTATAAGCTAACTGTTTAATTAGTAGTGAAAATCTTGTGCAAACGCTGACTGATTAGTTTCTGTATGTTGAATCCCTGCTGGCTAACTGAACTAACTGAGCAAGTAGCTTATGAATATTGGATCGATACTGACTCACTCGTCAGTACTGATTCAGTACCTATAAGCTAACTGGTTAATTAGCGTTGAAACCATGGCCTAACAGCTGGATAAAGACTGGACCCAGAAGATGGTGCCCCCCCCCCTTCCCAAAAGCATGTTCGTGTTAGAAACTCTCTCAGACGTGAGGTTCAGCCTGGTGCTTGCCGTCTCCTGCCCTCAGGGCCCTTGCACACAGATCCCCACAGCAGTCGACCTCAGCTTCGTTTCACCCCTTAGCCAGCAATATGCCCTTGTGGCCAGGAAGGCCAGTGGTATCCTGGGGTGCACTAGGAAGAGTGTTGCCAGCAGGGCAAGGGAGGTGATCCTGCCCCTCTACTCAGCCCTGGGGAGGCCTCATCTCGAGTACTGTGTCCCGTTCTGGGCTCCCCAGGATAAGAGAGAGTTGGAGCTACTGGAGGGAGTCCAGCGTGGGGCTATGAAGATGATGAGGGGACTGGAGCACCTTTCCTAAGAGGAATGGCTGCGAGAGCCAGGCCTGTTCAGCCTGGAGAAAAGCCTGAGAGGGATGTTACCAACGCCTGCAGATATCTGAGGGGAGGGTGCCAAGGGGATGGGGCTGGACTTTTCAGTGGAGCCCAGTGACAGGACAACAGGCAATGGGCACAAATCGAAACACAGGAAGCTCCAGTGAGATATGAGGAAAACTTCCTTTATTGAGACTCCTTTCAGGCTGGCTCGCACGGATGCAGCTTTATAGCTCTGCTGCCCCGGGCTGCCGGGTTCCCACGGCTGCTGCCCGCCGTGCACGGGGTGACCGATTGCACCGCTGCCTCTGCCGAGCTGCAATGACACCGATGCCGCGGGAAGGCACCATGGGCGACCGGCCGTGACACCCCAGCGCTCCGCGGCAGCACCCGGGTCTGTGCCAGCCCCCTCCCTGCATCCCGGCTGCCGCGGGCACTGCCGGTGCCTCCCAAGCCCGCGGGGTGGCCACTCGGCCGCCGGCACCTACCTCCCCACCGCGACGCCGGGTCCTGCCGCTGCGGCCTCTCGGCTGGCGCCGCATTCATCAGGAGGCCTGGCACGGGGATGTCATCGTCAGGGCCCGGCCCCGATGCCAACCCCGATTCCCCATTTCCGGCCCTGACCCGACCCGGGGATGCGGCCGGAGCAGCGCCGGAGCCCGGCGCTGCCTCTCACCCAGGATGCGGACGGCTGCCTCCTGCGGCGCCTGGCAGCTCCCCGTGCAGCAGCTCTGGGCCATGTGGCAGAGGCTCTCCAGCAGTGCGGGGCAGTCTCGGGCCTGGGGCAACGCAGGGGCAAGGGAGATCGTCTCGAGCTCCTGGCACCCCTCTGTGCCCCCGCACCCACCCAGGCGGCCCAGCGGTGCGGGAGCCATGGGGCAGGCGGCCATGCAGGGCCATGGCTGTGGCACAGAGCTCGCTCGCTCGCTTGCTCACTCACCAGGTGCCTGCAGAGCTCATCCTGCAGCTCGGCGGCGCTCAGCCCAGTGCTGGCGGCCACGCGACGTCGCACCCTCTCTGATGCCAGGAATGGGGCACACCGGTGCAGGGCCATCTTGCACGCCTGTGAGAGAGCACCGGCCTGGTCGCGGGGACACCGCGCGCCTGCCCGGGACCACGGCAGGCACCTGCCCCCTCGTGGCCCCGCTCCCCGCCGGGTGCCCCCCAGCACTTCCCAGGTCCCCAGTGACCCCAGGACCAAGCCCCCCCCCGGCCCCAGTGCTCCTCCCCGTGGCTCTGCAGCATGCTCGAGGCTCTTACATCACGGACTGCCGGTGCCGGGTCCCCGAGGTGCAGCACCAAGCTGGGGAACGATGCCTCCACCTCCCTGCTGAAGAATGACCTCCTCCCTGAGGCAGAGGCGGAGGCGGCCAGGGCGCCGTAGAGGGTGAAGGCTGAGCAGCGCAGGGCTTCTTCCTCCTGCAATGAAAAAGCCCGCCGGGCCGGCTGCTAGTGAGGCCATCGCATGCCAGGACCCAGCCGGGCGCTGCCCGTGGGGGATGCGCCCCCACGACAGCTCCTGCCCCGAACGAGAGCTAGCGGCTCCACTCACCGCTCCCCAGAAGGCCCGGCTGGACCTGGTGACCTCTTCAAAGGCCGAGCCAATGGCCCTGGCCACCAGCGGCCCCAGCACTTTCGCCAGCGCCAGCAGGCTCTCGGCTGCCACCTCCACGCTGGCCCCGTCCTCCAGGCCCCCGCGTAGCACTGCCACCACGGCTGCCCCGTGCCTCTGCAGCTGCAGAGCGATGGGCGCATGAGCCACTCGCTGCTGCTGCCTCTTGCTGCAGCTCTGCGCCTCGGCGCCCAGGCCAGCGCTTCCCACAGCCAGCCCAGAGCAGACCCCAGCCCGGGAGCCCCCACCGGCACCCAGCAGCCCTCTGCCGCCTTGCTGGCACGGGAGCGAGGAGTGCCACCTCCACAGGGCCCCGTGACGGCCTCTGCTCCTCTCTCCGGCTCCTCGAGGGGCCCTGGGAGGCTCTCGAGCTCGGGCTGTGCTCAGAGCCCAGCAAAGTCAGCCTCACCTTCACCGGTGCTCCGCTTGCCGCGTTGCCCAGGCCTCTCATTGCCATCTGCTGCACGGCGCTGACGGGGTCGCGCGCCCTCGCCGCAAAAGCCTCTAAGAGGGGCTTCAGCAGCTTTCTCTCCTCCACTAGCCGGTCCTTCATCAGCTGCAATCGAGCAACGGGGCCACTCGCATTGGCTGTGATTCATGCCAGGCAGGCGAGACAGGCATAGGAACCCCCCCCCCAAACCCCTGCCCCACCGCTGCCTCACCTCAGCAAAGAAAGCTGTGGCCGTGAGCCGCAGGTTTGCTGAGCACGAGTCCAGCCAGGTGGAGAGGTTCTGCAGCAGGCGCGGTGGGACAAGCTCCGCGCGGAGCAGCACGCTGTGCACACAGCACCAGCAGGCTGGTGAGGCACCGGCACGCGGGCTGGCCGCGGGCCGCGACTCCCAGCTTCTCCCACTGCGACGCGGACGCCGCTCTGCACCTCAGCAGAACTGCTGGGCGCACAGGAAGCCCCCGGCAGCCCTTTCCCCAGGTGCAGGCCCCGTGATGGGGCAGGACACCTGGGGGCTCTCACCTCGCCAGAAGACACACGCCAGCGCTGTGAGCCTGGGGCTCGGCCAGGGACGCCCATGCTCCCTGCTCCCGGAGCAGCCGAAGCCACCGCTCCTCCAGGCACTTGGAGAGCACCAGCTCCAGCACCTCCACAAACAGCCTGCAGAAAAACCCAAAGAAAGTGCCAGGCGCAGTAGTCTGAGGAAAGATTGCCCGTCAGCAGAGCCCCATGATGGCCCCCTGCTGCAACACGGGGCCTACGGGCAGCAACAGCCACACTGCGGCCATATCCCCAGGCGCTGCCCTGCAGTGACCAGTCCCCTCTCCCCACAGAGGCAGCCCAGCGCCAGCGGGACAGTCAGCCACAGATCGCCTGAGCAAAGCCCGCAGGCACAGGCCAGCCTGCCCCCTGCCCCTGCCGCTCCTTACCTGCCTGACGTGTCGGAGCTCTCGGGCTCCCTGAGGGACGGTTCCATCTCCTCCCGCAGCGTCTCACTGACCTGCCCCAGGAGGCTGGGAAGCAGGTCAGGAAGCAGGTGCTGGACCAGCCCCTCGCTCTGCAGCACTGACACCATCTCACAGAGGGCGCGGATGATCTACAGAAAAATTCAGCCAGCAATCGCATGGTAAAACCAGGGCTTGTCCCACTGCCCACGTCCCCCTGATGGCTGGGGCAGCTCTTACTGTCTCCGCTTCTCACTGCAGCGACAGCCTTGCGGCCCAGCACTGGCAACTGTCCCAGTTCCCCACACCACTAACGCTGCCACTGTCCCAGCACAGCATCCGCGAGGCTCCACAGGTGCTCGCAAAGAGCACAAAACCCCCTCGCACTAAAGCACCGGTTGGAAAGCAGGTGCAAAGCAGCGCTAATGCCGCTGCAGCTGACCGTACCGTGTGAGGCTCCAGGGCAGCCTGGCTGCTGCCCAGCTCCCGAGCGCAGCACTCGCTCCCCTGGCTGCTGTCTCCGGCTGCCCTTAACTTTTCAGTTAAGCGCTCCAGGATTGGGTATCCCAGAGCGCTTCTCCCTAGGCTCCTCCACACTTCCACTGTGTTGCTGCAAGGGAACAGACACTCACCCGTGAGCCCGCATCCTCGGGAACCTGCAATGACCTCATGAGAGGCCAAACACTGGGTGTGACAGCAGAGGGGAGGGCAAGCGCAGAGACCTGTCCATGGGCAGACACCTCTGGAGGAGACTGTCAATCACCGGTTCCTGGTGGCAGCGGGCCAGGATGAACATCGCTCGCAGCACAAAGCACCTGCGGGTGCTCTGCTGGGTGCTCTGCAGGCAGGTGCAGAGGATGGTGACGAGTTCAGGTACCTGAAAGGAGGAAGGCGACAAAGAACAGCTCAGCACATCCTTGGGGGCCAACAGCCGAAAGCAGACAAGGGTGAGCACAAAGAATGCCTCTCCCACCTCCTCCTGGAATATTTGCTCTCCGCAGTCCCCCAGGAAGGTGAGTGCCCACCGCCCAGCAGCCCACGCGCGCACGGGCCTGGTGCACTGCAGGCTCTCCATGACAGTGTCCATGAAGTCTGCAGCCTGGCCTTGGGGGACATGCTTGCAAACCAGCTGGGGAGAAATCAGAAACACAAGCGATCTCGTCACAAGTGGCTCAGATGCAAAACGCACACCCTGACAGCAGCACTCTCACACACACGTGCAAGCGCACACACCATGACCCCCAGACCACTTTTCGGGGGCTCATTACCTTTGCGATGTTGGTGGAGGTGGCCAGCAGAGAGTCGGGGGCGACGGCGTTGAGCCTCTCCCGCAGGTACCCGATCTCGTTAGTGCACGGCGCCACGTCCGTGGTCTCAGCTGGAGCCAGGAGAAGGGAGTCATGGTGGGGAGCCAACATGCGGCCCCGCAGGCAGCAAGGGGAGGACCCGAGGGAGGGCAGCGAAGGCCATGCGAAGGCAGGGTCCCCCAAGGTGGCACAGCAGGTTTGTGAGCTAGGCGAGGGGCCGGCCGTGGAGGGGGATAGTCCCTGGCATAGGGACGACGTCCAGCCCTGAGACAGCAGCGGGGACCGCTCTGCCCGCTCTCCTCACCTCCGATTTGGAGCAGGTGGCCGAGGCAGGTGGCTGCCCGCCAGCGGGACGCAGCTGAGGCATCACAGGTCAGAGGCCCCAGTAGTCCCGCCAGGGAGCCGAACTGCTCGCAGGCGCGGCCTCGCTGTGGGAGCAAGAGGCAGGCGAAGAGGTCACCGGCAGCCCTGCGGCTGCTCGCCCTCTCCCAGCCGTGCTGCCCCCCAAGCCGTGGCCGAGCTGGGGGGGAACAAGGGGCCGCCCCACAGCCCCAGGGGACCCGAAATCCGGCACGCACCCCCCCCCCCCCCACGCAGAGCTCCCTGTGCATGGGGTCCCCGCTCACCCCATGCTCGCGTTGCTCCTCATGAGCACCCAGCAGCTGAACGCACACCTGCAGGGCCCTCTCCCGCTCGCACTCCTCGGCTGAGGCGAGCCAGTGCCGCAGGACCTGGCACGGGCAGACATGTCTCACTGTGGGTGTCCTTCTGCCCTGCACCCCTCGCCGGCACCCTGCCTTCCTGGGCAGGGAGCCCCTTTCCCACAGGGACCTCCTCACTTCGGGGTCTCACTGCTGGCAGCACTGGCTTGTGCTGCGCCCCTCGCTCGCAGCTGCGTCTGGGGACTCTCACCTGTACCACGTCCTCGAAGCAGATGGGGGCCGGCTCTTCCCGCAGAAGGGTTCTCATGAGCTGGCCCAGCGCCCGCAGGGCTGGCGCCTGCACACCCTGGCACCAGAAAGTGGGGTTGAGGCCGGGCACCCCATGGAAACGCCAGCACAGCCAGCGGCTGCTGCAGCGCGGGGCGCCCGGAGCTGGGCCCCACTGAGGGGCGGCCCAGAGGGGCCGGTGCCTACCGGTGCCACTGGAGCAGCCGCTGCCGCCTCCCCTCTCGCCTCCATCTGCTCTGGGTGACGGAGGCACACGACGCCCCGGCAGCACTGAGCCAGGAGGCTGCATTTTTCCTCCCTGCTCAGACGGGGCTTCAGCTTGCTGCCAGGAGAAACAAGTTAGAGAAGCCTGAGAGGAGGCTCACTCGCACTCTCCAGAGTGAGGCAAAGGACAACTGCCTTTGGCCCCATCGACAGCCCCAAATTCAACGTCTGCAGCCCCAGCCAGAGCCGCCAGCTGTGCTGCAACACGCAGCGACTGCCGCAGCCCCGGGATAGACCCTACCTCAACTGCTCCACAGCCATGAGGGCCCGGGGCTGCACTGGGGACTCCTGGGGCTCCTCCTGCATCACCTCCTGCAAGGCACAGGGAGACACGTGCAAGGTGGGCAGCGGGCAGGGGCACAGGAGAGCCCTCCTGCCCGCCCCGGCCAGGGGCTCTGCTGCCAGACCCTACAGGCACCGGCCCCGCAGGATGAGGTGGCTGCTCCCTGCCTCAGGACTCCCCACAAACCCCACTCACCCCACTGCAGAGCCTAAAACTCCCCAGGTGACAGCCCCAGCTCTGGGCACTCACCAGCAGCATCTGCAGAAGCTCCCGCTTGCAGCACAGCTCGAACCTGGGGCCGGCGTCTGCAGCCTGGATGGCAAGGCTGATCTCAGTTACGCTCTGCACCAGGGAGAGCTTCAGCTGCGCGTCCTGATGCCAGGGGAGAAAAACAGGCTTTGAGCTTTGCCGAGGGCAGAAAGAGCAGCAGGGCCGGGGGGAATCTGCCTCCACATACAGCACAGGGAGGAGGACACTGCAGAGAACGCTGGGGAGCCCCACAGACCCCAGCTCGGCACCTGTGCCCCAGCAAGGAGACCTCTCTGCCCTCCCAGGAATAAGCCTCCCAGGTGGAGGGAAGCAGCTGTCCTGGCCGGAAAGACCCCACAGTCCCTGCCCCAGGGCAGCAGGGCGAGCGCATGGGAAGGGCGAGGAGGCCCCCGTCTGGCTCTGCCCCACACCCTGAGCACCCACCTGGCAGCCCTCTCGGTAGAGCTGCAGGACGTTCCCCACGATGTCTCTCTCCACGTGGGTGAGCAGCTGCTCCCTGGGGGCGCGCAGCGCCATCCGGCCGTAGATCACCATGAGCGTCGCACGAGCAGCGCGGTTCCTCAGTGCGTGGCTCTGCTGCGGGTCGCCGGAGAAGAGCTGAGATGTCAGCCCGCAGCCCCGCTGTGCCCGGGGCTCTGTGCGCTCCTGCAGCAGGAGCTGCCCCGCGCCTGACCTCCCGGCAGCTCCCCACAGTGACACCCCGGACCTTTACCTTCCGGTGTTTCAAGGTCCCCGTGAATTGCTGCACTGAGGACAATGCCAGCTGGAAGTGGCTCTCGGCGCAGCGGGACACAACCGAAACGATTCCCTGCAACAGAGCAGAAATGGGGAGTTGCTCCAAGCCCACCCCCCAGGCCTGGCTAGCTCCATCGGCCAGGCAGGACCTTTCCCCAGGGAAACGGCTGCAAACAGTACACGAGTAAGGGCTGGAGCAGGGCACGCAGAGTCCCTCTGCTCCAGGGACACGCAGGGGACTCGCGGGAAAGCAGGGCGCCAGGAAGAAACCTCACCTGTGCCTCCCACAGCTCCAGGAAGTTGGTTGCTTCCAGATGTTGCAGGGTCTGCTCTCGCACGTGGCGCAGACACCCACAAGCTGCCAGGGCCGTGCCGAGAGCCTTGTAGAGGAACCGCTGCAAGAGGAGAGGCCGGGCCCCGGCCACGGTGAGCTGTGGCAGATGACCGCCGCCAGCCCTCGCCCCGGCCTGAGCCTCCCAGGCTCTGCTGCTGCAGCCCTCGGGGCGCGCCGCCGCCAGGGCACAGACCTTCTCCCAGGACAGGCGGGGAGAGCCACCCAGCTGCCGGCTCAGCTCCCGGCTCAGCTCCACGGTCCAGGCCTCGCTGGCGATGACCTCCAGCGACGCTCGCAGGAACTGGGGTGCAGCGGGAGGTGAAGCAAACACCCCCCCCTGCCTCGGCCAGGGCCTTTGGCACAGCCAAGCGGCCCCGGAGACCGTCGGGGCAGAGCTCCCCCTCCCGACAGCCTGTCTGCCACCCGCCCCTCTGGCAGCCTGCCTCTGGCTCTTCCCCAGCCCCCAGCTTCCTGCACCACTTGTCCCGCCCCTGTCTGCCCCATGCAGCTGGGCCCCACAGGGACGCTGTACCTTCAGCAGGAGGCTGTCCCACTCGGCCCTGTCCAGGAAGCCGGCGGTTGTTCCTGCAAAGCCCATGGAAGCAAAACCCTCACCGTTACTCCAGCAAATGCGGCAGCAGAGCCCGGGCAGCTGCTTTGCAGCCCGAAGCCCCAAAGCCTCAGCCCAGTGGGCTGATGAGTGCTGGCAAACGTGGCACCGTTGCCTGCCAGGCTGGGGAGCTGCAGGCATTCTGCTGCGCCTTTGGCCCCCAGCCTCCGCCTCCCGCCCGCACTTTACCTGCCAGGTGCTGCAGCAGCAGGGGGATCTCTGTGGCCCAGCTCGCCCCCACGGCTCTGTGGATCGTGCCACAGAGCACCTGCAGCAGCTGCAGGGCTGCGGCTCCATGGCCACCGCCTGTGTGTGGAGCCACAGCTGCCACCACCTAGGCCGGGGTGGGAGAGAGAGACACACTGGTGCCTGCCCCAGGAGCCACGGCTGCCCCGCAGGCAGGCAGGCAGGGAGGGCAGCGCTGCCCTGGCCAGCAGCAGGCAGACGATGGCTTTGGCTGGGTGCTGCCGTCCCCTGGGAGCAGCCGGAGCCCCCCGACGGGCAGGGAGGCTCAGGCACCCTCTACCATGCTCCTGCCTCCTCCTCCCGGGGTGCCCAGCACCAGCTGCAGCACCATCTCTCCGGGCTCTCCCCTCACCCCGGCCACAGAAGCTCCTTCCCCGGGGGCCCCGGTACTCACCAGCAGACGAGCCAGCAGGGCTTGGGGAGCCGGCAGAGGGGCTGCAGGCACAAGGAAAGGCTGTGTTAGACGCCCAGCTCGCGCCACGTCCCACATCCCCGTGCAGGGCTGAACAGCACCCTGGTCGCGCCGCCTCCCCACCAGGCCTGAACAGCCGTGCTGAATGGCTGCTGGCTAAGCAGGCCTGGCATGGCAGGAACAAGCCCCCAGACCCCCGCGAGAGCTGGGCACAGCAGCCAGGGAAGCGGCTCGTGGGGCACAGCCATCATGCCCAGCAATGGGCACTGCTCTGCCCTGTGCTGCCCCAGCCCTCCTGCGTGGGGGGCTGGCAGGGGATGCAGGGACATGCACTGACCCTCCCCCAGCCGGCCTGGCACAGCGTGCTGCGACTTTCTGCTCCCCACCTGGCTCTGCAGGCTTCAGGGCCTCGGGCGCCGCCTTCTCTTCCTCGCCCTCTGTTCTCTCTGTTCTCTCGGCCAGGGCACGCAGGCAGCGGCACAGCGGGACCAGCATGCCCGTATACTCAGCTGGCACCACATACTGCAGCAGCCTCGGCCACAGGAGCTGCGGGCAAGAAGCAGCCCGTTCGGCACGCTGCCATTTCCGCCTCTGCATCCCAGGTCCCCCGTCACTGCCACTTCTCTGGCCCCGGCCCAGCCCCTCGGCCTCGCTCCTTCCCAGCTTTTCTGGCTAAGCTGGGGTGCATGGGCCGAGGACAACTCACCTTGGCCACCGCTCCGGCAGATACGTCCAGTGAGCCCAGGACGTGGGCGCAGAGGCGCTGAACAGTCCTCTCTTCCCACACTTCCACCACCGAAAGTTTTCCTGTTGCCTGTGAGACCGAGGTGGGAAACACCCGTCAGTGCCCCTTGCCAGGCCCCACAGTGCACACCATGGGGAGGTGCCCCCACGGCGACCTCGGCCCTGGCGGCACAGGATGCAGGCCCGGTGCCGCGCTCTGCCCTTACCAGTCTGCCCGAGGCCCGGCTGAACTCGCCGAAGAGGTGCCCCACCACGTCCCACGCCGAGCAGCCCAGGGCGCTGGAGTGCAGCAGCTCCCCGAGGAAACGCAGCACTGCCTTCCTCACCTGCAGGCACGGCGAGGCTGCAGCCATGGCACCAAAGGGCCCAAAGGCCCAGGGAAACTGCCCTTGCCCCAGCCTGGCCCCCACCAGCTCACCTGGGCTGCAGGGTCGTGGCACACAGACTGCACCAGCTTGGTGAACAGGGGCAGCTTCTCTCTCACATCGGGGGCTGCAGGAGACAAGGAGAGGCAGGCGCTGAGGCTGAGCCCCCGTTTTCGCAGGGACTCAACACGGCTCCTCAGCTTTCCCCACACAAGCGGGACAGAAAAGGGGGCCAGGCTGCACATCAGAGGAAGCGGCAGCATTCCGGGGAGACGATGTTTCTCCAGCCCGGCTTACTGACCGTCACAGCGGACAAGAGCTTGCAGCATTTCCACGGCTGCCACGCGATCGACCTTGTTCCCGGTCCTGAGCTTATAGTACAGGAACACGATGGTCTCCTCCGGGCAAATTCGGGCTGCGGGGAAGAGATCACGCTCAGTATCAGTGACCAGCATCTTCCCACACAGGCAGGCCTGTGAGAGAGCTGCCAGGATGCAGCGGCGCGGCGCCGGTTCTTCTCTCCTCACCCTGCAGCACCATGCAGTGGCACAACTCTGCTCGGTGCCCTGGGCTGGGTGGCTCCATCTCATCGCAGAGCTGCGAGAACAAGGCACGTTTCAGGGAAAGCCACATCGGCGGGCAGAGGGATGGAAAAGCACCCATGCTGTCAGCGCTCATCTGGTGGGCAGCTCTGGACATGGACCCACGGCCAAAGCCCAGAGCTCTGGGCACATGCAGGGCTGCGCAGCAGCTCCAGGGCAGCAGTGTGATGTCAGGCCTTACCTGCTCGTGCACAGCCGCGATGACAGCCAGAATCTTGGCTCGGGGCACCTGGGCCTGAACATCCATCACGGCCCACAGGAAATAGCTGAGACTCTGCATGGGAGCAGGAGAGGGAGAGGGCAGCTGTCACCGCGAGCCCCAGGCCCCCAGTCCCTGTTCCTGCTCGAAGGGCCTTGGCTCCTCCCGGCACCCCGCAGCTCCCCGATGCCTCGCGGCACCTGCTTGGTCCCTGGCTGCGCCGTGCCCCGCAAGATGCCTCACCCTGGTCACCCCTGAGGGGTCCTGGACTTCTCGGTATTGGTGCAGCAGCCAGAGAAGCTGCTCCCAGGCATGTTGGTGGTGCTCCTCCGCGTGCAGCAGGACACCCATCATAACAGCCATCGCCCTCAGCATGGCCTGCTTGCCCTGTTGAGCGAGGCAGGGTGACATGCCATGTCGAGGCCACGGGTCCCTCCAGTGCTCGCCTGCCCCAGACACCAGTCGGCCCTTCCCGCATGGGGCTTTCCCTTCCCCGGCACCCCTGGCCACATGGGCTGGCTCGCCAGCACAGGGAGTGTTTCCTCCCAGCACCAAGCCCACCCCGCTGGCTGGCCCCAGCATTCAGGCCAGAGCAGCAGCACTCACCTCCTCCTCCTTGCAGCTCTGCCAGCTCCTGCCCGCGTAGCAGACAAGCGAGTAAACAGGGGCGCAGAGCTGGGCAGCCCCCAGGTGAGGGAAGTCGCATTTCTCCCGTTGGCGGAGGTATGCGCTGATCCCGCTGCACCACTGCTCCACAACTGCAGCACAGCAAGGGACACGGGGTGGTGACAAAGGCTCTGACCGGCGCGACACCTTGCTCAGCCCAGCCGTGGTGCCCTGAGAGCCTGGCGACGCACCCCCTCCCCTTCCCTATCCCCACCTCTGTCCCCATCCCTTCCCCTCCCCGTGGCCCTGCCGTGGCGCCAGCACTCACCGCCACAGACGGCGCACAGCATCCGGCTGCTCCCCGCTGTGCTCAGCACGCCGCGCAGGGCTGCCAGCGTCTTTCCCGCGAAGGGCACGCACTGCAGGGCTGTCGAGAGGGCAGGGGTGGGAGGCCTCAGTCACTAGAGACGCTGCAGCCTGGCGCAGGGCTGCACCGGGGCAGGGGGACAGAGAGCTGCCACAGCCCCAGGGAAGCCCTGGTGCAGGGAGGCTCAAGCCAGGGCCCCATGTGCCGTACCGTAGCGGATGGCCAGGTTGTGCAGAGTGTGGAGGACCAGCTCCACCGACATCTCCTCCAGGGCCTGGAGGTGGCCCTGCAGCACCGACACCACATCATGCAGGTGCCAGCGGGCCAGCGCCACCAGGACGTCACTCGCCGCCATCCTCACGGCGGCCGTCGTGTCCTAGAAGACAGCAGCCGGCGTGTGGCAGCAGCATGGCCAGCTCAGCTGGCTCCTGCGCTCAGCCGCCGGGCAGGACGCACAACCCACAGCCCAGCTCCCGCTGTCCCTTGTGCACACAGCCCACAGCTGCCTCTCTGGGCAGCTCCAAGTCACCACCTCGAGCCCCGCCGGGCGCATGCTGAAGCCTCTGCCCGGGCTGGCTGGGCTGGGCGCCCGTGTCCGGGTCGCCTCTGTGAGAAGGAGCTCACCTGGGCCACGCGCAGGTCCTGGGCTGCCAGTGCTATGGCTCTGCCTGCGACAGAGCTCTGCAGGTCGCTCTCGTCGCCCCACAAGACGCTCTCCAGCTGGCGGTAGGCCTCTGCTCTGCCGCCCTGGGGACACACCGTGCACAACAGCCGTGGCACATGCTGCCCCATGGCAGCTCCGCCATGCTGACACCGGGCACCAGCACCCTGGCCCCAGGGACGCCGGGGCACCGCGGGAGCCCTCGAGACCCGTGCAGCCCCGTGGGATGCCCCCGCCTCACCTGAGCATCTTCCAACTGGTCCAGAATAGAAATCACCACGGCGGCGAAGGTCGTGATGGCCGCAGGGACGGCCCCGACCACACTGCCACCATTCTCACCACGCGCAGGGCCAGACCGGGCACCCACGCCAGTGAAGAAACCTGCAAGGAAAACAGCGGAGGGTTTGCATTGCCCCAGGAGCCGTGGGGATGGGCCGCGGCTCGGGGCAAACATCTCCTGGCCGGAGCACGGGGCAGCAGGAGAGGCTGGCAAAGCCGGCTCCCCGCAGCCTGGGGAAGAGCCACCCTGGGCAGCTTGGCACCAGCCCCGAGCATGTGAGCCCAGCTCTCCCACGCCAGGAACACCGGTGCCGGCAGGTGCCCGTCACTGCAGCAGCAGGCCGGCAGCCGGGGCGCGAGCGCGGCGCCGGCCCCACCTCGGAGTGCTCGCAGCACCCCCATCGCGGCAGGACTCCCTGGATGGACACGCTGCTCCAACAGCACCTCCTCCCACGAGAGCCACGAGCCACTGAGCCAGCACTGGCTCCCCGAGGGAAAGGGGACCCCGGGGGCACTGTGACCCGCAGGGGCCCTGACGCCTCACAGAGGGCTGCCACCATCGCAGGGCCGGGGACCCCCCACGCCCCAAGTGTGGCCCTGCCTCAGGCTCCAAGGCTCACCGTCACTCCTCAGCCCTGGCTCTGAGCGGTGACCCTCTCCCCTCATCGTACGGGGGCAAGTGCTCCAACAGAGAGACCCCAGGAACCACCCGGGCCACTGCTCACATAAGCGCAGGGTCATTCGACGGTTTGGGGACTGATTACCTTTGGATGTGTTGAACTGAGATGGGTTTGGGAATTCTGCTTTGCCTTAACTTCCGCAGAAATAAATAAGCCTTTCCTAAAGCCAAGTGGAGTGTTGTTTTGTGACTCAGACTGCAGAAATCCAGCAATACCTGAGCAAAATAAAATTGTAATCACTGGTTCATTGCTGTTGCTCCTATCACCCATTCAAAGTGCCTCAGAGCTGCATCCTTTCCTCTGTCTGCTTTTCCCCTCAATCCCTAACCTCATCGCCATCCCACCAGTGAAATTCTCCTTTGGGAACAGTTAGAAAATTTAAGCTCTCCCTGCTCGCCCCATCAATCACCCCCTGCCCTGCAGGTGTTCATTTGGCAGAGACATAGCATTGCTCAAAGGGGCATTTAGTCCTGGGATGCACTGGGAATAGAAGGGACTGACCGGCGAGCTGCATCATTTGCCAAACCGCCTGCACTGGGGCATCTGAGCTTTCCTGGGAAGATGAAGCAGTGATTTATGAGGGACTTGTCTTCTATTAAAGAAAACAAAACCAGAAACAACCCCTGAATCTTTTGCTGGTTCACACAACTTGAGCCCAGAGGGGTTAGCACAAAACCGACAGGGCAGCACGTCTGTGCTTATTTTTCAAGCTTGCTCAGCATGTGAAAGGGAATATGTACCTTTAGGAAACCCCTCTCTTTTCATATAGGCTTTGAAAAAAGTCATCGATAAGTCAGTTGGGCAACTGATCACATGCAAAGCCCAGGAAGCAGAAAGATGTCTCATGTCTTGGGCCTCACGTAGAATGAAGTCTTTGTGTGGGGATACTTCAGCAACAGGAAGGATAGGAAAAAAGCATACCTAGAACATCTTTGAAGATGAGGATTTTCTGAGTTTTACCTAGCAAGATCTTACCCTGGTATCCTTGATTACAGTTTGTGAGGAAGTGAAATATGCCTTTGCTCTAATTAAGAGAGAAAAAGATCAGACTTTCTGTGTTTCCCTTCACAGGGGTTGGGGTGAGCCTGTCTCTGCAGAGTACAGTGGTGTGAATAAGTTGTGGGGCAGAGAAAGAGATTTGGAGACTTGTTGCATCTTTGCTGCTGCCTGGGCCATCTGAGGCAACTGCTCACCCTTACTCTGTGCTCTGGCCATGTCGCTGAGGAGCTCTTTACCACAGGAGTTCTGTTTAGGATGATGAGCGAGTTGAGAGCCTATGGGCAGCCAAATATTGGGGATGCTCTTGTGGCTACAGGCCACCTGGTCAGGAAGAGGAAGTCAATGAGGCCTCCTACAGACAGCTGGAAGTAGGCTCACCATCACAGGTTCTGGTTCTCATGGGGGATTTCAACCACCCTGATATCTGCTGGAAGGACAACACAGCTGGGCAGAGAGTGTCCAAGAGGCTCCTGCAGAGCACTGATGATAACTTTTTGACACAGGTGGTGGAGGAGTCAAGGAAGAGATGTATTCTGCTGGACTTTGTAGTATGCAAAAAAAGAAGAACTGGATGGAGATGTGAAGGTTGGGAGCAGCCTTGGCTGCAGTGACCATGAGATGGTGGAGTTCAGGGTCCTGCAAGAAGGAAGCCAGGCAATAAGTAGGATCTCAACTCTGGACTTCAGGAGAGCAAGCTTTGGCCTCTTCAGGGACCTCCTTGGAGGAATCCCATGGGTCAGGGCCCTAGAAGGAAGGGAGGTCCAAAAGAGCTGATTAATATTCAAGTGTCACTTCCTCCAAGCTCAAGAGCAGTGCGTCCCTATGAGGAAAAAGTCAAGCAAAGGGAGCAGGCAACCTGCAGGGATGTGGAAGGATCTCCTGTCAAAACTCCAGCAGAAGAAGGAAGTAGACAGGATGTGGAAGAAGGGACAGGCCACTTGGGAGGAATATAGGAAGTCTATCAGAGTATGCAGGGATGTGGCGAGGAAGGCTAAAGGCTATGTGAAATTAAATCTGGCAAGTGATGTCAAGGACGACAGGAAGGGCTTCTTCCAAGGCATCAGTAGCAAAAGGAAGAGAAGGGAAAATGTGGGGTCGTTGCTGAATGGTGTGGGGGCCCTGGTGATGAAGGATACAGAGAAGGCAGTTCCTGAATGCTGCCTTTACGTCTGTAATGCAGTCTTTACTGCTAAGGGCAGCTCTCAGGAATCTCAGAGCCTGGAGACAAGGGAGAAAGTCTGGAGAAAGGAAGACTTTCCCTTGGTTGAGGAAGATCAGGATAGAGATCATTTAGGCAAACTGGACCCCCACAAATCCATGGGCCCCAATGGGATGCACCCACAAGTGCTGAGGGAGCTGGTGGATGTCACTGCAAGGCCACACTCCACCACCTTGGAAAGGCCATGGAGAACGGGAGAGGTGCCTGAGGACTGGAAGAAAGCCAATGTCACTGCAGTCTCCAAAAGGGCAAGAAGGAGGATTCAGGAAACTACAAGTCAGTCAGCCTCACCTCCATCCCTGGAAAGGTGATGGGACAGCTCCTCCTGGATGTCATCTCTAAGGAAGTGGAGGAAAAGAAGGTGATCAGGAATAGCCAGCATGGATTCAGCAAGGAGGAATCCTGCTTAACCCATCTGACAGCCTTCTGTGGTGGGATGACTGGCTGGGTAGCTGAGGGGAGAGCAGTGGACATTGTGTACCTTGACTTTAGCAGGGCTTTTGACACCGTCTCTCACAACCTCCTCCTCATTGTACCTCTGTTTGTAGCCCCCCAAAGCACAGGACTTGGCCTTGCTTTTGGACCCCAAAAATGCAGGTCTCAGGAATGTACTTGGTGAATGTACTTTCCAAACAGGGATGAAGCCTCCATTGGCGGCTCCAGAAATGCAGTCCTTAGCCTCTGCATTTAGTCTCCACAGCAGCCAACCTCGGTTCCATTTTATCCCTGAGCCAGTAATGAGCTCTTGTGGCCAGGAAGGCTGATGGTATCCTGGGGTACTGCCAGCAGGTCAAGAGAGGTGATCCTGCCCTCTACTCAGCCCTGGTGAGGCCACATCTGGAGCCCTGTGTCCAGTTCTGGGCTCCCCAGTACAAGAATCAAAGAATCATAGATTCAGGAAAGTTGGAAGGGACCTGTGGAGATCATCTAGTCCGACCTCCCTGCTCAGCAGGGTCACCCAGAGGGATCTTACCAATGCCTACAAATATCTGAAGAGAGGGTGTCAGGGGGATGGGGCCAGACTTTTCAGTGGAGCCCAGTGACAGGACAAGAGGCAACAGGCACAAACTGAAACAGGATGTTCCAGCTGAACACAAGGAAAATCTTCTTTGCTCTGAGGGTGACAGAGCACAGGAACAGGTTGCCCAGAGAGGTTGTGGATTCTCCTTCACTGGAGATATTGAAAACCTGCCTGGACATGATCCTGCGCAACGTACTCTAGGTGACCCTGCCTGAGCAGGGGGTTGTGCTAGATGATCTCCAGAGGTCCCTTCCAACCTCAACCGTTCTGGGATTCTGTGAACACTGAAGCAGCGAGTGACGGGCACATAAATATTGAAGTGAGGGTTTTGGACCAGTGCACGAATATTGAACCAAGCGCATGAATATGAAGCAGTGACAAACGTACCAACATTGAAGTTGCGATGAGCAAAGAGCTTGTGAATGTTCAATGCAGTTGATTAATGAGCTTGTGTCCATGGCACCAAACTCACTGACTGGTTATGTAGTACTGAAAGTGCTGTACAGGTGCTGACGGATTAGTGAGTAGACGCTGAATCACTGTGACTCATTGAGCACTCGGTTGGTGTTGAGCAACTGGCTTATCAATATTCAATCAGTAATGACTCCCTGGTCAATGTGGATTCAATACCTATAAGCTAACTGTTTAATTAGTAGTGAAAATCTTGTGCAAACGCTGACTGATTAGTTTCTGTATGTTGAATCCCTGCTGGCTAACTGAACTAACTGAGCAAGTAGCTTATGAATATTGGATCAATACTGACTCACTCGTCAGTACTGATTCAGTACCTATAAGCTAACTGGTTAATTAGCGTTGAAACCATGGCCTAACAGCTGGATAAAGACTGGACCCAGAAGATGGTGCCCCCCCCCTTCCCAAAAGCATGTTCGTGTCAGAAACTCTCTCAGACGTGAGGTTCAGCCTGGTGCTTGCCGTCTCCTGCCCTCAGGGCCCTTGCACACAGATCCCCACAGCAGTCGACCTCAGCTTCGTTTCACCCCTTAGCCAGCAATATGCCCTTGTGGCCAGGAAGGCCAGTGGTATCCTGGGGTGCACTAGGAAGAGTGTTGCCAGCAGGGCAAGGGAGGTGATCCTGCCCCTCTACTCAGCCCTGGGGAGGCCTCATCTCGAGTACTGTGTCCCGTTCTGGGCTCCCCAGGATAAGAGAGAGTTGGAGCTACTGGAGGGAGTCCAGCGTGGGGCTATGAAGATGATGAGGGGACTGGAGCACCTTTCCTAAGAGGAATGGCTGCGAGAGCCAGGCCTGTTCAGCCTGGAGAAAAGCCTGAGAGGGATGTTACCAACGCCTGCAGATATCTGAGGGGAGGGTGCCAAGGGGATGGGGCTGGACTTTTCAGTGGAGCCCAGTGACAGGACAACAGGCAATGGGCACAAATCGAAACACAGGAAGCTCCAGTGAGATATGAGGAAAACTTCCTTTATTGAGACTCCTTTCAGGCTGGCTCGCACGGATGCAGCTTTATAGCTCTGCTGCCCCGGGCTGCCGGGTTCCCACGGCTGCTGCCCGCCGTGCACGGGGTGACCGATTGCACCGCTGCCTCTGCCGAGCTGCAATGACACCGATGCCGCGGGAAGGCACCATGGGCGACCGGCCGTGACACCCCAGCGCTCCGCGGCAGCACCCGGGTCTGTGCCAGCCCCCTCCCTGCATCCCGGCTGCCGCGGGCACTGCCGGTGCCTCCCAAGCCCGCGGGGTGGCCACTCGGCCGCCGGCACCTACCTCCCCACCGCGACGCCGGGTCCTGCCGCTGCGGCCTCTCGGCTGGCGCCGCATTCATCAGGAGGCCTGGCACGGGGATGTCATCGTCAGGGCCCGGCCCCGATGCCAACCCCGATTCCCCATTTCCGGCCCTGACCCGACCCGGGGATGCGGCCGGAGCAGCGCCGGAGCCCGGCGCTGCCTCTCACCCAGGATGCGGACGGCTGCCTCCTGCGGCGCCTGGCAGCTCCCCGTGCAGCAGCTCTGGGCCATGTGGCAGAGGCTCTCCAGCAGTGCGGGGCAGTCTCGGGCCTGGGGCAACGCAGGGGCAAGGGAGATCGTCTCGAGCTCCTGGCACCCCTCTGTGCCCCCGCACCCACCCAGGCGGCCCAGCGGTGCGGGAGCCATGGGGCAGGCGGCCATGCAGGGCCATGGCTGTGGCACAGAGCTCGCTCGCTCGCTTGCTCACTCACCAGGTGCCTGCAGAGCTCATCCTGCAGCTCGGCGGCGCTCAGCCCAGTGCTGGCGGCCACGCGACGTCGCACCCTCTCTGATGCCAGGAATGGGGCACACCGGTGCAGGGCCATCTTGCACGCCTGTGAGAGAGCACCGGCCTGGTCGCGGGGACACCGCGCGCCTGCCCGGGACCACGGCAGGCACCTGCCCCCTCGTGGCCCCGCTCCCCGCCGGGTGCCCCCCAGCACTTCCCAGGTCCCCAGTGACCCCAGGACCAAGCCCCCCCCCGGCCCCAGTGCTCCTCCCCGTGGCTCTGCAGCATGCTCGAGGCTCTTACATCACGGACTGCCGGTGCCGGGTCCCCGAGGTGCAGCACCAAGCTGGGGAACGATGCCTCCACCTCCCTGCTGAAGAATGACCTCCTCCCTGAGGCAGAGGCGGAGGCGGCCAGGGCGCCGTAGAGGGTGAAGGCTGAGCAGCGCAGGGCTTCTTCCTCCTGCAATGAAAAAGCCCGCCGGGCCGGCTGCTAGTGAGGCCATCGCATGCCAGGACCCAGCCGGGCGCTGCCCGTGGGGGATGCGCCCCCACGACAGCTCCTGCCCCGAACGAGAGCTAGCGGCTCCACTCACCGCTCCCCAGAAGGCCCGGCTGGACCTGGTGACCTCTTCAAAGGCCGAGCCAATGGCCCTGGCCACCAGCGGCCCCAGCACTTTCGCCAGCGCCAGCAGGCTCTCGGCTGCCACCTCCACGCTGGCCCCGTCCTCCAGGCCCCCGCGTAGCACTGCCACCACGGCTGCCCCGTGCCTCTGCAGCTGCAGAGCGATGGGCGCATGAGCCACTCGCTGCTGCTGCCTCTTGCTGCAGCTCTGCGCCTCGGCGCCCAGGCCAGCGCTTCCCACAGCCAGCCCAGAGCAGACCCCAGCCCGGGAGCCCCCACCGGCACCCAGCAGCCCTCTGCCGCCTTGCTGGCACGGGAGCGAGGAGTGCCACCTCCACAGGGCCCCGTGACGGCCTCTGCTCCTCTCTCCGGCTCCTCGAGGGGCCCTGGGAGGCTCTCGAGCTCGGGCTGTGCTCAGAGCCCAGCAAAGTCAGCCTCACCTTCACCGGTGCTCCGCTTGCCGCGTTGCCCAGGCCTCTCATTGCCATCTGCTGCACGGCGCTGACGGGGTCGCGCGCCCTCGCCGCAAAAGCCTCTAAGAGGGGCTTCAGCAGCTTTCTCTCCTCCACTAGCCGGTCCTTCATCAGCTGCAATCGAGCAACGGGGCCACTCGCATTGGCTGTGATTCATGCCAGGCAGGCGAGACAGGCATAGGAACCCCCCCCCCAAACCCCTGCCCCACCGCTGCCTCACCTCAGCAAAGAAAGCTGTGGCCGTGAGCCGCAGGTTTGCTGAGCACGAGTCCAGCCAGGTGGAGAGGTTCTGCAGCAGGCGCGGTGGGACAAGCTCCGCGCGGAGCAGCACGCTGTGCACACAGCACCAGCAGGCTGGTGAGGCACCGGCACGCGGGCTGGCCGCGGGCCGCGACTCCCAGCTTCTCCCACTGCGACGCGGACGCCGCTCTGCACCTCAGCAGAACTGCTGGGCGCACAGGAAGCCCCCGGCAGCCCTTTCCCCAGGTGCAGGCCCCGTGATGGGGCAGGACACCTGGGGGCTCTCACCTCGCCAGAAGACACACGCCAGCGCTGTGAGCCTGGGGCTCGGCCAGGGACGCCCATGCTCCCTGCTCCCGGAGCAGCCGAAGCCACCGCTCCTCCAGGCACTTGGAGAGCACCAGCTCCAGCACCTCCACAAACAGCCTGCAGAAAAACCCAAAGAAAGTGCCAGGCGCAGTAGTCTGAGGAAAGATTGCCCGTCAGCAGAGCCCCATGATGGCCCCCTGCTGCAACACGGGGCCTACGGGCAGCAACAGCCACACTGCGGCCATATCCCCAGGCGCTGCCCTGCAGTGACCAGTCCCCTCTCCCCACAGAGGCAGCCCAGCGCCAGCGGGACAGTCAGCCACAGATCGCCTGAGCAAAGCCCGCAGGCACAGGCCAGCCTGCCCCCTGCCCCTGCCGCTCCTTACCTGCCTGACGTGTCGGAGCTCTCGGGCTCCCTGAGGGACGGTTCCATCTCCTCCCGCAGCGTCTCACTGACCTGCCCCAGGAGGCTGGGAAGCAGGTCAGGAAGCAGGTGCTGGACCAGCCCCTCGCTCTGCAGCACTGACACCATCTCACAGAGGGCGCGGATGATCTACAGAAAAATTCAGCCAGCAATCGCATGGTAAAACCAGGGCTTGTCCCACTGCCCACGTCCCCCTGATGGCTGGGGCAGCTCTTACTGTCTCCGCTTCTCACTGCAGCGACAGCCTTGCGGCCCAGCACTGGCAACTGTCCCAGTTCCCCACACCACTAACGCTGCCACTGTCCCAGCACAGCATCCGCGAGGCTCCACAGGTGCTCGCAAAGAGCACAAAACCCCCTCGCACTAAAGCACCGGTTGGAAAGCAGGTGCAAAGCAGCGCTAATGCCGCTGCAGCTGACCGTACCGTGTGAGGCTCCAGGGCAGCCTGGCTGCTGCCCAGCTCCCGAGCGCAGCACTCGCTCCCCTGGCTGCTGTCTCCGGCTGCCCTTAACTTTTCAGTTAAGCGCTCCAGGATTGGGTATCCCAGAGCGCTTCTCCCTAGGCTCCTCCACACTTCCACTGTGTTGCTGCAAGGGAACAGACACTCACCCGTGAGCCCGCATCCTCGGGAACCTGCAATGACCTCATGAGAGGCCAAACACTGGGTGTGACAGCAGAGGGGAGGGCAAGCGCAGAGACCTGTCCATGGGCAGACACCTCTGGAGGAGACTGTCAATCACCGGTTCCTGGTGGCAGCGGGCCAGGATGAACATCGCTCGCAGCACAAAGCACCTGCGGGTGCTCTGCTGGGTGCTCTGCAGGCAGGTGCAGAGGATGGTGACGAGTTCAGGTACCTGAAAGGAGGAAGGCGACAAAGAACAGCTCAGCACATCCTTGGGGGCCAACAGCCGAAAGCAGACAAGGGTGAGCACAAAGAATGCCTCTCCCACCTCCTCCTGGAATATTTGCTCTCCGCAGTCCCCCAGGAAGGTGAGTGCCCACCGCCCAGCAGCCCACGCGCGCACGGGCCTGGTGCACTGCAGGCTCTCCATGACAGTGTCCATGAAGTCTGCAGCCTGGCCTTGGGGGACATGCTTGCAAACCAGCTGGGGAGAAATCAGAAACACAAGCGATCTCGTCACAAGTGGCTCAGATGCAAAACGCACACCCTGACAGCAGCACTCTCACACACACGTGCAAGCGCACACACCATGACCCCCAGACCACTTTTCGGGGGCTCATTACCTTTGCGATGTTGGTGGAGGTGGCCAGCAGAGAGTCGGGGGCGACGGCGTTGAGCCTCTCCCGCAGGTACCCGATCTCGTTAGTGCACGGCGCCACGTCCGTGGTCTCAGCTGGAGCCAGGAGAAGGGAGTCATGGTGGGGAGCCAACATGCGGCCCCGCAGGCAGCAAGGGGAGGACCCGAGGGAGGGCAGCGAAGGCCATGCGAAGGCAGGGTCCCCCAAGGTGGCACAGCAGGTTTGTGAGCTAGGCGAGGGGCCGGCCGTGGAGGGGGATAGTCCCTGGCATAGGGACGACGTCCAGCCCTGAGACAGCAGCGGGGACCGCTCTGCCCGCTCTCCTCACCTCCGATTTGGAGCAGGTGGCCGAGGCAGGTGGCTGCCCGCCAGCGGGACGCAGCTGAGGCATCACAGGTCAGAGGCCCCAGTAGTCCCGCCAGGGAGCCGAACTGCTCGCAGGCGCGGCCTCGCTGTGGGAGCAAGAGGCAGGCGAAGAGGTCACCGGCAGCCCTGCGGCTGCTCGCCCTCTCCCAGCCGTGCTGCCCCCCAAGCCGTGGCCGAGCTGGGGGGGAACAAGGGGCCGCCCCACAGCCCCAGGGGACCCGAAATCCGGCACGCACCCCCCCCCCCCCCACGCAGAGCTCCCTGTGCATGGGGTCCCCGCTCACCCCATGCTCGCGTTGCTCCTCATGAGCACCCAGCAGCTGAACGCACACCTGCAGGGCCCTCTCCCGCTCGCACTCCTCGGCTGAGGCGAGCCAGTGCCGCAGGACCTGGCACGGGCAGACATGTCTCACTGTGGGTGTCCTTCTGCCCTGCACCCCTCGCCGGCACCCTGCCTTCCTGGGCAGGGAGCCCCTTTCCCACAGGGACCTCCTCACTTCGGGGTCTCACTGCTGGCAGCACTGGCTTGTGCTGCGCCCCTCGCTCGCAGCTGCGTCTGGGGACTCTCACCTGTACCACGTCCTCGAAGCAGATGGGGGCCGGCTCTTCCCGCAGAAGGGTTCTCATGAGCTGGCCCAGTGCCCGCAGGGCTGGCGCCTGCACACCCTGGCACCAGAAAGTGGGGTTGAGGCCGGGCACCCCATGGAAACGCCAGCACAGCCAGCGGCTGCTGCAGCGCGGGGCGCCCGGAGCTGGGCCCCACTGAGGGGCGGCCCAGAGGGGCCGGTGCCTACCGGTGCCACTGGAGCAGCCGCTGCCGCCTCCCCTCTCGCCTCCATCTGCTCTGGGTGACGGAGGCACACGACGCCCCGGCAGCACTGAGCCAGGAGGCTGCATTTTTCCTCCCTGCTCAGACGGGGCTTCAGCTTGCTGCCAGGAGAAACAAGTTAGAGAAGCCTGAGAGGAGGCTCACTCGCACTCTCCAGAGTGAGGCAAAGGACAACTGCCTTTGGCCCCATCGACAGCCCCAAATTCAACGTCTGCAGCCCCAGCCAGAGCCGCCAGCTGTGCTGCAACACGCAGCGACTGCCGCAGCCCCGGGATAGACCCTACCTCAACTGCTCCACAGCCATGAGGGCCCGGGGCTGCACTGGGGACTCCTGGGGCTCCTCCTGCATCACCTCCTGCAAGGCACAGGGAGACACGTGCAAGGTGGGCAGCGGGCAGGGGCACAGGAGAGCCCTCCTGCCCGCCCCGGCCAGGGGCTCTGCTGCCAGACCCTACAGGCACCGGCCCCGCAGGATGAGGTGGCTGCTCCCTGCCTCAGGACTCCCCACAAACCCCACTCACCCCACTGCAGAGCCTAAAACTCCCCAGGTGACAGCCCCAGCTCTGGGCACTCACCAGCAGCATCTGCAGAAGCTCCCGCTTGCAGCACAGCTCGAACCTGGGGCCGGCGTCTGCAGCCTGGATGGCAAGGCTGATCTCAGTTACGCTCTGCACCAGGGAGAGCTTCAGCTGCGCGTCCTGATGCCAGGGGAGAAAAACAGGCTTTGAGCTTTGCCGAGGGCAGAAAGAGCAGCAGGGCCGGGGGGAATCTGCCTCCACATACAGCACAGGGAGGAGGACACTGCAGAGAACGCTGGGGAGCCCCACAGACCCCAGCTCGGCACCTGTGCCCCAGCAAGGAGACCTCTCTGCCCTCCCAGGAATAAGCCTCCCAGGTGGAGGGAAGCAGCTGTCCTGGCCGGAAAGACCCCACAGTCCCTGCCCCAGGGCAGCAGGGCGAGCGCATGGGAAGGGCGAGGAGGCCCCCGTCTGGCTCTGCCCCACACCCTGAGCACCCACCTGGCAGCCCTCTCGGTAGAGCTGCAGGACGTTCCCCACGATGTCTCTCTCCACGTGGGTGAGCAGCTGCTCCCTGGGGGCGCGCAGCGCCATCCGGCCGTAGATCACCATGAGCGTCGCACGAGCAGCGCGGTTCCTCAGTGCGTGGCTCTGCTGCGGGTCGCCGGAGAAGAGCTGAGATGTCAGCCCGCAGCCCCGCTGTGCCCGGGGCTCTGTGCGCTCCTGCAGCAGGAGCTGCCCCGCGCCTGACCTCCCGGCAGCTCCCCACAGTGACACCCCGGACCTTTACCTTCCGGTGTTTCAAGGTCCCCGTGAATTGCTGCACTGAGGACAATGCCAGCTGGAAGTGGCTCTCGGCGCAGCGGGACACAACCGAAACGATTCCCTGCAACAGAGCAGAAATGGGGAGTTGCTCCAAGCCCACCCCCCAGGCCTGGCTAGCTCCATCGGCCAGGCAGGACCTTTCCCCAGGGAAACGGCTGCAAACAGTACACGAGTAAGGGCTGGAGCAGGGCACGCAGAGTCCCTCTGCTCCAGGGACACGCAGGGGACTCGCGGGAAAGCAGGGCGCCAGGAAGAAACCTCACCTGTGCCTCCCACAGCTCCAGGAAGTTGGTTGCTTCCAGATGTTGCAGGGTCTGCTCTCGCACGTGGCGCAGACACCCACAAGCTGCCAGGGCCGTGCCGAGAGCCTTGTAGAGGAACCGCTGCAAGAGGAGAGGCCGGGCCCCGGCCACGGTGAGCTGTGGCAGATGACCGCCGCCAGCCCTCGCCCCGGCCTGAGCCTCCCAGGCTCTGCTGCTGCAGCCCTCGGGGCGCGCCGCCGCCAGGGCACAGACCTTCTCCCAGGACAGGCGGGGAGAGCCACCCAGCTGCCGGCTCAGCTCCCGGCTCAGCTCCACGGTCCAGGCCTCGCTGGCGATGACCTCCAGCGACGCTCGCAGGAACTGGGGTGCAGCGGGAGGTGAAGCAAACACCCCCCCCTGCCTCGGCCAGGGCCTTTGGCACAGCCAAGCGGCCCCGGAGACCGTCGGGGCAGAGCTCCCCCTCCCGACAGCCTGTCTGCCACCCGCCCCTCTGGCAGCCTGCCTCTGGCTCTTCCCCAGCCCCCAGCTTCCTGCACCACTTGTCCCGCCCCTGTCTGCCCCATGCAGCTGGGCCCCACAGGGACGCTGTACCTTCAGCAGGAGGCTGTCCCACTCGGCCCTGTCCAGGAAGCCGGCGGTTGTTCCTGCAAAGCCCATGGAAGCAAAACCCTCACCGTTACTCCAGCAAATGCGGCAGCAGAGCCCGGGCAGCTGCTTTGCAGCCCGAAGCCCCAAAGCCTCAGCCCAGTGGGCTGATGAGTGCTGGCAAACGTGGCACCGTTGCCTGCCAGGCTGGGGAGCTGCAGGCATTCTGCTGCGCCTTTGGCCCCCAGCCTCCGCCTCCCGCCCGCACTTTACCTGCCAGGTGCTGCAGCAGCAGGGGGATCTCTGTGGCCCAGCTCGCCCCCACGGCTCTGTGGATCGTGCCACAGAGCACCTGCAGCAGCTGCAGGGCTGCGGCTCCATGGCCACCGCCTGTGTGTGGAGCCACAGCTGCCACCACCTAGGCCGGGGTGGGAGAGAGAGACACACTGGTGCCTGCCCCAGGAGCCACGGCTGCCCCGCGGGCAGGCAGGCAGGGAGGGCAGCGCTGCCCTGGCCAGCAGCAGGCAGACGATGGCTTTGGCTGGGTGCTGCCGTCCCCTGGGAGCAGCCGGAGCCCCCCGACGGGCAGGGAGGCTCAGGCACCCTCTACCATGCTCCTGCCTCCTCCTCCCGGGGTGCCCAGCACCAGCTGCAGCACCATCTCTCCGGGCTCTCCCCTCACCCCGGCCACAGAAGCTCCTTCCCCGGGGGCCCCGGTACTCACCAGCAGACGAGCCAGCAGGGCTTGGGGAGCCGGCAGAGGGGCTGCAGGCACAAGGAAAGGCTGTGTTAGACGCCCAGCTCGCGCCACGTCCCACATCCCCGTGCAGGGCTGAACAGCACCCTGGTCGCGCCGCCTCCCCACCAGGCCTGAACAGCCGTGCTGAATGGCTGCTGGCTAAGCAGGCCTGGCATGGCAGGAACAAGCCCCCAGACCCCCGCGAGAGCTGGGCACAGCAGCCAGGGAAGCGGCTCGTGGGGCACAGCCATCATGCCCAGCAATGGGCACTGCTCTGCCCTGTGCTGCCCCAGCCCTCCTGCGTGGGGGGCTGGCAGGGGATGCAGGGACATGCACTGACCCTCCCCCAGCCGGCCTGGCACAGCGTGCTGCGACTTTCTGCTCCCCACCTGGCTCTGCAGGCTTCAGGGCCTCGGGCGCCGCCTTCTCTTCCTCGCCCTCTGTTCTCTCTGTTCTCTCGGCCAGGGCACGCAGG
Organism: Rhea pennata; assembly: GCF_028389875.1. Classification (NCBI taxonomy): domain Eukaryota; kingdom Metazoa; phylum Chordata; class Aves; order Rheiformes; family Rheidae; genus Rhea; species Rhea pennata. Next base: position 81,264,505 of record NC_084666.1, on the reverse strand, counting down.
CAGCGGCACAGCGGGACCAGCATGCCCGTATACTCAGCTGGCACCACATACTGCAGCAGCCTCGGCCACAGGAGCTGCGGGCAAGAAGCAGCCCGTTCGGCACGCTGCCATTTCCGCCTCTGCATCCCAGGTCCCCCGTCACTGCCACTTCTCTGGCCCCGGCCCAGCCCCTCGGCCTCGCTCCTTCCCAGCTTTTCTGGCTAAGCTGGGGTGCATGGGCCGAGGACAACTCACCTTGGCCACCGCTCCGGCAGATACGTCCAGTGAGCCCAGGACGTGGGCGCAGAGGCGCTGAACAGTCCTCTCTTCCCACACTTCCACCACCGAAAGTTTTCCTGTTGCCTGTGAGACCGAGGTGGGAAACACCCGTCAGTGCCCCTTGCCAGGCCCCACAGTGCACACCATGGGGAGGTGCCCCCACGGCGACCTCGGCCCTGGCGGCACAGGATGCAGGCCCGGTGCCGCGCTCTGCCCTTACCAGTCTGCCCGAGGCCCGGCTGAACTCGCCGAAGAGGTGCCCCACCACGTCCCACGCCGAGCAGCCCAGGGCGCTGGAGTGCAGCAGCTCCCCGAGGAAACGCAGCACTGCCTTCCTCACCTGCAGGCACGGCGAGGCTGCAGCCATGGCACCAAAGGGCCCAAAGGCCCAGGGAAACTGCCCTTGCCCCAGCCTGGCCCCCACCAGCTCACCTGGGCTGCAGGGTCGTGGCACACAGACTGCACCAGCTTGGTGAACAGGGGCAGCTTCTCTCTCACATCGGGGGCTGCAGGAGACAAGGAGAGGCAGGCGCTGAGGCTGAGCCCCCGTTTTCGCAGGGACTCAACACGGCTCCTCAGCTTTCCCCACACAAGCGGGACAGAAAAGGGGGCCAGGCTGCACATCAGAGGAAGCGGCAGCATTCCGGGGAGACGATGTTTCTCCAGCCCGGCTTACTGACCGTCACAGCGGACAAGAGCTTGCAGCATTTCCACGGCTGCCACGCGATCGACCTTGTTCCCGGTCCTGAGCTTATAGTACAGGAACACGATGGTCTCCTCCGGGCAAATTCGGGCTGCGGGGAAGAGATCACGCTCAGTATCAGTGACCAGCATCTTCCCACACAGGCAGGCCTGTGAGAGAGCTGCCAGGATGCAGCGGCGCGGCGCCGGTTCTTCTCTCCTCACCCTGCAGCACCATGCAGTGGCACAACTCTGCTCGGTGCCCTGGGCTGGGTGGCTCCATCTCATCGCAGAGCTGCGAGAACAAGGCACGTTTCAGGGAAAGCCACATCGGCGGGCAGAGGGATGGAAAAGCACCCATGCTGTCAGCGCTCATCTGGTGGGCAGCTCTGGACATGGACCCACGGCCAAAGCCCAGAGCTCTGGGCACATGCAGGGCTGCGCAGCAGCTCCAGGGCAGCAGTGTGATGTCAGGCCTTACCTGCTCGTGCACAGCCGCGATGACAGCCAGAATCTTGGCTCGGGGCACCTGGGCCTGAACATCCATCACGGCCCACAGGAAATAGCTGAGACTCTGCATGGGAGCAGGAGAGGGAGAGGGCAGCTGTCACCGCGAGCCCCAGGCCCCCAGTCCCTGTTCCTGCTCGAAGGGCCTTGGCTCCTCCCGGCACCCCGCAGCTCCCCGATGCCTCGCGGCACCTGCTTGGTCCCTGGCTGCGCCGTGCCCCGCAAGATGCCTCACCCTGGTCACCCCTGAGGGGTCCTGGACTTCTCGGTATTGGTGCAGCAGCCAGAGAAGCTGCTCCCAGGCATGTTGGTGGTGCTCCTCCGCGTGCAGCAGGACACCCATCATAACAGCCATCGCCCTCAGCATGGCCTGCTTGCCCTGTTGAGCGAGGCAGGGTGACATGCCATGTCGAGGCCACGGGTCCCTCCAGTGCTCGCCTGCCCCAGACACCAGTCGGCCCTTCCCGCATGGGGCTTTCCCTTCCCCGGCACCCCTGGCCACATGGGCTGGCTCGCCAGCACAGGGAGTGTTTCCTCCCAGCACCAAGCCCACCCCGCTGGCTGGCCCCAGCATTCAGGCCAGAGCAGCAGCACTCACCTCCTCCTCCTTGCAGCTCTGCCAGCTCCTGCCCGCGTAGCAGACAAGCGAGTAAACAGGGGCGCAGAGCTGGGCAGCCCCCAGGTGAGGGAAGTCGCATTTCTCCCGTTGGCGGAGGTATGCGCTGATCCCGCTGCACCACTGCTCCACAACTGCAGCACAGCAAGGGACACGGGGTGGTGACAAAGGCTCTGACCGGCGCGACACCTTGCTCAGCCCAGCCGTGGTGCCCTGAGAGCCTGGCGACGCACCCCCTCCCCTTCCCTATCCCCACCTCTGTCCCCATCCCTTCCCCTCCCCGTGGCCCTGCCGTGGCGCCAGCACTCACCGCCACAGACGGCGCACAGCATCCGGCTGCTCCCCGCTGTGCTCAGCACGCCGCGCAGGGCTGCCAGCGTCTTTCCCGCGAAGGGCACGCACTGCAGGGCTGTCGAGAGGGCAGGGGTGGGAGGCCTCAGTCACTAGAGACGCTGCAGCCTGGCGCAGGGCTGCACCGGGGCAGGGGGACAGAGAGCTGCCACAGCCCCAGGGAAGCCCTGGTGCAGGGAGGCTCAAGCCAGGGCCCCATGTGCCGTACCGTAGCGGATGGCCAGGTTGTGCAGAGTGTGGAGGACCAGCTCCACCGACATCTCCTCCAGGGCCTGGAGGTGGCCCTGCAGCACCGACACCACATCATGCAGGTGCCAGCGGGCCAGCGCCACCAGGACGTCACTCGCCGCCATCCTCACGGCGGCCGTCGTGTCCTAGAAGACAGCAGCCGGCGTGTGGCAGCAGCATGGCCAGCTCAGCTGGCTCCTGCGCTCAGCCGCCGGGCAGGACGCACAACCCACAGCCCAGCTCCCGCTGTCCCTTGTGCACACAGCCCACAGCTGCCTCTCTGGGCAGCTCCAAGTCACCACCTCGAGCCCCGCCGGGCGCATGCTGAAGCCTCTGCCCGGGCTGGCTGGGCTGGGCGCCCGTGTCCGGGTTGCCTCTGTGAGAAGGAGCTCACCTGGGCCACGCGCAGGTCCTGGGCTGCCAGTGCTATGGCTCTGCCTGCGACAGAGCTCTGCAGGTCGCTCTCGTCGCCCCACAAGACGCTCTCCAGCTGGCGGTAGGCCTCTACTCTGCCGCCCTGGGGACACACCGTGCACAACAGCCGTGGCACATGCTGCCCCATAGCAGCTCCGCCATGCTGACACCGGGCACCAGCACCCTGGCCCCAGGGATGCCGGGGCACCGCGGGAGCCCTCGAGACCCGTGCAGCCCCGTGGGATGCCCCCGCCTCACCTGAGCATCTTCCAACTGGTCCAGAATAGAAATCACCACGGCAGCGAAGGTCGTGATGGCCGCAGGGACAGCCCCGACCACACTGCCACCATTCTCACCACGCGCAGGGCCAGACCGGGCACCCACGCCAGTGAAGAAACCTGCAAGGAAAACAGCGGAGGGTTTGCATTGCCCCAGGAGCCGTGGGGATGGGCCGCGGCTCGGGGCAAACATCTCCTGGCCGGAGCACGGGGCAGCAGGAGAGGCTGGCAGAGCCGGCTCCCCGCAGCCTGGGGAAGAGCCACCCTGGGCAGCTTGGCACCAGCCCCGAGCATGTGAGCCCAGCTCTCCCACGCCAGGAACACCGGTGCCGGCAGATGCCCGTCACTGCAGCAGCAGGCCGGCAGCCGGGGCGCGAGCGCGGCGCCGGCCCCACCTCGGAGTGCTCGCAGCACCCCCATCGCGGCAGGACTCCCTGGATGGACACGCTGCTCCAACAGCACCTCCTCCCACGAGAGCCACGAGCCACTGAGCCAGCACTGGCTCCCTGAGGGAAAGGGGACCCCGGGGGCACTGTGACCCGCAGGGGCCCTGACGCCTCACAGAGGGCTGGCACCATCGCAGGGCCGGGGACCCCCCACGCCCCAAGTGTGGCCCTGCCTCAGGCTCCAAGGCTCACCGTCACTCCTCAGCCCTGGCTCTGAGCGGTGACCCTCTCCCCTCATCGTACGGGGGCAAGTGCTCCAACAGAGAGACCCCAGGAACCACCCGGGCCACTGCTCACATAAGCGCAGGGTCATTCGACGGTTTGGGGACTGATTACCTTTGGATGTGTTGAACTGAGATGGGTTTGGTAATTCTGCTTTGCCTTAACTTCCGCAGAAATAAATAAGCCTTTCCTAAAGCCAAGTGGAGTGTTGTTTTGTGACTCAGACTGCAGAAATCCAGCAATACCTGAGCAAAATAAAATTGTAATCACTGGTTCATTGCTGTTGCTCCTATCACCCATTCAAAGTGCCTCAGAGCTGCATCCTTTCCTCTGTCTGCTTTTCCCCTCAATCCCTAACCTCATCGCCATCCCACCAGTGAAATTCTCCTTTGGGAACAGTTAGAAAATTTAAGCTCTCCCTGCTCGCCCCATCAATCACCCCCTGCCCTGCAGGTGTTCATTTGGCAGAGACATAGCATTGCTCAAAGGGGCATTTAGTCCTGGGATGCACTGGGAATAGAAGGGACTGACCGGCGAGCTGCATCATTTGCCAAACCGCCTGCACTGGGGCATCTGAGCTTTCCTGGGAAGATGAAGCAGTGATTTATGAGGGACTTGTCTTCTATTAAAGAAAACAAAACCAGAAACAACCCCTGAATCTTTTGCTGGTTCACACAACTTGAGCCCAGAGGGGTTAGCACAAAACCGACAGGGCAGCACGTCTGTGCTTATTTTTCAAGCTTGCTCAGCATGTGAAAGGGAATATGTACCTTTAGGAAACCCCTCTCTTTTCATATAGGCTTTGAAAAAAGTCATCGATAAGTCAGTTGGGCAACTGATCACATGCAAAGCCCAGGAAGCAGAAAGATGTCTCATGTCTTGGGCCTCACGTAGAATGAAGTCTTTGTGTGGGGATACTTCAGCAACAGGAAGGATAGGAAAAAAGCATACCTAGAACATCTTTGAAGATGAGGATTTTCTGAGTTTTACCTAGCAAGATCTTACCCTGGTATCCTTGATTACAGTTTGTGAGGAAGTGAAATATGCCTTTGCTCTAATTAAGAGAGAAAAAGATCAGACTTTCTGTGTTTCCCTTCACAGGGGTTGGGGTGAGCCTGTCTCTGCAGAGTACAGTGGTGTGAATAAGTTGTGGGGCAGAGAAAGAGATTTGGAGACTTGTTGCATCTTTGCTGCTGCCTGGGCCATCTGAGGCAACTGCTCACCCTTACTCTGTGCTCTGGCCATGTCGCTGAGGAGCTCTTTACCACAGGAGTTCTGTTTAGGATGATGAGCGAGTTGAGAGCCTATGGGCAGCCAAATATTGGGGATGCTCTTGTGGCTACAGGCCACCTGGTCAGGAAGAGGAAGTCAATGAGGCCTCCTACAGACAGCTGGAAGTAGGCTCACCATCACAGGTTCTGGTTCTCATGGGGGATTTCAACCACCCTGATATCTGCTGGAAGGACAACACAGCTGGGCAGAGAGTGTCCAAGAGGCTCCTGCAGAGCACTGATGATAACTTTTTGACACAGGTGGTGGAGGAGTCAAGGAAGAGATGTATTCTGCTGGACTTTGTAGTATGCAAAAAAAGAAGAACTGGATGGAGATGTGAAGGTTGGGAGCAGCCTTGGCTGCAGTGACCATGAGATGGTGGAGTTCAGGGTCCTGCAAGAAGGAAGCCAGGCAATAAGTAGGATCTCAACTCTGGACTTCAGGAGAGCAAGCTTTGGCCTCTTCAGGGACCTCCTTGGAGGAATCCCATGGGTCAGGGCCCTAGAAGGAAGGGAGGTCCAAAAGAGCTGATTAATATTCAAGTGTCACTTCCTCCAAGCTCAAGAGCAGTGCGTCCCTATGAGGAAAAAGTCAAGCAAAGGGAGCAGGCAACCTGCAGGGATGTGGAAGGATCTCCTGTCAAAACTCCAGCAGAAGAAGGAAGTAGACAGGATGTGGAAGAAGGGACAGGCCACTTGGGAGGAATATAGGAAGTCTATCAGAGTATGCAGGGATGTGGCGAGGAAGGCTAAAGGCTATGTGAAATTAAATCTGGCAAGTGATGTCAAGGACGACAGGAAGGGCTTCTTCCAAGGCATCAGTAGCAAAAGGAAGAGAAGGGAAAATGTGGGGTCGTTGCTGAATGGTGTGGGGGCCCTGGTGATGAAGGATACAGAGAAGGCAGTTCCTGAATGCTGCCTTTACGTCTGTAATGCAGTCTTTACTGCTAAGGGCAGCTCTCAGGAATCTCAGAGCCTGGAGACAAGGGAGAAAGTCTGGAGAAAGGAAGACTTTCCCTTGGTTGAGGAAGATCAGGATAGAGATCATTTAGGCAAACTGGACCCCCACAAATCCATGGGCCCCAATGGGATGCACCCACAAGTGCTGAGGGAGCTGGTGGATGTCACTGCAAGGCCACACTCCACCACCTTGGAAAGGCCATGGAGAACGGGAGAGGTGCCTGAGGACTGGAAGAAAGCCAATGTCACTGCAGTCTCCAAAAGGGCAAGAAGGAGGATTCAGGAAACTACAAGTCAGTCAGCCTCACCTCCATCCCTGGAAAGGTGATGGGACAGCTCCTCCTGGATGTCATCTCTAAGGAAGTGGAGGAAAAGAAGGTGATCAGGAATAGCCAGCATGGATTCAGCAAGGAGGAATCCTGCTTAACCCATCTGACAGCCTTCTGTGGTGGGATGACTGGCTGGGTAGCTGAGGGGAGAGCAGTGGACATTGTGTACCTTGACTTTAGCAGGGCTTTTGACACCGTCTCTCACAACCTCCTCCTCATTGTACCTCTGTTTGTAGCCCCCCAAAGCACAGGACTTGGCCTTGCTTTTGGACCCCAAAAATGCAGGTCTCAGGAATGTACTTGGTGAATGTACTTTCCAAACAGGGATGAAGCCTCCATTGGCGGCTCCAGAAATGCAGTCCTTAGCCTCTGCATTTAGTCTCCACAGCAGCCAACCTCGGTTCCATTTTATCCCTGAGCCAGTAATGAGCTCTTGTGGCCAGGAAGGCTGATGGTATCCTGGGGTACTGCCAGCAGGTCAAGAGAGGTGATCCTGCCCTCTACTCAGCCCTGGTGAGGCCACATCTGGAGCCCTGTGTCCAGTTCTGGGCTCCCCAGTACAAGAATCAAAGAATCATAGATTCAGGAAAGTTGGAAGGGACCTGTGGAGATCATCTAGTCCGACCTCCCTGCTCAGCAGGGTCACCCAGAGGGATCTTACCAATGCCTACAAATATCTGAAGAGAGGGTGTCAGGGGGATGGGGCCAGACTTTTCAGTGGAGCCCAGTGACAGGACAAGAGGCAACAGGCACAAACTGAAACAGGATGTTCCAGCTGAACACAAGGAAAATCTTCTTTGCTCTGAGGGTGACAGAGCACAGGAACAGGTTGCCCAGAGAGGTTGTGGATTCTCCTTCACTGGAGATATTGAAAACCTGCCTGGACATGATCCTGCGCAACGTACTCTAGGTGACCCTGCCTGAGCAGGGGGTTGTGCTAGATGATCTCCAGAGGTCCCTTCCAACCTCAACCGTTCTGGGATTCTGTGAACACTGAAGCAGCGAGTGACGGGCACATAAATATTGAAGTGAGGGTTTTGGACCAGTGCACGAATATTGAACCAAGCGCATGAATATGAAGCAGTGACAAACGTACCAACATTGAAGTTGCGATGAGCAAAGAGCTTGTGAATGTTCAATGCAGTTGATTAATGAGCTTGTGTCCATGGCACCAAACTCACTGACTGGTTATGTAGTACTGAAAGTGCTGTACAGGTGCTGACGGATTAGTGAGTAGACGCTGAATCACTGTGACTCATTGAGCACTCGGTTGGTGTTGAGCAACTGGCTTATCAATATTCAATCAGTAATGACTCCCTGGTCAATGTGGATTCAATACCTATAAGCTAACTGTTTAATTAGTAGTGAAAATCTTGTGCAAACGCTGACTGATTAGTTTCTGTATGTTGAATCCCTGCTGGCTAACTGAACTAACTGAGCAAGTAGCTTATGAATATTGGATCAATACTGACTCACTCGTCAGTACTGATTCAGTACCTATAAGCTAACTGGTTAATTAGCGTTGAAACCATGGCCTAACAGCTGGATAAAGACTGGACCCAGAAGATGGTGCCCCCCCCCCCTTCCCAAAAGCATGTTCGTGTCAGAAACTCTCTCAGACGTGAGGTTCAGCCTGGTGCTTGCCGTCTCCTGCCCTCAGGGCCCTTGCACACAGATCCCCACAGCAGTCGACCTCAGCTTCGTTTCACCCCTTAGCCAGCAATATGCCCTTGTGGCCAGGAAGGCCAGTGGTATCCTGGGGTGCACTAGGAAGAGTGTTGCCAGCAGGGCAAGGGAGGTGATCCTGCCCCTCTACTCAGCCCTGGGGAGGCCTCATCTCGAGTACTGTGTCCCGTTCTGGGCTCCCCAGGATAAGAGAGAGTTGGAGCTACTGGAGGGAGTCCAGCGTGGGGCTATGAAGATGATGAGGGGACTGGAGCACCTTTCCTAAGAGGAATGGCTGCGAGAGCCAGGCCTGTTCAGCCTGGAGAAAAGCCTGAGAGGGATGTTACCAACGCCTGCAGATATCTGAGGGGAGGGTGCCAAGGGGATGGGGCTGGACTTTTCAGTGGAGCCCAGTGACAGGACAACAGGCAATGGGCACAAATCGAAACACAGGAAGCTCCAGTGAGATATGAGGAAAACTTCCTTTATTGAGACTCCTTTCAGGCTGGCTCGCACGGATGCAGCTTTATAGCTCTGCTGCCCCGGGCTGCCGGGTTCCCACGGCTGCTGCCCGCCGTGCACGGGGTGACCGATTGCACCGCTGCCTCTGCCGAGCTGCAATGACACCGATGCCGCGGGAAGGCACCATGGGCGACCGGCCGTGACACCCCAGCGCTCCGCGGCAGCACCCGGGTCTGTGCCAGCCCCCTCCCTGCATCCCGGCTGCCGCGGGCACTGCCGGTGCCTCCCAAGCCCGCGGGGTGGCCACTCGGCCGCCGGCACCTACCTCCCCACCGCGACGCCGGGTCCTGCCGCTGCGGCCTCTCGGCTGGCGCCGCATTCATCAGGAGGCCTGGCACGGGGATGTCATCGTCAGGGCCCGGCCCCGATGCCAACCCCGATTCCCCATTTCCGGCCCTGACCCGACCCGGGGATGCGGCCGGAGCAGCGCCGGAGCCCGGCGCTGCCTCTCACCCAGGATGCGGACGGCTGCCTCCTGCGGCGCCTGGCAGCTCCCCGTGCAGCAGCTCTGGGCCATGTGGCAGAGGCTCTCCAGCAGTGCGGGGCAGTCTCGGGCCTGGGGCAACGCAGGGGCAAGGGAGATCGTCTCGAGCTCCTGGCACCCCTCTGTGCCCCCGCACCCACCCAGGCGGCCCAGCGGTGCGGGAGCCATGGGGCAGGCGGCCATGCAGGGCCATGGCTGTGGCACAGAGCTCGCTCGCTCGCTTGCTCACTCACCAGGTGCCTGCAGAGCTCATCCTGCAGCTCGGCGGCGCTCAGCCCAGTGCTGGCGGCCACGCGACGTCGCACCCTCTCTGATGCCAGGAATGGGGCACACCGGTGCAGGGCCATCTTGCACGCCTGTGAGAGAGCACCGGCCTGGTCGCGGGGACACCGCGCGCCTGCCCGGGACCACGGCAGGCACCTGCCCCCTCGTGGCCCCGCTCCCCGCCGGGTGCCCCCCAGCACTTCCCAGGTCCCCAGTGACCCCAGGACCAAGCCCCCCCCCGGCCCCAGTGCTCCTCCCCGTGGCTCTGCAGCATGCTCGAGGCTCTTACATCACGGACTGCCGGTGCCGGGTCCCCGAGGTGCAGCACCAAGCTGGGGAACGATGCCTCCACCTCCCTGCTGAAGAATGACCTCCTCCCTGAGGCAGAGGCGGAGGCGGCCAGGGTTCCGTAGAGGGTGAAGGCTGAGCAGCGCAGGGCTTCTTCCTCCTGCAATGAAAAAGCCCGCCGGGCCGGCTGCTAGTGAGGCCATCGCATGCCAGGACCCAGCGGGGCGCTGCCCGTGGGGGATGCGCCCCCACGACAGCTCCTGCCCCGAACGAGAGCTAGCGGCTCCACTCACCGCTCCCCAGAAGGCTCGGCTGGACCTGGTGACCTCTTCAAAGGCCGAGCCTATGGCCCTGGCCACCAGCGGCCCCAGCACTTTCGCCAGCGCCAGCAGGCTCTCGGCTGCCACCTCCACGCTGGCCCCGTCCTCCAGGCCCCCGCGTAGCACTGCCACCACGGCTGCCCCGTGCCTCTGCAGCTGCAGAGCGATGGGCGCATGAGCCACTCGCTGCTGCTGCCTCTTGCTGCAGCTCTGCGCCTCGGCGCCCAGGCCAGCGCTTCCCACAGCCAGCCCAGAGCAGACCCCAGCCCGGGAGCCCCCACCGGCACCCAGCAGCCCTCTGCCGCCTTGCTGGCACGGGAGCGAGGAGTGCCACCTCCACAGGGCCCCGTGACGGCCTCTGCTCCTCTCTCCGGCTCCTCGAGGGGCCCTGGGAGGCTCTCGAGCTCGGGCTGTGCTCAGAGCCCAGCAAAGTCAGCCTCACCTTCACCGGTGCTCCGCTTGCCGCGTTGCCCAGGCCTCTCATTGCCATCTGCTGCACGGCGCTGACGGGGTCGCGCGCCCTCGCCGCAAAAGCCTCTAAGAGGGGCTTCAGCAGCTTTCTCTCCTCCACTAGCCGGTCCTTCATCAGCTGCAATCGAGCAACGGGGCCACTCGCATTGGCTGTGATTCATGCCAGGCAGGCGAGATAGGCATAGGAACCCCCCCCAAAACCCTGCCCCACCGCTGCCTCACCTCAGCAAAGAAAGCTGTGGCCGTGAGCCGCAGGTTTGCTGAGCACGAGTCCAGCCAGGTGGAGAGGTTCTGCAGCAGGCGCGGTGGGACAAGCTCCGCGCGGAGCAGCACGCTGTGCACACAGCACCAGCAGGCTGGTGAGGCACCGGCACGCGGGCTGGCCGCGGGCCGCGACTCCCAGCTTCTCCCACTGCGACGCGGACGCCGCTCTGCACCTCAGCAGAACTGCTGGGCGCACAGGAAGCCCCCGGCAGCCCTTTCCCCAGGTGCAGGCCCCGTGATGGGGCAGGACACCTGGGGGCTCTCACCTCGCCAGAAGACACACGCCAGCGCTGTGAGCCTGGGGCTCGGCCAGGGACGCCCATGCTCCCTGCTCCCGGAGCAGCCGAAGCCACCGCTCCTCCAGGCACTTGGAGAGCACCAGCTCCAGCACCTCCACAAACAGCCTGCAGAAAAACCCAAAGAAAGTGCCAGGCGCAGTAGTCTGAGGAAAGATTGCCCGTCAGCAGAGCCCCATGATGGCCCCCTGCTGCAACACGGGGCCTACGGGCAGCAACAGCCACACTGCGGCCATATCCCCAGGTGCTGCCCTGCAGTGACCAGTCCCCTCTCCCCACAGAGGCAGCCCAGCGCCAGCGGGACAGTCAGCCACAGATCGCCTGAGCAAAGCCCGCAGGCACAGGCCAGCCTGCCCCCTGCCCCTGCCGCTCCTTACCTGCCTGACGTGTCGGAGCTCTCGGGCTCCCTGAGGGACGGTTCCATCTCCTCCCGCAGCGTCTCACTGACCTGCCCCAGGAGGCTGGGAAGCAGGTCAGGAAGCAGGTGCTGGACCAGCCCCTCGCTCTGCAGCACTGACACCATCTCACAGAGGGCGCGGATGATCTACAGAAAAATTCAGCCAGGAATCGCATGGTAAAACCAGGGCTTGTCCCACTGCCCACGTCCCCCTGATGGCTGGGGCAGCTCTTACTGTCTCCGCTTCTCACTGCAGTGACAGCCTTGCGGCCCAGCACTGGCAACTGTCCCAGTTCCCCACACCACTAACGCTGCCACTGTCCCAGCAGAGCATCCGCGAGGCTCCACGGGTGCTCGCAAAGAGCACAAAACCCCCTCGCACTAAAGCACCGGTTGGAAAGCAGGTGCAAAGCAGCGCTAATGCCGCTGCAGCTGACCGTACCGTGTGAGGCTCCAGGGCAGCCTGGCTGCTGCCCAGCTCCCGAGCGCAGCACTCGCTCCCCTGGCTGCTGTCTCCGGCTGCCCTTAACTTTTCAGTTAAGCGCTCCAGGATTGGGTATCCCAGAGCGCTTCTCCCTAGGCTCCTCCACACTTCCACTGTGTTGCTGCAAGGGAACAGACACTCACCCGTGAGCCCGCATCCTCGGGAACCTGCAATGACCTCATGAGAGGCCAAACACTGGGTGTGACAGCAGAGGGGAGGGCAAGCGCAGAGACCTGTCCATGGGCAGACACCTCTGGAGGAGACTGTCAATCACCGGTTCCTGGTGGCAGCGGGCCAGGATGAACATCGCTCGCAGCACAAAGCACCTGCGGGTGCTCTGCTGGGTGCTCTGCAGGCAGGTGCAGAGGATGGTGACGAGTTCAGGTACCTGAAAGGAGGAAGGCGACAAAGAACAGCTCAGCACATCCTTGGGGGCCAACAGCCGAAAGCAGACAAGGGTGAGCACAAAGAATGCCTCTCCCACCTCCTCCTGGAATATTTGCTCTCCGCAGTCCCCCAGGAAGGTGAGTGCCCACCGCCCAGCAGCCCACGCGCGCACGGGCCTGGTGCACTGCAGGCTCTCCATGACAGTGTCCATGAAGTCTGCAGCCTGGCCTTGGGGGACATGCTTGCAAACCAGCTGGGGAGAAATCAGAAACACAAGCGATCTCATCACAAGTGGCTCAGATGCAAAACGCACACCCTGACAGCAGCACTCTCACACACACGTGCAAGCGCACACACCATGACCCCCAGCCCACTTTTCGGGGGCTCATTACCTTTGCGATGTTGGTGGAGGTGGCCAGCAGAGAGTCGGGGGCGACGGCGTTGAGCCTCTCCCGCAGGTACCCGATCTCGTTAGTGCATGGCGCCACGTCCGTGGTCTCAGCTGGAGCCAGGAGAAGGGAGTCATGGTGGGGAGCCAACATGCGGCCCCGCAGGCAGCAAGGGGAGGACCCGAGGGAGGGCAGCGAAGGCCACGTGAAGGCAGGGTCCCCCAAGGTGGCACAGCAGGTTTGTGAGCTAGGCGAGGGGCCAGCCGTGGAGGGGGATAGTCCCTGGCGTAGGGACGACGTGCAGCCCTGAGACAGCAGCGGGGACCGCTCTGCCCGCTCTCCTCACCTCCGATTTGGAGCAGGTGGCCGAGGCAGGTGGCTGCCCGCCAGCGGGACGCAGCTGAGGCATCACAGGTCAGAGGCCCCAGTAGTCCCGCCAGGGAGCCGAACTGCTCGCAGGCGCGGCCTCGCTGTGGGAGCAAGAGGCAGGCGAAGAGGTCACCGGCAGCCCTGCGGCTGCTCGCCCTCTCCCAGCCGTGCTGCCCCCCAAGCCGTGGCCGAGCTGGGGGGGAACAAGGGGCCGCCCCACAGCCCCAGGGGACCCGAAATCCGGCACGCACCCCCCCCCACGCAGAGCTCCCTGTGCATGGGGTCCCCGCTCACCCCATGCTCGCGTTGCTCCTCATGAGCACCCAGCAGCTGAACGCACACCTGCAGGGCCCTCTCCCGCTCGCACTCCTCGGCTGAGGCGAGCCAGTGCCGCAGGACCTGGCACGGGCAGACATGTCTCACCGTGGGTGTCCTTCTGCCCTGCACCCCTCGCCGGCACCCTGCCTTCCTGGGCAGGGAGCCCCTTTCCCACAGGGACCTCCTCACTTCGGGGTCTCACTGCTGGCAGCACTGGCTTGTGCTGCGCCCCTCGCTCGCAGCTGCGTCTGGGGACTCTCACCTGTACCACGTCCTCGAAGCAGATGGGGGCCGGCTCTTCCCGCAGAAGGGTTCTCATGAGCTGGCCCAGCGCCCGCAGGGATGGCGCCTGCACACCCTGGCACCAGAAAGTGGGGTTGAGGCCGGGCACCCCATGGAAACGCCAGCACAGCCAGCGGCTGCTGCAGCGCGGGGCGCCCGGAGCTGAGCCCCACTGAGGGGCGGCCCAGAGGGGCCGGTACCTACCGGTGCCACTGGAGCAGCCGCTGCCGCCTCCCCTCTCGCCTCCATCTGCTCTGGGTGACGGAGGCACACGACGCCCCGGAAGCACTGAGCCAGGAGGCTGCATTTTTCCTCCCTGCTCAGACGGGGCTTCAGCTTGCTGCCAGGAGAAACAAGTTAGAGAAGCCTGAGAGGAGGCTCACTCGCACTCTCCAGAGCGAGGCAAAGGACAACTGCCTTTGGCCCCATCGACAGCCCCAAATTCAACGTCTGCAGCCCCAGCCAGAGCCGCCAGCTGTGCTGCAACACGCAGCAACTGCCGCAGCCCCGGGATAGACCCTACCTCAACTGCTCCACAGCCATGAGGGCCCGGGGCTGCACTGGGGACTCCTGGGGCTCCTCCTGCATCACCTCCTGCAAGGCACAGGGAGACACGTGCAAGGTGGGCAGCGGGCAGGGGCACAGGAGAGCCCTCCTGCCCGCCCCGGCCAGGGGCTCTGCTGCCAGACCCTACAGGCACCGGCCCCGCAGGATGAGGTGGCTGCTCCCTGCCTCAGGACTCCCCACAAACCCCACTCACCCCACTGCAGAGCCTAAAACTCCCCAGGTGACAGCCCCAGCTCTGGGCACTCACCAGCAGCATCTGCAGAAGCTCCCGCTTGCAGCACAGCTCGAACCTGGGGCCGGCGTCTGCAGCCTGGATGGCAAGGCTGATCTCAGTTACGCTCTGCACCAGGGAGAGCTTCAGCTGCGCGTCCTGATGCCAGGGGAGAAAAACAGGCTTTGAGCTTTGCCGAGGGCAGAAAGAGCAGCAGGGCCGGGGGGAATCTGCCTCCACATACAGCACAGGGAGGAGGACACTGCAGAGAACGCTGGGGAGCCCCACAGACCCCAGCTTGGCACCTGTGCCCCAGCAAGGAGACCTCTCTGCCCTCCCAGGAATAAGCCTCCCAGGTGGAGGGAAGCAGCTGTCCTGGCCGGAAAGACCCCACAGTCCCTGCCCCAGGGCAGCAGGGCGAGCGCATGGGAAGGGCGAGGAGGCCCCCGTCTGGCTCTGCCCCACACCCTGAGCACCCACCTGGCAGCCCTCTCGGTAGAGCTGCAGGACGTTCCCCACGATGTCTCTCTCCACGTGGGTGAGCAGCTGCTCCCTGGGGGCGCGCAGCGCCATCCGGCCGTAGATCACCATGAGCGTCGCACGAGCAGCGCGGTTCCTCAGTGCGTGGCTCTGCTGCGGGTCGCCGGAGAAGAGCTGAGATGTCAGCCCGCAGCCCCGCTGTGCCCGGGGCTCTGTGCGCTCCTGCAGCAGGAGCTGCCCCGCGCCTGACCTCCCGGCAGCTCCCCACAGTGACACCCCGGACCTTTACCTTCCGGTGTTTCAAGGTCCCTGTGAATTGCTGCACTGAGGACAATGCCAGCTGGAAGTGGCTCTCGGCGCAGCGGGACACAACCGAAACGATTCCCTGCAACAGAGCAGAAATGGGGAGTTGCTCCAAGCCCACCCCCCAGGCCTGGCTAGCTCCATCGGCCAGGCAGGACCTTTCCCCAGGGAAACGGCTGCAAACAGTACACGAGTAAGGGCTGGAGCAGGGCACGCAGAGTCCCTCTGCTCCAGGGACACGCAGGGGACTCGCGGGAAAGCAGGGCGCCAGGAAGAAACCTCACCTGTGCCTCCCACAGCTCCAGGAAGTTGGTTGCTTCCAGATGTTGCAGGGTCTGCTCTCGCACGTGGCGCAGACACCCACAAGCTGCCAGGGCCGTGCCGAGAGCCTTGTAGAGGAACCGCTGCAAGAGGAGAGGCCGGGCCCCGGCCACGGTGAGCTGTGGCAGATCACCGCCGCCAGCCCTCGCCCCGGCCTGAGCCTCCCAGGCTCTGCCGCTGCAGCCCTCGGGGCGCGCCGCCGCCAGGGCACAGACCTTCTCCCAGGACAGGCGGGGAGAGCCACCCAGCTGCCGGCTCAGCTCCCGGCTCAGCTCCACGGTCCAGGCCTCGCTGGCGATGACCTCCAGCGACGCACGCAGGAACTGGGGTGCAGCGGGAGGTGAAGCAAACACCCCCCCCCCGCCTCGGCCAGGGCCTTTGGCACAGCCAAGCGGCCCCGGAGACCGTCGGGGCAGAGCTCCCCCTCCCGACAGCCTGTCTGCCACCCGCCCCTCTGGCAGCCTGCCTCTGGCTCTTCCCCAGCCCCCAGCTTCCTGCACCACTTGTCCCGCCCCTGTCTGCCCCATGCAGCTGGGCCCCACAGGGACGCTGTACCTTCAGCAGGAGGCTGTCCCACTCGGCCCTGTCCAGGAAGCCGGCGGTTGTTCCTGCAAAGCCCATGGAAGCAAAACCCTCACCGTTACTCCAGCAAATGCGGCAGCAGAGCCCGGGCAGCTGCTTTGCAGCCCGAAGCCCCAAAGCCTCAGCCCAGTGGGCTGATGAGTGCTGGCAAACGTGGCACCGTTGCCTGCCAGGCTGGGGAGCTGCAGGCATTCTGCTGCGCCTTTGGCCCCCAGCCTCCGCCTCCCGCCCGCACTTTACCTGCCAGGTGCTGCAGCAGCAGGGGGATCTCTGTGGCCCAGCTCGCCCCCACGGCTCTGTGGATCGTGCCACAGAGCACCTGCAGCAGCTGCAGGGCTGCGGCTCCATGGCCACCGCCTGTGTGTGGAGCCACAGCTGCCACCACCTAGGCCGGGGTGGGAGAGAGAGACACACTGGTGCCTGCCCCAGGAGCCACGGCTGCCCCGCGGGCAGGCAGGCAGGGAGGGCAGCGCTGCCCTGGCCAGCAGCAGGCAGACGATGGCTTTGGCTGGGTGCTGCCGTCCCCTGGGAGCAGCCGGAGCCCCCCGATGGGCAGGGAGGCTCAGGCACCCTCTACCATGCTCCTGCCTCCTCCTCCCGGGGTGCCCAGCACCAGCTGCAGCACCATCTCTCCGGGCTCTCCCCTCACCCCGGCCACAGAAGCTCCTTCCCTGGGGGCCCCGGTACTCACCAGCAGACGAGCCAGCAGGGCTTGGGGAGCCGGCAGAGGGGCTGCAGGCACAAGGAAAGGCTGTGTTAGACGCCCAGCTCGCGCCACGTCCCACATCCCCGTGCAGGGCTGAACAGCACCCTGGTCGCGCCGCCTCCCCACCAGGCCTGAACAGCCGTGCTGAATGGCTGCTGGCTAAGCAGGCCTGGCATGGCAGGAACAAGCCCCCAGACCCCCGCGAGAGCTGGGCACAGCAGCCAGGGAAGCGGCTCGTGGGGCACAGCCATCATGCCCAGCAATGGGCACTGCTCTGCCCTGTGCTGCCCCAGCCCTCCTGCGTGGGGGGCTGGCAGGGGATGCAGGGACATGCACTGCCTCCTCCCCCCCCCCCCCCAGCCGGCCTGGCACAGCGTGCTGCGACTTTCTGCTCCCCACCTGGCTCTGCAGGCTTCAGGGCCTCGGGCGCTGCCTTCTCTTCCTCGCCCTCTCTTCTCTCTGCTCTCTCGGCCAGGGCACGCAGGCAGCGGCACAGCGGGACCAGCATGCCCGTATACTCAGCTGGCACCACATACTGCAGCAGCCTCGGCCACAGGAGCTGCGGGCAAGAAGCAGCCCGTTCGGCACGCTGCCATTTCCGCCTCTGCATCCCAGGTCCCCCGTCACTGCCACTTCTCTGGCCCCGGCCCAGCCCCTCGGCCTCGCTCCTTCCCAGCTTTTCTGGCTAAGCTGGGGTGCATGGGCCGAGGACAACTCACCTTGGCCACCGCTCCGGCAGATACGTCCAGTGAGCCCAGGACGTGGGCGCAGAGGCGCTGAACAGTCCTCTCTTCCCACACTTCCACCACCGAAAGTTTTCCTGTTGCCTGTGAGACCGAGGTGGGAAACACCCGTCAGTGCCCCTTGCCAGGCCCCACAGTGCACACCATGGGGAGGTGCCCCCACGGCGACCTCGGCCCTGGCGGCACAGGATGCAGGCCCGGTGCCACGCTCTGCCCTTACCAGTCTGCCCGAGGCCCGGCTGAACTCGCCGAAGAGGTGCCCCACCACGTCCCACGCCGAGCAGCCCGGGGCGCTGGAGTGCAGCAGCTCCCCGAGGAAACGCAGCACTGCCTTCCTCACCTGCAGGCACGGCGAGGCTGCAGCCATGGCACCAAAGGGCCCAAAGGCCCAGGGAAACTGCCCTTGCCCCAGCCTGGCCCCCACCAGCTCACCTGGGCTGCAGGGTCGTGGCACACAGACTGCACCAGCTTGGTGAACAGGGGCAGCTTCTCTCTCACATCGGGGGCTGCAGGAGACAAGGAGAGGCAGGCGCTGAGGCTGAGCCCCCGTTTTCGCAGGGACTCAACACGGCTCCCCAGCTTTCCCCACACAAGCGGGACAGAAAAGGGGGCCAGGCTGCACATCAGAGGAAGCGGCAGCATTCCGGGGAGACGATGTTTCTCCAGCCCGGCTTACTGACCGTCACAGCGGACAAGAGCTTGCAGCATTTCCACGGCTGCCACGCGATCGACCTTGTTCCCGGTCCTGAGCTTATAGTACAGGAACACGATGGTCTCCTCCGGGCAAATTCGGGCTGCGGGGAAGAGATCACGCTCAGTATCAGTGACCAGCATCTTCCCACACAGGCAGGCCTGTGAGAGAGCTGCCAGGATGCAGCGGCGCGGCGCCGGTTCTTCTCTCCTCACCCTGCAGCACCATGCAGTGGCACAACTCTGCTCGGTGCCCTGGGCTGGGTGGCTCCATCTCATCGCAGAGCTGCGAGAACAAGGCACGTTTCAGGGAAAGCCACATCGGCGGGCAGAGGGATGGAAAAGCACCCATGCTGTCAGCGCTCATCTGGTGGGCAGCTCTGGACATGGACCCACGGCCAAAGCCCAGAGCTCTGGGCACATGCAGGGCTGCGCAGCAGCTCCAGGGCAGCAGTGTGATGTCAGGCCTTACCTGCTCGTGCACAGCCGCGATGACAGCCAGAATCTTGGCTCGGGGCACCTGGGCCTGAACATCCATCACGGCCCACAGGAAATAGCTGAGACTCTGCATGGGAGCAGGAGAGGGAGAGGGCAGCTGTCACCGCGAGCCCCAGGCCCCCAGTCCCTGTTCCTGCTCGAAGGGCCTTGGCTCCTCCCGGCACCCCGCAGCTCCCCGATGCCTCGCGGCACCTGCTTGGTCCCTGGCTGCGCCGTGCCCCGCAAGATGCCTCACCCTGGTCACCCCTGAGGGGTCCTGGACTTCTCGGTATTGGTGCAGCAGCCAGAGAAGCTGCTCCCAGGCATGTTGGTGGTGCTCCTCCGCGTGCAGCAGGACACCCATCATAACAGCCATCGCCCTCAGCATGGCCTGCTTGCCCTGTTGAGCGAGGCAGGGTGACATGCCATGTCGAGGCCACGGGTCCCTCCAGTGCTCGCCTGCCCCAGACACCAGTCGGCCCTTCCCGCATGGGGCTTTCCCTTCCCCGGCACCCCTGGCCACATGGGCTGGCTCGCCAGCACAGGGAGTGTTTCCTCCCAGCACCAAGCCCACCCCGCTGGCTGGCCCCAGCATTCAGGCCAGAGCAGAAGCACTCACCTCCTCCTCCTTGCAGCTCTGCCAGCTCCTGCCCGCGTAGCAGACAAGCGAGTAAACAGGGGCGCAGAGCTGGGCGGCCCCCAGGTGAGGGAAGTCGCATTTCTCCCGTTGGCGGAGGTATGCGCTGATCCCGCTGCACCACTGCTCCACAACTGCAGCACAGCAAGGGACACGGGGTGGTGACAAAGGCTCTGACCGGCGCGACACCTTGCTCAGCCCAGCCGTGGTGCCCTGAGAGCCTGGCGACGCACCCCCTCCCCTTCCCTATCCCCACCTCTGTCCCCATCCCTTCCCCTCCCCGCGGCCCTGCCGTGGCGCCAGCACTCACCGCCACAGACGGCGCACAGCATCCGGCTGCTCCCCGCTGTGCTCAGCACGCCGCGCAGGGCTGCCAGCGTCTTTCCCGCGAAGGGCACGCACTGCAGGGCTGTCGAGAGGGCAGGGGTGGGAGGCCTCAGTCACTAGAGACGCTGCAGCCTGGCACAGGGCTGCACCGGGGCAGGGGGACGGGAGAGCTGCCACAGCCCCAGGGAAGCCCTGGTGCAGGGAGGCTCAAGCCAGGGCCCCATGTGCCGTACCATAGCGGATGGCCAGGTTGTGCAGAGTGTGGAGGACCAGCTCCACCGACATCTCCTCCAGGGCCTGGAGGTGGCCCTGCAGCACCGACACCACATCATGCAGGTGCCAGCGGGCCAGCGCCACCAGGACGTCACTCGCCGCCATCCTCACGGCGGCCGTCGTGTCCTAGAAGACAGCAGCCGGCGTGTGGCAGCAGCATGACCAGCCCAGCTGGCTCCTGCGCTCAGCCGCCGGGCAGGATGCACAACCCACAGCCCAGCTCCCGCTGCCCCTTGTGCACACAACCCACAGCTGCCTCTCTGGGCAGCTCCAAGTCACCACCTCGAGCCCCGCCGGGCGCATGCTGAAGCCTCTGCCCGGGCTGGCTGGGCTGGGCGCCCGTGTCCGGGTCACCTCTGTGAGAAGGAGCTCACCTGGGCCACGCGCAGGTCCTGGGCTGCCAGTGCTATGGCTCTGCCTGCGACAGAGCTCTGCAGGTCGCTCTCGTCGCCCCACAAGACGCTCTCCAGCTGGCGGTAGGCCTCTACTCTGCCGCCCTGGGGACACACCGTGCACAACAGCCGTGGCACATACTGCCCCATGGCAGCTCCGCCATGCTGACACCGGGCACCAGCACCCTGGCCCCAGGGACGCCGGGGCACCGCGGGAGCCCTCGAGACCCGTGCAGCCCCGTGGGATGCCCCCGCCTCACCTGAGCATCTTCCAACTGGTCCAGAATAGAAATCACCACGGCGGCGAAGGTCGTGATGGCCGCAGGGACGGCCCCGACCACACTGCCACCATTCTCACCACGCGCAGGGCCAGACCGGGCACCCACGCCAGTGAAGAAACCTGCAAGGAAAACAGCGGAGGGTTTGCATTGCCCCAGGAGCCGTGGGGATGGGCCGCGGCTCGGGGCAAACATCTCCTGGCCGGAGCACGGGGCAGCAGGAGAGGCTGGCAGAGCCGGCTCCCCGCAGCCTGGGGAAGAGCCACCCTGGGCAGCTTGGCACCAGCCCCGAGCATGTGAGCCCAGCTCTCCCACGCCAGGAACACCGGTGCCGGCAGATGCCCGTCACTGCAGCAGCAGGCCGGCAGCCGGGGCGCGAGCGCGGCGCCGGCCCCACCTCGGAGTGCTCGCAGCACCCCCATCGCGGCAGGACTCCCTGGATGGACACGCTGCTCCAACAGCACCTCCTCCCACGAGAGCCACGAGCCACTGAGCCAGCACTGGCTCCCCGAGGGAAAGGGGACCCCGGGGGCACTGTGACCCGCAGGGGCCCTGACGCCTCACAGAGGGCTGGCACCATCGCAGGGCCGGGGACCCCCCACGCCCCAAGTGTGGCCCTGCCTCAGGCTCCAAGGCTCACCGTCACTCCTCAGCCCTGGCTCTGAGCGGTGACCCTCTCCCCTCATCGTACGGGGGCAAGTGCTCCAACAGAGAGACCCCAGGAACCACCCGGGCCACTGCTCACATAAGCGCAGGGTCATTCGACGGTTTGGGGACTGATTACCTTTGGATGTGTTGAACTGAGATGGGTTTGGTAATTCTGCTTTGCCTTAACTTCCGCAGAAATAAATAAGCCTTTCCTAAAGCCAAGTGGAGTGTTGTTTTGTGACTCAGACTGCAGAAATCCAGCAATACCTGAGCAAAATAAAATTGTAATCACTGGTTCATTGCTGTTGCTCCTATCACCCATTCAAAGTGCCTCAGAGCTGCATCCTTTCCTCTGTCTGCTTTTCCCCTCAATCCCTAACCTCATCGCCATCCCACCAGTGAAATTCTCCTTTGGGAACAGTTAGAAAATTTAAGCTCTCCCTGCTCGCCCCATCAATCACCCCCTGCCCTGCAGGTGTTCATTTGGCAGAGACATAGCATTGCTCAAAGGGGCATTTAGTCCTGGGATGCACTGGGAATAGAAGGGACTGACCGGCGAGCTGCATCATTTGCCAAACCGCCTGCACTGGGGCATCTGAGCTTTCCTGGGAAGATGAAGCAGTGATTTATGAGGGACTTGTCTTCTATTAAAGAAAACAAAACCAGAAACAACCCCTGAATCTTTTGCTGGTTCACACAACTTGAGCCCAGAGGGGTTAGCACAAAACCGACAGGGCAGCACGTCTGTGCTTATTTTTCAAGCTTGCTCAGCATGTGAAAGGGAATATGTACCTTTAGGAAACCCCTCTCTTTTCATATAGGCTTTGAAAAAAGTCATCGATAAGTCAGTTGGGCAACTGATCACATGCAAAGCCCAGGAAGCAGAAAGATGTCTCATGTCTTGGGCCTCACGTAGAATGAAGTCTTTGTGTGGGGATACTTCAGCAACAGGAAGGATAGGAAAAAAGCATACCTAGAACATCTTTGAAGATGAGGATTTTCTGAGTTTTACCTAGCAAGATCTTACCCTGGTATCCTTGATTACAGTTTGTGAGGAAGTGAAATATGCCTTTGCTCTAATTAAGAGAGAAAAAGATCAGACTTTCTGTGTTTCCCTTCACAGGGGTTGGGGTGAGCCTGTCTCTGCAGAGTACAGTGGTGTGAATAAGTTGTGGGGCAGAGAAAGAGATTTGGAGACTTGTTGCATCTTTGCTGCTGCCTGGGCCATCTGAGGCAACTGCTCACCCTTACTCTGTGCTCTGGCCATGTCGCTGAGGAGCTCTTTACCACAGGAGTTCTGTTTAGGATGATGAGCGAGTTGAGAGCCTATGGGCAGCCAAATATTGGGGATGCTCTTGTGGCTACAGGCCACCTGGTCAGGAAGAGGAAGTCAATGAGGCCTCCTACAGACAGCTGGAAGTAGGCTCACCATCACAGGTTCTGGTTCTCATGGGGGATTTCAACCACCCTGATATCTGCTGGAAGGACAACACAGCTGGGCACAGAGTGTCCAAGAGGCTCCTGCAGAGCACTGATGATAACTTTTTGACACAGGTGGTGGAGGAGTCAAGGAAGAGATGTATTCTGCTGGACTTTGTAGTATGCAAAAAAAGAAGAACTGGATGGAGATGTGAAGGTTGGGAGCAGCCTTGGCTGCAGTGACCATGAGATGGTGGAGTTCAGGGTCCTGCAAGAAGGAAGCCAGGCAATAAGTAGGATCTCAACTCTGGACTTCAGGAGAGCAAGCTTTGGCCTCTTCAGGGACCTCCTTGGAGGAATCCCATGGGTCAGGGCCCTAGAAGGAAGGGAGGTCCAAAAGAGCTGATTAATATTCAAGTGTCACTTCCTCCAAGCTCAAGAGCAGTGCGTCCCTATGAGGAAAAAGTCAAGCAAAGGGAGCAGGCAACCTGCAGGGATGTGGAAGGATCTCCTGTCAAAACTCCAGCAGAAGAAGGAAGTAGACAGGATGTGGAAGAAGGGACAGGCCACTTGGGAGGAATATAGGAAGTCTATCAAAGTATGCAGGGATGTGGCGAGGAAGGCTAAAGGCTATGTGAAATTAAATCTGGCAAGTGATGTCAAGGACGACAGGAAGGACTTCTTCCAAGGCATCAGTAGCAAAAGGAAGAGAAGGGAAAATGTGGGGTCGTTGCTGAATGGTGTGGGGCCCTGGTGATGAAGGATACAGAGAAGGCAGTTCCTGAATGCTGCCTTTACGTCTGTAATGCAGTCTTTACTGCTAAGGGCAGCTCTCAGGAATCTCAGAGCCTGGAGACAAGGGAGAAAGTCTGGAGAAAGGAAGACTTTCCCTTGGTTGAGGAAGATCAGGATAGAGATCATTTAGGCAAACTGGACCCCCACAAATCCATGGGCCCCAATGGGATGCACCCACAAGTGCTGAGGGAGCTGGTGGATGTCACTGCAAGGCCACACTCCACCACCTTGGAAAGGCCATGGAGAACGGGAGAGGTGCCTGAGGACTGGAAGAAAGCCAATGTCACTGCAGTCTCCAAAAGGGCAAGAAGGAGGATTCAGGAAACTACAAGTCAGTCAGCCTCACCTCCATCCCTGGAAAGGTGATGGGACAGCTCCTCCTGGATGTCATCTCTAAGGAAGTGGAGGAAAAGAAGGTGATCAGGAATAGCCAGCATGGATTCAGCAAGGAGGAATCCTGCTTAACCCATCTGACAGCCTTCTGTGGTGGGATGACTGGCTGGGTAGCTGAGGGGAGAGCAGTGGACATTGTGTACCTTGACTTTAGCAGGGCTTTTGACACCGTCTCTCACAACCTCCTCCTCATTGTACCTCTGTTTGTAGCCCCCCAAAGCACAGGACTTGGCCTTGCTTTTGGACCCCAAAAATGCAGGTCTCAGGAATGTACTTGGTGAATGTACTTTCCAAACAGGGATGAAGCCTCCATTGGCGGCTCCAGAAATGCAGTCCTTAGCCTCTGCATTTAGTCTCCACAGCAGCCAACCTCGGTTCCATTTTATCCCTGAGCCAGTAATGAGCTCTTGTGGCCAGGAAGGCTGATGGTATCCTGGGGTACTGCCAGCAGGTCAAGAGAGGTGATCCTGCCCTCTACTCAGCCCTGGTGAGGCCACATCTGGAGCCCTGTGTCCAGTTCTGGGCTCCCCAGTACAAGAATCAAAGAATCATAGATTCAGGAAAGTTGGAAGGGACCTGTGGAGATCATCTAGTCCGACCTCCCTGCTCAGCAGGGTCACCCAGAGGGATCTTACCAATGCCTACAAATATCTGAAGAGAGGGTGTCAGGGGGATGGGGCCAGACTTTTCAGTGGAGCCCAGTGACAGGACAAGAGGCAACAGGCACAAACTGAAACAGGATGTTCCAGCTGAACACAAGGAAAATCTTCTTTGGTGTGAGGGTGACAGAGCACAGGAACAGGTTGCCCAGAGAGGTTGTGGATTCTCCTTCACTGGAGATATTGAAAACCTGCCTGGACATGATCCTGTGCAACGTACTCTAGGTGACCCTGCCTGAGCAGGGGGTTGTGCTAGATGATCTCCAGAGGTCCCTTCCAACCTCAACCGTTCTGGGATTCTGTGAACACTGAAGCAGCGAGTGACGGGCACATAAATATTGAAGTGAGGGTTTTGGACCAGTGCACGAATATTGAACCAAGCGCATGAATATGAAGCAGTGACAAACGTACCAACATTGAAGTTGCGATGAGCAAAGAGCTTGTGAATGTTCAATGCAGTTGATTAATGAGCTTGTGTCCATGGCACCAAACTCACTGACTGGTTATGTAGTACTGAAAGTGCTGTACAGGTGCTGACGGATTAGTGAGTAGACGCTGAATCACTGTGACTCATTGAGCACTCGGTTGGTGTTGAGCAACTGGCTTATCAATATTCAATCAGTAATGACTCCCTGGTCAATGTGGATTCAATACCTATAAGCTAACTGTTTAATTAGTAGTGAAAATCTTGTGCAAACGCTGACTGATTAGTTTCTGTATGTTGAATCCCTGCTGGCTAACTGAACTAACTGAGCAAGTAGCTTATGAATATTGGATCGATACTGACTCACTCGTCAGTACTGATTCAGTACCTATAAGCTAACTGGTTAATTAGCGTTGAAACCATGGCCTAACAGCTGGATAAAGACTGGACCCAGAAGATGGTGCCCCCCCCCTTCCCAAAAGCATGTTCGTGTCAGAAACTCTCTCAGACGTGAGGTTCAGCCTGGTGCTTGCCGTCTCCTGCCCTCAGGGCCCTTGCACACAGATCCCCACAGCAGTCGACCTCAGCTTCGTTTCACCCCTTAGCCAGCAATATGCCCTTGTGGCCAGGAAGGCCAGTGGTATCCTGGGGTGCACTAGGAAGAGT
Organism: Rhea pennata; assembly: GCF_028389875.1. NCBI lineage: Eukaryota > Metazoa > Chordata > Aves > Rheiformes > Rheidae > Rhea > Rhea pennata. The sequence continues at coordinate 81,238,753 of NC_084666.1, read as the reverse complement.
GTTGCCAGCAGGTCGAGGGAGGTGATCCTGCCCCTCTACTCAGCCCTGGGGAGGCCTCATCTCGAGTACTGTGTCCCGTTCTGGGCTCCCCAGGATAAGAGAGAGTTGGAGCTACTGGAGGGAGTCCAGCGTGGGGCTATGAAGATGATGAGGGGACTGGAGCACCTTTCCTAAGAGGAATGGCTGCGAGAGCCAGGCCTGTTCAGCCTGGAGAAAAGCCTGAGAGGGATGTTACCAACGCCTGCAGATATCTGAGGGGAGGGTGCCAAGGGGATGGGGCTGGACTTTTCAGTGGAGCCCAGTGACAGGACAACAGGCAATGGGCACAAATCGAAACACAGGAAGCTCCAGTGAGATATGAGGAAAACTTCCTTTATTGAGACTCCTTTCAGGCTGGCTCGCACGGATGCAGCTTTATAGCTCTGCTGCCCCGGGCTGCCGGGTTCCCACGGCTGCTGCCCGCCGTGCACGGGGTGACCGATTGCACCGCTGCCTCTGCCGAGCTGCAATGACACCGATGCCGCGGGAAGGCACCATGGGCGACCGGCCGTGACACCCCAGCGCTCCGCGGCAGCACCCGGGTCTGTGCCAGCCCCCTCCCTGCATCCCGGCTGCCGCGGGCACTGCCGGTGCCTCCCAAGCCCGCGGGGTGGCCACTCGGCCGCCGGCACCTACCTCCCCACCGCGACGCCGGGTCCTGCCGCTGCGGCCTCTCGTCTGGCGCCGCATTCATCAGGAGGCCTGGCACAGGGATGTCATCGTCAGGGCCCGGCCCCGATGCCAACCCCGATTCCCCATTTCCGGCCCTGACCCGACCCGGGGATGCGGCCGGAGCAGCGCCGGAGCCCGGCGCTGCCTCTCACCCAGGATGCGGACGGCTGCCTCCTGCGGCGCCTGGCAGCTCCCCGTGCAGCAGCTCTGGGCCATGTGGCAGAGGCTCTCCAGCAGTGCGGGGCAGTCTCGGGCCTGGGGCAACGCAGGGGCAAGGGAGATCGTCTCGAGCTCCTGGCACCCCTCTGTGCCCCCGCACCCACCCAGGCGGCCCAGCGGTGCGGGAGCCATGGGGCAGGCGGCCATGCAGGGCCATGGCTGTGGCACAGAGCTCGCTCGCTCGCTTGCTCACTCACCAGGTGCCTGCAGAGCTCATCCTGCAGCTCGGCGGCACTCAGCCCAGTGCTGGCGGCCACGCGACGTCGCACCCTCTCTGATGCCAGGAATGGGGCACACCGGTGCAGGGCCATCTTGCATGCCTGTGAGAGAGCACCGGCCTGGTCGCGGGGACACCGCGCGCCTGCCCGGGACCACGGCAGGCACCTGCCCCCTCGTGGCCCCGCTCCCCGCCGGGTGCCCCCCAGCACTTCCCAGGTCCCCAGTGACCCCAGGACCAAGCTCCCCCCCCGGCCCCAGTGCTCCTCCCCGTGGCTCTGCAGCATGCTCGAGGCTCTTACATCACGGACTGCCGGTGCCGGGTCCCCGAGGTGCAGCACCAAGCTGGGGAACGATGCCTCCACCTCCCTGCTGAAGAATGACCTCCTCCCTGAGGCAGAGGCGGAGGCGGCCAGGGCGCCGTAGAGGGTGAAGGCTGAGCAGCGCAGGGCTTCTTCCTCCTGCAATGAAAAAGCCCGCCGGGCCGGCTGCTAGTGAGGCCATCGCATGCCAGGACCCAGCGGGGCGCTGCCCGTGGGGGATGCGCCCCCACGACAGCTCCTGCCCCGAACGAGAGCTAGCGGCTCCACTCACCGCTCCCCAGAAGGCCCGGCTGGACCTGGTGACCTCTTCAAAGGCCGAGCCAATGGCCCTGGCCACCAGCGGCCCCAGCACTTTCGCCAGCGCCAGCAGGCTCTCGGCTGCCACCTCCACGCTGGCCCCGTCCTCCAGGCCCCCGCGTAGCACTGCCACCACGGCTGCCCCGTGCCTCTGCAGCTGCAGAGCGATGGGCGCATGAGCCACTCGCTGCTGCTGCCTCTTGCTGCAGCTCTGCGCCTCGGCGCCCAGGCCAGCGCTTCCCACAGCCAGCCCAGAGCAGACCCCAGCCCGGGAGCCCCCACCGGCACCCAGCAGCCCTCTGCCACCTTGCTGGCACGGGAGCGAGGAGTGCCACCTCCACAGGGCCCCGTGACGGCCTCTGCTCCTCTCTCCGGCTCCTCGAGGGGCCCTGGGAGGCTCTCGAGCTCGGGCTGTGCTCAGAGCCCAGCAAAGTCAGCCTCACCTTCACCGGTGCTCCGCTTGCCGCGTTGCCCAGGCCTCTCATTGCCATCTGCTGCACGGCGCTGACGGGGTCGCGCGCCCTCGCCGCAAAGGCCTCTAAGAGGGGCTTCAGCAGCTTTCTCTCCTCCACTAGCCGGTCCTTCATCAGCTGCAATCGAGCAACGGGGCCACTCGCATTGGCTGTGATTCATGCCGGGCGAGACAGGCATAGGAACCCCCCCCCCAAACCCCTGCCCCACCGCTGCCTCACCTCAGCAAAGAAAGCTGTGGCCGTGAGCCGCAGGTTTGCTGAGCACGAGTCCAGCCAGGTGGAGAGGTTCTGCAGCAGGCGCGGTGGGACAAGCTCCGCGCGGAGCAGCACGCTGTGCACACAGCACCAGCAGGCTGGTGAGGCACCGGCACGCGGGCTGGCCGCGGGCCGCGACTCCCAGCTTCTCCCACTGCGACGCGGACGCCGCTCTGCACCTCAGCAGAACTGCTGGGCGCACAGGAAGCCCCCGGCAGCCCTTTCCCCAGGTGCAGGCCCCGTGATGGGGCAGGACACCTGGGGGCTCTCACCTCGCCAGAAGACATACGCCAGCGCTGTGAGCCTGGGGCTCGGCCAGGGACGCCCATGCTCCCTGCTCCCGGAGCAGCCGAAGCCACCGCTCCTCCAGGCACTTGGAGAGCACCAGCTCCAGCACCTCCACAAACAGCCTGCAGAAAAACCCAAAGAAAGTGCCAGGCGCAGTAGTCTGAGGAAAGATTGCCCATCAGCAGAGCCCCATGATGGCCCCCTGCTGCAACACGGGGCCTACGGGCAGCAACAGCCACACTGCGGCCATATCCCCAGGCGCTGCCCTGCAGTGACCAGTCCCCTCTCCCCACAGAGGCAGCCCAGCGCCAGCGGGACAGTCAGCCACAGATCGCCTGAGCAAAGCCCGCAGGCACAGGCCAGCCTGCCCCCTGCCCCTGCCGCTCCTTACCTGCCTGACGTGTCGGAGCTCTCGGGCTCCCTGAGGGACGGTTCCATCTCCTCCCGCAGCGTCTCACTGACCTGCCCCAGGAGGCTGGGAAGCAGGTCAGGAAGCAGGTGCTGGACCAGCCCCTCGCTCTGCAGCACTGACACCATCTCACAGAGGGCGCGGATGATCTACAGAAAAATTCAGCCAGCAATCGCATGGTAAAACCAGGGCTTGTCCCACTGGCCACGTCCCCCTGATGGCTGGGGCAGCTCTTACTGTCTCCGCTTCTCACTGCAGCGACAGCCTTGCGGCCCAGCACTGGCAACTGTCCCAGTTCCCCACACCACTAACGCTGCCACTGTCCCAGCAGAGCATCCGCGAGGCTCCACAGGTGCTCGCAAAGAGCACAAAACCCCCTCGCACTAAAGCACCGGTTGGAAAGCAGGTGCAAAGCAGCGCTAATGCCGCTGCAGCTGACCGTACCGTGTGAGGCTCCAGGGCAGCCTGGCTGCTGCCCAGCTCCCGAGCGCAGCACTCGCTCCCCTGGCTGCTGTCTCCGGCTGCCCTTAACTTTTCAGTTAAGCGCTCCAGGATTGGGTATCCCAGAGCGCTTCTCCCTAGGCTCCTCCACACTTCCACTGTGTTGCTGCAAGGGAACAGACACTCACCCGTGAGCCCGCATCCTCGGGAACCTGCAATGACCTCATGAGAGGCCAAACACTGGGTGTGACAGCAGAGGGGAGGGCAAGCGCAGAGACCTGTCCATGGGCAGACACCTCTGGAGGAGACTGTCAATCACCGGTTCCTGGTGGCAGCGGGCCAGGATGAACATCGCTCGCAGCACAAAGCACCTGCGGGTGCTCTGCTGGGTGCTCTGCAGGCAGGTGCAGAGGATGGTGACGAGTTCAGGTACCTGAAAGGAGGAAGGCGACAAAGAACAGCTCAGCACATCCTTGGGGGCCAACAGCCGAAAGCAGACAAGGGTGAGCACAAAGAATGCCTCTCCCACCTCCTCCTGGAATATTTGCTCTCCGCAGTCCCCCAGGAAGGTGAGTGCCCACCGCCCAGCAGCCCACGCGCGCACGGGCCTGGTGCACTGCAGGCTCTCCATGACAGTGTCCATGAAGTCTGCAGCCTGGCCTTGGGGGACATGCTTGCAAACCAGCTGGGGAGAAATCAGAAACACAAGCGATCTCATCACAAGTGGCTCAGATGCAAAACGCACACCCTGACAGCAGCACTCTCACACACACGTGCAAGCGCACACACCATGACCCCCAGCCCACTTTTCGGGGGCTCATTACCTTTGCGATGTTGGTAGAGGTGGCCAGCAGAGAGTCGGGGGCGACGGCGTTGAGCCTCTCCCGCAGGTACCCGATCTCGTTAGTGCACGGCGCCACGTCCGTGGTCTCAGCTGGAGCCAGGAGAAGGGAGTCATGGTGGGGAGCCAACATGCGGCCCCGCAGGCAGCAAGGGGAGGACCCGAGGGAGGGCAGCGAAGGCCACGCGAAGGCAGGGTCCCCCAAGGTGGCACAGCAGGTTTGTGAGCTAGGCGAGGGGCCAGCCGTGGAGGGGGACAATCCCTGGCGTAGGGACGACGTGCAGCCCTGAGACAGCAGCGGGGACCGCTCTGCCCGCTCTCCTCACCTCCGATTTGGAGCAGGTGGCCGAGGCAGGTGGCTGCCCGCCAGCGGGACGCAGCTGAGGCATCACAGGTCAGAGGCCCCAGTAGTCCTGCCAGGGAGCCGAACTGCTCGCAGGCGCGGCCTCGCTGTGGGAGCAAGAGGCAGGCGAAGAGGTCACCGGCAGCCCTGCGGCTGCTCGCCCTCTCCCAGCCGTGCTGCCCCCCAAGCCGTGGCCGAGCTGGGGGGGAACAAGGGGCCGCCCCACAGCCCCAGGGGACCCGAAATCCGGCACGCACCCCCCCCACGCAGAGCTCCCTGTGCATGGGGTCCCCACTCACCCCATGCTCGCGTTGCTCCTCATGAGCACCCAGCAGCTGAACGCACACCTGCAGGGCCCTCTCCCGCTCGCACTCCTCGGCTGAGGCGAGCCAGTGCCGCAGGACCTGGCACGGGCAGACATGTCTCACCGTGGGTGTCCTTCTGCCCTGCACCCCTCGCCGGCACCCTGCCTTCCTGGGCAGGGAGCCCCTTTCCCACAGGGACCTCCTCACTTCGGGGTCTCACTGCTGGCAGCACTGGCTTGTGCTGCGCCCCTCGCTCGCAGCTGCGTCTGGGGACTCTCACCTGTACCACGTCCTCGAAGCAGATGGGGGCCGGCTCTTCCCGCAGAAGGGTTCTCATGAGCTGGCCCAGCGCCCGCAGGGATGGCGCCTGCACACCCTGGCACCAGAAAGTGGGGTTGAGGCCGGGCACCCCATGGGAACGCCAGCACAGCCAGCGGCTGCTGCAGCGCGGGGCGCCCGGAGCTGGGCCCCACTGAGGGGCGGCCCAGAGGGGCCGGTGCCTACCGGTGCCACTGGAGCAGCCGCTGCCGCCTCCCCTCTCGCCTCCATCTGCTCTGGGTGACGGAGGCACACGACGCCCCGGCAGCACTGAGCCAGGAGGCTGCATTTTTCCTCCCTGCTCAGACGGGGCTTCAGCTTGCTGCCAGGAGAAACAAGTTAGAGAAGCCTGAGAGGAGGCTCACTCGCACTCTCCAGAGCGAGGCAAAGGACAACTGCCTTTGGCCCCATCGACAGCCCCAAATTCAACGTCTGCAGCCCCAGCCAGAGCCGCCAGCTGTGCTGCAACACGCAGCAACTGCCGCAGCCCCGGGATAGACCCTACCTCAACTGCTCCACAGCCATGAGGGCCCGGGGCTGCACTGGGGACTCCTGGGGCTCCTCCTGCATCACCTCCTGCAAGGCACAGGGAGACACGTGCAAGGTGGGCAGCGGGCAGGGGCACAGGAGAGCCCTCCTGCCCGCCCCGGCCAGGGGCTCTGCTGCCAGACCCTACAGGCACTGGCCCCGCAGGATGAGGTGGCTGCTCCCTGCCTCAGGACTCCCCACAAACCCCACTCACCCCACTGCAGAGCCTAAAACTCCCCAGGTGACAGCCCCAGCTCTGGGCACTCACCAGCAGCATCTGCAGAAGCTCCCGCTTGCAGCACAGCTCGAACCTGGGGCCGGCGTCTGCAGCCTGGATGGCAAGGCTGATCTCAGTTACGCTCTGCACCAGGGAGAGCTTCAGCTGCGCGTCCTGATGCCAGGGGAGAAAAACAGGCTTTGAGCTTTGCCGAGGGCAGAAAGAGCAGCAGGGCCGGGGGGAATCTGCCTCCACATACAGCACAGGGAGGAGGACACTGCAGAGAACGCTGGGGAGCCCCACAGACCCCAGCTCGGCACCTGTGCCCCAGCAAGGAGACCTCTCTGCCCTCCCAGGAATAAGCCTCCCAGGTGGAGGGAAGCAGCTGTCCTGGCCGGAAAGACCCCACAGTCCCTGCCCCAGGGCAGCAGGGCGAGCGCATGGGAAGGGCGAGGAGGCCCCCGTCTGGCTCTGCCCCACACCCTGAGCACCCACCTGGCAGCCCTCTCGGTAGAGCTGCAGGACGTTCCCCACGATGTCTCTCTCCACGTGGGTGAGCAGCTGCTCCCTGGGGGCGCGCAGCGCCATCCGGCCGTAGATCACCATGAGCGTCGCACGAGCAGCGCGGTTCCTCAGTGCGTGGCTCTGCTGCGGGTCGCCGGAGAAGAGCTGAGATGTCAGCCCGCAGCCCCGCTGTGCCCGGGGCTCTGTGCGCTCCTGCAGCAGGAGCTGCCCCGCGCCTGACCTCCCGGCAGCTCCCCACAGTGACACCCCGGACCTTTACCTTCCGGTGTTTCAAGGTCCCCGTGAATTGCTGCACTGAGGACAATGCCAGCTGGAAGTGGCTCTCGGCGCAGCGGGACACAACCGAAACGATTCCCTGCAACAGAGCAGAAATGGGGAGTTGCTCCAAGCCCACCCCCCAGGCCTGGCTAGCTCCATCGGCCAGGCAGGACCTTTCCCCAGGGAAACGGCTGCAAACAGTACACGAGTAAGGGCTGGAGCAGGGCACGCAGAGTCCCTCTGCTCCAGGGACACGCAGGGGACTCGCGGGAAAGCAGGGCGCCAGGAAGAAACCTCACCTGTGCCTCCCACAGCTCCAGGAAGTTGGTTGCTTCCAGATGTTGCAGGGTCTGCTCTCGCACGTGGCGCAGACACCCACAAGCTGCCAGGGCCGTGCCGAGAGCCTTGTAGAGGAACCGCTGCAAGAGGAGAGGCCGGGCCCCGGCCACGGTGAGCTGTGGCAGATCACCGCCGCCAGCCCTCGCCCCGGCCTGAGCCTCCCAGGCTCTGCTGCTGCAGCCCTCGGGGCGCGCCGCCGCCAGGGCACAGACCTTCTCCCAGGACAGGCGGGGAGAGCCACCCAGCTGCCGGCTCAGCTCCCGGCTCAGCTCCACGGTCCAGGCCTCGCTGGCGATGACCTCCAGCGACGCTCGCAGGAACTGGGGTGCAGCGGGAGGTGAAGCAAACACCCCCCCCTGCCTCGGCCAGGGCCTTTGGCACAGCCAAGCGGCCCCGGAGACCGTCGGGGCAGAGCTCCCCCTCCCGACAGCCTGTCTGCCACCCGCCCCTCTGGCAGCCTGCCTCTGGCTCTTCCCCAGCCCCCAGCTTCCTGCACCACTTGTCCCGCCCCTGTCTGCCCCATGCAGCTGGGCCCCACAGGGACGCTGTACCTTCAGCAGGAGGCTGTCCCACTCGGCCCTGTCCAGGAAGCCGGCGGTTGTTCCTGCAAAGCCCATGGAAGCAAAACCCTCACCGTTACTCCAGCAAATGCGGCAGCAGAGCCCGGGCAGCTGCTTTGCAGCCCGAAGCCCCAAAGCCTCAGCCCAGTGGGCTGATGAGTGCTGGCAAACGTGGCACCGTTGCCTGCCAGGCTGGGGAGCTGCAGGCATTCTGCTGCGCCTTTGGCCCCCAGCCTCCGCCTCCCGCCCGCACTTTACCTGCCAGGTGCTGCAGCAGCAGGGGGATCTCTGTGGCCCAGCTCGCCCCCACGGCTCTGTGGATCGTGCCACAGAGCACCTGCAGCAGCTGCAGGGCTGCGGCTCCATGGCCACCGCCTGTGTGTGGAGCCACAGCTGCCACCACCTAGGCCGGGGTGGGAGAGAGAGACACACTGGTGCCTGCCCCAGGAGCCACGGCTGCCCCGCGGGCAGGCAGGCAGGGAGGGCAGCGCTGCCCTGGCCAGCAGCAGGCGGACGATGGCTTTGGCTGGGCGCTGCCGTCCCCTGGGAGCAGCCGGAGCCCCCCGACGGGCAGGGAAGCTCAGGCACCCTCTACCATGCTCCTGCCTCCTCCTCCCGGGGTGCCCAGCACCAGCTGCAGCACCATCTCTCCGGGCTCTCCCCTCACCCCGGCCACAGAAGCTCCTTCCCTGGGGGCCCCGGTACTCACCAGCAGACGAGCCAGCAGGGCTTGGGGAGCCGGCAGAGGGGCTGCAGGCACAAGGAAAGGCTGTGTTAGACGCCCAGCTCGCGCCACGTCCCACATCCCCGTGCAGGGCTGAACAGCACCCTGGTCGCGCCGCCTCCCCACCAGGCCTGAACAGCCGTGCTGAATGGCTGCTGGCTAAGCAGGCCTGGCATGGCAGGAACAAGCCCCCAGACCCCCGCGAGAGCTGGGCACAGCAGCCAGGGAAGCGGCTCGTGGGGCACAGCCATCATGCCCAGCAATGGGCACTGCTCTGCCCTGTGCTGCCCCAGCCCTCCTGCGTGGGGGGCTGGCAGGGGATGCAGGGACATGCACTGCCTCCCCCCCCCCCCCCCCAGCCGGCCTGGCACAGCGTGCTGCGACTTTCTGCTCCCCACCTGGCTCTGCAGGCTTCAGGGCCTCGGGCGCCGCCTTCTCTTCCTCGCCCTCTCTTCTCTCTGCTCTCTCGGCCAGGGCACGCAGGCAGCGGCACAGCGGGACCAGCATGCCCGTATACTCAGCTGGCACCACATACTGCAGCAGCCTCGGCCACAGGAGCTGCGGGCAAGAAGCAGCCCGTTCGGCACGCTGCCATTTCCGCCTCTGCATCCCAGGTCCCCCGTCACTGCCACTTCTCTGGCCCCGGCCCAGCCCCTCGGCCTCGCTCCTTCCCAGCTTTTCTGGCTAAGCTGGGGTGCATGGGCCGAGGACAACTCACCTTGGCCACCGCTCCGGCAGATACGTCCAGTGAGCCCAGGACGTGGGCGCAGAGGCGCTGAACAGTCCTCTCTTCCCACACTTCCACCACCGAAAGTTTTCCTGTTGCCTGTGAGACCGAGGTGGGAAACACCCGTCAGTGCCCCTTGCCAGGCCCCACAGTGCACACCATGGGGAGGTGCCCCCACGGCGACCTCGGCCCTGGCGGCACAGGATGCAGGCCCGGTGCCGCGCTCTGCCCTTACCAGTCTGCCCGAGGCCCGGCTGAACTCGCCGAAGAGGTGCCCCACCACGTCCCACGCCGAGCAGCCCGGGGCGCTGGAGTGCAGCAGCTCCCCGAGGAAACGCAGCACTGCCTTCCTCACCTGCAGGCACGGCGAGGCTGCAGCCATGGCACCAAAGGGCCCAAAGCCCCAGGGAAACTGCCCTTGCCCCAGCCTGGCCCCCACCAGCTCACCTGGGCTGCAGGGTCGTGGCACACAGACTGCACCAGCTTGGTGAACAGGGGCAGCTTCTCTCTCACGTCGGGGGCTGCAGGAGACAAGGAGAGGCAGGCGCTGAGGCTGAGCCCCCATTTTCGCAGGGACTCAACACGGCTCCCCAGCTTTCCCCACACAAGCGGGACAGAAAAGGGGGCCAGGCTGCACATCAGAGGAAGCGGCAGCATTCCGGGGAGACGATGTTTCTCCAGCCCGGCTTACTGACCGTCACAGCGGACAAGAGCTTGCAGCATTTCCACGGCTGCCACGCGATCGACCTTGTTCCCGGTCCTGAGCTTATAGTACAGGAACACGATGGTCTCCTCCGGGCAAATTCGGGCTGCGGGGAAGAGATCACGCTCAGTATCAGTGACCAGCATCTTCCCACACAGGCAGGCCTGTGAGAGAGCTGCCAGGATGCAGCGGCGCGGCGCCGGTTCTTCTCTCCTCACCCTGCAGCACCATGCAGTGGCCCAACTCTGCTCGGTGCCCTGGGCTGGGCGGCTCCATCTCATCGCAGAGCTGCGAGAACAAGGCACGTTTCAGGGAAAGCCACATCGGCGGGCAGAGGGATGGAAAAGCACCCATGCTGTCAGCGCTCATCTGGTGGGCAGCTCTGGACATGGACCCACGGCCAAAGCCCAGAGCTCTGGGCACATGCAGGGCTGCGCAGCAGCTCCAGGGCAGCAGTGTGATGTCAGGCCTTACCTGCTCGTGCACAGCCGCGATGACAGCCAGAATCTTGGCTCGGGGCACCTGGGCCTGAACATCCATCACGGCCCACAGGAAATAGCTGAGACTCTGCATGGGAGCAGGAGAAGGAGAGGGCAGCTGTCACCGCGAGCCCCAGGCCCCCAGTCCCTGTTCCTGCTCAAAGGGCCTTGGCTCCTCCCGGCACCCCGCAGCTCCCCGATGCCTCGCGGCACCTGCTTGGTCCCTGGCTGCGCCGTGCCCCGCAAGATGCCTCACCCTGGTCACCCCTGAGGGGTCCTGGACTTCTCGGTATTGGTGCAGCAGCCAGAGAAGCTGCTCCCAGGCATGTTGGTGGTGCTCCTCCGCGTGCAGCAGGACACCCATCATAACAGCCATCGCCCTCAGCATGGCCTGCTTGCCCTGTTGAGCGAGGCAGGGTGACATGCCACGTCGAGGCCACGGGTCCCTCCAGTGCTCGCCTGCCCCAGACACCAGTCGGCCCTTCCCGCATGGGGCTTTCCCTTCCCCGGCACCCCTGGCCACATGGGCTGGCTCGCCAGCACAGGGAGTGTTTCCTCCCAGCACCAAGCCCACCCCGCTGGCTGGCCCCAGCATTCAGGCCAGAGCAGCAGCACTCACCTCCTCCTCCTTGCAGCTCTGCCAGCTCCTGCCCGCGTAGCAGACAAGCGAGTAAACAGGGGCGCAGAGCTGGGCGGCCCCCAGGTGAGGGAAGTCGCATTTCTCCCGTTGGCGGAGGTATGCGCTGATCCCGCTGCACCACTGCTCCACAACTGCAGCACAGCAAGGGACACGGGGTGGTGACAAAGGCTCTGACCGGCGCGACACCTTGCTCAGCCCAGCCGTGGTGCCCTGAGAGCCTGGCGACGCACCCCCTCCCCTTCCCGACCCCCACCTCTGTCCCCATCCCTTCCCCTCCCCGCGGCCCTGCCGTGGCGCCAGCACTCACCGCCACAGACGGCGCACAGCATCCGGCTGCTCCCCGCTGTGCTCAGCACGCCGCGCAGGGCTGCCAGCGTCTTTCCCGCGAAGGGCACGCACTGCAGGGCTGTCGAGAGGGCAGGGGTGGGAGGCCTCAGTCACTAGAGACGCTGCAGCCTGGCACAGGGCTGCACCGGGGCAGGGGGACGGGAGAGCTGCCACAGCCCCAGGGAAGCCCTGGTGCAGGGAGGCTCAAGCCAGGGCCCCATGTGCCGTACCGTAGCGGATGGCCAGGTTGTGCAGAGTGTGGAGGACCAGCTCCACCGACATCTCCTCCAGGGCCTGGAGGTGGCCCTGCAGCACCGACACCACATCATGCAGGTGCCAGCGGGCCAGCGCCACCAGGACGTCACTCGCCGCCATCCTCACGGCGGCCGTCGTGTCCTAGAAGACAGCAGCCGGCGTGTGGCAGCAGCATGGCCAGCCCAGCTGGCTCCTGCGCTCAGCTGCCGGGCAGGACGCACAACCCACAGCCCAGCTCCCGCTGTCCCTTGTGCACACAGCCCACAGCTGCCTCTCTGGGCAGCTCCAAGTCACCACCTCGAGCCCCGCCGGGCGCATGCTGAAGCCTCTGCCCGGGCTGGCTGGGCTGGGCGCCCATGTCCGGGTCGCCTCTGTGAGAAGGAGCTCACCTGGGCCACGCGCAGGTCCTGGGCTGCCAGTGCTATGGCTCTGCCTGCGACAGAGCTCTGCAGGTCGCTCTCATCGCCCCACAAGACGCTCTCCAGCTGGCGGTAGGCCTCTGCTCTGCCGCCCTGGGGACACACCGTGCACAACAGCCGTGGCACATGCTGCCCCATGGCAGCTCCGCCATGCTGACACCGGGCACCAGCACCCTGGCCCCAGGGACGCCGGGGCACCGCGGGAGCCCTCGAGACCCGTGCAGCCCCATGGGATGCCCCCGCCTCACCTGAGCATCTTCCAACTGGTCCAGAAGAGAAATCACCACGGCGGCGAAGGTCGTGATGGCCGCAGGGACGGCCCCGACCACACTGCCACCATTCTCACCACGCGCAGGGCCAGACCGGGCACCCACGCCAGTGAAGAAACCTGCAAGGAAAACAGCGGAGGGTTTGCATTGCCCCAGGAGCCGTGGGGATGGGCCGCGGCTCGGGGCAAACATCTCCTGGCCGGAGCACGGGGCAGCAGGAGAGGCTGGCAAAGCCGGCTCCCCGCAGCCTGGGGAAGAGCCACCCTGGGCAGCTTGGCACCAGCCCCGAGCATGTGAGCCCAGCTCTCCCACGCCAGGAACACCGGTGCCGGCAGGTGCCCGTCACTGCAGCAGCAGGCCGGCAGCCGGGGCGCGAGCACGGCGTTGGCCCCACCTCGGAGTGCTCGCAGCACCCCCATCGCGGCAGGACTCCCTGGATGGACACGCTGCTCCAACAGCACCTCCTCCCACGAGAGCCACGAGCCACTGAGCCAGCACTGGCTCCCCGAGGGAAAGGGGACCCCGGGGGCACTGTGACCCGCAGGGGCCCTGACGCCTCACAGAGGGCTGGCACCATCGCAGGGCCGGGGACCCCCCACGCCCCAAGTGTGGCCCTGCCTCAGGCTCCAAGGCTCACCGTCACTCCTCAGCCCTGGCTCTGAGCGGTGACCCTCTCCCCTCATCGTACGGGGGCAAGTGCTCCAACAGAGAGACCCCAGGAACCACCCGGGCCACTGCTCACATAAGCGCAGGGTCATTCGACGGTTTGGGGACTGATTACCTTTGGATGTGTTGAACTGAGATGGGTTTGGTAATTCTGCTTTGCCTTAACTTCCGCAGAAATAAATAAGCCTTTCCTAAAGCCAAGTGGAGTGTTGTTTTGTGACTCAGACTGCAGAAATCCAGCAATACCTGAGCAAAATAAAATTGTAATCACTGGTTCATTGCTGTTGCTCCTATCACCCATTCAAAGTGCCTCAGAGCTGCATCCTTTCCTCTGTCTGCTTTTCCCCTCAATCCCTAACCTCATCGCCATCCCACCAGTGAAATTCTCCTTTGGGAACAGTTAGAAAATTTAAGCTCTCCCTGCTCGCCCCATCAATCACCCCCTGCCCTGCAGGTGTTCATTTGGCAGAGACATAGCATTGCTCAAAGGGGCATTTAGTCCTGGGATGCACTGGGAATAGAAGGGACTGACCGGCGAGCTGCATCATTTGCCAAACCGCCTGCACTGGGGCATCTGAGCTTTCCTGGGAAGATGAAGCAGTGATTTATGAGGGACTTGTCTTCTATTAAAGAAAACAAAACCAGAAACAACCCCTGAATCTTTTGCTGGTTCACACAACTTGAGCCCAGAGGGGTTAGCACAAAACCGACAGGGCAGCACGTCTGTGCTTATTTTTCAAGCTTGCTCAGCATGTGAAAGGGAATATGTACCTTTAGGAAACCCCTCTCTTTTCATATAGGCTTTGAAAAAAGTCATCGATAAGTCAGTTGGGCAACTGATCACATGCAAAGCCCAGGAAGCAGAAAGATGTCTCATGTCTTGGGCCTCACGTAGAATGAAGTCTTTGTGTGGGGATACTTCAGCAACAGGAAGGATAGGAAAAAAGCATACCTAGAACATCTTTGAAGATGAGGATTTTCTGAGTTTTACCTAGCAAGATCTTACCCTGGTATCCTTGATTACAGTTTGTGAGGAAGTGAAATATGCCTTTGCTCTAATTAAGAGAGAAAAAGATCAGACTTTCTGTGTTTCCCTTCACAGGGGTTGGGGTGAGCCTGTCTCTGCAGAGTACAGTGGTGTGAATAAGTTGTGGGGCAGAGAAAGAGATTTGGAGACTTGTTGCATCTTTGCTGCTGCCTGGGCCATCTGAGGCAACTGCTCACCCTTACTCTGTGCTCTGGCCATGTCGCTGAGGAGCTCTTTACCACAGGAGTTCTGTCTTGCAACATATTAAAATGCTTGGCACAATACAGTCCAAAATTAAAACTCAGCTTCTTTAGGCAAAGGTTGATTCGATTTTCTCTTTTACTTTTCCTTTCCTTGACTTTTACTTGACTTCTAAAGGTTTTCAAACTCTTGGTGAGTGCTCAGACACTGTAATTTACTTGCCAGGATGTCCAATCACACCCTGTTCCCCTCCTAGTCTTAAGGTCAAACCCAGTGATTTCTAAGACCTTGTGGAAAGTATGGAGATCTCAGAACAAACATGTGAAATGTGTATTCATATACCAAATCAAATTTGCTTCGAATGAGTAATCTATCTTCTGCATTGATGGAGGAGCTTTCTACAGTGTACTGATGCTTGTCAAAAGGCCAAGAAAATGTAAAGGGGATTTCCTTATATTTCAAGAAATCTATACATCTTCTGCTGGCTCCCATGATAAATCTGAAAGTTCCATTTTCCTTAGTAAATGTATTAAAAAAAAAAAAAAAAAAAGTATAGCTTTCCAGCCTCCTGAAACCCTGTAGACTAACTGCTCAGTGGTCTTAGAGTCAGAACTTCTGCAGACAGAGCAGAAAGACGTCTGTTGTCTTGGGGACAGAGCAGAATTATACCAGAATTATATCAGCTCCCAGCATATTAATGTGCCTTTCCTAATCTAAAATGGATCATTTTGTGCAATACCTTTCTTATTTATTCCAAACAACACCTGAGGAGATGAATATTTCTTTAGGGTTTCCAGCAACATTCTCACATTTATCAAGAGTCCCAGTCGCCCGCTGAATTTTGATGAGCTCAGAGTCAGTTTATTACTTAACAGTATGAGAGTGCTGGCAACTCTCAGTTCTGTTTTTCCAAGCACTGGGTGGGATTTTCAAACAGCCTCAATACTGACTTAATAACAATCCCATTACCAAGGGCCAGAGAGTGCCCAGATTTCACTGATAAACTCATTTAAGAGTCATTTGGCATGTAACTCTTCTGGATGCGGCCACAGCACAGGCAAAGGATCAGAAATGCCAGGGCTAGGTTTGAAGCACCCAGCTTGGGTACTGAGGTTGCCCAGCATTCAGTATGGATTAAGTGTGTATGAACATAGCCAAGACACGGGATAAGGAGCTTTTTAGTCCCTGCTAACCTCTGCTGCTGTCGCTACCTTCTCACCATTCTCTGGATGAGCACATTTCAAACTGGCTCAGGTGTATCTCAGCAACGCTTCAGACTCCTCATAGAAATCCTAACCTAAAAATGTTCTTGTCTATGGAGTGTGGACCTAAATCTGCAGCTCTCAGACTCGTAATTAGATTTTCTGCTTCTTCCTTATTCCAACACTGCACTGTTTCTAGCTACAGATTTCAAGATGACTCCTGTTGCCATTTGTCTGTGCCAGTTAGTATGGAGGCAGGAAGGGAAAGGGCACAGCTCAAAGAGCCTTTCCACCACAGCCCCCAACTCTCCAAGCCCCTGCTAGCTTAGATTGTCAGAAGCCCCCACAACAGCTTCTGCTAGGAGGAGGAAATAGGAACAACCTCTGCTGCCTGTGTATGGATTAGCTGTGTTATTTCTCCCGTCACTGACAGTATGAGATGCTGCTGCTGCCATAGGAAAGAGCATGTGGCATGGTCAAGGTTATGCATGAAAGCTTCCTCACCTGGACGTCAGCAGCTTTTCTTCCATCCAATCGCTACCACTGGTATAAAGTGGCCACAGATTACATGTTTTCCAAGACAGCAAAACCTAATGTTTATATTTTATTTGAGAAAGCCCCAGTTAATTAGATCCAGTAATTGGATAATTTGAGCATGCTTAATTTTGCTATAGTTCTTTGAGGATGTCAATTGTTAAATGGAAAATATGCTGTCTCAGAAATCTGGCCTAACACATTTTTTTCATGATTACTCTTATGCTGTTTAACCAATACAGTATAGAAGATTGACATTACAATTAATATTTTTCATGTAGCAATAAGTGAACATTGAAATAAGATGAGTTAAAAAGGGAAAATGACAACAGTAAGTGGCTCTTTTCCCAAGCTCCTCACTACTGACCAGCTCAGAGGTTCATCAGCATGGAATTAACAATATCTTTTGAATATTTTGACCAAACTGGAAAGGTGAATGCAGAACATGTGCTGAAGATTTCTCCATGCTTTTCTCCCCTCTTTTTAGAAGAATTGTTTTGATTTTACTTGGACTTAGTAAGAGATGCCATGATTATTATTTAGGGAATGTTTTGTGCTTGTGTATTTGAAGATGTACTTAATTTTTACACAGAAGAGGGAACGTAAAGCTTATAGTCAGAATGCTAAATATGGACCATATTGGACCAAGAATAGCACCCCTACTCACCTTGTTATTTCTTCAGAGTGTTTTAGTTATCATTACCGATGATGCATTTGATCCTGGAAGATGGTAAAGTTAAGTGTTTCTTTTTGAGGAGTGGGGAGGAGGAAGGGCAGGAGGGGATGGGGAAAACTAAGCTTGAGAACTTGTTTTAGAAAAAAACATAACCCCTGAGTTCCTAGCATTCCTTTGAACCATCCTCAGAGTGAAGCAAGGACAAAGCTTCTTTTATCACTTCACATTATTAATTCATTAAGATCTCTTAATGCCAATGGTATGACATTTCAGTCTCTGTGTATCAAGCATGAGTTATCATAGCCTCAGGAGCTGTTTTCTGCCAGTCTTTGCAGCTACAGTAAATGTTTCCTGTAGGTCAGCTCTGAGATAATATCTTATACCCTTTAGGCCATATTATTATCTTTAAGAAGGAATATTTTTCACTTTGGGTACTCTAAGGATTCCATCTGACTGTAGATCCAACCAGATGCTGGACAAGCGGTATGTCTCAGAAGACAAAGTGAAAGCAATAGATAGAAAAAGTTGCTGTAACGCATAACCACTTTTGATAACATAGTTCACAGTATTGCAGAATTATTTCCCAGAAACAGATAGGTGAATGGACTTGACAAAACCCGATGGGGGACTTCACTGCCTGGGTACCAAAACAAGCTGTTTTCCATTCCTGTTGCCACCAGCTTGGATTTGGGCTTTCTTTCTGTGCCTCTACTGCTACTCTGAGATGTTGACAGTCATGGGGCTCCTGTCTTTGCAAACCTCTTCTGAGTTTGGGAAGAGCTATTAGTTCCATTTTTTCCAGATGGGGAACTGAACTATGCAGATGAAGGGACAAGCAGGATTAAATACTGAGTCTGCTACAGGCTGTGAATTTCTGCCTCCTGAAACCTGGTCCAGTACATTCAGTCCTAGACTGTCCATTTTTGTTCCCTGTGTCCTCTTTTAGCTGAGGTTTATTTAAGCTTGTATAGTCTACCTTCATGTTGATTCAGTCCTCCACTCTCCTAATTGCTCTCTGCACTGTCTTGATTTTGAGATTCCATAGAACAGTGTAACATTTTCTATCACTGGACTCTATCTTTACTGTCCAAAGCACTTTTCACTCATCTGGATTTTAAGGCAGAAAAAGGGCATTTGTGCAAAGAATCTGCATTGTTTGCAGGATGAGAAAAAAAATCCATCTGAACAGTGATCTTCCATGATAAAGCCAGGAGCAGTTCTCTTTGTAGTGGTAGTGTGGATATTCACTGTCTGAGTGATTACAGTGAAGTTATATACTTAGAAAAACAACCAAAGCTCCACGGAAGACAGTATAAAATATTTCATGTGTTGACCCTACAATCCTATATGCTGGGAGATCACGCAGGTAATATGAACTCATTGTTAGTTCAGGGTCATTTTTATATTAAAACTAATGGATATTTGCAGCAAAGAGGAATTTTAAGAAGTCAGTCATTCCTCCTTTGGTTCTGTAGATCACAGAAGCATTTGCTACTGAATCTAATGCTAAGAAGCAGAGAATTAACTCTAAAAATTTAATAATCTTTTAGCTCTAGATAAGCCAAGTGCCACGAAACTACAATTAGCCCTTGTGCTAGACGCTGTATAAATTTCAGGGCAAAAATGTAGCTCACTCCAAGAAGTATATAAGTGATTGAATGGCTTTTTAGCTAGTAAGTGAATGACATGCGTGACCCTCTGTTGATCTGGAGTTATGACAACGCCTGTTATGAGGAAATATTCTCGAGCAGGTTTCCTTAACTCAGATTTAATATGAAACAAAATATGATGTTTTCTCATCCCATGGTCTAAGATGCACGTAGTCTAAAGGTGCATCTCTTTCTGACAATACACAGACCTGCTCTGCTTTCTTCCCATTGATGATTAAGCCAATTTTATGTATTTGAAAATAAAAAAGTTCATAAATACATACAAAAGCATGTGTGCCTTTGTGTGCATGCTGATACATGTGCACACTTGCAAATAAATGTGTATAAGCATATACACATTATAATAATAATATATAAGATGAAAAATAATTTTCTGAGCAATAACTGAACGCTTGTATCACAAAACGGACCTTTGCTTTCATGTGACAGCTACAGAAGTGATGCTGTCTTAGCTCATTTGAGAGTCTGACCACTAAAGTGGTTCCTTTGACAACACAATCTCTACCTCTTTTTGCAGCAATTGGACTTCTCAGCTATTTCTGAGTGTTTTTTCTTGTCCTCTAGTTTTATCTGACAGTTAGAAGGGAAAGGTGACCTAAAAGTTGTATCAAAAGGAAATAGTAAAGTATGCAACAGATCCACTCTACCTGCTAATCTTAACGTTCTCCTCCCTGTCTGAACCCATCACCAAACAGAAAGACCTCAGATGCTTTCTCAGAGTAAGCTGTTCACTGATACACCTTGAAGAAGAGTGTAAAAAATCATGACTTCCAAAATTTTCTACCTCTCCTATAGGTATGAGTTGCCTAATCTGTCTCTGGCTATTTGCTGTAAGGCTTCTCGAAGTCCACACAGCTTCTCCCCTTCTTGGCTTACCACCGTTACTGTTAACCACCCCACAGCTTTCAGGGAGCTAATAATTGCCTTGGCATGTGATTATCAGTGTATGTCCTCCATGCTTTTCTCTTCACTAGTGATTCATGCTCTCCTGTAATCTTGTAGGTAGTTTAGCTCCAGGTTTCTCCTCAGATATCCTCCCTGTACCATTCCATTCTTCCTCTATAAAGACAGGCACTATCAACAACTTATAAGAGAGAGAGAGACAGACAGACAGTGGGAGATCTTTCATTATCTTTCATTCACTTAACTTTGTTTTGGAAATATTATTTACCTGGAATTTCCTCTGTGAGAAATAATTCAACTCTCTCTCACTCCTCTTTCTAATCACTGCCATCTTCAACTATCTCTCCAGAGAGCTCTTCTCTACACTAGGAGTAAATCTCCCTTTCTCTGGAGAATAAACAAGTTCCAAAAAGAAGTCTTCACTTTGTTCAAGAAGTCTATTCTGATTGCTCTTTCTCCTCTATTTTTTTTTCTCCTCTCTATTTATGTAGTTTTGTAATCACCAACAGAATAGCTGCAAAATTAGTGCTAGATCCAGCCAGCCATTAAACTGAAGAGGATCTCATTCCAAGTAATGATCTCTGAGGTCCCTCACTTGAACTGCTGGGGACCTATGTTGCTGATATCAAGGGGGTCAGTCCATTCCTGCAAGAGCCAGAATATAGCTGCGAGGTTACAGAAGAGCTACGTATCAGGAGGGATTGTTGTCTTTCAATCCATATCTAGCTTTGAATCAGCCTCTTTTTCCTTTGTTTGCTTGGATTTAGTGTCCTGCTCCTGGGAGAGCAGATATATTGCCTTACTGGTCAATTTTCAACCATATCAGCAGCTCTTTCATGGGAAAGCTACAATTAACTTAGTATTTTCCCCACAGATGGAACAGATCAGCTCTATGGGCCATTGAAGAAAAGCACATAAACATGTCCTTATCTTCTGGCCACAGGAACCACCCAGGAAGTGAAGGGGTCTGGCGGGGTCTGCCAGAGCATCTCCACTGCAGTCCTCTGAAGGCAGACAAAAACTATGAGGATACATGATCCTTCACTATTAGCACTACTTTGATGCAAGGCCTAATGCAGAGATAGTCAGGCCTGCAGTCTTGGAGGGTACAGTAAAATTCCTTGGCCTAATCTAACAGTGCCACTTGAAGACCTCAGTGTTCCCAGCTGTCTCCCTTGTCCTCTGGGGAGAGCTGTTACATACAGGAGGGATGGCAGAACATTGCGTGTATCCACATGCTTAGATCTCCAGTTTAAATCCACCCTCACTAGGAGTTGAAGCTGTGATGCACTAGAGCAGCTGAGGTGTGGATCCTCCTTTCATTAGGTTCTCCAGAGGAAATCTTTCAAAGCCTCTACTTGCTGAAATCTGCTTTACTTTTGGAAGCCGGGGGTTAACTTTGCAATTTCTGAGTGTTCCTCTTTACTCATCCTGAAGTCATGTCTGCAGTAAAATATCTCTTCAGTCCAGTGTTCTTTAGTTATTTAAATTGCTTACTTGACCCTAAATGTGCTTTAGAAGCCTAGATCTCACGAAAGTGGTAAGAGTAATGAATGCTTAAATCTCCACTGAAAACAATGAGAGTAATGAATGCTTAAAGCTTCTGAAGGACTCAGGGAGGCATCTTTGTTCCATATCCCAACTGGATTCTAGGGATCTCAAATTGGAGATGCTGACTGATGGCTTGGAAGAGTTTGGTCAGGTTTGAGTTCAGCCTCAGAATAACAAGTGAGGCTCAGAAAACAAAAGGGTTAATTTCTCTGCAATCTTTCTCTGGGTAAATAAAACACATTTCCCTAGGTTCTCAGTAGATCAGTTGCATCTTCCACACAGTAGTGCAGGTTAAAAAGGTCAGCCACCTTTAAATAAGCCCTAATTGACATTTACTTCCCAGAATGAGGGTTATCAAAGGTTAAGGTACATTTCCCTAGGCAGTTAGTGACCTAATTCTAAACACCATTAATCCATTTCGCTCTGAAAAATAACACTGGCATTTTAAAAAGCCAGTTACCTTAAGGTGCATCATTACTGTCTTTTTTGGAGGGTGAGCGTGTTGGATTCCTTGGCAAGTACTCAGTTCCTCTCTCGTAACCACTCCTCAAATAATGCTGCTGTTCAGTAATTGGCTTGTTCTACCACTCTCCTTCCAGTCTGCCATGTGCTGGGAGCATCTTGCTGTGTAAGGGAGCATGACTATCTCCTATGCTCCCTGCCTTTCTGTTAGTAGGTCAGCAGGAGCTGACCCACTCCCAGTTGCTCCTCCACCTCTTTTCAAATGGCAGGTGACATCTCATGCAGGGCATGAGTCTCAGCAGCCCCTGGATTGCTCTGACCTATAATGGAAATGGTTAGGCTCAGGCAAGGGTAATGGGCAATGACTCATCTGATTATATACTGGATAAATGACACTGTTATGCAGATATCCTTTCTCTGTCACTTTGCTCCTCTTTTCTCACAGCCTCTCCTCCCAACTCCCTTTGATCTGGGGAAGCACAGGGCAGCTAGTCTGGCTCCTTACCTGAGCCACCCTGTCCTCTTAGCAGAGCTATCCAGTTATCTTATACTGACACTGTGCTTGCCCGAGTACAAAACCCATTGTTACCCTCCCTCCCTAGCTCTGCACAAATCTCCTTTGCAAGCTGATGCAGCAAATGTTTGGACTCTATATAGTTGAGCGCTGACCATGAGAATGTTCTACAAACAGATCCTTCCTCACTTACACATGGACATGAGCACCATGCTCCAGCATGTTGTGAAATTTCATCAAGATTCTGTACGTACCGTAAGGTGCTACAGAAGGGGCCAGTATCTGTTTCTTCCAGATTTGTCCAAAGCTGTATGTTCCTCAGCCTATCCTCCCTTCTCCCTCTGCTCTGTAAGGTGGCAGGAAACCAGCCTATACACAGGTTCCTGAGCAAAGTGGTCCAAAGAGGGCTCAGACTAAAATAGTGAATCTTTATCTCCTCCTGGTGGCTGAACTATCTGTAGCTGCCTGTAAGTGCACTGCTGCCTTCTAGTTGATACCAAATCCTTCCAGCTCTGAGGACAGAAAACCTCTCTGTACAGCATCCCCAGGGATTGTTAGCCTGGATATTACTGTACAGCTGTCATCGACTAGATCTATTTTCCAAAGGTCAACAGTCCAAAACTTTCCAGTAACAAATAAAAATAACAAACGAAATGATGTTTCCAGATGAGAGAAAAGCTGATATAAAATATTTTCTGACTTCACAATGGAAGTTTGCTTATAACTGAAGTTTTTCCTAAGATGCAACACTGGTTATGTTCAGGCTGAAATTATGGGGCTAGGAAGGGGAAGCACAATGTCTCTCTAAGTTAATAACCCATCCACTGGAATAGAGCATATTTGGGCTGCGGGCAGGAACACAACACTGCAGGTTGCAACCAAGAGTGGACTGCTTTGTGCTGGGTGCTCTCCTCACAGTCTGTGTTAGTGCTGGTCTGAAGCCACTAAGAACCTAAGAGAACAAGAAAAAGGGTTGAATGACAAGGTGAGGCAAAGAGAAACATGATCATTTGTCAGCACTAGAAGGTAGCAAAGCCAGGAAGCAGGGGACAGTGCTGATCCCCCATATGAATCCAGACACACTCCCATCAGTCCTTCTATATTACATCTTTTATTTTGCAACTAGAGGTAAGGCTTTGAGGAAGCCAGTTTCCCTTCTTGTTAAACAAGACACTAGCAGCAACCAATATGATGAGAGCACTCTCTCAAGGCAACTCACATCAATTCAGTTCCCATGGCTTTGAAAAAGAAAGTAGGTCACACTTCTCTCAGGGTTACTTTGATAATGTGCAGGTACAAAAACAGACCAAGAGAAAAATAATCCAAACTGCAGATACCAAGTATGAAAATAGTCTCCCTCAACAGAGAAGTTCATTAACACTACAGCTGAACTGCCTAGTTAAATCTTAGATCTGTAAAGGACAGCTTTGTATTGAGGGGTTCTAAGGTAATAAAGGGTGTTTATTAGAGAAGGTAATAAGGTATGCCTAGTGTTTGTGTTTTGTAATCTTTTATAATCAGGCATTTTTATCTTTCTACTGAAAGCCAGGAGCTCAGCAGTGTTCGTAGAAGCTAGTTCATTCTTTTCACCCAACTGACTGCACACCATGGTGGCTTAGCAACAGGGATGTTTGGATGCTGTCTGATCTTGAGTCAAATGTGAGCTTCAAAATCAGTGATAGAAGTCTTTAGAAAGAAAGAAAGTGTAGAGAGAGGAAGAAGAAGACAGGAGAAGAAAAGCAAAAGCACTTTTCAGTTTACCCCTATTATTCAGACAGGATCATGTTCTCTTTGGTCTTGTGTGCTGACCAAGGGAGAAGGACTTTGATGGAAAGAGGATATGGGGGTATTAAGGAGCTGTAGAAATAAAAGAAATCCTTCATGAAATACATTACCAAAATCGTTTTTTAACCTACTTAACTCTCAAAAAAGGAACCTCTGCATACATAAAAACAGCCTTACTAGGTCAGACCAAAGATCTTACCTCTCACAAAGGCCCCAAGCCCATCTACCCCAAGGTAGAAGAAAAAATTAAGGTTTACATGCTTCTTTCCTTTGCCTTACTTTTCTCAGATGCCTGCATTTTAAGAATTCCTAGAATTGGTGATCATGTCTGTTCCATTCTAAGCCACTAAGGGATATAACTTCACTATCTTTCCAGATTACCTTTTCACCTCCCATAGTGTCCTGTAGCAAAGAGTCACACTATACAAGAGGCCACAATCTCTGCCCCTCACCACTGCATTGTGTATCAGTGCTTTACAATATAAATGCACTGGAAGAGCGTACAGCATCATTTTGAAGAAGAAAGTTAGCGTTGAAGAGAAAAACTGTGTATTTCTTTACAATTGAGGAATTGGGCACTGTTGTAGCTATAAAACACAATCAGAGCCACACCAGGGATAGACCCGAGAAAACAGAATTCACTGCAAGCAACAGTAGGATAGACAAGACACTGATGAACAGAGATGGCTGCAGTACATAAAATTCTCCTTATTAAAATATGTTGTAGGTGGGGGAAAATGAACATGTTTGAATGCAGCTTTAATTCATTTTGTTTATAGAGAGGACTACTTATGAAGGTTTTGGAGGTTGTTTTTTGAAAGGATTGCTATTAATACTCTTTTTCAGTTCAGTAACAGGCTACAGAAGGGGTCTGTTTTAGGCTCCTTTCACTTTGCAGTTCATGCATCAGCTCAGTAAAACACAGAGCAGTGGGTGTTGTGAAGAAATACATCGTTCTTGCTTCCATATGAAAGACAAAACATCAATCAGGTGCATAAAGGTTCCAAATTCAAACTCAGACTTCCAGTAAATAAGCCTTAGCTGTCTTCTGTAAATCAGGGTGATGAAGAGGTGAGTGTTGCAGCTTGATTCCTGTGATAGCTATTTCTTTTTTCTTTTGACTTAAAGAAATGTCATCCTATTCCCTACACATATGAAATATTTGCACTGTGGTCCACAAGACATGTTTTTAGGATTTGCTAAAACACATTTCTTTTTCCTATTTCATTTTTCTTTCTTTCTTTTTTTTAAGTCTTGGATAATAAAACACTTGCTAATGGCTTGTTTTAATGTTTCTGATTGTACTTTAAAAAATACAACTCTGAGTCACATAAAGTAACAGCCAAGTTTCACCCATCTTTCATTGTTATTACCAATGCCATCTAAATAAGAATAAAATAATTAAATAAAGATCCTCTTCCGAGGTCTCCTACTATTATTTTGCTTCACTCTCCTTCAATTTTCTTATTCAGAGTCCATTTCTAAAACAAACACACGCAAAAAGCAAGATTCAGCTATTTCTGCTCATTGAAAAGTTGCTCACTCTCTGAACACCTCCATTTATTTTACTAGAACGACTTGGAATAGATTCATAAAGGGAAAGCAACAATCTCAATTCGAAACCATTAATATCTTCTTTCTCTTGTGTAATGGTTAGGGAGACTGGCAAGTTTTTTCACTTACAGGTATTTCATCCTAGCAAATCCAGTGCCAATCACTATGCTTTCTGAGTAGCTTTGATAGGGAAGTGTGTGTTGCTGGGCTTGCCTGCCTAAAACTACTGCCTTGAGTCAGATGAATTAATGCCTTGGTGTTTCCATTACAAAGCAGTAAGTTTTGGAACAGCCAGAATAACATATTTCACCACTTTCAGAATTCCTCCTCTTTTAGCTCCAACTACATAAATCATATTAGCAAGCTGTTTTTCCCCCCAAAGTCTAGGATTTATAAACCGACCAAAACCAGAACAACCCTGCCACTCCCAAGCCCGCAGAGACCTCTAGTGGAGACATGGCCTCATCGGCAAAAGGATTTGCTGCTTCTCGGGCTTAGAGCAGTTTCCTGAGTGGCGCCGAAGGAGCTGACAAGGATGCTGCTGGCTCCATGCAAGGAAGCATGCCACCCAGCCCTGGATGCCCAGCAGTCAGCAAGAGGGGCTTTTTAGCATAGGCACAACATGTGGCTAACCAGCTGTTGATACCTGAGCTAACTTTGGGCTGACACCGGTTTGATATGCTTGCCTCAAAATCCTGTACATGTGACACGTGGCCTAAACTGCTCTGCTTGGTGATGTTTATGCTAGAGGTTTGACAGTGGAAGTGCCTATTACCTGGCGAAACTCTGTAATGTGGGTAAAACCTCAGTTGCTTCCACTTTCTATCTTGCCCTTTATAATTCTCTTTAGGATGCTTCTAAGATGATGAACTGTTAATATCTGCTTCATCACATTGGCTGTGCAGATCCCTGCCAGAGAAACTCACTGTGATCAATGAAGCTAGCTAGTTTTGTTCACGGCTGCAAAAACCCCACAGCCACACATGCCCTCCCTGAGCGGTTCTATTATTGTTAGTCTGGGCTACTGGCAGAATAAACCCCTTGAAACAGGAAAGAAAGAAATATTTCTAGAATAATTGCATTCCTCCTTTTTCCTTGAGGCAACACAGATATCACACTGTGTCACTGCAGGTTGCTTACTACAGTTACAGGTACTATTGCCTGTTTAGCATCCAGAAAGAGTCAGAAGTCTGGAACATTTCCAGACATACGAGATAAAAGAAAAGAAAATGCAGCTGTTTAAGTATGTAGGATGGTTGTAGCACACAGCTCATCAGAGAAGATGCTTAAAGTGCTGCAAACTTCTTTTAATTACTGAAAATAATTGGAAAACTCAAGAAATCTCCTTCCAACTGGGAGCCTTATACAAAGAGAGTGGGAACTGTTAAGGGCTATATCTATTCAAACAACAGTAACTTCATTGGAGAGAAAGATCAGAGTCTTCCACATTTAAGCCAGAGCTTTCCCCAATTTAACCCAGCATAGCATTTACCAGTTCCCACTAGTCTGGCTCAACAGCAGACTGGTGATTTGCCCTATCAGGTTTTACATCACCTCTTTTCAAAGGTCAACCCTGAAGAGGCTGCAGTTTGCATGGTCGCAGACAGAACAATATCTGATGTACTTACAAATGTTAGACTGAAAGTGAGGATTCAGAAAAAATACCATTTAAGAAACAAGGATGTGTTAGTGTGGGACAAAATTCAGTCAATCCTTTCTGTGCTAGCTTTCTGGCTAACAGACTGACTATGTGGATTTCTTTATCCCCATCTCCAAATTAAAAATGCCCTGTTCTTTTGGCTATTCACTCCATCAAAAACTTTAACTTCTTCCAATATGCATAATTTCAATCTTTTGTGGGTTTCACCATAGAAAAAGAACTTAGCTCACTTTTTTCATGGAGGTTTGTTCAAATGACTTGCTTGTGTCAGTGGGTAAGCTGTTGTTGCCTTTACGGCTAACCCATGCTTTAAAACCTTGTCAAGATGTACTGCTATCACTCCTTTAGTGGCCCTACTGATTTCATTGGTGCTGCCTTCAACAGGAAGATGCCGCTGAACAGAAGTGCACAGACTGGCCCCAATGAATTTTCTTTGCCAGCGAAGTGCAGCAGAAGTGTGAGGTGACTTTTAATGGACCGAGGCTAATGCACTAGTTCTGCAGCATGAGGCAACAATTCAGCTGTAGAGGAGGTGTAATCAAAACCAAGCAGCAGCAAATTTCTAGATAGGTACTGGTTATAACCCAGGAGTCTCCTTACCTGTAAATCACTCAAGGCAGCCGTGGAGCCATCCTAGTGATCCAAGACCACTTGCCCACCAGGAGACACACTGGCTCTCTCCTCTTCCCCATCTTCTTAAAAAACTGCCAGGACTTGTGCGAAAACAGTCAGTGTTATCTTGTGTTACTGCTACTGTAAAGATGCTCCATTCATATAAGCCGAAATTCAAGTGCATGAGTAGAAACGTAGAAACTTATTGCATAAGGCACAGGTCTGAAACACTGTGCAACTCTTAAAATATCTGTCCTTACATTGCCTTATTTCAGAACTGCTCCCACAAATTCAGCAGGTCTAGATTTCATTGTTGATTTACCAAATGCATTCCTTTTCCTCTCCTCCTGGTGTAGACACGAGATCCTGTCTCACAGGAAAACTAGCCAGCTGCCAAGTCTAGTCTTGTATAAAATGCAGCTCCCATCCCTGCAGGTGGAAAGCGGCTGTGAGTGAGCTTCACCTCACCCACCATTACTGGCCAAAACCTACGCCTGGACACTATTAGAAAATACACATTGGACTACCTAGAACAGCAGTGGCTTACTATATCCCTATTTTGCGAGTGAGAATGCAAAGATGGACAGAAGTCAGGATTTGTTTTTAAGCTGTGAATTACTTTCTCACCTGATACTTGGGGCATTAATGAATTTTACTGCTAGCCATTTTCCAAGAGGTTGACCCAGACCATTAACCACAAAGGGAAGGGAAGTGCAACAAGATGAAAATATTCCAGTCAATGTAGTGGATCTCATCAGGGAAACTTGGAGATGATGTGCCAGTGTCATCAGCAGATCTGTATCAAAGGAAAGATAAGAATCCCGCTCTATTGAGAGTGCCCTACTTCCTTTAGCAGCTAGAGAATATACGGTAGATTATTATCTCTTAGCAGGCCTCCAAGGTCTCTGCAGGTAACCAATATTGACCTATTTGATGCTATCAGTAACTGTTTTAGTCTTGGAAATCTTCGGAGATGAATGTCAGACAAAGCAAAGATCATACCACTTGGAAGATTCTTTGTCAGAAAACCTCTAGAAATTATTAGAGAATCCAGAGGAGATTTTTACAGGGAACATTTCTGCGTATAAGCTTTTCAAAGCTGACACAGCTTGAGAATGCTAGAAGATTTGCAAATCAGAACTGTAATGTTACTTTTCCCTCTCGCCTCCGGTAGGGAGAGAAAATATAACTATCTAATGCTTCCCAAGCTTATGAATCCAAGTCTGCTCAGCATCTCTGAGAAGTGGTTTCTGTTTGTTATCAGAACCCTTTTGTACTAAGTGTCATATAGACACATAAGAAGCAGGAAGCAGTACCATTCCAAAGAATGCGAAATTATAGGGAATTTTTCTGAAATATCAAAAGAAGGCAAGTATCCGAACTGATGCAAATTACTTGGATGCTCATTGTATCCTTAGATATATCTTTGCTGGCTGCCTTTCTTAAGCCCTGCATTTGTGGAGATCCTAACGGAAAGGTTTGCAATGTCTTCTGAAATCTGAATGGCCAAATCTTTTCCCATAACTCTATTTAAGCCTCAGTTAGTCTGGCTTCCTGGAGGTGGAAGTGCAAAAATAGGAGGCACATACTCATTTGTCTGAATTCATTTTGCCAGAGACGCACTTCCTTTGCATGAGACTAAGAAGCTGGAATTCACCAAGCTTGTAAGCTGTCAAATAGAAACTAAATACCCTCGGTAAACACTCACAAGAATAACCCTGTATGTATCAAGGCTCTTATCTTCTTGCAAAATCAATATAGTCATCCTCAACAGTCAGACTGTCTCCAACAACGCACAGGATGGGGAATGCACACTCAGCACCTAAAGACAATCTAAGCCCCTATAGAAAATAATATTTACACAAGAAGCTGCTGGGCAGAAGCAAAATTTGATTTTTCCTCTCAGCTTTTGAGGAAGTCCCTCAGTATATTTGTTGGGACAAATGGATATAAGTATGAAATATTACTTATGAAATATAAGTAATGTAGTTGCCTTGACATAACTGTGATGCTTTCCTGTGTCCGCCAAATTTATTTTTAAGGCAGATTCTAAACTTCTGACTGATATACTAACTTATCAGTGTTCTTTTCTATTATCATGGCCACTGACTAATTTACTTGGGAGAGTATATGGTCTTGGTAATCAGTTTTTTGTTCCATGGTCAGAGTCTACAGATGCAGAAACCAGCTGCTAGTGGTAACCCAGGAACACAGACTCTACAGCAAGGAGAAACAGAAAAGAATGTGGAAGAACACGCATGATCTACCATTCTTTAGAGAACAACATTTTAAAGTCCTCTTAATGTGCATCTTCCTTAGGAAGAAAAACATGCAAACCAAGAAAGAAGTGAAATACTTCAGTTCCTAAAACAGAATACCCAGAGTAACTTGGGTTACATGACACCTGTAATAAAATGTGTTGCAGATTAATAAGCTTAATTACATGAACAGGTGGATTACAATATTCTCTAGCTTTATTTTTCAGCTTGCCTATGATCATTTCTAAACAAAAATGTTGTGGGTAATTCTGTGGAAATTACATTAAGTGACATGATTAAAAGAAAAAGGTAATTAAAAAGCCTATACATAATAAAATAGGTGCATAATTGTACCATATATCT
The DNA here is from genome assembly GCF_028389875.1 of Rhea pennata. Taxonomy (NCBI): domain Eukaryota; kingdom Metazoa; phylum Chordata; class Aves; order Rheiformes; family Rheidae; genus Rhea; species Rhea pennata. Next base: position 81,208,706 of record NC_084666.1, on the reverse strand, counting down.
TAATGAAATAATTATTATTCGTAAACTTAATCAGCCTGTAAAGCAATTTGCCTCCAAGGCATCTGATTAAAATAATGGTAATGAGATCTTTGCACAGTGAGACAGATTTTTGTTAGCACTCAGCAGCAAAAGAAAAAAGATTCATTGTTGTATATGCACAGCCCCTCCGAAAATCTGGCCACATCATTTAGGTAAAACAGCACCAAACTGTAAAGCCCCTGAGAGCACTTTCTATCCAGTCATTTTATTTAGGTGCTCAAATGGAAGCTGAATTGACCTGCAACATTCAAGAAACCTGACCTTGTTATGTCTACGCTTGGATAGAAAAGAAAAGAAAACAAAACAGAACATTGCGACTGCCTCCAAGATACTAAATTGGTCAGATGAGTTTTGTTGCTCTAGGGCACAACCTCTGCTGCCTTATTGTGGAGATAATGTTATCCCTGTGCCTGAGGATGAGAAAATGCTTAGTGAGGATAAAAGACAGCCTCAGGTATCTGTGTTTATGTTCATGTGAAATTAGATGAGCTGGACCACGAAGCCAGCTCAGTTATGGCTCTACCTGAGGCCAGCTACGTTCTATGGTTTGCTAAGAAGAGGAAAATACTGACCGTAGATGACCAAGGGCCTTGTATCAGGTTGTAGAATGGACTTGATGAGCAGCTTGTGGAAGGTGAAGAAACAGTAGCAGTTGCCCTGAGGTCTGCTTGCAGAGGAATTGAGGTGCAATGAAGGAAACTAGGAACTAGCTTATTCCTCAAGTTGCACTGAATGTAGAAGAAGTTTTCTCCCAAACAGGACCTTAATGGATCTAAGTCACCTCCAAAAATCTCTTTCTACTGATGATTTCCACCCTTTTGCTCATCTGTGTGTCTCCTCAGTCTGGGCATTCTAAGAGCAATGAAGAGTTTATGCTTCTTAGTTCTGATTAAGAAAACAGACTGCTCTAAGGGCTGTTGTGTAAGAGATGCATTCATTAAACGATATGCTGCCATAGAAAAGTTCTGTAGAAAAAACACATTTAAATTCTCTTTTAAAAGCTTTGAGGGTTTTTTTTTAACGCTTTATGCAGTTTTTAATCTGACACTTCTCCAGTGAAGTTGCTGGATTTATGTCTCCGTGAAACACTAACATGTACTAGGGACGTGTGTGTGTGTCTGTGTGTGTGTGCGTGCGTGCATGTGTGCACGTGCACGTACACTTTTAAGCTTCACAAAACACTAGCCTCGCAAGTGTGGGAATACTTGGTCAGATGTTCAGCTGGTATAAAACATGATAACTCTGCTGCTATCAGGAGTTAAGTTTATTTAAATCAGCTAAGAACTGTGCCATAAGTGATCTCCTCACGTTGCCTACAATATCACTTATTTGCTGACCTTCAAGAATAGGGAGACTTTGTCTGGCAGAAGATTATTTCCTGCCATAATTTTATCGACTGCCTTTTTCCATTTGCAGATTCAGAATATTTTTTAGTCTGATCTAGTACTACTAACATCTTCTACAAGAAGATATCGCCAATAACAGATAAGACGACTAATCATTATTTTTTCTCCTTTCTTTTAAATGAGAGGCATACGATTCCCTGCTGTCTGGTTGTGCAGAGCAGGTATATAAGAAACTAGGATAAATATGAAATAGACGTGTCTGCTCCATGGAATATGCATCTTCATCTGTGAACAAGGATTTTCCTATTTCCTTTAGATGCCAGTCATAGAATCATAGAATCATAGAACAGAATCATAGAATCAGTGAGGTTGGAAGGGACCTCTGGAGATCATCTAGTCCAATCTCCCTGCTCAGCAGGGTCACCTAGAGCAAGTTAGACAGGGTTGCATCCAGGCAGGCCTTGAAGATCTCCAGAGAAGGAGACTACACAACCTGTCTGGGCAACCTGGTCCAGTGCTCTGTCACTCTCACAGGGAAGAAATTCCCCCTCACGTTCAGGCAGAACTTCCTGTGCTTCAGTTTCTGCCCATTGCCTCTTGTCCTGTCACACGGGACAACTGAAAAGAGTTTGTCCCCATCCCCTTGACACCCTCCCTTTAGGTACTTATCAACATTGATAAGATCCCCCCTCAGTCTTCTCTTCCCCAGGCTGAAGAGGCCCAGCTCCCGCAGCTGTTCCTCATAGGGCAGATGCTCCAGTCCTCTGATCATCTTTGTAGCCCATCGCTGGACTCTCTCCAGTAGCTCCATGTCTCTCTTGGACTGGGGAGCCCAGAACTAGACACAGTACTCGAGATGAGGCCTCCCCAGGGCTGAGTAGAGGGGCAGGATCACCTCCCTCGACCTGCTGGCAACGGTCTTCACAATGCAGCCCAGGATACCATTGGCCTTCCTGGCCACAAGGGCACATTGCTGGCTCATGCTCAATTTGTCATCCACCAGCACTCCCAGGTCTTTCTCTGCAGAGCTGCTCTCCACAAGGTCAACCCCCAGCTTGTACTGGTGCCGAGGGTTATTTTCCCTAGGTGCAGGACTCTGCACTTGCCCTTGTTGAACCTCACGAGGTTCCTCTCTGCTCAACTCTCCAGCCTGTCCAGGTCTCTCTGAATGGCAGCACAGCCCTCAGGTGTGTCAGCCACTCCTCCCAGCTTGGCATCATCAGCAAACTTGCTGAGGAGGCACTCCGTGCCCTCGTCCAGGTCATTGATGAAGAAGTTGAACAGGATGGGACCCAGTACTGAGCCCTGGGAGATGCCACTAGCCACAGGAATCCAGCTAGACTCCACGCCACTGATGACGACTCTCTGAGCTCTGCCTTTCAGCCACTTCTCAAACCACCTCACTGTCCACTCGTCTAACCCACACTTCCTGAGCTTATCTAGGAGGATGTTATGGGAGACAGTGTCAAAAGCCTTGCTGAAGTCAAGGGACACAATGTCCACTGCTCTCCCCTCAGCTAACAGTCACTCCATCATAGAGGGCTATCAGATTGGTTAAGCAGGATTTCCCCTTGAGGAATCCATGCTGGCTACTCTTGATGACCTTCTTATCCTCCATATGTCTGGAGATGACATCCAGAATGAGCTGTTCCACCACCTTTCCAGGGATGGAGGTGAGGCTGACAGGCCTACAGTTGCCTGGGTCCTCCTTCTTGCCCTTTTTGAAGACTGCAGTGACATTGGCTTTCTTCCAGTCCTCAGGCACCTCTCCTGTTCTCCAGGACCTTTCCAAGATGATGGAGCTGGCAACAACATCCACCAGCTCCCTCAGCTCTTGTGGGTGCATCCCATCTGGGCCCATGCATTTGTGGATGTCTAGCCTGCCCAGAAGGTCCCTAATCCTATCCTCCTCAACCAAAGGAAAGTCTTCCCTTCTCCAGACTTTCTCCCTCACATCCAGGCTGCAGGACTCCTGAGGGCTGCCCTTAGCAGTGAAGACTGAAGCTAAGAAGGCATGCAGTAATTCTGCCTTTTCTGTATCCCTTGTCACCAGGGCCCCTGCCCCATTCAGTAGCAGGCCCACATTTTCCCTAGACCTCCTCTTGCTGCTGATGTATTTGAAGAAGCCCTTCCTGTTGTCCTTGACATCCCTTGCAAGACTCAATTCCAGCTGGGCCTCAGCCTTCCTTGCAGCATCTCTACATACTCTGACTCTGACCAATTAGGTCTCTGAAGAGCCCGAAGTCCACTCTCCTGAAGTCCAGGGTTGCAATCCTGCTTGTTGCCTTAGTTCTTTCCTGCAGGATCCTGAACTCCACCATCTCGACAGTCAACAGTCAACACAACCCTGTTCTTTACACAAATCATTTATTTTCCTAATCTATCCTATTAGTTTTGCAAACCAAATTTATGATTTTTCTTTTTGTAGATGTAGCTCAAATTACCTTGATCACTATTCATTCTGCAGATGATGCTATATGATCTGTCACTGCACTGAGACAAAGGTCTGCACAGGTTTTTCTGTGCAAGTCCTAAAAGGATTTGAACGTGTGACATATCCCAAAAGACAGTGTGAGCTTTCAAAAGGGGTGAAAGGGAAATTAAGTTGTTACAAGAGTCAACTTCCTATTAGTCTCCAGCAAAAAGTCAACATCTATCTCTATATCTCAAATGTACAAACAGATGGTAGAACCACCACTCATATTTTTCTTCTAGCCACTCCCCTTTTTTCCCTTTTTTTTCTCCCCAAAAAAGCAGGATATTGATCTCCAGCTATACAAAATCATTGTTAGGGGTAAAACTGACTTGGTAAGACCTGGCCATGCCCTGTTGCTGCAGAATTCAGCCTGACACAAAGGTAGCAACTTCTCAAAAATCTGAAATTAACTCACGCTTAAGCTTAGGTAGCTGGCCCTTTCCAGCTGATCTTGATGCAGATAGCATCTGCTGCTTAATTTACAAATGAAAAAGGAATAGCTATTCATCTTTCACTCATCATTCTCTAAACAAGGTTGTGGGGTGTTCTTTTCCCTTAGCTTGCTGTATTATACCCCAGAAGAATGAACCAGGTCCTTCAGTCCCTTCTAGAAGAAGACATAGCTTCTCTTGTAGCTTTGGGGAGTCAGTTTTCTATCACTTTTCTGTTCTGGTTTCCATAGAATACTGAAAGACTGTAAGATACACAAATGCAGCAACTTTTAACACTGATTCTGAGAGTTCAAGGGCAGTCTGAAAGATGAACAGAATCACACAGGCCCATCTGAGAAAGATCTGTAGCATGCGCTTAGAGTTGCCAATGAAGCAATTTGTAAAAGACTCACATCTGGAAAATGAAGTGCACGTAAATAAGAGAGATAAATATTGTTCAAGTCCTCATCGGTAGTATAATTACAGAGCAAACTGATTGAATATAGGAACTTCCGTAACATCAGGTGCAACATTCCGCCAGGATGTATCAGGCAAAAATCTGCATTTAATCATCATAAGATAAAATTGTGCTGGGTTGTTTAGAGGGGAAATAAAAATTGCAGATGGCTAGCCTTTCATTACAAGTTCAAATAGTGGACCAAAAAGACAACTCCTAGCTCTTGATTACGAGTACTAGTAAGACTATGAAACCTAGAGATGTCACAGAGCATTGTGCTACCTCAAGAACAGCATGTTAACTTCCAGCTTGCACGACAGCATTTGGTGTGCACGTTATACTCCCATCTAACAAGAGCTTTCTAATGCTCCTGCTGCATTCTCATATGTTGAGTACAGGATTATTCAGAGAAGATAACAAGGTTCAGGAAGAGAGGTGTGGTAAAGTTGATCAGAGCACGGAACAGAGGTAAGATGCTGACTATGGCAGGTAGTGGCCAACATTGTTTCAATTGGTGAAAAGCAACAAAACCACATGGCTGCTTTGGTGCTTACAGTTCAGTAGGACTTTCTCTGGTTTGAAAAAAGAGAAGTAGCTGGAACAACTGAGAAAATATTCCTTTTTGAGATTTAGTTCTGAGAGTTCCCTTCTCAGTTTCACTGCCCTATTTACCATTGGAAGTTCTAGTGCCAGGACAGATCTCCTAATTCAGTATTTCCTTTCATACCAGTGAACTGCTAAAGGTAGTATGAAAACAACTAGAAATAGGCGCTTAGATGCTGCTGTAAATAAGTCTAGCTTCACTAAAAAACACTGCAGCTAACGTTTTTGTAAGAGTCAAGGCTGGAGTCTGAGAGCTTATGACTTCTTTTGTCATGAGGCAACCAACATTCCCATACAAAGGGCTGAATTTTATCAGCACATGAAACACCTCCTTACCCTGCTGAAATCAATAGCAGAAGTGGCAGAAGTGTGAGGCATTGCTCCTTGTGAGTAAAACTGGCAGAATCCAGCCCCAAGTGAACTTCAGGCTCAAATGCTGACTTAGAAGACCTTAATCCCTAGAAAAAAATATATATATATATTATTTTTACCATAGATGTTATTCAAATCAGTTTATGTCTGGATTTGAAGCAAATTTCTCTGTTTTGGCTCCAGAGATGCTGATTCCTCGAGATGAGGCTTGGAACTGAGACTACCCAGCATGACACAGACAAGAAGATAGTACTGACAGATTTCTATGTTCTGTACTTGGCTGGGGATTTGGTGCCATCAATTTCTAGGCTTGACAGGATAACCATAAAATTTTCGAATATGAGGCTGAGAATGATCATACACTAATCTTGTATGAAACATATTCCTCTTGGGGAATTACAGAACTGCTCAGAAAGCATTCCCCTGAGCATTCATTCCCCACTGGCTATTTATTAAAAATAAACAACCTCCCTCCCAGGCCCCATAAAGACTACTGCTATCAGCCATGACAATAAAGGGTTGCTGGAATGACTGGATGGTTTAATGCATTCCAGACATGAAGCAACTGATGATGGTAACCAAACATAGAGTAGATACTTGGTAGTTTTGAGGAAAGAACAAACAAATTAAAAACCCATCCTGTATTGTCATGTAGATCAGAACTAATGGAAAAAAAATCTTCTATTAGCACATTGTCTTTCCTCACTGCATCTGGAAAGTATGTTCTTTTTAGAATGTCCTTGTCTTCTTGTATTTACTTACATTCAGTGTGCAAAGAGTTTGACACGACAAATAATGTTGGCCCTTCCTCTCTCTCCAGCTTTACCCTGGTGGTGGCAGCTTCTGATTTACATTGCTCTGAAGTCATAATCAGCCTGGTGAAGTTTGAGGCATCTGCAGAGAGAAATTAAGAAAAATGTGCATGTTTTTAAAGTACTCTTTTGAGATTTGGATCTCTGCATTAAATTCTTGGCTCTTCTAAGAATCCCAGAGGGCAGCTGGATAAGGCAATTCAGTTCTCTGTCTTGGAGCCCATCTCCTTTTTTTCATCTTATCTCTTAACACTATATTTTGGAAGCAGGCTTGCAGAAGGTCATAGTGGGATTTAAGGTATCCTCTGAAGAGAAGCAAGACACTCTTTACCCTTGCCTGCATATGTAAATGCATAGAAGTTACTCTTCTATGAAGCTACTTCTCTTTCTTTTACAAGTTTGTAGGTTAGGAATGGGGGTGGAGCAAGGAAGGATGGCCACACATTGACACCATCTGCCAGGCATGTCAGGCAGCCCTGGCAAACCTGCCTATAGGGAGACAAGGAGTTCCCACTCCAGCACCAGCCTGTGCAACACGCTTCTCGTGAAATAGCAGAGTGCTGGTTTCACTCCTGGGCACACTGCTGGTTGCTGCACACTAGCAAGGAAGCACTGTGACTGCAAGCGCTTCGAAGCAGAGCTGTGCTTGGTAGGAGCTGGTGCAATGCCTGGGGCAGTGGGTCTCAGGTGAGAATGTTAGACCCTACCTCAGTGTCTAGTAGTAATACATCTCAGTTCGGCGGACAGCATACATTCAACCTATTACTTCTGTCCTGGGGCAATATTAGGACATTTCATGCCAGGAATTTCCTGTAATGGTAAAAACTTGTGAGGCTTTTCCTAGTCAAAGACTCCTCTTCCATTCTGTCACCTTTCTTTTGCCACTGACATAGGATATTTTATGTCACTACTAGGCCTGTCAGGTCTCATACTTTGTGTGTGTGAACCCAGGATGTCCCCAAAGAAAGAACAAATGCATACTGTGAAGTCTTATCTGGTTGTATTAAAGAGAGTCTTTCACTATCCTTAAACCAATGGGGGCTGGTGTCTAATGCAGTCAAATATTACAGCATCTAAATCCCCCAGTAGATCAATTACTGTGCTAAAAAAACAAAAACAAAACAAAAAAACAAACAAACAAAAAAAAACGCACAAGCATTGCCTGAGAGAGTGTGAACTCAATAAAGAAAATAAAGCAGGGAGAATGAAATGCAGAGCACTTGGTATTAGGTTTACTCCAGAACACAGCTCAGAGTTATTGTCCAGAAAAGGCTGATTGGAATCCAATTAAATTTCACTGTTATGCCTGTACACTATCTCTTTGTTATAGCTACTTTTTTAAAGCAACCTCCTAAAGTAGATTAGCTCTTCCTACATTCTCCTATCCATCACCATTGTATCTCAACAACAAGATGAATGGGTTAGTGCTAAAGATCTGACACCATTTGCATTGTTTCCCCACTGCACCTTTATGGATCATCTTCATTCCCTGCTTGCCATTCACTTAGATGCACTGCCTTCCCTCAAAGGTTGTCCCAAGCCAAATGGGGAGTGAAGAGAATTGATGCTTTTCACATGGGGGCCTCCCCTTTTGATGAATTTTCCTATTTGCCATTAATGCAGTGGAAATTGCTCTTTCTGACCATCCATTTGTTTTCTCTGCCAGTAGAGCAAAGAAGAAGCTTTTCACACAACATATGGAAAGACCTGCAGAACTTAGAAAATCGCTAAAGTTTTGTTTATTTCTGGGGTATGTGTTAAGTTTATATTAAACAACTAATCTGATTTTCTATCTACAGGAAACAAAAAGGAATTTTCAAAACTACATGGTGAAACTGGATGCTTTTTTCTGCTTTGCTTTATTTTCAGATGAAAAAGAATAATTGAAGCTTTTGCTCATTTTGAAAGTTTCAGCCTGGGGCACAAACTAGGCTTCAGCTTTTGAAGAGTTTTTTTGTTTTTTTTGTTTTTTTTTTTTTATGTACCCAAGAACAGCTGCTTGATTGTTGGTATTTCCAATCAGGGAGACATTCCGAAATGTCAAAAAGCTATTTTATTTTAGTTTGAAATAGAGAAATTATTCTTAAAGTGAAATATACAAATTGACATTAGTGCTTTGGCAAAAACATTACTTATCATTTAGCGGTTTATGTAATGTAATCAAATCAGCAGAAAGTGGTAAATGTATTTACTGTTTCACTAGCAAATCTTATTGGCCTTGATTCATTCCCGGAAATGATTTTGGCACAGCAGCACTTTCTGAAGACAATTGCTTTTTTATTCAGATTTCCACAATGTCCTTCAGGACTGAAGTGAGATTTTGACTTAGCATCTGCACGTCTCAGTGGAGTCTGACTCCTTTTAGAAAATATAAATAAATAAATAAATTATACATACACACACATCTGTCCCGAATTATGGTTTGTAAGTATATGCCAAGTCTAGTCTCTAACATGCTTGAAGATAACTCTTGTCAGGATATTTTGGCTAACTGTGCTGGATTCAGTTTCTTCTGTGGGTAAGACATCAGCTGATTGGTGCTGTAGTACTGTTGAGGTAATGGGAGATTAAAACCTTGCTTAAGCCTTGTGTAGGGGAGTTCAAGTACTATAATATCAGAGTAAGATCACATTCAAGAACAGCTGAAAGATATGTGTCTGATGAAGATGCTCTCATATATAAAATGGACGGGTAAAAGAGCAAGCCTATGGAAAGGAAGGGCTTGTTCCAATTTACTGACAGCTCCAAAAAATTAAGTCAACATGGAGAGGGTGCCAGTCAGAGTTAAGCTTCACACCTAAGTGTAGTATCTAAAACTGTGAAGCCCCCTCAGAAAAGGTGGTTGTAACTGAATGTAATACGTTCAGCATCCTACCAGTATCCTACTAAGACCTGTCAAAGTGGTTTGTAAGAAAGGAGGGGTGATGGGAAGACATCCATATTCTCACATTATTGTCATAAAAAAGGCAGTATTTAATTCCTCAAGCCCAAGAGGCTGATAGGAACAAAAGTTAAAGAAGAATTCTTAGTAGTTTTTGCTTAAATAGCAACAGCAAGATTGTGGAATGAATAGGCTCCTATTATGCTGTTGGAGCTGAAGAAATCTTGATTAGTAGAGGCTAGAGTTAACATGTAATTTTCATGTGACTATACAAGCACACTTATCTTTGGGGAGAGGGAGAAGGAGATGGAGAGGAAGCCTCTTCTCACTGTCTGTACCAGTTGTGACAACACGAGCAGTGCCTGGAGTGCAAATTCACCATCCCCACTGAGCTCTATAGGAATGTTATAAAAGTAACAAAATCTGATTTGTCAACAATGGTAGCAAATTAGAACATGTTAGAGTTTTTAGCAATCCCAATTCTAACAACCCAACCCTCCTGCTCTATAATTTGCTTGAAACTGTTTCCAGGATTATTTGCTCCATCACCATCCCCAGGATTAAGGTAAGGCTGACCAGCCTGTGGTTAACAGAGCCTCCTTCTCACCCTTCTTCAAGATAGGAGTGACATTTACTTTCTTCCAGTTGTCAGGTACCTCCCCCCCAATCCCTATGAAAGGCCAAAGATAATTGAGAGTAGCCTTGTAGTAACAGCGGCCAGCTTCCTCAGCACTTGCGGTTGCATCCCATCAGGTCCCATGGGCTTGTGTCTGTCCGGTTTACTTAAGCACTCCCTATAAGCAGTTGCAAGGTATTAAAGGATCTAATGAAAGTTCTCCTTCACTTGGGATTTTTTTTTCAGATTTGGATAGATTTCTAAAATGTTCATTCCAGTTCAGCTCAGAACATGGGCTGGGGGCAGACACCCTCCTCGACGATCGCAGTGGTGTCAAACACCATCACACTTAACGCAGGAAACAAGACTGGAAGGAATCTCAGGAAGTCATGTAGTCTGCCTTACTGCTCTCCTGCGAACATGGGAGAAATCTGGGTCAGAATCCTTGACCTAAGCCTGGGTTTCATTTTCATGTGCTAAAAGGCTGCAAAACTCTATATCCAGCCCCAGCTTCCAAGTTCAGAACCTCTCTTTTTACCCAGGAGGGTAATTCCTTGTTTTGAGCATGCTGCCGTAACAATTATGATCACAATTTGCAGTGGAGCAGCCAAAGAAAGGAAAAGAATGGATCACTATAGCAGAGTAAAAGCATAGTATTAACACTCTGAAAGATTAATTGGTTCCTTCCATGAAAAATACACAATTTCAGTACAAACCTAGAAGTAACAAGTAGAATCATCAAGCAGGTGGGAATTGGGAGAACCCACAGGAACAGCAAGACAATTACTGATAAGCAGTGATGCTGTAACACCATCAATTGTAGTGTCATTTGAACAAGGCACTGGGTCGATTTCCTTGCTATCTTGTGGGCTACATATCTAGCAAAGCGACTATAAACTCAATTTAACAGGTTTTATGATCTGGTTTATGTTTGCTTTGTGCCACTGGGGCAACGTTAAGCAGACAGTGCCTGCCTATGACTCTACCTCTATGGTATCCAGCCAGGTGGGGAATAAGCTGTAAAAGCAGATGATTCTTAAGAAACAGATGGTATGATTCACCACTATGCAGAATACAACCAAAACAGTCTAAGTGAGACCTGGGATCCTTAGCCCAGTTTCCTCCTCAGGGAACTGCCCCTTCAAATAAGAGGGTGCAATGACTGGCAGAGCAATGCAAAGGTGCATCTAATTCTTTCTCTGGATAACTCCACCTTGTCTTTGGAGAGGTTTTGTCTTTTTTCCAGAGAAGATGAGGAGACCTGTAGCCTTATGGAATCCTCCAAAAGCCTATTAGCTCCTCTCTCTGTCCCTCTGAAAACCCACTCGCTCTTTTCCTACCTACAACTCACCCATTTCTAAAAACATCATTGTCCCTTTCCTTCATCCCTGGAGCACTGACTATGTGGCAGAGAAGTCCTAAGCTAGTCCTGCTTCAAGGTACAATAAAAGGGTTTTCAGGCCTTAGATTCCACAGAAACAGGTGTTTTTGTATATAGATCCTGCAGACAGAGGTAAAAATGGACTAAAATCTTTTAATAGGGGCAAAGTCTTTTCTATGCATAAGACTATCAAATTGTACACACATTCATAAAATGCTAATCTCCCATGGTTTTCTGGCTCAGTCTGTAATGCAAAGATCAGCTATCCTTTCTGCTGCTTGTTTTTCCAGTGCTGAGAGTCCTTCCCTGAAAAGGGAGGCTAGTGGCATATCCTGGAAGAGTTCTTTGAGGCAGAGAGCCTGATGCTTTTTCCTGGTTAAAATAAATAAATAAAAGAACTAATATTTCCTGCCAGCAGCCTTCCATTAGCCAGGTGCTTGTGCATGGGTGATAGAGGGGAACGCTCTCAGGAAGAAAACAGATTTCAGTGTCAAGATTGCGAAGGGTTATTAATATAAACAGAGGAGATAAACTACAATGATTGCTGAAAACAATGAAAAATACCTCAACAGTGTCCTTTTCATGTTGCTTGCTCACAACTTGAGAGTTTAAAGGACAAAATCATCATGCAGGTCCAGGAGGCTTCCTGGAAACACTTGTCTGCCTTCAACCATGCATTTTTTTCCTCCTGACAAAGTGATGCATAATTGACCTGCTGTGTTCAGCATTTGCTATTATGAAAAGTTTCCTTTCATTTATGGAATATAACAAATATAGCTACCTTAATCCTGCTCCCACTGAAATTAGGAGCATGGCCTTTGATTTTAGTGCAGACAAGGCAGAATACCATAAATGATGATGAATATACCACCTCCTGTGTAAGATTCATTACAACATTGGCTGTTGCATAGGTCAAAGCAGAATAACAGAGTGAGATGAAATAAACTCAAGAGAGGTGCTATTGGCTCCATTCAGGATGCTGCAGGTGTGGAATGAAAGCATCTCACTAGGACACTCTTTAGGCTTTATATAGCTCATGCAAACATCTAACATGAGTAGGAAGGAAAAGTTTTCTTCTGTAGAAGCATTTGATGCCACCTGCTGTGGAGGACAGGACACTAGAAAAAGTAGATGTAAGCTTGGTCCTATGTCTCTATAATCAAGTGGGACCTAGCAGCTTTAATCCCTAAGTGAGGCAATTCTTGGATTTCTTTCTCTATTCCAGATAAATTAATGCTATTTATTGTTTGTTTATTCCTTCTCTCCTCACGGATGGCAGGCTAGATTTAAATTTAAAAATAAGAATCTAGTTTCATTCTCCTGCCATGAAAGAATAACATACGCAGTTTGAATTGTCTTTGATTAATTTAAAAGCATTAAGAAATGAAAAAAATAAATAAATGGAAGAAGTGAACACAATTCTGATTTCTATGCTGGCACCTGGAAATGAAATATATCAAAAGAAATATGCTCTGAGCCTGGAATGCTCTGAATGACAATGAGAAAATAGTGTGCAGGATTCGCTAAATAGACTTGTTCTGCAATGGGTGACACTATAATACCCTGTGATATCAAGTAAGTACAACTACAGGTTCAGTTGTTTACTTGGTGCTATTGTGCCCAATTCCTTTCTCTCCTTCTTTCTCAGGCTAAAATGAGAAAAATCCATACTATCTATTTTGTATCGCCAGTCCAAGAGAGACATGGAGCTACTGGAGAGAGTCCAGTGATGACAAAGATGATCAGAGGGCTGGAGCATCTGCCCTATGAGGAACGGCTGCGAGAGCGGGGCCTCTTCAGCCTGGGGAAGAGAAGACTGAGGGGGGATCTTATCAATGTGGATAAGTACCTAAAGGGAGGGTGTCAAGGGGATGGGGACAAACTCTTTTCAGTTGTCCCGTGTGACAGGACAAGAGGTAATGAGCAGAAACTGAAGCACAGGAAGTTCTGCCTGAACGTGAGGGGGAATTTCTTCCCTGTGAGAGTGACAGAGCACTGGACCAGGTTGCACGGAAAAGTTGTGGAGTCTCCTTCTCTGGAGATCTTCAAGGCCTGCCTGGATGCAACCCTGTCTAACTTGCTCTAGGTGACCCTGCTGAGCAGGGAGATTGGACTAGATGATCTCCAGAGGTCCCTTCCAACCTTACTGATTCTATGATTCTATACACAGTATTTTGCCAATAGATGTGGGCTCCAAGATGTTAGCATGGTATTGAGCTAATAAGCCTCGTGGAGAGGCAGAGCACACAAGCTGATCAGCAGTATTGCAGCTTTGAGGATGTATTAACATTGCTTATATAGGTAATTATTGGTTTGGAGCAAGAGTAGAGTGACTTGCATCTGTCTATAACATACCCTATAGACATATCTCATCTCCCCAGGACCTGGGAAAGGCAGCTCTAACAAAGACCCTGAGGCTGAATTTCCAAGAACAGCACTGCTCCCAAAGCTGGACATCTGGTTTTGCAGAAAGTAAGATCCAGCAATTCTAACCGATATACATGGCTGGATTTTCAAGGAAACCCACCGCGAGAAAACAAAAACAAAAACTGAACCCTCATTATTTTGGACCAAGTTTTCCAGAGTCCATCCCATTTAACCATGGCTCCCCAAATGGTAGCTACTCTATGCTGAGGATCTTTGCACATCTGGCCTAGTAGTATCATTAATAGAAAGCAAATTCTTCTGGAAATCTGAGTGCATTTCTGAAAATCTGGATTTATGCTCACGCTAATCAAAAAAAGAAAATCGAGCTGCCCCTAATTATCTTCCAAAAGCAAATCTCCCAATAAACTCCTGAATTATATTCCCTCACAAATTAGTAATTCTTCATTAAAATAGCCAAGACTGTTATGAATGGGAAAAATACAAATGGAATCGCTCACTAGACTGCTGATGGTCTCCTTATTTTATTGTTGCATCAGTTAAATAAGTCCGAGAGCCTCTAAGTATCAGCTGTGATAAGCTCTGTTTGACACTGCTGTCAGGCTTCATCATTCCCAATGAAAAGTGACAGTCTTGAGATTAAACTATTATTTCCTTATAAAGATGAGGAGTCACATTTACTTATAATTAGTATGCAGGCTTTGACAGGCCAGACATTTGTAGCACAATTTCAAATTACTATCACCAAAAAAAAAAAGACTTATTAACTACAAATTAATATTTATGAGGTAGATGAGTGGCTAAATTTGACTTCCTTTGGTAGGAAATCATTCCATAAAGGAATAATTTTCTTCTTTCAAGGGGAAGTATTCAAAACAAAACTGGTGATCACACGTATATATTTTGTTTGAAGTATCCGTTATGCTCGTCCAAATGCAGGGGCAACACATGTATTGTTGGAAGAGTGCTTTGGAAGTCACTTTGCACAAGTTTATCTCTTAGTAAATTGATTAAACTCTGCACAGAAAAATCTCATGCAATGAGTAGGCGGGAAGCAACTCTGTGCTCAAGGTGGTTGACTAAGACTTGGATGGTCTTGATTCAACACCTTCACTCTGCTGGAAAGGCACATACCGTCTGGTCAAGAGACATACTGTGCAGCTTACTGTGCTTATAGTCACTCCAACATGTTCCTTCAACAGGAGCTCTCCAAGTGCTGCACAAAGGACAGCACTAGTGACCCTAGTCACTACTAGTGGCCTCTGGAGAAGCACAGCCACGGAGAAGTGCTGCAGATGTGCAGACTCAGGCCAGCAAATTAGCTGCTAGGTCAACTGGGGACAAACTGGATACACTCAAGGAAGCATTCTTCCCCTTTAAACACAATTACCACTTGAGAACAGACAGAAAAGGGGTGCAGCGATCATTCCACCATGCAGTATCAGGTATTATGTGGCAGCAGGGTCTTTGCTAACCACTAATTCCTGAAATAGCTCCAAGAGAATGAGGTCAGCAAAGTGCCAATTGTCCATTTAAATTATTGAGATGGAATCCAGGTTCTAATAATGTTTGCAGAAGCAAGCTTCAAAGGAGCACAAGTGGCAATAATTAATTCCTAACTCCCTCCTTTTAATCAGACTGACCATGACACCCCCCCCCCCAAAAAAAAAGACATAACAGAATAATCATTTTTCCAAAAGCACCTCTCATGAGACAAACCATACAAAGAGAAAGGAGTAATTCAGCCCACATAAGAGAAGCTGATGACCTTCTATTTCATTGCTCTGAATCATACCTAGCACGGCCAATACTGAAGCAGTGTTTACTGGAAGAAGGCAACCTTGTCTGCACATAACTCTTCCAAGGAACAAATGGAATTAGCAAACAAAGAGGTCTTTGTTTAGATGATGTGAGTATACACTGACAAGATTGGAAGACTTACCAAGCTATGTGGCAATACCATCTTTTATTTGTTCAGCTGTGCCATTGTGACTGCAGTATTTAATTCATCACTTTTGCCTCATACAAGTGATTTTCAGATGATGGCAGGCAATTCATTCCGTGCAGGATAGCTTCACCATCAGGATTCACCTCAACTTATATCATTTCTGCTTTTGTTCTCTGGAAGGTGTATTGAAATTCTGCACTCAAAAGAAAAGCAGAATCTCAAGGAGAAGACAGTCTCAGTGCTCCAGCAAAAATCATTTGGGCAAGCTTTACTCCCTGAGAGAGGGAGGCAAATGCCAGACAGGCATGAGCTACTGAACATTCATTTCATTTATGAGCTCTGTACTGTGATTGTGGCTCCCCCCTTTAATTAATTTAATTTAGAAGTTCCATCAATAACTGTGCTAGCATCAAAACACCTATGGGCTGAGATTCTGCAAACAGCCATTCCATCATGTCACAGTTTCTTCTCTCTGGTAACTCAGGCTGCTAATTCGCTGCAACATATCCGACAATGGACCATAATTCAAAAAGTCTTTTACTAGCGCCTGTTTTCTCAGAGTTACTTTATTCTCAAGGCTCAGAAGAAACGTGACTCCTTTCACTGACTTTTTTCCAATCGTTTCTCCTATGTTGTTCCACTTATATTTTGCAAGCCATGTGATATTGTAAAGACCAATATTAGAAAGATCGTGGTGCTGATGGAAGTGTTCAGCTTGGTAATTGATCTTGGAAACATGCTGCTAATTTGGGAAGCTAGTAGATACCCCAGGAGAGATTCTCATTTGGAGTAAAGTGAAATCAAGGTGAGTGTTCACATCAACATCTGTAAAGCAGGTATTATGAAAGGGCCACTGACACTCTGATCCTGACCAGCCCTACCATTTCCAGGTCTGCCACCATCTTCCCAGTGAAATAGCACCTTCAGTAGCATCCTTTTCATCAGCTCTCCAAGGGATGTGTGTGTTATGCAACTGTGATGCTTCTGGAAGTTTTGTCATTAGATTAAAAAACAAGCAAACAAGCAAATGAAAAAAAACCCTCATACCTTAACTTCTAAACAAAAATCTTTAAAGCATTCAAATGCTAGAAGAGTTATATCTCCAACTCAGAAGATTACAATCCTTAAAGGTGATTTTTGAAAAACTGCACATCCAAGAAGGGTCTGCTTTGAATTAACCACTCAGCCAAGAGATACTGATCTTTCTCCTTCTCACTGAAGCTCTTGCTTCTAGTGTATGTT
The DNA here is from genome assembly GCF_028389875.1 of Rhea pennata. NCBI lineage: Eukaryota > Metazoa > Chordata > Aves > Rheiformes > Rheidae > Rhea > Rhea pennata. The sequence continues at coordinate 81,191,717 of NC_084666.1, read as the reverse complement.
TGAACTGTAGTTACACTAATGATTCCTCCTATTTAAAAACTCAAGGGTTCTCATTAATCACTGTTTACAAACATTGCTGCAGTCAGGTATTTAGAAATGTTAACTTTCGTTCGAATCACAGGCTGTCTCTGCTCTGAAATGTCTAAATCACTAAAAGGAACCTCATGATTCCAAGCATACTAGTAATTTTTAAATGCTGTCTTTAACAAAGCAATGGAGCTATTCATTTAATATTTTGTATTAAAAAAAAACTCTCAGGAGTACCCCTGTAAGAGTTACACGTGTCAAGAATCAGCAAGATTTGGGTCACTCCACCAGGGAAGGAAAGCTAAGAGTCAAGGATGACAACAACACAGGCAGGGACAGTAACCTCGCCAACAGGCTGTAGTTCCAGAGCATCTGAGCTGGGCAACCAGAGGAGGGCAGCAGCAGTAACAGCTTCCACCAACAGTCCCAGCAGGCATCAGGAAAAGTAACAAGCCAGTTCCATGGCCAACCCAGGAAACCCAAACAACAGTCTGGGGACAAGACTGGAACCAGCACAGCACAGCTCAAGCCAGCACTGAAGACCCAGGTTCAAGCTTAAATGGGGCTTCTGGCTTACAGGCAGAGGGTGTGGGTAGAAGTCCCAGGTAAGGTTTGTCAGGGCAATTAGAGCCTATAGGCACACTCAGGACTCTGGCAAAATGTGAAGGAATACAGACTGTAATTATTGTATTATCAAGCACACAGTATGAACAGTACACATGCAGATCAGTCCTAGCAAATATTTCCTGTAGGCTGAAATAGAGCTGCAGAAAACATTTGTTCAATAATTTAGAAAGATGGAAAAAACTTGATCTTGTTTGCAAACAATGCAGTATAAAAGTTTAGCTAGACAGAAAAATGGGGTTAAATTAATCAAATAAATTATTTATTACAATTAGCTCACCCATTAGTCTTATTAAGGTGGCATCTAAATGCACCCGCCAGCATCAGGGCTCTTTGCATTAGTCCCAAAAGGGACTTGTGCGAAGTATGTAAGCAGTCCTGTAGGGACTAGGAAAGAGGGACCTCCTCCAACTGAATGTCCTAACACTGATCTGCCAAGGTCAAATTTGCCTCCTCTTTTCCTCGCCCGGTAATTTGTTATTTTCTGCAAGAGAAAACATTCATTCATCAAGAGTGGCTATGAACACTGCTTAGCCGGCAATCTTGAGGTTATTTTGGAAAGTTGGGGGGGAGAAAATTTGGGGCAAGGACACAACTGAATTGGGCCCTTTCACTTCTTTGGTAAAGGCATTAGCCACCGACTGAATTGGAATACTAAAGGAGACAGTGGGACATTGTTTTTTCCCAAACATACTTCAAAATAAAAAAGCCTCTTTTGGAAGACAGGCAACAAGCATTTCGCTTCTGAACAGTGAATCTAGGGAGTGGGAAGATGTCCCCTGGAAGTATTAAGTCACCCAAGCCCTGCAAAGCTTGGATTTACGTGTATTTCTCATTCTGACATCCCTGACACACTGTACATGAGACATGTAGGCAGCTGACTGGATACTGGACTGCACTCACAGGAAGAGTGAGCACAGACCTCAGAGTGAGCCTTACAGGGCTTGGCCTGCAGGATCTTAGGTCAGCAGCTAAAAGTGTCAATGACAGAACAAGGGAGAGAGTTTGGATACCACAAGTCACAGTCTACTGCCTGATTCACTGGACCACAACCCCGCTTGCTTAAAAAAGCCTAAAATATACATAGCATGAAGCTTTTACCTATTACTCTGTCAAGATCAATAGGACAACTCCATTCTGCAGAACTATACTAAAACTCAAAGACTGATTAGAACAAAAGTTTCAATAGTATATTTTTGTGATACCATTTATTATCCCACATGGTTTGACACAGTGTAGTATATTGCACCTATAAATCAGTTGCAGCAAATTATTTAATGATGCATTAACTGTGGAATTTCACATATATTACAGTTCTTTAGCCAATGTTGAATGCTTTTTCAATAGCTTAATCCATCCCAGAAGTACTGAAGCAGGCATATTCATCTATCATCAGAGTGCACACAGTCTTCTCTTCTGCTCTTTTTATTTTATTAAAGCCCTCGATCTACAAGCATAGCATTAAATAATTCCCCAGAGCTTTTCCTGCACCCACCCCCATCCTTGCCCTTCTCTCACAAAGATCTTTTTCCTCTTTATTAGCTTCTTGCGGTCCTCTGGCACAATTTCAGCCCAGCCCAGCCTTGACTTGGGCAGCAGATGTCATAGATGACACTGCAGCTATGTATGATGTATATATGTATTATTATAGGAGAAGGTATCCCTTACTGGAGACTCATCTGAGACCCTTTAAGCATCTAGTGTTAAACCAGAAAAGACTTTAGGAATTGCTCTCTTAAAGGATCCCAGACTAGATAAGAGGCTGAGCAATCTGGACCTTTATGGAGTTCTAGATTTGCACCTCAACAGGCTCCTCCATTTTGGAAAACCACCAACAGCTTTTAACCATCGTAATCTTCCCTTGTTCACCTTTCCAAGCACTTTCCATCCCCTCCAGCTGTTGCACAAAACAGCTTCAACGCCAGAGAGCAATGCGGAGAGCAATGATGAATCTCCCTTCTGCCACTTGTCATTGCTAGGATAGAAAGACAGAATAATTCACTTGTGGCTGTTCCTCTTGGCAGCTGTCCCTCCTCTCCACTCACTCACGGAGATAAATGTTGCCATGGCAGAATGTAGCCTTCAGGCAGCCCTTCTGTACAACAAGCAGCATTAGCAATAGCACTTCATTGCACAGTATTGGTTTTAAAAACTCCTCTCTTTCAGTTGATACCTTCCTCTGCAGAACATGGTTTCAGTCACTGTGCACTAGTAGCATCTGTGAGACCTTTACTCATCACACCTGACAGTTAGCTGGAGCGGACCTGGGTTCTGCCAGTTACGTGGGATATGCTTTGGCAGCACATTCAGTCACTCTAACTGCAGGCCTCAAGTCATCAGTCCTTGGAACTAGGAGCTAGGAACTACGAACTCATATGTGTGGACACAGGCAAGGCAAGGTCACTCTGCTGCTGCTGACAGCAGGTTAGACTCTTGATGTAGAAAGGTCCAGAAGCCGAGGAGAGCATTTCAGCTGGAGGAAGAGAAATCAGCTCACCAGAACTGACTGGGATATCCAAATCAATGCAGTAGAACTAGGCTCACTGAGACTCTGAGAGGACACAGTGTAAATGCTAATATTTGAAGCAGTTACAAGAGCTGGTTAGCATCTTTTTTTGTCCAAAATCCAAAAATATGGATTTCTAGTAACCATTGTTTCTTTCAAGCAGCATTTCTTAAGGAAGTAATTGGCCTCATACAATCACTTCTCACAGATATTTATACTACAGTCTGTAATATCTCAAGTGGTTAGAGATTACTTTCTGTGCTGAGAACTAAGCAGGTCACAACATTGCTTTTGGAGCACCAAGCCATGCTGAAACTCAAGCACCTTCTAGCAAGTCAACAGAAAATACTTCAAGGGTCATAGTTTAGATTCAGCTTGCTAAGCCATTAGTTGAAGTTATTTTATGCAAATAACTTTTCCTGCCCTGCTCAGTATTATGTTTCTCACCTTTCCACATGCTTGTCTCTTATCTAATGGAGTCATTTCTAACTTGACTATTCAGTTATTCATCTCAGCTGAACATATTTTGCAATGTGTCACTGGATTGGTAATCCATCTCCTCCTTTTCTTATCACTAGATATGGAGCATTTAATAATTGACACTTTATACAGTCACTATTAAATCATTTGGCAGAAGTCTTTCATTTATTGGTCTTGATACAGTTCTTCCCCCTGTCCCCCACTGTGTGAATGGTGGAGGAATGGGGAGAAAGCATAAGCTAATCTGTACCTTCGAATGTAACAGAATTTTCCAGTCAGAGGGCGGAAGAAAAAGGAGAATTTGTTCTACTCTTAGGTGGACTCTCAAAAATTTGTGGTTGCAAAATGCTGGCTCCAGACCTCAGTGGGTGCAATGTACCCTATCTATATCTAGCTTAGTGCAGCAACTGACTTCCTCCAGCCAAGAATCAGCCACCTCAAGGGTGACTCAGACCTCTCCATTAAGTGTTAAGCCCTTGGGCATGGCTAGATAACGGGCAGAGCCATGCAGAAAAGAAAGGAAATTAAGAACTGAAACCAGGGACTTGTATTGTTTTCTGACTCTCTTGCTTTCTGTCTTTAGCATGCCAGGCCAGAGATTCCATCCCCTGCCTCTCACCACTTTGTTTGCTCTGCTGCTGCTGTCAGGGTGTGCTTGGTACTGTGGGCATCATCTCTCTGCCTGTGCTGGCAAAAGGACTGGCTCACATGTCTCATTAGCAGCACTAGCAGGGCAGTTGCTTTCTCTCCAGTTAGATAGCTCTGCAGACTGTGCATGTGTGCCTATTCCTGTCTTGTGCTTCTTTGTTCCACTTTGCTCTCTTTGAGCTGACAAGTTAACATCATTCATCACTCAAGTCACTTCTCTCTTTCATAACCTCCCTTTTGTATGCAGGCCTGTGGTCTTCTCTCCACAGCTGGACAAATAACATCCACACAGTTTTGCTCGTGTTCACCCTAAGAGACTTCTGCCAAGGGTGAGCGTCATCATACACTGCACCTGAGGCTTCTCCTCTCTGCTGGCCAGGTGGCAAATGCCTGTGCCACGCAGTTCCCATCTCCCTACACAGACAAGTGCATTGTTACCTTCCATAGGAAGTTTAGGGGACACCTCTGGAAATGGCAGTCTAAAAGCAGAAGACTCTGTTTGTTGGACCCCTGCCTAGCCTCAGCACCAGACTGCCTCTGGGCATCAGTTCTGGATGTTCCCCAGCCAATCATTCCCTTAATGACATCGGTTTGCTGAAAGGCACTGATATTATTATTGGAAAACTTACCATTTGAGTCATCTCTCTTCCTAGTAAAATTGGCTTTATAGTTTTGCAAACAGGTAGATTTATTTCCCCTCAAGATAAATATTGATAAATCTGCTTTAGTCAATATTTACTATTTGATTTTGGGAAGGAACAAAAATCCTAGCCCAAAGTTTAATAGAGTTTGATATCTGTTTTTTATCTACACTGCAAACACAATATCATGCCACTGCCTTGGCAGAGAAAAGAAAATTAGTTTTTGTTCAGAGCACTGAAATGCTATAGGTTTCTCTGTGGTAGGACAGGGATGGAAACCTGAGGTTTACATGCCAGATACAGCCACATTTCTGACATCCAGGAGCTCTATCTCATTGCTTTTGTTTTTTGGGGGACCACAGAGGTGTGCATTAGATAACACAGAGGCTCTCCCCTTGTTCTAGTAGAAGCAATTGTTTTACAAGCATCCTAAACACAGCAATGCTCACTTATGGAGCTCTTCACCGTGCTGTGTGAAAACACATGCATTAATTCGGCCAGGCATGAATTCGTAATTCTTGACACTTAGAAAATGAATATATTACCTTATTAAATGCTGCTCACTCACAAATGTGCAGACCAGCTGTTCCCTCCCTCTGCTATTGAACTGTAGCGAACACTTTCTAGAGGAGAGGAAAATTAAAAGTAATGATTAAAATCAATTTAAAAATTTGAATTTAATTTCTTCTGCTGCAGAGGGAGCCACAGTATACTCTCAAGAATGTTGTCTTACTTTTTTTTTAAATTCCTATGTGTAAGGTACAACCTCCTATAGATAAAATATTCTCCTTCAAAAGTGTAGTTTTGCTTACTTTGGAGAATGTGCATACACCCAAATAGAAAAAGAAAATCTGACAGTAGAGAAATATGGGGCTCTCCTCATCCTAAAACAATTTGAAATTATGGTGAAGTATCAACACAAACACTTCCTCAAGTCAATAGGTGGATGGTGACTAAATTCTCTAAGAAATGTCTGTAATTCAGGCACTTCATGCTCCCATGCTTGCTTATACTGCATATTGTATAAATACAATAGAAGATGGTATATGGAAAGCAAGTCAGCTATCACTGCAAATGGCCTGGTGGTTCTAGTGAAGGACCCTGTCTCAAGGATGAAAATGGAATACAAGGAACCCGAGCTCTGGTTCCCATATGGTAGCTCTGCATAAAAGAAGCTCGATTCCAGGGGTAAAAATGCTGTTCTCTGACATTTTAGCTTTTTAAGGAAAAAAAGACTTTTTGTGTAGGAAGATGCAGTTTTGAAAAACCTTTTTCATCAAATCAGTTTCCTTTAAAAAAAAAAAAATACTGTGACAGAAAACTTGTACTTTCTGATCTACAGCACTTCATACTCAGATTGTGCATTCTTAAATGAATCTGAGGGTTATGGTCAAGTCCTAAGAGAATTTGGAAAATTCAAGCCATTTCAACTAGTCTCAAGCAGTTACATTCTCTTGCCACTTGCAGTAATTTTCATGGTTCAGCATGGAATACCCTAACTTTCCCTGCATATAAAGTGTCCTTAGATTTAGCCTCCACTATAATTGCACCTGAAGAACATTTTCAGTGCAGGTATAGGATGAAAATGATTCTTTTATCAGGTTATTGATGCAGTCAGGCAGCAGGTGCCAAGCCTCCCTCCCCTCGACCACTCCATTTTATCTTGTGTTGTATTGATTTTTATTTGTTAGCTTTCCTTGTGCATTTTAGCAGCCTTGATTGTTGAAAGCAGAAACCAAGTCTTGATGAATACATATTCTGCTTTACCTGGTAGACCAAATCGCTAGCACTGGAGTCAGCATGCAGATCTTGATTTATGACTGCTGTCAATACTTGTCAAGGGGAGGCTCTGATGAAGGGAGCCAGGATAACCTTTGTTTGCTACGCTGATTTAGACACCCCCCTTCACTCTGCAACTTCCCTTCTGCATGCATGTGTGTCAATGCGTGTTCACTAAAATCCGTGTTCCAGTTATTTATTTGATTTTCATCACATAATAATTGCTGCTAGTCGAAAATGCTGACATCTCCTTCTGTGTGCTATTCTCCCACTCATTTGCCATTTAGGTGACCTTAGCTTCATTGGTATTCAGTCAGTGTCAGAGATGCGCTTGCTTCAGCTGCTTGGGCCTGGGTGAGCAGGTGGAAGAATGACCAGTTGAAAATGAGTTGTTAAGACCACTACAGTGAAAAGATTGATGCAATTAAATTTTCATTATATACAGTGTCTGTGGATTGTAATCAGCTTGGATTGTTCCTCCTCTGAGGCACAAATAAAATGCAAATGGTTTTTGAATGAAAGGAGATGTTCTTTATGAGGTACTGTGCTATTCAGAGCAGCAAAAAGGCTTGATATAAATGGGGATTGTGAGGAATGTTTTATGAATCCACCTAGGAGAATGTAATATAAGTTTTATGCAGGGAAAACCACAGGTGAGTTTCCCATCAGATGAACATATTACTGCTTGAGCAATTGGAAACAAGGAAGAGCCGAAGGCTTTGAACCTTATTTAATAATAACAATACCCAATTCTTTTCACAAGGAGATTTCAAAGTGCATTACAAAAGGGTTATATGAAGTGCCTTTTCCAAGGTTCCCCTCCCTTTCTACAGCATCTGCTGTGCCCAGCCCAGTGCTTTATTCTTTTGGCAATACATCAGATCACTGCAACAGTCCTGCACAAGGCTATTCACACTGCAAAGCATTCAGCTGGACTAAATAGCTGTCGTATTATAATGTTCTTTCAGTAGCTTGAACGCATGGTCAGTGGACAAACATCCACCATGTTGGGAGCATAGTACCTAGGAACTGTATTCTTTATAACACTCAAATCTTCACAATAAGTTAGTATTCTTGCCCAACACATTAGACACCGGCTTGGGCGTCAGGCAATTGTATCCACTCCTAATTGTCCCAGACCTCAGGAAAAGTGAGATATTTCTCAGCTGGCAATGAGATCATGCTGCTCACAAAACTTATATGATGTGGCTGTCAAAGGAATGACTCTGGGCTTCCCAGTGACACAACAGTCCAGTGAAGGGGACCTGCATAGAAGTCCCTTCAGGGAAGAGATTACGGGAGCAGCATGATGTAAGTTGAAGATTAAAAACACCTGTTCATGACCAACATCTTACGACTGACTCAATCCCTCACTGCATCTTCTGTATAAGAAGTCACACCATATGAATATCCGGGAAGCTACTTCACTGTCATACATCAAATCTCTCTACAAGTCTCAGCTGTTACATGAAGCACAGACCTCAAGGACTGTGGGGTATCTGGTATGCTAAGACCAGGCCAAAGGCTTCTTCTCTGACTAGAGATATTTCATCATGTACTATATAGTCACCAGTGCTAAGACAAAGGTTTTGTTACAGTTTCACGGTATTTGATACACTAGGTTCTTCCTTCTGGGTGTTACTGTATTATATGATATTACTTACATGGCACTGTTAAATTACTGGGGAAAGGGCTGAAGGGACCATGTGCCTACGGCAGAGTCAGTCTGGAGTGTCACACTACCAACTCTCTGGTATGGGAACCCTTAACAAATGCTGCCATTACACCTTCAGAAGTATCAAGCGATGTCTACAGTAAGTCCTACACCAGCACATCTGCTTGAAATTATTAATAAAATCCTAGTGATGCTAGTGAGCTATGCAACTTTCTTCATGGCTTAGGGACTGCTTTTTTCTCCTGTAGTCATCTAAGAATTAAGATAGATTGTTAGGCTAGGAAATGAAGACTATGACAGCTATAAACATTGATAACTCCCCCTGGAGGAAGCCAAGTTGAGTGTGCCATTGCCCAGGTCGAATGTAACTGGCAGTGCCTGCTCATCTGTGCAGCAGGGGTTACAACTGCTCAGCACTGAGACCTCAGGTCTGCTTCACTGAAGTCGGTGTTAATTTTGTTGACATGACTTGCACAAGTGCTATGTGCAAGACGAGTGACTTGGAAAATCCCAGCACAAGACATGCAGTTGTTCCCTAGCTTTCATTTTAAAGCTCTGTTGTTCTGTTGTCCTGCTTTGTGTTTTGTGTTCTTTTTGTTTTTTTAAACAGTGCACATCAGTTTAAACCTCCGCATTTCATTTCAGATGATTATGGCAGATGGTAATTTTTTTTCAAAGTCTAATGTTTCTTTTTTCACAGTAAGAGTAGAAATGTTTAAATACATGAATAAGTTCCAAAGCATTGCTATTCTTGTTTGCCTTCTCAAACTCTGACATAAAATCCATGGATATCAACTGATAGCAATAGCTGCATTTTTATGAGACCTTAATACCTGTTAACAAACTGATTACATTTGAAGAATTTCTCTCCAAAGATTAGAGTTATGATGTGGGCACAGTGTTAGCCTTATGCAGCTCTTGCTAAAGTTTAAATATTGTCTAGGAGCAGAATTACATCAATGATGATTTTACCTTTACACAGCTCAGCACAATGAAGCCCTCTTTTGGATCAGAACCTTTGAGAGGCAGCAAAGCAAAAAATATAAACTATATCATCTTACTAAACTGCAAATATCTAAGCATATTTGCAAACTGCATTTGGCTTACATGACATTCATTTTTAGCATACTGAAGACACACCATATTCAACATTTCGAAGATATTTTATGTCTTGCATCTAGTTCTGTGGCAAAATCAGTTCACTGCTGAAAAAAGATGTAACTATTGTGCAGATTAGAAAACAAAAGGAGACAGTCAGAATCTGGACTGCTCTGTGTTTTAAGCTGCAAATGCACACAGTAGACTTTTTCCATTACGTTCTTGCAGGATATATGGCATTTTGCTAAACAGGAAGAAATGAACACTCAAGAGAGAATAAAGGCACTATGAACCAAATTAAGCGATTAATGGTTGGTAAATTGGAAAGAAAGGCTGTCAGTCAGCCTAGGTCAAGTAAGGGCTGTGAAGTGTAACACAGTGCCACCTCTGTCCTGCAAAACCATCAGTCTATCAGCAAGGCCATTGGCCTTTTCTTCATGGTATGATTTTTAATGTGTTGGTTTCCTTTTTTTTTTAAGCACACCTCTGACCCTGTCTGAACTCTTTTGCTTCCCTTCACTCTCTCCTCTCCCCCACCACTTTCTTTTATACTCTCATTTTGCCCTTCAGTAGGTCATTTTGTCATGTTTCTGGTCTCAACTGGAGAGATTTCTTAGAATACTTTTTTCCTGATGTACTATTTACAGGAGGGGCTTCTTCATTTTTAAGTGCTCTTGTAATAGTCTCCACTTGCATATTATCAACCTAGAGCAAACATGCCAACAGTCTGGTAAAAATATCACCTTCTTAGTAAACTATTTCTGTGTGGAAAATGTGCTTCCAGCTAAAATTGTACAAGAAACGTTGTAGAGCCCCAGCTCCGAGAAGCTAATGAGTTAAAGACTAAAGCCCTTCAGGGCAGAGAGGGTACTTTGAGGGGAATTTTTCCACAGATTAAAAAACTCCTGTGTCAATGACATATTTTTGAATTTCAGTTGAAAATACCTAACGAAAACATTTCACTTGTGGGTGAGTTTGATTTTAAATGAAACAGCTTGTTATACTGAAACAAATCAAGATCATTAACTTGGATCTGCTACCCAGTAAACTCTGCAGTATATAGGAAGACATTCTAACTAAGTGTTCGTAAAACGATTTAAGTGGCATGACTGGTTGTTTAGCTTTGTTTTAAGGATCTAACTGCAAAAGAACAACAAGTATGTGTGAGATCTCTTGCTCTCTGTAATACAAAAAACTGCTAGAAGATTGTTTTGGAAAATGTTTTGGCCAGCAGCAGATGCCGTTGTAAGAGGGTAAGACCAAAGCAAGTGCATAGTGCTAGTTTCCGGGTATGTGCTTCAGCTTGCAGTAAGCCAAAACTTAAGACCCTTGGAACTGGATGTGGTTACAGAGATTAACGCTTCTGAGCAAGTTTTCCATTTTTTCCTGAACTTATTTTGTCCTTTTTCGAACCTCTGTAAACTTCTGGTATCCCCACTATTCTGTGATGAGGAATCCATATATTAACTGCATATCGTACAAGAGCTTGCTTTTGTTTCCTTTGAATTCACTCACCTGTTTAGCTGCTCTGCTTACAGAAGCTGTTCCACACTACTGATCAGATTGTAGACCTTTTCTTGTATGCTATATTTCAGAGACTGGCATATTGTAAGAAACAAACCAGCTTCAAGGGAAGGCCAAGTTCCTGCTGTATTCCTATCCTAGGCTCTTGATATAAACATGTATTAGTGGCATTTCTGATGAGCGTTCGCAAATTTGTTCTCAGATGATGATATGCAAGCAGATGTTCCTGAAATACACTGAATATGCTTAAGTGTCTTGCCCCAATCTGTGAGTGTCAGCAGCACAGAACACAAAGAGAAACAATGCTATCTGTATGACAGCAAATTACTGGCAGTTTTAGAAGAGCATATCTACATTCATATTTCTACTTTACTGCTCTGCTTTTTTATTTTTACCCCTCCAAGCCAATAAAAGTAAAATTAAACTCTCAACTTCACAATTCATAAACTAATTTTACTAACAAAGAACAGAAAAGGAAGTGTTCAAGACGAGCAGAATTTCTCTTTCCATTGCTAGGGAGCAGCAAAGTGGTATTGCTGTGACCTTTCTCTAGCCATTTGTTCCTCTCTGCTTCTCCCTTGGATGTGTTTCTGTGTCACTTAACAGTCACATAAATAATGTCAAGAGACTTCAAGTCGTGGAAAGCAGCTGCAAGTGAGCCATGAGCCATTCCAGCTTTAATTAAGTACACAAACTACAAACGGCAATGATGCATCCTAGGTACCATGAATGTCACAATTATGAGTCTTTTCTTGGTGAGAGCAAGACATCATCAGGAGGCATAAGAAAAGCTACAACACATAAATGAAGCAGATTTTGCTTTCTCTTGTTCTGTCTGAATTGGCAGAATCCCCTTTCTTGAAAAAAGACTTCAGGGTATTTCCGCCTGGGCTCACCTGCCAGTTTTCAAGGGTGTTTATTTTTTAAGAGGAAATTGTGAGCAATAGGCCTGCATGTTCACAGCCAGCTGAAATATTATCTTGAAGTGAACATGACATAACTGTTTGAGCAGCTCAGGCTGTATTTGCTACATAAGAAATACTTTGGAAGAGTTTCTGACTTTTTGAATAATTTAAAGCTGGCCCAAAATTCTTTGAATCTTGAGGATACTTCAGGCTAGATTGTAAAGTACTCAGCTAGACCTCACTTTGTTCTCCATTAAATAGTAGGCCAAACTTATCCTGTGTTCAGTCATTGCTATTGACAGCTATTTTCTAAAACATGACTTTATAACATGGCTTCCAAAGAAACACATTTTTAAAAGAGCATGGATTGGAGTTACCACTAGACTTTGAGCCAGTTACCGTCCCTGTCCTCTGCTTGGCAGGCTACACACCAGTTTTGGAGACAACTTCTCAGAAGGCAAGGAGCATGGCAAAAGGAAAGGGGAAGTGGTTCACTGAATCCATTCCCTGCAGATTCCAGTTTCAGATAGAACAAGATGACAAAAGTGAGTTCTTGGCTAGCCTGTGGTTTGGCTGCATTTGAAATGAAATCATCAAAGATGCACTCATATGAAAGAGACTCTTTGTATTGCAATGTCAGCAGTTGTTCAATCAAACTGATTTGGCATCTCACTGAAAATACAAGCTACTCTTCAAAACTTGAAGAAGGTGAATGGATTGGGTTACCTACATCTCCTAGGCATACATAGCCAAATTTATTGTTGCTTGGCTTTGTTTTTCCAAACTTATCATTCATCCACTGTATTGTATCTTATCAAGGACTCTTATTATCACATCTTTCATACTGGCACATAACTAGATGCATATTAGGGCCAAAAAATATAAACACCTAAGTCTAAGTGTATGGTCTGCACAACTTGTTTAGGGCTTTTGCAATACTTCATGTTATTGGGGAAGACCGCACAAAAACAGATCATTTTGTTAAACACTGCAGCTGCTTTTCAGTCTAGGGAAAACATATCCATAGAAAAATGTGCTGAACTCCCAAGAAATGATTTGAAGCTGGACTCAACTCTGTGGCAGGTGGGACTAGGAATATAAATGAGCATCTTTTTTTTTCCAAATAGTTTTTCATTACAGTGGTTTTAGGAATGAAACGGTTTTTATATTTTTTGCAGAAATTGTTTCTGAAAATGAGACTTTGATGAATCTGAATTTTCTGGTTTTGTTTTTCTGAAGATCCCTGATGTCAAGGAAGCTCTACTACATAAAAAAAAATGATGGAATTGAGAATAACTCGATGACTTGTGAAAAGTCCAGTTCTTGAAAGTCCACTAGTAGCAAAATTATTTGCCAGGTGTGGCTACTACTGACACAAAGCTAACACTTCCTAGTAGGGGCAGCTGAAAAATAATTTCCATGATCATCTTCACAAGCACTTTCATAATTATTGACATTTCATAGAAAACTTACAAGCTGTAACATTTTAGAGCTCATTAAAGACACGGGGATTGTGGCTTCTGTGAAAGCTGGAGGCTCATTTTTTTATCAAAATCTTATGAAACAATGAGAAATACTGATGCTTTTTCAGCATTCATTGACAACTACTTGAATATCTTGACAGGTTTAGGTGAAATGAGTTGAAATCTGGTAACACACCATAAATGGAAAAACATTTCTTATCCGCCAGCTTCAGTTCATATTTATCTTGCGTGGTTTAACCAGCCGTTCATTCCTGCAGCTGAAAGATATCAGTGAAGTTATCAGTTCTTTCCCTTTATTTGCCAGGTTAGTTTTTCTTCTTATTCTGCTTGTGTGTGAAGGGATTGCTTGCATTGCAGCTGACTTTGCTGTACAAGCTTTCCATACACAGCATTTCTGTGCTGCTCCAGGTCTGTTCTCTAGAACTTTTCATGAGTCTATAGTAACACCAAAAGAGGATATAAGAGGTGACACGAAGGCTATATACAGAAGGGAGGGAGGAAGAATATACTACCTTCATTGTGCTGTGAATCCAGCCACATCAGGCTGGGTTATACAACCTATTTTTCAGAGGGTGAGTTTAATCACCTTAAAACCACAGTATGCAGCGCATGTTTAGCAACTCTTCAAAGGGTACAGGTACTCAAATTATATGGTATCAGTGAAATACTAGTTTTGCATGGGGAAAAAATATTCCTGTTGAAATTCTATTTGTAGAAGGGAGGAAGCAAAGTGGTTTGTTTGACAGAAAACAAAAACACTGCCTGTATTGATGATTCAGTATCTGCAAACACACACACACACATGAAGTATGTTTAGAGGCAAATGTCCCCTTAATAGAAAATGTCAGAATGTAAGCATCTGTTTTCTTTTCCTTTGCAGACATATCAATGCTTAAGGGTTTTTTTAATCCCATTTTGGAATTTTATATGAGGTCACTGAACAGATACACAATAGAGTATGTCAGCTGAGTTTTCCATGTTAAAAGATTGTAATCATGTACTGTTCAATGCAATTTCAAAGCCAGACCATGTCTTACCCAGTTCTGGCAATTTCCTGCCACTTCTATATTTTATATTAAGGGAAGTCCTGTTCAGCTAGGTAATTTAGCTTATGTATAACTAAGCACTTACCAAACTAAGCATTTGTCTAGTTCCAGTACGATCAATTCTGAATTGAGGTTTCAAAGTATAAGTAAAACCTCTGATTTCAATCTAAATGAAATAGCTGGTCTTTAACATGACCTGTTATTCTTTAATATAAGTTCAGCTCAAAAAATGATTGTGGATTTGTAGGTAATCAAGTAACAGAACCTGCATCCTAATCTGAGACAACGCTATATTGGATAAAGTGCATTAGGAGGGATTTTGCATCTGCCCCCCTGGTCTTGCTGCTCTTCTCAGCTTTAGCTGGGGAAGAGGTGCGCTCTAGTGGAACTGAAGCAGAAATGCATGCTCCGTACCTCTTCGACTCTGTTTTGGGTGCCTGATGTATTTTATAGGCTTGGAGGTCACTTAGAATGTCCTCCAGCTTTACGTCACCCAAATGATATTCCTGATGCAAGATTAGGTGGTAAGTTCACACATAGCTTTAATGGCACTGGTACTCACCCCACTGGAATAGAGGGCAAACACATTCGCAAGCTACACTGTGGAGTCCCTAAATCTCTACAGGGTGAAACATTATTAACCTACCAGAACATACAGGGCTGTCAAGATTATCAACAGGTTATTTTCCAAAACATCTTAGTCCTAGAAGATCCTGCGGGTTTTAGTGACCACTAGAGGCTTATTCACAGATTTTAAGTGGCTCACAGATTGTGATTTTAAGTGGTTCACAGAATTTAAGTGGCTAAGTAGATCAATAGATCCCGAGCTCTACATAGTATCTGTCCCAAGAGCCCCTGACCTTTAGCTAACTAAACCAGCACTGATAGATAAAAATCAAGTAGCAGAGCCAAGCTGGAGTTACTGCAGGTGACTGTGTTGAAGTGAGGCTGAACAGCACTCCTTGCATCTGAATAACACAAAAAGTGCCTTGGATAGTGTTAAAATTTCCCTTGAGAGGAAAATAAACCAGAACTAAAAGGGCTCTGATTGCCGCATATACCAACAGCCACCCCAAACAACTCATTACCTCATGTTAGCTTAACTCACTGGTATGAACTGTATGTTCTCAACCAAAACCAAAGAGAATATTATTTTTGAGAACATTAGAGGACCTGTGTAGTCATACATATGACATAGCAACTAGTACTAAGAGTTATTAAAAAAATAAATCGGGGCAGATTTGGGTGCTCAGGCTTACTCCCACTGAAATCCATTTGGCTTTACAAGCACAGCTATAGCTGTAGAGTCCTGCTGTCATCCTCTGCTATAGAAAAGAGTATGGATGTTCCACCACTGAGTAAGTCTGGTCCACTGGCCTGTTGTTCCTCAGAACACACTGAGTAAGTCTGGTCCACTGGCCTGTTGTTCCTCAGAACACAGCAAGTAGTAGGTGAGAATGCCAAGGAAAAAAGATCTGTTCTCAGAAAAGAGAAAAAATATTTTGTGAACAATACTATGCAATGGCAATAAAATTTTAAGATGAATTTCCAAAATGAATGTCAAATTTCAGCTGAATCTGGCATATATTCTTGGCCTGAAAAGTATGGGTGAGGAAAGAGAGAGGAAACATGCCTTTCCAGTGTTTTTTTTTTTTTTTTTTTTTTAATGAAAGATTTAGACTTTCTAAAGTAACTCATTTAGAATAACTGTCCATTATCTTCATTTTATTTGAAGAAGCTTAAAAAATGTCGAATCAAAAATAGACTTCTCCCCCACTCTTTCTGTTCAGAGTATTCATTCATTTCTCTCCTTCCAAAGTTTCTATACTGGGGTACTGTGCTGTTTTTGCTGGTGGCAGAAGCCAACTTTTTAGGTGAAAGATAGATCAGGCAGGTCCTGATTGCAGCTCAGATTTACCCTAGGTTTATGTCAAACAGAAGATCTTTGAATCTTTCCTACTACCCGTATGTGCATCACCAAACACAAGAGGACTGTGATGTTGGTTGAATGATCTAGGGTTCACATTATTGCTGCTAGTAGCAAACAAAGAATTGTTCTCTGTCTGCATATCAAGACCTCATTTTGTGCTTAACATTTTAACCTGCACACTGAATTTCAGATTTTATGATACAGGTAACACTTCAAGATGATTCTTTCAAAAATACACAGATAGTTTAAAGGCTGCTTCCAACTGATTTAGAATAATAATTAAAAAAGAGAAATGCACAAGGGATCATATTTCCATGATAGCAGCCTTCATCTTGACCCTCAGCAATGTGATTCTGTCACAGGCCTTCTTTGCAAAACATCAAAATACTTCCCTTAGGAGGGGAATGCTAGCTGTCTCTTTTTGAAATGGTGTCAAGGGAATGTGTTCTTCTGACTTGAATCTTCAGAATAAGAAGCTAAGGTTGAGCTCTTCTGCTTGCATTGAAGAACCGAAGTGACTTGGCATTTTCTGTTTCAGAGAAGACTCTCCTTTTGTGCTTAATATTCCACGGTCTTGATCCCTAACCGTATTTTTTTCAACAGATCTTTTATTACTATAAAGCTGTAGACCATACGTCATCGATCAGGTGCATGAATAAAACATTTTGAAGCAATTCTTCCACGTGTCTTGTCCTTTTTGAGTGCCTGTTCAAGCTGTTGGCTTCAGGCAATAATTTGTTTATGCAGATGTGTCATGTTTTCTTGTGACTGCACAGGCTAGAAGAGTGACTTTGAATAAAGGACAATTGAAATCCTAAAGCTATAAAGAAGCTGGGGCTAAAGGTAAGGCTGTGGGCTGACAGGGACTGTATCATCTCCCAGCCATGCCTGGAGGAAGGGATTTTCCCTTCAGATAAGAGGAAACCTTTATAATTTCAGGAATTAATTGATACATGATAATGTATTTGGTGAAGGTAATAGTGATAAAAGGTCTGAAACTGTAGTTTGATGGCTGCCCTGTGCTGATCTAAATGCAGGCACCATCTCACATTGCCTTCCCATAGCTGGCTGATGAGGTAGATCATGGGAATGGATCTAGCTGAAAAGTTAACTTTCTTTGTAGTAGATGTTTTGTGACAGCAGCACTACAATCTTAATTTGACTTAAGGCAGCCATAAAACCACAGTCTGAGAGATCAAGCTGCCCAGTTTTCCCAGGCTTCTGGAAAGCTTAAATCTCAAGACTGGTTTAGAGATTACTGATAGACCTCCAAATGCCAAAGCACTCCTAAATTGTCAGACCTTACTGCACTTTTGCGCCAATACCTGACACCAGTGGTCTTTGGATCAATTCTAAAATTCTACTCTAGTCTTTTTGTGCTGTAGTTTGGATGAGAGAAGGCTGCCTCTTCCGAGGAGGGAAACAGTTGAAATAAAAAATAGGAGGGGGGAAAAGAACATCAAAGATATTCACATTTAAATAAAGTCTATTTTGCAGATGCTAGGGCTAAGGTGCACAACAATCAAAACAGCTGACATGTTTTCCTGTAATTGTCATCCATGTTCTTTTTATCAAGCCCACATGCTATGAGAAGTAGAAGAGACTATTTCATATCTGCTAATTATTACCATGATGTTATTAATTTAGACTAAGGATAATAAGATAGGACATGTGTACAAAGAATTCATTATGAAATTAATTGCTCTGATTAGGATCAACACATAAGATAAGGTTTATAAAGCATTTAAGAAACAATTAGTTTTGATGGCTATTTGGCATCCTGAGATATGTAAATCTGGAGCATGTATTTTACATTTCTTCCCCTTCCCCATTGATATGCTAAGTCCTCAGATAAACGCCACTTGTTCAAAAGAAAATTAAAATCAGTGGATTGAAGCAAAGCTGGATAATGAGGTATTATTGGTATATTCTGTAAGCGCTTCAATTATTCCTGCTTTTGGTTTTGAAATTATTTCACAGAAGTAAAAAAAAAGAAGGCTTTTACAAAGTCAATTTTAACCTCACCATTGCATTTGCGGTTATCTTTTCCCTTAATAGACATGGAAAGGGCTTGATTATAGTTATCCTTCTGAATATACTGTTGCTCTTTGTAATTCCCTTCTCTTGACTCTCAAGGGCTCTCTCACAGAATGGTGTACCTCCCCATATGAAGCACCTGTTTCCAGTTCACCTCTGTAAATGGAACTTAATGTGGTTTTGTGTCTTTGCATCTTAAATGAATTTCTTTTCTTTTCTTTTCTTCTTTCACATGAAGAAAACACCCAAGAGAAGGACATAGCAGAAATATCTTTACTACAGAAGAGCAATTGTACATTCAGGATGTTCTTTACCACAAAGGTTTGCAGCAGCCTGACTCTATCCCCTCCCTAATGTGGTTGAATTCCAGCCCTTGATTTCAGTGTGATCCCCTTTCGTCAATGCTGAGAGGTTCCAAAGATCTTACCCTAAAAATAAGCTGTTTACAGCAAAGAGACAGTTAAGCTTTCCTAACTGGTTCTGGCTAACACAGTGGTCTAATCACTGGCAGACACTGCCTCCCCACTGCTGCTCTGTGCAGCACACTCCAGCAGGAGCACATTAGGAAAAAAGAGGGGAAACACCAGGACTGTTCGCTTCTCAGAGCCCTGTGGAATTGCTAGAAGTCGAGTAAACAATGGTGTACTTGCAGTATATGCCAGATCCTAGCACAAACATGGTACAGTATCAGAAATAATAACACATCTGCCTTTGCGAGAATGTTGAATTAGATTGCTCAGTCTGCTTCGCTGCTCAATACAATCCTTCTCAAGAAGAATAAAATGTTGAGAATTAGACAGCAGGTAAGCCACAGCTCTGGCAGGCCTCAGCTCTGATTAGAGGCATTCAGTTCATGTTGCCACAGATTCATTACATTGTACACTGCTTTTGTAGGCATTTCTAGCTCATCTAGACAGGTTTGTCTTCAGGCTAAGAGATGGCAGAGTTCATCTCATCCCAAAATAGGCTGAAAGCCACCTAGACTCATTATATTATATAAATCTGTTTTGGTTCTGCTCTTCTCCCAGATCAGATGCTCAATTTTAACAACAGAAGCAATCAGTTCCTTTATGCAACAAAGGATAAGACGTCCTTACGCATTTTTAAGAGAAGCAGCTTTCATCATCTTTACAGATGAGGAAATGAGGCCAAGAGGTGTGTAACCAATGTGCCCAGAAGACCAAAGTACAGCTGAGAATACAGCCTGTTTCTCCGGAGCCCCAGCGTACTAAGAACATTAGCAATCTGAGGGTGCTTAACCACAGTGTATCAGGCTTCTTGCATTCAATCTCCTAAGAAGCACAGTAGAGTGTGATTAGGGAGGGAATCAGAGCTTCCTGAAGTCAGTGGAAATCTTTCCAGTAACTTCAACAGGTCCTGCATAAGCCCCCAAAGAACCCTCTGGGGTCCCCTGTCACTCTCAGAATGGCTCATTAACAACAAAATTCATCTTGCACACTTCCCTCTTCAAATGGCAAGTTTTGCAGGTATCTGTACTTATCCTTCCACTGCAAACAGCAGCTAATGGAAATATGATAGAGAAAAGAATAGATAAGGAGAGAGATCAGCACTAACAATTCAAAATAGAAAGCATCTTAGAAGCATGGCAGAACCTCTTGCCCTCTTCTGTCTGTCCCTCAGGATCTTGGCAGAAACTTGAGAGCTTTCTGGCAACTAGTACAGCAAATGCCATTTCTCAGTTTCTTTTCTACTTTAAAGATTAGGACCTTGATACTGTGATTGACCAATGCTCCTAATGAGTCAATAGTCAGATCACGTGGAGTAAATCCCAGCAGCAATGACAAAACTGCAAAGAGCAATGTCTCCAAGCACAGTGCCAAACACTCCTTCCCTTTCTACGCAGGAAACTCACCAAGCCCATGAAGCTGCTGTGAGTTGACAGCAGCACAGAGGAGGCTAGAAGCTGGCTCATTTCAATGTCTGGCACAGCAGCAACAGATGCTCCAGCCCAATGCTCCAGGGAAGGGTCTAGAGAAAGTGGCACTTGGTAGGAATTTGGAGAGTTGCAGTAATGCAGTACACTGCAGCATGCGATATGCCACTCAAACTATCCCCTGTATCAGAGCAGGTGAAGCTATTTTATGAGTATGGTACAATGACTAGAAAAGAAAAAAAATGGGTTATGTAACAGGAGGCAGCTCTACTGCTCAATACCAAGGTAATAAAAATCAACTGGATGATCAATAGGCTTTTCTGTCCACCAGGGCTTTGAAGATTCTGCTGTCATGCTTTCTGCCATAATTAGTACTTGATGAACTTAAAATGTTTAATGACTGTGAAACTGCATTTCTATAGAGACAATGAACATATGGAATAACACAATGCAATTCAGGGCCTATGGAGTCCCCACAGCATTAGACCCAGGACTTCAAATAGAGTTTTCACAATGAAAATGGAGTGGGTTCCTTGATCATGCTAATGTCAGCACTGGTGCACTTGCACCTGCAATCACTGGTAGAGCAGATAAACTTCAAAGTGCTCTGGACATGTTTCAAAACAACTGCAACATTGGCTTGTTTAGGAATGATCGCATTCTCTTGACAGTATATAAAGCATAGTGGACCACTCTTACCTCAATTTCACCTTCATCCTCAGACTAGAAGCAGAATAGGAGATGTAAGAAATAGGGAAAGAAAAAAAAATGCTCATTGAACATCCAATCCAAACCAGGCTACAAGGGCCACAGTGCTAGATAAGCTGCTTTAGGATATAGACTAGAGTCTTTTTTGGAGGAAAGGAAGAGGTGCATGGAAAACAATCAACTCTAACTGACAGTTTTGCAGGACTGAGAATGTAGTAGGGATGTACTCCTGTGTCAGGGTATTTTTCACCGTACTTTGCCGGCTAAATGAAAGCACTTTCTTACCTGAGTTGGGGGCACATAGCAGAAAAGAAAAGCTGGAGTGGCAGAGACAAGACGAAAGGAAAGGAGAAGCGGATATTTTCTCTCTCCAGTTCAGTAAAAGCTTGGCTGTGGCCTCAGATTAGTACTGATCCTCACCAAAAGGCCAGGGTAACCTGTGCTAATGTTGCTAACTGCACTATTCATTACTCATCCTGGGAATTATAAATCTCAGCAGAGAAGATAGCTTATATCACACAGCTATTTACAAAGAACATACACACAGGATAGAGCAAATGATGTCATCAACCTTGCTTTAAGGACTAGTGCCAGCAAGGCACTCTCATGT
Source organism: Rhea pennata (assembly GCF_028389875.1). Classification (NCBI taxonomy): domain Eukaryota; kingdom Metazoa; phylum Chordata; class Aves; order Rheiformes; family Rheidae; genus Rhea; species Rhea pennata. Next base: position 81,170,101 of record NC_084666.1, on the reverse strand, counting down.
GACTCTCAGATGTTCATCCTGAGAAGCTGGCCACCTCAGAGTAAGAACCCACAATACACAGACCCTAAGTGGGAACTCGAATTGGCCTAAACTGTCTTTCACTCTATGCACAACTCTTAAAAAAACAATGAAGATCTGCAAACAGATTTTGTCCTCCTAGGGCCTTTCAAGGCCAACATCTAAGACCAAAACCATGGCTTTCTAATATCATGCTGGCTAGACATTAGAAGAAGCTGGGACAGAGTCTCAACCTGTCTCCCGACGTGCTATCATCTGAGTCCTAGAGTTAAATTCTCTTCTGCCTCCTTACACCTCTCATCATTGGCCCCAGACTCCAAGGCCATGCAAGCATGAGCCTAAATATTTGTTCTTAACATAATTTCATTCTCTTTACACATGCTCTACTTAGAGGTTTGATGGAGCCATTGTTTTAAATTTTATGTTTGATCTCTTTAATCTTTAAAAGACTGCTAGGAGGGCTTGTCATAAATTTATTGTGAAGAAAAAGTGGACCATTACCACTGCTATCATTCATTACATGGACAAAGTTAATGTATGATAAGATATGAGGTCTGGATATGAATGGATATGAGTTCTTGATCTCAGGATTCAAGTTGAATTGATTAAAGGTATGTCTCCACTGACACAGCCAGAATTAGCCCAATCACTCCAGTTTCCTATCTGTAAGATATGAAGGCTAACAGTTCTTTACTACACAGAAATGCAATGAAGATCATATGGTGCTGTAACAGAACAGTATTTTGTATTAAAAAAACTGCAAAAATATGTATGAATGCAGATTGAAAAAAAAAAAACAAGTAATAAAACCCCCTTAATTTATCATGTGAGAAGCATCACTGTGTATTTTCCCAAGGTTCCTGTAGGAACTTAAAAAGCTATGGGTTAAGCATTTGACCTTTACTTTGAGCTTTCGTGTCTCTGAAGTATTTCCGTAGATACTTAATATATAAGACAACCTGACCTTTGAAGAGCACTCTATTGAGTTTTCAAGTATTATCTGATTGTAACACTTTATCCCTAATCTGTTCTTGGCTTCTGTTTCCCATTAGTATGAATCAATTCATGGTTTTCTTTCTGTATCAGCAAGGGCTCTCCCCACCTCCGCCCTAAAATCTCTAGTAGCACAGCACAGGGGTCAGCCTTTGCTTTTACCAATTCTTTGACCCTTCAGTTCTCGCAATAGAACAGCGGCAAAAGCACACACATTAGAACAGCTTGGTGAATCAAGTCCCAACTACTTTTAATCCCCATCTCTTTTTTCTTTTTTTTTTTTTTTCCCAGGGTAAGTGCAGGTGCAATTAGCTGCTGGCTGACGTTTGCCATTTCCAGTGCCACTGAGTGGCAGCAAGAAAGCCTGGAGCCATGGCACATCTTTTCTTACCTATTCCTCAACCTGCTGCATGCATAGCAAAGGCCAGGTAGAATTCCCACCCTGTCCTATCTGGTACAGGAGTATATATCCAAGGACGCAGTCTGGGACATCAGCTACTGATCTACTATACTGGGTTATTGCATCCATCTAAAAGGACTGGATTACAGTTGATGGTTCAGGGAAATATCCCAAATTATAAAAGCTGGAGACCTGACTGATCTCAAAGGTGGTATGCCCATTTACATCAGCCAGAGAGTGGCTTGATGGAGCTTTGCTGGTTTAAATCATTGGGGAATTTGGCCCATTATCCCTCAAAACATTCCACAGAAACACAATGTTCCCTTTAGCTGTCATCATCTTAAGCAATTACTGCACTACATTCCCAAGAAAGGGCTTAGCAATATATATTTTAATCTCAAGGTGACCTACTGCCTGTTTTTCCGTAACGAGAGATGAGTGCTTTACTTCAATAGCTTTTATTAGTGGTGAAAAAGAAAAGGCAGCGATCAGATTTTGTAATTGAACAGAGTGAACAGAGGAGGTAATTTACACTCCAACCTTCTTGGAAATGAGGCTTTTTATTAGGAAAAGGAAGAGGCCTGAAAGGAGTAACTGGCTTTTGGGTACTGTGGTACATGAGAAAAGCTAGAAAATACCAGGGGCTGTGCCTTTCTTTCTCCATGTTCCTCTTTATTTTAAGACAAAAAAAAAAAAAAAAAAAAAAAAAAAAACAGAGCTAAATCTTGGCCAGACCTCTTTGGCACTGCCCAGTCACTTGGCTTACTGTCTGTTTTAGGACCTACATATCAGAGTAGTCATGCTGCACGTGCACAGCCCTTGTAACTACAGGTCCATCTTGCACCCAGACAGTACCAAGGAGCAGCACAGGGGAAGAGAGAGATCAAGTTCTGGAAGAAGATGGATAGTATGAAGGCCTGTATCACATTCCAGGCTGTACCTGAGCAAACATGCTCTCCAAATCCTTTCTGCTTCTAGTTGGCAGGAGCCAGGGCTGCCAAAATTACAGAGACAGCAAAAATATCCTTCACTGCTGACATATTCCAAACAGGAGTACTGCTCCTGGATAAATTAGATGTTCTGAAAAAATAACACTATGTACTCTGGCTATAACTCAGGGGTTTGTTTGTAGCTGCAAAAAGTCTCAATTTTAAATAAAAAAGCTTTGATTTAACATCAGCAGCTTCATGGGTGAGACTGAAATAAGCGGCCTGCACAGAGAGCCATGTTTCCACTTCAGTAGACTGGAGGTTGGCTGAAAGGCCAAAAGCTCTTTTGTTTCACAACATAAAATAGCAGATTTGACATCCTTTGACAAAGTTTCTAAATAAGGCAGAAAAGTCTGCTTAAGAGTTCAATTTCCATTTCATTATGAAATGGCACTCTTTTCATTTGCTTATTAGAGCCCAGAATGAAATATAAACGGAAGCAGAATGTGAAAATTCCAACCTTATTCTGGATTTCTTCAAGAAAACAGAAAAATGGACTGATATACAACCAACTGAAAATAAAAACCCTTCCACTGTCAGAAAAATTTGCTTGCCTTCTGTTTAAGGGCCAAAAGTAGGAACAGTGACATTTTTCATAGCCATTTCTTAAAAGGAAACGATTAGTTTCAACAAAAGGTGAAATCTTGTTTCCTGACTGCATTTTATGCAGAGAGGCATATTCTCCCACTGCTCCCATCTCAGTTTTTTTTTTCTGCCTACAGACCCATGCCACTTCTGCAAGCAGGGATTATGCCACTGAAGCATAACTAGAGAACAGAGCTCTTTGGATCCAGGAGATGTGAAAGGCTGAAACAGCCTGGATGGGAGCTGAACAGAAGACGACGACTTGGGTGATTAAACAGGCACTATGTGGTCATGTAAGAGGCGGATGGCAGCATTATCTGCTGTTTCAGATTTGAACCTGTCTTGCCACAGCAAGGGACAAAAGAACAAAAAAAAAAATTTGAGAAACAGTTTCACATTTGGAAATCCTAGGTCACATCCTCCACTGAGGCAGTCACCTCTGAGACACAGGACTGCTCATTCACATCAATCCAGGATCAGGCCTTCTGGACTGCTTTTTGTTCACGGTTGTGTTCATGTTTGCATAGCACGGGACATTCAGTAGCAGCAGGTATTGTGTGCAGTGGAACAAATACATTTTAAGTACCTCTGTATAAATGCATTTTTAAATTTGAAAGTTGGCTGGGAGGTCTTAGGGGGGAGGAGGGGAGCTGAACTGTGGATTTTAATAAACTGGTTGGTTTTGGTTTCTGCTGCTACTTTTTCTGGTTGCTAAGTATATGGCTAGAATAAATGAAGACAGATAACCTAGGGGGAAAATAATTGTATTGCAGAACCGTTCAGCCAAACTATTTTTCAACTGGTTAAAGAAGCTTCTAAACTTAATATGACCTAGAAACAGCACATTCCCCAATAGTCCCAGCAGCCCTAATTAGTTGAAGAAATTGAGCATTTTACTACATAACCTTCAAATCATGTCTTTGAATTCACTCTCTGCCTCTAAATCTCACTGGTTTCCCAAGTGTTTCCTTGTCTCATTTCATATAACTAATGAAACAACTCAATCAAGGAGTCAGTTTTTATACGTGAGCAGATTTTGCCTGAATTCTAAAAGGCTGAAATTTGAAACAAATTACTACTCTTTGCTTTCTTCCTTAAAATAAATGTCAGTACTATGTCCTCCTTCTGACCCATCAACAGTATGTCAGGTAAGTGCTACTCTTTACTCTCAAAAGAATGCTTTGACATCTCAGAAGGAGAAGAGCTTGGGTGCAGGAAGCCAAAATGTTTTATTTCTGATGTGCAACTGTTCTTTTAAAAATGTAGCCCCTCTCCAGCTTTACTTTTTGTGACGGGGTATTTTGCTTTGTGCTCCAAGAAAGCTCTTGTGAGTAGGGCAGTTCATAGTTGTCAAAGCACTAAAGTTGCCAGACATGGCTCACAGCACAGATGTATAGGGCAAGGAATGGGGGTGGAAGTCCCGTTGACCGACGGCCTCTCTCCTATTCTTTTTTCCAGCTGCTACTCAAAAATTATTATTCATCTTTCAGTGACTTTTAGTCCAACTTAGGAATAGACTGTCCCTGCATTAACATCTAATCTAAATTGACCAAAGTACTGTTACCCCTCTGACAATGTTGGAAAATGAACAGACACAGAGACTTCCAACATCCATGGAATTTGTGCAGCACTTCTAGAACTCCTTCTGCCTTTTCCCGTTTTCTTTAACTCATTTATCTTTCACTATAACTAAACTGGACAAGTACAGTTAAAAAGGTCATTTATTAGACTTACTGCCATGGATACACAAACATTCTTTTGGGAAAGCTGATGAAGTTTAACCCATTTGAAATGCCAGTCAATAGAATTCAGATGGCTAGAGATACAAGTGCTCAAATCCTACAGGCACCTGATTACCTCCAAAATTTGAACTGTGGCTCAGTTAAGTAATCAAGAATTGTCACTCTAGTCAAATGTTTTTCTCACTTTGCACTTGCCATGAAATGAGCCTAACCTAAAAATAGAGACTAGTCAAAGAGATTTGTAAGCTTATCTAATCAGTGCTTTCAGGACAGCTGGTATGTGACAGAAAATGAAGTCAATTATTTTGTAAATGAATTTAAAGTATTTTGTTTATAAAAATATCCAGTGAAAATCTTGTTTATCGTATGAATAAAAAGACTAGATTTTCACAAAGAACAAATTTGTTCCTCAAAAGTTGTGATTTTTTTTCTAACTGGAAAACACTGCATATGAAATAATTCAGTGAAGAAATCTGGCCAGCCCTGGCTTAGTACACCAAGACTCTTGAAGAACTTCTTCCTCTGTCTTATTATTACTGATGTGGGGATAAACACATATAGGGCAAAGAAATTACATACCAAAGACTCTTACCTGTCTGCTCTTTGAAACCTGCACATATCTTGTATTTGATGCCCATAGAAACTACAGTGAGAATGCAAACCATGGTCTGCAGCATTATACACAGTAATGCAAAGGCACAACAAAGAGAGCAAAGGAAAACAAAAAGGAAAAGGATGAGAAATACCGTCTCAGGAACAGGCAGGAAGATTCCTTGATGGAAAACGTAAGTCCCACAAAATCCCAAAGTCCACCCTTACTGTGAAGATTTCAGCTCCACAGTGGGGTGAACTGAAGTTACCTGATTATGTCATTTTGATGTGCACAGAGGAATTTTTTTTTAACCTAAAGATTAAAATTATTCTATTTTCAATTTGTGCTCAAATTCCATTTAGCGATGCATCGAGATTGATCAGAGAATTCACATCGCAGTCTGGGAGATTCAGCGCTTTAAAGACCTCAGTTAGGAGGAGACAAGAGGACTTAAATTCCCAGGAGGCAGCACCTGTGCTGATTACAGCTTAATATTCCTTTGTATCAAATGTATACCCATCAAGTACATCCAAGAATACATCAAGTTATGAGTCAAAAAAGATCTTTTGAAAATCTATTCTAAATGACATCTTTCTGATGCCAATTCAAAAAATTACAACATTTTCACATTCTATTTTAGGACAAAGATAAATATTGGAAGATTACAATATCACTTAAGAGAAAAAATTCAGATTTTGCTCATCTCTACACTTAATTTGACCTTCCTGCTCAAGCTTTTAACAACCAAATTCCCATCAAATGGAAGCAAACTCAATGCTTCAGAACAAACCGAGATGTCATTTTGCTCATGGCTCTGATAGCTTCTTATTTTCTACGATGTCATTTGGAGGATTGTTTTTCAGAGAAACTGCAGAGAGTAAATCTGTTTGAGGTTGTGTTCATTTTCTTTTCAGATTAACTGGGGACACAAACTGGAACTGACACCATCAATAAATGAACCATCCCTCGCGTACTGTACAGTGTTCTGGTTCTTCACAATGGTGTAAGAAAATAGGTTATTTGCTGAGCCTGTTCAATATCACATAAACATATCACAATTCTTCTGCTACAGTTGTTAATACTTCTATAAAAGCTGCTCACTTTCTTCAAGAGCGAAATTTTGCAGCTGCTTGAAAATCCAATACGAAAATCGTGTGTTTTTCACGCATCATATTTTTGGCTTACGTGAGAGGTCCCCTCTCACAAGGAACTAGACATGTGATATGGAAATTTGCCAGAAATGCAATTGATTCCAGTTTCATGGCAAAACTCAGCACTATGTACTTTTCAAGGCCTTTATTTCAATTGATTAAAGATAATAACACCTGGAAGCATATCAGTCATCTCATTTACATGCCAAAGGACAAATCAAACTCTCTTTGAAATCTAGCTCTAACTGTGATGTTGGGTGACCGGATGTTTTACTGGATGGTTAATAGACCACCATTTAGTTCTGTAGGTCAATGAGATGGCTATAGGACTCCAGTGTGTGGCTTTCCACTACCTGGTACTAAGACCTTTAGAGCTAAGCAAAATTATTCCTTAAGCACTGTTTTACCATGATAAAACTAATACTACAGAAACATTCTGATGCAATTTAAAATGTATCCTTAATATAAAGTATGATCTGTTTCAAGGTAAATAGCTAGGCAACTCTTTCTCTCTCATTTTAATTCATAAAACTTCCACTTTGCCTACTTGAGCTTTTACAGGAAGAACTAAGCTTATGCTTCTCACCCTAAGCCACCCTGCCCAAGGACTAGGAGCCCGGAGTTTTGTATTCACCCTGCTTGGGAAGTCTGTGCTCAAGCTGGTGGATGACACACACCATCTAGCGACGGTCACAGGCTTCTGCAGCTCCTCTCTCCTTCCTGAAGCACTAGTGAATCCTGACCAAGGAAACAAAAGATCTGTCACAATGTTTAACTGGCTTTTCTTCTGACACATCATTTATCACTAGGTTAAGGGCATTTGTATCACATTTGTGTTGATATCAGATATGACATATAGAGCTGGTACAGCACAAGACAGTGGGCCTGGACTGAACTGGAGAGGCCAGGAGGCAATGGAGAAGGTCAAAGACATTTCCACATGCATTTTCTGTAAATCCAAAATAATCCCATTTCAGACCAGAAAGGATCATTTGTATTTCCTGGTAAAAAAAAATCTTTCTAGATTATAGACACTGATCACATTTTCTGTGTGAAAACATTTCCAGCATGTTCCTCAAGCTTTTCTATGAAGTTACCTACCTCTAGGGATCTTGAAGCCCTTCTGGAAAACCACAGAGATACAGCTCATTCTGTGGAGGAAGTAATGTCTCCATAGAAATTTGACTTTGCAAAGAGCCAGACAGGAATTGCATCCAGAGGATAAAAGAACATCCCCATTGAAGTAAAAGCCAAAACTTTTGGCTAACTTAATTCGGCTCAAGAATTCACACCTATAATGCAATGAACTTCAGTGGGAACAGCAGTATGTTATAGAAGGCAGCGATGCTTTCATTAGAAGCAGGACACAGAGCAGTCGCAAGCTTCAGGTTCTGTGCTGCAAGTTACTAAGCACTTGTTTCAACATGAGAAGTACTGTCCTCAGTTCACTCTTTAGTAAAATAGGGGTAATTCTCACCCGCATTGCCAGAGTGTTTTAAGGCTTTCTTCACTAATGCTTGAAAAATACATCAAAAACTCTGAATGAAAATTCTGTATCAGAAATTTAGGCTATCAGAATTAAAACCAAGCTAGCAAGAGAACAGCTTTGTGAAACCAAACATTTCTCTAGCTGTGCCTGGCTTTTGTTCACATAATAGCAGGGAGAAGGGAATCCATTCATTTTAAACCAAGTTATTAGCTATTGGTAACTTCATAGTGATTCTAGTTTTTTGTGTCACAGAATCACAGAATGGTTGAGGTTGGTAGGGACCTCTAGGGATCATCTAGTCCCAGCCCCCTGCTCAAGCAGGGTCACCTAGAGCACGTTGCACAGGATCATGTCCAGGTAGGTTTTCAATATCTCCAGCGAAGGAGAATCCACAACCTCTCTGGGCAACCTGTTCCTGTGCTCTGTCACCCTCACACCAAAGAAGATTTTCCTCATGTTCAGATGGGATTTCCTGTGCTTCAGTTTGTGCCCGTTGCCTCTTGTTCTGTTGCTGGGCTCCACTGAACAGAGTTTGGCCCCAACCTCTTGACAACCTCCCTTCAGCTATTTTAGACATTGGTAAGATCCTCCCTCAGTCTTCTCTTCCCCAGGCTAAAGAGGCCCAGCTCTCACAGCCTTTGCTCACAGGGCAGATGCTCCAGTCCCCTGATCATCTTCATAGCCCTACACTAGACTTTCATGCTCCGGTGCCATGACTCTCTTGCACTGGGGAGCCCAGAACGGGACACAGGGCTCCAGATGTGGCCTCACCAGGGCTGAGTAGAGCAGCAGGATCACCTCTCTCAACCTGCTGGCAGTGCTCTTCCTAATGCACCCCAGGATACCATCAGCCTTCCTGGCCACAAAGGCACGTTGCTGGCTCAAGGTTAACTTGTTGTCCACCAGGACTCCCCAGATCTTTCTCCACAGAGCTGCTTTCCACAAAGTCAGCCCCCAGCTTGTACTGGTGCCTGGTGTTATTCCTCCCTAAGTGGAGGACCATGTACTTGCCTTTGTTGAACATCATGAAGTTCTTCTCCACCCAACACTCCAGCCTGTCTATGTCTCTCTGAATGGCAGCACAGCCCTCAGGTGTGTCAGCCACTCCACCCAATTCTGTATCATCAGCAAACTTGCTGAGGAGGCACTCTGTCCCCTCATCCACATCATTGATGAAAAAGTTGAAAAAGACTGGACCCACTACTGACTGCTGCGGGACACCACTAGCTACAGCCTTCAACTAGACTGCGCTGCTGATCACAGTGCCGTTCAGCCAATTCTCAATCCACCTGACAGTCCACTCATCTGATCCACACTTCCTGAGCTTGCCTTGGAGGATGTTATAAGAGATAGCGTCAAAAGACTTGCTAAAGTCAAGGTACACAACATCCACTGCTCTCCCCTCAGCTACCCAGCCCACTCATCCCACCACAGAAGGCTGTCAGATTGGTTAAGCAAGATTTCCCCTTGCTGAATCCATGCTGACTACTCTTGATCACCTTCTTTTCCTCCACTTCCTTAGAGATGACATCCAGGAGGAGCTGTCCCATCACCTTTCCAGGGATGGAGGTGAGGCTGACTGACCTGTAGTTACCTGGGTCCTCCTTCTTGCCCTTTCTGAAGACTGCGGTGACACTGGCTTTCTTCCAGTCCTCAGTCACCTCTCCAGTTCTCCATGGCCTTTCCAAAGTGGTGGAGAGTGGCCTAGCAGTGACATCCAACAGCCCCCTCAGCTCTTGTGGGTGCATCCCATTGGGGCCCATGGATTTGTGGGTGTCCAGTTTGCCTAAATGATCTCTATCCTGATCCTCCTCAACCAAGGGAAAGTCTTCCTTTCTCCACACTTTATCCCTCATCTCCAGGCTCTGGGATTCTTGAGGGCTGCCCTTAGCAGTAAAGACTGAGCAAAGGGGGCATTCAGTAACTCTGCCTTCTCTGTATCCTTCATCACCAGGGTCCCCACCCCATTCAACAACGAGCCCACATTTTCCCTAGTCTTCCTTTTGCTACCGATCAAAAGGTATTGGATGGCAGTGAGAATGGGATGAAGTGGATGCCAGCAGAAATGTGTTCTCCATTCCTCCCAGTACCATATTAAAATCCAGGTTGAATTTGTTTTCCCAAAGTCTGATTCAAGTATCTACTCACAGCCCAATCTTTTATTACAGTTCTCAAAAGAGATCTCAAAGTGGTAAGTTGCTGAATGATAGCTGTATGGGCTGATATATATGCACTTTTGGAGTCTGCATCAGTCTAGTAAAGAGCCACGTTAGTTTTTTTTCAGTGAATTTGGGGTTACAAAGAGGCACATTTCTTTTTCTTTGCCAAACCTCTGATGACTAGTCACTTAAATCCATTAGCAGTTAATATTAGGCGCTCTCCCATCTGTGACCACAAAAATGAAAATGCTATTACTTCAGGCAAGCCACAGGTAATTGGGCCTGAATAAGTGGGTGAGGGTGAAATTTTCTGGTCATTATTTTACAGGCAATCACACTTGGTCTTTTCTGGTCTTGGTTTCTTTGATTCTGACATTTAAAAGGGCACAGCTCTTTTAGGCTTTAAATAAATCATTTTTATTATTGTTAACTTGCAAATACATTAAGGATTTCATATGCTATTTGCTTTTCAGTGAGGACATTATTAAAAATTAAATTAAAAAAATAGAACAGACTTTTTAGGATCCTCCAACAAATACAAATCATATTAATACTGCTCTGCTTCTCTTATAATACAAAACCATTCTGTTGCTGTGTTTCAAACTAATTGAATGTTTATCTGAAAGCCTTCATTATGCTAATATCAATAGGATCCATTTTGATGCCAGTTTCTACTGAGATGACTCATTTTCATCTATGTTGTTTGTAGGGCTCCATTACACAGTAATAAGAATTTAATGACAGAAGGCCTCAATTAAATCTCAGAGGTTTCTAGGAATATCTTCAGCTCTTCTAAAAATTATCTCTGAACCAAGTTTGTTGTCCAAAGACATTTTAAAGGCAATCTCCTCCCCTACCTCATAATGAAGGCCTGGAAAGCACAAATGGTGGTTAGTGAATTAGTTTTTCTGTAATAACAGCAAAAGTTAATGGAGTTTGGATATCTTGATTTTAACATTCATGTTCCTATCCTTTGAGATGGATCTTCCTTTTTCTCCTGACTTTGCCACTTTGATGTTGACCTTTCCTCACTGTTAAATTCACCCCTTCCCCTGTATTCGCACAACCACATAGGTGCTTAGGTGAAGCACGTACTCCATGCTGCTAGTCCCCTGTGATTTTCTTGTGGTTGTATAAAGGCCTAGATGAGATCTGCAATGACAACAAGAGGACATCCTTAATTCCACTCTTTTTGAGCTCCAAAGTCCAATTTCTAAAGCCTCCTCACTTAACGCTCATCTCTTGCTCACTGCAACAAGGCGGGCACTTCAAGACAGATTTTCTGCTGGCGTAGCTCTTGTGAAGGCAGTGGAGCTGTGCCATAGAAAAATTCCAGAAATATTAAAGCCATCAACTACAATTAAGTTACTCAATCTGCTTTATAAAGTCAAGGAATTTCACTCAGTTAATAATTGGAAAAAGCCCAAATATTCCTAACATTTTAGAATTTAACACTCAAACATATGCATGTCTGATTTGAGGACATCAATTGAGTAAGTCTCTCCATCTACTGTACACCTTCTCTTGCACTGCCAGTTGTTAATTGACCTATCAACAGCTAATTCTTCTTTCATTTACATTCCTGTTTTAAAAACTCTTGTGTCTTCCTGGCCTAAATCAAAGTGCTTTTTCCCCCCCTCAAGAGTAGGTATTTTTACACTATTGGAAATCATGTCTCAATGAGCTTTGTGTCTGGCTGAATGAATTCCATTCCTTTACCTGTCCTAGGGATAAAATCACAACACACAAAGACAGTATTACTTGTTACCACTTCTGTGTCAATATACCCTTAATGTGCTTGACAACTACTGCAATTTTACATCAAAGCTCTCAAACATGCTCTGAGACTGTTATACTTGAAGATACTGCAGCTGGGTATAGCTTCCTTTCAGTGTCAGATGGATTTGTCTTGAAGACAAAAACTCCCAGGCAAGCTTTGCTGTCACTTCCTGCCACACACACTTCTAATGTGACTGCATGCATACAAACACCAAATCCCTTATTACTGCACTTTGCAACTGTGTGGCAGATATGAGAAATTCCATGGCAGTCAAGAGAAATATGAATAAGTGCCTTGTCACCATTGAAAGCAAAGCCTGATGAATTAAAATTCTTTTATAAGCACTAGGTTCATGTATAAATCAAACTGAATAAAAGATTTATCACATCTCTATCTGCATTATACGTACATCTGTCAGCAGTTATATTTCTTTAAACATATTTGTCACAGTATTTCTGACATGCAGAATTTTTGTATCAGTAATGTCTGAGTGGCATCAGAATATTGCTGAACAGTTTTGAACCTAAGGATCCTTAGACAGTGCCAGAAATAGCTTAGCTTTCAAAGATATTGAAAACATACAAGTTATTTTAAGTAGCTGAATAGGTTTAGCTAACCTCAGAATCAAGCTCTGTGTGAATATAGATGTGGCACCCAGGCAGGGACATGCTGGGCTTGGCTTCTGTTCAGTCCTTGTGATGGGAACTTGCACATACTCTTCAGATTTAATATGCATATGCATGTACTGAGGAGCTGAATGGCCCCCAGCTCCTCCAATTACAGTCACAGTTCAATGACTGTCAAATACAATCTGCATTTTCCATACATAGGCAGGAAATTTTTTTCAGAGCTGACAAGGTTTGGAGAAGTGTTGGCACTCCAGAGCAACAGAACTAGTGCTCTGAGCATAGGACTAGAAGTCTAAGTCATGAACCAGTAGCCAACTGCATATGGTCTGTACAAAAACTTGAGGTCTGCATTTCTTGTTTGTTCACAAACTGGTTTGTTTTAACATGCAGGTGAAAAAGGCCCTTTCAAAACAAAAGCTATATTAGCAGTTCAGTAGCAATTCCCATGGGCATCTTTCCAGAGGCACTAATGATCTCTTAGCCTTTGAAGTGCACTGTCATGGAGCTGAGCACTGAGCAGACCTGTGGGCCTCTGTTACTTAAAGTTAAGGGCCAGATCAACCCTTATTAAAAATAGGCAAGGCTCAAAGTCTGCCTCTAGACTGGCTTCCCACACAGACAAGCATGAACACCGTCACAGGTATTTTCTTCTCTCACTGTCTAAAAGTAGCACTAAATAGTCACAACGAGTCACCGCAGCTAGCTACACTGTAGACAGAGGCACAGAAAAATCAGGTCACACAGAAGGTCAAAAGCTGAGGTAGGACAAGAGCTGCTATTTTGCAAATCTTAGTCCAGTGCTATAATTCACCATGTCCCACAACTAAACAAGTGAAACTGATCATTGGGGAACTCACCTGCTCTGACAAAACATACACCTGGAGATCTTTTGGAGCTAGGATGGCAAAATAATGACAAACTGAAAGGCTAGTAGACTACTTACAAATCCCTGTGAGTCTATTCAATTACACTCCTGCCCTCCTTAAGTTGGATTCAAACCTCAACCTTTTCATCTCAGGTAAGTGCCCCAATCTGTTTTGATGCTGGTCTCTTACACAAGCCCATGAGTTGCACTAGATGACATAATAACAGAAATTTAAACTTCACACTTCACAGCAGTTTTTAGCACTACAAGCCACCAGTCCAAGCAGGTTTCATTTCATTTTGGGAAACTAGCATCAACAGAATCGCCAGTTAAGTCAATAACCCTGCAAAGCATGCCAGAACATGCTAACTGCCTCTTGTTGGATTAAGAGGCTAAACTCTACCTGTAGAAAGACCTACCTATCACCAGCACAATGGTTTATCATTTTTTTTTCCTTAAGAGACTTTGCATTTGATATTAAATATATTTAGGTGGCTAACTATCATCATAACCAGGAAGAGATAAGTACTTTAATAACTGTGCTCCTTCTTGGAATTCTTGCATGCAAAATTTCATCTTTCTTTAGAACAAGCCACTCACCCTCTTCCTAGCACTTAAAAGTTGCAGAAAGAAGCTCAAAAATGACAGATCTTAAGGCTTAAAAGGGCTTTTGCTGTTGTTAGAAAAAAGCCCCCCAAAGCCCCATCATTTGATACCTTAGCTAATTATTTTCAAAAGGCCAGATTGCATGTCTGCAGAACACTGGCAGCACAGGAATACTACCCTTAGAACAGGTAAAATAGGAACACACCAACTCTTATGAGAAATTGCTCTTTAAGTACTGGTCACACATTACTCCCCCTCCCCCCATACCAATAAGGATAGCCTGAAACAAGTAAGGCAAATACTAGTTCAGTGATGACACCAGCTATAAGCATCTTCTGTTAGGATGTATTTGGATGACTGAAGCCCAAAGGAACAGGCACACTTTTATTCTGTTCAGCAATTGCTATGCATGGAAAAGTCCATTTTGGAGGCAATGTTGTTACGCATTAAGATACTATTTGTCACACATGATGCCTTGTGCAGAGAGACCTGTCAATATAGTAATCTGTACGTTGCTTTATTCCATACTGTAATCCATTCTTCCTGATCCAGCTTGTCATGTGTTTTTCCCACACTCAAAGACAGGTAACTATGTACATCACAGCTTTTTGGATTCTAAATTTCCTCTCCTAAAGACAATCCATTACAGTCAATGCATGCTAACCAACCTGAGAAGAAATATTAGTTTTTTAAAGCAGCTGAATTTCTTTTCCCTTTGCATTTCAGCTTTGAAAAACCCAAACTGATTTTTTTTTTGTTGTCACATCAGCCTACTATCTACTGCTATAATCTAGAATGAAATGGCAGTATCAGTTGAGATAAAGGCAGGAAGAATTTCTGGGGAAAGAATGTGATGACATTTCAGTATTTTATCACCTAAATGCTAATAGTTTCCCTAATTTTTAAGGGCAGAGTACTTACAAAATAATTCCAGTGAAGGTTTGCACTGTTTTTACATTCATCAGTTAAACCTCTCACTGCATTCTACAGCTTTTCTTTATGGGAAAATAGAAAAGCAAAAGCAGTTACATGATTTGTCTATGATCAGATAGTGTATCAGAGACAGGACTGGAGATTCAGACCTCCTTTAAGTAATATTTTATCCTGCCAGCTTACACAGCTTTCAGCAGGGGAGCACATCAAATTCTCCATTTGGGTGCCTTTTTTAATAAATAAATAAATAAATAAATAAGGCACACAGTATCACAGAGGGAACTACTGAACTACTTAGATTAAAAAAAAAAAATCAAAAGCAGGTATTCTGGGTCAAAACATGTTCTAAGGAACAAAAATCTGTCCTATTAGCCTTGCCACTTGCTAAGGATACCTGAAACAAGGCAGAAGGTACACTGGAGGGGCAGCAGTAAGGCCGGGCAGCAGTTAACAACGGCTCCTCACATCAGTGGCAGGCATTTTCCTATGGTAAACGTGTGTTTGTCCAACTTCTCTGCAGGGGTGTGACATTCCTCACTTCAGCTCCCCAAAAACCTGTTCGTAACCCAACCCCCAAAGGCTTGTTAGGTCTCTGCAAAGGACCAGCCTGGGCTGAGCTCGGGTTCAATGTGAACCTGGTGGACTCCTTCCCTAACGGTCGGTTCAACGGCTCCGGCGGCGCGGCGGCTCTCCACACACAGGCTCGGTGGGAGGTGGCCCCGGCAAGTCATCTCCCCGCCCCCCCTTCGGCGCGTTTACACCTGGAATGGAATTAAACGCCAGACCTGGCTTCTGTGTTTTACCTGGATAACGTTTGCCGACACTAGAGGTCACTCCTGGCCCGCGCAAAGGCTCTTTCCGAGCAGCCCGAGTTGAGAGCACGGTAAGGCGCCCCGCGAAACACGGGCCGCGCTGCCGAGGCCACGCGGGTCGGCGGCGGCCATTTCGGGTCCCGGCCTTGAGGGCCGTTAGGGGAGCTAGCGGCGGGCTGCAAGATGGCGGGGGAGCGCGGGCAGGGCGCCGGCGAAGGTAAGGCAGCCGCGCTGGTGCAGTCCGGCCAAGGCCCCGTTGGAAAGTGCCTTTCCTCCTCCTCCTCTTTGCTTGGGGAAGCAGGTGTCAATGCAGCAGCAGAGAGAAGGGGCCCCAGCGTCCTCACCTTCAGGGCAGCAGGCAGGTGGCAGAGGGGATGGGAGATCTCTTGTAACCATTGGGAGGGCGTACTCAGGTTATACTGATTCATTACCACTCTTCAGCTACAAAAATAATCCTCATAAGTAACAGAAATTACCTATTTTGAAAAGGTTATGCCAAGGAAAACACTAGTAACAGGAATGCTGGTTTTGTGAACTTAAAACAATTATGGAAAATGGCTTGCAGGTTCAAAGTCCAGCTGCTTTGGAAATTCTCTGAATTTCTATTTTGAGTTCTATTGTCATGTAAAATAAAGTGGAATATTTGGCACATGTGCAGCCCTGCACTTGTGTTTGGGCATGCAAAGGATGCCTTTGCTGGTTGAGCTGGCTTGGATTGCCTGAGGGAAACCAGCCTCCTTTCAACCTCCCTCAAAGCACATGGCACTTTTCCAACAGCTTCTAGAAAACTTGCCCACCTCTTGTGCTCACCAAAGGGGAAATCTCAGAGGCAGCAGTGGGTTATTTCAGTTGTCCTCACTGTAGATCCAGTCACAAAGCAGCCTGCCAGTGAATATTTCTGTGATATCTGAAGTCTACCTGGTGGTTGAAGTAACACTGCCTCTGCTTGAAGCCTCTTCATCAGTGCCTATAAAAGGAGTTAAAATGATGGCATGGCAATGGCCTTAGACAAGAAGAGCACTTGCCTTCTCAAGTCCATGCAATATGTTACCAGGTATCTAAGGAGAAGAGCTCAGAATAACTCTGTCTCTGCTTGGTTGCTGTAATGCGTTTCATTGTGGGCCTGATCATCAGTGTGGTGGGAATCGCATCTAAGTAGCAGTGCTCCACCACAAATCAGTTAAGTTGCTTGGGGCTATTGATACCTTCTGAGTGCTGAGCTGATGGGTTCTGTTCCAGATGGCACTGTTCCTCTGTACAAGGGCTGTTGATGGCCTGAGAATTCAGTGCATTTCTTGTGGCTATCACAACTGCTGTTTTGCTGTATCCTCACCAGTGGGAGAGCCAGCACCTCATTGTCAGCTATGGCCTTTTGCATATCTGACAGCCACTTGTTTAATAATGGATTGTAAAATGAAAGGAGAGTTGGGAATTAGATGCAAAAAATTAAAAAAGACTAATCCTTTAACATTTCTCATTCACCAGGGAACTCTAGCCGAGTAGTCTGGTCAAATACTCTGACTGTCACCACATCTTCTCCTGATGTGATTAAGGTAAGATATAATATGCTTAGCATATGAGAGTAAAGTCACTGAACCAAGTGTCTTGCAGGTTTAGCAGTTAGAGATCAGATTTTTCTTACACATATCAGAATAGATCTGGAATACTTGCAGCAGAGGACTACAGACTTCACAGGTGTGACAACAGAATTTGCCTAGGTTAATTTTAATTCCCCATCCAAAGCTGCTGGGAATCAACCAGCAAATCATTAACTCCTTAGGGAGTGCCTTACACTTACTCACCTTTTATGCTTACTCCCTCTTCTCTCACTAGTAAGCCAGTTCACTGAGCAATGCTCAAATGGGGCCGAGGAAGGAGACCTGTATCTGTGGCTGCAAGGAAAGCACTTTTGAGATCTACCAGTATAAATATCAGGAAGATTATTTATGTTCTTAAAGAAAATGTCAATGCAACTTCATTGCCAAATCAAAAACATGTTCCAAGCTTTCCAACTATGATGGATGTTTTATCATTACTCAAATAACTATAGGCAAAATATTTCCAAATCTTTGTCTTTCTCCAAGATAACCAATTGCAAAAAACAACTGCCACAGAACTCCAAACTTTTTTTTTTCCTAATTAATTGTCTTCACTTTCCTCTGAGTGACTTGTGATAAACATTTGAAAATGGGAACAAAAAGGTTGAAATGGCAGAATTGACTGCAATGCTGTTACTACCATGGACACTAATAATTCTCAGATGACACAAAAGGTAGCAAGAATTATTGCTTATGGTTCCTTGGTTCTGTGGGTGAAACCTGAGTGTATTCTGGATCAGTAGTGATACTACAAATAAAAGGCAAGACAAAAGGATGAAGCATGGAGACTACTGAGCATGAAAAAACAGACAATAGAGCAACCCAGGCCAAACTAGTTAAATTGCTCCTTCTCTTGTACATGTTCTTTCCCGAACATTAGGTATTACCATTAACTCAATCCATCAAAATTACATTGTGCTTTGCATCAACTTAAGCATCAGCTGAATCAAAGAGCAAAACAGGAAGAGCCCAAAACATGACTGGGTCTCAGAGGTGCTTTAGAAATGCAAAAGATAAAACAGGTGCAGAAACTGTGCATTTTAAATGGAGTTTGTCTACAAAAAAACAGCAGAAAGAATGATTTAATAATGTGGCAGATAAGTAATAAAATAACCTGTGTAGAGCTTTTAACAGATTTGTTGTAGCCAATCTGGTAAGTCACCTGTCTGATAAGCAGATACTTTTAATTTAATTTGATTGCATTCTAGGAGCATTTTAGTACATGTATTACGCATGTAACAAAAAAGGGATCTAAGTTTCTGAAGCCAGAAAGCTCCTTGAGGGAAAAAAATAACAGAAAGGCCAGCTAGTCCACTGCAGATTTCCAAGACGCCTCTCCCTTCTGACATCTGCTGTAATCTTGGTTATTTCCAAAGACCAGGAGCCACCATCTTACATTCTGAGATATTTTAGAGCTTGTGGGACAGGATTTGAAGAAGGGATCTTATGCAGACCCTTCAGCATTAATAGGTAGTTGCGCATTTCCCTGGGATGACAAAACTAGGGTCGGTGCTCAAAGTGGCCTCTCCTGATCCTTGTTGCTGGCAGTTGTCCACACAGCCTATTCAGCCTCCCACGCTGTGGGAAGACTCTTCAGTACAAACTGGTAACTGAACTACTGTGATACTTAAAAGGAGGGAAAAAAAGGCTTGGAAAATGGAGATACAGAGAATTAGGGTTATGCGTATAAGTCACTGCACAAAACTTAGTGTACTGAAGATCACTGCTGCAGGGAGTTCTCATTGCTGGCTCTGACATTCACTCAAATTCCCGAACACTGATACTGACACCAAAGGACAACTGTATCAGTCTGGAAGTATCATGCAAATTTCAGAAGCATTTTCACACCTACTTTTTTTAATTCAGGAGTTTGTATTTGGGTCTTCAGTCAAATGCAGTAATTTTTTTATACAACGTTATATTTCAGAGGAAAAACCTGAGGTCTGTGAGAGGAAATATAATCCTAGTATTTGCCTTTCAAATATATGGTGCAAATAAAGAAAAGTTCTATATTATCCACAGCAATGCCTTGTTATTAAATTCATTGAGTATGTGGGTATACTTTAGATCTGCAAATACTTGCATAATTAGCATACTTGATAAATAATTACAAGTAATGCAGTTAATTGTCCAATTAATTATGACAAATCAATTTAGAAATCTGAAAAGCTTTACAAGTTGCAATGAGAACACTGAAGAGCAGATGAAAAGGAAAAGGTAAACTCAATTAAAACATCACCTTTCTAAATCCAACATTTTAAAGTCATTTTTAAGAGGGGTGGACAACTTCCATCCTACTGCTATTAGACATCACTTCTCTGCCATTCAGAGCTCTGGTAACATTAGCCTGACCCTCTCAACCTTTGCACAGAAGCTTAACCTATTAGATAGTTATATTCACTGAACTCTCTGGGACCGCTTTGAGTGAGGAAAGCCACAAACAGGGGTGCTTGATAACTTTGCTGTTGAACAAAACATTATTGAGAAATAGCTTTCTCTGAATTGGAATCTTTCTATTGATTTTTGCAGGCTCAACATAGGGCTCGTAGCAAATATAGCTAGATGAAGAGCACATATCCCATGCTGTCTGCAACACTGTTTCCAACTTCAATGACTCTTCTTTGACACAAATCTGTTAACAAAAAATTTAGCTTTCTGTAGAAGTCGAAAGGCAGGCTGAACTGAGTGTTCAGGACAGTGCAACTTGACCTGCATTATAGTATCTGCTTTAGGGAAACTGGAAAACTCATTCAAGGTTTACTTTTTAAAGGGTGGAGGGGGGGGGGAGAGAGAATAAAGGTGTTAGAAGAGGTGGAGACTAGCGTGTAAATCAGCTTTTCTGTGAAACAGAATTTCAGCCACTGAAGGGCAAGCCAGAAGGAATAGAGAAGGCTAAGCACAGTAGGAGGGAGGCAGCATCTTAGAAGAGATTGAGAAAGTTCTCACGTTCAGTTTTTGACCTCCTTAAAGTATAGCCTCTACTTTTCACATATTGCTTTCCAGTTCTCCCAAGCCTTCTGAGCTCTACCTTTGAACAGGAGCAGATTTACTTTTCCAGCAGGTTTTAAGTGAAAAGGAGAGAATAACTGCCATTTTAATAATGAATGCTTTCAGATGTATATTTTAGTGAGTAGTCTGTTCTTCCCTTCTTTCCTTGCTTTCTTGGGTAATTGAATACACATCTATTGAATTACCTTTCATTATTTACCATTGTTTTCTGATGAACTTTTTTTTTCCCCACTCAGGTTTTCGTAGTAGTTAACAATATATTTGCCAGGACACAATGTATTTTACTGTTTCATTATATAAATAATGAGTCTCCTCATCATCTTTTCAATTTTCCTGGACAACAGATTATGACATGCAAATATGGACTCTTTACAACCTCAGCATAGTAATTTTTCCTCTAGTCATTTAATTCTCAGAAGTGCAGTTGTATATTGGACATGGATATCGTACTGCCACTTCTCTTGCCCCTGCTTCTCTACCATCCCCAGATCCCTGTAAATACTGATAGTACTGAGGATACATCTCTTGGGTGTTTCAGGATGTCAGTATTACAAATATTCCTCAAGTAATACATGAGTGTCCTCCTCCGCCACACTCCTATGACTTTTTTCCAGAGGCTGGCTATGGCTGAGAACAGATACAGTCAGCTGTTATGACTCAGCCGACCACAGGTAACTGTTAAAGAGTCTCAAGTCTTCAGGTTAATGAAATAAAGCTTGATGTTCCCTAGTGCTTTTAACAGCAAGAATAAGCTACTTAAGAGGTTTGTTTAGTGAGATGTTTAAGACAAAGCATTGTGGTCCTGATTCAAAACATTTGTGTTGTTAACCACAAATTACTGATGCTCTCCAAACAATCTTCAGTCATTGCTCATACTGTTCTTTCCTTGACATTTTCGTATTCTGTTATTTCAAATATCTGCTTCAACATGGCTGTGATTACCCGATAACCACACACTGTTTTTCTTACAGCATTGCACTCTACAACTGCATTACCCTTTTTCATCAAGGGAAGCAGGCAGAGTTGATGTGTTTGGCATTAGGCAATATCCAGGGAAAAATGTTTGAGAGTGAAGTTCAAGGTCACCCTAACAGAAATTGAACCTATGTTTGGAAGGTAACTTCGTCTCAATCATCTTAAAGAATCTCTATGTGAGCATTAGCCAAGCAAAGTCTGTTATTGTTATTCACAGTGCAGGATTATATTAAGAATGCTGAATGTTTCATCTTTCTTAAAGTTTTTCTTTTTCATTCAGCAAATACTGGAAAGTTCTAATTAAGATGGAGGAAGAAAGAAATCAATGAACATTGTGATGTGTTCATCTCAGCTGCATCAAGCAAATGCTGTAAAAATCTGCAACAAGTAATGCCAGCAGAAACAGTTCTGCATAGAGCAAGGTTCTGCTACTCTGCTCTGCCAGAATTGAAAATGCAGTGGTAACTCCTAGCTGTCCTGTATATGAGCTAAATGCCAATACACCATCCTAGCCTGGAAACAGCAGCTCTGCTTTATGATGCTATTGGTCTCATAGTCCGCTAACTTAGTACTGGGGGAAAACAATTTCTTACTCTGGACCTGATTTCTTGTATGCTCTTAGGCAGATCACCTAGGACCATATTTCTAAGGATATTTTGGGGCAGTTAACCTCCAGAGATTTTACTGCATGCAGGTACTTTAATACCTCTTAAAATATGACCTTTGCCTAGTATATTTTCCAGTTACCTGCATGTAAAAGAACAGTAAAACAGTTCCTCATAGTAACATATGGACTGATTCAGTAAAGTTGCCAAGAAGCTCAGGTAGTTTGGTGATGGAAAGGTATAGGTCCCTGATAAATGACTCATGGGGACTCTGCATGTGTCTAAATCAATCCCTTCATATCCCTCTCCCTAAACTGAGGTTTCTAGGCCTAACTCATGAAGTCCAGCAAGGCTGGAAAGAATATGAGGAGAAGCACGGAAGATCCTCCCTCCTTTCCACCCACACAGTCTCTTTAGGAGGAAATATAAGTACACAGCTCTTTGACAGACCAGATAGACTTAGAGCACCTACACAACCAGCAGTTTCAAAGCTGAGTTGAGCTTCTCTGAAATCAGCAACCCCTGGCTGAACAAAAGCATGCTGTCCATCAGTTCCTTCAAAGGGTCATTCAAGAGCTGCTTTTTGTCATGTGGAACATACACCATGCTGTATAGTAGTTTGAGACTTGGGCAGGCTTTAAAAAGATTGTATTTTCATGCCTTTTCTACAAGCCTGTTGAATTAATAGGAATTTCCCCGCACGGCTACAGCCCAGTAACCCCAGCCATAGAGCTCTTATATGCTACAAAACCACTATTTGTCACTTGTTTAGTTATAAAAAAGTGGCACTTGGAGACATACAGTCTCCTGTATTTGATGAGCTTAAACTGCAGTCAGTTCTTTGCCAGGTTCTTCCTTACTGTACCACTTGATGGCACACTTGTATTAGCACACTGCAGACTGAAGTCAGAACAAAGCAAGCAAATCCCATCCAAAGTTGTTCCACTTAATTTGCTTTGCATCATAAATGTACCTCTTTAATTGATTACAGAAATATAACACTGTAGAATTGAGTGGGAATAAGCAAGGCATACAAAATAATTACACCAAGAAAGTCAGGTATTTTGAAAGTTCAATCCCAGATGTTGTCTGGATAATCCATTACTTACCATTCCTGCAGTAAGTTTGATAAGAAACCTGCCTTTACCTTACTGGGCCTTTTCCAAGGGTGGGTTGTAAGTTGTCCTTGCCCAGCATTTTCTTCTCTCTCTTCATCAAAAGGTTTATACCAGGTTTGGTCAGTGCGTATGTTCATGTATGGTTTGGGGTTTTCCTTTGTCCTTTTAATTCAAGAACAGCAAAGCAATAAATCACTGCTGAAACTAAACAAAGATACCTTCCATTTGACTAGACAAAACCAGAATTTAGTTCATGTCCTCTGAGAAAATAATTTTGATTCAACTTTATCAAAGGAACATTCTCTAGTGGCTTATGTGAAGTTTATAAATGAGTATGAGATGTTATCACATATGCCACTTATCTCTAGCTGGTTATAAATACATCAGTGAATGCTGCAGATTGTTACAGGCTACGGATAGAAACAACTTGCTGGTCTGCTGGATTTTATGGCTTCATGAAGAATGTGTTAAAACATTTATTAGCCCTTTTTACAGGGAATCTTAGTGGAAAACAACTGACTGGAATCTGAAGTTTAAATTTTTCAAGGACTGGGGTAAAAGTTCATAGGGTGAAGATCTCAAGAACATCTTCCATTCTACGGCTTGGATCAAAGATCTGAATGACAAAGTCAAACTTGAATATGCATCTCTCAGCATAAATAGAGCTAAATGACTCTTAAATTTACTGAGGCTTTGATTCCACAAATATTTGTGTTTTAACTTTACCTGGTCCAAAATGCAGTTGCTAAAATAATCTTTCCTGCTTATCTCCTTTCATTCCCTCCTTTGATACTCCATCTGCTCCCCAAAGGATTAAACATTTAGCAACTGCAGACTTTTTTGCCTTTGCTTTGTAATTACCTTTGACTTTTTTCCTTCAGCACTCCTTCCCCAGTCCTTGAAAAGACTGACTAGCAGTTAAAGCAGGGGAAAGCATGTGTTCTTCATCCTGCCTGGAATGACAGAAGGGCAGAGTAGGAGCCCCAGAAATAAGTCTTCCATAGGTAGCAGCTGGGAGTTTTTGAAGAATATACTTTCCTGATTTCCTCCATTACCCAGTGAATTTCATTGGCAGTGATAATTGCAGCTATAGGGAAAAAAAACTGCTGAACAATGATAGCAGCCTTCCTCAATCACATTAAGTGGAAATTTAGTCCTCAAGTATGCCTTCTGAAGCTGACTAAGCAAAATAAAGCAAGGGCTTCTGTGGGCAGGGGGATAGTCAGATAGTCTAAGACAGGAGAACCAGGTTGTAAGCTACATTTTGACCAAATTCCTCTCTACGCCCTATCTGAGAAGCTGGTAGCTACTTCTGCCCTGTATCTAATACTGATGTAATAATAAAAGCAACACATTCCAAGTTGGATCTACTATTACAGAGGCCACCAACTGGCAAATCTAAGAGAGGGTCATTGTTCTCTCCGTAGCCATCGTTTCTCTTCTGGTTTCACATCATCAGCTTGTACTTTCACCATTATTCATCTTTCTCAGCCTCTTGATCTTTGAAGGCTATTTCGGTGTTGTTAGCCTTTCCTCTGTCATTTATTTCTACTTCTGGCTTGTCCTGATACTTGTGTTCATCAGCATTGTCTGCAAACACCTTGCAGTTAAAAAATGGGGTTTTGTCTTACAGAAGTTCAACTTTGTCTTTATGCATTTCTGTCAGAGAGGAAACAGAAGTAGCAAAGAAAATTTCCTTATAGTGATTTCATGTAGGCCATGCAGAGTAAAAGGATGAAGCGAAAAAGAAACTAGGAAGTCATTGTCATAATGCTCAGTGAATTCAGGAGATTCTCTTAAAACGGTATGTAACAGAGCATTCATACCAGCCTTCGTGTGGGAAAGGGAAAACTGCTGTAGTGAACATTATACAGGGTAAAGATGGAACAGAAAGGACTTTTTTTTTTTTTGAAAGAGAATAGCCAGTAAAATGATACAGCCTTTTAACCTTTTCTGCAGTGCCAAGAAGTACTAATCTAAATGAGTAGAAAGGCTTTTAGCCAAGCTTTACATAACTCTTTAAAAAGTTTTGTCTCAAAGTGATATTTTCACTCTAGTGCCTATTAAACAAAGACAATGCAAAAATAAACAGTTAGATGAATTTAATGCCTTTTCCATTGCCATTGAAGTGTGATTTCCTACAGCAAAGGGTAGGCAACTTGTCTATAGCGCATGCAAGGTAACATGGGTTTGCATTCAGAGTACCAGGTGACTCATACCAATGCAAATGCATTGGTGGAAATCTGCATTAACAGTAGCATGTTAGCTGGTAGGATAAGCAGCCCTATAGTGACTTCTGGAAAGTCTGCTCTACATACTGGAGATGAGACTGGTTCAGGTGGGACTCTAAGTCCACCTGGAGCTACTAAGGGGAGACTAAGTTCTCCCCTCGACTTCTTTGCTGTTTGCAGGTTCTTGCCCTTAGGTACACAGAGGCTCTGTTCCCAGTGGACAGTCAGGAATTTATCCTACTAACATTTGCCAGGAAATAGTATTACTTCCTTATTCCTTCCAAGAGGCACATATTTCTGCAGTTGGAGGCATTTCTCTGCTGCTCAAGGCAAAGGGAAAATGGGGACATGACCATACTTTCCTCAGACCTCAGGACAGGTGATCTTTATGTCATACATGACAGTTCTTATGTGAAGCACCTGGCACAGATATTTCTGTATCCAAGCTGTTTGCAATGGTTGGAAAAAGCTCTATGAACCTTTGGAAAACAGGTAGGCATAGTACCTAGCTGTAATCTACAAAAACTGGGTGTGTGTACATTTGTCCATCATTTAAGGCTCACACTCCAAGTTGAATTTGTGCAGTGCTCCCATAAGGTAGCCAGACTCCTGCAGCACATGCATCTACCTCAAATTTCCTTTCTCACTTTTGTGATCATTTCTTCTGCCAATTACTTATTACTTTTGGTTTATTTTGGGCAGCACTTAAGCCCAGCAATCTGTGACAGGCACTTTATCTGTAATAACATGGTATCACTGGACTTGTGGGAGGCAGAAGAAATCTGTCTGGAAGTGGCTAAGACTTACTACAGGTCACCTTGCAGCATCAAAGGCTGAGCAAAGCAAACTTGTCAACTTTACTTTGATAAGCCCATGAGTGTGAAAGACACACCGCATGCAATTTCCTTTAGAGATCACCAAGAATCCACAAGAAGCATGAATGAGTCCAAGGAGTCAGGCATGCAGAAAATTACTCAGACCAGAAATCCTTGCAGAGTTTTAGTTGCTGTTCTAGCTGGGCCGGTAAGAATCAAGAGGGTTCTCAGAATTGCATTACAAGGTTCAGAGAAAGAAATCCACTACAACGCACATCAAGATAGCAAGGTAACATTTTCTGATTGCGCTCCCTGTATTTCTTCAAATCAAAAGAGGAACAAATACTCTCACAGCAGGAAATCAGCTTTAATTTCACCCAGAAAGTATTTTAGTGCTCTTCCACTTGGTTATGACCATCTTTGCAGTGCACTGCACCATGCTTTTCTGTTCCTGAAATGGCAACTTTTATATCCACGTGTAAAAGCATCCTTTCCCTTTGTGCTGAAGGCAGAATACGGACAGTTGGTAGAGTTAGAGGTTGTTTCTAAGAATCCAAGCTATCTTCACAATGAAAGATCAGGAAGTTTAACAGGATCTCATTTTGAAGCTGAGTGAGCAATCTCTGGGCAAAGGAGTTATATGCTGCACTACTATGCAGGAAGATCACATATAGGAGTTGGCAAACTCAGCAGTGAAGAGGACTGGCAGTCAGCTAGACACTCACCCTCCTTTTCCTGCCTCTGAAGTAGAGCCATGGATCATGATTTACAACAAATACTTATACAGTGACACCAGTGCCAAACAGCCTATCCCTGAATTTTGGGTTTCTCTTGGATGAGAAACCAAGGTATGAGACATTGTGTATTCATACAGTAGAACTGTAAGCTTTCCTTTCATGGCCTGTTTCACCAGGAAAGTTTGGGCAAAAAACAGTAGTCAGCAGGCTAAAGCAGCTGTGATCCCCTACTTACACACTGCATATCCCCCCCTCTTGCTAGCCATAGGGTCTTGTAACTCAGCACCCTTGTTGCACCTGATGCAAGTGCCCCTAGGAGATTTAAGCTTACTGACTAAATAGTCTAGCTGACTATCCACAGCATGAGTGCTTGGTTTCCAAGCAGCAACTTTAAGAACTACCTGCAATTATTAGTAAGGCAGGGAAAACAATTTTGTTTTGCTTGGGTTCAGTCCCTCACAAGAAGCTTCTGCACCTGGAAGCTGATAACAGCACAACACCCTTGTGCAAATTAAAGAACTCTCTTGCTTAAGAAAAAATATATCCTTTTGAAAACTGCAGTTAGTTGAAATAGGGATGTATAATTCATATAAGGTCTTTCAGCTCAGTGTTACTCCCAGACCAAATGTTTGTTGATCAATATAACACTAAAATAACGTCACTAAAGAAGTTCAGCAGCATAGTTTCAAGAATAGAAATCAGATAGTGGTCACTTTTGCAGGGCAAGTAGAAACAAAGTCTACTTGTGTCAGTCAGTATGAAAATGTAATTTTATTCAGCAACAAATCAATTTTTCTCCTAGGATCTAAGATAACTAAACATCACACAGTCAGCCTAATTAGTTTCTGGTATTTGTACAGCTTCACCTTTAAACTCTAAAAAAAGCACAATTCATGTGTTCTTTATAATTCTTTTCTGTTCTGCTTTAGTGCGTAGAAGAACTAGGCTTAGAGACCTAGTCATGACAAAGTTTTACTCAAATTCATACCTTCTTTTTGTGACCAGGAGATGGAATCAATGCTCCATTAGATCACTAGGCCATCCCATTAGTATCACTGAAGCAGGCTAAGTAGAAGGAAGAACAAAGACAAAACCAGAGATCCTTAAGCCTTTCAGAAAACCTTTTCTCATCAGTTGCCTTCTAAAGAGGAGTGATCAGCACTTAACACAAATGAGACCTTCATTCAATCAGCCTTCAGTCCTCCACAGATTCTGTGGCTATCCTAGTCCTTTTCACCATCACTGGCTTTTTTTTTTTTTTTTTTTTTTTAAATAACCACTGCTTGGCCACCTTCCAGTCCAAGGACATTCATATCCCCAGGTTTCAGCTAAGCATCCCCACAAAACAGCACAAGTCCCTCTGCCACTAAGAAGCTACTCAGAAGCCCTAAACAGGGTCCTGTACCTTGGTGTCACCCTATCCCATACATGCCCCAGGCACGTTTTCTGGGCTCTTACACCACACATGACACTTCAGGGGGCATTATATCAAACATATCAGAACATATCTCACACTCATTGCAGAACAGGCACCCCAAGGGGTGCTCGGTTCTCTAATCAGTCACTAGAGGACAGGGTAGTTAACTGTGTAGATGGGAGACCGGTAGCAGGGGCAGAAAGAGCAGGGCTGCTCCACAAGGGAAGACAAACCAGAAAACAAAAACAACCACATCACAGGCAGGGCAGCAACCTCACCAGCAAGGGCACAGTTGCAAGCAGGACAAGCAGAGCAGGGATGGCAGGTGGCAGCAACAAGTCCCAGTCTTGAAAGCAAGTCAGACTCAAGCATAAGTCAGGGCCTGAACATAAACCTACCACAGCATGGTTCAGGGAAGGAAGGAAGGCCCCAGGCCTGAGCTTATACAGAGCTCCTGAGCCATCGGGTGGAGGGTGTGTGCCTGGAGGCCCCAGAAAAGGCTAATCATGGCAATTAGCACCTATTAGCACCCTCAGACCAGGCCACCTGGCTCTCTACTCCCCTTCTCAGGCTGTTTGAATCAAAGACTTTATCACTGGTTCTCTGCATACCCGAAGAGGGAGTTAATATTTTGATTTCTGAAGTCGTCTGGATTTCCTCTGTTAACGCAGTTTTACTTGTCGTAAATGTATTAATCAGACTCCTGTACTCAGCCCTCATCCCAGATGAAGTTTGTAGTGACTGAGCTACAGTCACTGGCTCTTGCACTTGGCTTTGGGCCTTTCAGCCCAAGAGAATTGTTTCTGAGACTCCTCCGTGGCTCCCTTTTCAGTTTGTCCTGAAATACTCTGCTTTGTTCTTTTCCTCATGCTTCCATCTGGCTCTACTGGTGTCTCTGAAGCCCATTTTAAGGCTCATAAGTTCTCAAGGAGTGGAAGAATAAAATCAAGCCTGTGAATTATTTTGAAGGCCTTTAGACTGGGCATGGTTCTGTGCGGGTAACCCAACCAGAACTATACCAGGTCACACAGGAAGCACAGGGTGAAGCACAGATTCGAACCCCATATGATTACTGTCATGTTTTCTAGACCAAAATAAGCACCCTTATAAAGCCATGCTTACTGGAGGGAGATTTGCAATGTACTGCAGCTATCCAGAGCATTCTTGGGAACTAGCAGTTGAGGAGAGACGGGGTGGTTGCTTTAGCAGAACTGTGCAGTGCTGTAAGTGCAAAGTCATGATGTGATTATATGAAAGATGGAAATCTGCACGGCTGTGCAACGTGCAGTGATAAAGGTGATTATAACCTCCAGTTCTCTTTAACTCACCAAGGGCAATGGGGTGACAGGTTAGTTAATCAATCCAGAGGAATCCTTTTGTGCTATCTTTTCCATCAGCAAAAGAATGAAAGCACAGAAGATGAAGATGATTTATACCCAGCAAACAAAGGCATAAGAAGCACAAAGTGCAGTTGGCTCAACACAACTTAATTAAAATAGACATTGCAGGAGACCATTGATAATGCCCTCTGAAATCTCTTCATGTACATTGAGGGCTCTGCTGGACTCTGACTGCTAGGTACAGCCTCCTTGTGCTACTGGAAGGGGCTGAATTCCACTCACAAACACTGTATGGTTTATTCCTTGGTTGGAAGGTCACACAAAGATCTTGCATGCTTCTCAGCTTGAGAAAATGGGGCTGTGTGAGGACAGGAGAAGTTCAGGTCAAGAGCTGACAATAGTATTTTTGGAGCTCTGTGACTGTCACCTTATTTGGCCTAAGTCAGGGCCAGCCTCTTGGCATCTCAGAGCAGAACTGATCTTTGAGATCATTCATAGGACAAATATTAGCACCCATTTGAGTATTACTAACATCTAATAATGATGTAGAAAAGAATAGGCAGCCCATATGGAAGAAGGGTACAGATCGTATCTGCCTGGGGCCTGATGATTTCATCCCCTGGTGCTGTCTATATTAGGATTTTTGTATGGATGATGTAGCTTAGAGCAACCCCAGAACAACTTTAAATGATAACGTCACTGGTTCTGATCTTGAGAATCATGGCATTGGAAACAGTTTTCTAGTACTGTGCACTTTCTAACATGCTAATTAGTTTGCTTCAAGAAGTAGTCATCATTCATATTTGTATGTTGTATTTGAAGGTAAAGAATAAGATTTCCTAAAGCAGTCATGGTTAATGTTGGTTATTTAAAGAGGCATGGCGAGAAATTGTCTGATTAGCAGAGATTGTCCGATAGCAATTGTCCAATACTGGACATCTGATCCCATGCCTGATCTTCAGTGAGCATGAAGGGCTGTTTGTTACTAGTGCTAGTTTCAGCATTGTTGAGAAGTCAGTTTTTATTTTGTCAGCCTGTACATGGGTAATTCTCAGTTCCTCATCCCGTGCTGCCTCTGTGGGGTAGTTAGCCTGTTCAGAAAGATGCCCCACAAAAGATGTTCAGTTTTAGTATGGAAGGGCTAGAAGCAGACTACAGTGCTCGTTAGAAACTGGCAAAGTCACTGGCCCTTATGTTGCTTCTCTGAGAAAATGGGTAGGATGTAATTCACTTCATCACACACAACAACTGCTTGGCCATGTTGACATTTGCAGCCCTCTGGGATAGCCCCAGCTACTGACCTGTTTGCTAAACATGAGTTCAACTGTGTCAGTTCTGTCGAAAACTATTTTTCAGCATTTGTGTTCAGAGCACACTATTTTGCAGAACCCCAGCCATGGTTGTTCTCTTTCTTGGAGTAAATAACCTCTCTGCTTAGGCCATTGAAAACCTATGTGGTGAATGTCCTTCATGTCTTTTATCTGCACCATGCCCCAGCATTCTCTGTTGTGAGAAATCACAGTTGTTCATAGCATGCCAATTTATCATGCTTCGGGTCCGCAGGCTGTTGGTGGCGCTGTTTCTGAGAGGCTGCATGGCACAGAACGACCCTGCTCCTTTAACCTTTACTGTCAGTGCAACGAACACCCTGGTCTACACAACTGCATTTCTGCTTAGAAGCAAAACTCAGAAGTGCTGTTTCCTGTTCAGCAGAAACAGCAATATCTGCCTTGGTCTGGGAGGGAAGCTGAATCCTCAGAGGCACAGAAGCCTGAAGCCGTTTCCTTCTGTCAGTTATTCAACTGAAGTCACTGGGAACTACTGAGGACGGTAGTTCCCAGTAATTAGAGATGCCGTGCAGTTCACCACAACATGACAGCACTATGCTGTATGCAGATTCCTTCAGTAGCAAGTGATGTAAGTTACGCACAGGAGCGCCTGCAATTTTTTTGAGCTTACTCACACTGCGAGCAGTGCAGATGAAGACCAGCTTTTTATTTGTACAGCAGCTCTAGCACTGACTTTCTGGCCCATCAGTGTTATCAGCAGTTGAGATTTGCAACATGAAGGACAGCATTTCCTTCTTGTGGCTCTATATTGTAGGCATCTGCACGCTTCACAGACAATCCCCACATATCTCCAGCTGAGCAGGTCTGAATATATATTATGTCACGGCATTTCAGAAACAGCTAATCCCTTCCACTGAACTGGCACACACTCCAATGAGATTGTTTTGGCGCTTATGTTTTATTCAGCTACATGAACTGACCTGAAATTCAGCAGAAGAGACAAATTCATGGGATCAAGGAAAAGCTACCTAACTATAGTCAGAAATAAGTTAATTTATATTAAATTGTATCTTTTCCAGTGATTGTATTGAACACATATATGTGGATATGCAGCATGAGAGCAAAAACTTGATGGAGACAAAAAGCTGATAGTAGACCAGAATTAGACACTGGTTAGTAACCAATTTAGAAAAAGTCAGTGGTACTGTGGGCTGCATGTACAGAAGCATTTTGATGCAGTCATTTCTTGAATACTATGCTGAGTTTGGGCATTTCGTTGTCAGTAGAAAGAGGTCAGAGCTGAAACAGAAGAACTGATGTCAGATCAGTGACTCGGAATGAGCAACTTGTGCAGTATGAGAAAGATTAAAACCATTAAACATGCTGGAAGAGAACTGCAACTTGTCTCAGCGTAGTTTCGCTGAAACCACTGGACCCACAGTGATTTACACCAGCTGAGGATCTGAGCTGGCTAGTTTAGTTTTGGCAACTAACCAACCTAAAGGGTAAGAACGGAGCTTAGCAGTCTGCAAATTACTGAAGGCTGTTAAATACCAAGGAGGAAGCAAAATGATTTAATGAAGCACACAAAGGTGTAACTAGAAGTAGTTGGACTTAATTAAGGAAGGGAAGATTGTAAATGAATACACAGAAAGCTTCTTGCTGATGAAATATGACAGTCTGCAGAATCACCTTTACTTGAAATTTTTTTAAAAGGTGTGATGGAATACAAATGTCCTGCAGGTTGAGAGAGACTGTTTGTTTATGTCACATGCGTTTACATCTTCTATGGGACTGAGCTAGCTGAAGGTTTTCCAGTTTTGGCCTCATTGTATCTTATACATCCCAAAGGACAAGCCAAATCATGCAAGCATACAAGCTTCTTACCGCATGCATGTTCTCAAGTATGTCTCGGAGTCATAAATACGTACCTATTGTATGGGTTTGCTCCTTTTAACACATATCTGCTCCTCTCCGGTCTGAAAAAAACCCAGCTAGTATGGCGTGCTTAGCAGAGGATGTGTTTTATGGTGAAAAGGAGAAAAGTGATGACCTACTTTATGATTACATGGAGAAAAGTGATGATAAATATGTGGCAGGATAGCCTGTTCAGTCTTTTGTGAAGTTCTCTGGTCAAACTATCTTTGGTTTGTCTCACAATTCTTCCAAAACGTGCGGTGAAGGCACATTTAAAGTACCTGCGCAGTCCCTGGCTAAACAGAAACTTGAGCTCAGCTAGAGCATTTAGGTTATGCCCACAAGGGAAAGAAGAGCTGCAGAATCGTTATTGCACCCTCTGAGTTAAAATCAGTAGCAACAGACGAGGGGGAGGGACATTTCCATTTGTGAGCAAACTCTAAATCATTAGCTCAGATATTTGAGAGATTGAGATTATCCTGAATTTACTAAAATGGCCAAATCTGAATTTATTTCACAGCTCATTAGGGAGTTGTGTGTAATAAATTACCCAGCATGTTACGTTCAGCTAACCTGCCAGCTCCCTGGTTTGTTTTATGCTCTGGGTTATGGAATGTGAATAAGCAAACAGTGCTTATTCGACCATTGTTTTGGTGTGCAAAGGCAATAACACAGACAGTGACTTGCTAAAGCTTTTCTTCTTTCCATTGAACCTACAGTGGTCTTCTTGCAGATCTAGAGGTGATTTTCTGTGGTCTACATTGCTGAAGGCTGTTCCCAGTTGATAAGAAAGCACCCCGCTAGTAAAAAGATATAGCTACTTTAGGGCAGGAGGGTCTCTTTTTCTTTCCTAGTTGGTGCCTACAGGGCTGGTTCCTCTCTGCCCAGTAAATCCCACCATCTGGTGGACAGACTTTCCAAACAGGCTTGAGATGCCTTGTAAATCTCAAGGACAGGCTGGGCACAAGCCCAGCCTAGCTGTTACATTATTCACCTTGAGCTGTGGTTTCGTCCAGCTGCATCACAGGGTTGGATGTGGGTGAGATGCTTCAGTTTCCATTTGTACCAACTGTGTTTTTTTGTTTTTTGTTTTTTGTTTTTTTTGGGGGGGGGGGGGGGAGGAGTGCGGGGGGAGGATTAGCTCTGCTGCCTCAGTTTGCTTTGTGATCCTACCTGATCATCTCTAGAATTGTGGCAAGGCATGGTGGCTGATGTGGAGAAGAGCTGGCAAAGCAGGAGGAGCTTCTGTGCATTTCTCTTTTTTTTAATGAATTCGGCTTTTCAAATGGCACTTTTCTTCTAGAATTTAAACTCTTTTAGCTTTTTTTTAATTATTTCCACTTCATCTTTTTTTCCTTTTCTGTTTTATAGTTATGACCTATAATAGGTCTCCACAGACTGTGAAAATGTTTCATTAATTTCTTGGGTCCTTCCTCAGAAAGAACTAATTGATTACTGGAACAGTAATACATATATATGTATAATAGTAATGTATTTATTCTTTCTAATGGCAAAATTTTTTGATGAAGAACAGGGAGCTTTTGTGAGACGTTTCGCTAAGGAATATTTCCATTTTCTGTCGGTGCTGCTCATTGATGGGGTTGAGTTTTGTCACCGGCTGCAGGAGGCTGTGTGGGGACAATTTCTGTTTCCTGCTCTCTGGTGTGTTGGCATTACATCTGGTCTGAATACGAAAACTACACAGATGCTCTGTGCAAATTTCTCTGCTGATTTCGTTAAATCAGCAACACCTATAGCTTTAGCGTTTATGCGCTTATTTTGTATTGACTACACCCCATTCAGTTTTCTCTGAAAAAAAATTAGACAAATATTGGGCATTCTTACCTTATCTCATGTCTCATGAAAGAAATAGATGTGCCCTTACCAAATCAGATTTCAAACAGATTTAGATAGATTAGAGCTCACATTAATTCAGATTCTTCCATAAAGTAAGCAACAATGAGGCCTTTAATTTACAGGCCACTGCTATGGGATCGGTAATATCAGGTATACGAAAAAAACACAGTTGTTAAGGCACCTGAATCTAATGGCCACATTTTTAAAACAGACCACAGCCATCTGTTGCCAAGATGGTTGCACATGTGGCAGCTGGGATTTTGTCCACGCGGGAGGCTGGGTGGCAGAGTAGCTGTAGCGCTGGGCTGGCGGTTGGGAACTGTGGGCGCCTTGCAGCAGGCTGTGAGCGTAACTGTGAGACAGACTGTGCTTTGCCTCAGTTTCACTAATTCCAGCTGGGGAAAATAATACTCCTTTATACATGTGTCGGTGAGAAGTGCTGCGTTACAGCTAGGCAGTAGGACTAAGAAAAAAAGTCACCAGTCTCTTCCCCTAGGCAATTGATAACACTAGCAGTCTCCATCCCCCAAATTTCTGACTAATGTTTTCTGATGCTGACGTAAATAAGGAATGGAAACAGCATGTGCAACAGAAAAGAGAGATTTCCATTTTCTCCAGATCACACAGTCTAGCTTAATTGCTTTCCTGTAATAATATAGTGTTGGATTTATATGAATAATTCAGGAAAGTGAAATGATAAAGTTATCAGCAAAAGATGGCTTACAGTGATTATTTAATGCATTTCATAGATATTTCAAAGACAAAAAGATATATCTGCAGGTGGAATGTGAAATACTGTGCTGAGAATACATACAAATGTATTAACCCTATTACTGGGATAAAGGAAAAATAAGAGTCAGCTGAAGGTAGTGAATAAAACATTTTCATATTCCATGAATGTGTGCTACCTTGTTCTATTAAATAATGAACAAATTCTTTCTTTGAAGAATTCAGAGGTAGTCTCTTCTGCTGTAGGTACACTTTTTTAATGAAAAGGAATGGGAAGACATGAAGAAGATACAGGATTCTTCTCTAGTGGGCTCTCATGGCACTATGTGTATGGCAGCAATATATAACGGGACAGATTTTATGTGTGTATGTGGAGGGGGCTACACAGATCGATGAGTGCTAGGGATTTACATTAGTAAATGTAATACCTCTTAATCCCTTTAAAAGTAAATTTTCCCTCTGCATGGAAAAGCTCTTCTTTCTTTGCACCTTCCCCCACTCTGCCCCAAGCAGTCTTTTGCAAACTGCATGATATGGGAATGGCCACCTGAAATAGCAGCAGGTTAAAAAGAAAACAGGAAATGTTGCAGCTTTGAACTTTCAGGCTACGGTAGTATTCTGTGCTGCCCCTCTGGTCGACCTAGTGCTAGAACTAAGGAAACGTGAGAGTCTCCCTCCCGTCAGAGCAAAATCCAGTAGCTACTGAAATCTTAGCTCCTGAGGGTTTCAGCCGTGCTGACAAAATGTGGATGATGTGGTGAGGAGGAGACCACATTTGCACAGATGGGTTCTTGGAGTGGAGTCGGCCTGTGTGCTTTGCCTCTTGCTCTGAGCATGGGGAGTCTTGTGGCACCAAACAGGATGGCAATAGCACACGCTGCTTTTGCAAGCCAGCCACCAGGAAAACAGACAAAAAACAATGTTTTATCTGGAGAGGCATCTTTCTGCATGCTGAATCCCCACATCCCTTTGAGCAAGATGTCTCTTCTTCTCACTGTCCTGAAATAAGCACTTGTAGGGGGACGGGGGGACCTTGAGCACAACCTGCCCAAAGACCACAGCTTGCCAACTGCCATGGAGAGCAGAAGCTGTAAAGATGTAGGCTTTGAATTTTAGGGACAAGTCTCAGGTCACTCTTAAGTTTGGATGACTGATTGCATTATGCAGACCGTTTATCCGTACAGTAAGTCCTCCATACCACTTATCCTAGAGAAGTATAAGCAGCACTAGAGAAGTGCCCCTAAAATGCCTTGAAGATTTCTCCTGTATTAAATCACCTTGTTAAATAAGTCTTCTTGTATTCTTCCCTACTGAAAGACAAGTTAAAGAGGAATTTTCACTCTTCAGTGTCAGAGAAAAAAAAAAGAGAGAGAGAGATAAAATCTTGATTTGTCTTGTCTTTTTTCCCCCATTCTATTACCTTTTATACTATTCATTTACCCTTTCACTATTAAAATAACTATCTGATGGTGGCATTACTTGGTGAAGTGATGTAGGCATGCTAAGTGGAGTGTGACGGATGAATCCCATAATTTGAAAACCTGGTAGCAAGTGCTGCCTTTTCTGGCTTTATTGACTATTAAAGCTTCGATTTGCAGTGCATACTGTTCCAATGACATGATTTTCAATACAAAAAGTGATTTTTTTTCTGAAACCAAATAGCTTCCCTCTGAGTCCAGGTGGGCTGCGTAATTTTGGGATCATTTATACAGCCCAAAGGAAATACTTCATTTAGTTAATAAAATAGCTTTTCATCTACTTCCTAGAATGTAATTTTTAGTATAGGTGAATTAAAAGCTTGCTTACTAATTGCAGTGCATACAAGTGCCATTATCTTGCTTTCAGTATATTTGTGCCAAAGCTGTTGATGGCCAGGACATGGGCAAGGCAAAGGGACAAATCCTGGGGACAAATTTGTATAAATCCATTTGGTCCTAGTGATCTGACCACAAATCCCTCTTAATTCCTTTCCTCGCTTGCTTTCTGCTCTAATTGCTCTGCGGAAAGACAAAATGATTGTCCTTTCTGAGTAGCAGACAAACTTTTCAGATTGAAACTGGAAACTTCAGTTTTCCTTCAGTGACAGGTTTTTCACTTTAATGCACTAGGAGTGCCTACAAACTCAGCGCATCCCATTTTGGCTCAGTTCAGTTCAGCAGCAAGCAGCTGAGGAGTAACTTTGTTAAACATGTGCTGGGGGGCACGGGAACTTTGCTTTGCCAAAATCTATACTTCTGTGGGGCATGTTATTTTCAAAAGTGGAAGTGCTAGGATTTCATTATGCATTTATTGCCATAGTAAAGATAATTGAAGAGTTGACTTCTTTTAAGAGGAATATTTATCATTTTGCTTGCATAATAATTTGCTGTATGAGAGAAATAAATACAAACAGGCATTTATTTTATGTATTTATTGTTAACTGAAGTATGTGCTGAAAATAGAAGAGCACATTTTGATCTTGGTTACCCACTAAAGAATGACAGTAAATATGCTGGGGCTGATGGATATTTATGTGGGCCTTGTCATGATAAAAAACTTGTCTGAAAGTGTTAACTTTGGAATGGTGGCCTTGTCCTTTGCTCTGTGGTGGCAGATGTGTGCATGAATTCCTCTGAAAATGAGGTATTATTGATAAAATTTTCTAGGCAAAATTTCCTTAACAATATTTCCCTTGTCTTATGTCTGGTGAGAATCCTTTGCTACTGGAAGGTTTTTCTTGGAGCTGAAATCTAAGGTGCAGGTTCTGATTACCTACAGCTCTGCATGCCTTTGCTGAGAGATTGCTAATCAAAAAACTTCGACTATGCGATGACTAAAGCATATCAGAAAGCAGAATTTTTATCCCTTGTGGATTTTGGATGTTGGACATTTAGAGGGATATTCACAGAGCATAACTTCAGGCAACCAACTCCAGTTGTCAGAAACAGTTTCTTTCCCAAGCTGATGGGGAGATGACAACTGAATTAAATGCTTTGATTTGCCTTCTATCCATTGACTATATAGGAAAGACACAAAACCCAGTCTTCTGTGCTGGATTGTGTGAACGGCCATATTTTATTCATTCCAAGACTAAAAAATCTGAATGAGCCATTTAATAATGACTGAATTGAAATCTCTCAAAACCTCTTATCCTGTAAAATGTCACTATCTTTTCTAGGCTTCAAAAGATTTCTTTTTTAAATGTTTCATTCTTATACTTTTAATCAAAGACTTGAATATGCTGTTGTTATTCAGCCAGAAATTTTTTCTTCTGGCTACTGTGGAGAGTGTCCTTTTGCTTTATGTTATCTCTGAGCTCAGCCTCCAGGTCAAATGCTGCTGAACGCCCTGAGCACTTCAGTTTTTGGTGAGCTCTCTCTGGCCAAACACCTAGTCTATACCAATGCGCTTGCTGTGATTTTCAAAATTCTGCCCACATGGTCTTTTCCATTTTTCATTTTTTCTTTTTGCAATGCTCAATCTCCCATTTTCCTCAGGGAGAAATAAGTAATTTAATTTGGTGCATTTAGTAGTCTTACTAATTACTTTCCATTTGTTTTGTTGTTTTAAGTAGACACAGATGTTTCACTGCAGTTTTATATTGTCCTGTATTGTTACTATCAGTTGTTGCATTTCAGGAGGGAGAGATGTAAACTGTACTTCAGCTTCTTTGAGGCAAAGGTTACAAAGCTATTGAAAATGAGACACATGCTGTTGCTGAAGATTTTGCCTTCATGGGTAGCAGTTCCCAACAGATAACTGGGAATCTACAGATATTTTTAGGTAAGAAACTATCAGTATTGGTATGCATGTCTCATGAAGTCTAAAGAGCATCATGGATGAAGGGATCAACTTTTGTCTCAAAACTTGCCTTTTAGCGATATATGGAACGTTATTAAAACAAGCCTTAAGTGTTTTGCTGGTGAAGATGTCTATTTATTAGCATTTCAGCAGTGCTAAGTTAAGGCATGGGCCTGAGAAACCCAGCCTCTCTCCCGATCAAAGAGGTTCACAGATCTGTGCTGCATCCTTCTCATGATGAATCCAGCCCACGTCTCACCTACGGCAGGGGACATGCTGTGCCTGTGCATAGGTTTCCTGAGGCCTCTAATATTCTTAAGAGAACTCATCATTTCATTTAGGTGTGTTTTAAAAAGGTGTGCTTAGTAATTATCATTTAATAACAGAAGTGATAACTTCATCTTGCCTCCTCATAAGCCGTGCAAAAGCAAGGTGGAAGAATTTTGCCGGTTTCATGTTCTGCCACAGATTATTTTATTCTTGGACAAATCTCATGTTACTTTGGTGCTACAGCTAGCTAAATACAAGATTCTTTTTCTGTCAAAAACTGTGAGAGAGATCTTCTTTTGGACCTATTCAGAGTTTTATTTTTATTCTGGCTCAAGACACAGGTTTTTCATTTTAAATGTGTCTTAGTCTGGCAAATGCTCTGAAAGGAAACAGTCTGAAGTGTGGAGCTTGCATTTCCCTGTATTTAGATAGTCCTGCATTGTGCTTGCAACAAATTTATACACCAGTGGACAATCTACTTTGCTCTAAATGCCATGAATTCAGAGAAAGTCTGTGAATTCAGAGGTTCATTAGAAACCTAGCACTTTGCAATATGTCCCTTTATATTACTAAACTGTATATACTACCAGTCCACTTTGCAGCTTGGCACTCTATAATAGCTAAACCTGCATATAAATAACAACTGCAGTGGACAGTGATCGAGTATCTTCACTAGTTATTTTCCCTGTCTGTTGCTGTTCTGCTTTTGCAATGCAAAAGCAGCTTTTTGAGGACAGAATGAAACTCCTAATTGCTGTGTATTGATAGCAGCAATAGCAAGGCAGCTTCTTTATCTGTAAAGAGACTTGCAGGCACAGTCCATTCCCCATGGGGTCGACATAACACCAAGAACCCTGACACAAAGACCACTAAACCAGATGGGCTCAAGCGCAGTGTTGTGTTGCTCGCAAGTGGCTTGCTCTTGGCAGAAATTTGCAGCAGAAGGTAGATCAGAGGAGGGCCTGCTGTATGGCCCAGCGATGACCGTGGTGGTCTGCAGTGCAGAGGAAAGAGGGAGAGGGAGAGAGAGACACAATGCACAGGCAGTCTCCCTCATGCATGCACAGCCTGGTCCCTCCCGATCAGCACAGTAGGACAGGGCACATGGATTATTTCTGGTACATCTATGGCAGTACACAGTTTGCCAGATGTCTGGCAGCTTGAGGTGCTGGGCATGCGGAAAAATAGCTGCTGGTCAGGAAAGAAAAAGCCAAACTGTATCTTACTGCTTTTCGGACAGCATAGGAGCGATGATACAATAAGTTTCATATCATACGGGAAGTTTAGCAGCCTGGCTGGTGGGGCAGCTTTTCAAGTGCAGGACATCAGCCACAGACACTTTAGTCTCCTGCTATGAGATGGCACAGATAGTGACAGGTAGGGCCAGGGTTCTTAGTTTACTTATTTGTAAAAATATCCTGCTTTCAAATTCCTGTATTTCATTAGTTTGTGGAACTAGCATTGACTGCATCAGGTCCCACAAGGCAGTTGAGGATTTCCCCTTTCCACTGGTAAATTACTCTGATTTCTAGCCCTGAGAGATTGCAAACACGATGGCAAATCTTTGGTCACCCTTGCATATATGCAGCGCCTTCAGCATTTTAGAGGACTTCCTACACTTAGGTATAGAGGGAGGACATGGTTCCTACCCAGGGGCGGTACTGTATAGCATTTTTGAAGCTGCTTGTGGACCTAAGTTGCTTTGTGCAAAGGCAAATTCTGGTGAGACATGCTCGTATCTTACCCGTAACCTGCCTGTGATGCTTCCCAGACTGCTAAATGCTGTCGCTCTCCTTGTCCTATCTATCTGTAAGACCCTGACCCCGGAAGGCTACAGAAATTGCAGGAATGCTTTAGAGAGGCAGTTGTCAGCCTAAAAGCAGCATCAGCTATTTTTTTAAAAAATGAAGATAATTCTGGCAGCTGGATGTAAACACACAGTAGCTGTCCTAAAATTATTTGCAAGCTGCTCGCGGTCATTCCTGACTAGAAGCCCTGAATTGAAACTCAGACTCCAGAAGTGTTGAGTGACATGCTGTTGTCCTAACGTGTCAAGCAACAAGTGCTGTCTTTTGGCAGCCTGAGCTTACATATTGGCTTCCGTCAAGGTTTTAAGAGTCTACTATGGCAACCGTCTGTTTTAGCTTTGCTCGTCTTCAGAGCCAAACTACTTACTGCTGAGCTGTCGCATGCTAACTAATGTAAGCAGCAAGCCTCTCTCCTTTCTGGTGTGCCACTGGAAAAGGGAAGTCTGTGCATTGCAGACTTTACGCAAATTAGTCCATTCTTCCCTGCCAACTTCGGTGTACAGAAGCATGTTTTTTTATGCTTTAAAGTGCTTCTGTGCAAGTGTTGGTTATGATAAAGTAAGGCACAAATAAACTGGGATGTGACAGCAACAGAGAACCAGGTGCAAATTGCTTTCTGCACTAAGAATACAAGTGTTGCACAAGAAGCCAAAACATTTGTGGAGCTAGCAGTATCCCTTTGTCTATAGAGCCCAAATTTAAAACCCTGCCCTTTTCACCTTGTTTCAGGCTTCTGTGTGGTGTAAGACCATTATATAGATGAAACGCACGCTTCTTTGGGTCTGTGTTTCTGGTCATTAATAACAGAAATGAGGGGAGGCTTGGAGCTTGCAGGATCCATCTTTGTGCATGTGCCAGGACACGCTGGTGCTGGAGGGGGATTCACCTGCTTTGTGGCTATGGGCAGCCTTCTCCTCAGCATACAGGCTTGACGGGGCCAAAATCCCAAACGGCAAGTGCTCCTGGAGAGGTGTCTGGAGCACAGCATTGAGCTACCAGGGTACCCTGTGCCTTGTGTATGGAAGGCAGGTGCCTCAGCACAGCCTGCTTGCCTGGATCTTGTCCTCTGAGGTTTCAGCGGGACTCAAGAGCTTGGTCATCTGCGTGTTCTCTGAGAATAGAGAGTAGCCAGGAGGCAGGTCTTTCCGTGACTGATTTCTGAATCCTCACCCTCTTTAGGCATGAGAGAAAGGGCCAGGTCACTCTGGCTAACTTGAGAGAGAGACAGCTCTCTGTTTCACATGGTGTCTCTGCGGGCCCTGCAGACGGGCGTCCAGCACAGTTGCTCCTTGCCGTGATTCTGCCAATATCCTCCAGCCCAGCTGCATTTCCCGACAAAAGGTCACCTAAACCTGCAACAAGCAGAATAGCCCCTCTGAGCGCATCCTTCCACGTTGGACCGGGTCCTACGGCAAAAATGCTCTGAGCTCTAGTGAACCTCTTGCTACAACTGAGTTAGTTACAAATAGCAAGTGGCTTTCTCCTAGTGCCTTAAATATCCAAGATTTCCCATACTGCTTTAAATGAGACTAGAAAAGTGAGACCCCAGCCTCTGATGCTGCCTTGTTAGAAATGATGGTTGACATGTAAAACAAAAGGCACTAACCCATGACAACAACAAAACTGGGATAGAGTAACTCCTTCACGAGGGTTCACACAGAGAGTGGTGCAGTTCTGGCAGCAGATGATTTAACTGGATTTGCAGAAGGGACCAAACAAGAAAAAGAAACAGTATTTCAATTTCATGAGTGTACTTGGCTTGGTGTTCTTGATTTTGCTACACGGAAACATTTTTCCAAACATTTCAAGCTTGAAAAAAACTGGCAGTGAATGATAGCTTTCATGAAATACATAAAATCTTCTTTTGTTCAAATGTCATATTCCAAGGTTTCAGGAACTTTGCTGTTTCTCAGAACCATCCTGCTTTGAAAGAAAAATATCACCAGAATATTCTTCAGTCAGAAAAATAGTGTAGAAGTAAAGGACTGATGATCATTTATGTTTTAGTTCAAAATTAATTTTCATGCTGAGACTGAATATTAAAAATGTCATACTGAATGGTAACTT
This sequence comes from Rhea pennata, assembly GCF_028389875.1. Taxonomy (NCBI): domain Eukaryota; kingdom Metazoa; phylum Chordata; class Aves; order Rheiformes; family Rheidae; genus Rhea; species Rhea pennata. The sequence goes on along the minus strand of NC_084666.1, from coordinate 81,126,796 downwards.
TTCTGAGATCTTGTGAGCTTGTGAAAGAAGGAAGGAGGTTATGCTGACAGATATTTCAGAAACCTAATTAATGGAGCCCTGAAATGAAAAAGACTGAGAACAATTTGTCTTGTTGTATGAGGAGAAATAACATGTAACATTTCAAAAGCAATAGAAGAAGACCAATCACCCCAAGAACTTCAGGTGGCAAGGATACGTTATAAAATAGCAGTTAAGTTTCTTTTTGTCATTGTAAACTTATGTTTATAGTTATGTTTTGTGGCAATTATTGATGTTTCAGGATTTTTATACATTCTATATTGGAAAACAAAACCTTTGAATATTTTTATATTGAAATAACTCCTTTAGGATGCTTCAGGTATTCTAGTCAAGGTTTTCTTTTCTCTCCCTGGTCAGAAATGGTTAGAGAGAGACTGGATTGTTCTGAACCTCAATATCTTCCCATCTAAATGAATGAATCTTTAGAAGTGCTTCAACGCTAACAAAAAATGCATATTTGAACAATATTGTGCTTTCTTGAAACTATTCCAAGTATCTCCAAATTTGTCTTGCACTTAATGGTTTTGCAAAAAAAAAAAGAAAGCTGCATTTAATCTCAGCAATAAGAGCATAGAACTGCCAGTTCTGTATTGCTGCTACTTGTGGAAAATGGCTTTGTTTTACTGTAGTTCTTTTCATCATCCTTATTTAGTGGCTGATCAGCTTCCGATAATGTGGTTATTTGATCTTGCCCTGTGAAATTACAATTCATTATCTAGTCGGGATGTGCTCCAGGAGCCGGGATTAAAAAGATGGTGTCAGTAATATACTCAGCTGAAATTATGTGAGGACATGAAGTAAGCCTACATTGCCGCAAAGTACTGGGTATCAGCACCTGTCGTTCATTAATCCACTCAGTCGTCCCTCTTTCCTCTGTGAAGTGTCATGATAACATAAAGCCTGATGAAATGCAGGGAAACTTGCTGTCGATGCTCTCAGGACTCTGGCAAATGCCGCTAGAGGAGATGCTCCCACCTCGATGCTGCCGTGTTGCTTGCTTTGCTGCTGGGCATAAGCACGGTGCTGGGACTGGCGTGGTTTCATCACACATGCCACTGAGCTGCAGAAGTACAGGCAGCGGCTTTCCTTAAGCAGGCAACTGCTCATTTAAATGCTGAGAGCCCGTTGCGAGGTCCTGAGATGAAGCCAAACAGTTGGAAGCAAATTTCTGCCTCAGAGGGAACCTTTGCTAACTGAGGTGCCATTTTCCTAGACGGATTGGCAATGCAATAAGGTGACTGTGCACCATTGCTAAGGCCAGTCCAAAGAAACACTCGCTATTTAAAGGGCAAAGGCTGCTTAGGGAGATGATAAAGGGAAAAAGTTTGATGCTATAGGGAAGATTCTGCAGGTAAAGGTCAATGGAAGGATTTGGTATTTTCCTTGAAAGTAATTCTTGGACAGGTTTCGGTAACATAGTTGTTGCCTTAAAGAAGCAGTAAGGGGCAAGGCATGCTGTGTGCAGAAGGACTCAAACATGGACAGCCTTGGTCTCCCTATCTCTGACTGTCTGCAAAATGTTGGGTTAAAATTCGTAGAAGTCTTTATTTTTCAAAAGTGTGTATGTTTTTAGGCCCTTAGAGCTCCGCTTTTCAAACATTTCTCCTTACTTCCAAGGGCTACATGTTTACCTAAGTGAAAACATGTATAATAATGCATTCCACATATTCACATAATTCTAAATGCTGTGGGTTTAAGGGAAAAGACATGCCTCAAATAGTGAGAGTATCATCAAGAAGAACACAATTTGCACAAATTTATTTCATTTAAACACCAACTGAACACTCTGCATAGCTCTAAACATACCACTTGTCCTCAGAACATTAAGAGATGTAGCAGATCACCTACAAAGTGATCTACACCTACACCTACCTCCTTTCAGTCTCTTCCTCACCAGGAGCCATCTCCTCAGGCTTCCTCTACGCCCCAGTCCAACAGCTGTCTTTTTCAGTACATTTTGACTGTCATCAGATTTAGGCTTTTTGTATAGTGATGTGCTTATTTTGGAAGGGTGGTAGGTGTGTGTTTATGTGTGTCAGGCTGGAGGTCGGGGTTTCGCTTTGTACTTCTTGCAGACAGAATTACTGTGCCGGCCTGTTGGTTTTGCTTATTTCTCTCATGTCTCTCATGGATATCAATAGAATAAGTACCGGCTTTGCATTTGATTTGTACTGTGAATTTGCTTGTAATCAGCACCACCCACATCCCCAAGCTACTAGAGTGGGATTTTAAACAGCTGGCAAAACTCTGTTGGTGTGATGGTAGTAAAAACTTCCGATAGGATCAGTGTAAGCAAGATTAAGTCAGTGTACAATAACTGAATTTTTATATGGGATCCTTAAAAAGAAACATAATCCTCTAAACTCTTGAACCTTCGGAGGATGTAGGTGTAGCTGCAGGATGAATATCAGTTATATTTTCTCTGGCTTCCTAGGAAGCTTTGTAGGCATGGATTGAGTGGGGATACTCCTGAGGGGAGTACAGGGAAAGTTTTTACTTCAGAGCTTGTTTGTGCTAGTAAACTTCAAAGGCAGACACAACTGTTGCAAAATACTGTGCCGATCTACCCATATGTCCAGTCGTGGATGTAGCAGACAGATAAGCTCAAGTTCTGCTTGAAACTCTTGACAAAATGAAGGCTACGTGTTGCCAAGTTTACAATGCGCCATGTTCATTGTGAGTGTAACTGAATTACCCATCCGTGTTTGTAAGGCAGATCTGGAGGAGGGTTTGTTTCTGACTGCCTGTAAGACCAAGAACATTACTTGGGAGGTGGTTTTCTCCATTCTGACTCTTCCCTCTTCAGCAAATGATAAAGTGGTCTGCAAAATGCCAGTTCCTGAGGGCATGACAGTGTTTGCTCCATAACAGCCATGCATAAAAAAGTTGGAAATCAGTCACTCTGCACATTTACTAGACATGAAGGTACAGGGAGTATTATGTCATGATCTTAAGCCTCTCTCAACTCACTGTACCTCAGAGATGCTGCCTCTGCTAAGGCAAAAAGACTTTGTAGGCAGTCTGATAGTCATGATTGTCATTAATGTTAGAGGAGAGTAATACTGGAGACCTCAGACAAGCTTCCAGTCTCATTGTGCATGAAATAAGAAACAAATCCTAAGAGTTCATAATCTAAATGGGTAAAGGGCAGGCAGGGATACAGCAGAGAAATGACATATGCCAGAACTATGCAGAAACTGAATTTCCTTAAGTATTGCCTGTCCTCACCAGCACCAGCTTGCTTCAGGTGTAGGTGGTTTATGCACTGTGTATGTGCGTAAACACAACCAGTCACTAACCTATTCTTTTTAGCAATTATAAAATGTTCTCTGAAGGGAGGAAGGGGTTGAGGGAGGAATCACCATGTTACCATGAATGATAAGCAAAGCATGTTTTATGTCAGCCCCAGAAAACTGTGTACACAGGGAGGTTATGAGAAGATCCCTTCTTTTGCATGCCATATATTTCAGCAACACACAGTCTACAGGCATTTCAGAGGTGTTTCTGAACCAGTGCCAAAGACAACATCTCTGCAGTAGTCTGAGACAAAGAGACAAAATGTTATTTTGTTCACAAGGTGTCCATGCACCCAGAAAATCTACAGTGAGTTTAGATTCATCCTGGCCCAAGGTCAAGGTCCTTCCCCACCAGCAGAAGGTGGCAGGTCTAGCTGCAAGCTGCCAAGGAGGTAGGGCTCTGCCAAAGGAAAAACTCAGTTATCCTCCACTGATGAGAGGTAGTAGATTTTCCGTTCTTGGGACACAAAATGCATCTAGTCCAACTTAAGCTAGGACATGCCCCCTTCCCATATTTCTGGATGCAGGCAAGCAGAATCCATAACCTTGCATCCATACAATTTATTATCTTACAGAAAGATTATGACACATCTCCCTTCCTTGTGAAGTGTCTTCTTTGCCAACACCGTGATTACTCTCCCTACTGATGTGAAGTGTTACTTCACCCGAGATAAAAGTGTCCATATGGAGTCAGTTTTTGGGTATGTGTAAGGTACAGAAAATATCCTAGATGCTTGCTGAGAGTTTCTTCATGAAGTGGTTAGGCCCCTTAGGTTTCTGGTATGTATCTGTTACTGCACCCAGACTGCAGAGGTGTTGGATCTTTCCCAGTCTGACTTTGGCAATAGCTTCTTCACTCTGACCTTACGAAGACTACTGCGGATGTCCTCAGTGGCTATGCTGTGGGTTAGCAGTGAAATCACACATTTTCCATACTCCCAAGTATCAGCATTGGTGGGTTTATGCGCTCAAAAGCAGTGGTGGGGAGAGCGTCAGATTCACACTCTCCAGTTCGATAAACTTTCAGTCATCACGGATGGCTTTTGGACACTGATCTTTTTTCACCTTGTCCCCACCATCCACGGAGCACAGAACTCATGATAGTGAGTAATCCCAGCATGAGGAGCCGCTAGTGCTAGTCCACTGCAGAATGGGTACACCACATTGCAATGCTTTTCATTCAAGAGAAAGTGCCAAGTGTAACATGACCGGCGGCACATTGCTAAAGGCTGACACTGGCTGCAGTCACATTCAGCCATAATTTAATGTCTAGCCGCATTCCAGCTGTCCTACAGTTGCACAGAATCATGCAGGAAAATCACAAGAGAGGGATTAACAACTTCGGGAGAGGATCTTTCTGTTTCTCTTTCTATCCTCTGTTTACAATTTGTTGTAACTTTTCTCATCAGCTGAGGCCTTCCTTGCATATTTTCTCCTAAGGCAAATAGCATTAGCAAAGCCACGGCAGCAATACCACAAATTGAAAGTGATTACAAAATTTATTTCCTATAATTCTTTATTTTTCAGCAGCCTGTGACAGTGTGTGTAGGGGGGTGCATACACGCACTGGTCTGCCGTCTCTTTGGGCTCTTTAGCCGTCCAACCCCAAGGAACAGTGTTAAGTAGATGCATTTGGGAAAGCCCTCCTTGATTGCCAAGCTGAGCTGGGTCGTCCGTGCTCAGCGCTGGCTTGCCTGCGGCTGGCCGGAGGGTGCACTAGATGGGTGCTGCGGTTGCAGAGAGGTGCGAGTGGAGCCAGGGCTCGGCTTGCCCTGACCCTGCTGCAGGGAAAGGGTGAGCCCTGGAGATCTCCATGCTTCACCTGCAACTCTTCCCGGGGCTCAGCCTTCCCACAGCCTCTGAGGGACGTGGCATGGCCTTGCGGCTCTTGGCCGTGCGATGTTTCTGCTGCAGAGCTTGCAGGGTCCAAAAGGTTGGCAGCCTTTGCTGAGGAGCACTGTGAAAAAACACGGCTGTGTTTCACTTTTGCAGCTCCCTTGCACTGACGAGGTCTAGTTCAGACTTCAGCATTATTTAAAATAGCCATAGGGTTGTTTTGTGTTACAGGCTCAGTGCGCTCTCTGTGCCTTTCTTTCCTATTACTTATTCGTTGAGAGATTTAGTTTCAAAAGCAAAAATATAAGTGAAGTGCCAAGTGGTTTTAATAGTGATGCTCCAGAGCTTATTCAATGTGGCATTTTTCTGTTTTTGTGGATAGAACACATTAGATTGTTGTTGCAACCGCTATGGTAGACTTGTGGAGGTTATAAAGTGATGTTGAGGTTGTTGAGGTACGCATGTGCAGGCAACAAAATCCCAGAGCTTTGTGCAGGTTTCTTTGTATCATGTAGCCTTTAATTAAATGAGCAAATGCTACCTGGGAATAACAGTATCAAATTTCATGTACAATACACTGCAATCTTTTCATTTTGTAGCAGCCTGGCTTAAATGCTTAAATTCCTACTCTGCTTCAGAAGTGCATTCTAGTTGTTATTAATATGATACGCATAACAGAATCAACACAATGTTTAGAGGCATTAGCCCCCCATATAATCCATTAAGCCCATTCCTAAACTCTCAACCAGATGAAGCCAGGAGCCAGACAAACAAATTATTGTTAGTGTTTTTACAAATGAGTACATTGTATCAAATTCTTAAATCCAGCCTTAGACAGCTCAGTAAAAAGAAGCTAAAAGCATAGCCACAGTGTGCTACCTAGCTGCAAACACATTAAACCTGACATTGAAAGGGGTGTAGGTGGTACCATCCTATGGGGATATGTTGGTTCAGAGCTCCTTTAGCCCGGGGATCTCACTACTTGTCTGAAATACAGTTGAGCACTTGCTCCCAGCCCTTCTTCCCTCAGCAAAATGAATGGCAGAATCTCCAAAAATGCGGCACTGAAGTGGGTGTAGGAGACTTCAGATATCTGCCCTGCTTCAGGCTGCATGCACCTGCGCGTGCTGAACCCCACATACTTGCGCCTCCGCAGCCTGTGTCTTGGGGCTTTGCTCCGGTGCTCTCTGGCATCCCAGAGCTGGTGGGAAAGGAATAATCCTGCTTCTGATGTATGTTTGGAGTGTGTGCAACGAAAAACGCGATGTGTGAGGGGCTGCTGACAAGCATCCAGAGTGACAGAGCCGACGCTCTGCTGCTGCCTTAACAGCTGATGTTCTGCAGACTGAGAGGAGCTGACCCGTTCTCTGCGGGGGGAGTGCAAAGCATGACCAGAGATGAAAAGCTACTTCAGTAATGCCTGTAGGCCCCAGCTGAGGTCCTGTGAAGCCTCTTTGTGCCAGGCTGTCTGACAGTGCACAGTAAGAGGGAGCCTCACACAGAGAAGGCGTGCGGAGCGACAAGGGAAAAGCAGGAGAAAAGGTAATTCCCTAAGACCGCAGAGGAGGTCAGTGTCACCACCAGAAACTGAGTTCAAAACCTTGCCAGCCCCTGCCCATACCTGCCGCTCTCGTCCTGTTTGTCACGGCACGCACTAGTCAGTGTTTGTTTAAGGCAGTGCTTTAGAAAGCTGCAAAAAAGTCAAGTGCGGCTGCCACTTTTGTTGTGAAAATACCAAGCGTTCGGTAAAAGAGAAATGATGGTCCTGCTGCATGGCTTGGGGCAGGCCCAGACCTCCCCCCCCCCCCACCACCCCATGGAGGAAGCTCCTCTCAGAGGCACAGCACCTGCCAAATGGCTCGTGTCGGCCGAGCGCCAAGGGAGGAGAGGAGGTAGAGCCACCGTTGGAGAAGCGTTATGCCCATCTGCATGGCCCCTTGGAAACATTGCCCCCATATATGGCAGGAAATTCAGCGCGAGCTGAAACTGTCAGAGATGATTTAGTTCTTGCTGAGTGCTCTTTGACTCCTCTCAGAAGCCCAGAACGAAGCTGAGGTCAGGGACTCGGTGACTGTTGGCTGCTGGCCCTGCCACAGCTCTGGGAAGCTGCTTGACCCCCAGCACGCACCCATGTGATGTGACAGATAAATCTCACCACAGGACTGATCACTTGTCCCCTCTGTGCTGGGACTCCCCTCCGCCAGACCCAGGCAAGGTACAGACGCTGCACTGAGAGCGAAGATGTGTCTTTTGCCCACTAATTAATGTTTCACTTCATGCACTTTTACATAGAAAGCGCTGAATTATTTTACATCAAGCCAGAAAAAACAAAGCCATTGGTGACATAATGCACTTGCTGCATTAACAGCAAAATCTCCACTGATTTTTTGCATCATCCTTTTAGACGTTAGGTTGTCAGGAGTAACTCTATCCCTGATTATTTTTGGTAGAGTAACTCTCACCCACCTTATATGCAAGTAATCTGTTTGCCTTCAGTCAGTCCCAACTCACTGTGTATAGTAATGGTGCTACAGTCCAGCATACAGTCTGGACTGGTGCATACAGTCCTAGATCCGTAACTTAATACTATGAAGAAAGCAACCGTTACCTTCAAGGAAGCTCTGCTAGTTTATGATGTCAGCTAGGGATTTGGCTCTGTAAAGATTATTTTTTATCAAAATACTGAAATTGCTTATCATTGGCTTTGACTGAAAAAATAATACATGTCTGTAAGCATTTTTCTGGAATAGATTGTGATCTTCAACTGGTCACCGGTCACTAATTACATTCTTGCCATTTAAATGTCTGCACTAAATCAAAAGCTTTTTTTTCCAGAAGCAGCAGCTCAGATGTTATCATTTTAAATAACATTTTAAATATACCCATTTGTAACGATTGCAACACCAATATCTTCTATGCACAGAAATCAGTTACAATCATTCTTCATTGCATTTGATTTGAAATCAATCTAAATATATATATATATACTACTACATCTCACCAATTCATAAATATTAGGGCTAAAAGGGGATGTTACATCAGTTTGTCTGATCTCCTGTATACAGCTGGTATATAGCAGTTTATGCAGTTTCCCTGTAACAGTCTGTACCAAGTAAGCGTATCTTACACATAGAATTGGGACCTGACTGTATGTTCTGTGATCTTCATGTAGCTGTTTTTATTAAGCCTTTTACAGTCACACTATAATTTGTCACTATCCATGTTTTGACCTGTTTGTACCAAAATTTCTGCACATTTATTCTGCCGGTATATTGCTTTCTGCATACTAGTGATTCCTGTCGCACCTTTCATCTAAACTTAGAGAGACAGGTGTACTTCTTTGATCACAAAACAATCTTGTCTAAGAGTTTCTTTTTTCTTTAGATGCTGGCTTGTTTAGCATCGCTAGTAAGGCCCTAATGGATTTCAGCAGAGCCACAATTCCATCCTTCGTTTATATTAGATGACTGGCGTTGTTATATCTGTGCATTCCCACAATCAGGGCTTTCCATTAAAAAAGTGAATGAAGGCATTTCAAAGGCTGCCTGACTGCGTCAACTAGCAATAGGGATTTTTTTCTCAGACCTTTAGCTACGCAGAAGTTTGTCATGTCATATGCACATAAAGCATCTTAGGTATCAGTTGGGGTTAGCCTCTGTAGTCTAAACAACTGGCTAAAGAATCGTAAATAAATGAGACAGTATCTCTTGGTAGTGATAGTACTTTGTCACTGAAAATGCCCATTGCTGTTCCACTGAACTCGAACCGGCTCGCAGGTTCAAGCCTACTAACTCACTGTTTCCTTCTCACATGTCTTTTCCGTGTGTCTGTAAGCAGCACACGGATTTCATTTATGCTGGTTTAATCCTGCCAGGACTTCAGCACATATACAGCTTGGTGTGGCATGGATTATTCCATCAATGATGACTAGATGACTCGTACACATGAAGATAAGCATGTGTGTGCCTTTGTCAGGAGAGGAGCTTTGCTCTGGAAATTATATTCAACTTTTGCCGAACCTTTTCATTTGTTTTCTGTTATTTCATAGGCCTTCTTGTCATGTGCAGCTAGGCATGATATGATGACCACTACATTTTATGCAAATAAGAGCAGACTCAAAGATGAGAGACTTATTCTCTTCCCTCCTCTTGCCCCACACCTTCCAAAGGAGATACAATATAGCTGTGTCACTTTTATCTTGTTGACTTACTTACAATTCCTTAGTAAGCCTATGTGATCTTTATGATAGTGACCATAATTCAGCTGAGGTTTTAAGAAACAGGAATATATCCAGAACTTGCTCTATGCCACCACTGAAAACAGCTGCCTGCCTATCCACATAAAGAAATCTGTGGTGCCGTTCTAACACTGAAATCCCAGGTAGCCCAAGAAGATTTGGGAAGAATCTTATGATAGAAAAGTGCTGCTGGTTTATATTATATGAAAAAAGTCATACAGGGAAAAATGAAGTGTAAAGAAGACTTGGAGAAGCGCTTTCAGAGAAAACATGTTATTTTAAAGAAATCCTTATTTTTACAAATAGGGCTACTTCTGTTGCAGACTTTCACTGTGAGAAGCTAATTCTATGGAGAAAATAAAATGATAAAATGATCCAAGCCCTATTGTAGGCAGGTTCTGTATCTTATGCATAACTTCAAGATTACTAGTAGTTCTGTCGGCTTGCGCAGTACTAAACTTTTTGAAGTACCACATTTTTACTTTTACTTTAGTTAAGTTTCCCTGGCAGAGCCGATAGGAATCCTCTGCTCTCATTAAATAATAGAGTTACTGGGTTCCTTGCACTCAATATAGTCAAGTACAAACTGCTCTCTACATTTCTAAGCAACCTCTAAATTTTGCTGATGAACTCCTGGCATTTTGCTATTTTAACTGCCTCTGTCCTCTATGTACATCAGCAAATACTTAAGAGAGTAGATGATATTTGGCATCTTTTTGTAGATATATATTTTAAATATAAAGTTATTAAACATCTGTATGTGCGTGCGTATGGACACTTTTAAACATCTCTCCCAGTAGATAACATTGGAATTCACTGCATTCATTCCTGAGTCCTTCTGGGCTCTGGAATTTCAGGGTCTGACTTGTTACATTAGGGAATCCAGATAAAGGGAGCAAGTATGATGTGTCATTTCAAATGCTGGTATAAATAAAAAGACAAAAAAGAAGCAGCAGCAACTCAGCACATCACAATAGCAAGTTAAATATAGACAAGGATTACAGAGCTATTGTTTTCACTCCTGCTAAATAAGACAGTACTCTTAAAATGGATCGCCACTTGACCTTTCATGTCTCATCAGTCCGCGATTGTATTTAACTGATGCAGGGAGGCAACAGTTCCCCCTTGGACCTGTCCCTGGTTGATATGACGATCGCTCTTGCTGGGTCACACAATGCATAGAAGGCATAAACCCAGCGCTCCAGAACACAAGAGGGATTTTGCAACTCTGTCTGTGCCCCACAGTGAGGCACGCTCTTTTTTCAACTTCTCCCAGCTCGTACTCTCTGCTGGCCATCTCAGATCGCCACCGGTTCTCAAACATTCAAAAGTTACTTACTTTGAAGTGGAAATCCTTGACGTGCAAAGCAAGAAGCAGATCTGCATTGTGGACAAGGTGAGTGCGTGCTATTTCCAGCCCCTTGGGGATGTGCCCAGTTCACAGGGTGCCATATTACAGATTCTGTTTTCTCTCTGCTGTGATCTTGTTCCATACTGGAAATCCTTTCAGTCTTCCCTCTGGGAGATACTTAAGACTTCTCATGGTCCTTGGCTGCTTTTCCAGGATTTTTACAGAATAAAACTGACAATGATTTCATTTAGACCTCCTGGCTGCTCTGTCGACTCAAAATACATCCTTTCCTTGTCTCCTGAGGCTTATGAGATTACAGTGTTTATTTCAGAGCATGATACTTAAACATCTATTTGAGAATGGATATTCAATTTTTTAATACATTTGCAAAGCTTAGTGTTTCTGCAATGCTATGGACTCTTGTTAGTAACCAAACTGTTAGTATTCAGCTGAACACTACTTAAAAGAAATGGGCAGGAACCTAGCAACCTTTTTCTCTTTTTTTTTTTTTAAAAAAAAACCAAAGGGATTTGGCTAAGAGTGTGGAGTTTTTTTAAAGTGAATCGAAAACCATAAACTACTATCAAATTTTATGTAAGGAGGATGAGAGAACTAGATAGGAAGGATTTACAACATAGAAAGCAACAGCTGAAAAAATGCTTCATAAATATTTTCATCACAGTTTTTGTGATTCATTGTCGCTCAGCAGAAGGGCTGGCTTCTTGCATGCTGTGCCATGAAAATGAGGATCCCATTTTTTTTTAGATTATGGGAAAATAGTAGAGTTTTGAAACGTACTGTTTTGCTTAAAAAAAACAAACAAACAAAAAAAAACCACTCCCTTATTCTCACTGGCAATATCTGGAACTGGCGAATAAATTTACTTCAAATATTTGGTCCAATTTCTTTGAAATATGTAAGGTGGTCTACTACCAGATTTCTGGTGCTCCTTATCTTGTAAAGGGTCCTTTCATAGTCTGTGTGCCTACTTAATGGTAAATGTATTCATTTGTTCACTCTTAATAGAGCAAAATATTATATGAGATTTTTTGAATTAGCCAAAGGGGAAATACCTACATAATGATCAAACAAGCATGAGGATTTTTACTACTGGTTCTAATTATAGTATTTGTATTATTGAATTCACTGAGAAATATTTATACAGTGATTAAAAAGGGTTATCTAAACATTATACTGAATAAGGCTCCAATCCAATAAAACAATTGAGCATGTTTCTTATCTTAAACTTTCCTATAGCCTCATTAAAATAATTATACTAACAGAAACAGATTTAGACCAAGAGTCACATTTCAGAAATCCTCCTTCTGTTACACACGGGAAAACTATAGTCTGCTGGGACAACGGCAGACCTACGTTTTAATCCTGACCTTAATCTGAGCACCTCCTGCACCTTTCCCAAACCGTGGCCCGCATACTCTCAGAAACCTGTGTTCAGTTGTACGTGGCCACAGCCAGCCCCTCTGAGCAGGGACCTTTCTTAAAGAATTTGTATTTTGAGTATTCACTCCTCTAGGAGTGTAAATCCCTTAATTTGGGCTAAAAAGCCCTCCCTAAGGCAAGCCCGAAAGCCTAGAAGCTGAGTTCCTTACACCTGTGAACACTGGCTAATATCGGTGAATCTTATTTCCATTGGCTATTGGAGTAAGCTGGAGACTTTTTTGCTGGCTCTTGCATCATCTCCTGCTTAATTATATAAAACATTGATACAGACCCAACATGACACTTCTAACGCCTGTTTTCTGTTTGTATGATATGTCGTACGATTAGCTCCATTTCTTAGGGTTGCATGTAATTATTTCTTGTCAGAATTTATAACAGGAGAGAAAAGGGAGCATACATTTTAAAATGTACGTATTTATTCTCTCATCACATATTATTAGCCGTTCAGACTGTGTGATTTAGCAAATGCATTTGTAATAGCTTCAGATTAATAAATCTGAAGGGAAGAACTATATTATAATGGCAGAGAGAAGACCCCTTCCTTTCTCCACCTAATGGAAACACAGGCAGATGATTAACGCAACATGGTTAAATACCAGCCACTGCTTCTAGAGGGTTAGTTTCTGCGACTCTTGCATAGGCATATGAATCCCATTCAGATTAACAGAAACTCTGTGAAGTCTGCTAAGTGAGGGTGCATCCAGCACCGTCAGGGATTTAGGAGTGGGGTCAGCTCACTCACTCTGTGCTCCTGGGCAATCAGTGGACATCAGTGCGCTTCAGATCAGGCATAATAACTAACTGTGTGAATTAATTCCCCACCTGTAACGTGAGAATGGCGTTATCTTTGGTTTTCTTGCCCTTCTTAAACATTGAGGAAAGATCAGTCACTTAATGTAAGCGAGTTGAGGGGTTAGTATAAGGTCTTGATCATCTTTAAATTCTCAGGGCTTGATAAATACGGGATATTTCTATACAGAGGTAGTCCTTTCTTGAAGGTGTCCTTGCAGGAGAGGGCAGGATATACTGACCAGCATATCATCGCTCCGACTTGGGAAAGGAAGGGCTAGGCGTAGTTTAGTGTTGCCCACTTAGGGCGCCACAAGACCCACAGCCATGAGACTGGCTTAAAGGCACAAAATAAATCCATATTTGCCTTCTGGTTTTTAAGATTGTAAGGTACATTCACATCACACTCCAGACTATTCCACAGTCAGGAAAGCAGTAAAAGAAGAAAACCCCAGACATATTATCACACTGCCATTTCCTCCAGGACCTGGGTCTTGAAGAAAAATGCCTAGTCTTGCAAAATCTGAATTAAATTCACAGGAGTCAGCAACACTGGCAGTTCTTTTTGCACATGTCTACTTTGGACATAAATTTCTTTATAAAAGTAACATTATTTTTATTTAGTACTGTCAACCTGCTCTGGGGACTTTCTTTCTCTGCTATGGATATGATGTTATACAAGTGTTGTGTTGCACATGAGCTTTTCCAATGTCTTATTTTATAAAACTTAGAAGTAAAAAAAACATGAGGCCTCCCCCCCTAGACTTGCTCATGATAGAGAAATTAACTCTGAGGTGAGATCTCACGAAGAAGTGCCATCAGATTTGGGGGATGGGGAAAGAAGGGAGGAAACACAAATCTCTCTCAAAGCTTTTTGCCAGTTATTCTTCAAAACACCCCCAAGCACCTCGCAGCGGGAGAGCCGGCAGTGGCTCTCTTTAGGCAGAAGGGACTACCTTTGAGAGGTGGGGGAAAGGCCTCAAAAACAGGATGGAAAGGTAGTTTAAACCTAGGCTGCCGCCCTCCCTGATGGTCCTTCGAAGCAGCGTATGAATGCTCAGAGGAGGCACCCGTGAGCAAAGGCATCCGCACTCATATGGCATGGCATATATAAATTGGTGCTGCTTTTTTTTAAGCTACTCGGTAGTTGAAACAGGACTTATGGGGGTTTCTTGCTACAGGAGTAAAAGAAATATTCAAAAAGAATAAATTTCTTCTTTGGCCAGTGTAAAACAGCAGATGAGCCTAGATGATCACAAGTCCCCTTTTTTTCCTCACAGTTTATTGATTTCTATGGATGAAATTCCTGTCTGTACAGAGGAGAATGCATGTAATTAGTGTTGATGAAAATTCTTGTTTGAAAGAGAACACGCAAAATTCATTAAGTCCTAAAAATGAAAAGAAATAATTCCTTTATGTGTTTTTTAACAAATAATCCACATTTTTCATTGTCAATAAGAACTTATCAGAGACACATAACTATTCAAAAACTGTTTTACTTGTACATTATTCCAAAAGCCCAATGTAGGTTAGTTTTCAAGTTGTTGATGTGTAGTGATGTGATTTATAAATGCTGTTAAGGCAACTCATAACTGTTTCTGTTTCTGTTAAAACATTCATTGTGTAATATTTTTTCCCTTCAGATTAACCTGCAGTAAAATGTATTTTCCCACAAATGCAGTGCAGTGTGATTAATTTTGCATGAGTTGCTTTTAAGGCAGAAAGTGTTGCACAATATATTTTAACTGAATAAATCACCTTTGGGGAAACCAGCAGAGAAAGCTCTATTTCCCCCATCGGAAGCGTCAGAGCCCAGTAGCTTGCGTTTCAGCCCGTGCTAGGTAAGCTGTAAGCGGAGGTGCATACCCACCGCTGTACGGTGGAAGTGCTTTCAGAAGAACTGCTTCAGGCCTGCGGGGGAGAACCTGCTCCGTGAGCTGTGCCGGACTGAGCCTCTTTCCCTGGTGCGCTGCAACGGTTAGGGAAGCCTCTTTCCTCCTGCTGCTTAAATGAGCCCTCCTTTGCTTAAATGAGGGCAAATCGAAAGAACTGATTTATTTCTAGTTTTCTTACGATTCATGAGTTCCCAAGCCAGATTCCAGCCTCTGGAAAACCCAATTACAGATCATTACCTGCTTGAGGTCAATAACAACGTCCGTAGTTGTTAGCAAACCCATGCTGCGTGCTTGCGGGAGTGGGCGAGCCATGCTCTGCCTACGGCAACTGCAACCCTAATGTGACCATGGTTGTTTCTCCTAGAGGTTGGGTAGGGGCCACCCTTTCGTTTCACATTTTTGTCTCTGCCAAAAGCAGAGTCTGTGCATCTATCCAGCTACTTACGTAAGCAATTCTTCTTGCTGTTTAATATTACACTGTGCATGTTCTTCTACAACTTCAGCCACCAAGATGAGTTAGGAATCATTCTGATTGCTCTGAAAGTGTTGTGTGTCCCTGTCTGAGGGAGCTTTTCTTCGTAAAGCACTGAAAGCAATACAGTCCTAGTAGCTGCACACTGTGGGTTAAAAATTGCAATGGAGTTGCTCCAGATTTACACTTGCATGACAACACAATCCAGACGCATGCAGAAATCACGCCGGCAGCATCAGAAATCTGTCTGTCTCTCCCGTGAAGTGCAGCACTGTCACAGAAAGTGAGCAGCCAAGAAGAGCTCACCAGCTCTCTTTTGCATAGACATCTCTAGCAAATAAAAATAACTTCTCTCATCATGACTTGGAGGTTATGTTTTAAATATCACATTTATTTTAGGTGAGCAAATGCAATCGTTAATTGAGGCAATGGAACTCTTTAAGGATACGCCCCACAGTACCAGGACTTTGCAATTTATATCAGACTCTCCTAATTTGCTTCATTTGTAACATTGGAGACATGCTAGAGAAGTATGGTAAGGAAGCCCTTTTTCAGGAAAGAGGTACAGATTTTCATTTAAGGCAAGAGCATGCTACAGAAGTCCATTCAGCAGCTTAGTTTTTTTCGTAACCTGCCAGACATCATTGCTGGGGAAAATAGCAACCAGGCAAACCACCCACCTTTCCCGGGACACCAAAAATCACTATGGAATACTACGTTTGAAAGGTCTCCTAGACATTTTGAAGACGCTCAGAGGTGTTTTTTTGATTGCCTTGTAACTGCAGTGCTTACTTATAGCCGAGCAAAATGCCTCTGAAGCACTGTCCCTGCTGATGTCCTGGTATTTTATATATGCCTTTCACAGCTCAAGATGACAGGAGAAGATACAATTTTTAGAGAATGAGGCCCCATTTTTAGCTATTTAACTGGTGTGTCTTTATTTAAACATAGAAACTGGGGACCAAATTTGAAGCTCTCATACAGTCCTGTGTGTTTTCCTCTAGGACTATGCCCTCTCCTGGCAAGTCTACCTTGTATAGGTGTGTTTCTTTTGTTTTGTTTTGTTTTTTCGTCTTGCAGTTTAAATATTTAATTTCACAAGACTGTTCTTCCTTGTGGAGACTGAGCTGAACCCCTGTGCTTCCACAGCTGCCTCATTCATGCATAGGGTTTTCAGGAGCATCATCTTTCTCATTAAAGCAGTCTGTCATCAGAGACATCCTGCCTCCTTTTCAGTGCCAGAGCTGCCCGCAGGAATTGAATAACCCGCTGTGTCAAAGGAGGAGACTTCCTTGGGGAGACCACGTGTTGGTACTACAACCCACAGTATAGGGATTCCCAGACCAGTATGAATGAGGGGATGCAGCCACTAAACTGGCCAAATGCAGCCTCATTGCTTGCATGTCCTCTTTATTTCATAGAATCACAGAACAGCTGAGATTGGGAGGGACCTTTAGAGATCATCCGGTCCAGACCCTCTGCTCAAGCAGGGTCACCTTGAGCAGGTCCACCCAGTGCCGTGTCTAGACAGATTTTGACTATCATCTCCAAGGATGGAGACTCCACAACGTCGCTGGGCAACCTGTTCCCTTTGGAACAGATTCCTTCTTCCCTTTCTTTCCTTTAGAAGGAGGATTTCATGTTTTCACAGCATCCAGCACAACAGGGATCTGGTCTCTGCTGAGAGGCATTGCAAGAAAATAAAGTACATTTACAAACATATTATAAAGTCTATGCATTTTCTTGCCCATAAGAATTGAATCTTATGCCTACTGCCAGTGCTGGAGGTGATGACAATAGTATTTTCTTCCTCAGTTATTAGTTACACTTGGCAAAATATCTTGTAGCTAAACATATTCAAATTCTACTTAAGCAATGCATTACACTGATTTCTTCCTGCTCCAGTAGACACTCACTTCCTTTTTATGTCAGTATAGCCACAGACAGTTTCCAATGAAGAGAGGCAACTGGATATACTAATTTCTGCTTGCTCTTTGCTGTTACCATCTTTTTTTTCCAGTACGGATTTGCAGATGGAATACCTGGAGAAACAGTGTTTGATTTACCTAGGAGAGAGAGACTGGTCAGGGAAGAAGCTTGCTACCTTTAGGACATTTAGCATTTGTAGAAGGATAACTTAAAGAATTACAGATGCCACTACAGAAGACTAATGCTTCAGCTGATGTTGATTTTCAAAGCTTGGAAATGTCTTTGCATGACAGGTTTTATACAGCCCTTATTTTAGACAGCAAATTATTAGCCGGGGTCGGGGAGACTGAAATATAATAGACAATGCTCCAAATGATGGCTCAATTCAAAGTTCAGTGAATACAACCAAATGAATTCCTGAGCCATCGCGGATGCTCCAGCTCTTAGTGAACATGTTCTGGCCAACAGTATGCTTTTTGTAGGTCTGTTAAAAGCAGCCATGCTACAACAGGAATGAGTATTGCCAAAAGTATATCTGTTGAGACAGATTCCCAGCTAGTGTGGAAATGTCCTATTTCCCAACAAACCTGACATTTTACCCTGGCTACACATTTGCCTTATTGCATCAAAGATAATTCACGGATAATTGCAAATTATGAATGTACTGGAGCAGTATAAGACCGTAGGGAGCTGTAGGTGTTTTAT
This sequence comes from Rhea pennata, assembly GCF_028389875.1. Taxonomy (NCBI): domain Eukaryota; kingdom Metazoa; phylum Chordata; class Aves; order Rheiformes; family Rheidae; genus Rhea; species Rhea pennata. The sequence goes on along the minus strand of NC_084666.1, from coordinate 81,108,786 downwards.
TAGTCTAATAGCTAATCAGCACAACCCATGATGGAAATTTAGTTGTATAATGATATGTCATACATGCATTATTGTAGCATTAAAATACTCCTGGCTGTGATTTATCGGTCCATTAGAATATGCTCCAGGTTCTTTCTGAAATCTTAGTCCAGTGATTCTTCACAAAATACCTGAGCCGTATAGTAATGGATCTATGAATACATAACAGTATATATGAATACTATAATTATATCTGTCTACATTTACACAATGTTTATTTTTTTTAAACTCCTTGAAACACAAGCTTTGCATTTTAATATATACCGCTCTTGGGCTGCAACAAGAGAACAAATGGTGACAGTCAGAGAATCTGTAGCAGAGAGGCAGCAAACGTCCCTTCATAGCACTTGGTACTCTGAAAAGTATTTAGCTTTCTAGACTTCCTAATGCTGTCTAATTATTCCCATATATCACCTTCATTTCCCGTTCTTTTCTGCTTCCAGCCTCTTACATCCACTCAGGCTGCTTGTCTCTCCATCTTTCTCCAGCTGCTCTCCCCAGTGTAGCTTCAGACCTTTTGGTCAAATTTAAATAAACCTAAAAGAGGAAGAGAAGCCTCAGAGATGACTTGGTTCCACCTGTCTCGTGTGGAAAAGCAGGTAGCTGAGTGTTTTGGGGGCAGCAAGGACAGGCAGGACGCAGCCTGCCTTTGCCAGGAGCCAGGTGGCAGCTCAGCGTGCCCATTTTGCCTGGGCGGTCGGCAAGCACGGGGCAGCAAAGCAGCCGGTTTCGTGCCCAGTGGTGGAGCCATCGCAGGAGCCAAGGAGGGAGCCATGGCAGGGATCTGGGGTGACAGCAGCTGCTACTCATAGAAACAGTTGTTTTACCACTGCTGTGTCCTGCTGTAAATTTTACTTCGAGTTTTTTGAGCTCTTTCCTGTTTCTGTTTTCATACAGTTCCCCAAATAGTTCATGGCCCTGTTGTGCTAAGTGTTGGGCGACTTGCTTGGGTGCAGTGTTCGACTTTCAATGTTGGCAGTCTGCGTAGACATAACCAAGCCAGCAGGCATAAACCTCTAGAGCCATCTGAGAGAAGAGGGAAGTTAGATACAGAGAGATTTCATAGCTAAGTTATATACTTAATTTGTGCTGGGACTGGCAATTCACATCAAAACAAAACCCTACAAATCACTTTTTTCTCCTGGGAAGAATTGGTTAGAATAAGACTTTTTTTAAAAAGTCTGTTTCCCAAACTTTGTTTCCCTTGCAAATCACAGTGGAAACAAATGAGGTTTGAATTTTCCATGGAATAGAATTTGGGAGAGGAGATTACATTACAAATTAATTTTGGAATATATCAATCTGCTGTGACACAATAAATATTTCATTTCAACTGCAGTTTGTATTACAATTTAATAGTACATTTATTTGAATATTATTTCATATCAGGTTATTTCCCATCACTTGAAAGGGTGTTATATTCTTATACACTATCATGATTGATGTGTCATAAAATAATGCAAAAGTAATGAAAGTTCCATGGAGATGAGAAATAAGAGAAATGAAAATATCACTGTGGTATGAATTTTCAGTATATTCCTCAAACAGGGTTTCAAAATGAAGCCTTTACTATTTCATTTTTTAAAATTTGAAGTCAATAGTAATTTACACATCCAAAGTTTTTGCAAGAACCATCCTATTTTCCAGGTAGCAAAAAGTGTTCTGAGTGGTTTTGCTGTGGAGCTCTCCAGACGAATACAGAAAGCCAGGTTTCTTCAGCCAAAGGTTAGAAGGCAAAGAGACATGTCGATTCTAGTCAGATTTGCTCAGAAATAAGTGAATATGTTGAACACTGTAAAGTGTTCAGTTGTAAATTGGGATGGCCACCAAGCCTGCTATCTGTTAATAAAGCACTTTGGCTTTACTTCCACTCTCATCTTTAGTAGAGTCTATTTTTCTTGTAAAGAGGATTCTTATTGGAATAAAACACCCAGCTGGCAGTACAGAAAATTATAACACAAATTCAGAGACAAATGTGGAGTGTGTAAATCAACATGCCTACGTGGAACTCGGTAAAAGTAAGGTTATGTATATTCATAGATAATTCCACCCTGCAGTCACTGGGAATGTTAGTCCGATTATCTCATATGCCAGAGTTCATGTGAGCACGTAATAATCTCTGGAGATTGTTAAGTGATACTGCTCTGTGCTCGCATTTTTTTTGGAGCAGACTTGAGCTAAAACTGAATTTGGAATCTCTCGCACTTCTGGAAAGACCAGCTTGCGATCGGAACTAGCTCTTCACTATACTGCTTTCGCCACACTCCAGATTAAAATATTCAACTTCATATAAAACCGTCTTGTAGTTCTGACAATACTTGTCTATATGCAGTTACTTACATGTCGTTTCCAAGGTAGGGTCATCTATTTTTATCTGTTGGGACATGGCCAGCACACTGGTTCCCCAGGCTAACAAGAGACCGTTATGGGACATGCTGAGAGAGGCTTTCACAGCACCTATTTTTAAGACTATCTTTCAAAATTAACAGTAAGAAAAAATAACCAGATCTGGAAGCCAAATTCACAATAAATGGCAATCAGTTGGAACGGGGGTTTCCCTGATTAACTTGCTGTGAATCGCTGCCGATTCCTAATACTGCAACATTTTTCCCTAAGCAAGGACAGGATGTGAAAGCAGCTGTGGCGAAGGATTTGCTGAATGCTGAATTTGAAAATTACCTAGCTTTCCCATTATCTAGTTATCTATTTTGGGATCAGCTCCTCAGCTACAATAACCTGATGTCATCCCTTTGAATAAATATACCTTGGCCAAAGACGTGGCTAGCTGTGGTTAATGGACAGTTGGAGTGGCAGAATTTCTGAATTTCTGCAATCATGGAAAATGACTGCCTGCTGGAAAGTGCAGTAATAGTGACATTTCACAGAGATAGAATTAAAAAAAAAACATTCAAAGAGACATGTTGAATGAAAGACCACTTATTTGTGAAAATTCTGTTATTCAAATTCTTATTGATATTCTTCTAACCTCTAACCCCTAAAATAATTCTTCAAGGCAAGAACTGTGTGATGCAATTACAGACAGATCACCCAATTTATTGTAATTCCTTCACTTATAAATGTGAAAGAGCTATGAAAATGGGTGACTATCTGATTAGCTTGTACTCACAAAAGGCAGTATCCAATTCCTGTAATATCTGCCTTCTACTTAGGGTTCTTCCTTAACCATAGCCTAAGTTACTAATATGGTATTTTAAACCTTAAACAGAAATGTGGTGCTTTGTGCATTGCGGCATAAGGGAAGGATAGAACTGGAACTGATGACCCAGAATGGGCTTTCATTCTTGAATTCCTAAAAAATGAAAAGTTGCCTTGAATGGAAAAGTAAAATTATTTTTGCTAGGAAAATGCAGGAAAAATAGAATTAGAGGTCTTAAAATCATCCTTTTCTGAATGAAAAGTGTAATGAATGCAATGCATACCTGTAAAATCAGGATTTTTTGCCTTTTTTGTGAAGAAAAAGTATTGTTGAGCTTTATCTATGATGATAACTTACTAGAAACTTAATTATATATACAATTTGGTGTTAGACTACTAGTTAAGGAGCTGGAGGGAAAACTGGCTTGACCGTCAGACATAGGAGATCCATGCCAAAAAAGAGGTGCTTCTACTACCCAATTCATCTTGTTCTAGATAAACCAAGAATGATCTTTTACTCTCTTTTCCCTTTGCATATCTGAAAAATGATGAACTAGAGGAAAAGGAAGGTTAGAACACTTTCAGAAATAATTTAAAAGAATAAAAAGGAGGAGGGATTAATAATTACAGTGGAGTGTTTCAGGGTGTTTTGTTCACTTAAAACAACAGGTGATAAGCGCAGATGCTGTTCCAGTCTTTACATTTCTTTAGCTTCTATTGATGTACAAAGAAGAGAACAAAAGATAATTAATGGAGTATGAAGAGGACACTCTTAGTAGGAAGCTGATGTCTCAGCATCATCTTCTAGTTGATCAATATTAGAATCTATAACTCTACTGGTTGTTTTATGAGGTCTTTTAAAAAAAAGGACACAGAATTATCAAGATCATAAAAAAATATATTTCATTCTTCTGTGGCTATAGCCTCTTTGCTCTGCCTGGGAAAGGGCACTGTGATTCCTCGGTGGCATAGCCTGCTCTGGAGAGAAATGCATTTGCCTTGTTTTTCCACTTCAGGTCTGTATGGCTTTTCTCAAGTGAAGCGAATGGCAATCCTCTAAGCCAGCTGGCCCATAAAAAACACGTCTTCACTGCTGAAAAGCAGCACTGTCCTGAAGTCAGTGCACGCTTAACCGGTGCGGCAAGTGGAAAACCTGAGCTCTGTTTTGTGCTCGTCCTGCCCCATGAGCGTAGGCAGGTTACAAGTCTTGTGGTTTCCCCCAACTTACTCAGATGAGCAGCTCTCCAGAGCACCAGTTAGCACTGACTACTACTTACCAGAACCCAGCACAGTAAGATACTGACCTCCCACAGGGATGTAGACACTGTGGTAATATGGCATACTCTATTCAGAAAGGCAGAGCATCCTCCCTCTCATCAGAGAAAGGCAGTTCCTTGCCTCAAGATGGCAATGTCACCTCTGAAAAATCTGTCTCCACCCGCTCTGCGATAGGACACACAGCAGGTTTTGGTCTGCAGTCTCATGTGCCGTGTGTTTGTTACAGCGCTTGCATCCATCTCTGGCAGATTCTGGGCTCTGGACCTTGCAGGTGTGAAATTATTACATATGACAAAGCAATCTGAGGTATTTTTTAAAGGTTTCAAAAATGTAAAAATAGATAAATAAATTCCTGTCTGCCCAGTTCAAGTCCACAGCAACTGTACAACTTAAAAAAAAAAAGGGGGGGGGGGGCATGTGCAGACTATGTGATGTTCTACTGGAAGCTGTGGAATGATATAAGCTTAGCACATGCAGATGAAATGCTTTGCTTTTGTTTTTGCACAGAAAAGATAAAGCTGCTTCCTGTACTGTCCCCTGTGGCTGCTATGGCCACCAGGAGCTCCAGGGGGAATGTCCCTCTATTGCCTCAGGATGATTCCACATGGTTTGGGTACAGCTCTGGCCTTGCTGATGCCAGGGCAAGATCTGTCCTTGGTTTCAAGGATTCCAGCCTCTGATTTGGGTGCTGCTATTATTGCTTATCAGGCACATCAGAGAGGCAAGTTGGGCTTTAAGTAGAGATTCACTTAAGAGCAGTTTCTGCAACTAAGGACTTTGGAGTGACCAGTAAATCCCTCTAAAACTAAGGAAATGAAAGTGAGCCAGAAAAACCTGAACTTTACACACCAGCCATTCACCAGGCACCATTTAGCACAGGTATCACCATAAAGCTTTACGTTATTGAAATCTCTATTGAGTTATCTGCCTGTTTATATTATTACTGGAAAAAAGTTGACTTACTCCTAGCATTAGTGACACATATATTGCATATTTGTGTTGGTGTCAACTTACATAAGAGCAAAACTCATTTTTTTCTACACTGATTTGTAGCTCTTGAGTCAGCAAATTTATTTCCTTGCATCAGTATTTCTCCAGACTCGCAGTTTTTTTCAGGAAAACAGTCTATTTTAAGGTGCTGACTGATCTCCACTAGCAGAATGGCCTTATGTTCCACTCTCTGCTCTATGTACAGTTACTACTACAATTCCCTCTTATATCACTAAGCACATTTTGAAGAAGTAGGACTAAGGGCTGAAGATGATGCCAAGAAGGAAGGATCAGTAGGTCAATTTATGTGTGACTGCATAAATTCTAGGTGATGCAATGAAACAGGGAATGTGGTTGCCCAGAAAAACTCGTTCAGTTTTTTAGTTTGAAGGTGGGAAGAAACAGCAGCTTCTACAGAGCAGCAGGGTTAAGTTCCTGTGTAACTACTGACAAAGTGACTCTGCCAGGTTTTACTTAGACTTTAGGAAGAGACCCATCTCTGGTTAAGCTGGAGATGGGAGTGAACCCAGACTGATCCATGACGAATGCCCAGCTAGGGAAAATGGTGTGCCAAGGCTGTTTCTCCAAAGAAATCCTGCTGCTCTTCACGAGCAACTCAACAAAGCTGCTGATTTTGTTATAGCTCACTGTCACTTCATACTGATACTAGCCTGTGCCATACAGGTGCCTAATGTCTCCAGGGAAGGAAGTTTGCTGTGTTCTGCCATCGGTTCTTCTAGTGAGGTCTCTTGCTACAGCCAAAGCAGTTCCCCCCAGTTAAGATTCAGTTACTGCTTAGTCTCTGTGCTTAAATGAACAGGTAACAGACTATTAAATCAGCATCATCTGCAAGAGGATGGTCTCATTAAGACTAGAACTTTCCCTCTGCCACCTAGATTTCAGACTCGATGTGCTGTTTCTGTAAGTGTCCCATTCATTTTCTGTATGAATTCAGGGTACTTCTCAGTCTTTCACTCCAGCAAATTCATACTGTGTTTCTCAGACAATTTGTACAAACTGTATTAAGAAATCAATATACATAATAAAACAGAGTCTAAAAGGCCTCAGGATTGCCATCCAACACTGTAACACCTGAATTGCTTCAGTGCATATGAATGACAGCATGCAAAGGCAAGCTGATTTCAAGCAGAAAGAACAGAATCTGACCCCTTTGCTGCTGGCCCTTTAGGAGAGGGCCTTCATATCACTAAGACCTGGGTCCTAGTATGCTTGAACCTGACTTTTAAGCTCTCTCTTCAAGGTGTTCTGTTGACTGGATCTTGGGGGCAGTCACTGCCTCTGCAGGGACAGCAAGTTTCCCTCTTGCCTGTTGGGATTTTACCCTTCTATTGGCATAACAGGGCTGGCTCAGGTAGTATGTGAATCAAATGCAACCATTTTTTAATAATAACATATCAGCATGCAAACACAATTGCTATTTGCATTATCATTGCCTAAAGCACTTGGAAACAAACTGAATCATCTCTTCATTAAATAGAAGGAGGGGAAAAGGGATCCCAGAATGAAGAAAGAAGAAAAATTAATCTGCTTGCACTTTGTTTTCTTTTTCAGGTACCTCCATCATCTACCCTTCTTGATGTGAAACACAAATTTCACAAAGCATGTAAGTACTATTAGGCTGGAGGCATTTTTAGAGGCCTTTCAGCTTGGAAAAACTGTCAAATTTATTTGTCATGAGATCTTGCATGAAAGCTGAGACTGGCTTGACACTTCCAGTGCTAAATGAGAGCAGTTCTTGGACCAAGGTGCTACTGTAGCTATCACAGACTTGAGAGGCTGGAAGGAGAGGACTGTGTAATTTATCATCACTGCCAACGTATGAGCTGCTGCTCATACTTTTCTATCCTCTACTTTTAACATTACACTGTCAACTCAAGACCAAAACTGTGTTTGCCCTCCCAAAGTGTTATATTAGATAAGCTTCAAAAATATTATAGCACTTCAAGCTGCTTATAAATAGATCGTGTGGACCAAATAGGTGCTGTAGATGGGAACTCAAGCACAGAGTGATTAAAGGACTTATCAGGGATCATGCAGGCAATCTGGCAGACTTCTCAACTGACTCAGTGCTGCCCAGTTCCCTAACAGACGGGGCAACCTCACTTTCTTATAGCAATCCTTGTTGTCATCAGTGGCATGGAGTCTAGTTGGAGGCCTGTGGCTAATGGCGTCCCCCAGGGCTCAGTACTGGGTCCCATCCTGTTCAACTTCTTCATCAATGACTTGGATGAGCGGACAAAGTGCCTCCTCAGCAAGTTTGCCAACGATACTAAGCTGGGAGGTGTGGCTGACACACCTGAGGGCTGTGCTGCCATTCAGAGAGACCTGGACAGGCTGGAGAGCTGGGCAGAGAGGAACCTCATGAAGTTCAGCAAGGGCAAGTGCAGAGTCCTGCACCTAGGCACCAGTACAAGCTGGAGGCTGACCTGCTGCAGAGCAGCTCTGCAGAGAAGGACCTGGGAGTGCTGGTGGATGACAAATTGAGCATAAGCCAGCAATGTGCCCTTGTGGCCAAGAAGGCCAATGGTCTCCTGGAGTGCACTGGGAAGACTGTTGCCAGCAGGTCGAGGGAGGTGATCCTGCCCTTGTACTCAGCCCTGGTGAGGCCTCATCTCAAGTACTGCATCCAGTTCTGGGCTCCCCAGTACAAGAGAGACATGGAGCTACTGGAGAGTCCAGCGATGGGCTACAAAGATGATCAGAGGGCTGGAGCATCTGCCCTATGAGGAACAGCTGCGAGAGCTGGGCCTGTTTAGCCTGGAGGAGAGAAGACTGAGGGGGGATCTTATCAATGTGTATGAGTATCTGAAGGGAAGGTGTCACGGGGACGGGGACCAATTCTTTTCAGTTGTCCCATGTGACAGGACAAGAGGCAATGGGCAGAAATTGAAGCACAGGAAGTTCTGCCTGAACGTGAGGGGGAATTTCTTCCCTGTGAGAGTGATGGAGCACAGGAACAGGTTGCCCAGAGAGGTTGTGTAGTCCCCTTCTCTGGAGATCTTCAAGGCCTGCCTGGATGCAACCCTGTCTGACATGCTCTAGGTGACCCTGCTGAGCAGCGAGGTTGGACTAGATGATCTCCAGAGGTCCCTTCCAACCTTACTGATTCTATAATTCTATGATCCTCTTCTTTCTTTCACATTGGTGGGGAACGGAGAAAATAGTGAGGAGAAAGATAACTTCTGGTAATCTTGAGTATCATTCATACTAGAGATATGCAGGTCTATGCAACACTTGTTAACTTGAATTGGACTTCTTAGAACTGCAAGGGTACTTAGGTGGGCAGAAAAAGATGCAACAAGAACTGAAGGTTGGAGGTGAATGCCAGACAAAATCAAATTAGGAATGAAGCAGTTGTCTTCCAACTGGCAGGATGGTTCACTGTTGGAGTAAGCACCTGAAATGATGGGTTTTCATTATTTTTAGAAAATAACGTGTCTTCAAGTAAAGACTAGATGTCTTTTTGAAAGAAATGCTTTAGCAGGATACAAATATGCAGTTCAGAACAGGGTAAGTGGATGAAATATTAGGCTTCTCTTCTGTCTTTAGAGTTTTATAAAACACTGAAGTTCAAGGCTGCTGTGATTGCACAAAGGTTCGGTTGATTAAGTAAAAGGCTGTTGACAAAACTGCTCCAAAACTACTTGTTTGCATTCCCTGTAAGGATTTGTAAAATGGAAAGTAGGAAAAGTTTGAAAGCTCAACAGTTGAATATGAAAAGAGTGCGTAAGATTTAATAGTTCAGTAAGAGTATTTCCTCCCCTCAGTTTGTGAAAACACAGCGCATTTCTGCATAGACTCTCTAAAATCTATTGAAACTGGATTTATATTGATCCAGCTTAAATCAGTTGAAGATCCCTGGCACAGAAATTTATGCCAATTTAACTATAATCAGGTTTTCAATGGATTTGGGTTAAAATAGTGCAGGCTTGTGTATAAGCCCATTTAATGGTACCTGCATTCATATTTAGTAGTACCTTACTCCTCAGATATTCCCAGTGATGTAAGCAGAATTAAGTGTGAAGAAAGACAGTAAGCATAGAAAAAGCATGATCGTAAATGGAAACTTTGACAATGTGACCCTTTACAACACATTTAAGGGCCAGCATATTCCTTCAACGTTTTTTCCGTTCTCAGTTTCTCAGTTGAATTCCCCCGGTTCTGCGGAGCACACCGTGGCAGTGGCCTGTTTCCTTTCTTCCTGTTCCAGCTCATTGCTTTGACCTGTCTTTTCCAACTCGGCCTAGATGCTGTTGTCTCAACAAGGTTCCCCTCCCTCTTCCTTTTCCATTTGCAAAGAACCAACTTTTCCTTTTTATTTTTGCATAGTTCTAAGAATAACAGCTTACAGAAAACAGGTCTTTTAGGCAAGAGCTCAGAAGGGACTGAACTGATCTGTACATGTCTTTGGTTTGCTTGCTATTTCCAGCTAGCTCATGCATTCATTACTGTCATTTCATATGTGTCAGACTCATGTGTTCTTTATAATCTCTTGCTAAAATAAATTCCTACATATCCTTACAGTCTACCCCTCCTTCTTACGTTTTCTTTTGATCACCCATGCAATTAAGCTTTCTCCTCAGCTGGTATCTTGTCAGTGGGTGAGAGGAGCCCCTGCGCAGCACTTTCACAAGCAGCATCTCTTATCACTGATAAGTTTTTGCTGTCAGTTTTAAGAAAGGAGGAAAAAGACAGAATTATGAATTGTGGCCAAGTCTGTTAATCATTAAAATGGGAAGAAAAAAAAAAAAAAAAAGGGGATGCAAATGACACACAGCATGTTACTGCTCAGGAGTTTCTAAGTGAGGTAAACATTAGGTTGGATCTGCGTTTATATGACAGGCAGGATATGGACTCGGAAGGCCAGGAATTAATACTGAAATGCGCCTCAGGCCTCACTAGAGCAAAATTGTCACTGACCGAAACAATGCTGGCAATGCCTGAAGTGTGGTTTCTGTTGTACAGAGGTCAGTGGAGCAGTCCCAGTTGTATCACTGGAGATTCTGGGATCTCTGTGTTTTTCAGTGGAGAAGAATCATTGAAGATAAACTGCCTTTCCCACAGGAATTCAAAGCTTTTCTCCAAACTGAAGAGCGCTGTCTTGGGTCAGCCCATGGTCACTCTAACCACTGCCCTGGGCAGGGACCAGAAGCGCGAGGGTCAGCAGAGAGCAGCAGCTTGCCCTTGCAGCCTCCCAGCCATCAGCTGCACAGGAGCTTCCTGCAGCAGATGTTAGACCCGGCTGCCATCCTTAATACCAAACATCACACCTGCCCACCATGAATCTGTCTAGTCCTTTTTAAACCTATTTATAGTTTTGACCTCAGCAAAATCCTCTGGGAAGGAGGTCCACAATGTAACTATGTGTTGTGGACAAAAGTATATTTTTCTGCTCACATGCTACAAACTTTGACACTTCTGTTGCTTGATGCTTTCTGCTGAAAATGGGTGGCAGCCAAGTGCTGGGGTGTTCACCCTGTACCATCTAAGGCATGTTCAGAGAAGCTTCACTTAAACTGGTGCTGAGCTCTAGGTGACTTTACTGCTATTTTCCTCATTCCCTTTGCTAGTTGGCAGAGATGAAAGCAAGCCAATAAATTTACGTATGAGAAGGAAGCCTCTTGCTCCATTTCCTCAAATGCTTGTAAGGAGTTAGGCACCTAAGGTTTTCTTTATCTGTAAGGATGATGATTTTAATTGGGAAAGAAATACCATGTAGACTAAAGTTTGCAAGCTCTTGTCCCTGGCAATAATTCTTCACCTTTAACTTTTTATTTTATTTACAAAATTCATTGGGCTGGCATGGGGGAATCTTGCAGGTAGAAAAAGAGAAATTGTAATAATGATGCTAATTCAAGTATCACATAACTAAGAGTACCTCTAGAACAGGTAATATAGTGGAGCTAGCAACTAGTTCATTAGTTCATTAAATATTTTCAAAGCTACTGCACAAAAGTTGCAGAAAAAGCTCTTGAAAGTGGAGGAAGAATAGAAAGAAGGAGAAGGGGGGGGTACATGCTCTCAGCAATACTCTAACAAACTGATGGGTAAAACCTCCTCCTGCAGGAGGGAACTAGAGCTACTCCTTCAAGTCACAACAGCTGGTTTAGGGAGATCAGAAAGTGCCCTGTACACAGAAGGAGTAGGCAGAGAAGGCAGGCCAGTTGGGAGGAAGCCTGGTGATGGGTGTGGAAGGAAAAGGGAAAGTTGAAGGAAAAACTGAAAACATCAAGCCCAGAGTGAACTGACCTAGGAATGGGAATGGGGCTCGAGGATAAGGAACATACAAAGCTGCCAGCTATCCAAGTAAAACATGAATTCCTACTCCTTCAGCTCAAAAATTGCAGGCCTCTCCATCTGAGCTAACAAATGTTACACAGAGTATTTAAAATAAGCGATGTCAAAGAAGGTAAATCATTAAGAAGGAGATTGTCAGTAGATGGCACTCAAGAATAAACAGCATCATTTCTGGACACTATGAAACTTATGAGGTTTGCTGCACAGTGTTAAGATCTCTTCTTGCAAGTATTTTTACAGAGCCCCTAAGATCAACGTTCCCTAGAAGACAAGTAATATATTCTGTTGCTTTCTACTAGAGAGAGGACAAGGAGAAAAACAATGCAATTCCTTCTTCATGCTGGAGACCAGTCTTTCTTTCAGCTTCCTCCTAACAGGCTGCAGGGCAGTGTGCTAGGAGCCTGTCATCTGCCACATTTCACCTGCTGCACTCATCCTGCACACATCTCCCTGGAAGTCATAGTGCAACAGGAGGCCCCTTGGGTGTCCTCACCCCCCAGACACCCAGCCTGCCTGCACAAAAGTCAGATCAGATGCTCCTTTACAATCCCTTTCAGTGTGATATTTCAATGAGTACCAAAGCCTCCCACTGACTTCTAAGTAAGTACCTTGAATAAGGTCTCTATTACCTAATACTAGGAGAAGCCGTATCACTGGGAGGACAAACAGTTCCAGCCTCACACAAGGCTTATGCACAGTCTCCCTCTTTCCCTTCCTGCGACTGCTGCCAGCTCTTTTCACCCTCCAGGCTGTTTCTCAGTAGTGCTCAGCTCAGCAAGGCCTGACAAGCTGGAAGGAGAGCAAAATTTTAAAACCAGCAGGTTCTCGCTTATCCTAGGCACTAGAGGATCGCTTCCTGAACATGTTGCTGTGGAGGCCATGCTGGCTTGGTGAAGAGCAAGGAGAAAAATCTCTCACTGATTAGAAATCACAAGGCAAGGCTTATGAGAGTAGCTGAAAGCACATGAAGTACTAAAACTGATCCTTTAGGGACAGGGGATCTTTAGTTTTTTCCTGTCTAAAAAGTCTGCTAGGGATTTTCAAGCTCTGGATCTGCAACTTTCCTGTTTTGAATGAATGACCTCTGAGAGTTCACATACTAGCAAGACTCCAAGAGCAGGGGCGTACGGAAGAACTCCACATTTTGCCAGCCCTGTGCTAAAACGCAAGAGCTGAACACCGCGCTGCAGCTGGAAAGGACGACTGCTCTTACAGTGTCGTGTAATTCCCTTCTAGGGGCTCGCCATGATATTAAACAGCAATGCTCAGAGAGGTGAGAAAGGATGCTGTAGGGATTAGTCACTAAGAGTAGCACCAATGAGAACAGTGACTGCTTAGCCAGCGCCTTGCCTACCGGCTCTGTATAATCAGCACTGTCTGGTAACACAGTCCTGCTGAGAACCTGCAGCTCCTCTGATTTCTCCACACTGACTATTACTGCTGGATTCTCAGGTTGAAGAAAGTTAATGAAATCTGTCAATTTTGATGCCTGGAGAAACTCGTGTGCCTGATGAATACACCTGCTGGGGACTCAGAGAAGCTGAATTATGCTATTTATGGCTCTCCCAAGCTGGCTTTATAGTACTGGCCTGTCAGTCAGCCAGGAGGTCCTCATGTATCTCACAAGATGAAGAGACCCAAATAAGCTGTATCTAGGGCACAGTGGCTTGCAGAGGGATCTTTCTTCTGCTCCGTATTAGGAGATCAAGCTTTGAAAAAAGAGGTCTAGGATCTGATCCTGCCATAAGTGGCCTTGAGCTAGATGCTCTCCATGGACAGATAGGCAGCTGCAAAACATACAGTTCTTAACAAATCTCAAACTCCTTCCTCCCTGTTTTTATCCTAGGTAGTTCATGCTAGTCCAGAGTCACAGCTGTAATCCAAATATGAATGAGTTTTCAAAGGGACAGGCAACATTGCCCCATGCAAGCTGTCTGACCGCAGAGCGCACAGCCCCAGCCCTGCGTCCCCAGGACGGGTTCACAGAGCATGCTGGGTTGGCACTCGCATCGGGCCTTGGTTTTCAATAAATTTTCCACTCTCTGCATTCGTAACAACTCAATTGGAAATTAACAGTGAAGGCGAATCACGAGGGACAGGCAGTTATCGCAAACAGGCACTGAGAAGTACAGTGTTTTCATCTGGATAAATTGCTCATTCATCTGTGTTGGCTTTGTAAATGTAAAAGACTAGATCAGGAGGAAACATGATAAGATTTATTTTATATATATTTTTAAATTATTTTTCTTTTGACTTAGCCATGCAAGAGCTAGCAGTAGAAGACTAGTTTACAATCTCAAATGAGACAATTTTAAGTTTCTTTTACCACATTATGCCTGTTGACACAATTCAGTTTACTAGAAGCTGCTTGAATTTCTTGTTACTGCCACAGTGAGGCTTGTGTATACTTAAACTCTTTATTTTTGGTTTTGCAAGGCTCAGCACAAAGCAAGCAACAGCTCCTACCACAAAAATCAGTCGCTGCCATCTTCCCCCCACCCAGCTCCCAATTCGAGATTTAATCCCTGAGTAAACTGCTTCCTGCCCCTGCAGAACATGCATACTGGGACAGAGACCTGAATCTCTGCCTGGGCTTGCTGCTTTAGCCAGGAAGCCAGCCTGTCCCTTACACTTCATTTTTGATCTGCACGAGAAGTAGTAGCAGGAGGAAGACCTGTCCCCTTATTTCTGGCATATTTGCGCAAACCTCTCCATACAAAATACAAGAGTTTATCTGCTGGTACAGATTTGCGTAATTTGAATTTGTGGCTTATCTGCCAAAATAATTAAAGCACACCTATGAGAGCTTGGAATACTTACACTTCTTCTGTGCTAGCTAGCCAGGAAGTGAGAATGGCATTGCTGACCGAACCTAGTTAAAAGAAAGCAGAAGCCAAACTGAGTTAGCATTACAATATTCACCTTCAAAGCAACTACAGATTTAGCTTATGCTTACTCCCCAGTACAGTCCCTCTCACTTTATCATGCATTCCATGATGGAATCATAGAAAACCAATTTGGCCAATTTTGAAAAGGGAAAGGCTGCTGTGGGAAATGCCCTAGCTTTAGTCTCGGTGCTGTATGGGCTGGATGCCCCTCCAGAAGGTGCTATGTGCTTCATAGACACTTTATTTTGCACATTAGGCTCTAGTCAAACCCTTACATCCAAGCCCTGACCCATGTGTGTCTTGTTCATGTTGCTAAAACCTCAAACTTGCATTTTGGCATTTCTAGCTGGGGTGCTGAATTCCAGCTTCTTGCTCCCAGCTGACAGGCTAGCAAGGAGGGCAAGCACCAGACCAGGCACCTTCGGTTCACTTTGACTGAGCACTTGAATTTCATTTGAAGGACTGTGAAGATATTAAATCAGTCTGAGAATCATCTGATCAGATATCCCTGGAGTTTTGCTTTCAGAAATGTACATGTGTACAAGGAAAATTTTCAATGTGTCCTGAGTTATGAAACTATGGTTGAGGTTCAGCATACCCAGCTTGTTTAGGTGCAGTGTACTTAGTCACCACTTACCTTAAGCAGGACTTTGAGGGTCAGATCTTTAAGGCTTTTTTGGTCTTCTAAAGATTTCACTAAAGGTCTGAGGGCTGACTGGGAGTTTTAAAGTCTGCTGATGCCCACTGAAGGGAGTGTGGGGTTTAAGATTTGGGTTTTTAAGGCTTAATTCAAAATGTGTAGGAGCCATGCTATTGACTTGGGTGAATATTTGTGTCAAGCACTTTTTCAAAGGGGAGTTTCATTTTCCAATCTATGTAATAAGAATAATTTATCTACTTTTCATCCATCTTGGGTTCTTTTGTCTGCTTTGGCTGGAATCCTGTAAGAAATGTTCAGAACTAAGATGGACTTCAATGCATGCCTAATGACCTATTGAACAGGAGAGAGGCAGGTATCTGAAACACCAAAAGTTAGGCGATCTATTAAATGCTTGTGAAAATAATCCGGCCTTCAGAAAAAACAGAGCTATTTCAACTAGCAATAGAAAAAGTGAAGATCAATTCAAAAACTTTAATGGAAATTCACATTATTCCTCTTTTTTTGGCAGCTGCTGTGTCTCATGTTATTGCATTTCATTAGCAGGATTACAGATATCATTTCAGATGAGTAATATAATAAAAGAAAAGGCAGTGAATCTATTGAGACATAGCTTGAAGCAGAACTGGTCCTGTCTGCTCTCTGGGATATTGTTCCCAGCTGAGATTTACAGGGCTCTAACAATGCATCACAAATGACAGCCTATGTAAACAGCTGAAGAACAAATGTGAGGAGCTATTTAAATGCCTCATTAAGAAAAGGAAATTTCATAGCTAGATTCTTTGCTTTTCTTGCTTTTGCAGTAGATTTAATTGACAGATCTCGATGAGAAACAGCAAAATTTGTTTATCAGAATTGCTTACTATTACTCACAGTGGGTCTTACTGCAGTGCCTGGGGCTCATCTGAGAAAAGGACAGCGCAAGGCACTGTACAAGTAATCCAGGCCCAAGTGAATGTACAGTCTCAGGCACAAAGAAGTGTTAAAGCCTACCAAACTGTTAATAGAAAATGCCAAAATACTTTTGATTTTTAAACAGCGCCCAGATCAATTTAAACTCAGGCATTCCTAGGTCACTTTAAACTCAGGTATTCCATTTTTGTCTAAATAACAAAATTCCAGCCTTACCCTGTTGTTAAATGTTTACTGAAGGAATTCAAGATAATAAAAGCCCCAGTGGGTGGTCATGGCTTGTGAAAAAAATGTTAGGTCTGTTAACAAGATGGACGCCTGTTGCTTATAGCAAGGTTAAGATCACTTTAGGTCTTTAAAAGCGCTCTGAAGCTACAGCAAGTTTTTGATAGGAGTTCCCCTCACTCTGGACACCAGAGCTGGGCAGAAGGCTTTACAAAAAGATCCAGCTGTTTCGCATAGCTGAAAGGCCCCAGCAACTTCTTGTGACAGAGAGTCCAACAGGGGCTGGCAAAACGGAAGAGGAAGCAGATCTCCCCTGCTAGAACGAGAGGAACTCAGCTCCTTCCTGGAAATCTCCAGGGGAGTGTGAGAAAAAACTGCAAGGCCCCTGGAGTCACCTCTGCTACACAGGTCAGGGCAGAGGCAGCAGCTTCAGCTGTTAAGCTCAGACTTTCCAGGCTTCAGCAGGGCCAAGAGAAGGTGCTGCGCTTCAGGAGGTAGGGTCAGGTGAGCAGGCTGAGACAAGACAAGACTGTCCTGACCTCTCTGTAAAGGGTGTAAAGTCACCTTCTGATGGTGCTTTTTCATGCATTTGTTTGCTCTCTCTCTTGTTCACAGCCCGTAGGTTGGTTTAGTCTGAGGGGAAAGAAACAGTAAGAACAACCAAAAGCCTTTGATATTTGCTGCTATTTCAAGTTAATGAAACCAATGCATCAAGGACAGAAGCTGAACAAATTATTTACAATAAAAATAACATAGTGAGGAGAATTCTACCTCTAAATTGTCTAAATTAGAAATTGGAACTTTTTGCTGTTGGAGGTGATTCATCATTCAAATAGTTGATGTATGAGCTATTCTGGATCTGCAGCTCATTCACAAGCTGTGCTGATGTGAAATGTGGGCTGGCCTCGGTCAAGGTCTCTCATTGTTACTAATGGATGCAAAGTACCTACTTCTAATTGCTCTTCACACATCTACCTCTGTATCCCCATCTTGCATTCGCTTACTTGCATTCCCCTAGCAATACTGTGCCAATCAACATTAGACTGTGACTAATTCCTATCCCTACCAATTAGTCTCAAGTGTTTGATGAAGGACCCAGGCACCTTCATCCTTTCCTCTTATGTGGGGAAACAGAAGCACAGACATCTCTGGATCACTCAGAAGACTGGGAAGAAAAGCCAGTCTCTGAGCCCAAGTCTACTGTTTCATCCACTGCTTTTCCTTCCAAAATATTTTCATTTCTTCTTTACATGTTTAAAGCAAGCAAACACACACAGATGAACTGATGGGGCTTCTGAAAGTGCTCAAAGGCTGGCTGTATCTGGCTGAGAACTACCAGGCAGGCAGTCTTCTGGAATATGTTCATCCTTAGGAGTGCGGTCCAGGTGCTTCTGGAGATAACCCCAGTATCCATTAGATCAGAGCAGTGGTTGCTCTATTCCCCTGTAGAAAGCTGCTACTATGCCTTTTAGTTTGACCATTGACAAGGACCGTCTTAATGTACACTGAGATGATTGCAGGTGCCTTTATTGAAGGAACATTTCTGATCCCTAAAAAAAAATATATATATAGAAATAAACACATTGCTCTTGAGGTCTTATAGATCTGCCATAAACTTTCCATTATAAACTGAGTCCCTGTGTGAATCCAAATGCAACATACTGGCTAGCTCCCTTCGTATGAGGTAAGTTTTGGATGTGGCAGAGTATAGCAATGTTTTCTGTATCATCAGAACAGAATGTACGACATACGGACAGCTATAGGCAGTAGAGGTTTTCAGAGACCACGCAGCATTCGCCATATATGCTGGGAGGAAGCACCATCCCTCGAAACCCTAAGACCCAGACTATGGGTAGGAGCAGTTATATTGCCCAACTACCTGTGTAATCAAACGCTGCCTGGGCCAGGTTGGTACAACTGGGGCAAAGCGGTTTGCTGAGCAAATTTAAGTCCGTTACGCGTCTTTCCACGCGGCTGCCTTGTGGCGGACGTGCACCAGCCTGCCGGGGGCCCATCGCCAGCCGGGAGGGCCGGGGGCGGCAGGAGCTAGCGGCAGCTTGCAGCGCGCAGGGCAGGCGAAGCCGCAGTCGGCAGCGCTCCGTGCTCCTGCTCGCAGCGCCGCGGAGGCGGCACGTCAGCGCCCTTGCTAGCAGGGAACGACTTTCAGCGTGGTGAACTAACAAGTGAATTGATCAGAATTTAGTTTGCATTTAGGAAGGGAGAACACCCGTCCAAATGTGCTCAGGTAATTGTCGGCGGCACCAGCGTGGCCGTTTGATGGAGAAAAAAGAATAAAAGAGCAGTGCGGCTGTTAGTGAGGAACGCATCCTGATTAGATTAGAGGCTGCAGAGAGAGGTATCCCCTCGACAGGCAAATATTGGAAGAAAATTATATTTCATTAGCATATTTCATTAACTAGCTGACTAAGGAATGCTTTTGAGGAGACATGGCTAGAGCCCGGGACAGGACTCCTCTGGGCCCAGCGAGCACGCAAGTGGCGTATCCGCCCCGCACGCTACCTTCGTTGCACTCTTCCAGCTCCTGGAGAGAGGCGACGCAGACAAGGGAGAGGAAGAAGTCGCCCGCATCGCTCCTCGGAGGCGGCGCGCGAGTGCCGAGCAAGCTGAGCGCTGCCTTGGAGCGACTGCCCCCCGCGCAAGAGCAGCCCGCGCTGCCCGAGGGTGTTACCGCCGTCGCGGAGCGTTGCTTCCAGCCACAGCTCTGTCAGCATACCCATTTTCTCGTTTCCCTGTATTCTGCTCTCGGATTGCTATTAATGAAATAAAAGGTGAGTCTCATTCCCTTCCCTTGCCCACACGCATTAATTGAAATGCAAATCCACAGAGTAAGAGCAAAATTAGCTATACTTTCTGCAGCAGGCCACATGGAAAATTGAAGTGCATAGGGCTGGCTATTCTTTTTTCTTTCCTTTCTTTTGAAGTGGAAAGGAGAAACAATGTTGCAAAAATATAAAAACACTCATGCAAATGTTGCTTGCAGGCTTGCTTGCTTCTAGTTTTTTGCTCTCCCTGTGCAAGCAGCGTGTTTGTAGCTAGTTGTGTTTATATATAATAAATACTAGGAAGGAAGGAATGCTTATGATCAAAATGCTCCCTTTCCAAATTCCACATGTCATTAAGAAAGTGGTTATTTGTGTCCCCATAGCAACTAGAGGTCAAGGTGCCTCTGTAAACACACACAGCTAGAGATCTGCCCTGGAAAGCTCACAGATGAAACAGGTACGAGGAAATGGAAGCTGAGAAAGAGAAGGGATTTACCTATGGGTACAGAGCCATTAAAAACAACTACTTTAGTACCCTGCTGAGAGGTACTGAGGACACACTGGATCTGCTCTTTCCACTGACTTCCCATAAAAACGTGGCTCCAGTTCCAGGTGGTAATCTTCCTCTTTAAGTGTCCTGGCACAGCGTTATCAAGGGTCCTTCCACAGTGAAAACTGCAGCCCGGCTCAAAGATCACTGACCAAGAGGCGAGGATCCAGCCAGTGCCTCCCTGAGAGCTGCCCTGTGCCCCAAAACCGTGGCTGGAAGCAGGGCACTGGTGTCATGCTCAGGAATTACTGAAGCGTAGTGTTAGCCCACTACGTCCCACAGCATTTTCTTTTTCCCACCACTTTCAAGTCATTTCAGCATCCTGCTCTCCTGCTGTTGGCTCAGCAAAGCAGGGAGACGCAAACTTAGCCCAGCAAAGGATGCAACTGTCAGCATGGTGATATCTCTATCTGCCCCTGGTTTCTCAGAAGCGTTCCTGAGAACACATCTGCTAACACCAAGGAAAACAGCATTTACGAGCGTTGCTGTTTAAGGTCGTGGACACGGAATAACTGTATTTGCTCGGCCTCTACTCGTCAAGGAAAGACCTTGGCAAGTTAGTTTTCCGCAAATCTGTGTGTCAGAGTGATGTCTTTCTCTCTCTGTATATTATACCAGAAAACATCTTCCCTACACACACTATTAGGTGAATCTTCCCTAGCTACCTCTTTTTATTGCTGCATATCAAATATATAACCTGATTTAAGGTGGCAGAATGTAGTTTAGCCAGGCTCAGTTCACACGAGCAAGTGCTGTTACATTTCTCAGCTAACACGTACCTTTTTTTTTGTGATATAAGGGATGTCAGTGCCACAGCGTTACTCAGAATTTCCTATATTTCTGCAGATTTTAACAACATGCTGCTGATGATTAATTATAGTAATTTTGTTGTTCATATCATCCTATTCATATCACAGCAGGTATCGCTTGTAATTATTAAGCCTATTTGTTATTAGAGATGCATGAGTGGTGAAATACAATGAGAAGCAAACAATTTAACTGATAATAAAATTAGCCGTTCATGGAAAGTCAATCTGCTAATTATCTCCGAACACTGTCCATCAGCTCCATTTTGCATTTCTTAGGCTCCTCACTCCCTGGAGGAATAGCTTTTGCACAGCTGCATCCTAAGCAACACAGTTAATTTGCCTGCAGAGGAGGCCTTCGTTATGTTATACCTTTGCTCTCATACAGGTTAACTCAGCTTCATAAATACTTTGTAACAAATGGGCATTTGATCCCATTATAATTTGCTACGAAACAGGCAGTGCGCTAAAGAACTTTCCTAAAAGGATCTTTATGAAATACAGTCAAATTGAGAGGGACCCCTCCAGCTTCATAATTATTGGAAAATACCTACTACTTAGTTTTCTTAGGTTTTAGATTTTCAAAACCTGTGGTAGTTAAGCTGTGGCGCATGCATTAAGGTCAATTTGAATCATGTGGATAAGAAGTACCTTTGGGAGCTTTAAAAATTGCATATGGGCTTTTAAAGCTGTCCTTAGTTCCTGTGATTGTCAGCTGATTCACTTACTGACATTTTAGTGTAAATGCAGTGAAATAACAAACCGTGTGGGCAACCGGACCAACAGAGCTTGGTTTTCTATGCATTTCATGGGTGCAGGCAGGGGGGGGATTCGCTGGTGTCTCCTCAGTGGATACAGTAAGCGGGTTTTTTTCCACTCACCCGACCATGTTTACAAAACAGAAAGAACTGCATGTATTAGAGACCTGTCTCCCTCTGTCAAATTTGACCAAGTTATTATAAACTTAGAAGCACAGAACCGTGTAACGTATCAGTCAGCTGAAGACAAAGACTAAAGACTGTGTAACAGGATATGGTAGATGCAGATGACCCATCATCGCATATGAGTATTGGCAGCTGGGCATAGAGCTGAAGCTGTCATTTTAGAAGTGTTTGGATGGCTGTTTAACAGCACTACCTCCCCTGTTCTCACCCAGTATTTCATTAGTTGGATATGGTCAGATTAAAGGCAGCTGTCATTTTCTGTACATCCTTCTCTCTAACATGTCAGCTTGCTTATGTTACAATTTTTGTTCTGGCAGGTACAACAAATAACTTGCCTAATCCAAAATTTCTTATTTCTCCTCATTCTTTTTTTTTAATAGAATATTAAAAGTAAACACTGAGTCACTTTCCAAGAAAATATTATCTTGTGTTGAAATTTAATATGCTTTAAGGTTATAGCATTAAAGTATTTTCTATAATTAATGGCCTTATGCATATGTACATGCAGCTGGGGGTGGTGGAGTTAAGGACATGGAACCAAGGTTCTGCACCCTCAGGTGAAGGATCAGTCAAGAGGAAAGAAATAATCAAAGAGGAGATGGAAAACCAGGAAGCCATTTGGGTGGCTATTTAAACAGGCTTCCGAGGAAGAAACCCACAGGGACTATCTAGAGTAATATGGTCTACTGACCACCATGTGGAGCTCATGGCTGAGCTCTGATGCACAGTCATAATACTAGTAAATAAAGAGTAAGTACAGATATATGCCTGACTTTATACTCCTCAGGAGTCACAATATACATGGCAGTTAACCTCTGCAGGAGGCACCAAGAATGAACTTGGAAGTAAATCCTTTTAATTATTTAATTTAATTGATTATTTTTTAATTATTTTTTAAAGGAAAAGACGAAACCCCCCACTTTAAACCGGAGGCTAAGGGA
This sequence comes from Rhea pennata, assembly GCF_028389875.1. NCBI lineage: Eukaryota > Metazoa > Chordata > Aves > Rheiformes > Rheidae > Rhea > Rhea pennata. The sequence continues at coordinate 81,086,298 of NC_084666.1, read as the reverse complement.
GTTGTGCCAGATGCAGGAGTGCAGAGAGGCCCTCAAACGCTGCATCCAGTTGCAGCTACATGTGCTAAGACTTGGGAACAGCCTAGCCAAAGTGCACCAGTGAAGACTGAAAGTAGGAGACCTTCCTGTTCATGCTTAAACCAGTGCAGTTACAAAGAGAAATGAGCTCTCCCACCCCTTTGGCACAGCATTTCTACTGAACATTTCTTAGTAACTCCCCTCCAACACACATAATTAAATGCTGAGAAGAAACACATCCCAACAGCTAATTCCAGGTCCCTCCAGCAAGTACACACAGCAGCCCAAGGCTGGCCTGGGGACCAGGGACAAATGGTGGGGCAGCACCTTGCCCAAGCTCACCACCGATGAGCAGCAGCAAAGGCACAGACTTCCATCTCTCTAAATCGTTGAGTACATCTGAAAATAGTGTACTGAGGCTAAAGCACTGAAAACGTGGGATGACGTGCCCAAACGCACGGCCTCCAATTGCCCTTGTGAAGATTATGTGCCATACCTCAAAGCACGCTGCCACAGGATCAGGTAAATTGGCTTTTATTGAAACATATTCTCATCTAGGGGGCAGGGGAAGATTCCAATTTAACGCAAGCACGATGTGTTTCAGGCTCCTAAATAACTATTGATATCTGCTGTCCTGGAACAAATCGTATCTTCCTTGACAAGTCAGACAGCTGCTGTCTCTCTGTCTTCCCTTTGTTGTCTTTAATAGCCAAGCGTTGCTGTGGTGCCTTGAAAAAATATTTGTGACTTCCCGCGACATCGGGCAGATGGGTCCCCTCCCTTCCCGCTAGAAGCCCTGGTTCACGGGTGCACCCAGTGCCCGGTGTTGCCTACAGAACTCGCCCTGGCCCCGGGTACTTTTGCAATGACAGCATGCTGGGTCCCGCTCGGATCCGTCGGGACGCAGCGCGCTGTACAGCTCCCTGCCCCTCTACATGGCAGCTAGGGTGGGGAGCAAGCTTTCGTGATGCTCATGCAATCGTTTAGGTTGGAAATAACCTCTGGAGGTCGCGTGGTCCAGGCTCCTACTCTGAGCAGGGCCATCTTTAAAAAGTTATACAAGATTATTCACTGGCTTCTCCAGCTGAGTTTTGACTGTCTCCAAGAACGATGATCCTACAGCTTCTTGAGGCAACTTGTTCCCATATTTGAACACACTCACTGTGAAGAATATTTTCCCTTTGTTTAAGATATGGAAATACGGGTATCTTAAATACAGGAATACTAACAATTGTAACACAGGTCTAAAGAAAACCATGGCTGTATTCAACCAGTTTCACCCAGGCTTGGAACTGAAAAGCCAAAGCAGGTGTCTTTCAGGCAGTCTGCCCTCTTAAGGCCTATCAAAGGAAATAAAGACAGATGCTGTAGAAAGGGCTGCGGGGTCGCAGGCGGCGTGAGGCTGTAGCTACTTCTTCACTTCCCTCTGTCAGACTTTGCTGACCCCAAAGCTCAGCCACCCCTGGGGGCTGTGTAAGGTCTTCCCAGTCTGCTCCAGTGCCAAGTCCACCAGGTCAGCCCAAACAACCTCTGGCAGCAATTTGGGGAGGTGGAAGGGTGGTGGTTAAGCTAAGCTACACGTCTTTGCGATGCACAGGACGGGTGCTTACCTTGTCCATTTTGCCAGCATGGCTGTAGGGGCACAACAAACAGCTGGGCAAGCTAATGGCTTGGGCGGCCGTGGCCATTTCTGCGCTGGCACCTGCGGTGACGTGGAGAGCCCCAGGAACAGCTCTTTGAACACACTGATGGGTCTCCACCTCACCTCCAGGAGCGACACCAAGCAGCAACTGCCAGCTGCTGTCGAGTATTTAGAAACAACCTTCACACTAGACCACATAAAATGCTACTTCTGGGAAACATCCTCAAGTTGATGGGTATCTGGGAATGGGTATCTGGGAAATCGTATATACCCAAAGCCTCTGCTTTCTGTGTTGCTGTTGGTCTGTCTGACGGGATTATAGGCAGAGCATCCCTGATTAAGGACTTGTGTTGGGGAGTATTGGCCAGAGCAGCATTTTGGAGCGGTGGTTCCAACCTCTTCCAGTGTTTGGGACCTAGAGCTATCAGGACATACACAGATACAGACACATTTTCTGGATGAATACTTTTCCACTAACCTTACACAGGCTCATTACCATGACCTCAGGGAAAATCCAAATTGGGGAAATTTCTTTGAGTGCAAGAATATGGGTGCAATCTCAGAATTCAAGCCAAAATGTTTCTGTGCTGTAATTCACAGTGGGGAGGAAATGCAGTACTTAGTAGCATTGCCTTTATTCCTCCTTCCATTGGGAAACTGGGTTTTCCAGACAAGGAAAATGAACACAAAACCAGTATCTTAATTATAAACATGAAAAGATCTGGCTAATCAACCAAGAGCTGAAAATGAGAAGACTTTTGTGTTATAGGAGGAGAAAGGCATCTGTTTTCTATTCTCTGTACATTTCCCTGAAAAAGGATGAATTTGTTTTTGTTCTCTGATGAAAAAAAACAAACCCTTCATCCTGGACTGTAGAAAAAGCATTTGGGAAGGGAGACTGACGACATTTTACACAGAGTTCTCGCAAATACAGAAATAAACAGAGTACTCTCTCTAGGTATTCCCTAGTAGCAATTATCCCATGAAAGCTGGGTATTTGCACAGGCCACTGCGTTTTGTCTGTGCTGATGGAGCAGTCGGCATTGAGATTGGCCCATTCAACACTCAGGAATGGGGAGAAGGGATTTCTGCTCCAATTGTGTGTACTGTGTGTTCCTCCTACTTACTTCTCTTGTATTAGCCCTGTATAGCTGAGGCCCGCAGAAAGGATTTTTCACCTCACATTTGTAGCTATCAGCTAAGGAAAAAGATCATTTTAGACCCTCTGCCATGAAATTAAATGCAATTCTTTATTGAACAGGTCCCCAGTGGTACCCTTCCCGTGTTGGCCTACAACTGGAACGCAGTAAGTATTCACGTGCATGTCAAACAGCCATCTAACATATTACTAGTCTTGTGTTAAGGTCTCCTACTGTACTGATATTACTCTCTATATATGTATTATTGGGTGAACTATTAGCACTTTTTCATTAATTGATATCTGAGATCAACTTCCTAGCATCCCCATCAATAAAGAAATCCAATGATTTCTGTATCCACCACATATAAAAATGTTTCAGAATGTACAATCTGATCAAATAGTGAATACAAGGCAGTTTTTTAATGTAAAACCACTTGTGGAAAAACCCACATACTGCAATGTCAGTTGTAATCCTTGTTCAGAAAGCCTCGTCAGAAGACACAAGTGGCTGCAGGAGACCACAGTGCGAGTTCATCAGGTCTTGGCAGACATGGAAATGGGAGATGGAGCTACCAGGGACCCTGTGGTATTTGGTCTACAGACAAGCAGCTTTGTAGAGCCCTAGAAAATGAGGACTCAGCACCTGGTGTGATTTAGCGCCCTCACTGACTTAAGCAGTGAACAGGCATTCAAAAGGGAGACACACTATGTGATGTGGAAAAGGGAAAAGAAGAGAAGTGTTACGGCCGTGGCAATACCCCGTGCCAGTAGCTGTCAAGGTTTCCTAATACCCAGCTCACTGCCTGTCTGCCAAAAGAGAAGTAGACACTGGTATTTTATGCTGATCTTTGTACGCTTTGGGTTCAACAGAAAGGGAGGCAGGTGGCTCAGAACACTGTAAAAAGGGCTCTGCAACGCTCAGGCACGCTCGTGCCTCGGTCACGCAGCTGACATCAAAATCTTGGACCGTGGGCCTACGCCCAAGGGAAGGTTGCCTTCATCGTGGTGGTGCCACCCATGAAAATGCTCAGGCAAAAACTATCAGAAGATACCAATGATGGAGACACTGCCTAGCATCCGCTTTGCCGTTAGTCTCGCACAAGGAAGTGCTCCGTGTGGCTGGATGTCTCCAGCGGTCTGCACTGACGGAGGGAGCAGCCTAACCATTGCTGCGCCCTGCTGCTAGGGCATTGGCATCCTAACGCTTTTGTTTTAAAGCAAGGAGAGGACAACTCTGTCAGCCGCAAACCTGGAGCGCGAGAGGCAAGTTACCTAAATGAATCAGGGTGCAAATTGTCTCTCTGACATTTAAGGCACAGCCACTAGAGTGCAGTGCAAATTGAAAAAAAATAAAATAAAGTTTTAACTTCTTGACCATTAATTGTGCAGGCTACACTTTAGCTGAGCCGCTGAAAGGATGCGTGTGGCTCATGCCGCTTCCTCTTGCCTCTTTATCATTTCAGATGGGCCCTATCTGAAGGATTCCATTAGCATTCAAAGCCTTGCTGTTTCTTCCATCATCACGCTGTATTTTACAGACCTGGGGCAGCAGGTCAGTTGGACCACAGTAAGTACGGCCTTGTAGCAATCAACACAATACATCTTAACGTACAAGACGTTATAGGATCAAATTACTTCAACTTCCTCGGCCTGTCCTTCCCCATGTCAAATGGTGTAATTACTTTATCAGCAGTCAAAACAGAATTAAATTGATAGTGAGCCAAGTTATCAATGTGCTAACTCAGACATTCAATTAAAGATTAGAAGGTGGACATAACAATGTTGCCTGAGGAAAAAAATCAATTTTTAAAAACAATTTTAGCTTATCTCGGGTTTCTATGCCTATGCAGGATCTGTAGCCAAATACATTCATTTATTGCATTGCTCCTCAGTTTTTAAAGTGGAAGGATTTTGAAAAGCAAAAATGGCTTTTTGGTAATCCTTTTACTAAAACAGGAAAATTACTGGATGGGAACATCTGTCTCCTTTCTTCACCCAAAGGCAGGGCCAGGCTCAGGAGTCACAAAACTTTTTAATCCGTCAAACCTCTACTGCCAAACAACAGCCCCTGCTGGGAGCAGGAACGCCCGTCTGCTTTGCCTTTGGACTTCAGTTATTTCCTAGAGGCACCAGTGGGAGGGTCGGGGTGGCAGGAGAGAGGCAACACGTCCCACATGAATCAGGCTAGGGGGGAGCTGAACCTTAAGGGCTCCGTTGTGCTAGATGCTATAAATTCAATTCTTTCACAGTCCAAAGACAAAAGACACCAGCAAGGCTTGAAAGGACAGTAGCTCCTGATTTCTACAGAGTGAAACTTGACCAGTGACTACACAGTTTGGAAAGCCATAAAAGCCTGATGTGATTATCCACAGCAATTGACAACAGTGGTCTGTTCCTTACAGTTCTTTTAACGACGCAGCCGAATAATTTTTAACTGTCCTCATGGCTGTGGGCCAAATTAACAGACTCGGATCGCAGGCAGCTCACAGGTCCCACCTTGCTCAGCTGGGGTGACCGCACAGCCCACGGCCAGGCTGCTGAGTGCAAATTTAAGCAGCTTGCAGGTGATACACCGGTTCCTTCCACCGGTGGGTATGCAACTGCTTCTGCCATCTCCTCTGCAAACCTGGGATTTCCTAGCAGAGAGGGCAACGCACTGATTGATTAACTTTTCTCTGGGCTAGTCGGGACAGGGTGCTTTGTAGATCCTTACTTCCCCCATACTGAAGGGGAAACAGAGCCGGGCACGATCTGATCTTCACGCTGCCCCAGCGAGGCAGCAGGCACTACTGCTGTTCTACACGTGGACGCGCTATTCTGCAGCTCCTTATCGATTAAGCGGTGTGTTTGAGGCAGATACTATAGCTGGAAGCTGTCCTGAGCTCAGGAAATGGCAGCTTCTGGACCAGCGCTATAAGGTGACCTACCCACACGTGCTTTTCTCACTCGCCAGGTAGCCCCTAACAGCACAGGCTCTGGGGAGTTTTAGCCCTGTGAAGCAAAACACAAATATGAAAATATGAAATATTTTCATATATGAATATGAAATATGAAAACGCTCTATCTAGCCTTCTGGTTCCAAAGGCTGAGGTTTCGCTGCACTGATTTCCACACGGCCGTACTGATTAATGCTAGCTGGCGTCCTCTGTCCCCCCAACCCATCCCACCACCTCTCCAGCATTTTAACGTTAGCCCTTGTAGAACAGCAAACGGGGAATTTCCTTGCGCAGCAGAAAGCGTGAGTAATGCTGCCTCATGTTTGCTGCAACTAAGTAATCTGCAAGAACCTTATTTATTCTCTCCTTTCCTGGTGGTTTATGTAGCCTAAGACAGTAACATAACTAAAGCTTAACATTCCCTTATAAATAGTATGGTTATGACTAGACATTGATACTGCAGGTGGTGGCATTTTTTTATGATTTAATCTGTGTAGAAAGTTGGCTCCATGAGTTTCTGAATATTCATCTTATCCCGTTCTGTTCCATATCCTAAATTATCTCAGTTCTCAGTGAGAATCTTTTTCTTAGCCATGTCATTGAGTTTAAACACTCAGAGATTTTATAGTCTATAGTAATAGAGAAAAAGTGCAAGCAAAATTGTATTTTAACAATAGCAATTAAAAATATATTTTTACATAGGACGTACAGTTTTACTGCTATTTTTATTGTGCTTAAAGCTCCTGTTTAAACTCCCTTGCTGCTCTGTAAGATTTATGCACAGAGTGAGGGACACTTCTGATTTAAAGGGTTGACATTTAAGTAAACAAGGTACAGGATAAAAATATTCTTATCTCTTGTCAGCAGAATGATAGCTGAAGTGCAAAGGGCCAGATCCAGAATGCCACATTCAGGTCTGTAGTCCAAAAATAGACACAGAAGCACATGGAGATTTGTTGGTGCTCCAAAGGACGATGCAGTGAGCATGGATGTCAACTCCTAGCATCCTGGGGCTTTTCATCTTGGTTGGGATCTCATGTGAGATGCTCACTTCAGGAGCAAGAACACCAAGTCTTCTCTTGGGGATTTGCACTAAGAGCAGCTTGTGGGTTTTTTTTTTTTTTTGTTTTTTTTTTTGTTTTTGTTTTGTTTTGTTTTTAAGATAGGAGGGGAAGGTGTTGCCCACCCCAGGGGGAACAGTACCCCCTCCAGGCATATTGTAAAAGAAAAGATCAAAATTGTTGTCTGTCCCCAAAGGAACAGTTTGGGTTCCTAACTCTAGCAGCACCTTTTAAGTCAAGGCATCTCAGCTTCCCTTCTGGAGCGTGCCCGGTCTCTGATTTGCAGTCCTTGCCAGATTTTACCATGGTGACTCAAGAGTTTGTCATCTCTTAGTGTTTACTCTGCCTTTCCATTGGAGGTTACTACTCCAGAGGAAGGATGTTTCCTTGCAGCCTCTGTCTTTTTAAAACGTGGTGGCACAGTGACGGTGGTGTGACAGGCCAGACATCTGCTGGGGCTCAGACTGCACCATAGCTCCCGTATCAGCTCACTAGGTGTTCACTAGCTGTAGAGGTTGGGTTGCTCCAGAGGAGGACAGAAGGGGGTGGAGAATTTGCAGTTGTCCTCCAGTGGAGCTATTAAAAGTCAACTGCTTCTGATAACAACACCATTTCCCATGATAACACGGGTGCAAGCCCAAATGCAGCTGGTTCTTACAGAAGAATTTGGGCCCCCATGGCTCATCTCCAGAAGGTATTTTAGGGTGAAAAACCTCTTCTTCACATCATGGTTTTTGTTAGATCCCTCTCTGTCCTGCCTCCTTTTTTATAAAACAAATATTAGATGAAACACATAATTTAATTCTGTGCCCCTACTGGGCAGGGAGTCCTTCAGGTTTGCCGACTGGTGCTGCAGAGATACTAATGGGAGCTGAGTTTACAGATCTTTCTATAAGTCTCCTGCAAAAATTGTCCCCTCAGGGAAGTTTGAAATTCCCACTGCTGGATGATGAGTTTTTATTTAATCTCTGTCCAATTTGGGGTGTAAGCTTGTTTGACAGAGACTCCTTATACACTGCAGTGTAACACACATACAACTTTTTGAAATGCGGTTGGCATTTTACTCCTAAGAAAACATACTATTGCTGTTGTCAAAAGGGAAAAAAAAGCCATTCTTCCTGTTCAGATTCAGATTTCTGTTAAAGCTTTCCTCATCTGAGCAGTGGTTGCACTTCCTGATTTATCAGCTTCTGCTCTCTAGTTGCTACCAGGGCAAGCTACCAGAAAGATCAAAACAGAGCTGAGAAAATAGCATAAAAGTGTGAAAAAAATGTATTTTACCTCCAAGTCTCTGAATTCCATGAGAAGGATTAACTCTGAAACACAGTACTTTTTAGTAAATATTTTTTGTAACTGCAACTTAAAATTATGGATTACTTAAATACTTTGACTTCTGGGAGCCTTAAAATACTGAGGCTGGCAGCAGAACTGCTTCATTTGCTCAGATTATAGTTACTTAGACTGTAAATTCTTTTTGCGTTCTTACACTCCCCCCCTTACACTTGCGTACATGCTCACTCTAAACCCTCTCTATATCGCTGATTCCACACGGCTCTGATACAAACAATAAATAATCACAGAGAAAACTGTCGATCTGAGTTATCACTTAACAGACTTCTGTTAGTGTATATTGGAGAGCTAGCTGAAAATTTGAACTCTTTTTAATAGGTTTAAAATTACACTTTACATCATTTTCCTGGAATAATTTCTTTTTTTTTTTTTCAGTGAATTAAGCGTCTGCTCTTTAAATCTTAGAAAACTAAAAATTCATGTTTTCACTAATTGATCTGTTCGCTTCTGGTTGACAAGCAATATTATCACTAAGTTAGAGACTGTGGAAAATGCACAAGAAGGTAAAAGAGACCTGTATTTGAAACTTTGCTTTTTCTACTGCTTGTGGTTATGTAAAGCAGATACACAGATTGGGGAAGCATGTGTTTTATTGAACGATTAGGTGTGCCTGTTCTTTCGGTGGGAGGAGAGTGCTTGGGTCAAAGTGCCTCTCAGGAACAGCCTAGGACACTTTCCTTATTTTGGCAATGATAAAGGTTTATGACTTCCTAATAGGATGTAATAAGAAGCACAGACAACGCAATAAACAAAGAAAGAACCTAAATAAATAAAATAATAAGAAAAGCTTGAGCGGGGTAGGGTTGGACTAGATGATCTCCAGAGGTCCCTTCCAACCTCAACCATTCTGTGATTCTGTGTGATTCACAAAAAAAGACCAGATCTGAGGAATTTGGAGGAAGGGGAGGGCTGGGAGTCCCCTCAAAGTCTGTGGTCAATATGAAGACAAGAGATGTAAGAAAATTTGTCCAGTCATTGCTTAAGGAAGGAATTTGAGGTCAAGGCAAGAGAGAGGGTCTGTAGGATACATTGGTGAGGAATGTCAGGAAATACATTTTTCAATGGATACCTATCAGACCTTGCATATTTTGTGGCCAATTCAATTACAGGTGTGGGACAGGACCATCCAAACTGAATAACACATAATTATGGAAATGTAGGTACACAGAAAACTTTCCAGCACTGCCAGAGAAAAAGAACTTGTCACTCTGTGTAAATCTCTGGGCAGCTTAAGAGTGACTACAACACAAAGTCCTAAAGAGAAGGAATTCCCCAAATGTTTCTTCACCTCTAAACCATTTGGATAGATAGAGAATTTGATCCTAGAAGAAGAGCTACAGGTAAAAAAGTCACTATTTCCTTTACAGCCACTTTTCTAACTAAATTGTTTGTAATGCAAAGCGCCTCCTTTCTACAGCCAACAGTTGGTACTTGCCTGAGATTTCTGCTTGAACACATAATATTACTCACAATAAATGTTGCTCTACGTTGGTGCACTTGGCCAAGTCCTCAGCTGATGGGAGTCAAATGCTATGAACTTTAAAAAAACATTGTAACCTTTCACAAACTACACACACATGATCAGTTTTATTTTTCATTTAATTAAGTAAGTCTAACAGTCTTCAACCTCCAAGGTTATCAGGAGAGAACAGCTTGCTTTTGCCTGATTTCTTGCCATGGTTTTATATTGTTTGGGCCTTTCCTTGCACCACACACAGTTTTGGCTCTTTGTTACGGCCCAGTGGCAGCATGAAATCAGCTGATAAGGGAAGAGGAGCCTGGCTGATTGGGATTCCTCAGATGCTGCTTCTAATAAGGCCAAGCAGGGCATTGCAATTCTTTCTTCTGGTCTCGGCAACAAATGCCACAAGCTCACGATGAACCATGCCAGGTATCAATTTTTCAGGCACCAAAGGGAGTTAGGGAACTACTTACAGAAATTACTTCTAAGCGAGGTGAATGTGTAGTTGCTGTTGAGCACAGTGTAGGCTGCAGAACCTATGTGTAAGTCTTTATATTGATACCCTCGAGGTTTTGCTGCTTCAAGATAGAGGGAATCCAACAGGCCTAAACAGAGCAAGCTGGGTTTTTTTTCAGTTAGATAAAGCCCTACGCTGAAACCTGTCCTGCTACTAAAAGGACAAGCAGCAACTCCAAGTCTGGTGTGGATGGCAGCAGCCTCTGCCCTATCTGTATTCAGAGTAACTACGGAGGTAGACAGTTTGTCAAACTCTACCCAAATTTTTGAGAAGTTTCAACCCCTCTAAAGCATCTGTGTTAGGCAAAGTTATGGTGCATGCAGAAGTTTTGCCCAGCCATTCTGGGTGTAAAGAGAGCGCAAAGAGGTGAGTGAACCAATGTTTGGGAGAGTGAGCTGCTTTGCCCACGTTGTCTGGTGACCTTGACAAGTCACGGAATTTATACCTCAGTTGCCAGATCTGTGGCAAGAAAATAACAGTATTTTCCTCTTTTGCAAAGTGCTTTGAAGCTTCTAGATGAAAAGCACTGTGGAAGAGCTAGCTGAGGTGATGGTGTTTACACTGTGTTTAAAAGTGCTGTTACATTTAGGTGTCTACATAGCAGATGATGGCTGCACGTTTTAAAATGATGCTTACTATAGGCCAGATTTCAAAATGCTGTCAAAGCCCTGTAAAGATTTGGCAGCAAATCTGAATTTGCATCGGTGTTTGGTTACAAACAGAACTTCAGTGCTTCGCTGGAGATATATATATGTGTGTGTGTGTGTGTGTGTATACGCATGTATATACACACACACACAATGTACATGCAAGTTGTAAGAAAAGCATTTGTAATTATCAGTGATTTTCCATTTTGAGCCTGGAAAAGGCAAAGGCACGTGCTCTCAGCCAAGAGTCTTGCCCAGAGGATGAAGTGGTCTGATGCCACAGCAGTGTTTTCAGACAGCTCAGGCTTAGGAGACAGGATGAAGCTATGATTTCTCCTCCTTCCTCCCGCCCTCCCACCCCCCCACCCCCCCCCCCCGAGGAAGCATAGGACTGGCTCAGGGAAAAGCAGCCTGTGTTGCTGTTCATTCCTCGGCTCCTGGAGCTGCCCTCCCTAAGGAAGCTCCAATTTGCCTTTGAAATCCTAGAGCAAATCCATCTCTACCTCTGGTATTTGTAAGAAATACTGAGATGCAGCCTTAAACGTGCCTAAAATCTCAGTTATCACAAAGTCTGTCCAGGCAATGGAAGTTTTAGATGTTCCTGCTTGCACTATTTAAGTTTCCTAGAACAGATCTGGGAGATATTACATGAGAATTGGAACAAAATTCATTGAATATTCAAGTAGCCTGAACAATTTTCCTACCTGATACAAAACTACTATTAAGGATCTTTGCAGCAGATGAAAATACAAAAATTAGGAAAAGGTGAAGATTTAAAGGTGATGCTAAAATAGTGCAGTTATCATCCTCAGCTAACTATAGGGCCTTTAATAAGGTACCAAAGTGTATGAAGCAGAAATTGGTCCACACATTAATAATGTTTCTCAACGATCATTATCTCAAGAATACTTAGGCTTGGGATTGAAAAAGGAGTCTAATGGAGTTAGATGCTAAACTTAATGTGATCTGAGGATTTGGGGCAATCAGCTGTCTCAGTCTCCTGGGTTTCTCTGAAATTATGGCTGCTTTCCATACGCTCACCTATAATAACGGTCTGTCTGACCTGAGCAGCTCCTCCTCCGTATGCGGTTCAGGCTCTCGCTTCTGACCTTGGCTCCGACCTGCAACTGGTGTCTCTGTCTCACACTTATCGAAGAAACTAATCTCCGTCTGCTAGATAATTTATATCCTGCAGCTGTTTTTCCATCAAACGGCACACACTTCAGCTATTTTATGTCTCTGGCTGTGCCGAGAGCTGCAGGCAGAGGCCCAAAGCTGCCGTGCTGGTTGCAGGTATCCTCCCAGCGCACCCACCCCTTCCCGGCTTGAACCCAAGCGCTGGTTGGCGCTGGGATGGGAAGCGTCGTGCCCAGCACTGATGAACTGGGAAAGTGCCCCTACATGGCGTGGAAAGAGATGCGGGAAGGGATCAGCACGGAGAAGGCTGTATGGCCTTTCCTCGGCTCCATTCTGCAGCTCGTCGTCCTTGCGATAACGTGAGACGGTGCCAAAAGGCAACATGATACAAGCTAGGGTGCGCGCTGGGCGGCGTTACGGAAAGGGCACGTCCTAAGCATTAGCGAGAGGACTTAGCTGATGCCCTCGGGCAAAGATTGCTAATCTGCGGGCTGTTAGTTTATAAAGGTTCTGGGGGACTTTTTGCAGGCTCCCTCTCCTATTTATAACTTCCTTTTATCCTTTTCTGCCTTCTCCCAACCAGTACGCGCAGTACTATTAATTCACGTTAGAAATCTTTCCGATCCCTTTCGTGGTGCCGTTGGGATGATGTCAGGCACTAACGCAGCTGCTCCTACCAGCCAGAAAATTCACCTCACGTTCCTTCTGCGGTACCAACAGCAAATAACTTTAAAGAGCCTCTTTCACCTCTTTTGCATTCAAACCTCCCCAAATACACCCTCTGCCTGATGAGGGCTGGGGTTATAATCCCTCACCTGGTTGTTATTCAGTTCAGTGAGGTGCTATTGGCACAATAATCTGCAAAAGGGATTAAAAAAAAAGAAAAGAGGCCTCTGGAGACTCCGGGGAAGCTGGTCCAATCTAGTCCATGCAGGATGAAGTGCCTTGCTGCTTTAGGAAGCGTACATCCTGTACCAGTTTTTCATTTGTCTCTAGCTGAATGATGGAAATAAACACGTTGGAGGCTCCTATAGCTTTCTTTCAAGATATTTCAGGCCCCTGTTTAGTTGGCTATTTAGCAGGTGCTTCCAGCTCAGGTGTTACTGAATCCCCAGGTCCCCAGGGACCTGATAATTCAGAGGTTTGCCCCGCCAGCCAAGCTCTCCCCAGGGAGCTAGAGAGCATCGTGCCAGGCACAGGAGAGGGGGGCGGTAAGAGAACTGGACGCTGCAAGATCTAAAACACGCAATCAAATGTACGGATGCGGGAGACGAAAGGGGCAGCCTCCTGATTTGTTTCTCCAGGAAGTTAATGATACGTCTGTCGAGCTGTGCAGATTTTAACGGAGATGTAATTCAATACTCTCCTCCAGGAAAAGATCTTTCTTTTTATTATGGCCACCATATTTTGCTACACCAAATATATCAAAGTAATCTAGGCAAGCCCACAAGCTTGTAAAGAAGTAATCTGCATCCAAATATTGGATGTTTTTGATGTTTCTGCAGAACAGAAATGCTCAGAAATTCATCACTTTCTGGGCTTTTATCAAAATTATTATTTCTTTTTTTGCAGAAGCTACAAACAAGTTACCATGTCATTATTTTCAGTTTTCTTGTTTAAAATTTGATTATTATTGTTTTTGAAAGAAATGTCAAGAAAAACTAGTATTTTAGCAATTTCCTCATTTTTTGAGCATCTGTAAAAATAGAAGTTGACCGATCCTTAACACATAGCTAATACCTCTCCAAGCCCAGCAATTTGATCTGATTATATTAGTCAACTATAGCATGAGTATGAAGACACTAGTTAGGCTTTAATTGTGTATATTCATTGGGAATCAATAGCAAAAAAAAAAAAAAAAAAAAAAAAAGGAAAAAAGAAAAAAGAATCTTGCCTTTGGTTAAATTAATTTTGTGTTAATTTAAGGCAGTCTCTGAGCTGCTCTGCATAGCCGAGGGGAGTTCCCGCATCCCTCCATTCTTCTGCTTCCAGCCTGCACGTTCGGCTGTCAGCGGGAGGCTGGATTTTCTACTCCTCAGGTGTCTTTCCTTCTCCTTTCAGCCTCTGCAATTAGCCAAAGGGTGAGGAGGGAACACTTGGTGCCGTGACAAGTAGCCACAACTTGGCGCCAAGTGCTGCCAGTCTTTCCCTGGCAGCTTTGCAACACATTCATGCCAAGCAGATGATGAAAGCTGGCAATTACGGGTGTATTTTGTGGTGCAGGTCTTCACTGAGAGAAAAAGCTACGTTGGGGGAAGCAGCTCATTGCAAGGTCCTTCACTGACCTGCTCAGACGAGACTGCCCATGCTTGTGTATCCTACCCCCAGCATTTTCTGTGTTCAGTGTATTAGGTAGAGATCACAGCGACTGTCTCTTACAGCATCTTTGCCTAAGACGGTGGGCTCCCAGGAACACACCAAAACACTAGCAAACCAAAAATCTAATAATCTTTCGGCCCTGATGTGTTCCACAACAAATGGGTTTTCTCAAACATTCCCTGAGCAGATGTGTCCGTGCATGCACATGCACACACAGCTGCTCCTGGGATCATGCAGAGTCTAAATGGCGCACAAAAGCCGTGGTGTCATGCTGCACAAAATAAAATCTGACGTTTTCCTTCTAAAGAAGACTCAAGTCTCCTACTTCTGGAGACTGAGATCCACTATCATAGACTGAGATTTCTGAAGCCCCTCACCCCAACATAGGGGAAAAAGTGGTGCTGGAGGGCCTCAACCAAGGAAATCTAATTGCAAACGGGTTCTGCAGGAAGACCTCTGGGTCGCTTCAAACTCTTCTGAAGCGAGTTTGGAGGAACACTGCCCTGTGGGTCTAGTGCCTGCCAAATACCAGTTTCGAGAAAGGTAGTCTAAATTAAATGTTACTCCTTAAATCACAGATATTTAGTCACTACGATTCTATAGCAGTGCAAATAGCCACCTTCAAGCTGAACAGTCCGGTAGTTATGAATCTTTATCCCTTAAGCAACATTATGTGCTTGAGTTACGATTTGCCAGTTACTGTCCCCTGTAAACATGTTGGACTACACCACTTTAATCCCAGAGTTCATTCCAGTGGGGACAGATAATCAAATCCAGACCTTGTATCATTCTAACCACATTATACTTCCTCCAGCCATTACGTTCTTTAAAGCGCGCGCCGATAAAAGATAGCGTCCCGTGGGCTCTCTGTAGCTCGGCGGTCAGCCCTGACAAAAGGCAACGCAAAAGCAAAGCCAGAACGTCAAACTGAGGGCGACTCCTTGCGACCCTGCAGCTGTCCCTTCTGTCCCCTGTGCCCATCCCCGCTCCGAGGCCGCCGGGGCGCCTGCGCCCGTGGCTGCTTCTGCTGGCTCCTGCCCAGGGCTGAAGCCTCCTCCAGCACTGGGCACATGTTCAAAGTGCCACCCCGGGGGAGCAGTGATTTCAAGCCACCATCCAGCTGACCTCGGATGCTACCAGCCAGCATCCAACGTTTCGTTATGCTCGTTCCTCTCCCGCACCGTTGGCTTTTGATTGATACATCGCTTGCTTGATTGCAAAATGCGCTGGCACAAAGCAAGTTGCCCTCCGCTTTGGGCGCCTTCATTTCCAGTGCTATTAAGATTCAAAATAGGCATCTGATGGCACAGCTGAAAGTATAAAAGGAGAGAACTGTGATTTTGAGCTTCTTCCACAAAACCTTCCTGACTGGGTTAATGCTCTGCACAGAAACCTCTTTTTTGCTAGATGGGTTTTACTCCTTTGCTAAAGAGGCAGCAGGAAAAAAAAGGTCTACATATCGTTTAAGTCCTCAAATGAAGCTAAAATGACATCTGAAGGATGAATAGGTGTTGTGGATAGAGTTATTCTTTTTCTCATGCCTTTATTGGTACAATTTCATACCCTGATACAGCTATTTTCTTTCTCATTTCTAGTTTTTTCTAACAGAATACACCGGGCCTCTTCTAATATACCTGCTCTTCTACATTCGCCTCTCGACTATTTACGATCAAGCGGAAAGCACGAAGAACTTCCGCCACCCAGTGGTTCAGTAAGTGACACGCGTGGACGGTCTTGGGGAGGACAGGGAGCCGGGGGCTCAGGAGGAAGGTGCCGCCGGGCGGAGGTTACAGATGCTCTGAGTCAGCTTCCCCACCCCACCCAAAACGGGGTCGAAGGGAGTTTCAGAGTGTTCTTACCACGTGTCGGTATTTCAGTGACACTCATCAGTCTGACCAAAAACAGAACAGCGGTCGCAACGGTCACTGCAGCTGCAGTGTACTTGCCGCAGATAGTGTGCCCTCTAGACATACAAGGTGAAGCACCGAACAGCAGGTAGTAAGCCAAAGCCATGCTTGACAGAGAGGAGGGGACAAAACTTCAGGTGCTCCAGTCCCAGTCTCTTCACAGTGCCTTCCAGTTCCGTATAGCCCGCGAAAAGATGGCTAGCACCAGCCAGAAGGTCCTAGCCAGAAGGTAACTACCTCCACAGCAGCTCTCACCTAGATAACAACAGGAACTATTTCAAGAGGTCTGTGTGTCATGAGTCAGGTCAAGAGCAGTTGAGCATGAGTCAGGTCAAGAGCAGGGAGAAACTTAAGCAGCGTACGAATTCAGAACTGGTCATTTGCCTTTGGAAACTAAACTCTTCAAAGGGTCATTGCCACGGCCACATGCGACGTATTTGAGTTCTGAGGGAGTTTTAAGAAACAAAAAGCTTCAGAATAAGAGCTTATCCACTGTTACAGAGGAGCAGAGACCATGTGTTGTATCTATGTGTATACACGCATGCGCATACACACACGCAAATACAGAGAAGCTCATGCATAAGCACACACCAGTTAGCCTTTCTTCTGTCCCTCACTCGAACAGCAACGCTAGCAAGAATGATGAAACACTTCAGGTGGGACGCAATAGGAGCTGACTGCAAGGAAACGCATGCCGGTACGGGTTCATCTGCTTGAGCTCAAGCGTGTGCAAAAAAGTAGTGAAGAGAAGACAATCAACTGATGTGACTTTCTAGGAAAAAAAACCCTGCCCTTCCCAAGCACATCTGAAGGACTCTAGGAGAAATAAAGCAGACCTGATGATTCATGGGAGGGGTAAAGAATGGCTATAGATGAGGAGGAGCTAGCAGCTACGGCTGCTGACTGCCGGCGGGGGTTCCAGGCACTGCCACCACCAGCTGTGCCCCTCTGCAGGACAGCGGCTAGCGTGCCAGGCCGGGAACTTTCACATCTAAGGAACTTGCTTTTCTTCAGCCCAGTTTCCCCTGTGGTGTGGGCATTTGTGCCTGGTGGAGGTGTGGGACACGATCAAAGAAAGCCCATCTGCCAGCTGTATGCGTTGGAGCTGGGACGGCACACAGGGAACAGAGACTCCAGGACAGGACGGCTTCCCCGCAGCACTCGGACCCGCTACATAGCGGAGAAACGCAGGAAGCAATATTGCTGTTCAGAGATGGAGGAACGGAGACTTGGAGAGAGAGAGAAAGGGAGTTAGTGGAGCTGGGAAAGAGAACACAGCATTGCTGAATTCAAACCCAGAGCTACAAGCTTCTTGCGTTCCTCCTCTTGCTCATACATTTAAAGGGAGAGAGTTTTTAGTAGCACCGAGGAGCCAGAAACACCTTTACTGTCTTTCAAGTGGGCAAGGAGCATGCAGAAACCTTCCAGCGATCACTCTCGAAGGGTTCATTTGAGGTCCCCACCTTAAGCTGAATTAAATTTGAAATTCTCAACAAAGCTGAAAGTTTGCTCTGGCCTTTAGTTGAGTCGTTAATTGCTTGAAATTTTCTCAACTCAAATCTCTCTGCTTTAATTACTTTGCAATTGTTTAATCTTTGACTCTGCCTACCATACAAGATGTGTAATAAAAGTATTTGAGATTTCACATGCTGAAAACCACTTTTCATTTATGCCTTATAATTGGCTTGCAGTGAGACAGGCTCTGGTAGCATGGTAAATGTAACTAAGATAAAATGCCACCAGGAACCACTCTTGACATTTGTTTTTGAAATTCAATCTTTATGGGCTGCAACACATTCTCCGAAGCAAATCAGCAGCGCCTGCTATTGTTTCATAATCTTCCTCAAAAGAGAATCAGTGTAATAATTTCTAGAACGATTACCACGTTCCTTTGTAACTGGGTACAAAAAAGCTCTCACAACGGATTAACCTTGCAACAAAATCTCATTTTGCGTCCAGGAGGAAATGGAATACAAACTACCTCCGTGCAGCTACTTGAGTTGGCAAAGGACAAGGAAACCGTTCCGAAGCTGTTCAGAATGTTTGCAAATGTCAGGCGCATCCTGCAGGAGCATTAAGGTGGCCTTACAACGTGGCAGACGTCTTTCGGAAAAGCACGGCAGACATCTGCTTGTGTACACAGCTGTCCCGCTTTAATGTCCTGTCAGGGCGATGCATCACATTCAGAGCTCGAGGAGCTCGTTCTAATTCAAGGCTGATAAAAATAAGTTGCTTCTCTGTAAAATGGAAGCGGCTTTGTGTAACGCTGAAAATGATTCCATTAATCTTTGGCTCCAGATGCTTCAATTAAGACAAAACCTTAAATCCTAAGATTTCAGTATGACTTTGCAGTTTTGGAATATTAGTCCTTTTTGTGACAATAAACTGTGAGGAAATAAAAAGCAGTCTTTCGCTTACCTTCATTTCCCTTCTTGCTTTTTCCAGCTTGGCCTGCTTCTGCCATTGTTTACACTATACCAGACATCTTCTGGAGACGTTATTTGTTCACAAGTTTTCCGGAGAGCACACTCCTCTGAAAAATATGATAAAGGTAACAATATAGTTATCATTTTATTTAAGGCAGAGAAGATCCCCATATTAAAGCAGTCCTTTGAAGAAGATGGGAAAATTAAAAATAATCTACTTTCCAGCTCCAGCAATTATGATTATTCAAAATATAAATATAGGAAGAGTCTTGGGGCCATGTCCCCAAGGACATGAATAAGAATCATTTTTGCTGCTGCATATCAATGTCCACTTTGACTCATCCACTTAACGAGCTGATTGTCACGTCCAGGATATTTTTCAGACTGAATGCTTTATTATTTATTTTTTTAATGAGATATGCTGCTGCAAAAACTAGCAATGATGACAGAAATCACACGCTACTTCCTGGGTGCAATAAAACTATGGAGTAAGAGACAACACTTGCATCAGGAAATTAAAGCCAGATTACAAATAGCAAAAAAAAATGTTCTCATTCTATAGATGGAGGCCTCAGGAAGGAAGATACTGAGCTGCCTAAGGTCTTTAATAGGCCTCCTGTATTTCAAGCATTTGTTGTTATCTCATAGGCTCTCCTTCTTCTGATTTTACATCCTCAGCCATTTTGTATCCCCTCCATCCCACTCGGTGTGGGGAAGGATCCTCCCTTTTGAAGATCTGCAATACCTTTACAGTTTTAGTGAAGAGGATATACATACACTCATGGCAGGTGGCTCGGCTCCGTCCCACTCGGAAGGGAGCTGGTGGCACAGCTAGGGATGCTGCCTTACGATGCGCCACGTGTGAAAATAAAGAGGAATATAAGCTAGAGCACCTCGCTGGCTTTGGAGCCAGAGTGCCACATCCGGAATGATTCCCGCAGGCGGGAGTCAGAGACCCACCGCGACGGTTCCTCCCTAGTGTCTGTGGGCACCGGCCGCAGGCGCACTATGTGAAAAGACGAAGAAGAGAAGGTCTCGCTTGCTGCCCTTGCGCAGGGGACAGAGCTGCAGCCAGCGCCAGCATCTGCTCTTCCGCAGACTGTGCGGCGGGCGAGGACGCCCCAAACTAGACATGGAGTGAGGCTTTATCCAGTTCCCCACGGTCGTTTCAGTCCATTGGGTTGGCCAGCGGGTGGGTTTTATTTTTTTCTTGTAGAAAGGATGGGAGTGGTGACCCTTATACAGGGCAAGACCATGACCAGGTTATCTCTGTTTGGGCTGTGCTTATCTCCGTACTTTCAGACACCAGGAAAAGGCAGCCTGGGTGCTGCTTTTTCACGGATGGATGAGGTGGGGCTGGATCCGTAGGTGCAGGGGCAGCGTGTGACTCAGCTGCACGAAGCTCACGTGATTTTGTGGAGCTGCGTGCCTTCTCTGCCTATTCCTTTTTGTTCTTTGTCATCTCAGCTGGTTTATCAGACTGTTTGGCTAGCTCTGTCTTGGAAATGACAAGCTTAAGATACAATCACAGCTCAACTGCTTGAACCAGCGCCAATTTTTAACAGCTTAACTCCAAGAAATGTCCCCTTCAGAGGTAGAGTTCCCTCACTCCAGAGAAGAAGAAAAATGCCAGTTCCTGCAGCAGACATCCACTCACTCCAGCACACTCTGAAAAACCTATACTTATTTTCTGGGCGTGCGTGTGGCCATAGAGCATTTTACAAAAATCTGTATTACTGTTCCTTAACTCAAGAAGCCACTGCAAAGCTGATCAGTGATCATCTGGGTTTAACATGTTACGAGACTATACATACATACATACATATATATATGTACAAATTTACAGTTTATAAATGTGTGTACTGTTTTGTCCATTCCAGGGCTGTGCCTTTTACTGGGGATTCACTTCCTGGATTGCGTACTACATCAACCACCCACGGTACACACCACCATGTACGTATCAGTAGAGCACAAAACTGATTTGGGTTTTAAAAAGGTTTCGGTGTGCAGCCTTAAGTTCTCCAAACTCAGTAGAGGTTTTGGCCTAGACATCAAATCGTATGACTTATCTGCCCGGAGATGAGGCTGTTAGAAGGCAGATCATGGCAAGGGCGGCACTCCTGCTTTGCCACTAAACATATGTTCCTGTTCAGCAGTGGTTACGTGCTGCACAGTTTAACAAACAGGAGAGATCAGCCATGCGGAGGAAACAGAGATCAGTGTATTTTGTTCATCTTCACTAGGGCTGGCTGTGTTTTCTTGGAGAAGAAAAGATATTCATTTGCTAAACAAATGGTCTTTTTTGTGAAACCAGTAAAAATCAATCAGATATTTTGAAAAAAAAATGACAAAACCCTTCTTTTTTACTTCCAGATTTCACTCATCATTTTGTACCTTTTCGTTATATTTTATTGCTATATTATTATTTCTTTTTGATTTTTTCTTCTTGTCTGCTCTTTGAACTTTTATTTTATTTGATCATAATTGTCCTAACTTTTTTTTCCTACTTCTTTTTTGGGGGTGGCATGTTATCCTTGCCTTTATCTTCCTTTTCCTCTGCAACTGATACATATCTATGAGCTTTGGGGAATGTATGATTTGCTTTGTCAGTTTTAATTATGAATCTTCGTAATCACAGTGAAATATCTCAATTTGTTCAATCCAAAAGTTCTCTCAAGTGGCATTTGCTTCTATTTCAAAACAATACAAAAAATCACTTTAAAAATGATGTGATTCATTGAAAGGTGCTTGAATTTGATGTGGCTTTGACAGTCATGCTGCAAACAAGGTGGAATGCTGAGGCAGAGCTCTTAGCACTCCAGGCCACCAGCTCAGGAGGTGCAGGGAGTTCTTTACTCACTTACAGAGAAAAGCATTTGCTCGAGGTGCAGTCTGAAGCCAGGAACCTTCTTTACTCCTCCAACCTTTTCAATAGAGAAAGCCTTCAAAAGACATACTTCTAATTCCTTGCCACTGCTTTTAAATGACATTTGTAGATAAATTGAGCAAAGCCCTCTGGTGTAGTTAGATGGATCAGTAAAGAACAGAGGAGTTATCTTGGATGCAGGTGACCTCCAGAGTCATATCCAGAGATGATCCAGGTAAGGAGAGGCAAGCAGATAATTGCAGAGTGGCAAATTAAACCAGGCTGACAAGGGGCCCGTGACAAGGATGTGCTTACCAGCTGCGTCCTTGGCTGTTGACATGTGCTGGCCCTTCTGGGTAGAAGTTTTAGTGTATGCCCTTGGGACCACCGAGGAGTTGTGTGCCAGTCAGAGAGGAAAGGCTCCTGAAAGCAGAGGCTCGATGAGATCAGGTCAGTGAAGCGAGGCACATGTGATTTGTGTCGCTCAGCCATGAACAAGGTGTACAGGAGAACTGCAACCCTATGGAGATGCACGTGATACAGCACTACAGTGGCCTGGGGACAACAGCAAAAAGGAGATGCAAGCAAAGGGAGTTCAAAACTGCAAAGATTAAATGGATCTCTTGCATGGCGAGACTGTGAAGCAGATACCGGATATATAGAAAAGCCTCACTACTAAAAGCATAGAAAAGCATAGTAATTGCTGGATAGGTTATGTCTTGGATGCTCTGTTCCTGGAGATAGAAGGGCCTATCCAAAACATGTGGCTAAAGTGGAAATCATAGGGAAACGATGTAATTCCTGGTCTTGTTCTGCCACTGACCTTCACTTATCCCTCTCCTTGCTTTTCCAAGCAACATAGCAACACCGACTGCTTAAAGCGCTTGGAGATGTGAGGCTGACAAATGTCAGATAGGAAAAGTTGGGTGAAAACTGCCTTCAGATCAGTGGTGAGGACACTGGCATTTCCTAGAGTGCTGCCACTATTTGCACTGTCTTCATATTGTGTGGTAATATTCACTCTTTCTGCAGAGCCTGCATACTGTAAAATGCAATTTATAATTTCTTTCTACTTTCTAGCATTTGGCCACAGACAAGTTTCTTTTGCTGCCCTTGCTTTTCTGGTATGTACAAAAATAAGGTGTTACGAATGATTACAGAATAGGAACAACCCACAATTTAGCAAAATGCAGTAGTGCTGCTACGCAAGTGTGTATATTGCTGTCACCCTATCATTTGACTGGATGTAGCCATACAGCTAATCGACTAAGGTTTCTGGGCTGGGAAGTCTCCTAGTATTATTTGCCTATACAAGGCTTAATGTAATGCTGGTGCATGTGCTGTGCCTGAGCGCTAGGATGAGAACATCATCCGCATTATTGTTACTCATACTTGTGCAGAACATTAATATTTAGTCAGATACAAACTTGCAATTTATAAAACACTAAAGCATTATAACCTAATTCTTTATAACCTAAAACTTTTCAATAGCATTGAGTTCCCTAAATAACTCAATTTCTACCCTCAGCAGCTCTGAAAAAATACAATAAAAAATCCCTGCCAAAATGGGTGAAGCCAAGGGAGAACACAGTGGAGGGAGGATTGGTTTGTCAGCCTTGTATTTAACCCTGCCTTTATGTAGCTACGCTTACGGATACCACTTTTCACCAAGTCAGAAGGAAGGGGCTCTCCACGGGACCACGCAGAGATGAGGGTGCCGCTGGCAGTCGCACAACTTTCTGTAACGGGGGTCCCACCAGGGGCAAATGTCCTGGATTACAGCGTTTTGGTCTCACCCGTAGGCAAAGCGATGCCATGGACAGTCGCGGTGGCTGTAGGAGGCTGATGCCCCCCGAGGGGGAATTTGTAAGAAATGATTCACATGGATCATTTCAGAGAATGTTACTCTATGGCACCGACATTCAGGATGTTCGGTACAAGTTAAAAGAAACCGCCTCATAACAGCATGTAACCCCTGTAAAGTGGATGGCGGGTCAACATGATGGGGAAGAGAGAGGAAAATGCACAGGCTCGCCCGCAGGCGACTCCGAGAGTGCAGAACCTGAGACTGCTGAAGCTGAGGTTTCAAAAAAGCCGCTGTAAAGAGAGACAGAGGCGCAGGAAGAAATTACCACGTGCCAGTGTATATTCTCTGCCTTTCCCTGCTGCAGTTGTATTGGAAATGCCGAGTATTAACCCACCCAAACAGCTGTGGCAGCGCGCAGCCGGAGACCGCAGCGGCGGTGGCTTTCCAGAGCCAATTTTCTTTCCAGTAACGGGACACTTCAATACAAAATGAAGTTTCATGTTTCTTTCAATTAGTTTTAATTGAAGTTATGGTTGATCTTTTGAAAACTGGCTCTCAAAAATGACAATTGTATTTTCCCTTTTTTTTTTTGCTATTAATTTTACACTTTCAATTTCTCTGGCTTTTTAGCACTCTTCCTTTTTTATTCTGGTTTCTTAATCTTTCCAGCTTTGCAGAATTTTAAAATGATAAATTAATTTTAAGACAACATAACTTTTTAACCTTGCATTTTTTACATCTGAGGAGAGAAATCAAGTCGTCAAATCCAGAAATGATTAAAACTCAATTCAGTCCGAGACACAAATGTATACTGCACTTTGATTTTCATCATAAAAAAAAAAAAGTGAAAAATGAAAACCAAACAATTAATTAGATTGTTACACTGATGGGTTCTCTTCCTCAGGAAGTGAACCTGGTTTTCTCACCAGTTCCCTCTTTAAATACGGGGAACGCTTTGCTTTTGATCAGAATTTTGATTTCCGTTGTAATCGATGCTGAAAGCTACAGAAACACGGTGCCCGGCTTTTCACCTACGTCCTCGCGAACCCTGACAACGACGGGCGGCCAGCCTGAGCGGTAGCGGGGGGATATGCATGTAATGCGCTTACTGCAGAGTCTTAGGCAAATAACTGATTTTTTTTTTAATATTTTGCAGATGTGTGAAGCTGGAAATCACTTTATCAATGTAGCTTTAGCTCAGCAAAATCATTCAGGTTTGTCTTTTCTTGGTTTCCTCTTTGTCTAGTCAAGACTGAAGCATGCTTAACCTATCCATCTTCTGTTGATGTGCAGTAATTTATATGTCTACAGCCACAGAATAAAGAAAGATGAAATAGGTACTATGTCATCAGTGAGAAACATTAGCTACACTGTTGTTGTTCTAAAACTTGTAGCAAATTTATCTTAATTATAAACAACAGTAATTTAAACATGTATTTAAGCATTGAAGGTCTCTAAAGCCCATCATTGATTGACAATGACGGATTCAATTTTAAGTAAGTTTCAAAACCTTTTAACTAATCTGCATAGTTCGGAGATACATACGTATCTCCCAGGGCCAGTACATGCACAAATGTACAAATACACGAGCACAAACTTGGAGCAGCTAGGTGTGCATGTGTACGCTCGGAAAGGCTGTGTCAAACACGAGTTTTTCAGATTATTTTGTGCCTTGAGAATAAAAGTTACACTGTACATACCAGAAAGTAAAGTACATTTTCAGATTTATTACAATAATCAGTATTATCTCCTACTAAAACACCCCATTCAAGAAAATACTTCACCTTAGTAGCTTCACGCAGAGAAGCCAGTTGCTGTTGCAGAAAGCATTTCGTGTGCTTGGGTTCTTTATCACAACGGCTCTAATGCGGTTTAGAAGCACCAAAAGCTAAATAAATTTACTAGCGCACTCCGTGCCTGCGAGTATTAAATGCGGTGCTGTTGCCAGAACTGAAAAAGAAAATGAACCGAAAAAGAAAATGCTGCCTACGTTACCGTCTGTAGGAGCACTACCAGCGCTGCGCTCCCCTCCCGCCGTAGTAAAACCGCTTTGGTTTCGTGTGCTTTCTGTTCCCTTTCATAAAGGAAGTAAAGCCTGTTTTCCGAGTCCTACCTACAACCCCTTCACGTGGCTCTTCTTGCTGGTATCCTGTCCCAACTACACGTACGAGGTACGTCACCGGGTGGACCGGGCCGCCGTGTTGCCTCTGCGCAGCAGCCCGTCCGTGCTATCCCTGAGGCTCCTCACTCATCCCACCGCTTCCCACCCGTCTCTCCTCCCCATCCAGCACACCGCGCCGTCTCTTGCTCGCTCCTCTCTCCCTGTCCCCGGGTGACTTCCTCCTCCGGTGGCAGCTCGGACCCCAGTTAACGACGCTTTTTTTTTCTTTGCAACAGATCGGCTCCTGGATTAGTTTCACAGTGATGACGCAAACGCTGCCCGGTAAGGTCGAAACTGCACAAAGACAGACTCTTAAGTTGTTGTTTGTGGAAGTGAATTCTGTAAATCTCAGATTTGCCCCCAAGTTACCATACACAACAGTGCTACCAAAGCCCCCGTGTGACCCGACCGCATGCAGCTGCGAGGTGCCGCCTCAGAAAGCCGTGGGGAGCACGAGCCCCGCTGCCCCATCCCTGCCAACTTCTCTTGATCAAAACCTGCTCTCTGCTATCTGCGAACTCTTGCTGTGTCTTCAGTTTTCACAGTGCAAACAGGCTTTGAAATTTAATTTAAAAATTTGCGTTTTTCACTTACAGTTGGCCATTTCTGATACAGGGAACTTTCTTTTCATTATTAACCTGCAAGAATACTTCTGAAAGGGATAGGAAAACAGATGTCCTGAGCACTCCCGATGAGTAAAGACACGGCCAGGTTTCTGAGGGCATTTCCCCTGTTGCGAACATCAGCAATCCATAACAACCGCCTGCTTAGTAGAGTTCGCAAATCTCGCTCAAGATTTGCTTGCTTGCTACCTAACCTGCATCTTTAGGGACCTAAATACCATAAACAGGGAGCAGTTTTATGCTTTAGGCCCTGGTATGGGAATGGCCTGAAAGTTTGTTGTTGTAGCAGGGCAGCATTCATGGGGCAGAGAGCAACACCACTATCCCATTCCTGCTGGGATCGTCCCAAACCTAACAGTTTGCCCGGATGCCACGTTAATGTTTCTGATCCCCCAGCACATATTAAGGAGGAAAGAGAGATGAATTTGCAGAAAGTACCCTCTTGGTGAGACCCAACTGCCAGACACCTACCCTGTACTTGCTCCAGGGCCCCGCTGTCCCTCTGTACACGGACATTATAGCACGGCTCCCTGTGTTGAGACCGCATGATGCCAAAGGAGGCCTTACGATTTATGGGGAACCCACAGAGGAGATTCGGTGGGTGTAGAAGAGGTAAACAGCTTCTGTGTGAACTCCGCGGTGGCACCTGTGAGCAGCAGGATATGCTAACGGGGCCGCGGCAAGGCTGTGAGCGAGGACAGCGTTAACCCGTCTGCACCTACAGACCGTTTCCGTAAATCCTCTTGCATCCGCAGAAACAGACAGGCAAAGAAAACACATGTTCCTTTTTCTCTCTCTCTCTCTTTTCTTACTAGTTGGCATTTTTGCTTTCGTGATGGTCATCCAGATGTCTCTCTGGGCCAAAAAGAAGCACAAGCTGTATCTGAAGAGATTTTATCCAGAGGTGCGCAGAAAAGCAGCTATGATTCCCATCATCTTCTGAGCTCTTCACAAGAGTTGAAACCTAAATGCATAGTTCAACAACTGACTCTGAAAATAAATGAGCCATTTTGTTCAATAATCAAAGTCGGTCTGAGGAAGAGCTCCTGCGTATCTTTTTCAGAAAATTAACAGATCAAAACGAAGAGCTTTTAATTAAGTGAAGAGAATGTGGCTCTTGAATTCTTGGTTCCTGCTAAAAGATATGATTTAATTAGATTTTGTGTAATGGAGCTAATTGGGAAGGGACAGGAAAATTGCTCATGTTGAATGTTTTAGGATAGATATTTAGCTGGTATAAATAAGCACAGATTTTCTTAAAATTAACAGAGTATGGCTCATCTGCAGGCATTCAGGTCTGCTGAGTTTAAGATTCAATGTTAGGTGGTGACCAGATTCTCTGCTTTTTGCAGCAGAAGATGTTTCATAGACTTATTTTCATTAAGCTGCAGAGAAACAGCACGTTCTGCTTCAGCTCCTCTAAAGCATCACATCAAAGAATGACTGGTGTGCTGTTAACGCAGTCTAATACAGCTTTACAAGGTTTTCCTTTCTTTTTTTATTTAATTGAATCTGATAGCAAGCTGTTCGATACAAATTGGCTTAAAGTGATCACCGCAGAGAGGTCTGCTTTTCTTTTATTTTCAAGTAGGTCTTGAAAATAAGCCTCATGGTCGCAGGAGAGGCCTGGGAGCGAGGTGCTTCCCATCTTGCCACTAATTTGCTGTGTTGCCTTGGGGACGTCACCTCTGCGCAAAACGAGCCCTCCATCCCCCCGTTCCCACTCTGAACAGCTCCAGAAGCAGCAGGCGGCTTTCCGAGGCGAGCGGCACGTTATGGTCCTCTTGCCCGGCATCGCTCGCCTTAGCAGCCCCATCGGCGGGCACGAGGTGCCCCCGCGCAGATGTCGCTCTCAGTGGGGAAAGGGGTCCTGGCAAAAACGCGTTTCCACCCCGGCCTGCAGCGCCTCAGATGGACACTGCTGAACAGCGTCAGCTCCCCTTCGATTTGATCACTTAGCTCTCTCCGCGGTTCCAGGGCGTTATTTTTTAAGGCATTTGCTGGGCTTCTTATTCGAGCCCCTGGAGATTCTGTTTAGCTCCGTTTGCAAACCAGCAGCACCGTTGTGCAGCAGCACAGTTTGGAGCAATTTCAGTTACAGAGAGCAAAAGGACTAGAACTGATTTAGCAAGTATTAATGCCTTGACTCCCCATATCTTCAGTTCAGTTTTCATCCTACTTCTGTTGCATATCTTTCTTCCCCCGTAGGCCAGCGAAAAAGCTTGCCTGAAGAACTTCAATCACTAGAGAAATAGTGAAGTACAAAAGCAGAGCGGGGCAGGTCCTGCCTCCTAAAGGCACTTTTATCGTAGCGCCAGCTCAAGTGCTCTACCAAAGTTAATTTGCTCAGTAAATTGGGTTCACATCCCTCTTCTAATATCTAATCTAGAGGCTTGCAACACTCACCCAATTAGCCAGAGGAGCAATGAGCTACGTTGGCTCATGGTGGCAGCTACTAGCAATGTGCAAGTGAACCAGCAGCCACGCCATGATTTTTCCTGCCCAAAGAGGCAGATAAAATGGGCTTGTAACTAATAAATTTGGAAAGACACCGTGAGCAGCACCCAAGGACGCCCCTCCGCCTTGGCCTTACTTTCAGAGCTGTCGACAGTAACCAGGTAGAGCTGTGCAGTGTGACAGGGTTTAGCGACTCCGGTGCGCTTGCAGTAACTCCGTTTCACCTAGGTAATGTAAATGAATCACCTTCCTGATTTTTTTTTTAACTTCTCACCTGTGAACACCTGGATTTTCTTTCTTACTCTCAATGGAAAGCCACAATAAGCACCCAGCCCCCCAACCCTGACTGTTAATAAAGATCTATTTTAGAAAAACGGTCTTTTCTGCGCTCTTTAGTCACTGATATCTAAAATAACAATATTCATCTGTGCTACTCATATGAGTCATGAGAATCTTTCCCCCCTCCCTGCTTTTAATTACAGGTGGATTACATGTCTCCTTCCTAGCAGCTTTCAAGTTTAAAATACTGGGAGAGGAAGCATTTAAAAGGCTAAAATTACATATTTCTCTGGTAATCTCTTGATTACAATTGTTCAGCTTGAAGTCTGTTCAAGGCATGTCTGTATGAGACACATTTCCAGGCCAATTCCAGCTGCTGGGAATGTGGGTCCTGCTCAGCAGTTACCTTAAGCAGAATAAGTGCTTTGGGAAATGTTTTCTTCCCTGCTTGCCGGGTGGTTGTTCAGCACATGGGGTGGGAGGGAAGCATTGTGTAGCAAACGCCTGAAGCTTTAAAATCAGCATACGAGCAAACAGTGGGCAAGAGCAAATGAAGGTAGTTCACGGCAGTCTGCCTGCGATAAACGTGGCAGATGTTTTGGGTTTCACAGATATGGTCTTGAATAGCTGGAATTGCTCTGAAGAGCGTTAGACAGCTTCGCAGAGAGCGGTAAATCCAACTTGCGGCACATGCACAGACGCCTCCGTATCGCCCTGCCTTCTCCGATTTCCAGGGCATGGGCTCTGCGATGAGGCTCTCCTCCTGGCAGGGGGGACACGTGTGGTTTTAAAACAAAAAGTATATAAAAACTGTCAGTCTTTGCTTGGATAAAAGTTTTAGGGACCTTGGTTTTGGAACCCACTCCTAAATTGGTATCTAACTGCTATATAAAAGTTGTGTTCCCCAGTGATTTTAACCACAAGCAACAAACAGCTTTGGAACCAAAACCCATTTTCTTCACGCAAACCTCTTCACGGGAAAGTTTGTCCCCACTTTCTTCGTTACCTGAGAAAAGAGATTTCTGATCGAGTTCTAAATATGCTGATATTTTATTTTCCCTTAAGGACAGGCCTAAGCTTTTCACAGCCCTCAGCACTAGGGTACGTCTCATCTTTCCCGACAGCCAAGCCCGAGACTTGCAAATTGAGGGAGGCCAAATCTAACCCTTCAGATTCCCATCCCTGCGTTTTCGTGGCCCGCTCTTGCTGGGACTTGCCCGGCCTCCAAGCGTTGTGGCGGGGAACCGAACGCTGGCAGCTGCTGCTGCACACAAACTTTGCGGCTTGTCTTTGGCCCCCGAGTTTAAGAAAGCCCTTAAGATGCAGCCGTGCCGAGACACCGCATCTCCTCAGGTGGCAGGACTGAAAGCGGTCTCTGTGATCGCACCTTCCCACAGTGAAAGCAGAGCTCGAAAGGACGCGGAAAGCAGGCGAAGCGAATGAAGGCAGATGGTCATCCCTCTTTAAACATGCTATTATTACCAAAATGCCTTCTATTTTCCATTGTTTTGTGTAAAGAAAGTGACTCCAAATTGGCTTTTATCACACTAGGAACTGAGATAAAGCAGCCTGATATCAAAGTAGTTCTGCGAAAGAGAGCCTGCAGTGATAGCGAAATATAATAAAATAAAAATCACTGAATGTGAAGACTTCTAAAGTGCACTATAAGAGGAAGAAAGCTAGAGGAGAGCAAGAGACTCTTCATCTATTTATAGTTTTAACAAGTCCTGCTGAACTAAAAATTAATTCAAACCACAGTTTTCCAGCGATAGTTTCCACACGATGCTTTATTGGCTTTCCTTTCCTATATTTTCTCGGGCACAGGTTTTGTCTTCAGGCTATACTCCTTGCCATTAACATTCATGAAAGCTTTTAGAGGAGCACGCTGTATGCCAGTTCCCGGGTTTCTACCGATAAACGTAAAGGAAGCGTTTTGCTGTCACTGCGCGCCAATGACTATCTCCATGAGTAATACGTTGTTACGCAAAGCCGGGTTATCACAGGTGAGTGTAAAAATGCTGCTGCGTAGCTCCAATTAAGGGCAATTTTAACATCACACAGCAAGATTGATTTTTATGGTCTCTGCCTATGTAACATTCAGCCAAATAGGACTCCAACCTACAATTAATCTTTTTTTCTGGTGTTGCAGGTAACAGCGCTCCCCTAGCATCACACACGCACTCTCCTTTTGTAACCTCTCATGAAAGAATCCACTCTGCATTTCCTTTGCCATGTAATGGTCAACCTAAAACCCTTTAACTTGTCCTAAAATATGTGCATCTGGGTCAAAAACTCCCACCCAGTTATTAACACTTCTCTGCAATGCCTGGCCCTACCTGCTTTTATCTCATCTTCTAAAGCTTTTGAAGACGGCGGAACGAAGTAAGAGAAAATCATTTATAGTTAATAGAGACGCAATGAGAGTATTCAATCATACTAGTGAAGCCCTTATTTAAAAAAGCAAACTTCATGTCTTTTGTCCAAAACACCACCTGATGGTCAGTTTTTAGCTCTCGCCATGTGAGGCGTTAGGCCGTATTTACAGGGGGCAAAAAGGAGGGGCAGCGACTTGCCAAACGCCCGGCGCGAGCTGCGCGCAGCGGAGCTGAATCTCGAAGGAGCGGACGACAGCGCTCCGCGCTCCCGCAGCCCCGGCGGCACGTCGCCGTCGCGCTCCCTTCGGTTCCCGTCGCTCCTGGCCTCTCGGGGCGGAGGGGCTTCGCAGACCCCGCTGCAAAAACACGTGGAGCCCTGCTTCTTCGGCGGCTCGGCGACCTTACCTCCGTAACTGCGGGCGCTGCAACGTGTTCTCGTAGACGGTCCCGCCGTTGTGGAGGGCGCTAGCAGGTGAAAGGGAGCCGGGACATCGTGTTTGTGTGGCTGTAACAACGCGAGAGCTGTGATTTTTTCAGGGAAATTAAGTGCTCTTCCTACCAGAGAAAGAAGGCTCAAGTTTCCTGCCCTTGCGCGCTGCAATACCAAGCCATCAGGAGACACGAGACTCCCGATCGGTGTCTCAGCGAGCGCGGGTTTGGAAGAAGGCGGTCAGGAGCCAGGCACCGATGGGCGGTAACAACGGCCTGCCCTGCTCCAGCGGGCCCGGGACGGAGCGAAACCCCTCTCAGCCACTGCTTCTGCCTTCGCAGCAAATGCTTAGAAAGAGGACTACTTTTATCGCTTGGCAAACAGTTTATACAAGCGTGCTAAATGCGGACGAGCGCAACGGGGTGCGCTGCTGCCGCTCCGGAGTCCTGGGACCGCAGATGCACCTCTCTTCCAAAGGCAACATCTAAGGAGGCCAAAGGAAATACCTTGTGTCATCACCTCGCCGGGCTGCAACCGTACGTGACTAAAGCGGTATAAAACATGCTGACAAGATCCCCGCTTCCCAGCAGCCCCTAGAGCAGTCATTTTTTCAGATATCATTGAGCGAATAGAAATAAAATCAAATCCTTCAGCGCCCACAAACGTACGGTCAACACACGCAATCAATAAGCTGTTGCAAAGAGAGAAACTGCAGGAGTTTTCCTACTGGAGATAAGGAGAGGGGGGAACGAAAGGGAAAGAAAAGTGCTAGAAAAATGCTTCCCCCCCCCTCCTTTTGGCAGGGAAAATAAAATTGATTCATTGGTTACAGTGCAAGGAGACGAGCGTCTCTAGCAGAGATTAAGGACACGAACAAGGTCACGGCACACAACAATTTCCAGCAGCAGCAGACAGCGCTGCCTAAACCCACTTCCATTTTCACTGCAACGGTTGATAAAAAGGTCACACTAGGAGACAGGCCGGAGGATGGTCAAAAGGTTAAATCGGGCAGGTGGGAAGGGAAAACGGACAGAAACGTCCTTTTCCACACAGAGCTTTTGGGAGAGAGTTGTTATTCTCTCCCTGGCACTTTAGCTTAGAAAAATCAGTTGCACACACAAAAAGTTTAGCAGAATAGAAATTCAAAGTTGGTCTATTGTGAAACCATAAAATGATCATACCAAAACTGTAATTTTGACAGTGTCAAAATATTTGAGTAAAAAAATTAATTTTTATAATGATAAATTTTTTCCTTGCAACATGGTGAAAGAGCTGCAAATTACAGTGCTGAGTATAATAGTGACACTTAAAAAGGACATTTATCATCCGAACTAATACAGACAGACAAAACCACTGAGGGGCGAAGTGAAACTATTCCAAATGAAACACTCCGTCTGAATTCAGTTTCCTGCAAACTATCCAGACGCCAACAGAAAGGCATGCCTTCCCCCCTCCTTTCGTGCTGTCTCAGCACCTGCTACAAACTTTTGGCCGTAAACCTGCCGGTGTATTTACGTTGCTACCAGTTTCTCCACTGATTCTAGTTCTTCCATATCCAGCGGCACTGTTACTAATCTGCACCACGTGGATGGCTCCAGCCGCTATCTGGAGCCAAGAAACAGGCCTATACTCAACCCCGAGGAGACCGCCAGCCTCATGCAAATCGACAGGGCAAGGCTTCAGCAGACCTCCCCGTACCTGACGTCTAACACTGAAAACAAGTGTTCAAACTGTTCCTCTGTATTCAGCTTTGCAATAAAACCGTTCTTTTCACATCAACCAAAGTTTTCCGAAACTCGGCAGATGACCTCACGGGGTTGCCCATTGCTCGCTCTCTCTGCTGGCTGCTGAAGGATGCGAGCACCCGTATGTCCCGGCCCGGGCTCCGCTCCCCCAGGCAGCCCCCAGGCTCCCCATGGTTTCCATGCCTGGACTCGCTGCTCCTTAGTAGTTGTTACTTCAATGCCTAAAGCAAAGAAGTCGACCTTGTGCTGTACACAGGTGTACCGAGGAAGACGACTCGTAGGCCCCATGCAACTCCCCTGCGCACGGGGAGAGGCAACAGGCCAATAGAGCAAGGTATGAGAAGTGCTCCGTTTTGTAGTGTGACATAGAAAGAAAACCCTTCTAGAGTTTCATTGCCAAACTCACCTGAGATGAACCAGAAAACCTGTAATTCCTTGGAGCGGAAGAAAACTCCGCACAGTTAAGTCCGTGCTACAGAAAGCAAAAGATAAGAACGACCTGTGGTTTTCATGCCCATTCACAGACGGTCAACCCAGCCTATTAGTACCATTGGTCTAACACGAAAAGTCGAGCTCAGGTGAGCTCAGGTGTTGTCCACAATCTGGCTGCTCTGTTAGCTTTATAACGTACCCGGGGTTCTGCTTTAATTCAGTGTTCTCTAATCATTTGCATTTAAATCGACTGTCAAAAGCATGTGGGATCAAATGAAAACACTACACTGAAAATGCAAGGAACTATTGAAGGTAGATTTTTAACTGCTAGGACTATAACATTAAGGCAAAGTTGATGTTATTTACAGCAACATTAAAGCAAGTGTTATTAAGAGAAAATGAGGCATTTGTCAATAAGCATTTTCAGTACTACTGAAAGCCTCAGAATTAACATACTTGCAATATTTTGACTAAAACAAGCTCATTCAAAGCCTCTTTTTAGCACATTAGCATCTCATTAGACTTTGAGGATGTTTCAGATCTTTCTTCCTTCACTAGTAAACAGAGAAAGCAAATCCCAGTAAGAATGACACAAAACGGTGGCAGTATACGCATTTGTTCTTGCGTATTTACTTTATAATAAAATGGTCAGAGTAGAAGGATCAGCTATTTTGCCAGAAAATACAAAGCAATTTCCATAATCCCAAAAGGAAATATGAGCCAAATTCTGCTATCCCCATCCACTATTAATGAGTTTTTGACAGCATTAATGACCGCTGGCTTTTATGGGGCTATTTCTTCAGTAGGAATACCCTCACTGAGGGTTGAGATCTGTCTCTAGCATCATGAGGTTAAAACAAGCTGTTAGTGAGTATCAAACACAGGTATACATTCATTGTGAGAGGATTTTTTAAACACTCAATTGCAGGAGGAAACCTCTGAAAACCATCTGAAGCTGTCTGCAGAGCCTTTAAAAAGCATTCCCCTGTCTCTTATCTTTCTAGCACCTATAGTGTCCTGTGCAAAAAAAATCTCAATAAAGAAACCAGTATGAAAAAGTACACCTACTGCACCAAGAAGGACAGATAGATTGATTTAAATTGGAGTGGAGCTGTCCTCGAAAGATGACTTTTTTTGCAGTACACAGCAAGGAGATTTTCTTACCACGGACAGGCAAATAAAAACGAATGCCTAGCTCTGGCCGTTCACCTTTAGGAGTGACGGTGCTCCTTCGAACAGCCCACGATACCAGCATCTGCTCAGACTGCCCCCCTGCTAAACTTTACAAGTGGGAATGCGGTGATGTCCAGGAGAGCCGCAGCGGTGGGCACCCAGTCAGGTGCAGAGCACGGGGATGGGCATACTGCAGCACACCAAGGCTCCATCTACCCCAGCATCTGGTCTCCCAAAGCAGCCGGAAAGGGTGAAGAGCACGAGGACAAAGCAATCACGTATGCCCTGGGACGGTGACTTGGCGGGTGTTACCTACGTGGACAGAAGCAGACAGGCTCGACATACAATCCAAAGTCAAAAGAAACTATTCCAGGTCAGAAAACATACAACAAGAATAGTTGTATGATATGTGCCCGAGTGAAAACACCCTGCTTGAAACATATGCATCTTGCAGGCTTACTTCCGACCAATTCAGAGCACAGCAAGAGAGGAGTGGAGGCAAACCACATGGTCTTTTTGGGGGGTCTTACACTCACCTACCCTGGTGCTAACTGCTGTACCACTTTCAGCACTTTATGTATTCATTAGAATCCAACTCCCTCCTCATACTACACTGAAGTGTGCAAACAGCAGCAACAGTTTTCCTCCCGAAATGCTTTCCCCTCACGCAAAGCTGTATTTACAGGTCCTAAGTGGCTTGTGCCAACAAGACAGGACCGACATCCTCGCTCAGTGAGGGCCACCCACGACGAGATACAGAGACGCCCTGAGAATGCCCTTCCGGCAAGCTTGCGTACTGGGGGAGAGCAGAGAGAAAAGTCAGAGGTAAAAAGAACAGATGCTTTAAGTTAGAACAAACTGAGATATAAACATAATTGTGCTGAAACGTGTTGAGCAGGCTCTACCCTGCCACCACTTGCAGATGAGTAAGGGCTATCTACCTGGCTTATAGCTCAATTATAACATTAATCAAAGAACTAATTGAGCTTGGTCAGCTTGGTCTTTTGAGCCTTTTCTTCTGGATTAACATTTATTAGAGCTAACACAGAAGACATGAGGTAGGCTGCAAAGGGCAGAGAGGTGATAAGCCCTGTATGTGAGAGGAATGGTAGCTGCATTCCTCAAGGTAAAACTGGGTTCTGGGCAGGTTTATGAAGGGCTCTGTACCTTCTAAAACCCTATAAGCCGCACAACATTAGAAATCTCTCTTTGTTTCACCATCTCCACTGTTTAGTTCTCTAACCGTGTTTCTAGCCTTTCCAGCCCGTTCGCGACAAAGCCATGAGATCCATGAGACCCCAGGGGAATGAGACACCGTTGCATCTCTCTGATCCTGAAACCAGAGACTCTACCTCTCCTCCCAGAGCAAAGTAATCCAAAGGAGAAACTGCAGGTATCCACAGGATATTAAATATCTGTGTATATTACAATATTTGCATGAAGCAAAAAACATGACAGAAAGGGCCCGGCAATAATAAAGGTTGTACAGGGGAAGGATGATTTATTAAAGATGCTGGCAAAGTGAACTGGAGTTATTGGACGTGGGCTTCAAAATTAAGGCATACGATTAAGCCATGTGGAAAAACAACAGTGAATTACAGTCCCTGACACTTTCCTGCTATTTTTGTCTAAGAAAAACTAATATGGAGAAAAAAATGTTCTATACTTCAGGGCAATTACAGTACTTTATCTTTTAAAGTTGTTTTGAGAGGACACGTTCTGCAAATGTCTCATCTCATACTGGGAAACGATGAGCAAGCTAAACAATTTCATGTCTCCTAAAATTTAAATATAAGGAGGCACTTTTTTTTTTCTCTTGAAAAAACTTTTTTCTCTCATGACGATCCTACGCTAGATTTACCTTCCTTTTGGCTATCTAAATGATATTCTCTTGATGTTAAGGAAAAAGAGCTCAGGGGAATTCCCATCACATAGTGAGAGAGGAAGAAGAAGTTGTGTGTTTTGTTTTATGCAATGCACAGTGGCCAGGATTAAATGGGAAAACATCAAAATAGAAGGTTCTCCCTGGCTGTACAACGTTTGCTGCTCCCTCTCGAGCGAGGCAAGACCTGCGGGCCAGGGAAAAGCAAGGCTAGCGGAAAGCTCCGCACCAGCTGTGCAGACACACGCATTCGCTTCTGAAGGCTGATGCAGAGCGGGTCACTTCCGTGACTCCGACTCCTCTTCCCAGGACAGAGGAGTATTAATTTTGGTGTGAGACAACCTGGGGAGACCTTGACTGACGGTCAAGGGATGGCCCTTGCCAGCTCTGAGCGAGAAGATAAACCCGACAGGGCCTGGGCGCAGGGTGGTCAGAGAAACGAGGTTTGTCTCTGGCGAGTGAACCAGGAGCGCTCGTCTCGTTTAGCTTCGCAAAACGGAGGCCGAGAGAGATCCGGCTGGGCTCTATAAATACCTCGGGGGTAAGCGTCGCGGAGCCAGAAGAGCGATTAAAGCTGACGAACGAGGCTGGCACGAGAACAAAGGAGCATTAATTGGCACGAGTCCATTCTGGCTGGAAAGCTGAGGGTGATTTCTAGCCGTTAGAGGAGCGATTTCCTGGAATAGCCTTCCAGGGGGAGTTGCAAGTGCAAAAATAAACAAAAAGCAACAACAAGCAAACGCCAAGGAGATTCAAGGTAGACGCTGATGCATGCCTGACTGGGATGACAACGCGTGGCCATCTGCGACAGCGGCACACACAACTTCAGTGGTCCTCTCCTGCCCTATTTTTTGCCATGTTAGCTTTCACAGTGGAATTACAGTTTACAGAAATGACTATGTTTTGCAGCCTGGTACCTTCCTGACAATTTTAAAGAAATACAGATGCATCCTATGACTGCAGGTGCTTTCCTGGTGATACAAAGCCTCCAGATTTGGGCCCAATCATGCTCCTGCACAGCCTGAGAATATACCTACTGCATGGTTAGTAACCTACTACAAACTCTACTATCCACATAAACAGAGGTAAATCTCTGCATAGCAAAAAATAACCACCTCAAGATCAGGAACAGAAACAGGCAGCGGAAAGGACAGCCCTTTATTCTTTAATTAACTCCTATGTTTCTTCAGCCGCATCGTACATCAAGCCCGGCCGTAAAAGTGGCAATTTTA
This sequence comes from Rhea pennata, assembly GCF_028389875.1. Classification (NCBI taxonomy): domain Eukaryota; kingdom Metazoa; phylum Chordata; class Aves; order Rheiformes; family Rheidae; genus Rhea; species Rhea pennata. The sequence goes on along the minus strand of NC_084666.1, from coordinate 81,048,273 downwards.
TAGTGTGTGAAAAAGAAGCAAACGATTCAGAGAGATTGAAGATCCATTTACAGCAAACGTATATGCCTTTCATAGTACAACAGATTCTGGATACTTTACTGTCACCCATAAATCGGCTTAAATAACTTATTTACTACAATGGCAGACGACACTGTCACAGAGGAATGGCTTAGTAAAGCCCATAGGTGCTTCAGGTCACCACAGTACGCTTAAAAGGGATTTTTCCCTTAGATGCGGGATGCTGGTACGTAGTGAATGGCCACTGCAATTGCTCCATGTCCATTATTTTGTCTACATAGTGTTAGGATATAAAACGCATGGATGAACATCAGAATAATCTGAGCACTTTAAGGGAAAGCTAATTAGAACAGGTAACTTATCACCTAAACTTTTTACCCCAAAACTCAAAAGATGAAATTTAAATGGAACTTAAATGTGACCATTTTTTAAAAAAATAAAAGGTGGGGGGAGATAAAATTTAAAATGAAGATAGGAGTAAGAATTTAAATGTTGTGCTCTCCAAAGAGAACCAGCAATCAAAGTCTAATATCCTTATATTGTGCCAGATAATGAAACATTAAGCTGAAGATAATAAGATTTCTTTCCACTGGATAGGCTTCAGCACAGTTAAACCTATGAATGAGCAGCTGAAGTGTTTTATATAGGAGTTCTGTGTCAAGGATTCTAAGGGGGGAAAAAAATCCCAGCCTGCTGCCTACAAATGAGGTAGGACTCTTATTTTACTTGCTCTCTTTTAAATTTGTGCCACAGCTAAATGCCTTTTAAGAAAGCCTACTTCACCATTATGCATGGAGGCAGGAGACACATCTTACCAAGTTTCCTAAGGAAAAGAAGCTTAAGGAATTGTGCTGTATGTACGACTGTATACATCTCCTCCTTTGCCATCCCCAATAAATTAAAAGATTAACTAATTTCAATTAAACCTGACAAAAAGGCAGAGATCTCAATGGCAGTAAATTCCTAAAAATTTTCACAGAACTGAGAAACATGGCAGAGACAGATGTTAGCTGCCTCCCACTCGAGGAGCAGATGAGGAGGACAAGTTGTCCCGTATCGGCCCCTGGAGAAGCACACAAAGTCATAAGAAATCAGGCTAAATTCATTCCGTTGCCGGCGGAGCTGCCAGCCCCTTAACATGCCGATGAGGCGCAAACAACACTGGCAAAATAATTACTGCGTGGACTGCCTGTGGTACTTGACTTTTGTGGCCATTCACCATGGAGGGCTTTTGTCTTTAGAGCTGCAAGGAGGCAGACGTGTCCTCTGTGCTGGCCAGGAGCAGTAAGAGGGAACCGAGCTTTGTGCTATAAAGAGAGGTGCACAAGTGTTTTCACACTTGTGAAGTGCACAAAGTATTTTCACCTTTCTTAGCTTTTTTTTTCCCTTAATTTACGCCATTTCCACTTTAGCTGGGACCTTACAAAAGCTGATGGGACTGTGACAGCCCCATCTCAGTAAAGCACAGTGCCCTACCTCCTTGAGCTTCGCTTGGCAAACTAGACTTAATCATCTCAGGGAGCAGCACAAACTGTAGCCCAGGAACCACAGACGTGGACCTTGTGGCTCAGTTCAAGCGCCCCGATCTCCTTTCACTATCACATACCTTCCCAGTGCATCTCTGACTCATCCCAACTTACCAAATCCCATCGGGACACTTCTTGCCTTCACTTGCCTTTTCCGCGTGCTCTCTGTGGTGGCGGGGCAGAGGCACGGCCATACAGGCAACACCAAAGCCAGAGACAACGGGAGCTAGATTTTTTTTTCACTGGAGCCACCGGACTGCTCTAACGTGCAGAATCAGACATGAAGCACTGAATATTACATTAAAATTAAAGCATGGGATTGGCAACATATGCACCATCATATCATGGACAAAGAATATGCTATTCATGCATTCCTGGGTGGATTAGCATAAAAGGCAGGGGAGGTTTTTGTTTGCTTGGTTTTTTTTTCTTTTTACTTCTGCTAAACATTTTGTTAAGTAGGATCTCACAGAAGTCACATTCCTTACCACCTCAGCAAAATTGCTGTGGAAAATGTGAATGGAGAATGTGAATTTAGCTTACAACAAATACCTTTCCAGCAAAGGCAAAGCCAGGTTCCCTCAGGGGCATGTTTGGTCTTAGTGAATCTCCTAGGGATTTTACTTCTCTTTTTAAAATAAACCACACAAATGCACAAAGAAGATGGCAGATGGTTGCTTCCTCATCTGCACATGAAATCTCTCTCAATTAGAGAATTTGTTGCTTAATGTCTCATAGTCCGTATTAATTATACGTACTAGCAGAGGGGCAGCACCAGAAAGGGCTGGCTGTGGCTGAAGAGTCTTCAATGCGGAGTTTAATTGTTGTTCTTCAGAAAGCAGGTGAACAGCTCGGACACAGAGATTTTGCCAGACGGCAGCTGGTAGCACAAAATGTTGTGCTGCTTTTCCTGCTGCAAACTGCCAAGGAAAAAAACATTCCTCAAAACTTCCCATGGATTTGCAGATTTGGGATATTTTTTAAGCGTAGGACAGAATTCGCTTTTGAGGCGACAGTCTCCTAAGAACCTTGTGAGACCCCAAAACAAGCTGTAGGTGTTATTTAAATGCCACCCAGGCCTTGTCCTGATCTCCTGCTGGGGTTAACCACTCGTTAGCTGCGTCTCAATCTCTGAAGCTGCAAGGAAAGGTATTTGCGACACACACAATTAAGGGGTCGGTTTAATTGCACACCCACACCACCCTTGTGAAGCTGCAGACCTGCAGTAGAGAAGCCAGCTATTTTACGATGCTGAAAAGAAGAAAAATACCATGGCAACTTTTCTGGGCTAGTTAATCACATTTACTGAAATTTTATTAGGTGCCTTTGAAGTAAAATGGCAGGAAATAATCTTTAAAAATAATGTGCTTTTAAACACAAAGGCCCTGAATTTGAGTCTAAAAAGGAAACCAAATCTCTAATTCAGTGGAACCAGTATGATTAAAAATAATTACATCTGTAAAGTGAACATTTGGAGGGAAAAAAATGATTAATGTGCTTAGTAATAGCATCCATCTAAACTGTATAATGAGCATTTTCATTTAAGGCCATGTTGCCATTCAAAACATGGGGAGATTAAAAAGAAATAACTCAGTTGTTAGCATCATCTACCCATATTTACATCAACATGCTGATTCTGAGTACGACGTGGCTTTATGGCTCTGTTTGCCACTCAGTCTTTACAAAAGAGAAAAGTGACAACTTTTAATTAAATTTTTTAATTTATTAACTCTCGTACATGCCATGAAACGTTAATTGTGGCAAATCAAAAGAAATACTAGACATTTTGCTCACCATGTCAGCAAAAGCAGAGAAGTTAGCAATCTATCTGGATATAAATTATTATTCATTAGAGCTCTATTAACTTACACTGATAACAACCCTGGAAAAATATTATTTTGCTTTTCTGTGCATGCTTATAACTGTAGATTGGCAGCTCACTTGCACTCCACGCCAGACTGCCCCTGCTCCCTTTGGCTAGGGAGGGCTTGGTCTTTATTTTCACTATAAGCAATGACTGATAGTGGATCACAAACCAACCATTATTGCTCCTTTAGGCACCTGAGAGGTGTCGGAACTAAAAGTCACTTCATCCGAAAACCAGAAACGTCATTGCTTAGAACAGGGCCCCAAAGCGCCGCAGCGCCTGAGACCTGCTCTCTCAGACGTTCCCCCCTGCTCCCTGGCACAGCTGGAGCATCTGCCACTCTCCAGGGCTCCATCCCTCGGCCACTGCAAGGAGAGGGACGTGTCCTGGCCAGAGGCCAGGCCAGCGACAGAGAGGCCACTCCAGGCCCCATCGGTCATTGGGAGAGATGTTGCCTGGCACGGCGACTACGGAGGCTCTCGGAGCCTCCTTGTTTTCATGTGCGCGGAGGCCTCAGAAACTCATGGCTAAGCTTCACCATGCCAACAGGCTCATGGCCACTACGGTGCCCCTCTCTCCCTGCTGCAAGCCAGGAGAAGTTGCTGAAGAAGGTCTCTAGGAAAGATGGCACTTAAGTGCATCCCAGTTTGCCCTTAGGGATCCTGAGTGCTGCTGGATCCGTTCTCAGGAGCTGCTTCAGGGAACGATTAACAACATCCCCCATGCGCAGACTCCAAACCCAACCGCAGATGTATTCAAGGCCAGTGGGCAAGGGGGGAGGTTGATGCAGGGAACAAGCACTGGTCAGCTCAACCACGACCTTCGGTTTGGCATTCGGGCCCGCTCCCGCTACCTTATCTCTTCCGGCAGCTGTGCGTCTCCGCACGACGCAGAGTTCAGCGCTCTTCCGTTCAAATGCAAGGGAGGTTCTGCTGGAACTGCAGAATCTGCACTGTATTACTTCTCTCATGCACTGGTTAGATCAATTATAGTCCCCAAGCACTCCCTAAAGATTTTTGAGCAAAACGTTTTCCATTTGCTACTTAAATTAATGGAGAAGAAAACAGTTCAAATTCAATCCCAATTACTATAAGGTGACAAAAAAAAAAAAGAATTCTCTTCATTTTTCAAGTCGACTTGAATAGGAACTCAAAAAGCAAGGAAAAGCTAAAGCTCTCAGAGTTTCTGTAAGCATATTATGTTCTGTTTGCTGAATGTTTAATGACATTTTCAGACTTGCAGAATTATTAAACAAGACAAGGGCATCTGAATTTCTCCTGTAACTCTAGCCTTCTCCGTAGCAGAAAAGTTTAAGCGATTTTTATGTTGGCTGACGGAGCTGGTTATAACTGTCTGCGCTCCCAGTGCCCAAAGGCTGAGTGCTTACAGGAGAGTTGCAAACACAAAATCTGCTGCTTTGTGGGTTAGGTGCCCAAGGTCAAGGGTGCAAACCCCTTAGCCTGAGCGGCGCATCAAATGAAAATTAATGGGGCTGTTAAACGCTAAGCGGAGCTTCAGTCATGCTGTCACGCTCCGTAAGGGGCACCGGGGTGAGATGCTACGGAGGGCAGAGCGGATGATCTAATGCGTCTTCCAGGCCTTCAAATTTATGAAAATGAATAAAGCTTGAACTTAAACTCTCATTTTGGTATAAAAGTGCCTTTTTCCATTTGAATCAAGTTGGGTGGAAATATTGCTAAGCTCTTCTGAAATTAGAAGGCTCAAATTCAGCTCTACAGCCATTTAATCACACCTTAGGAAAACAGCCTCAGGGGTTTCCTCACCTAGGCAAACCAGCTGACCCTTTCCTTTAAATAGTAGCTCTTGCAGTCAGCTGCCCCCCACCAGAGGTCCTTCTCAGGTGTACAAGACCTGATTTAACCAGACAAGACCCAGTTTAACCCGTTCAGTGATCTGGCAGATGAGCTGAGGTGCTGCTCACTGCAGCCCTGCAAGGTGTCACGGCCCACTGTCTCCTCTGAGGACATTTCCAGCACCATCCTGCGTCCTATGGGATGAGGACACGTATCTGGTGACAATCTCCAGCAAAGGTGGGAGGAGCAGCATCTCCAGCCACCCCATGCCCGCAAGGCGCCGGATCCACTGCTGCTGCTGCTGGTAGAGCTGATGGTGCCTCTGCCCTCCCCTTCCTGCCGTTGTCCGCTCCTCCGGCATGATCACGTTGCTTCCAACTTGGACCCTTCCTGTGCTCCTTTCTATAACACAACCCTGTGCAGCTGGTTGGTCTGCCACAGCTGACGTGGGGGGTTGCTTCCACCGGCTCTGCTGCCTGAGAAAGGCAATTCTTCAAACGCAGCCGAAGATACGTAGGGGCGTTTTATGCTGTCGGACCCCTAAACCTGCTTCTTTTCCTTCTTAAGTTTCCCAAGGAGAGAGGAACCCCCTGCACACAGACCTTAGCTTCTAGAGCTGCTTTGCAAGTGTTGGTGCCTTTAAGAAGAAAAGGCCAGGCAGGATAGGAAACTAGACTCATTTTTAAGGTAAAATGACGAAGAAGCTGTCACAACTATTATTCATTCTAATCAGGGATAACATCAATAACCTCATTCCATCAGAAAATACGTACGCTGGTGACCTCGTGCTTTATCAGGAGCAACGGGAGGTGACAGCGCGGCGGTGGGGAGAAAGCCGCCCGCCTCTCCCCGAGCGGCGACGCGCGCCCGCAGCTCATGCTGAAGCCGCTCAATTCGCAGGTCTGGCAGGTCTGGGGCCAATGTTAATAATCGATTCGAATATCCCCAGAATGGTTTACAAGCGCATCCTGCTAACGCGCCTCGAGCGACGATGGCGGGCTAAGGCGTTGCGGCGGGGGGCACTGGCGCTGGCTAGGCAGCGAGCGGCGGCGAGTGCGGCCTCGCTGCGGCTTTCCTGGCAAACCCAGCTGGCGGTGGCTTAGGGCTTGATTATTCTCGTTCAGAGTCTCTGACCTGAATTTCCAAAACGATTAATAGATTTTTTTTTTCCTAAGCCATTTTAATAAATTTGTGAGGCCTGTTGTAATTTTACAGACTTACGATCTGCATAAAGCCAGGCCGAAGATCAATATCGAATCATCTCTGCATCGACCCCATAATTCCTAAATGAGCCCTAGCAGCTGCTTTAGAGAGATGTCACAGGAAGAAATGGATCATTCACCCCAACTTGAGGTTAGTTGTTCCTTCACTGTTAAGCTTCTCCGCATTATTTATGGACTGAGTTTGGCCAGCTTCATTTTCCAGCCAATTATTTTCATGATGCCTTTTTTTTTCCTAGAAATTTCTAGTATCAAAAATCTCTGCTGCATTTCCCTAGCTGTGAAGTCTTTCTGCGGCTCCTGTTGGTGAGAAGCTGAGTGGCAAAGCTGTGAACAGAAATCACTGAAGCCCAGAATTTTGGAAAACGAACCCCAAATTGCTTTTTTATCTTTAGTGGCCAGGAAATGAACGGGAAGGCTGAGAAGCCAGAGGCATGTGCAAGGAAACCTTTTGCACTTTTCAAATTGAATTCCTTAATGGCATTCTCATTAAAAGGTTCTTCCTGCCAAACGCTGTTTGTTTATGCCTTCAAACTGCCTGCATTAATGATAAGCAACTCTACCGCAAGGTTTTTACATGCTATTGTCTTGATGCTGCCACAGACAGCAATTTTATGAAAGGTGAGAGAAAGATAGAGATAAAACTTTGGGAGTAAATTCACAGATTAGGCCTCTGCACTACTCTGCAAACAACCACACAATATCCCAGGAGAAATACTCTCTGCACAGAGACTACTAAAGCACCCCGTGAGCCTACTATAACCATTTGGTGCAAGCTGGTTTGGGCAGAGGTGATATTCAAACTATGCAAACATAGGCATACCTTAAAGAGCAGGTTTCCAGACAACAGATCATTTTTGGTGCTCTACCTTGCATGATTCCCCAATGTCCATGGACATGGTATTCACGTAGCAGCTTCATTAATTCTGCAGGCAGAAATAATGCAATGCTTTCATCATCTGATGATGCCCCACTTTCAGATGAGAGCTTCTCGCATTTGACTTTGGCAGCTCCCTGGGATCTTCTGTTCCAAGGGCTTCTCCTGTCACACTCGGCTCCTCTGCTGAGATGCCGTTTCTGAGATCCTGGATGGACACCACCCAGCAAGCGTGAGCTACACCAAGTGGTCCTAGGTGTCTGAGCTTGCTTTGACTATGTTAAAAATTGCACATAGTTCAAATGAAGCCATGTCATCACACAAACCCACTTGTGCTGGGCAATTTGATTGTCCCCATTGCTACCAATTCTGTCATTTGCTAATTTTCCCAGCAAAGGCTGGACAGTTTCTTCCAGACCACAGAAACAAATAACATAGAGTAATTGGTCCAAACGGATTCCTGGGGGACCCATTAGGTATGCCACCAGTTTGTTGCTGACTCCCTCTTTAATAATGAGCAACTATTGATAAACACACTTGCAACGGGCTCAATAAGGGAGACGCAAGACACAGGAGATGAACGTCAGCATTTTGCAGAAATCTACAGACATGCTGACACCATCAGCATCACCGTGTTAAAGCTCACTGTCAAGGACAGACTCACTCTTCTTCCAAATGCTTGGAGTTCATTTCAGCCCAAGCTCTAAAGCTCTCTCAAGTGAGAGACCCCAGCACTAAGTGGGACATGGCCAAGAAAAGAACAGCTCAGCTGCTATTCCTTGAACTAAAACCATGCTCAAAACAGCAGAGGGAACAGCAGTGCAATCTGTGGGACCTCATGTGCTCGTGGACACTGGCAGTCCCCCAGGCGCCCAGCAACACACCTCTCCCGAGTGTGCACCTGCCTCCCCGAGCTCTCGCCCCCCTCCAGTACAGTCAGGACGCAGGCACTTGGCTCTTTTTCTACGTTTGAGAGTCCATACGTACCACAAACACTCACAAAGCTCACCTGCTGATTTTCTGAACTGTCACAGAAAAGCCTGCCCGGAGAGAGGATGCACTGGTGACGCAGCCTGTGCCCTTTCAGGCTGCTGTTCTGACAGCAGCCTGCAAATGAAAATCCAGGTTCAGTCTCACCCGCTCGAACTGCTGTTGTAACTTGTATGAAACGTCGACTGAAGAAACTACACAGACCTAAGCAAGCACTGCTTGAAAGACCGCGTACAACGAGGAAAAAGCAAAGTTACTGCAAAACCAAAGGCAGAGTTCCTTTCATGTGGATTATAAAACTCCACGCCACTGTGCAGTAACAACAGGTTGCCAATAATTCATATCTAAACACTGAGCAGGAATTGAGGATACATGTTTTAAAGGGCTAGAGGTAAAAAGGGAGCAGAGAATACACAGGCTGTGTGTCTTGCTAGTACAATTTACTCTGAGTGGGTCATGAAATAGAAAATCTGTAAACTGAGGCAAGATTTCCAGATGTTATCAATGCTGTTAAGCTTTAATGCTTTTTCTACCACTTCATGTAAACATGATTCTAGAAAAAGCAAAGCAGAAGTGGTTAAAATGGGATGGAAGTGTGTTCACTTCAGCTACAGGCAGACGACAGGCCTGGGGAAAGAGGTGAGGGAGCCGCAGCGCTGTTTGTAGTGACCGATGGATGCCAGGAGGAAAGTGAGGGAGAGTGGAAGTGCCTAGGGTAAATTTGGGAAAAAACAGCAAAGGCTGGAAGTCTTCAGAGCAACACTGGGGAGAGCAGCCAGGTCAGGGCAGTCCGGGGCAGCCAAATGCTCCGCGTGGCCTCAGAGGAACAGCGAGCCACAGCACGAAGGGAAGAAGAGGCCGGGGCTCGCAGGGATTGGGATTAAAAAAAAGTCAAAACCCAGAATCGCTGTCCCACTGATTGTAGCAAGCGTGCATACTGTGTTAATCAACAGGCTGCTAACGATCCCTGCTTAAACCACGAGTAGCAACCGGAAAGGTGTATTTACGGCAGCCACGGCGGTCCCCGCTGGCCCCAAAACATGCGAATCGATCAAGATCTGGATAATGCTTTCTTTGGTTGTCACACCACGGGTGCAAATTCAAGCTAGTTACCTCTCTCTGGAAATTCAGGTTGGTAAATCAGAGACAGGAGGTGCCAGCTTCAAGTTCTGACAGACGTCTGTCAGAGCTGCCCGTGCATGGGCTTATACCACACGATGCAAAGTTTCCCCAGTTCAGAAGAAACGAGACAGATCTGGAGAGAGAAACAGCAGAGCTGCACCACTGCACAGCAGGACTCTGAAATTTTCGGTCGGTATTGCACTAGCCAAACATGCTTTTTAGGAGGACAGAGCTATCCCCGTCGGGGGCTGCAGGGTTGTACGAGCACGCTTGGAGCTTCGGCAGGCTTTGCAGTACGCACTGCTCCGTACGCACGGGCTCCGGGTCAATGCAGCCCCTCTCCATGGAAAAGCTAGGGCTAGATGGGTGCACAGACCAGAAACCTGGCTAGAGAGTGAGCACACATTTGTACGATGCATGTTTGCATGTGTAATGTTATTAATTCTTCTGCCATGTTTAAAGCTGAGAAGTTGCACAGTACATTTGAAATCCCAGTTATGTGCCACCATATGGAGCAAATTCTAAAACTATGAATTAAAAATGTGCTTGATCTTTCCATGTTGTAGAGCTAGATTTTACTTGCCATACAGATTCCCAGGGTGACTCACTGGAGAGAACTAATGAAACATTAATGTCTGCAAAAGATTTTAGGAGTGGTACTTTAGGAACTATTTGGCTTTGATAAAAGGTTTGACTGCCTGATAACCCTGGAGCCTCTAGTTAAAGCACAATATTTATAAATGGAAGAGACATTTACAGCCTCATAAAAGCTTCTGTTTATTGTTATCAAATTGCAGCACTGCCCTGAAACATTAATATGCAGGTTAGCCTCTTTCTCCCTGCTTCGATACTAAGTAGCTCAATGGGCGTACCAGGCAAAAGCCCAGCAAACACCAAACGACACGGATCCAACGCACAACAGCGAACGAGGACGGCAGCCCGGACGCTGCTGCCGAACGGGCAGCCTGCCTGCGCCTCCCGGGGTGTTCGGCTCAAGAGGAGAGACGGGGCAAGGCCAGCGCCACGGCTCCTGCCGACGAGCGGCCGCTTTACGCAGAGCGAATCCTTTGAGGCCCCAGGACACGGGGCCGACTGAAGCTGGTGGGGCTGCAGCACTGTGCGGCACCCGGGCGACCAGCTGCCTCCTGCTCAGCGAATGTCCATCCGTTTGCTCCCTCCCATTCCCGGCACCCCGGTTCGGGACACGCAACACCGGCGTCCTGCTCTGGTCTGGCTCTGAGAAGCGTGACTTCAGGGGCTGCCTACAACTAGGAGAAACACCACCTCTCTTCTGCCTGGATGGGCTCCTGTCGAGACCCAGAAAGGGGGTAGGATTTGGAGTGGAAGCTGGGTCTTTGAACCTTTCCATCAGTCAGACAAGTTTCAGTTATGAATCCAGTGATCCTCGGAAATGAAGCAAACAGCAGGACAACAGAAGGTGGCTGTGGCTGTGAAAACTTTTGTTTCCCCTGTTCCACCTGATTAAGTAGCATATTTGACACAGCCCAGCAGCCTCTGATGCGCTGTACAACCGCTGGTGAAGCAGAAATAGCGTGATACTTTATTTTCCTCTCGGATGGATGCATACCCATGGCAGTCTCTGAACAAATGTACTTCAATTTAAAGCATTACGAGTTCATAACGAAACGCAGCACTGGCATTGAACGCTCTTATTGTGCAATCTGCTCAGAAGATAACCTCTCTCCTTCGAGCAGAGTCTGGAGCAAACGGAGCTCTCCCTGTGATGTGAAGGTTAATGAGCGCAGCCACCGCCTGGCTGCAACTGGCAGAAGAAGGCTCCAGCGGCCACTTCCTCCTCTGAGAGCCCCAGAGTAGCTCCTGGAATCCATGGTTCCTTGCCCTGGTTGCAGCCCAAGCTCCTAGTTTCAACTACATCATTCGTGATGCACCTGTGGCTATGCTGGTGGCAGCCTGCACTGTACAGCTCTAGTATACATACATATATATACACATATATATGTGTGTGTCTGTAACATATGCCTCACATACATTTTTTCCATATTCTCTCTTTGGAAATACCAGTTCTTCAGGGAGTCCCATCCAGAGGTGAGGGTAAGGGCTGGAAATACCGGCTGCCAGAAAGATGCACGCTTGAACTCTATGACGCTGTATAAATCCCTAAAATTTCAAGCATTAAAAGAGACCTAAATGGACTATTTAGCTTTTCCATTAGAAATGAAACATCTTTAACAATGTAGCAGGAATCATATTTTCTGCTGAAATATCTTTTGGATGCTAATTGCCTGGCCAGCACTACAAATTCCTAACAAATACCAGCCAAATCAGTCTTCCGAAATCATGCACCTACCTTGATTCACCTCCTTTCGGATTTGTCTACCCATAGTCATTGACTATGAAAATCCAGTGCTTCATCCTTCAATCACCTCTTTTGATACAGCTTGTTAAGCAGAACACAAGTGAGACGCAATACAGATCCTCAAAGGCTTTCCAGCACACACATCTTCTGGCCCTCTCTACAGCAAGCACACAGGCTCTTGGTGGCCTTATGTCGCAAGTTCAGCACTCTGGGTTACAAGAAGCGAGTCCTACAGACAACTACACAGCCCAGAGATGCAACGCTGCAGAAGCGCTCCTTGTGTAGATACGCAAAGAGCTGGGCAACGTCATCATTATCCGTTTGTCTAGGAATCTCACAAGCTAACGACAAGAAAATAATGAACTGGGGAAGTCATTAAAAAATGTAAAGACTGTAAAAAATACAGTCTCAGCTGAAATACTCAGTTTTCTTTATAGAAGGACAGAGGCCTCCAGGGACACTCTGAATACAGGTGGACGCACAAAGCTAACTGCTAAGCTGCTCTGTTACAGCGTGGGTTAAACCTAGCTAGAATCACAGAATGGTTGAGGTTGGAAGGGACCTCTGGAAATCATCTAGTCCAACCCCCCTGCTCAAGCAGGGTCACCTCAAGCACGTTAGACAGCATTGCGTCCAAGCAGGTTTCGAGCATCTCCAGAGAAGGAGACTCCATAACCTCTCTGGGCAACCAGTCAATAGTCTTCATTTACATTAAGGAAGGCAGCAATCCTCAAGTCATGTCCGCGCACAAAGACAACTGGATCCTGCTCAGGAGCATCCCACAGCTGCAGGGCCATGCTGAGCAGGGCAAACATGAGGCCACGCGGGGAAGGGAAGACGGGAAGCCTACCTCAGTCTACACAAAGAGCTACCTCGAACAAGCAGGAAGCAAGAAACAGCGTCCAGTTGTTTCAGCCTATTTGCGCTCAGGGAAGCGGTGTATACAAACTTGTCTTCAACTCTGCTAATCTGCCGGAGCACCTCCACTAGGTATGGATGGTCAGAGTGATCCCTCAGAATTGCAGAACTGTAGGAAATAAGGACGGAAAAGACTCCAAGTGACTGCCTAGTCACCTGCCTTCCTATCCATCCACGAGCCTCCTTCCTCATGAAATGTTTACGTCTCAACCTTGTCTGTATACTTAGGACTTAGCAACTTTCCTTCCCTTTCTTAGGAATTTAAAGATTTGATATGAGTCATTGAAAAAAGATATCATGCAAGATTATTCTGATAATGGTACTACAGACACGCAGACTGAAACTGCTTTTTCAATTCACGTACTGCATTTGTTCAGCTGTGCACCCTGCTGAAACCAGCATGGTAGCTGCAAATTTAAAATTGGTTCTTAATTTGAAGACCTCTGAGTTTTGAGACTGTAAACTCACATTTTCAAACTTCACAACATTTATACCAAGGTACTAGGGTTATCTGAACTTATTTTTCACTATCAGCAAAACCCCCTTCAGTATATTATGTCCTGATTAATTTGAATGAACACAAATCCCTGGAACAAAAGATCGGTGAGAACACACATGCCACGAAGTTTCAGCATAAGCAGGTTTTTCTCATGGAAACCCATTCTGCCATTTCTACAGCTTGCTTGAGAATTTAAGGAAGATGCAGATGAAGCTTTTAACATCTTCGTCTATGTAAAAGGTCCTCCGCTCGTGTCTAGTAAATCACTAAAGGCTCGGTTCTGATTAGCTTGCTTCCTAGCGCGCACTCGTGGCACACTCTTACCATTTCAGTGCTGGGATGTTGCTCAGAGCAATTAGCAATAGGAGACAAAACATGGAAAACTTTACTCCTTCTGGCTGCAAGCCCAGCTTCCGTATCGCTTAGACCACGGCGTGCCCAGCGACGTTTGCTCCCGCTTCTGGCTATCGGCTCGACGGCAGCCCCGCTGCAGGCATGAGCCCGTGCTCTTGCGAGGCTTGGCTGCGCTGGCCAGCTGTGCCGGATCCGTGGCCCTCGGCGGTTTCCTTGCTCGCAGCTCCAGGGATGACTCCCTTCAACAGACTCCTTACGTTTTCAGTTTAGTTTTTCTTTAAAGGGAGGGGGGAGGATATACAGGATTTTCTGACAAATCAACCTTTGCTAGCAGCAGCATGAGCTGAGGCCGTGCCTGGGCCTTGGAGACAAGAAATAAAGATGAAAATGTGACGGGACTATAAGAAGCTCCACCCCACAAATTCCTCTAGCAAGAGCCAGCATATCAGAATAACATTACTGCAACTTACAGCTGCCAACCCCAAACATAATTAATGTGCAATCGCAGCCAGAAGACCATCTTAAGGGAGAATGTGGACTACTTAGCTCACTTACCCATAGCAAAAAGGGTTTTATTTTTAGGGAGCACTGCTAACTGCAGATAGCTTCTAGGGGGCCATCAGGACTTGAGCAGATGCGGGAGCAGATGGCAGGACAATAATGCTTTTTTGGATGATTGACTAATACCTTTTGCCAAATGCCACTGGTAATAAAGTTATTTTGCCCATCTTAGAGCAAGCAACAGGGAATTTTGATCTCACGAGGTGGCAGGAGTTGGGTTTTGCTTTTCTGTGTGTTTGTAAGCACCGAGAAGAGCCCATGAACTGCACTCCACTTAACAATGTTTTTGTATTCTTTCCTTTCTCCCAAGAAATTACAGTTCTCTCTGTATTTTGAAAAGGTAATACAAATATTTAATCAGTTTTGTCATGTCTTGACTCTGTTGAAAGCAGGATGACATATATACCAAAGTGAGGGAGTAAAATCTGTCCGGCAGAAGGGAAAATTTATGGCTGCAATTTTACAGAAGGGTCCCTACGATGCAGTAAACAGCAAGAATGAAGCATGAAGAGTTTATTAAAGCCATAAGAATCCTAAGATGAGATTACAGCCTTTATACTATTGCCATGCTTCAGATTTGATAACCCATGTCTCCCACCCACCCCTTCCCCCTGCCAGCTCTCCTGGAAAGGCAGAAGAGGGGGAAAATCCACAGTAGATTGATTTTGATTTCACATGTAGCATTCTCATTAATTTTCACAGCATCAACTGATGCAGATCAAAGTTGCAAAAGATGCTGACATCAGCTTTCACACTGGAGAGCTTATCACTCCCTGATGATAAAATTGCAGGATTATCAAGGAGTGTATCTGCAAGTCTCTAGCTACTGTAAAAAGCATTGCAACATATAAATGCACAATGTGACACCATTACTGTATCATTTTTACTGGAACACTTAGCAAAACATTTTCAGTGTCACCAATTGACAGTCGTGCCTGTGACTGTATTTCTCCATTTTGTAGCCTTGGAAATTATAATTCCGTGGGCAGCACTTTTCCTTTCTCCCGAATGCCCCCAGCTCTGCAATGGAAAACGTGCCAGGAAAGCTCTGAAGTGCCCATTGCCAGGGAACTCTTTGCCTTTTTCAGACCTTCGGATGGAGAGAGTGTCACCGTGACAGTAAATGATCCCGTCATGCTGCCATCAGAAATGCTTAATTTATCATTCCAGTTCTTCTAAACTTGGTTTTGCTCCTACACAGAACCTCCGAAGTCGAAGGCGCTGTGTTCCCCGGAGTCCATACCCGCTATAACCTTTTGTTTCCTTGTTTTGTTAGCAGGGGGGACGCGCCGTAGAAAGCCCTACCCGTGTTTGGTCTTCCTCCTTAACCTAGAGGAGTGGTACAGCCCTAACTGCTCCTCATCTAGGACTTGAAATAATTGGAAAACAGTTTCCCCGCAACCATGAGGCTTCCCTGCCAGGGCTTTCCCTTCCTGGGCTTTGACAGCAGAGAGGTGTAGCAATTTCCCTGATTTGATAGCAGCTACGTGCCCAGCCACTCTTCTTCCCTCTTGCATGCCCTGCCACGGGAATTCAGGGAAAAGGCCATCTTAAGGAGCTTAGACATCTAGCTAGACATTTCACTAAAAGCTGGGATAGTCGTGTTACTTATTGAGTAAGTTTTGGAGAAAACAAACCTGTGCCTTTTCTAGGACCTCTTCTCGCTCCTCTGGGAATAATACAGGAGGGTAGATCCATCCTTTCTGCATAATTCTAGCACCGTCAAGATGTGTCCCACCCAAAGCCAAAATCCTTATGGATTACAAAGACGCAAAAGTAGACCTCACAGGTAGGTTTGCCCCCTGCCAACCGTAAGGGGGGCAAAAACGGCCATATTCTTATTTAGCACAGACTCAAATCACTACAGAAATCTTTAGTGAGGAATACTGTATGAAGACTAAACTGCAAAATGCAATACTGTATAAAGCATCAAGCTGTTCTGAAGCTGTTAAGACAGTACCCGCCCTCCAAGCAGCCTGTATAAGTAGCCCCGGTGAATTTTGTACAGCTCTAGCCTCAGTTACGTCAGTCCTTGCAGCACGCCAGCTCCGACACTCGGTGCGCGTCTGCCTCCTGCAGCTGCCTCCACATGGAGGCATCGCGGCAAGCAGCATATCTCCAGTCTACCTCACTGTCTTCCTGATTATCTTTGATTTGAGAGGGTGTAGGAACAAGCTACTGGTATGGGCCAAGGTGTAGATGATCTGCCTCCCAGCGAGAAAATAAAGACGTTTGGTTTGGTTTATCCAGGAGAAGATTATGTCAAAGGCATCATTCCAAAACGCGAAAGATTTGCAATAGCTGCAAACTAGGATTAAGAGTCATATCCTCAGGGACAGGACATATACCACCTGCAAATGAAGGCCATATGTCATGCCAAACAATACAGTCCAGGATAAATTACAGACCAGAAATAATACAATCACACAGTAGTCCATCCTGACCTTATAATGACTATGACATTTGGGGTATATGCAATCAGGTTCACTGTAAAGAAACCACACTCAGCAGTAAAAAACAAACAAAAAGCCTGACGGGCTGATTAATGGGAACACCAGTTTGTTCTTTGATGAGAAATAATAATCTGACATCCAGGAAAAGCAGCAAGGAGGGCCACAGTAAGAAAAACCAGACAGGAGTTGCAAAAAGAGTCTTTTTTGGAAAGGCACGGACAATCTCCCTTGGTCGTGAGCTCGTGATCACTGAAGCATTGAGTAATGAATACCTCTCTTTACACTTGAAAAATAAGTCTGTGATACAAACCCAACATTACAACTACTTAAATGCACTCCAAGACAAAATTCAGACCGAGGACATACAAAGAAACACCACCCGGCACTAGTAACCATATATCCTGGCGGGGCTTGTAACAGTCCAAAATGCAAATTTTCCGCTAGAACTAGCTAGAAAACCCTTCCACTCAGGGGCATCTTCTGACATTTTGCAATGATTTTGTGTTGCTTAAAAGTTGAAATTTTTCATGAAACTGAAAAATTGGGAAATGCCAAACAGCTATGTTTTGATAATGTTGAATCATTTTGTTTAAAGAGAGCAGAGGATATTTTAGATCAACATTGAAGTGGTATAAATGGAAATACAAAACACCACTTTTGCATAAAATGAATGTTACAATACAACAGTCTGAATAGAATTAAATGAACATTGAATATTTTAACTCATTGAAACAAAGCAATTCAGCATTATTTAAATAACACAAGCAAGCTGTTTGATTCCACACCTTTCCGTTGAAAATGGCACCAAAATGCAAACGTACCCATGAAAGTTAAGTTTTGTTTAAATTGCACTATTCCAGCAGAAATTCTGGGTCTGTCACATTTTTCTTAGCTCTTATTTCTACACTTAGGATAGGGAACCTGCCGTGAAAAAGGCCGCACTCCTCTGTTCACGGGTAAGCAAATCAGATACGTTATTAAGAGCACTGCTTTGCACAACTCTCAGCTGAACAGTGGAGGCGAGCAGAGGCCAAGGTCTTTGAAAATGAGCCCCTTTAGTTCAGAGGATAAATAAACATATGCCAAGATCACGCCTAGGAAATGTCTTTGTTCAAGTGAGTTTTGAGAGTGAGAGCACGGCTGGCGGGAACAGCTACATCCTGGACAGGGATTTAACGGTAGCAATGCTAGCAGAGATCACTAACTGTCCACACCAGACTGTGACATTCCCTGATTCAAATTATAGCATCGTGAAGCACAACACTGCTTACCATAAGGCTTCTTTAAAACTTTCTACTGCCATATCCAGCTTGACAGGTGAGGCTTTTTACAGCTAGAAACCTGATAAATCCAAACAAACAAATCCAAGCACCTCACTGCTGTTCTCGAGCTGCTTTATCCTGCAGAGCTTCTGGCCACTTTGACATGCGCAGTGTCCTCTCACCAGGCAAAAGCACATTGTCTGTGCCAGCTGGGACCACTCGCTACAGGCGAAGATTTGGTAAGCTGCAGAGAAAGCCAAGCTGCTGCCAAAGACGCCACTTGGAATTTAAAATCTCCATCTTCCCAGGTCTCTTCTGCCTAGCAAAAGATTATCATTTAATCTGCAGAGTGGCGTGTGATTAAAGGTCAAGCTGTTGTAACGGTGTACGTTTTAACGCTATCGTCTGGGAACCTGTTGAGTTAACGCCCATGCTAAGTCACCGAGTCAAGTATTCTGGCTAGATTTCAAAAGTAAATAAATAAATAAATAAAAAGAAAAAAGAAAAAATAAGACTAGAAGACTAGATAATGTTTTTTGTCTACTAAAAATATTTATAGCTAAGCGTGCTCTGCCACTGCAAGCATTTGGCACCAGTTTGGTGCATCACTTGTGTACGTACCCTACGCAAGGGCGACGGTGCTTAGCATGACTCCCGCTTTACCAAGAGGAAAGCCAAGGCACGGAGGGCCTCGCTGCCCCACGTCTGCCCCAGAGGGCACCCGCCGCGGGCAGGGGCACGCACAGAGGGCAGCTCCCGGCGCTCCCGGGCACCCACTCCAGCAGAGCGCGTGGCAGCCAACACAGCGGCAGCATTTCCAACACCAGTCGTTGTTTTCAGATCTTTTTGCGCTGAAGTTCGACCCAGAAAAGCTGTGTTTTTTTAAAAAGTCATTAACAATACCTGAGGTTTGGGTTCTGGTTAGGAGCTTCTGATCTGTTAAAAGTAAAACAGGTTCATTCTGACAGACGCAAAAGTGACCCAAACTAGACACTGCAAACTCCATAACCCAGTTCTTGCACCCAGCTGGCAATTGCTTTACATACTTCATCTTGGTATCACTCCTTCTAATTACTTCTGAAACACAAAATACTGTTAAATAGATATTTCGTATTTTTCTTGATCAAAACCCATGCATTTCTAAAAACGTTGTATGTTTTGGGGTTTCCGTTTCGCACAAGTGTGAGTATGAGCATCTGTGTTCTGGCAAAACACTGGAACCAAAGCCAACTTACACCAGTTCCAAACTGCATTAAAATACGGCCCTAAAACGTTGTCCTCAGAATCCAAGGCAAATACATCACATCCCAATTTCAGTAATCCGGGCGGACGAGATTTTTCAGCGGCTGGCCTCCGAGGTTGTCACAATGAATTACGCTACCCCTTGAAACGGGCACAGCGGCAGGTGTAGCGCCGAGCCGCGCTGTCCTCAGCAAAGAGGCCACGTGGTGTCCGGAGCCCTCCCGAAGTCAGCGGCCCGGGCTGGCAGCCTTTCCCCGGCGCGGCCGCCTTCTCTCTCTGGGGTGAGGCCTCAGGACGGAGGCTCAGAGCGACAGCTTGGTTCCCCGAGGGCTGCTGCAGCGACCCACCTGCGCTCCCAGGGGCTGGCGGTCACGCCGTTTGTTGCATCCCGAAACGGGGCTCCACGAGGGATGGGAAGGGATGTCTCGCATCTCTTGATTGCCACCTGTGGCCCAGGACCAGCCCCCCTTTCCCCCTCCCAATAAATAATACAAACTACGGCCTCTCTATCCAACACCCAACAAAAAGGCAGCTCAAATCTGAAATGAAGACTGCTTCAGTTCCTCATTTTTCTTGGCCCAGAACCAGATATAAATACTTATTTTGAAGTTTGCTAGAATAAAAGCTGCTCCACCTCCCCTTCTCCTTTATCTTTGCACTTACAGCCCCAGTGGTACCCTGGCTCCAATGCAGAATAAAACGGCGTAGGGAATTTATTGAGGTCATGGTACGTCTCCAGACCTGGTTATCAGTGCATACTACAGTTCCCTATACAAAATCTCAGACCTTTCCTCATCCAGGCAAGCCTGCTGCATGCAGCGCACAGAATCACAAGCGTATGCTGCAGGCCTGCTCTATTTTGCACACCAGAAAGCGTATGTGCACTCACTCCTTCGATCCAGTCTGGGAACTGACCCTCAGGCACACATCAATGATCTAGTTTGTCCCAGGTAGTTCATATCTGTGCAGCCAACCCTGCAAGAAGCACGTCGCAACCAGGAATAGTAAAATCTTGCAGCAACTTCTGCTTCATTTATACTATTTGCACGGAGAAAAATCCCAGGCAGAAACTGAGCCCAATCGGAGCTTCAAATATTGAGACGACATGAGGCAGCAAACAAAAGAGTGGCACAGCAAAGCGGCTAGAGAATTCACACGTGCTCACAGTCCCTTCTCGGGCAAACTTGCTCCAACTGTTCTTCTTGGCATAAATTACGAACTACCTGATGTGCCAGAGACAGTGGCAGGCCTTCGCTGGCCCAGGGAATATTTAATGATGCATTCAAAGTGCAACAGCTGCAACCAGAGGGATGAGGGAATAAGCAACTCAGTCTAAAATTCACAAACACATTCTCTCTCCCTTATTTGTTGTTTTTCCCTTTTTAATTCCACTGTGGAATAAATGCATGCTCTTCCACTCACTTTCCACAACAGGATCCTACACCAACAGTGCCCTGTGCCATCTGTGCTGTTTTGCTACATGTAACTACCCACACAGCTTCTCTCAGTTAACAGCCAAGTCTCTGCTTTAAAGCTCTGTTTCACGACAACATCCGTATTTGGGAAAGTGCTCGAGTCCAGGTGTAAATCCACCACCCCAGTGTGGCTCAGATACAGCATGTGTGTCACCAATGTCTTCTTCAGGAGTTAGTCTCACTGCCTTTTCCTGGAGTAGGTGTCTGTAAAGTGGTAGGTTGCCAGCCAAGTAGTCGCTTGCCAGGGATGTAGACTACCTCACACCACTTTACCCATGTAAACGTCTGAGATGAGTTAATATTGAGCTCTTGAAACCAAGGCACACAACAAGTGAGACAAGTGTATGGGTACCTGCCAGCCAAGGCGAGACAAGCCCTGGGTTCCAGTTTTGTTTCCTGGGCCAGATCATCTTCTGTGCTCCAGCTCACATCCACCATGGTCCTGCAGCAGCAACTGACTCAGGCTAACAGTCCAGGCAACCACTTTACAATAGTGTTGCGTGGCAATTATAGCTGCTCAGAAAAAAATTCATCAGAAAGGGTTTGAAAGAAATGACACTCAACTAACCGGAAGTGCCAATATGGTTTTGTTCTGATTTTCATTAAATGTGATGAGGCAAGGCAAACCTATACAAGGAGACTAATGTGTTTTGTTTATCAGTTTGTCAACGAAAACCCTAACATTTAATAGAAAAACAAATCAGTGAAAATGGAAATTATTTTGAGAACTAAATTTCTTAACCACGTCTCGTAAAAATATGTTGAAACGATACCGGTCCAAAGGTAATGAGCATCACTCTTAGCAAGAAGAATTCAAGCCTTGAAGTCAATGGGTTTGCTTGTGGGAGTAATTCTTTACCAGTATGATCACAGCTTTCAAAATAATCTCAGAAAAGAAGCATGTCTAAGAGAAGACATCTACTGTAATCATCTTTTGTCTGTAATTAGTATGCCATCCTCTCAGGGAGGAAAAAATCACTCTCTCTCAAAGACAACGTAAAATATAGCTGCAGTAGACGTGCGATATGCTATTAGAGAAATTGTGCTGTTAAAAAATAACACTTGAGCTACCATGGAGAACATGGCTCAGCTGAAGGCATTCAAATCATGCATTATGAAAGCAAACAGACTCAGACTAGCCCAGCCTGTTTCAGCCATTGCAGGCTATAACAAAAAGACGCTATTAGAATCAAAGTCAGATGTAAAGGGGGCCATGTGGCACGTGATAATTAACCGTCAATGCCAAAACTCACCTTTGCACTCCTAAAAACAGAACACTATTTAGGGCCACTGCGCCCAAAACACGTAAATGGTATGCAGCCAGGAAGATTCTCCCTTGTCACATGTGGCTTCATTACTGTATCCTCTCCCCCATTTCCCAGACAGCAGGTAACAAATTTTCTGTCCTTCAGAAGTGGTAGGAGGGTAAGCAACTTGGAAATTCTAGACACACACATACTTCAATAAAGAGCCATACAAAAAGATAGAAAAAGGAGGCAGTGATGCTGAAAGTGCCTGTTCTTATCCAGTGTTACCTATCATTACAACTACTGGAACTTTATTACAAATATTAATCAATACAAATATTTTCTCTCCTGGTTAGCAAGCCTGATACCCCTCTGTTGATTTGCTTGTCTGTAAACAATGTTGAGAAAAGTTTTCACTACAAGCATTGATCCTCAGCTCTTCCCATCAGAAGATGCAGGTAATTGATGCTAAAATTGTCTGTGCTTTCAAGATCTGCAAACATTTCCAAGGCCTTAAAGTAGAGACTTCAATATTTGTGACTATTAGTAACATGCTCTCACCCAACCCGTGTTATTTATAAAAAAAAAAAAAACACTCCTTACATAACTTACACATCTAGTTGGTTCTGTTTGTCTGAAGGCAGACACAGGCTATGGCTTAAATCCACTGCCCATCTGCCTGTTACGTAGCTATGGACTTACCAGGCCTTTCAGTCCTCTGCACTATTGCCAGTTGGTGAAGCATGCTCTTCCTCATCATGAGACGGCAGTGATTCCGTGAGTTTGCCATCTCTTTTCCTCTTTCCACTCAAGACAACAGAGCTTTTCAATCTGCTTCTAGAAAGAAAAAATAAATTAGTTCACTAAATGAGAAAACATCCTTCAGAAATAAGGTTTTTGCTCAGTCACCCTTGGATCTGTGAATACGGACGTAAGACAGCAGTAAACAGGTGATGACTGCCAGTAGGTACTAGAATGAGATCAGAAGCAGGTGCCTGAGTATATAACCCTTAAAGTCTGTACTAAAGTTGGTGAAAGAAAGGTCCAGAAGGAAAGCACTTTCCAACGATTTACTAGACTTTATGCAGCACCCTTTGTGCATCCTTTCCATGGAATATACCTTACAACAATGAATACAGGGCTGCCTACAGCCAAGAAAACCTCACAACTACCAACCTTTGCTGCAGCTCCCCCACTCTATTTTAGTTTTTTTGTCTGTTTTCCCTAGGAAGTTATTCATGAATAACTCTCCACCTAAATAACTAATCTATAATCTGTAAGATCCAGTAATATCCATGCCATTGAATAAAACAAACAGCGCTAATCTTCTAGATTGCTGCAGCTATAAAAAATTTTTTAACTTTTTAACCTTGCACCCATAAGAAGTTTCTCTAGTAAGGTCAGATTGAAAAGACTTATTTAAATGGACACTTCTTAAAACACTCTACTAGAACACAAAATCTGCTACAGCATTGCAAGATCTATTTTACCACAAGGTTTGATAACATCAAATGATCTCCAGTCCACTGGTTCCCTCTTTTTCAGTGTCTGCCCTTCTCACCACCGCACAGGGTCTTCTGTCCAGCTGCTAAGTCCACGCTTTGCAGCACTGAAAGGTCCCACCTCCTCCCCCGTCCCTGATCACAGGCCAATGGAGAAAATTGCCGATTGCTGGGGTTTTCTCCGCGCAGCCAGCAACAGCACCGCGGGACCCCTGGGCAGGAAGGTGAGCTGGCTGCATACGGAACAGCACTGCACCCTGTTATCAGCAGGGAGGATAGCTAACCCTCACAGCTTAACAAGGGACCAGGTGGGTCACTTGTCACTTCAAATCGGGATCCGGTGTCTGCTTTTAAGGGAGGCAGCGTCTCTGCCAGAAACTATAGGGTCCCTGCAGGATTTACCGCTCTGATCTATGAGTAATGCTGAATGTCAGTCTGGAGTGATCTTGTTTGGTTTTGAACCCTTGATTTTGGGAATAGCTAATAGTCCCAGGTCACCATGTCCATTCTGGGTTAACCTCTGCTGTTTTCTTTGCATGTGTTAGACTCGTGCCCGGTCTTCCTTCATTGGCACCCTGGAAGGACCAGGGGATTATAGGAGGGTCGGTCTTGCTGTTCCTGCAGTACAGAGCCAAATATACTGACAATTTTTCCATTTAATGGAAAGCGCTTGCAAATCGTTGAGTATTAGCTAACGTCACATCAAAAGAGATCGAAAAGTGGTCCCAGCCAAGTAGAGCTTATCATTTTTCAGGAAAAGAAAGAAAGTCTGGGAGATGGAGAGCATTTCTCTCCAGAGAGGCATTCGAGGCACAAGGAGAGGGAAAGGCTGCCCTGTGCTCACCCAGGAGGAGTCACTGACTATCACTGAGGAGCCAAAATCTGAACCACCGTGGTACATTCAGGAAACTGTATCTGCCTGGCCACATGCCTGGAACATAAGTAGTCTCTTCCCGTTGAGGAATCAAGAGGTCCAGGTCCTTCCTGTGCCAAGATGTTAAGACACAGGGATGCCTTAGTCGCTGTCCCCATTCCTTCTCTCATCAGATAAAGTTTTCATTGCAAGGGCTGAGTACAAATGAAGAACAAAATGCCTTCGGTAGTCATTGCAAAAAGAAAAAAAAAATTGCCTTTTAAGTCTTAGCTAAAGGTATCTTTAAAACACGTTTCACCTCGGAACAATAAAAATGAAGAAATTTATAGATATCGATTATATGCCCTAGGCAGGAAAGGAAAGCAAGCAAAAGGAACAAAAAGACAACTTCATTCCTGGAAATAATGCTGATCCACAGGATACAAATCAAAAAAAAAAAGAACCTGACATATACTTCAAAGAGTAACTGATCAATAGATTAATCCAGTCATTCTCTCACCGCCCTTCCTATCTCCCTCAGCTATTAGGTTTTCTTCTTTCTCACTAGCTCTCATTTTGCAAAATTATTTTCTAGTTGATTGGGGAGTCATCTCACTGGTTACTAATACACGGGATGCTACGTGGCAGATGGACTGTAGGACACAGCGAAGTACTACTACAGTCAACAAATGGCCACCAAGGTTTGCAGATCTGCACACGTAAAAGCTGCAGGAACTTGTGCATATACAGGACTACCAGCATTTCAGATTTGCACCCGTAAACCTTGCTGACAACCTGTGGCCGGCTTTGCAAAGATGTTGGGGACACACAGGACAAACTCGACCAGGTTTCCAGGAAAGTCAGCCATGGAAGGAGGCCTGTCCTGGGGGAACTGCTCTTGACAGCGCTCACGATGTGTCTGCAGCTACGTGGCACGCTCCTCTGGCTGCTGCTAGCAGATAAACGCTTTGGAAGATGAGGCCACTTGCTTAGATTCCCAAAGAGTGTAGTTTTAACGTATTTTACAGGCACAAAATGGAAGGAAAAAGTCATGTTTCAGGTGGAAGCCAAAACACATTGATCTCTTCCAAACCACGGCATGGGCTTGCCACAAACATCACTCGAGTCCATTAGCTCTGTAAGTTCAATTTCCCATCAAAGTTTAGCATTAGCTCTTTGGACTCTTGTAGAACTTTGTAGCTACCAAGCACAAATTCTGGGCATACATACAAGATTTAGATAGACAGCACATGAGAGAGAACCCTTCACTAATGATACCACGGTTGGTACTTCTTGTCTACCAGTAGCACTATTGCCTCAAACAGAAATCTATACCATGAATCTCATTAATATCACACTATTGACCATCCTTCCCTACTCACGGTAATTCATAGCACCCTCTCCCTGCTTTATTACTCTGCACGTTCAGATAACATATTGCAAACAGTGACTGTATTTATAGTGTCTACTGCTGAGAAACCTTCCTCCCTGCAAAGCTTCCCAACATATGATGCTCTTAGCTGGAAATCAGGATATCTGCTGATCATTATATGCTCAGGAGCAAAGTTTGCTCCCCACTAACCAGCTGGAAATTTGGCTGGTTTCAAGGGGAATTGCAGCTAGTAAACTGAAGGGCCCACTCTACCCGGGCTATATGCACATATAAAATCACGTACGTAACTTAGATGAGTGAGGATACGCTAAACCACAGCTTTCAGCTTTTATTAGAGAAAAGGTAGCAACAAAGAGTGCTGGGGATGAAATGCCTGCTCTCAGAAGTAAAGCATACAGATCGTAAGCAAGAATTTGAATATCAAGTAATTCGGTGCCCTCAGCTGCTGCAAATGCGCAGGAGTAACATTGCGCACCTCAGAAGGATGTGTTCTGAGTGGTGAGAGTGGTGTTTTAAAAACAACAACAACAAAAAAAAACCCAAACCCCCAAAATACAAATCAGTATTTCTGAAGTTACTAAGACAGGCAAACACCGCACTAACTAATAAGTAAAAGTATATTTAAGATAGAAACATTTGACATGTTGCGCACTGCGTGAGCGAGGACATTTCCTTTGGAGGCACTTCCCTCTCCAAGGTTTATTGCATTTCAAAATAAATCAAGTTAGTTTAATCTGTTGTTAGCATCTGCACTTCATGCATCTTTTTTTCCTAAACAAAGATAAAACGTCTTGTACAGGGAACTAATGGTCTAGAAATAGCTTTCACAGTAATCACCCAAAAACCAAAATGGTGCCAACCATCTATCTTGCCTGTGTTACCTTCAGACCGATAGATAAGTAAACAGCCACAAAATACGGAGGTGCTTAGCTAGAGCAGAATAATCTCCAGCACTGGTGAAAAGGAAAGTACAAGAGAGGCCATTAAACACATGCTCACACTGATTTATTCACATTTAAAGAACAAGGGGACCGTTTGCTGTAATTAAATGCAAGACAATTAAAAGTGGGAATTACCAGTTAGAATCTGTACGTTACCAGTAACGACTCCTAAAAAACCGTGCAGTGTTAAATGTGCCAATAATAGCTGTGTATTTTACTTTCCAAGCTCTGGCTCCCCGCGAGCGAGAGGCGTGCTCAGAGGCAGCACACGCGAAGCAGCCTGCCCTGCTCGCTCTCGCCCGCGACGGACCTACGCACACGCGTACGCGTGATGGGCACCCTCTAAGGCTGTTGCATGGGGGGAGCGTAAGCTGCCTCGGAAGCAGAAGCACGCGTAAAAGTAGCCAGGCCTGGGGCTTGCAGGCTGGAGCCCCCAAAATAAGGCTGCCCCTTCTTCTGCGGCCACGTCTTCCAGCAACGCCTACCCCTGGAGAGGGTAAAACCGTTCCCACGGATCTCATCAGAGCCCCTAACCACAGGGCACAGGGCCAGCGCAGGAATAGCTTGGCTCCTTTCAAACAGGACCGCCCGAAGGCGCTTTGAGAAGCGCGACGCCTGCACGGCTCCCGGCACGTGCGGGGCCGGCTCCGAGCTGTGCGTATGGCCACCAACACGCTGCTGAACGTGGCGACGCCGCGGTCAACAGCTGCCAAAGCTGTGGAGCAGCGGGAGCAGGAGGGAGAGCAGAGACACAGCACAAAGGCACCTCCCCGGTTATGATGGAAACCGAGAGACCCCAAGCGCTCCTTGGCCAGGCAGGGACCGCGGCGCGCCCCGCCTGGCCCCGCTCAGGAAGGTCCTCGGGGGACCACGGGCTCTCCACGCGATCCAGACCAAACCTCTTCACTCCTACCCTGACACGCTGAAAGCTGCCTTCTAAAGGACGACTCCGCGTTCTCGTACAAAAAGAAGCAATCCTCCGAGCTTTGCACCCAAAAGAAGGGTTTAACGTGGTGCCACCAAAGGCAACGCCACGGCGCAGCGCTGCCTGCGCAGCTGCCCACGGCAGTGGGGCCGAGAGGCAGCAGGGCAGCAGGATGGGGCAGCCCGAATCACGCCCCGCGTCCGGCCGAGGCCGCAGCGCAGACCCAGGCCTCCCGAGCCCCGCTCGGCCTTTAGCTGCGACGCTCCTTCGGGACGGCGGCCCTAAATACAGCGGTTAGGAGAGTACAGCGTATAACTGACAGGCAAGATAATTTGCCGGCAGCCAGAGAAACACATTTCTGTTATCTGAGGGTAAAAGCAAGCGGATATAACGTTTCTTACAAATTCCTATTTACACATTTCATAAAACCTTGATTCCCTGTAGTCCTGTCCAGAAAAGCACTCCAAATGCATTTCTGTTAGTAACCCAATTCACTGCTATTGACACCAGGCTTTAGTGCCCGCAAAACAACATGCCTGAGAAAATTGCAGGGTCTTTCTCCAGCAGGTAAAGGAAAGCTCATCCATAAAGATCTCCAGGATGACAGTGCCCATCGTGGTCCAGGCGCATACAAAGAAGCTGATGCAGGTCATGGAAAAACGCTGCCCTAGGACTGTTCAGAACAGCAGGAAACAGGTACAGCACAGAGATAAGATGCTTTGCAACGGAAAGGTAATTTAGGGTCCTTCAGAAACGTAACAGCACCGCAGCAGCACCTCAAGGCCTCGGCAGAGATCAGCAGGGTACGGGCATATGGGGGGAGGCTCCTCAGCCCCAAAGCTCTTATAATTAAATGGATGAAGTTGAGCAAGGCTTGGCAGGAGGGTATGCAGGCAACACAGGGGAAGCCAGTCGTTCCGGGCAATTTTACGCTCAGTCCCAAGCTGCACGGTGTGCTGAATGCGTGCTTAAATACTAACGCCGTCTGCAAAACAGTGAATGCTTGCTCTTGATAACAACAGACTCCACGCGCAGTCTGGGCACGACCCTTCACGGGAGGCGATCCTCATGAAGAATCCGGTCAGCTGTATCGATCTAATTCAGCAGCATATGTTGCCCTCAAACGGAGGGGAACCATCTTTTTCTTAAACTTACCCTCTTTCAGTGTCTCCGAACACTTACGATATCTTTTGGTAAGCGTCAGGGGAAAATGATCTACCTCTTCTACTGTTTATTGCTTTATACAGCCTCGTCCTGCATGTTTTGGCTGGGGGAAAAGTCTTCGCTAAGGCTCAAAGCTTCCAAATTTCTCAAGGCCCCTTTCTGCGACCCAGCATTTCTTCTCTTACCTCTGAACTCCATTTATTTGCTCACAAACCAACTCATGACAACATTTGTCAATGAATTTAATGCTCTAGTTAGCAAGGAAGAAGCTTGTTATCTACCATTTATTACAAATGCTCTTTACTCAGTGGGCAATGGACTATAGAGACATTTGACTAAGAGATAAATTGCAGCAAATAATTCTAGATATTTTTATCCACTAGAAGCAGTCAATCTGAATTGAATTTAACATAGTGATTTTCACAGCAACAGCTGTAGCAAAAAGGCCCCTATAAAAGATATGTCTGTGCATAAAACAATAGTTACTACAAAGTGCCGTCTGTTGACAGAAGGGAATACCTGGCATCATATGAACATTAGGTGGGACGATACCGCTCTGCGGGGTATGCCACGTAAAAGGCTGCGGGTCAGCAGCAGTGTGAACATGGACCTAGGAGCGTGCAAAACATTTAACTTAATATTTTAACAATTAAACATTTTAGCAAGGGGAAGTAAAACTAAACCAAGTATCTTAAAGGGCTGCATAAAGCACCTACAGGGATTAGGGCTCTAATTCATGTTGAAATCAAGATGAGGTAGGAGGCTATTAAAATACTTTTACAAGGTGACATTAGGTACATATCTTTTCTCAGGGCACCTAAACATGCTGTGACGCCTGGCCCTCTAGCAGAGCTGCAGTGCTCCTAAATCCATTAAGCACTCCTGAAAAATCTCAAGAGCATTTTGAAATTGCCATTTTCCTAACGGATTTCCTGCAGGAAGCTCCAAGTCAAGAAAACTTCTGCTGGAAATGCCAAAAGAAAAACATTACTGTGATGCATAGGGCATCGGTTGCACTGCAAAAAGAAACAAAATAATGGAATCACACCGTAATGATTTCCAAAACTATTAGCTTTCTTAATGAGTCATTAAAAATTTACTCCCTGCACGGATTCTGTGAGAAAACACAATCATTCATTAAAACCTTCTTTGAAATGTTTTAATCCATCTGCCTTCTGAAATGTATGGACAATGCATATATTTGGCTTTGAATTACAAAAATTAGGAACATGGAGAAAGATCTTTTCTAAAGAATAATGTAAAAGCTGCCCCACAATATTTACTACAGTTTTATCGCAAGTTTGCATCAGCAGTTTAAAAAAAAAAGGGCGGGGAAAGCACAAACAAGTCAACAGGACTTATAACAAACATACAGATACCTTAAATATTCCACTATTTATCATTATTAAACATCTCTGCTCTGAAGCCAACCATACAGCTAATATAGAATAATTACACGCGAGCCTGCAGAACAGGAAGCGCGTATAAAAGGATCCTATTAATTTTCTCATGAACATGAGCCCCATTTTAACAGGTTTCCTTTTTAAGGAGCAACTGAAGGACAGTGGTTAGCAGTCTTTCGCCAGTTCCTAAGGTTTTATCACAAATCTAGTGCTATCTCACGCTCCGGCTCTGGCTCCTCAAGCCCTTCGTAACACGAAGGACATTTTCAGCTTCTTTTGTTTACTCCTCACCGACTTGCCATTCAGGTGGCTGAGGAAAGCTTGAAACTGTAAACCCTGAAGAAATACCCAGGAGAAAAACACGTGCAGACGCACTGCAGTCTCAGGCTTTTCAGGCAATCTCAGGACTCGTGCCGTCTTTGCTCACAACTCCCCTACTTTGGCAAGTGGGGGAACTGATCTGTAATAATCTACGACTATAAATATGCAATTACAGTATCAACACCCGGGGCGACCGTATTTTAAACTACCACGCTTTCCTTTGAAATGCAGTTAGCTAACAGGGAACAGTATTGCAGGAAAA
The DNA here is from genome assembly GCF_028389875.1 of Rhea pennata. Taxonomy (NCBI): domain Eukaryota; kingdom Metazoa; phylum Chordata; class Aves; order Rheiformes; family Rheidae; genus Rhea; species Rhea pennata. The sequence continues at coordinate 81,017,726 of NC_084666.1, read as the reverse complement.
GCCACTAAGGAATAAAAAGCAGGGGCTTCTCAAGAGCATGCCAGAAGGAAGGTGGCCAAGCTTCAAGCAGACTGTCTCCCTCACGTTGCCACTTCTGTTTTGCTACAGTTTAGGATCATACATCAAAAGTCCTTCCAAGACTGAGACAGGAGCATCTGTTAGAGCTGTCTAGTTAGGTGGAAAGAGATCCTTTGGAAGGAGAAAGACCCTATGGAGACCATGCCTTTTCTAATCAAGGAATGGCAATGCCCTAAAGCAAGTCTTTACACATAATTAGTTTGTTTCATCATTTTGGGGAGCTATTTCCTCTAACAGGCTTTTGCGCTCTCTCCGTTATTTTCTGCTCCGCCGGAAAGCCTTTGGGCTGCCCAATGCCCAGCGGGCCTGGGAGGTGGACACCGGCAGGTCCCGCTGACAGCAGAGCTGGGGCCCGCAGCGGAGCAGCACTGTCCGCAGCCCCGCGGCGGCTTGCCAGTAATGCTGATGACCTTTCCTGTAGCCGTTTCTTCTAACTCTGAGGACGAGGAACGAGGCTGCTTCGGATCAGGCTTGGCAAGGAGCCACAGAGAACGTCCAACGAGTGGCACCTACCCTGGCCCACCACAACACGTATTATTTCTTCTTGTGTTATTTGTCACTGGGTTATTCCCCATTAATCAGTGGATGCTTTCCTCCTGTTCTGGAAGGACTTAAGAAGTCGAGATCCACCCGGCTGCGACCCACGGGAAGGTGCTGGGAAGTTAGCGAGGAGCCCAGTGCAACTGGCCTTTTCATCCTCTTCCCATCACGTTTCGGCACAAGGCAGGGGATGAGCTGCACGACTGCCCTTGACAGCATCACTCTGGATCTACGGTCACATAAACCTCCCCACCCTCCACCGTGCTGCTAGGCTTTTAAAGTGGTTCTCTCACAATCCCCTGTGAGTGAGATCTCAGTGAAACCTCTGGGAGCAGGATACCCCCTACACACACACAAAAAAATCCCCCAAACGAGAAAACCCTTTAGCTTTGGTCAAGAAAGAGAGTGAGAATTACTATTATGTGCAAAAAGTGTGTATAAATCTCATGCGATAGCAGCTAGCATTAAGTGAAAGGAGTACTCCGGGTACCTGAAGGTCAAGCTATACCGGAGAGCTGCCTTAATCACTCTGACAAATGGATAAACTATAATTAATTACCCAGCTCACCAGCTCAGGCCCAAAATGAAGAAAATAACAGAGCTTGCTAAAAACCTTTCCGGTCAGATCACCGACAAGGTTGATAAAGTCCTCCCCACGGTTGTCAGTGTGTGAAGTGTAAGGGGCTCAGAACGTTTCCAGCCAGTCCATGAGGCACAAGCGCTCCAGCAGCCATCGCCTTTGGGGGCCAAATCTAAAGACGTCACTAAAATTGAGGTCAGGGCCGTTAAGCGAGTACTCGTGCTGCGTACGGCAGCGCAACAGCTGGGAGGACTTTGCCCAGGAGATGGGGGTACTTCCCAGGGTACCGGCAATCTCCGGTCAGGGCCGTTAAGCGAGTACTCGTGCTGCGTACGGCAGCGCAACAGCCGGGAGGACTTTGCCCAGGAGACGGGGGTACTTCCCAGGGTACCGGCAGTCTCCCGGCTGCTGGGCTGCTTGGTGCAGAGCTCTGACAACGCACAGATGGAAATGCGCAAAGCACATCCAAGGAGACACTCTTCCAAACAACACCAAACAAGCAGTGGAAACGTGGCAGCAACCATGTTCCTAAAGTGTGATTAACGACCACCTCGCTAAGCTACTACATCTTTTTTGACACATTTTATATTCCTTTGCTGCCTTTTCAGCTCCTTTCTGTGGTTCTCCTTGCCAGCGTGTGAGCTGCTCTTGTCATCGAGAGGGTGTCAGAGGCTGGAGGATGCTCAGGGCAGCCCCCGAGGTGCTCGGTACCTCCAGTTTCCCTCTGTGCTGCATGGGAGCTCAACAGGATGAGGCCCAGACAGCATTGTGAAAATAGATACTTTTCCTCTGGCATCCAGCAGGGACAACATGCGATCAGCTAGCACACTAATAATTATTTTTCCATTACTCTGAGAGCAGTGTCATCTTTCTTTATTTTCCTCTAATTGCCTTGACAGTATTTCCTAATTTGATCAGAGTGGAGCAGCTTTTAAAAATATATGTTTTCCCTTCTACACATATTATTAATTGTTAACAAGCCCTGAATAGTTACGGAAGGAGAGAAAAGCCTTCTTGCTTTAGACCATTTCAAAATGGGAAAAAACACTGTGTTCTGAATCCCTTGCACATGGAGGGTATTAGCAAGATTATAGCATCCTACTAGACCCCAAGATACCAGTGTGTGGCTCGGGGCTGCGCTAGCAACTCCACGGGTGACTGCAGAGTATCTCTGAACCTCTCCCTGCCTCCGTCGCCCAACCTAGCAATAATCAAAAATACTTTTTTTTCTCCCCTCATGATGTTTGTCTTACTTGCTAATCAGACCTTCTGGGAAGGCAGTGCTTTGCACCTTGGGCGCAAACCATACAGCATCACACAACGTACCAGATCCTGGCTTAGCCGCTGGCCTCCAGCTGCAACAGTCATATGAAAATAGTAAGAGCTACTGGCCATACCCAAATGGCATTTGAAAACTCAACCGGCTGTAACTTTGCACGAAACCAAAATCCTGATGCTTCCGCATTAGAATTAATTAGCTCATCATCAGAAATATTCCCTCTGAATTTTTCACCCCAAGCTATGATACAGTATAAAAACACAGTAATTTCCTTCTGCCATCTACAACGAGAGCTGCTACATTAGGCTCAGCACAAACACAGCACTAATGGGCTGCAGTCCATGCCCCAGCAAACGTGCGCTGCCGACGGAGAGGGAAGCCCGCTTTATGCGCGGGGAGCGGACGTCCGCAGAGGTCTAGATGCCAGCTACGAAGTCACGCAGGAAGCGGAGGGAGAGCGTGGTTCTTTCGGGCTGAGCTGAGAAGCGCGACCTCGCCTTTTTGCCTTGCAGTTCTTCCTTCCCCTCCCTCCATGCAGTGTCTCCTTTTGGTTTGAGCACCAGTTTAACCCCCAGAAGCAGCACCCATTCACGCTCCCATAGGCTTCGCCTTGAGACACGACTTCTGAGCAATCAAAATATTTTCCTTTTGAAAACGCCACCTACGTGTCTGCATTTTTAAGCAAAAGCAAAACGGCAAAGTAAGTACAAACTATTTGCAAATTCAGGCCAAATTCGGTGGATAGTTACAGTATAGCAAAACCCAGCATTTTGCATCAGATAAACTATTCAGCCAGAGCGCTGTGCACATATCTGCTGCGAACACTTTAATTTGCTTCTTCTTTATTGGGTTTTGGAAGGACTTATTGAGTTTCCTTATTGATTTTTAGCGAGTGAAACAGTAGTTTTCATTGGGATCTTGACTGAGCTAATTGATAAGCTCTTGGTAATAAACAACAGAAGCAGCAAAAAGATAAATGAAACGCAATCAATGCGAGTCAGAGCCTTCAGGAATGTGCACGACGGATTCACCGCGGCTGCGAAGCAAGCGCGGCCGCAGAGACTCTCGCGCGCTGCCGGCGCGGCGCGTGGCCCCGGAAGGGGAACCGGTGTGCAACGAACGGGTTACCCGCGGCCCTCGTGCATCTGCGGGGACCGATTTCTGTTAGCTCCCTGGGCTAACAGAGCAAGTGAAACAAAGTATCCCACAATTTCCGCATGATGTAACGTGGATCGACTCACTCCGCAAGCCAAGGAACCTGGGGTTTAAGCCTAAGGGCAAAACACTCACGCGGCCCCAAATAACGCAGCGGTGCGGCCTGCTAAAAGGGAGCACTTGCTCCCTGCTTCCCCTTCTCCGCACACACGTGCTCTCGGACATCATTAAGGGTCAGAAGGAAATCTGTTACAGGTGGTAGTTCAGGCCTTAAGCCCCAGGTCAAGCAGCAGAGGTTAATGCAGTTAGTACGGAGCAGGTCAGGCAGATACAGAGTTCATCCCTGCCACGCTCCTGGGTAACGAGAGTTATTTCTGTAAAAGATGTAAGCAAACATTTTTTTAAAACTGCAAATTCTCAATCCTCTTCTACCTGAACGCCTCTGCCGCTCACGCGCTTGCAGGCTCGGTCCTCTCTTGCTCTCAGATGTCCTCTCTAACCCAGCTTTCCTGACATGGGAAAGGAAAGCAGTTGCAGGCTGAGGTAGCTCGGTGCTCTCAAGGCACGCGGCCAGCTTTGCCACCTCGGACTCCAGGGCCGGGGCAGGCCACGACACTGAGGCCAGAAACTTGTGAAAGGACTTGTAATGCCTGTTGGGCCCCCGTGTGTGCAACCTGAGCTGGGACAAGAGAGGCCAGCTCTGCACTAGCTGAAAAAGAAGCTATAATTGCCTGCTAATATCAAGATACAGAGAAAAAGGGTTCAAATTAGAAGGAGAAAAATAAGACTTACAGTATAAGTGCGGTAGTGGGTTAGCAACCACATTCCCTTTAGCTCTTTTTTTTTTCATTTACAGAGTCACTGTTTCTCTGCTTCACAGAGCAAGAGCCAAGGCTCTTCAGTCAAAGGCAGATGTCCTAAGCGATGAATATCCTTGCTCGGTTCTTCCTTGCAGCCCGTGCTATTATACACACGCGTGGTTCAGGTAGAGCACGGCCGCCTGACACGGAGTGAAAGATGGCTCCATTCGCCTGCATTTCAGAGGCAGCTAAAATCACAGCTCTCGTGTGGCAGAGGGAAGAAGAGGCATTTCAGCCTTGCCAAGATGCGTCACACCTACAGCCACCCTGCTCTCAAAGGAGCCTCTGCGCAGCCAGTCGTTTTGGGGAGACCGAAGCTCCTGATCCGCACAAGCGCCCGAGCATCCTACCTGCCACTTGCCTAGGAACGGAAGAACTTAAGCAACTGCTGTTTTGCCCTGCAGCCCGCAGTAGGGCTCGGCATGCCCCAGGCCTCCACGGAGCAATTCCTCAGAGTGTCCCCAGCAGGGTAGTACCAGGGATGACGAAGGCTTCACCTACAAATGAAGCAGCATAAGGCATAACAGTAGGCAGAGGTAGCTTTCAATGCGGCTGTTCTGCTACTTGAATCCGGGTGAGACTTTCAGTGGGGCTTTATGAAAATATTCTTAAGGCAATTTGTCAGCTTGCAAGGGGAAGGAGAATCGGACTGATGCAACTACAGCAATAAGATCATTACTGGTGCGGAAGATCCAGCCTTTGCCTCAGCAGCCTTCCTGCATGACGCCAATTAGACAAATTCTTTGCGATGCCTTCAGACTTCTCCAGTGTTGAATGCAGAGGCTCAGCCTCTAATGAACAAGGTTCACCTAAAATTATGTGACATAACCACTGTTGTAAAGGATGTTAAACAAATTTTGTCATTATTGTGCCAGGCTGCGTATCGTTTTCCATTTCAGCAGCATCCTTTAAGGATGTGGAGCTATTTGAGAACATGCCTATGTTGCACCGGGTCACAGCACACACTGGCAGCTCGCCCCACGCACGTCTCTTTGCAACACTAAGGGAATAGGTAATCCCAAAGGGTGCAAAAGCATTCAGAAATCTGGTCTCTCTATTTTGAGAGAAAAGCTCTTTAAACAACCATTGCTGATGTGGGTGCTGAAGATGTTTGAAAGTTAGGCTACCAGGTGATTCATTGGATGGGCATTTGCTAATCCCATTGGCATATCTGCTCCCCCAACCTTGCAAAGACAGGCCACACGTTCAATTTTGCTACCACGAATAATTTCAGTGACGTTCTTTTGACTAAGGTGTGAAGTAAAGCATATGCAAACATCTCAGGGCTTATGGCTAAAGTTGGCTAGCTGTTTTCCAGCAGAATTGTTTCCACTGGAAACAGTGAATGGCCAAAATGGAAAGGTTTCACAGGAACACATCTCTGCTGAAGGGTGCTCACTTGCTTTCTCCTTGCCGCGCTGGCCTACCTTCCCAGGTCCTCAGCAGCCCTGTCACAAGCTATCAGGTTCCCCAGTTCTCAGCTACCAGCTAAAGGATGAACTGCTTAGGCAGTTTATCTCCTAGAACATCAGAAAACCAGAGTCCCAAGGCCCTTGGCTTCCCATAAGCCAGTCAAGACCCCAAAACCAACACTAATGTCCTCCAACCACCTGTCCATTTTCTAGCCTAATAAGGTTGTCAAAAAGCTCCGCTCGGTACCCTTTCTTAATTTCCTCTAAAGCCTGGTAGTCAAAATAAGATGGAGGTGAAAGAGGAGGGTTAGGTCTCCAGTGCCTGCAAGGTGCTCAGCTCCTACTCTCATGCCTGTTTGCACCATCAGCTTCCTCCCATAGCTTTAGCTAACCACCACCAGTCCTTTCAGTGCTGCCCCGAGCTGTTACACCACCTTGCTCTGCGCTGTTATCTGCTGTCTCTCACCTCAATGCTGCATTTCAACGACGAGCTATGCAAAACCTTTTTCTCAAAATACCCTGAGACAACTGAGAGACCCAAGTAATCAAAGTTTATAAAATACTTTGATGCTAATCATCAGATGAAAGATGCTGTGGGAACAGAAACAACCCTTTAAAAATGTACTCTTTTTTATTTAAAGCATTCCACAGATTTGAGTGACACCGTTTCTTCCAACTTTCTACAGACAGAGCTCCTGGAAAGACAGGACACTGTGGATGGGGCAAAGTGAGGCACCACTCCAATGAAGAGAGGAAAGCATGGTAATTCTATCTTTAAAGATATGAACCCCAAAAGCTGATATAAACCAACTTATATGTAAAGTCACAGCTCTCGCTGTTTATCAGTTCCAAAAGGAGAGGAAGGAACGCAATAGGAAACGTTCTCAGGCCAGGGAGGGCCTGGAGGATGGAGCAGGTGTAAGTTATTTGCAGAACAGGAATCCAGCTCTCATCAGGCTTAACTATCTTTTTGCGTTAGCGTCTGAATCGAGCAAGAACCACCAGAGCTGGCGGAATTACTCTGCTGAAGGCAGGGATAAAAGAGTCCCAACAAGTGAGAACAACAACTTGCAAACACATCCTATAATTCCGTTACAAAACAGGAGAAGAAAAAAAAAATCGACTGCAAATTTGCCTGGAACAGCTTCATTACGGGCCTTGTACTGCACACTTCAACAGTTGTTCTTGTTTAGTGTCAACTACACCTCCCTTTTCAAGTAGATTATTACTCTTACTGCTCAACTCTTCTTTCTGTGCAAAAGTTCCCTGATGCAGGCAGACTTATTAAATGTTTTTTGTAAAGGTTGTCTGCTTGTTACTGTTTGTCAAACAGACAGCCGTTCCTAATCCCAAAGCTTAACAATTAAATTAATTCTAAACTAAAGGTTGGAATCATAAATTTTCTCCAAAATTTCCTGCAGCTAAAGAAACTTAGTAATCAACAAAAAGAAAACACTAATGATATTTCATGACTTCTTTATTTTATTGTCGCACATGCTGCAGTAACATACAGAGATAAACAAGCGCCTGCTTTTCAGATTTCATTTTGAACACAAATCACTGTAGGGCACACAATAAACCTTTATTTCTGACTTACGCTCCACAATCAATAGTTCATCCTCAGCCGAACATCTCACACAACGCTTAACCTTTTGTCTGCTGCGATTCTCTCTTTTTGGCACGCTACCTGATTTCAATTAACCTGACCGGATATATCACCCCTGCACAGGACACCCTTCCTAAAACTAAGCAGCACCTTTCCTCGTGAAGTCCGACGAGAGCCGCTCGTGGTGGCATCTCTGGAGTTGCAGCCTGGCATCAAGCCCCCTCGGGGGTCTCCAAATAGAGCTGCCCATGCGCTGGTCCCCGAGAGAAAGAGGGGCGCCACCGCACGCAGCCAAAGGGTAAAAGTAATCCTCAATGGTATCGCAAATAACGACACCAAGATTAACTACCTGCTCTAGGGGAGGGGGGTGAAAGCTTGCACGGGTGCAAGCTATTCACCAGCTCAGCTGAGATGAACCCGACTGCCTGGTTTTACCCCTCTGGCTAAAGCTTTCCTTAGGGTCCCCTCAAAAATGCTCAGAAGCAGCGGTCAAATCAGAAACACAGCACATCTGATATTTTAATTAAATAAAGGCAAGGCAAAGCACACTTGTGAAAACCAGACTACCTTCTACCAGTGCCAAAATTAATATTTCTGAACTCCTTATAAGTTCCTTTCCTATACCCTGTGAAGTCCCTGGGTGGAGCTTCCTATGAAGCACAGACACACAGATGCTGTAATATTTTAATCAGGTCCTTGTCATGTCAAAGTCACGTCAAATGTGTCAAATGCTGTTATCCCAGGAAAAGCTTCCAATTAAAAGACACTTTGATTTGGGAAGATATTTCCTAATTATAATTGCTTTTTACCCTTTTTCTTAAAAATATAATAAAACGGTCATTTTTTAGCTAACTTCTGCACAAGAAAGTGCTGCTGCCGTCACATAACCCCCGTGACCTGCAGCCAACCGTCCCCCCAGGTGCTGCGAGGAGGTGCCACAAAGCTCTGCAGCCTCCACAACAGACGGGGAACGCGGAGGCGACGTCGAAACCGAGCCGATTCGACCAAAGCATCCCACATCACCCCGCGTGTCTCTAACCAACCAAGACAAGCACAGGCAACCGCAGAAAACTTCAGCGCAGTTCGTGTTTCAGTGTTAATCTCAGGAGGTCGCGTTTTCCTGAAGAAGCCGGGATTCATGTTCTGCTTTTTAGTTTAGCAACCTTTGAACCACGTCCATGACGGTTATGTGAACGGAGCGGAACAAAACCTCCCCTGTCAGGCCTGCCTAAAAAGGAAAGGAGCATCCTGATCCAGGCCAGCACCCTGACCCATTTTACCCCCAAGAGCAATGTTTGCCATAGGAGGAGAGAGCAAGCAATCTCACGGTCTCCAGCTGGGAATGAAATAATTCATCTGTGGTTACGGGAGAAATCTATCTGATTTAGGATGACGCGGAGAAAACAAATAGAAAAAAATCCCTGCTCGTAGGATACAAGTAAGCGGCACACGATGAAACAGTTCAGTCGCAACTTCAGAGCTAAATTTATGATTTGCTCTTCGCAAGGTGCATAAATAAACCGTGGGACTGGGCCCAGGGTGTTTTAGAGTACATCAGTGGCTTCAGGCTGGACTGGATGAACTTGTGAGGGGAAGTCCTCGGCTGTCACTGAAGCGGATGACCCAGGCGTAATCACAGAATGGTTGAGGTTGGAAGGGAGATCAGTTAGTCCAAGACTCAAGAAACCCTGGAGTACAGATGGCAAAAAGCTCAAGATGAGGAACAGGGTTTCTCAGCTCCCCTGCTTGCACAAGCAAAACAAACCCCCCCCCGAGAAGAGAGAGGCTTCCCCACCGCTGACAAGCACCTGGCTAGCTGTTAGGCAAGGGCAAGGTGTACGCCGTGTGCGCCTTAGGGCTTGGGAACGCCTTTCCGTGCAGATGCCATCACTCCAGGAGGCCTCCAGCACCCAGATTAAAGATGCAGGCAGCAGAAACGAAGGACAGTTTTGTCACCCGGGCTTTGCCCCATCTCTTCTGCTCATCTCTCGCTGACTGTTATAAACAGTGTGCTCCAGAGAAGGAAATGCTTCGTCAGCTCTTTGGTCCTTCCTTCTCTTCTGGAACAAATTGCTTAGCAGGAGGCTACAAGATTCTTTTATTTTGCATCAACCTTAAGTAATTTATTTAATTGTGGGTGTTTTTGGTTTATTTTGGGGAGGAGAAACTGAGTCTCACTTCTGACGCAACCACACCACAGGACCTTGGGCAAGACTTGTGATTTTTGCATCAGTTCGTAAGAGGGGGATGGTTGTTTCCTGTCCTCTATCATGACTATAAGCAGGAGACTAATTATTAATATACTTGTCACTAATTTATTAATATACTCACTGCCTCATATGCTGAGAAACTGCTCTCATCTGAGATCTTGAACAATATTATAAACAGTTTAGGCTGGAAATACCATGTGCAAAAAGTTGGTTAAAAGTTCCCATGTCTCAAAGTACTTTTATATATATATATATATATATATATATTCCTATATTAAGTCTTTTGACAGGAGCAAGATGGGTGTTTCTGTCTGCAATTGATTTGGAGGCGACAAAGCATTAACGTATGCAAATATGCAGCCTACAGCTTGTTCATTAGGAAACTGAGAAGTAGAGGAGAGTACGTAGGCTAAATGTCACTAAGACATATAAAACTCTTTGTGGCTATATAAAACTCTTCACCGTAATAGAAATAGGAACGTGCAAAGTATAAAAAGGAGAGAATACACAACTGCTCCGCTCCCAAATGCCTAACCATGGGCAAGTGCTGCGTAAGCCAGCCGCACGCACACCAACACGGTAAACTGCTAAAGAGGACGACTCTCGTCACAGAAAAGAGTGTAACCTCCCTAACACAAGGAGATAAAAAGCACTGAAGCTGGACTATACCCATTTCTAATACTGGACTTTTAGCAAAAAAAAACAGTATTAATGAAGAAGTGGCTGCATGGGACAGTCAATGCATATTCCTGCTTTTACAGCTGACTTAAAGCTTTGCTCCAGAGGTCAGACAGAGTTAGAATCGAGGAAGACGGTGCGACTCAAACGCAGCGCCTGGCCTTTCTCATAAAACTCCACCTCCTGCTCTCCAGAAATAACGGGGTGGAAAAAAAAAAAGTCTCAGCGTTCTCTAAAATATATATAATTAAAGTAGCTTTTTTTAGCTCTCTTAACTGCAGATAAAAAAAATAAAAAGCTGTCTCTAAAGACACACCACCCAGCAAATACATAACCCGTGTAACAGGAACCGAAAGGAATCTCTCCTTTAAGGCATCTTAATGACCTTAAGGGAGCTGACACGTCTGAATGGCTGGCAATATACCTGCTTTTTCACCAGACAAAGGGAAAAATCACAGATAAGAGACACTTCAGCAGTCTGTCTTGAAAATCCACAGAGCCACCAGATGGAGCTGGGGTTATACTTTATACAAGGGGGAACACAATGAATTTCTGGAAGGATTTCACTGAACAACATGCACGTGTATAATACACAAACAAATACGCGTAGGCATAAAACTGTACTCTATAGACACTGGATATGTTTGAGATTTAAACAAATAGTTTAAATGATCCATAGGAACTAGTAAAACACAGCCCCATACATCTCCTGCATGCTCTCCTGGCATCTAATCAAGGGTTAGCTTTTCTGGACGATGGCTCTTCTAAGAGTCCCTAATACTCAACAACTTGTAGAAGCGCAGTCCCATTAACACTTCTATTTCTCTTCCAAATGAAATTGAAACCCGTCAGTAGTTTCAAAAACTATCACGTGAAACAGATCTACATACACATACAGACAGCATAATTATGTAAAACCCACTACCTACCTTTGCGAGTAAGATGAAAAATACCTACGATGCTCAGGCACCAAAAATCGGGCTTGTGATTCTCTGTGCTCTGCATACGTGAAAACACATGCTTTTCCCCCCTTATATATATATATAGTGAGCAGGTAAGAGTACACTGCAAAGAAAACCAGACCACTTCCTCCCCTTATTCATATGATGTGCTAAAAGACAGACTAAATTACTGGGTTAACAGGAAGTGATTCAGTCAAAAGCCAGCTCCATTTCAGCTGACTTGCTAATGTTTTTCTCCCACTGTTTTAATGAAGTTGGCCCAAATCCCTGGAGTTTAAGGTTGTTAGAGCTCAAATATGCTAAACTTATCATATACACAGTTGTTGCTAATGCCTGCTACGAGATACATGGCCTGAACTAGAGCTAGAGTAGAAAAGCTGGTGACAGTCAGAGCTGCTTTCTGCTACACAACCGACGTAGGAAAAGGCAGGTCTAACCAGAGCAAACTCGGGGCAAGAGCAAAACGCCACAGCAACGGGCCATCTCAATTGGAGCCAAAAGCAGAAAGAGCCAGAAAAAGATGAATGTTTGGTTTCATCAAGAACTTGGAGATTTTCACATCTGAATTCATCAAGAAGCAAAATTGAGCCTCATGTTCTCAGGGAACAGAATTGCTTTGGACTGATCTAAACTGTGTGCTGCAAAATCACTCGGATTGCTTCTTTACATTAATTTCAATTTAAAGGTAATGCCCTTAAAAGAACAAAAGAGATGTTCCAGAATCAAAATGGGATGTTTTGACATTGTTCAGGCTTTTCCTTCCCCGTTCCTTCCAAAATAACAGTATGGAAATCAATTCATTTTCAAGTATTTGGATTATGATGACACCAACATAAAAAAGCAGTTTGAATCAAAATTTTCCCTGTTCATCCTGATCCTACAGTCCAGTCTGGCTCCTGAACCTTCAAAGCTTTTACTGCACTGGTAATTGCATTTTACTGTGACTGAAGACTGCTCACACTGCCTGAGATCCCTCAGAGTTTACAGCAAGCGGAGCACTCAGCCACACCGCTACCAAGATTTCTCCTTCGTAATCTTGCTCGAGCTCCCAGCTTCCTCCTTGCCACCAAGCTTTCTCCTTGCCACCAGGAGAAAAGGGCGGCAGCGCTGCAGCGTCCCTGCCCCGCGGGGCTCTGCGCTGCTAGGCGGCAGCCCGCAGAGCGACCCAGCGGGAGCCGGCGCAGTGCTACCGAGGGCACTGGAAAGGTTCAGCTCCAGGCAGGGCGCACCGTCTCAGGCCAGTATTGCAAGTTTCTCTCTATTAAAATACGAGCGATCAGCAGATTATAAGGAGCCGGAGCGGACACGCTTGCAGAATCAGGCTCGCTGCCAGATGCAAAGGTATTTGCCCGATTCCTTGCAGACCCGTACTGCTCTGTGTGCGCGCGTAGGCAAGTACCTTCTTATTTTTATGGAAGGTCACCCGTTTTTCCCTTCTTAGGGATTTCATGGCTTTATTGCACATTCTTGTTACACTGGGAACCTGCGATAACAGCACCAAAGAAATCATCTATGAATAATACATTACTGCATCGTGCAAAAATAGCCGACGAGGGATAACGGAACTGCGAGCGATTCCTGGGCGTTCAGGCCAGGCTGCACGTGCAGTTTTAGCTACCTTTCAGCTCAGCCTTTAAGCTCAAGCACTTAACCCACTGGTCTCAGCACAGCCTGGTCAGGGTAAAGCTGCCATCTAGCAAGGATAAGCCACGGCAGCTTGGCAAACCATGAACTGTATTTCCAAAATATAAAATACTTTTTTTTTTTTTTAATAGCTGTAATAGTACGAGGTGCAAGCAGAACTGTCTGCCTTGGAGGGCAGACCCTGCGCAACCCGGACAACTCGAGGAACGAGGCACTGCCAAAAGCCCCTCCAAGTCCCTAGACCCGGCCGCCCTGCGGGGCAAACGGGCTCTTTGCCGTCACGTCCCAGCGATTACCGGCCTGGAAACCGCTAATAACTATCCAAAGCGCTCAGAGCCCATTCTGGTGCTTGCTCAGGAAGGATCAGGGTGTTTCCTTATAAAATCCACGCCACTGTAAGCAGCGTTACTTTGTGTTACAGCTACATCCAGAAAACACAGTTCTGCCTTGTTCCCTTCACTCAATAGTTAGAGTTGGCTGAAGGGATCTAAAGGTAAAACCTTTTCAGAAACCCAAGCAAGATTTTCGATGGCAGCATTTTCATTCAACAGAATTGTCTTTTAGCACAAGAATTTGTGTAATTCTAGCAAATGTTTCAAAGTAAAACAAACTCCATGCTGATATAAATCTGATACAATCAGAGGGGGTTTTCAGTTTTTGCTTGCCTTTCTGTTTGTTTTTTCCCATCCTCTCCTTTTATCATTAAAAAAGTGAACTGAGATAAGAGATAAATAGCGAGAGGCACAAGGAACAACAATCTTGAGGGAAAAAAGCAAAACATTTCAGTCTCCTTCAAGGAGCATCTAAATGAAAAGATTCCACTTCCATTTAATTTTAACACAACCATTTCCAATCCACTCCCTCAAAGAAATATGGGGAAAGTATGGTAGAATATACAAAACTTCTTCTCATAGCGCTCGTTTTTCTTCCACACCAGCTCGTCCCCATTTTTCAGCAGGCCCTACACAGAGCTTCATTCTTCTTTTCATAACTGAACAAACTAACGCAGCGTCTCCAACCGGCTTGCAACGCGCTCACGTCTGGTCCTCTTCAGAATGGTCTTCTGCTTCAGAGGACGTGGCAACATCTTCCGAAAAATGGATGCTGGAACCAGGGTGGCTGCACAGTTACGACTCAGAGCTGCCTCTGCCCTGAACAGGCCAACGCACTTGCAGAATTAGGCGGGCGGAGGCGAACGCACCGTTGGCCACGCTGCTGCGGCCTCGCTTACGCTCTTAGCGCGCTCGTCCTCCGAGCCCGTCGCAGCAGCGGCGTCCACGTGGTTCCTGCTGAAGCTTTATGTTGTGACTCGCACGAGCTGCCCGTGCGCTGCCACGCTCCGAGGCCAGAGGAGAAAGCGGCCGTTGTAGCCGACTGCTTGCTAAGCGTGCGGAGATCGCGCTGAAACGGTGCCAACAGCCCTTACAGCGTCGGACAAGTCTGGCCGGTTTAGAAACTGGATGCTCCAGGGGCAGGCGCAGAGGAACCTGTGCGTCCCTCCCGTAGCTTACACCCATTTCTCCTCAGCCTCCAGCCCTGTGCCACCAGCAGGCCACCAAAACGTAGCTTCCAGTCTTCTAATAACCCCAGCCCGTCTCTTGGAGCTTATATACTAAAAGGAGGAGACAGCGAAGGAGGAAAAGTTGTAATTTGATTAGCTTCAACAGCAAAGGGTTGTCTCCCTACAAACAAGGATGGAGAAGGCAGCGAACTGTGCATCCAAATGGCATGCCAGCGCCTCAGTTGAGCAGTTTATTTTGAAGATCCAGGAAATACTTTCAAGAGTTCTGCAGTAGGTGAACTAACTAAATAAATACACAGCCAAAGGCACACAAGAAGGCACACAGAAGGCACTGATCATGTAATTCATGAATTTGGCATTAGCAGTCTTCACTGTTTTCTCTGCATATATGCCACTATTAGGAGCTCATCCGCTTTTTTTTTTTTTTTTTTTTTTTTAAGACTACTGCTTTAAATATGTCAGCACAGAGCAGCTGCTTGGGACAGAGGTGTTTTTGTGATGGGAAGTCACCCAACATTAAACAGTGAAATAATCCCCCAAATAATGAACTCCAAAGCAGCAGTGAGTTCAGCAGCAGCAAACTGATATGCAGAATTTCCTCCATGTGAAGAATGATCATCATCTTCCCTAAGCAACAGCGAAAGACATGCAAGTGGCACGTCAGCAACTCACTAAACTCCGGCTGCCAGCGAAAAACAACAGCAACCACTTCTCGTGTTTTCCTCCGTATTCAGGCTCTGTGATTTGGAGGAGGAAGAGAGAAGAATGGCAACCTTCCTTCATGCCGATCTGCTCTATTTCCATTTTCCATTATTATTCCTTCTTTGTATTAGTGTGTGTGTGCAGTCTCATTCCCTGGGAAGAGGAAGACATATTTCTCTACAGGCACATTTCAAAAAAAACCCCAGAGAGCCTAATCTCACGGCCCTTCTGTATGGACGTAATCCCCATTTCTCTCGGTAGCGCCTACCTGCCTGAAACCGCAACGGCGCTCTTTAACCCGACAGCGCTTCCTCGGGGAGCCCTTCCTGCCCGGCAGGGCGCCTCCGCAGCACCTTCCCCTGGGAATCCAGGGACGTGCTTTCAAGGGAGCGGGGTGCTGCCTGGCCATCCACATTTCAGCACAGCCCCTCCGCTGTCACCTGTTAAATCAATTCCCTTCACCTGGTGCCAGTGCAGCATATTAGTTTTTAAGTTGCTTTCTCACTGAATAAGATACAGCAAACCTATGCGTTTTATTGCTTATAGGAAAGCTTTGAAAAGGAAAACAGTAGAGAGAAACGTTCAATATCAGAGCTAGAGTTCAGACCATTATATTACTTTTTTCAGCACCAGAGGAGAATTCATTCTTTACCTCGTGTGGTGATCCCGGGCTCTCTCCACACAGAAGGCACTGATCATGTAATTCATGAATTTGGCATTAGCAGTCTTCACTGTTTTCTCTGCATATATGCCACTATTAGGAGCTCATCCGCTTTTTTTTTTTTTTTTTTTTTTTTTTTTTTTTTTAAGACTACTGCTTTAAATATGTCAGCACAGAGCAGCTGCTTGGGACAGAGGTGTTTTTGTGATGGGAAGTCACCCAACCTTAGCAGATGCAAAGTTAGCCAGAAACTCTGCACGGAGTTCAGAGCTTACAGTCAGGCAAACATATTCCAATCAACTTTCAACGGGAAGAGTTTGAGCAATTTCTGCTTCAATTTTACTTTAAATTTATCTAAAATAAGAACTGCACTTCACACTTCAGTGTGAACAGGCTCAATCCACGTTGTAAGAGTCAGCCCTGCGATATTCCAAGGGTGCACAGCTCAAGAGCTCAATAAAAGCCATTTGGTGATAATTTCCCCCCTTGATGATACTTTTCCCACGCGGGGAGGGTGCTGGTTGTGTTTCTTTGCTGACCAGCGACTTGTGGCTGATGCAGGGCTGAAATCCCACCTTTTCCATCTTTAAATGCTTCGAATATGCATAGCTGTATGTAACTGCCAAATAACATGGTTTTATTTTAACAGTACTTAGCACTATTCACACCCAACAGAATCAAGCTACAATCATTTGGACACAAGAGCGCTCTGTACTGTAAGAAAGAAAAGGGAGAAGTTAAATACCAAGTTTTACTGTAATTAGTATTACCTAACTTCTTAATTCTAGCAAACAAACTTGCTTCTTTCTCTTCTAAGGAAAATTCATGCTTGACAGATACAGAAAACACTCTCTGATAGAAATGCATTGAGCTGCCACACTGCAGGGAATATTGCAATAACTACCTGAAAGTATTCGAGGCTTACCTCTATTTGTCACTGTTATCATTAGCATATATCCAGTATCCATATAGAGTTTGTAGGAACTAGATGTGCTGTGAAGTGCAGGTTAAACATGTGCTGCTTAAAATAAATAAATAGAAGATCCCTAGCTTCCCTAGCTGCGAGAGCATGGGCTCTCGGCGAGGAGGACATCTGGGCACCGGGGCCTCGGGAGCTGCAGCACCCACGCGGTCGCCGCCTCCCAGCTCGCAACTGGGAGCCTCGCAGGGCTGCTCTGTGACCCCAGGTTAAAACGCCTGTGGGATCTTCGTGTTCAGCTCCCAGTGAGCCCCACAGGCCGAGGCCACCAGCGGAGGCTTTGGGTGACTCAGGAAACACGGCTGCAAAGCTGCTGGCCTGAATCACACACGTACTACAACCTATACAGGGACCATAACAGATCAACAGGACCAGTTCTCCCCCCTTCGCTTTATATTCCTCCTGCTTTTCTTAAGCTAACATTTTCCAAGACTCCTAGAAAATTAGTTTGAGGGTTTTATTTTTTCTTTCTCCACCACCACTACCAAGTGATTCAACTCAGTGCTAAGCTGTGACCCAAACCAGATGTGACCCCGCAGCCCAGCCCCAGAAGCATCGCCCGGCTTCTTGCACCAGTTCTGTGCTTTATCTCCCTGGGTACGTATGGTAGGGCACGTATGCGTTCGGAAGAGGAGGGGAAGCGAGGCCCGCTCTTGCACTACTGCAGCTCTTTCTGTGCCAGCGTGGGTACTCTGCAGCACTGGGCCGTGCACGCAGACCCCAGCGGAGGTCACTTGCCAAGTTAACGCTACTGATACATGAGAAGGTTTCCTGTTCCTACACACAGCATCTATCAAGCATTCTCCCTGCTGCAGAAGATTCCCAATTTAAAGAGAAAAGGCACTAAATTATTTCTGAAAGTGATACTTATGGAATGAAACCATTTTTCATGGTAGAGCCCCAAACAAAGCATTATCTGCCAACGAAGCCACCGCGTGTGGCAGCTGGGCTCCCGCGGGGTCAGCCTCGCAACAAACACACACAAGGCTCTTGCGATGATTCACCGCAGCCTGGCGGCCGAGAGAGGAAAGCATCCATTTTTAATTAAACATGGGTGACACACCTAATGGTGATGGGACATTTACATCAAAAGGATATTTTCCTTATGCAGGGACGCAGCTTGTTTCTAACATCCTCTTTCTGTAAGGGAGAGGCAGGGGATATCCTATCTAGATCGAGCACTCCCAAATTGCAAGGTCTAAACCATTTTAGAAAGTCTTAACTTTATCCTAGAGAGTAACACCATTTCTTGGTAGTCTGAAAGACTGCAGTGGTCTTTTGATATAAAACTTTGGGGAACCATCACAGAAACAGAAGTGGGAATTTCTTGTCTAACTTTGACGTATTTACGGAGGAGGAGGATTTGAAGCCTGCTTCCCCCTCCCATTGCCATATATTGTTGGGTGGTTCAAAGCAAGAACCTGCAAAAGAAGCTCAGAGTAGCTAGATTTAAACCATCTTTTCATGCTTTTACATTGGTCCCCGGTGAGCTGAACAAGTCCCCAGTGTTTGCACTGCTTTCGCTTGTTTTTTCCCCCATCTACCACTTGACCTACTGACAAGACTGCACATTTTTCACTGCAAAGCACACACTGTTTAGGGACTCTTCAATGCCTCAGAGCTGTCCCATCACAGCTGTCTGTCACCCGCTCTGGCCCGGCACATTTGAGGACAGATGGCTGTCATTGAGAAAGCCCACGAGCCCGAGAAGGCCCAGCGGGACTTCGCATCAGCTTAGCTGGAACAACATTAACAGACCTTGTAACACGCTGGCTTTGTCACGGAAGCTTAGGTTGCCCGCACAAACGTAGCGCTGAAGAGTTTTGGAGGAACCGCGCGTATCGGTGGCCGACATCGGCCACACTAGCATAAAAGCGAGGCAATTCAGTCTGTAAAGCACTGCACAAAGACAGAACGTTACAGTTCTCCAGATAGCACTGAACCGAGCTCTGCTTTGCATCTGAAAATACGCTTGCATCCAAGTATATAGCTTTCAGCATTCAGCACAACTGGAAAAAAGCCCATACGTATTACTGCTGAAAACCATCTCTCCAGTCTTACAGGTCCTGCTGGTGAATAACCCCATGCACAGGTTGCACTGCAGAAGACAAATGAGCTAGATTGCCTAGGTAATAGCTCATCAGTCTGAGTAAAGGGTGCTAAACGGTGTATGAATATGTGTAAAGCCAAGTGACAGCAGTACAAACCCATTTTCGAAAAAGGAAAAAGTAATAGAATAATGTTATACCCAGCCTTTCCAACACAGCTCAAATTAAGGGTGGAATTTCACTCTATCATTATTTCCATTATATGCTTTTATTTGGAAAGGTTAAGAACTCAGCTATTAAAATGCACTCTCGGATGAAATTTCACAGATAGAGCACTTCAGCATGAAAACATTATATATCAAGGATAAGGAATTGTTTGTAATTTTTTTTACATCAGAATTGAGCATAAAAACAGTTTTCAGACTTTTCCGTTTCTTTCAGCTACAGTCTGCACTCTCAGTGAAGTTCTTAATGACTAAACCAACCATCAGCCTATAATAAAATACATGCACCAAAGCAGATGCTGCAATTGCCACCCGTTAAAAAAAAAGATCTGCTTCTGTTCTAACAAATCGATCATTTGGGTCTTCCAAATTTAGGGAGGCAAGCTGAAATAATAATTACAAAAGATGATGTTCTCTAGCCTACAGGTGAAGGTTATGGCATCTGTCATCTTTTCTCTTGACAGAGCATGGGCACTGGGCAAAGAGGGAGAGAGAGAGGAAAAGCTGTGCATCGCATCCCACTCCTAAAACGCAGGAGGAAACAGCATCCCCTCCAAACCCTCAGGCTCCTGGAACGAGGCTGCCGGTCTCCTTCGCCCAAGTCCAGGGGCTGACTCACTGCACGCGAGCCCACGGCCGTGGCGTTAAGCCTGCGCAGAGCCCGGCACGCCAGGGCGATGCTCAGCAATGGCAGTCGGTGATCCAGGTTGCTGCTGCTCAGCACGTGGTGCCCTGCAGAACGTAACCTTCGAGCTCGGCCCATCTTGCTTCCTCCAAAACCTCCTGATGTTACCGGTGGGAAAGTCGGCGGCTCCTTCTTGGCCTCGTTTCCCACTTAGTCAGGGCAAGAGGGCACTTGTCTCTCTGCGCCTGGCCTATCGATCGAGGGCCAAGCACCATCGCTTACCTCTTAGAGCCGAAGGGCAGCACCCGCTGGCCTGACGGAGCAAGGCCCATCGCACACACGCAGGCTCCCGCTGAGGAGCACCAGGCAAGGGGCGCCCAGCTGCCGGGGAGCCGCTGGGCGCTCGGCAGAGCTGCCCGGTGCTGGCCCCCGCGGAGAACGTGCCCGCTGCACCGACCTGATGTAAAGGGAATGGAGGGCCCTGGAAGTGCATCAGGCTGCTTGAAAAACTGACTGCTAATGAATTACACTCGTACCTGCCATCTTTTTAGTTAACGAAAAATATTATGAAGTGCTTGTACTATATTTTAAGAATAAAAATCTTATAGTCTGCTTATACCGCTATATTACTAACTATTAAGGCGAGAGCAATAAAGACAAACTTCATTTCAGCAGGATCACTTTAATTAGCCTGCAACAAGCTTTGCCCTGTTAGAGGTTTATAGCAAATTTTCTGGAAAATGCGCTATGCAATTCCATTTAGTCTTACTCCATCCCATACAAACACCCTATAAACTATTTTAAAAGCCTGCCATTATAGGAACGTGCTGTTCAAACAGTCGTAACACTCAGCTAGCAGCACTCTCGCTCTGGAGAAATGCTGCCCATACCAACACCACTTAATACTTTAAAGAGGAAGCAAGAGGTGCATCTCCATCAGGAAGCTGCTCTGTTTTAATTTAACCTGGGCCCATTCAGCGATGGTTGCAGCAGGAACGAGGAGAAGGGCAAGACTTTCCAAAGCAGTCTGCCTTCATGCGGGGTCACATTAGATCAGCAGCGAGGACTTCCAGTCTTCACACTGAACATTTATTTATTTAAATCTTGGATTGCAACTGTCAAAATTCGTCTCCTATCCATTCTTTCAGTTTAAAAATTTGCAGTTTGCAAAACAACCAAATACAAGAAGAACTGCACTTTTAGAGTTCAGGCCACTTATTTCAAAACCTAAGTATAGGCATTAAAAATAAAAATAAATAAAAAAAAAACAACTCAGTCCTAGGAAAAGCGAGGTCACAGTTCAGCCTCACAGCACTTACTTTTCCACACCTATTTCTCATAGGTATAGAAGTACCAAATCCAACTCGTCATTCTCAAGCCACCGTGTCATGCCAAAGCCTTCTCTGCATTCCTGGGCAGGAAGGCCCTGCACTCCAGTGGCAGCACATACGTACTCGAGGACAGATTCTGGAACCGCAGACACATCTGCCTTGACCTGGAAATATTTAGTTTTCAAATTTTATGGTTGATTGAGGTGGTACCTCTGGAGAAGTGAAGAGGAATTGGGATTGTGTGAGTATGTGGAGGTTCCCACCTATAGACAAGTCCTTTCTCTGTGCATCCGGAGACTCACCACCGAGATGATAATAAACCATTCTTAGAAACACTACTGCACGACTAAGACGTTTACAGCACCAAGTGACTTCATGCAGCAGAGTGCCTAAATGTTACAGCCCAAGGCAGGGAAAAAGAAGTGCATGGGGGGGGGTGGAGGGGAAAGGAAGGTGATGCCAAAACAGTTTCGAAAGCAATTTAGTCATCTCAAAAGATGAGGTAACCTACTGCATGACATCTAGAAGTTGACATCCACCACAAGCATAACAAGGAAGATAAATCATATGGTTTCCTGGCATTCACCTGAAAATAAATTTGCATAATGTCAGGACACAAGTGGAAAATCACTCTGTGATGCCAAATTAGAGCACTAAAGGGAAAGAGAGACAAATAAAGTAAAACTGGCTCCAAGAACAAAGCCCTGGAGGACACACAAATTAGCTCCTGTAGAAACAGATGTAAAGTAGGCAGACTGAACAAACTCGGACAGAAGTGCTTAAAGAGGAGGAAAACCTAGAGTATAAAGACTTGTCAGCACTCAATTTGGGCAGAAGAATGCTTCTAAAACATGGTTCCACTGGTACAAAAATATTTAGGCTACCAAAACTGAGAGGGGAGTTGAATTCACCCAACCTGAGCAGCACTCCTAAAGAGCATGAGGCCAAGTGACCTGACCGCGATGCTTCCTGTCCCAAGGACACCAGCTCCACAACTACGTGACTGCTCTTGCTCCTTCATCCTTGCTACAGTGGTTCTTCCATGGTGGCAAACTGAATTTTGTCATCTTCTGAATATGCTGCAACATTTCCAAATATGCATATGTAAATGGTATTCTCAGGTATTTTCAATAAATGGCATTAAAGAAAATGGTTTGGGAGGAGATGCTGACTTTAAAGGATGATTTAAATATATGTTTATCTGTACCATTGTTCCTCAAGAGACCATATTTAAAGGTCTCTCTTTTTGTTCTTTTTTATTATTATTATTATTTTAAGCAACAGTGTACTACAAGGGTTGACAGGGAGATAACAAAAGCTAGAGTCTAATCCAAAAGGTAGCTGTTTGAAGAAATACACCTGTGGGTTCTTTTAAGACTTGCAATGCCTGGTTTTGACGGGAGACATCCCAGAGAGAAGCTGAGCAGCCTTATTGAAAGGCACAACCATACTGTAAATCATTTACGTGAAAGCAGTGGCGAGTATTTGGCTTTAAGCCATCCGAGGAGAACTGCGTTACAGCACCTGTGAAAAGCCCAACGTTCGTTGCAGAACTTCTGGCTCTCCAAAGAATACTTATTTAAGCCATAGCCCCCTGAAAATTATCCTCTCGACTACTTTGTGCTCTCTCTTCAAAATAACTTTGTACTTTATCTTAAACTCTTCCAGCCCAAACGTCTGAGCAGAAGCCGATGGAGTTCTCTGTCCTGCCATCAATCTTTTGGAACCGCAGGATTTCAAAGCAAAAATTCTGCAGTTTTATTAATAATCTGTCAGAACCACAGCACCGAATACAAACAATCTCCCTTTTTATACGAGCTAGTTTGCTCTCTGCCTAAGAAGGAAAATAAAGTCTTTGAAGAATCTCTTTTCTTTCTCTTACACCATTGTTAGCGCTCTGCTAAATCATGATAGGAAACACAAACACCATCACCGGTTGCAATTTTTGCAAATGAGATTTTTTTAAAAAATAGTGCTGAATATAGCTCCATTTTTTTTCAAATGCTACTCTTCCTCCTTCTTCGCTTCCCCCACCTAAACAAATCAATCATCAATACTTTGTAAAATGGAAAGGCAGGCAGACTGTCCAGGGTTTCCCGGTACGAACACAATGGCTGTAATAAAACTGATAAACTCAAAGAATGTTTTGGTAGAGGAAAGTTTTGGCAAATGTTTTCAAAATATAATACCTAACATCAGCCTGATTTTCAAAGGAACTTTTGCTTTCCATTTCCTACGATGCCTCCCGAAGTCACACTCTTGACATTAGCAGGAGCTTTGGGGAACTCAGGATTTTTGAAAATTCAGGCCAGTTAGTTGCCTAGAGATTAATTTAGTAACTTAAGTGTGGAGACTCATTCTGAAAGATTGATTCAGTGCTGCAAATGTGAAAAGCTCAAGCCCTACCTTATCTACAGCAGTTGACCCTAGAAAAATATAATTTCCTACGCACACTGAGTTAAGTTGTACAAATGCAGAATAGCTGTGTTATCTCAAGTAATATGATGTAGTAGTTATTTATTATAAACATTGCCCTTTCGATGGTAATCTCTAACCAGCATTCAAAAGTGCATATACCTGAAAAACCCTAGATAAAGCCTTGCAAGCATGAACTTGTTTGATCTTTGTCTGTTAAGCGATGAGTATTACTCCAGCACCAGAGGCATGGCATCTCCCACTGCTCTTGGACAGCCTACAAATGCGTAGCAAGAGGTAACCTCTGCATGGGGAAAAACACAGGGTGTAAAAAAAGAACCAAGCCCAAACGACACGGGGTAACTGGTGTAAGGCAACAGGGACCGAGCAGAGCGCTGTGCTGGTAACAGCAAACCCATTGCAGCCTTTCTTCACTGAGGGTCCAGCCCCTCGCTGTCATGTTGCTAAACGCTATCCGTCCCACGGTGAGGGCTGCCAGCGTTTTGGTTGCCTGGCAGGTGAGTGCTGAAGTCATACGACACCCAGGAAGAGAACCACAGCAATCAGAGCCCCTGCCTCATGGCCAAGCCATCTCCTAGGCACTTGCCATGCCTCGACTTACTTTTATTTCACATCAACATTGTATTTCTGTCCACTTTTGAAAGTGATTGAAATCACTTAAATACTTCTGTGCTTGCTAGACTGAAAAGAACTTCCCAAGACTAAAGTCACCTTGAGTCCTGGTAAGTAAAGTGTAGCTCCAGACCAACATACAACAAAGAGGCAGAATGACTTCCCCGAGATCCTCTCCAAGGTCAGATCAATGTTGGAGTTAAAACCTCAGTTCACTTTGGCAGCGCTTTGCTCTATGTACTTCCCAGTACTTCCACAACAGGACCATGGACTATGTATGCTCCACAACGAGACTATGTGGAAGTCCTACGTACTTCCACAACAGGAAACCCCAAGCAACAAGTGGGACTGCAAGCCATTGCAGTTGTGTTTCTGAGAAAGGAATGACAGATGTGGAAACCGGTCAACAGAGTAAGGGAGGAGCAGCGTAAGAAAGCACAGAAACACAGAGCAGGAGCATGTTATTTAATGAATGATGAGAAGAGGCAGGGAAAACATGACAGAGCTCACAAGAAGTGTCTGTAGCTGTGCAAGTTGTAAGATCTCCTGTTAAATGGATGATTAAAGTGCAGGGAGAAAGGAGGGAAGAGAGGAGAATAAACAGCCTAGCGGTACAACCATAAAGTTCCTGTGAAGTTTGATGCTGCTCACTCGAAATGATGTCATGTCATAGTAAAAATAATCACGAAAGGTCAAGATACCACCCTCCAATTTTGCAGTGGCTTTCGTGATGTCAAAGACACGGCTTGATGTCAAATAGCATCATTTGAAAATTTGCGCTCAAGTGCTTAAGCTCACTGACCTTCTGACCAACTGTCAGCAGAAAGCAACTCTCAACTTTCTGGAAGATGAAATGCACGTTTTCTTCCTGTGCCATGATCTTCAATGTATCATTTGTCACATCACTAAAAGATGTACAGTAATAAAAAGAACAGATGTCTTTGGACAGCTGCAACATCATTAGTGACAAATTTCTTCTGTGGGATGCTCTTGCATATTGCTCCTAGCTCAGAATAACAGACAAGGGATCTAACGCTACAGCTATATTTGAGTGCAGATATAAAAGATCTATTTGTTTCAGGTAATTAAAAGAATTTGTTTAGGAGCACATGAAATCGGGAAAAAAAACACCCCACAATTTGAGGAGATCGTACATCAAGTAACAGATGCACAGCTCCAATGCTTTGCTACATATCTACGCCAAGGAGAGAGAATTTGTGTATTCATACTTGAAAAACATACTAACTTTTTTGTTCAGCTCCTCAGATCTGAATATTTCACCTCATTTTTTGCTGTAAAAGGGCAATGCCAGTCTCCAGCCCCTGGTTAAAAGAGATGAGTGATAAGCTACAGTTGAGAGCTAGTGGAAACATCCAGTAGATCCCTGCTCTTCCCATAACAAGATCTCCATGTCTTCACTGTTAATACTACGAGAATAGCTTACTCTCTAATCCGTCTGGGCAACTAGTTATGGGAAGCGAAGGTGCCCATGACTTCTGACCACCTGCTGGTGACCCAAGGCTTGGGAGCCTGGGACGTGGGCAGAGAGAGCCCACACATAGCACTCTCAGGCCCTTGAGAGAACATTTCTGCACCAAGGGACATCCAGGGTAGACAGGCTCAGCCATACAAATGGTTGTGTTTATCTGCAGGAGCCTTCTGTCAAAGTGCAGGATGAAGACAAGCCATCAAGCATATTCAAAACTAAATATTCACAAGTCAAGAAGACAAAGAATGTAAAGAAACCAAAAATGGTAAAAACACCCTCCTTCTCCAGGGCTCTCCTGCTGCTCGTCTTAGAAAGAAAAAGTCAAACTGGAAAACATTTCAAGTTAGAAACAGGCCTGAATTAAAACTTTGCATCAGAATACCACACCTGGACTAAACTCACAGTTCAACAGCAGTCAGAAATTAATCCATAGATCCAGGTTCACACTTCTCCAAAATTCAAAATTTTGGATTTGACCTAAGGCAAAGAAAAGTTCAGTCAGTGCACAAACCTGGATCGGAAATCAGGAATTAGTCCAGGGATTATGTCCTTGGGCTTTGAAAACAGAACAGGAAGTGTGCTGAAAGACAAGGCAGTAATGGGATCCATTTCCACTGCGTTCTTTCTCCACTTCGTCTTTTGAACTTTACCTGATAACTCTTGAATTACACAATAGAGAAGAAACTCCTTCATGTAACACCTGGTTAAATACTACTTATTGTAATTGCTTGGCAGTAGACTAAAGTAGCTCCATTAAAGTCAGAATTTATGCTAATACGTTAGCTTTTGCCATTCAATACGTAAACCCACTCCAGGTATGTGAGATGGTTCAAGCAGCTTAGCATCATCTCAGCAGCCCTGCAGAGACCACCTCAAGCATTGCTTTCTCCTCCTCGAGCAGTCGCTAGGTGCTGATATCTAGGTTTGCCAAGCTGCAGGGGCAACAGTCTCAGCATTCCTCTTCCAGCTTAAGCGTGCACTAGCCAGCCCTGGGCTCGCCAGGGTCACGTCGGGTATACGTACGCCTGCACTGCTTGTGCTCGCGTGACACATCCGTCTGGGGGAAGATCTGTGCCCGGCAAGGACGGCACGAAGCACAAGGAGGTGATCACCATGCCAGCTGCTCTGCATGTCATGTCACTGTGGAGTGGCAAGCTACACTTGGAGAAATAGTCGAGTTGCATTTTGGGGGCTTAACAGAGCGCAAGCTTGACTCAGGCTCTTGAGCTTATATTAAGGCTATCAGAGATGGGCTCCTGAAACTAACTGGATGCAGCCTGCAAAATATTGCTGTGGGTCAGATAATTAAAACATTAAATGATTAGTCGCTCTGAAAAAAGTTACGGACAGGTTTCTAAACAGCTCGGCACAGCTAGGAACAACACAAACTGCTTGCTACTGGCCTCTCCGGGGAGTTGTGTTCTTAAACAGATTGAGCTCTTCTAAATATCATCCGCCAGTAGTGGTGTTACAAACACAACCAAAAAAACTCAAGCAAAAATACTTTAGTAAAAGATACCTCTGTGTTTAACGATTTGTATTGGCATTATAACTGAGTAACCGTAATGACAATTTCAATTTTTTCTTGCCACAGACACTCATTCCAATTCAGCAAGGCACAACAGCTTAGAAACGAGATTGCAGCGCTTCGGACTTATTTTTCTTAGAATATACCAAATTCATTAAGGGCAGCACGTTTCTCATCCCCTTGGAATCAACTCTTCTCCCCTGGAAATAAGCTGCTCTTTAGTGACCCCTAAGGTCCTCAGGAACTTAATAAAGCATTTTTGGTAGCGTCCAAGAGCTATGAGAGTACAAGTCCCGTTGACCTCAAACACCAAGTGCTTTCTCATTTTTCTCAGGCACTTGAGGAAAAATTTCTGCTTTCTATTGTGTCATCAAGTACTGATCTTATTTCCTGACTGAAAATAGGGTTTTTTGCCTGTGCAGGTACATATTTCACAGCTGAAATAAAAATGTAAAAGTAAAGATGCCTATGTCAGAAATTACTGTGTGTTAGTATACATGAGAAAAGCCATTTGAAACGTGAGTCAAACACACACACATCAAGGGAAAATCTTGTGGTTTCCCCCAAATTTACTGGGCCTTAAACTGAAACTTCGCCTTTCTCCATCAGACAGTATACAATTTCTCCTTGCAAAGGGCAGAGACCTGCTCTTAGCTGCAATTCCTACCACAGCTTGTTGAAGCTATAATTTTAACAGAAACACGTATTTACTAAACAATACTTGTGCTTTCCTGTCCGAGTTTATTTCTCTTCCCTTTCTAGCCATTATTTCATTCTAAAACAGGCTATTAACAAGAGTAGAAAATCCAACAGACACTTCCCCCCCCCTTTTTTTTTTGCTTTAATAATAGATGATACCTATTTCAAAAGATAAAGATATTTCCCTGCTCTGGGATGTATTCTTTTCTTTACAGATAAACCACCACTTTGCACATGACGTCTGCTGCCTTCCAGAGCGAGCAGATAACGCTGAGGAGATTTAATTAATATGTACCGCAGCAGGACCCCAACGGATAGAACATCCAGCCTGGAGGAGCAGAGCTGCAGGCGGTAATTAGAGCACACCATGACATTTATTACTAATGCTCTTCCATTGACATTCTCTGTTGACAGGCAGCATATAAAGTTTTCCTCTGTTTGCATTGACTTATAATGATAGAGACCTTTCTACATAAAAACAGGGAGGAAAGCTTTCGCTCTGCACAGTAAATTAAGCCCTAAGAGACAAGACGCCACCTTGGCCATTTGGGGGCAGGTAGTAAAACTCCCACCAAGTTTTTGCACCCAGGTTTCCTCCTCAAAGAGCAGCTACGCAGGCCTGCCGCTATGAAACACACCCTCTGAGACGGGGAGAAACCCCATGCTCTCGTCCCTGCTGCCGCGCAGATTTAAGCGAGCCTCGTCTGGGGCAAGGCCAGGAGAACAGGGGTTAAAGGCCCATCTTCAGGCGGGGAAGAGGGGTTCAGATCCACTTCTCAAACTCTGACCTCTTCTGATACCTCCACATCGCTGTCAAATCCAGCTGAAACGAGCACCAGGTTCAAAAGGCAGAGGGCTCGAGGAAGGAGAGCAGCCTGCTTCCCCAGTCTACCTTTCCATAGAGAATTTTACACGACTGAAAAGCCTGCAGCAAGGGAAGTTTTTTTTTTTTTTTTTTTCCTTTTTTACGTTATCCTTTTTGACTTGGCAGAAGCAGGCTGATAAACTCAGGTAATTAAAAAAAAAAATTTTTTAATACACTTTCTCCTTTTTCCTTTCTCCCTTCTCTCTCTCAGCATGCTCAACCTGACCACATAAGAAAAGCCTTCTGCTTTAATCACAACACTCTGTTTTGGACTGGTTCGCTCTCAGCAGGCAACAGTTACACCAGTAGCTGTCAGGAGACAAGCTTCGTCACCCAAATAGAGACAGAAATTTCAGATTTGTCATAATGAGTTATCAGGAAAGCAAGGGGGGGGGCTATAACGCCGCAGACAGCACAGGTCAGGGACCTCTTCTGAATCTCTCAGGAACCAGAGGAAGCAATCACTACCACAAACAGCATCTCCTGCGGGCCAGAGCCCGCTCCCGCGAGATCTTCCGCAGGCGGGAAGCGCTTTACGCTCCTGGCCATTTGGTACGTGACGGGAGGCATTGCGTCCCAGTATAACCTACACGCGTTTCCAATTCTGTGCGTAAAGATGGTTTAACAGCCTCGTCCCCTCGCATCAGTTATGCCTAGGAGAACATCTTGCGTGGTCTGCTCTATTTATTTCCTAGCATCCCACTGATTTCAAAAGCGCACTAATAGAAAGCGGCAAGCAAAGCACACGCAACTGCACTGTAATGCAAGATAATTTACAGAGGGTGAGGAGGAGCAAGGAATTTCCGATAAAAAAAAATCACAAGAAAGTCATCTTTCTGCTTAGGAACTTGCTACAGTTTTTCACGTGATAGGAAAAAAAAATGCATCAGACTTCTTGGCAACAACTGCTATGATTTCGCCAGGGTTTATTGCACTAACCACACTGATCCCATTAGCACTCCGTAACTCGACCACCACCTGCTCTGCTTTACTCTCCCATCTTTCACCAAAGTTGCACGCTTCGAGACAGGGATCTCTTTTTGCCTGTGCTAATTACTCTAGAGCTTATCTCCAAATGAAAGAAATAAGTAGTACACTACCAATCATCTGGGATTAATTTTAGTTTGGGTTATAATGACAAAAATAATGCAATTACCTTGCCTGGAGTATTGGGGGCTTAGGAGGGGAGTTTTTTTGTTTATTTGTTTCCAAACACACCGATGACTTAGAACAAAGAGAATCTAATTCCAGGATACAGAGATTTGCCTGTAACTTACTGTGCTCTTTGCCATTACCCGCAGCGACTAACGTGAAAGATTTCTCATAGACCGAGGGCTTGCAGGGGTCGGGTGACCTGGGAAATTCGGGTAATTAAATGAGAGAGGTTGAACAAGGCTTATTAGCTTGAGCTCAGCCTCCGCTCACAACTGGTTTGCGTCCAGCCAATCTGGAAAACGGGCAGCGTGCCCGGCAGTCTGCCGGCGCGTGTCCACATCGACGTGCCTCCCTCGTTTCCTCGCAAAAAATGGCTGTAAACAGAGCTTCCGCCTCTTCCCTGCGGTCGGGCACAAGAGGCCGGGTCACTGCATCGACTCTTAAAATACCCCTTTTGTTACTGTTGTTGCTGTTTTACATTTTGACGTGATTGTCTGACATTTTCCCAGGCTCATTCTCACTGAAATATTTGGAGAACAGCCTCTTGCCAGTCCAACATGCAGCAATACACAACTTTCACGTGAAAAATTGCGCATATTTACAGGGTTAAATGCTACACAAAATGGGAGTTATGCAGACATTTTTCTTCATTGCAGAACATTAGAGAAAAGCACTTGTTGCTGTCATATCGCTACCAAAAAACCTGAATCATTCTCGTGTTCTGCAAACGCGCATTTGTTATTTAGTGACACAGCTCCTGCAGTCAAACCCAGCAAAAGCAGAGCTGTCCCTAGGTTTCTTGCAACAGTATGTCAAGAATACGCTCACTTCCCTCCCCCCAACAATACATTTGAAGGCTTCTTTAAAAGCAGGCAACATGACAGATACATTAACCACGCCGGCCCGAAGCATTACGCTGTGTCTGTGCATTTAAAGGAGAGGGAGGGTTGGAAGGCCCAGCTGGAAGAAGCAGAATTGCTTTCTGATGCAGTCTTCTCACCACTTCTGGCTTGAAAACACGGTCCCACATGCACTCTCAAGAGTATCAGCCTGCTGTTAAGGGCATGGCCACGTAGTGTAGTAACAGAACAAGGAAGATGGAGAGATCTTATTAAAAATTTTCCTTGAGGAAAACATTCTGAGCGCTGGTAAGTGACGGACTATTACACAGTTTCTCCACTATATACACAAACCTCTCCTCACATTTTAGCTCCTTTCAGATTATGAGTACATTTTATGATCCATAATTAACATTTTCTGTAAATTCTTTCAGTGCAGAGCAGGACACCCTCGGAGGACTCCCAAGCTAGTCTGCGTTTATAGCGACGTCCTCGGGTGCTGTCAGAAAGGTCTGCAAAGTTAAAGACTTGCAAAAGCCACCTCTCCATGGGAATACTCAGTCGAGCCAGACTGGCTGAAGCTGTGAAGACAGTACACACAACTTACAGCATGTTTGGCCTCCCTCCCCCTGAGGGCTTAATATCCTGTTTTCAAAAAAAAAAGCAATAGCTCCATTAGCACAAGACTACTGCAGTCCTTTCCGGGGGAGCCCCTGCGGAAGCGTGGCTCATGCTGAATGCTTTCAAAACCTAAAATCTAGCCCTACATCCACGTCAATGAAAATATTTTGAGATCCTGTCTATACAGTCTGTTGCATTACTTGAACAAACAAAAACCATACTATTTGCTATATTATGTATTTTACACAGGGAACTATGCTGTGGATTTCCCCCTAAATCAAGCACACACAGTAGAAGCTCAACGACAGCAACCAACATCCCATCATTTCTTTCTTAGCTGACTCAAACAGCAAAAAAACAGCCTCCACAGCACCAGTTCTGCACGTTCATTGCCAGCTTTCTCACTGAAGCTATGCAGGAGCCTGGATTCCCTCCTCATGGAAATACGAAGCTAACACTTGCGCCGAAAATTCAGAATCAAGCTGATTACAGCTGGCTTGTCACGGTTTGTCCTTGTATTAGATTTCAACTAAATTCAATTACACAGTGTTCTCCTTGCTGCCACGAGATGAATGGCAGGACGAAGATGAATGAACACAACTGCTGAAACTGATTGATCCCAACATGCAGGCATCTTGATTAAAGTGTCCAGAAGCAAAATGAGGAATAGTATTCACCTGTAACTACTGGTTGGGTCTTCAATTAAATGCTGTTTTCACCAAATGCCAAGAAACAGTTTGAACCCCGTAGATTTTGCAAGAGTGTGACTGCAGCACCCAAAGTAAAGCTTAATAAACTGAAAAACCACTCATTTTTACATCAGCCCACTCCGATTTTTTCTCTCTCCCCCCTAGTGGCTACTTAACCGCTCCATATATTTACTTGGAAAAATTAAAACAACCAAAGAGCACACCAATAAAAGGCAAGGTTAATTATGTGCTGATTGAGTCATACAAACCTTAGGTGAATAGACTGGACTTCGTACAGCGACTCTGCTATCTTTGCACAGCTTTACTCCTTGAACTCCCATGGTAAAATGGGGAAGTGTGAAAAACTCAGCTGTACATGCACAAGCAATTAGCTGCCTCTGAGGCAGGATCTGGAAATACTGCATGGTGGTGGCACTGATTAATGACAAAAGTAATGATTCACCTTCTGCATGTTGAGGCAAGGGATTCGGTAAACCTCTGAGCCAAAGGCTCACAACTCAAAAGCACCCTGATCCCCAGGCAGATACGCTCAAGCTCTGGCAGAGTACGGACGCTTGAGGAAGTGTTCAAGCACATCTTCAAGGGGACACGTGTATATACATACGCTCGGCTAAAAGCAGTGTTTTCTGTATGCAACCAAGGCCTTGATTTGTTATTAACCCAGGGATGATCCATTCCCAGGTGCTATTACAGAGTGTATCTGTTCACCTTGCCAGCTATACATTTAGCTCACGTATTTCCAAAACAGCGGCCAGATCCCAGCTGTCAGCCTGGAATTTTAACCACTTTTCTCAACCATCCATGGTTTCTTTTGCAGTGCTAACACGACTGTTTCTGGCTCCACGTTGCCTTATGAACTTGTGTCCAACGTCAAGCTAATAAGCATCCTTTCACTTTCAAGCTGCCAGCCCATTCGTCTTCTCCCGGGCACAACATGCCATCCTCCGAATAACCCCTCG
Source organism: Rhea pennata (assembly GCF_028389875.1). Lineage (NCBI taxonomy): Eukaryota > Metazoa > Chordata > Aves > Rheiformes > Rheidae > Rhea > Rhea pennata. Next base: position 80,984,717 of record NC_084666.1, on the reverse strand, counting down.
GAGCGAGCAGTGCTGTCGTCTTCTCCCGCGCGCTTCGCATTCCGCTGAGGCTCACAAACTCGCCCAGAGCAAGGACGTCTGCGTGGGGGTTGTGCCTTCCCAACCCCACCAGCTCTAGGTTTTGCCACGTTTTAGTGCCTTGGCTTTTCCAATTTGCCAGGGTCCACTTCCTGTGTTCCCCCTCCCCTCTGAACTCTGGTAAAGCAAGTCATAAGTGCTCGGGTCCCGGCGTTACATCTGCCGGCTGTCCTTCTCTTCGTTTGCATTTGCTCTCTGCAGTTAGAGGGTAAAGTGCGGCTCAGGTGTTCATCTCTTACCCTACAGACTTCCAGGGAGTTGCGGTTCTGGTAAGGCTTTCTAAGCACTCTGGGTTTCCATGCATGGCTTCTACTCCCGGTATCGTGTTCAAAAAACAGCCAGAAACTCCAAAAGAGACCTGCTTGAGTGCATGCTGTGATTTTAGTTGAGTTAGAAGACAACAACCGACTCCAGAAGGCTGCTAAGAGCATTTGTAACCAAAGGATACAGTTCCTTACAAGACAACTTATGAAACAATCCACGGGTTAACTCTGCAATGGCACAGACATAGCCATTTAGCAGCTATTTACCACCAAAATGGTGATGATCAAGCCCCTCACTTCTCTCCATGCCACTTGCCCTCAATTCATATTTACAGATCTTTGCTTATCTTGTTGGCATCTGCGAACTGCCTTACGCTTTCTAACGCTGTACAAGCAGAGTCTGTGTTTAGCTCAGCCTGAGAGCTTGACATGGCCATGGGCTGCGGTGGCTCTTGGGGAACTGCTACCAAGTGAAGGCCTGAGTCAGGAGAGGCCAGTGAAGCCAGCATCCAAGACTGCTCCCGGGCCCACTATCGGGCCAGCACAGGTCCACAGGAGGGCAGCACAACCTCCAGGAAGCTCGTGCCATCCACTAACTCCCTTTCCCTGCTGCGCACCGAAAATAAGCAAGAAGGGTCGCGGCACAGGAAGGTATCGGTGCATGGCTTAAAAGTTTAGGGAAGTTGACCACCCCGAGACTAGTTCATCTGTGAGTCAAGACAACTGGAACTTGTGGGTGTAGTTCATGGAAGTAGAGTATTTGACCAGAAAATAACACATGAAAGATACTTTACGCACCTAATCTTATTTGATTTCTGCTTTTCATCCGCTAGTAACACAAGATGCAATGACATACCATGCCACAGTACTGAAGAGAAGATACCATACGTTCTGCAATAACAAAGTAGAAGTCTTGATCACAGGGGACCATGAAGACTAAGAAAAAAAAAATTAAGTGAAATCTTTGAGGTCTGAATTTCCAGGTCTGAAACAAAGCAGAACAGATATAGAAACACTCCAGTTTCCCACTTTGTGCAGGGGCACCCTCCTATCTGCAACAGTTTGGCTAGGTTGAGTATGGGAGAGAGCCCACTGCGAGGCAAGGCAGCTTTGCACTCCAGAGCATAGAGCTCAGCTGGAAAAGGCAGTCTCTGTGGCCTCTTCTCCTGTGCCCAGATTCACTTGATCAGGACACATCTACACCAGCCCACATGCACCACGTGGCTGACTCCCCTTGCCTCCAATGCCCACTTCTTCATGTTTACTGGATTATGGAGTTGTGGAAATTCATTCCTACATTCCAGCATGCACTAAACCGACAGACTCTACTTTAATCACTTATTCAGGCCCTGCACCAAACCCCATCCAAGAAAACCACCAAAACCACATAAAAATAAACTAAAAAAACAGAAGAAAAAACACCCCAAACTAAACACCTGCACTGCAATACTGCAGTGCTCCAGTTGCATTAGGAACTCTTTTCCGTGCGTGGCCAGCTAGCGCCAAGAAGGGCATTTTTATAAGGCAGAGGTTGCGAGACTCATGCCATAAAAGCATTAGGATGAACTCCCATCCCACCTTCAGCAGCAGCAGTGCTGCCACCAGGGTCGCAGGGTCCAGACTGTAGCCACAGATCTTGATGAAGGAGAAAACGTTTTCCTCATCCATCACCTGAGGTCAGAAGCAAGCAGCAAACGCTGCTGAGGCACAGGCGGTTATATACAGAGCAGAAGAAATAACTAGGGGCTGTGCAGTGAACACCTGCAGATGCAAGAAGACACTGGATGCAGCCAGCTTCAGTCAGCAGAAGTGATGAGACCTGGGGACTCTGCGCAGCGTCAAACTGCAGCGCAGGCAGGTCCGGTCACCCGGGGACCACGGCCCTAGGGCACACGCAGAGCACATCCACTATTTATAGACATAACACGAGGGTGTCACTTCTTTTACAGTTGAAAAGATTGGCTTGGGACCAACCACGAAACAGCAGATGTATGAAAATCTAATAGCCTGTCTTCTGAGAAATGGCTGATGTGTGCTTGACCCCCTCATCCTGGGATGAAGAGAAGCCAGCAGAGCCTCCTCTCTCATTACGATCCGTGCCTGCACTGAGCCTTTGGGAGAAGCTACCTGAAACAGCAGTTTGAAATGGCAGTAAAGCTGAACCAGAGGAACATTAAATATGCAGGTGATATTTTGCTGATGCCATGAGATCCTTCAGTCTCAGTTCAGTCCTGTTTTGGGCCTTACAGCACAGACTTGCCAAATCTCTGGCTTTAAGATGAAGCAGAAAGAAAATAAGTTTTAACTGTTTGAATTCCACCCCAGTACGCTTTTTATCTGGGATGAAATGTGAGCACATCCTTCACATTTTAACATTCGAAGCAGCCGTAGGCTAGCCAAAAAAAAAAAAAAAGAAAAAAAAAGAAAGAAAGAAAAAGAAAAAAAGAAACTGTTAAGAAACTTAGGCAAAATAAAAAAAAAATCAAGTCACTAAAATCTTTCATTACAGAGTAGAAACAGTTTTACCAAAGTAGTTAGCAGGGGAAATGAATTATGCTCTACGTTAGTCTGCTCTTGAGATAGCCAAGATACATCTTCCCAGGCATGATTCGGTTTACAGTAAAGATCTTTGGGGAAAAGAAGAAAGCAGCAATAGTCTTATTTACCATGAATGACAGGTCTCTATGAAAACGGGACTGGCAGTGTTTCCAAATCTGTGACTGTACAGGAGAATGCATCCACTCCTGTAGAAAATGCTTTTTTGCAGCCTCACATGGGCAGAATTGAGCCGAGTACTCGTCCTGGGACAGGTCTACGCTGTAGCGCAGCAGTAGCGACAGCAGCTACAAAGACTCTCACAAAACACCTGAGTAAAGGCAGGCTTTAAATACAAACAGCCACATGAAATTGGTCTGTTCTACTTCAAAACAGCTCCAAATGAAATACAAATAAAAGGAAGCTCTAAAATTGGGATCAGTGAGATTAAAAAATGATGTATGAGAAATATTTTATATACTGCGGGCATGAGGAATCGATCAGCTTTCAAGAGCTGAAAAAAAATCAGTTAATCAGTTTAACCCACTGAACAAATATTTCTGGGGAGGTAGATGACAGAAGAAATATGTACAGGTTAGACAGCATGTCACATAAATAGGTCAAATGCAACTATACTGCGCAGAAGAGTTCCACCTGATGATAACTGGTTGTGAGACCGATTAGAGCTTTCTCACAGCTAATGTATTAACACTAAAACATGGGGCTGACCTGTGTGAATTTAGGTCAAAATTCTAGCAAGAGCTGAAAGGCTTGCTTTACAGTGAAACAGTGGACTTTTCACTTCAAAATGACTATTTTTTTCCCTCCCAATCAGCTACTTAAAAGAAGTTACGTTTTCATTCAAAGTGAAAGAAATAGTCTCCCACCTGCTTGGGAAAGAAAACGTTCTGTTTGGACTTGGTGTTGATTCTTTTCAAACTTTTTATCGTTTTGCAAATACCCAATCTTTCCTCAAACAGGGAGAAAGTATCTTTCCTGAAATATTGTTTCCACAGTATTCAAAAATAGCATGTTTTGTCCAAATAGGTCTTTTGGAAAGAATGAGCGAGCACAGTGTTTACGGGCTACGAAGCTGAAAGGATTTTGTCTCGTGAAGACGTAGTTCAAAACAAAACCTTCACCAGAGCAGTAGCCCGAGCCACGTATGCCGTTAAATGCTGGCTCCACTAATAGATCGCAATCTAGCAAAACGTCAAAGTTCAAGCACGTAAAATTGCCCTGTCTACTCAATGCGACAGAAGAGATAATTTCATCATTTCTGGTCATAACTTAACTATAGGTGCAATATTTAGAGCCAGACTAATTTGGGCATGTTTCTGAATGTCGTGTCCATCTTCGCATCCGTTCTGACGTGACTGAGAACAGTTACGTGACCGGTAACGCTTGCATTTTCGCACGCTAGATTAATTATTCTCACTGAGAAAAGTGCTACATTTTATTCGCCATTCTTCAGCCCTTAGAAAAAAAATGAAAAAATTATGTTCCAAATTACGCAAATTGACATTGCAGATCTTTTAAAATAATGCTGGAGGTTTTTGACATTATCACCAAGGTCACCTCCGTACATCAGAGAAACACTGGAGTGCTGGCTATCTCATTTCCATTTTACAGCCTGTGTACTGGCGTAGTATGTAATATTTCAGAAATACATAGCAAGAAGGCTTATAATTTACCCTCATCTGTAGAATATGAAGTAAGGTTTTAGAGACTCCTGCTTAGGGCTATTCTGCCGTGTAACTTTGACAAAATAGACAACCTATCTTTTTAGTCAAAGATTTATAGGACACACGACTGCACCCAATGTGCAGATAAGTCATTTCAACCAGAGAAAGCCTTGCACGCAGGAGGCCCTCAGAGCAGATTTCAGGTGCAAGCCTTGCTGCCGAGAGGGAAGGGACCGCATTTTGATTGACTCGGGTACCTAGATGAACCTCCCAGGCCCTGGGGCTGCCTGAGCAGAAGCAGGGAGTCCTGTCCCCTGGGCAGGGAGCTCACTGCAAGGCATCTGCTTTCACCGTGCAGAACAAGAGACGTCCAGGGGCCTGATTTCCACTAAATTAAGGATATTTGGTGTCACAGGAGAAGGTGGCTCTTCGATCCCCAAACCTGCTGAAGGGCTTTAACACTGAGATCACCACGCTCTTCTGGGGCACGGCTCACCTGTGTACTCCCCCCGTAAGGGGATAAGCGCCTATTAGATATCCCGATTGCCGTAGAAGAACAGCGCGCGAGAGGTGGGAGCCATCCCTCTGCCGTAACTGGGCAGAAACGCTGACGGGAGCGTGGGGCCCCAGTCGGTTGGCTTGGTGGAGGTCGCAGCCCAGAACTCGAGTCTCCTCCGAAACGCGCTGAGAGATGCGGGTTGGCATGGCAGGGAGCGGGGACCACATGGCTCCAACGCCAGCTCCTGGGGAAATTGCCTCGGGGCTGGCATCGGATGCCAAACTGAAAAGCCCCTGGGGCAGAGACTAAGTCATCATCTGTGAACTGCCTGCATCCTATCTGCGGTACGCTTTTTTCCCCTTGTGCTAAGGGCAGCAGACCAGAAGTTACACACGCAGGACTCACGCACCCATGCATGAACACAGTGAGCCTGGCAACTCATGCCCAGTACAACCCTACCTGCTCAACAAGGGTGTTATGAGGATTAATTATTTCATCTTTGCAAAGCACTTTGAAAGATTAAGAGCTGCAATTAAAGCACTTGGCTTGTACAACGCTGAGACAACAAAATACTTTGCAAGAAAACAGTAACCGATAACTTTTAATACTAGTGCTGCCACTTTGAAAGAATGCATGGAGAGGAGCAAGTTAGTGAACTGTTTTTTAAATTAATACTATAACCTGAATGGAGGAAAAAGAAATGCAAAGACATGCTAAAACATTCAGAATCACTCAACAGCTGCAGATAGCATCCAGAGGCCACAACCGGCTACACTGGAAGGATGAGGTGCTGTTTTTGTAAACCACTTACTGAGTCTAGCAGAGTTTCTAGAAAGTCACTTATCTTTCTAGTATCTAAACATCAAAGAAAGATAAATCATACTGCAGATACTACTCTCATCATGAAAAAGCTGTAACGCAGTGGAAAATCTGCCCTGGCTAGGAGCTGCGTTGAAACAATCGATGTCGCCTCAGCTCCACAGTCCAAACCCTGATCACAGCTCAGCAAAGAAAAAGCTATCTTTTCATCTGCTCACAGTAATGAGACCCTGTTCTTTAATTTGAACTTGGAAAGAAAGCAGATTCTTTCACTGCAGGAAGAGAAACTCTCTACGGAGAGAGGGCCCCGAGTCATCTGTTTCGTTACCAGTATTTTTAGGGTTTGCAAGCAGGCAAATGGCAGGGGTTGGTGCTGGGAACCTGGAATTGCACAACAACTATAGAGGTAAACAAACACAACTACAAACACAAGTGCAAATACGCTCCGGTGCTGTTTTATTCCCTTCCCACCTGCAGAAGGGCAGAACCTGCAGGTTCCACTGAGATTAGTAGAAACGCAGCACTGAGACAAGCGGCATCAGCTTGCCTTGAGCCTCCCCAGCTCGCGCCGGGGCGTGACTCCGCGTTACAAAACCTGGAATTCATCCGGAGGAGAGCTGAAGAAACTCAACACACCGCCTAACACAGCATGGCGCTGCTTACAGTATGGGTGGGATCCCTAGGCTTCCGTCAACTCGACCACATTTATAAAAGCGAAATAAAACGCGTCCAACCGCAGCAAGGAAGGCCGTGGGTAAACAGCAGCAGGCGGAGCAGCGTAAGCGGCAGAGAGAAAAGGAGCATCGGGCCACCTGCAAGGGCCCATTCCACACTCCCTCCTGGCCAAACGCAAACCCAGGACTTCATTAGAAAATACAACCTGAGCACCTGAGCGGTAACATGCTCCCACACTGAAGTGGACCTCAACCACAAGTGGATAACACTACCCAAATTTATAAATAGTATTAAATGGTTACACATGTACTCTTGTAGGCGAGATTTACAACCCGCCGCACACGTGATCACTCGTTGCTTGTAACGCCCGGATCATCTGCAGCACGCTGCACCCAAGCACTGCTCAGCACCACGGCAGTCGCCCCCGGATCTCACAGACCAAGTCTCTCGTTTCCTATCCGGCTGTTAGATGCTTACAGGCACAAAGCGGACTGAGAACATACCTCCGTCAGCCAGAGCCAAGAGCGTTAGTAAAGGCTCCAAAAGAGCACGTTAACGTTCCCGGCAGAGCAGCGTAGCTAGAGCTACTTCCTACTTGTTTCCTTGAGGCTCTGCGGATTTTAGAGGATGTTGCTGTACAGCAAAGATGCCAATAACTGGATTGGCGCGCACAATTCAAACCTTGTTACAGAGCAGCTGCACAGCCTTCGCATTTTTATTGACATAGCTATCGTGGGCTAGTAAAGTTTCATTAGCTACACTTAAAGACATGATTATCACATTGTGTGTTTATGTTTTCTAGAAATAAATGTAGAAAAAACTCGAGTCATTTTCGTATGTAACTGCACAGCCATTTGTGCGTGGGTACGCAGGTACGCCCTGTGCTAGGTGCAGTGCAGGCTTCCCTACGCTTGCCTCGCACGGACCATTTCCATCTTAAGGATGAATTGTTTCTCTATTCTTATTCTTTCCTTCATTACATATTTGAAGAATACCAAGTACTCATCAGTGATAACTGCTTTGTACTCTGGATACCTGAGCGCCTGGACAAAAACCCTCAGCCGTGCAGGAACTCAAATTTGCACAGTGCCTGCACTTACTTCAGAATAAGAATGAGCTGTCAAAAGTCTAAATATCCCTTAAAATACATATTTCTGTGAAGATTTCATTTCATCAATTAAAATAATAGGACATTTTTTAAAATACCACTTTGCATTTTAGCATCTAAATTTCAAACCAAAAAAAAAAAGCTATCTTTTAATGAAGTAAAACTGCTTCATTTTGATTTCTTTTATAAATGGAGTTTGATTGAAGCCTGAATGTTTCAAGAGAATGTTTTGATCTTGTTGAATAAGCAGTTTCTGTTGGAAAATTGTATTTTCATCATTTCTGTGCAGCTCGGAGAATTTGGCATTGCTCTATTAACTTCTATGATTTACGGCAGGCGAGGAGCTGGTTTGTAACGGCAGCAATCTTTGTCAGTATCTCGTGGACACGTTTCAAGAGAAAAGGTATTGCACAGTGACAGAGCACGCATTCTGGAAAGATTGAGAACGGCGGACGGGCAGTAAATTACTTTATATTAATAAGCTTTGTTTCAATGTCAGTCTTGGCAAGCGGAGCAGAAGATGAGCCTTACAAAGCACCATTCCAAACCCCCCACAAATGGTGCTATGTGCTTTGAAAACAGCCTTCAAAATACTACAGAAGGCTGGCCAGAGGGGGCAAAACCTAAGCAGGGATGTAACAAAGGGTCTTGGAAGACTCTTTGATCTCCTCAATATGGAGCAAAATAATGAATACAAGGAGACCACCATAAACCATCTGCTTTTCCCCCATTTATCTCTTGTCTTATAATTCAATCAAAAAAAAAAAAAGGAACCTTTTGGTGTGTGTGTGGGGGGGGTGGTCAATAAAAGTACATTAAACCCACTATATTTTTGGCATCATCAGGAATACCAATAATGAACTGCTCTGTAAGTCTTACTTAAGGACTTCTAGCTTCTTAAGTAACGTCTTCATTTTGACGGGATGAAAGTGAATTGCCTGGCAATCATTAGGAAGCACTCCTATGCAAGTGGGGGCACTGACCCGCATACTAAGAAAAGGGAAATAAATAAATAAAAAAGAACAAAGGCCATAATTCATTTGTAACCAAGTTGTACAATTTTAAACAGGAATAATACATTAATCTAGAGATAAGCAGAAGAGGCAACCTCATTCTTAAAGCCAGATTTTGCTATGCTTATTCACACACAAAGTTTGTCTTAGGACAGCATTTCCATCAAATAATTGAAATAATATAACAGTGAAGAAAAATTATTACACTTGAAGATGAAATCAGCTAGCAGAGACACTGGAAAATAGCATTCGAGTCCAAAAGGACCCTAACAAAGTAGATGTTACTCTATCTTGCAATGAAGTGCAGCGTCACGCAACACAAGACAGCATCTTACAACAGCCACCACAAATTCAGAAGTTGCATTGCCATTACTACAACATAGTCATAGACAATTTGATTCTGAGCAGATTTCAGGATACTCCAGTGACAAAGTATCTTTGAAATACGTGGAGTTGTATCTCCAGTTCAGATACTTGAGCGCAACAGCAGCAGAACTACCAGTTTCACTCCTTTGACTTGAGAAGTTCCCCAGAGTTTAATGAGATTGCCTCTAAGTAAAACAAGTATGATTTGTCTCATGGGGGGGGGGGGGAGAAGAAGAAAAATGAAATATTTTTATTTCAGTTAAAACCTTCCCTAAAAATCAGTTCAGGGACTGAAGCTCTCATATGTATTATCTGACTAGAAGTTATTTTTCCCTTTCTTTTCGAAGTTGGAAGAAAATCCATTCAGTCATTACTGAGTTATTAATGAAGGGGGGGGGGGGAAAGGCTCCCACACCAGCACATTAGATATTTGTGGGTTTTGAACACTTAAGGAAAAAATCCAACATTTTTCTTGGTTGGATTGTTTGAGTAGGGGGTGAACTTTTAGCCCTGTGAAATAAGTCATTTAACTCTGTGAATATAAAGCATAATCCTACCTCGTTACCTCACGGAGCTTGCTTACTTTGAACTACCGATTTTAAATGGACAACTGCACACAGGTTGGACTCCTACCTAGGTCCTACAAAGAGAAGTTTCCAAGCCAGAGTCCTTTCCTCCGTTATGGGGTGGAGTACAGCACATCATTGCCTCTCAGTTGCGGCCCAGACCAAAGCCCTTCCTTATTTTCTATCTTTCCTTCCTTAGCCTCTCCACTCCCACCAGTGCCACGTGTGATGGAGGCCCCTCTTCTGCTGGAGGTGCCCAAGGTGGTGGAGATCATCCATGGAAAAATACAATACTTGTGATTATGCTTTCAACTCTTCTCACACTTGACTGGTGTTGGCTATTTCCAGAGATAACTGCTCACTTCCGAAAGCTCTAACCGTGGTCACGGGCAAGCGGTAAAGAGGCTCCAAGGCCAACGCTTCCCCCTTCCTGTAGCACGCTTCCTCTTGATTTCTGTGCTATCACAAAGTGCCAAGTCCTGAAAACCTCACTCTTCTCCTACTCCTGTTCAGCTAATTCAGATAATGGGAAGTTGGTGGAATTGTTCACAAACGCTTCAGGCAGGCACGTGCACAGTCAGATGAACAGGCCGTGTTTCTGCTTCGTGTTACTGAATGGCACTTTTGGAAAACAGTCAAGTCCTGCCCCACATTTCAAGAAAAAAAGGAGCAACTTCAAGTAATTTAGTGCCACTAATGCTGACTCAATAGTTTTTCTTGTTGGAGTAAAAAGAACTGGCAGCTCCAATGTAAAGCAGTCCTTTCATATTGGCAAATGCGATATGGAAAAATCACTTAGAATCATAGAATTGGTAAGGTTGGAAGGGACCTCTGGAGATCATCTAGTCCAACCCTCAAGCGAGTGGCCCATACGGGGATCCAACCCGTGACCTTGGCATACATTAGCACCACACTCTAACCAATTGAGCTAAACCTAACCCAGGTGCTAACAGTGTCTCTGTGAAATAATAAACCTCAAAGTGGATGATGTGCCCTATACAGCCCCTTACCTTCAAAATAAATTTACTCTAATAGAAATGAACACACATCCACAAAAGAAAAAGGTGGACAAATGTTTCCACTGTGATAATGCTAATAGACACACAAACACTGACAACGATCACACCTTGTGGCTCAACAGAAAACGCATTCTCTAGAATATTATATTTTGAAGATTTATTATAGATGAGTTAGTGATTTATTTTTCTAAAGTAATTAAATTTCTGTTGACAAAAAAAAATCTCATAACTCAAGAGGTTCAGCAATCCCTTGAGTTACTTTCAAGAGAAAATGAAATTAAGGTATGTTAGATATAGACAGAGAACAGACAAGGCTCATGAAAGTGAGCTAATAGAAAAATTGTGTGCTGTAGATCCTCTCACACTCAATGACTTCTGTAGCCACTTGATTCTTCTAATGTCCCTCATTTTAGAGTTCATACTTGCCTTAATTTATGGTCCATTGCACTAAAATATCAGCTGCATCAAATGTAAAATTTTTTAGCGTGGATTCAATAGGAAAGCATGATTGCACTCTGCTTCTTCAGGTCAAAACAGAGCTGCTACGTCACCCGCTCTCTGAGGCAAAGGTTACAAATTGGGAAAACAAAACAAACATACATTGGGGTTTCAAAACTACTTTCACAATACGTCCTCTCGCACAAAAAGCCCGTTAAGGTGAAGTTAGGCTTGCGGACACATACCAGGCTTGTGTGCACTGGCTACTCTTCAGGAAGCCAAAGCAAATCATGAGGGTGAGAGCCTGAGGGCAAACTTGTCACGTTCTCACTAGTGGAGAGAACCACCTTGCTTCACAAGTTGTGCCACTGCTGAGAGCAAGCGCTGTGTGCAGTAAGACACGGCCCAGCCCCAGGGACAGGACTGCAGCCCGGATCCGAGGAAAGGCAGAGTTACAGCTTTGCAGCTCCTGCAAGCGCTTCCCCGTGGAACCGGAGCAGCTCGTGACAAACCTGCTGCCCGCAACTGCCCTTCCAGCCAACAAACTTCAGGAAAAATTGTTTCTCTTCTACATCAGATTCTCCAGATGGTCCAGGTTTCCTTCTGACATTCGTCTTTGAAAGGACAGAATCCGAGGCACTAGCTTAGCTTTCACAAAACACTGGTTCCAACATAGGAAATTGTGCAAAACCCACCAACTTAACCAAAAACACAGTTAACACAGATCGTGTCTGACAATCCCTCCCCTTCAACTCCTTGATCAAAGCCCACTAACAATGAAACCTTTGATGTTAACATCAATGGATCTACAACCAGACTGCAGGTACATCGGATGAGCACATCAGTTCTGGAGCTGGCTGCCTGCAGCAATATTTCTAGCATAAACACTAAAATTTAATATAGCCTGAGTGCAGAACACTACCCTTGTCATTTTATTCAGTTCACCTTAAGCAGGAGGAAAAGAGAAGCCAGCAACATGCTAGAAACAGTTTACGGAAAACCTCTAAAAAAAAAATAGTAAGGAAAAAATCCTCCCTACAAATATTTTGAATTCTGGTCACCAACTTGCAGGCAGATTCCTAATTGGTATGAACGAGTATAACAGTCAGGTCAGCGATGCTGATTTACACAAGTTAAGGTTGTTGCCAACTGAACTCTGGATCTACCTCATATCACAAAAAAGCCCCAATACTTTAAATATCAAAGAATGCCCCTAATAAAAACATTGCATGAAAGTCAGCAGTAGTTTAGCAGTTAACTCCCTACATTCCAGTCTCAAAATACAGAATCAGGAATGAGACCAGATTCTCTACAACAGCAGGCAAAAGTTGAAAAATTCTCAAGGTTATCAGACAGGAACGATTTTGAATTTTATCACTCCTAAGTAAGAGTAGCTAAATCCACAGCTAATGCAAATCCACATACCAGCAGCAGCAAATCTGATTTACACTAGTTGACGAATACTCTTCCATGTTTATTTTGCTTAGGAAAAAAAATTATTACATAGCAGTAGTGCATAACTAATAGGATATTCTAGCTTGATTTGTTCCCTAATTAGTTTTCAAACTTACATAGTTGCTACCCGCTAACATCTTTATGTGTCTTCACTCTGAATTCTTAAATTACCTTTAAGCTGAAGATGAGCTTTAATCCAAATCCTTCAATTTGAACACACCACATAAAAGAAAACTAATGTTTTCAAAAAGCTCCCAACATTAAAAAAAAAAAAAAAAAAGAATCCTCAGAATAGTTTAAAAACAAAAAAGGCCTCTCCATAGCTCCTCTTTAGAGTTTCAGATCAACCTTTCTACTGCTACCAAATTAAGAAACTTGCCTCAGATCTCCAGCTTAACCACTGGTAACAACAGAGCAAGGAGATTCCCGGCTGTTCTCGCTACACGGGACACACGCGGTGGCTGCTCAGGTGGGGCCAGAGCGCGCACGTCAGCTAGGAGCGCCTCGGTCGGGCGCCCGAGCTCCGAGCCTCTGAGCGTAGGCGATACTCAAGGTGCACCCCACAGTCCTCGCCGTTTCCTATGGCGGGATGACGGTGCGGGCAGGCGTCCTGCAGGCAAACCCTTTCCTCCTCCTCCCTCATGTCCTTCCCTGCATCCTGCCTGTACCTACCAAATCCTGCTGAAGGTCCCAGCCCTGCCGCCTGCAGGCGATTCAAGCACTGATTAGTCCCCAAGCAGTTGGTCTCCCCGCTAAATTAAGGGTTCCTAAGTCAAGCCTGCTGAATCAAACAGCCAGCAACGTGCACCACTCAATTCGCCATGCTGCGAGGCGAGTGCTAGCGGTCGCACAAGAAACAGAAACCAAATCAGGGGAAAAAAAAAAAAAAAAAAAAGCAACGATCAGCTCAATCGCACAGTGCTCTCAACCCCTCACAAGGGGAAAGAACGTCAGGGCTCAACTCCAGGACGTTACCGCGAACGCACGGCTCCTCGTGGCTTTCTGAAGGATGCATACACAAATTTCTCGCCAGGAGCACCACATCCCTGCGCACGCTCCACAGCGGAAACAGGTGAGCACCGTTTGATGAAAGCTACCACACATTACCACAGCTGACTTCAACAATAACTTGTAAATGAAATGTAGATAAGCCCGCTTAATTCCAATTACCCTTTATTTCAAAGCTTAATTACAGTAGCACAAGACTGTCACAGAATGATAATTACAATTTATTTAAACATCAATAAGTAAACATTACATTTCATTTTCCTACTGTGAAATGTATCTAACCTAATGGGCTGATAATGCCATTTAATTGTGTGCAATCAAAGAAACTGCGTAATTTCTGTCAGGTATCATAAAATGGCAGTAGCTGCTTTATCACAAGACACTAACTCTTCCTAAAAGGAACTGTTATTTTTTATGGATCAGCATTTCTGCTCAGTTTGATTTAGTTCCGAATAGAAGGGGAAAAAGCTGGAGCCTTGTGCAGGCAGAGACCGGGCCCGCCTCAGGGCCTTGCCAGTAGAAATGCCGATTAAACCGCAGCAGAACCGACAGCACTCCCTTCAGGCTCCAGGAAGCCTGCGACGCCCGTACCGACACCGCGCAAGCGTGCAAACGAATAACCCTGCACCGAGCCCACCTTCAGCCGAGGGTGCCTACCGTCAGCTCTATCCCAGCCATCCTTCGTCTGGCTAGCACACTGCCTTCAGTTCCAGCCTAGCCTGATACGGGTCTCACACACACAGCCCACCGATAAACCTAAAGTTGGCCATTAAAAACGTACCTAGGATGAGAATCTTCCTAAATGCACCTTGTTTTCCGAACATCCCAACTGCATACCAGGGCCACTTACTGATTACTGAAACGAAATAAGAAGAATCTGTAGCAGATTTGCCAGCTCAGTGCTGTTAACCAGGTGCTGAAGGCAGTAACGAGGGCTCAGTTTAAGACTTCAGTGCATCATCAAAAGGAAACACAATTGGATCAAGCCTTTAGGCAGTTTTAATTTTACTTCCACTCCGGAAAATTTAATAAGAGGCTCCCTCTGAATCCCACCTAACAGATGGTGGTTCTCCATCTACTAACACTCTTGGGTCTATTTCAGGATATGAAATAAAGAATTTTATAATTGGGAGCAGGAAGAGGACGAGAAGATAGCATGGGAACTGAAACTAAAGATTCAAATAAACAATAAGGAAAGTTGGTCCTTCACGCAAGCCTCTCCCTGCAAATCACAGGAGTTTAATACCCGCAAGCCCACACACCCCGAACCTGAAACGCTCCCTCCCGGTCTGAAGCGGCTGCATGGCACACTGTCTCTCCCAGCCCGGGCAGAGCCGTCCCACCCGGCGCGCTTTAACGCCGCGTAGACCGGGGCCTGTTTGGAAGAGCTGCTCATCTTTGGCGACCCAACGCAGCACCCGCTCCGCTCTGTACCACCAGATCAACCAGCTACAACCCCAGCCTAGAAGCAGGCAAGAACTTTTCCCCAGGGCTTCGCTCAGGTAAGCACAGGCAACTGCCTCTGAAACGCATGCAAGCGGCTGCGAGCAGCATTTGCACGCTAACCAACACCAGCCCCGCTTCACCTGCGCCATGACAAGGAAGCTGAAGCATCTGAACTTTTTCACAGACAAAAAAAACAACTTGTAATTCTCCCATTACAAGAACCGTCACTTTACTGACACCGAATTGTGCGAGTCTCTGCACTAAATGTTTGCCAATGATTCAAGAAGCTGCTGTGTCCTGCTAGATCAGGATAAATACTGTTTCACCAAGGATATTAATGACAAGCGAGGGGGAAAGACCGTGGATTTGGAGAGTCATGTCCTCAAAAGTATAATGTCATTTTTATTAATAAATACAAGCCCGCACAGTTTTCACATGTGGATTAAGCTGGCAACAGTCTAGCAATAAAATTGTCACAGATTGTGCTGGTAATTTTCAGATTTGTTCTGCTTCGGTAATAATTTTGATTATGTTTCCAAAGAGGAGAAAACACGAGAAGGGGGGAAATATCATCCAGAAAGAACTATAATTTTATTATTGCTGCATCTAAAATCATTAAATTTATGGTACTACTGAATGCAGAGGACTCTGCATGCAAATTATCCTGAAATCTAGGTCACAACGTGCTGCAATTTGATTTCTAATTAACAAGCACAAAATTACCATTCCAATCAAACATTTCATAAAATTGGCAGTAGTAAACTTAACTAACCTTTACCAACATGGTAAGCACTTCCAAAGATAAAATCTGGATATTTATATTGTCTACGAGCGACATTAGCCAGGAGTCATTCTACCCACCTACCATGCTCACAACCCTCATTCAATAGCAGCTCTTTGGCTTACAAAAGGCTTTTAATTATCATGCAAATGGAAAGTATGAAGGACCAAGTTCAGGTAAACAGGCTATTTGGATTAGATACATTTCTATAATTCTGGAGAAACTGCATTGAAATCAACAGATTTGCACCAGCCAAGAGCAAACTCTTATCCTTCCACCCCTAAGAAGCCATTGGAAGAGGCAAAAATTAGCAAAACAAAACACAAATACTTTTTATTATTGGCGCAACAGAACAGATCCTTGCACAGCATAAATCGGGCCCAGCCATGTCCATAATTTCATCAGATTATTTTTCCCTAATGAAATCAGATGGATTATTTTACCCTGTGCTCTTCCAAGTGATTATTTGCAGTTGTTGTGCAATCATTACAGATTGTTTACCTGACTCATAAACAGATTTTTATAGCACGGATGCCTCACCCTACTATTTCCCTTAAATTCCTAAAGTCGGTCCTAGTAGGAGGACAGATCCTCTCCTTTTGAAAGCCATAGAGTTTTCACCAATGACACACCAGTCACACAGCATGGCTGGTTCTACATTATAACTTCCATAAATCAGAGGTATTACAATCAAGTATAAAAATGACATGCATTATTTGGTGTGCACGTGAAATTAGCATAAAAGAATCATTTAATCTCCTTAGCTTCACCATAATCTCTGCAAATTAAAAGTACTATCAGCCAATCTTTTCATCCATATTTTGTTTTTGAGCTCATCTCTGAGTTAGATTTTCGTACTCACTCTTCCAGCGAATCGCAATGTCTACAATGAACACTACTGGTTAAGTAACAGGCATCCCCTTCACTAGCATAAATAAGTAGTATTCCCAAAGTCAGGAATGACTTCCCAGAATGGTCTCAGGCCAAGCGTAAATACTGTTAAACAGAGCTTAGAAAGCAAAGAAATATCTCTAGTACGAGAATCATGAGATTGCTGCCTTGGTAGAACAAGAAGGGGAGCAGCTTATCCTTGCTGAAGTTGATGGAAAAAATGGATTTGGACATTACTCAAAAGGTCCAGTCGGTATTAATAAGAGTAAGGTGAAGAAATACGCAGAGAGAACAGCAGGAGGGAGGCAGACACTGAATAACTGCATCTCAGCTCATTTTTCCCTCTCACGGGGCAGCTGCTCCCAAGCACTCCCCTCTCTCTTTGCACACGTGTGTGACACTGCCCCTTACGCAGGGTGGTGGTGTGGTGAGGTAGGGCCCCCGTTTCCCCAGAAGTCAGGGTCCTGCTTCTGCAAGTGCTGATTCTGCACAGCTGTCAGTAGCTACACAAGACAAAAATCAGTGGTGAATCCTGTCTTCTTTTTCCCACTTTCTTCCTGGTCATTAAACGCACGCAGAACAGTTGGTCCCAGCTCAGCCCTGCACCAGTTAGTTGGAGCATCACAGCAAGAAAGATGTCATCAGCAGCACCTCCGCATCTCAGCCCCTGCTAGCTAGGAGTAACTGAGCTGTGAAACTTGCACAGAGATCCCTCAGCCCAGCAACACAGTAATTCACCCTGCAGCTTCACGACGCACCTGAACAGGCAAGCAAAGCCTGGAAACCTCTCCAACGCCCTAGGGACCAGGGCTGAGAGGTGGCACCTGGCAGAAGCTCTGCTGCGCTTTTACTGCTTCATAGCGCTGCGCACTGCCTGGGCAGTTATGAGACGGTTCTACCCAGAAACACCACAAAGCAAAGCACAACTTTAGTAGTCCAGCTGTGTGTGGCTTCCACCAGACTGAGGCCCAGACTCTCTACAGTCCATAACGAGGATCCTTCAGCCTGTTGCTCTCAGGCCATGACTGATGCAGAATCACACCCTCCAAACAAGTGCAGTTTCAGCAGAGCTTTGCATCCTCAAAACATTTTCTGTGTAAAATGACATTCAGAGGAGCTCATGGGACAAGCTTGCTTGCTTAACATTTTGCCTCCACTTACCTCTTTTTCCATCCATGACTCCTGAAATAGGCCTACTTTAGTGTATGTGGGATTAGAGGCCTAACAAGGGTTTGAGACAAATTTCCTGGGAGAAGGGTGGAGAAAAAGAGCATGGACTGCCAGACTGGAGGAACATCGACTGCCAAATTAACCACCATGGCTTTGCTTACTTCTAGCACTTACCAAACTTGTAAATCCTTTTGAGAACCAAATCATGCAAGGTTCACTGCAGCTTGTGTAGTCATACAAACCCCAAATCAAGAAGCTGAAAACGGTTCCCAGTCGTACAGCAGTATACAACAAAACAGCAGCAGAAGACAGAGGGCTAAATCTTAAATGACAGTGAAAAATTTCACTCCTCCTGGTTTGCTTCCCCTCTGCCCATGCCTCTCCTCTTCCTCACTTGCATGTGCATATTTTACAAGACCTGTGTGTTGTGTTACAAGTTCACAAAAAATACCAATTTAATTGTTCTTTTTGAGTGGAAGAAGGTCCAAGAAAGTGTGAGAAGTACTGTTTAATTAGAGTTGGCATTCTGCAGGCTCAAATAAACTATACCCTGAGCAAAGCAAAGCATTAGGACCAATAACAGAAAGAGCTGGGAGGTATTTGTGCTAGCTAACCAGAGGCTTCTACACGTGTTCGAGATATCCGTACTACTAGGGCTGTCCAGAGAGCAGTTCCCAGCGCTGAAGTAAAGGACCAGGCTCCTGGGAACTGCCATCTGAAAGCCTCTGACTGCACAAAGCAGGCTTGGGCAGCTCTTCCTCCAGGCACCCCAGTTAGGTGGTGTGAGCACGCTGTGCCCTCTCCACACTTTGCAAAAAGAACCTAGGCAATACTGCAGTGAGACAAATACACCCTCCTTGTGGAGTTTCACATTTAAATGCCATTCCTTAAAGCTTTCTCTGCAAATACTGTTCTTGGTACCACTCTGCAGCACAGGTCAGATCTGCACCCGAGGCCTCCCGGACTCTTTTCTTACTAGTCTACTAAGCGCCCAGCTGGCAACCCCAGGCTTTATCTTGCTTAGCACAGACAGCACCTTGCAGCAGCATGAGTTGCTGCCTCTGTTCCTCCACTCCTCTTCATTTCCCCATCACCTATCCAATGCCATATTAAATTATTCATGAATGAAATAAGAGTTTTCAGCGTTCATAATTTACAGGTACACCAAGGGGACGTGTAAGGCAAAATGTAACTGATTCGGGAGTCTGAGCTTTGGCAGCTTTTATAATACTCATTCATCTAGTATTTTCCATCATTAATCCTTCTGCTTTGCTGACTAGACCAGTTGCTCAGTGACAGGCAAGATTTCCCCATTGATATGCATCTGGTATGTAGGTTCAGAACCTGCAAATGTGAAACATCTTTTTGTTTGCTGGACTGAATTTATTAAAGCGCTGGCATCAGAACTTGCAAAGTCTTAATCTCAGGAGGCCTCACATGGACCTAAGTAGGTCTACTTGCTTAAGGAAAGCCTGCTGACACCAGTACAAGCTAATAAAGATGGGCCCCAGCTATGCATGTAATAATGCTGTAATTAATAATTATTAATAATTTATTATCCAGCTTCATATACAGTCCCTCTGCCTCTCCTGTCAGAAAAATAATACAGCCTTTCCCTTTCGGGAGACCTGAACTAATTACCTCCGAGAGCTTCATCAAAAGCTGTAATTTACTGTGGCAACACTTAGGCACTGAAGCCATGCAAGTGCGTGGGATTCCCCAGGACACCCACTGCAGAGAGAGGCTTTCACCAGCTCCTCCAATAACACAGGAGCGCATTTTAGCTTTCCTTGATCTGATCCCTTCATCAACCCATACGACGAAAGGAACTAGATCGTGAGCAAAGCATCTTTAAGTAAACTCCTTAAGACTAGGAAATTCAAGTCTCAAAAATATTAGTGTATTTTGACAATTCTGAAACTCTTCTTTAGAACCAAGAGTTATTGTAACTTGTTTGAGACGAGCCTGCACATGACAATTAAACCTTTTGTTGGAAGATTCGCAACTGACAGGAAACACATGAACGCAGTATTTCCACCTAAATTCAATGACCTTCTGTCATGTTACTTGGAAGACATTGAACAAATGAATACTTTTGTTTTTCAATTGAGATTTGGGCAAACTCCTAACAAGTTTTAGTAACTTGGTATATTGAGCCCCCTCATTTACTTACAACATGCCAGAAAACATGCCATAATTCTCATTCATTTGCTTGCACTTGCAATGATTTAGCCAGGTTTTCCTGCAAAAACAGTTTTCAACCTCTAGCTTACTCTAGACTCTTTCCTAGAAGAAAACCACCAAGTTTGCTCAGCCTGTAACCTTGCCTGCTCACTTTCCTCCACCACCACATACAGACCACATTCTTCAAAAGCAGAAGACACAATGAGGATCCAAAAAATAACTGCTGTCCAAACCACCTAAACGCTAGTGTCAGCTCTGCTTGTCATCCTGTTGCATCGTGTTGCTCAACTGAGTGGGCTTCGCTTTCCCCATCCCGCTCCTTGACTCCTGAAAACGGAGGCTCGCTGCAGAGGACCTGCCCGCACAACGCGCTCACCCAACGGACAGCGGAGCAGGGCCTTGACACCAACTGCAGCTGCGACACTTAGTGCATCTTCACAGCAACAGTGGCAATGACCAAGGAAAGCAGCGTGAGGCTTCCAGGGTGGGGGGAAGCCGTTCCCTGCGCTGTGCAGTACGGCGGCAGCAGTGAAGTGACCTAACAGTATCGAGGGGCACGGAAGGAACACGGTCATTAAACGGATCCCGCTTTACATGGTTGTTCTTTCTGACGTAACCACAGTTTTATGATATCAAGGCTCTTAGGCACGTTCCCGGGAAGGACAAACCACCACCAAGTGAGGCGCCTGTTCTGACTCCCAAGAGAAAAATCAGCGCTGGTGCGCGACGAGTCTGCAAGCGCTAACACCGCAGCTGGCTCGGCCGCGCGGCTTGCTTTCTCCGGGGGTGACCGCGCGTCTCCCTGCTCAGCCTTGCGCTATCTGTATGCTTTCCCACTGGTGCACGCAGCCTCTGCAGAAACACTCTTCACAGTCCTCCCACGCTTTCTGACCGTGTTCAGCTGAGGTGCTTACGCAATACAGCATTCTACTTACGAGCCAGGTTTTGCAAGAGATAAATACCTTTGTTTAAAGACCAGTTAAAGGGGCAAACTTCTAGAGAGCCTGTGAGGCTTACAGCTAAGAAATCAGGCATTTTTCCTGGAAACTTTTTCCCGGGGAGGGATAGCAGATGTACCATTACTCAACAAATACAAGTAACAAACCAATAACCTACAGAGTAACACACGTTCAGCTAGCTGAGAACTAAACAATGAAACACAGGCCTGGATCCTGACTCAGAGATACACTTAGCTTGACAATATCAGCACTTACTGCCCGCAATTTCCTCTTTGACTGACACATCAAATCTAGTTGAAAATTGCTTCCTAACCTCACTACACTTAAATAATCCAGACAACCTTAATGTTAGGGACAGGCTATTTCCTTCTGGTTCCAACTAAACAATTCCTGTTTTACACAAACTTCCTTAAGCTTTGTGATCAATCTGATGGTCCACGCATATAAAAGCAATACCAGAGAAAATAGTAGCCTCACTCAAATGCATTGCAGTATCCTTAGCTATGACACACCGCTCCGTGTTACCCCTGCTGCAGACCAATGTGGATTCCAGCTCTTAAATGGCTCATACGAGCACTCGGGGCTCTGCAGCCACAGCTCAGAGTTCAGTACTGCCTAGCTACCCCAGAAGCCAGAAATAAGTTTTCTAGAGCACATTAAACCCAGTTTTGAATAAAAGAGGACCTGGGGAATCTGTGAAGCCAAACAAGCTGCTCTGCAAACGTAGGAACACACGTCCTCCCACCTACCTGTTGTTAATGCAGAGGCCGCAGGGGGTGCTACAGCTGGTACGCCCACACCGAGCTCTTCGAAGCTCCCAAGCTGGTATGCCACCTGCTCCCAAACACCGAGTTCCCTGTGCAAGCTCAGCGGTGTCTGCACAGGTAACAAGGCAGCACTGGCCTACTTAGGTATCAAGTGGTGTAATGGCTTTATGGCAGCTGCTCCAAAGCAGCAACAATTACAGTTTCGGTGTTTAAGAGGCTGCTTGCCTAATATTATGAGCACCAAGCATGAGTGACGCTGCAGAGGCATCAGGCAGACCAACAGAGCAGACAACTGCCTTGCCAAACAGTGCAAGCAGCTTGCCACCTGACAGCACTTGCGTCACCCTCTCTGGTCCCACCAGGAAGTCCAACTGGGTCCTGTCAAGCACTTCTGAACAGTCCTCCTTCAGTACCAGAAGGGAAACAGATTTTCTTGGCCTGCAGCTCTCTATTACACATAAATACCTTCTAGCTCGCTGAATCTCTCGCAACTATTTATTCACTACAGCTAGTCCACAGAAAATTATTCTGATGAAGACAGACTTTGCAAAAGCTCGCCACAGCATTAGTCACATCACCTTTTGCTTGTTAGTTTATCTCCGTTCCTAGCAGCGTTCATTTCTTCCTGCTGGGTACTCTGAGTCTATACTAACCTATCCAACTGCAGCACCACAGGACAACCCTTACTCAAATTTGTCCTCTTAACCTTTGTTTAGGAGCAAACACCTTCCCCATGTTCCTTGTTACACGCTGCAGATTCTGCATGAACTGAGTGGACCACCTGAGACCATGCAAGACCTCTGCTGCCTCCAGAAGGACCTGACTTAAACTCAAGTTTTATCCCAGAGCTTGATCTAACCACAAGTTTACCCCTCCCTACATCTTTTCATCTCTTCACTTGAAGCCTTTCTTAACTTAATTCCTATGGAAAACACTGAATCATTTACAGTTTTGACCAATTTCTCCCACACATACCCTGGTAGCCATAGAAGACATTAAGCCGCTCAGCCAACAGTCCGTAGGACAAAGGTGTATCCAGCACTGCAGTGTGATCTCAGGGAGTCACTATCTATCCAGAATACGACAGGAAAATATGCCCTTCCTGTTGTAAAATGTGACAAGATACACAGCTGAAAACAAGGTACTACGTGAATCTGAAGAGGAAGAGGAGGAAGGAAAAAAACTCCTCCAGCATTCACTCCCACATGAATCTAAAGCTCTGGGATGCTACAGAGTGCAACATGCCCCTAGGAGGAATATGTGGAAAATAAGGAAATAAATCCTGCCATCATACAACAAAGACAGAATTTGCAAGTAGTAAAAGGCTCGTCAATCCTTTCTGTGAATAGGCACCTATACTGGCAGTTCACTGCACCTAGCACATTTCAGGAATAATAAACTGTTAGTATACCAGATAGAATGTAAAGTGAATTGATCGTGATGTCCGAGTGCCAATACAGGAAGCAAATAACCTGAAATAGAAAGCTTTCTTTAATCTCTCAGAAAAATCATAGCAAGGTCCAATAACCAACTCAAGTGAGAACAGAGTGTGAAACAAGCTCAATTTTAGCTGTGTACATTTACCAGATGTAATTTTAGGTTATTTTGCAGATAGAACAACTAATCTTAAAAATCACCATGAAGAACTTGTTTGGGAGGCGTTACAGTTTTAGGGGGTCCTAAACACCCCACGTGCTACATGAGCACGGTAGCAACCGGAAAAGCTTCTAAAAGCCAAAGCAGAACAATGATGGCTCCTCCTGGCTCGAGGCTTGCGTAGGAGGAGGCCAAGCGCATGACTAACCAGAAGGGCCTCACCTTCTGCTCTCAGTATCTGCAAAAAGATTTCAGTTGCAGTTTGTGATAACTAGTTGCACACTAAATAATTAACTCCCAATTAAATGCCTCACTGACTCCTGTGTCCCCAAACTGTACATAACCATCATATGGACGAGGCACTGTTTAACTTAGCACTACTGTCTGCTTTTCCCAGTTATCCTCCTGTTCAGATTAATTCAGCTTAGCGTCATTTGTCTCACTGAGGAGAAAACTACCCATTCCTAGAATTGCCATGAGCAATCCCAGCTCCTGGGTGCTGACTACTGGATACCTGAGGTACGTGGATATGCCACGGAGAACCCTCAAAAATGTACCACGAGCTCTGCCCAAAAGAATTCCGCCTAATTAGGTGAGAGGATCTGGTGCTGGAGGGGCGATCCCAGGCAGAGAATGGATGAAGTAGCTTGCTCGGACTTGCACAACAGAGAAAAGCAAGGCAGAGTCTCTTCCTGCACAATTCTCCCTTACTAGATCTTTCTCTTTCAGTGGATCACAGAAATAATCCTTGATAAAAGTTTACTTTAAAATTATTCCAGTAGTTAAATATAAAGAGTAAACTAGGGACCAGAGAAGCAGCTGGAGTGGAGTTACGCCACCTTATGTCAGTCAACGATCTGACCTGCTCATCTCCTGTAACTTGGATAATCAATTTTACTCACATCAAAATGCGTTGGCAGTTAATTGCAGCAACTCTCTTTTTTTTTTTTTTGTTAATTAAGAACAAAATGTGCCATGGATCACAATTATTTTGGAAAAGCTTGCAGGATGATTCAGCATGTGAACAGACGGAACATTTACCACCCTTCTCAGAAAAAAATATTACAGATAACACTATTGGAGAAAACTCCCTTTTATCCTTTTTAATCTATTTTTAAAGCAAGGAAACAGAAGATCAGATTAAACAATTGTGTGGTATTTTAGGGGAGAAAAGCAAAAGCACTTCTTGCGTTAATGAATTAAAATCTGCTCTGTGACCCTATCTCAGCACACCAGGGCCTGAAGTGCAGAGGTGGCGTAATAACCGGGTTGTGTGCATGCAGCATAAGCTTTTTAATGCATCTCTGGTGCACGCACTTCACTGCGGCCAGAGCAGCAGTATGCTCCTTCAACTTACTTTGCCAGCTTTTTAAGCATTTTCATTTTAACATTTAACCAGGTGCCATATTTGCCTGTGGACAAAATAGGTGCAATCTCTTGCATTTCATGTTTCTGTTAAGGATTTGATCCTGTAGGAGATCTGACAGTTACACAAGAACAGCCCCAATGCTCTAAAACTGTATCAGCAGAGAGATCTGCTGTGCTCACTGCAGCCTTGAACTCTAGCAAGCTGAAATAAATACCCCCTTGCTAACCCGCTCACAGAACATCCTGCGCAACTGCATCCCCAGCGCTCCCTTGCATTAACCACTCAGGATCCATATAGCCTAGTGCACGGAGAAATATCTAGGAGTCTCCTACGTCAGAGTAATCATGCTAGAGCACTTCTGGTATGATGTTTAGAAAGTCGTACCATGACTGATGCCCTCAGGAGCGAGCCCGTCCCGTAGGAGCTGATAAGGGTCCTTTGCTCCACTCCTCCAATTCTGCAATAGTTTTTAAACAAACATGTGCATGGGACAATCTCTGAACACACATACAATTTTCATACCAGCCCCCCCAAAGAGCTGCACTGCTCCCAAGCCGCACGCATGTTCCCGAGCTCCAAGCCCCCCAGGGCACAGAGCTCTCCGGAGCTTTGCAGCCCGCTTGCCTGACAAGCCCCTCACCTCGCCAGGCAGATACCTGCATCTGCTCTAACTCCCCCAAGACAGAAGCACTGCTGAAGCAAGCACTGGATTGACAAAAAAAACTTGAAAGAAGAGGGAAAGGGAAAGTCTTCTCAGTCTGCAAAATGCTTATGTATCTTACACATCTCACTGCTGAGAGAACTGCCCCGCCATCTCCGTTTGGTTTATGCTACTAATGACTCCAGCAATATATTTATAGCATTATAATGCAGCTAGCTTTCTTAAACTCTGGGTATGAATCTACAGATTATACAATGGCAGACTAGCAGATTACCTTTTTATTCTCCTAGCTCTAATTCTTGAGGTGAAGAGTTGTTACAAAAATCACTCACAAACGAATCCGGATTCATCAACAATTTGCATTTGCTAATGATGTTTAACAGACCACAGTGATTGCTGTCCAGAATTCTTCTAAGAGGCAAAACAAACATCTAAATTATAACTTTCTAACATCTGCTTCCTCTAGGGGAGGATTTGTATGAGGTTTGACAGATGCGAGAGCTCCGAAGAATGGCTGTTACAAATGAGCCAGCTAGTGCAGTCTTGGAAAATGCAGCCAATCTCAGCTTATTGAAACGAGCTCCAAACTGAGGCAGAAATAACATGCAGCTGTTCCTTCTGACTGCTGTTCAGGAGAGAGATGGTATCTCGTGATGGTATTAATAGATCTCTCTTGCTCTGCATACCACCTGGAAAATGAGAGCCCACCATTTCATCTCATTTGATGTTATTTATAGTGTATTAAACAAAAATCAAGAGAGCCACTGCAGCAACGACAGTGCAGAATAAAACAGTCAACAACTAAGCTAAGTCCGTACATTAACTTTTCCCTCAAAACGTGAATGCGAGCACGTTGCAGGAAGTGGTCTTTGGGTCATTTCATCTTTGGAGAAATCAGCAACAAAATCCTGTGAATAACTCTCACTGTCGCTTACTGCATATTTCATTTAACTAATCTCCACACAAAGAAAATTGGACTTAACTACCAGCAACTCTTGTTAACAGGAACCTCAAATCACCCTGTTCCCAGAGCTCTCCTCTGAATCAAGTAACAGCTCCCTTCTAGACAGACTAATGGAGAGAGGAAATTTTGGGGTACAACAGGTCCCACAAGAAGAAGTAACATCAACATTTACAGTCATCTTTTTGCTTTGGTTTTGTTTTTCCTTTCCTTTCCTCTCCCTGTTTTCATTTGGTGGGGTCGGTTGGTCGGTCGGTCGGCAGAACTAGTGAGATAGAGCGTAACAGGGCTCCGTTTGGTACATCCTGGTAAACAAGTATCAGAAGCAGGAACAGCAGCGCTGCAAGGCTTCCGAGTTGGGAAAGAACGCAGGAAAGGCAGATACCGGATACGGCCAAAGGCGGCTCAGGAAACCAGGGAAAGACATGCTGCTGCCATGGGCTGTTGGCCTTACTTCAAGCTGTGCAGAATCCTGCCTCAAGCCAGCGGGATTTCTTCATTATTTTGGACTGATCAGCGCTGCTGGAAGGGCGCACAGCTGGGCCTCGGGCTGAGCTCTGCGGGCACACACCTATGCCGCTAGCACCTTTCCTCGCAAAGGTGGACAAGGGCGGTGCAAATGCTTCCTACCAGCTTCCTGCCAAAAGGTGAGCAAAACTACCCTTTCCAAAACAAGGGCGAGGATATATGCCGGCTGTGATCGAACTGGGTGTTTTAACGCTGCTGCTGACCTGTGGAACGGATGTTTGACCACGCAGCAGTTTTTCCACCATGTAAGAGAGCCAACCCCTACCACTGCTTCCTTTGAATTTTGGATAAAGCCTTACACAGACTATCCAAAGCACATGCAGGATGTAAAACCACAGCCACATTCTTTCCTCACGTGGAGATCCCATGTGCTTCTACACCCTTCAGGCCTAGCAGTCCCTAATCCCAATTAAGTTCTGTCCATTCCTGACAGCATAAGTTCTCCTTAGCATCTTGCACTTCTCCTTGCAACATCTCAGAGGGAACAACGGGCTTTGCTTGCCAAACTAAACGCCCCCGTTCCCCAGTCTCAGGCACACAGAGAAACAAGGTGAGCGTCAGCACAACTTGCAGAAGACAACTTCAGTGCTGAACACCTTCCACCAATGCCCATCCTGACAGGATGCTTATCAGCTGCCAAACAGAAAAATCTGATAGTCGCTCAGGGCCAGTGAAGCACAGCCAGCAACACTGCCTCCGCTGTCCTGCTAGGCGCTGGGAGAAACACCGCCCCCACAGCAATGCATTTTATTGTCCGTGACCTCGTCGGTAGAGGGAGCATCAAGCGCAGCTCTTTGCACTAATACTGCGTTGTTTGAAACTTCTCGGTTTTGCCATATCCCTTAAGATATCGTTACAAAAATGGCTCAAAAGAACAGTGTTTATAACACTGCCCTGCTTCTCAGATGCTCTGTCACAGCAGAACAAAATTTTAACTAGGATAAACTTGCCATGTTATAACAGTCACACTGTTATGTGGAAGGCACAGAACATCCAGCTTCATGCGCCACATTTCAGGTATGCCATCAAGCATCCACAATGAAGTTTCACATGCTGCGCACTGATACACAGGAACTCTGAACGAACAGCACCCGTGATATGGGAAAGATGGTACTTGGGGATATACAGGAGAGGTGTCTACACACGTCATCATGAGACACTTTTGAGTCACCTACAACTACAACCACCCCTCTGCTCTGTGAAACCATGTCGACCCCACACTGGTCACCAGTAGGTGAGGAGGCTGCCAGTTTCTTTTAAAAAAAAGAAAAAAAACTTTTCCTTAATGTAACCCTTCAGAAATCATTAGGGATCACCCAGAAAAATTAAAAGCAAGAAACATGTTATGTCTAAGATGCTTGCATGGAGCAGACCGCAAATAGGTGCAGGCAGCACCTGCAGATGAAGTTTTATTTTTCTAAAGACAGTCTCCAAGAACTGCCCCTTAAATGTATACTGTGGTAACCTTTCCCTAGAAGAAGAAACAGCACAGAAAGGCTTTGTATACTTCTACCAGCACTGAAATCTTGCATGACACCCAGCCACCTCTTCAGAAAAGGAGTCTTTCAATTGCTGCCAAAGAGCAATACTAGCAGAAGTCATTATATTACAGTAACCTTAGGGGGTATCTTCCCAAATCTAAAATTAAGCTCTTAAATTCATACGTGAGCAGCTGTAAAGTAACTAGATTTGTAGAGGAACAAGAATCAGCATACCCCTGGGGAAATCATCTCCAAGTAGCAAAGCACAGAAGCCCACAGATGGTGTAAAGGCAACCCCTCCTATGAACTATGTTCTAGTAGAAGGTGGTGTCCATTAACAGACCAGCCAGAGAGAGGAAGAGGCATGCTGAGCTGGTTGAATTATGAACATACGAATGAGAAGGCTGCAAGGATGACACTGGTCCTGGGAAGATGGAGACTTCCACAGTCAGCATGGACCAAAACAGATGGTTTTCTTGAGAAACAAGCATTTCTGAGCTACAGAGCTCCTCCTTGTCTGCTGAAAAACAAAACCTGCTCCGGGAAGAGGAGTCGGATGTCTGAGCTAATGACCCTGAACCCCTCCGATTCTTTTGTTTTCCCAAAGTATAACAAAAACGAGGTGACTGCAGAAAGTAGCACCCTAGGTCTCGTTCTCAGTGCTCCAACCCCTTCTTAAATGCAAACAGCAGAAACCTCCTCCAGAGATATCTAAGAAGCTGTACACTGTCAGCAGCTTTTTATCTTTCAACACTACTATATAAAAAGAGCAAAACAAGGATTTAACAGTAGCTGGAAACAGCATTTTTTTCCTGACTGCAGTGGCATCATCTCTGGGACGGACATTCTTGCTACCTGCATTCAAAGCCTATGCCATTTCATAACCACCAGCCCCCAAAGAAAAGAAAAGAAAACCTTTTGAGATCAGTTTCCCCCCCCCCTTCCCACTCAGTTAGATACAAATAGAAACAAAGTACTTGCTAATGATGTTACCTAAAGACAGCATGGTATGCTGGGTAGACAGCAGCATCTATGGTGTGATGAACCCGAACAAGACAAATGCTTTAGCAAAAGTCAAGGGAGGAACCATTTCCAGAACAGCTGCAACAGGACACAGAAGGGAAAAAAGCTGCTCAGAGGGGCTGATTACTCAGCACTGAGGTTGCTTGTATTAACTGGGAAGATCTTGAAAACTTTAAGCAAAGATGTTGAATTGTATCACTTCTCAGGTCATGCATAACGAGAAAAAAATCTAATAATTCAAAATACATTTGCCTCAGGTTACTGATGGTTTCAAATCCACTCACACAAGTCTCAGGGGATTCGAGAGTTTTGCTCTGTAGTTCTAATCAATGGCTGGGAACCAGTGCTCAGATGTCCTCTGCTCAGAGATTAAAGGATCAGCAGAACAGGGCAGCAGCTTTCAAACTGTAAAAAGTTCTGAATTTGTGTTTGTACATGCTGAGCTTTTAGGGCTCTCCAAGCAGGAGATCATTTGAATGCAATTTTCAAAGACACTCAGAACAAATCTAGGGAAAGAAAAACACATGTTTCCTGAAATTATATCTCTACCCTCCAATAAACCCAATGAGAACAGACCTCTTCACCTACGCTTGGTTCACTGAGGGGCCAGGGCAGCTGAGCGAGTAAAGCCTGAGGCCTGGGGAGTTTTGAGGAAATTTTACCAGTATCTGCAAGGCCTAGAGCTGTAAAATAGGAATGTCAGGATTTCACCAGCAAAGACTGAAAACAGTCTTAATGAGTGACTGGACTGGACACTGGATTATTGAGTACCTGAAATCCACTTTTAAAAGAAAGATTTATCCCGAGTTTGAAATGCATCTTGAGGGAGTCACCTCTGTTTTGTTGAAACCATAATAATAATGCCCATAATTACTTCATATAGCTTAATTTTCTGTATGTCTCACATGCTTTTCAACACAGAAACTGCCAAAACACATTAAGCCTGTTCTACAGCTCATCAAGTATCTTGAACCCAGCCACAGTGGTGCTGCCTGCTTTATAGATGAAGCAGAAAAACATCACGATTGACAGCATAGAATAATCCATTTAAAGGGGGCTGCATCTCTGCAGTGCTTTCAGCCAGCAGCTGGCCCAGTTCCCAAAGTTCTTCTCCTCTAATGTTATGAGCAGTCATACAGATAGCCATTTGCTCATTATCCATAAAGCTACCTTGGCTTTACTGCCCACAGTGCCCAGCACATTAGCAGCCTCTCCCCTTCCCCCCCCCCCCCCCAAAAAAAAAGAAAAATACACTCCCCCGGTTCCAACAATCTCAGTTTTCTGACCTCAGGTTTCTTCCGAGACCAGCGCCTTTTGCCCAACAGGCTTGAGTTTTATTTTCTATTTCTATTTTCAGTGCAAGGCTAACTATGCAGTGGCAGCTCAAGCCAATCAAGTGGCACCTCTTCCTCTAAGTATGCTAACTAGGGAGCTCTCCTCCTATTCCAAAGCTCTGTCACTTCCTTGACACCGCTGGAAATCCTTACAAATGTACCTTCTCTCACTAAATTAAGGTGGAAGGTTTCTAGCTAGGCTCCTAAATTACTTTAATGCCTATTACTTTTTATCAGCTCTTGTTTCTGTCAGTATTACTCACCCTTTCTCCAGCAAAGTTCAGGGAAACTTCCCGCAGTGCCACGTTTCTACTGGAGGCACACAGGCGAATACCTGCAAACAAGGAGCCTGCTTCACCGCACCTGCTCTCCTCGCCAGTCTGAGGCCATGACAGCCAGCAGCGAAGCTGCCGGGACGCGGGAGGTGGGGGCAGACACAGCCCCACGAGAACAGGACCGGCAGGCACCTCAGCTGGCGCTGCCCTCCCTCTCCTGGCGGATCAGGCCAGAGCCTGCAGCAAGCAGCCTGAACACGCGGGCTGGCAGGATGGGCCGTCTGCACCCCCACACCACATCTGGCAGCTTCTCTCTGCCTTCAGAGGAGCTGCAAGCCCTTTTACCCTCCCCTGTAAATCCATACATGGCAGAAAGTAGGGGACCGATGCCTGAAGTGAGACCGTTTAGACGAGGAATACAGTACTAACCATCACGAGGGGCGGCAGCTGTGAGAATAGCTTAAACGGATTCTCTGGCTTGTTAACTTCTTCCACCAAAAAGCATATCTTCAAGAAAAAAAAGGAGGCAACAGCAGACAGGATTAGAATGATCATAACTGAAGCAGAAACAACAGGGAGGTTTTATTGTTGCTGTTGCCGTTATTACCATATTACGTATAACATCAGTGTAACTGGCTCCTCATGACCTAAACACACAAATCCAGGAAATCAGAAGGTATGAAAATAACTGTAAAGCAACATTAAGACGTGCAGTATTCGAGACCAGTCTCTGCTGGCAGCGCTTGTCATTTGGTTTGGAGATTTGCTGCACTTGCCTAACTGGCCCTGCTCTTGCCTCCGCTTGAGCAGGCACCGCTCCGTGTGCGGGATCCCAGACGGCAGTCACCCAGCCCGCCGCTCCCCTAGAGCCAACGGGATAGTTGCACCTCTGAGCAGAGGAAAGCCACAACTAGGTATTGACTGAGCGGATATTTCTGATGGAAATGCCCTGTAGCTCCCAGCTCCAGACCTTTCCTGCCTGACTAAAACTCATCGATGAGCTTAGGTGTTCTCTGGTTATCACAGGATCCACAGCACAGGAGTGAAACAGGGCTTGTAATTTGAGGAGAGAAGAAAAATAATAATTCTGTAAGCTAAAGCTACGCCAGCCATCCAAAGCTGTTTAAACACTGGAGATCTTCAAAGTAGTGTTTTCGGCATAGATACAAATAAATGTAAACTGAGTAAAGGCTATATGAAAACAGCATGATAAAATTTAAACTCCAGTAAATAATGTTTTTGCTCAACAGGAATTTAATTCAAGAGACACTGTTTTAAATTACAATCTACTGCACCATTTGCAACCAGCCAAACAACATAATTCATGGGCACTTTTCTTCATGGGGCTAGATATATTCCTAAAGTATAAATACAAGAAAATTATTGATATTTTGCTATTACAGAGAACCTGCTATCAATATGCAATCATCAAAATATCTGATGAAGAACACATTGAGTGCCTGGATAGCATCGAGTAGCATCTTTAGCAACATAAGTTGAGAACAAGTCATGAAAGCCAGAAGAAGTTACAGAAATCACCTACAGGACTGTAAACAAACACTTCCTACCACACTGTATTCTTGGTACACCACATGTTACAGAAGATAGCTTTTGTTTAAAAAAAAAAAAAAAAAAACTAAAGGGCTGGGACTTTTCCACCTGCAAAGCAATATGGTCTAATAGCACAGCCCTCAGAAGGAAAAGGAAGCATCAGTGAAATGAAAACAGTACTTCTAAGAGGAAAAGAATATAGAAACATTTAAATGGTTTGTGTGGTTTGGAAAAATAACAACATTTTAAGAAACAAAGTATTCCAAACAACAAGAGATGAGGCCTGAGACTTTTGACTCCTTGAAGAAGTAAGGCGAGAGGACTGCTTATGGGCACACCATTCCCTCCACCATCTCTCCCCCTCTGCGGCATCATGAGTTCAAACCTGGCCCTGGTGGCCTTGCGCCCCCAAAGACACCTCCTCCCTACCACCCCTGCAAGGCTGCCAGGGTCACCACGCTGCCTGCTGAGGGGGGGCTTCCAGCTCCCCATCGTCTCCAAACAGCTGTAAGGGGAAGACAGGATTTCTTGTGAGGAAGGGGGCAGGGGGAAAAGTGGGTTTCTGAACACTTGGGATCCTAGATGCAGACACCTACAGCTCGGTATGTAGGGCCAGCCCCATACAGCACTTTTTCAGACCCTTTTACACATGAGGCTTTACCGTTCCCAAAGCAAGTTGCTCCACATTTTCTAGCAGCAAAATCCCGCGTCCATGTGTGGCCGGCTCCGGCTCCATAGCCTGCCTCCCGTGAGAGCAGCGCCACCAGCACTCTCCGCAATACAGGCAGGAGTGGCTGCCTGTAACATTTACAAGAGCTTTGCAGCTCTTTATAGAGTTTTATTCTGTGCAACAGCTTTCCTTTCCCCGATCGTATTAATAACACACTGGGGAAAGAACAGCTATGAGTGTATCTGCCTACGATAACTTCAAGATGAAAGCTACTCCTGTAATCACAATATTTCATCCACTTTCATCCTGTAATGTCTCATTTGCACTAATGCAGATACGTGGGAATATGTTGCTTAGTGACCGAAAGTATTTCCCCCACCCTTCTCCGCCAACAACCAAGGCTTTTACCACTGCAAATAAAGTGAATATTTTAATGTTATAGAATTAAGTTTTATTAGATGTCTGGTTTCTAATAACATTGGAGGGATCTGTAAAATAGAACTCTGCACATCTGCTTGCCAAATGGCTTTCTAAGCCTCTTAATGCTCCTATTTATGCCATGCAATCCTATTTTATATGACATTTTACAGCAGTAGCAAAAACACTTTCCAATAAAAACACTCTAATACTTACACTGGGCTTGTGCAAATACATACAAGATCATTCCTATGTCTGTCCAAAGGATTTGCTCTCTTTTCTTACTCTAAGCCTTAACATTCATGGTCTGTATTTTACCTGTATCTTAATTGTCCTTCCATTACACAGGGAACACAAATTGCAGGACTCATTGGCAGAAGTTCTTTCATTTGTGCTCTGCAGATGATGATAATGGTCCCTTTGGCCTTAAAACCTGGGCATCTGAGATGAAAAGAGAGGGAAAATGGGAAGGTGCACAAAGCAGGATGTTAGCTGCACTACTGCCAACACCCAGCTCAAGAAAACCTCGAGTCTGGTTCCAAGAATACACAAGGCAGGCTTAAAACCCAAGGATTTTAAATATAAGTGATGGCATGCTTGTTTATTTTAGCTGCCTCCTGTCTTTTCATGCTTCACTTACCACTCTTTTCTTCCGTCAATACAGGGAAGAGGAAAGCGGCTAGAAACATGCCATGCCATATTTGCAAATGCAAGGTGCCAGTCTCATATAAGATTCCATTTTCTAAAGAAAAACAAAGTACTGCAAAACTCAGTGACTTTACCCCCCACCACCCTTGATGGCATAGCAGTAAAATTCAGCTGATATTCAGAGGTAACAGCCTTTCTGTAGCACCACATCTGGTTATTCTATATCTTTTTGGAGGGGGATATTCTGCTGCACCCAAAGCATAGCAGCAGGCAGTGCCACTAAGTGCCAGACTAACCTCACCTTCCAAAGGGTGATCATTCCCTACATCCCTTCCTCCTCTCCTCAATTTCCCCCCCCCAATAGAAACTCTGGACCTTTAGCTGTGAATTTTGTTCTCCAGGAACACACTGACTTTCGGAAGGGGCTGTCTGGAAATAGTTCTGAGCAAAAAAAAAAAAAAAAAAAAAAAAAAAAAAAGTAGAATTTTAAGGTAGGAACAACCTCAAGTCAACCTTTGGTTCCTTCTGGGAGATCAAGGCTTTGCACAAGACCCCTCACATGGCCCTTTCCTCCACCTCCCCTGAAATGCTGCACTGACATCTCTGAAGAAAACAGCCAGCATCCAAGTTTCACCCATAACAAGGACCAGAAAGAGATGCAAAAACATCCCCAGCAACAACTCCTGTTCACAAAGTGAATGCTGGCATTTTCCTGCGCTCGCTGGAGCAGGTTCAAACATCAACTTAAATGGGGCTACGTGAAGCATTCTCAGCCAAAAACAAGCAGAAGATCAAACGTACAAAGAACAAGGTAGAAATACCACAAGAGGACCCAGGAGAAATAACAGGCCCTTTCACACATCACGTTCTCTAACATTAACAGCATTAAAATCCTTAAATGTTGCAGTACACAAAACACACTCTGTGAAATGTCACTGCTCTTGCAGGAAAGTAAGGGAACAGTCTAGCCCTACCTCGTCCCCCAAGAAAAAATAAACTACTCCAAAAAACACCTCCCCCCCAACCTTTGGGATTTAGTTATGAAGTTAGATTTACTCCTGCCTTTCTGAACAGGGATTTGGTTTAGCATTTTAAAAGCCTCTAATTCCCGGTTTCATAAGTGACTTGTGTTTTCTAAAAGAACTGGCCTGTAATTCCGTTAAGCATATCTGTAAAGTACACGGTCAAGTAGAAGCCATATAGATACTGTTCAGCCTCCAATAAGCCGTTCTGCAACCGGCAAGTGTTAACAACCGTAGATCAGCTAAGGAACAACCAAGAGGAAGGACGTCAAGAGACGGCGAAGGCACAAGCGAACTAAGGGAGAAATTTCAAAGATGGGGATGGGACATTTATCAGATGGAGGGGCTGGGGGGGAAGGGCAGGGTGTTCAGGTGCTTAGAGGACCCTGAGAAGTACCTGGGGAAAGCTGCCAACCAACATGCACTAGGCTGTGCGCAAGGAAGCTCTCCTGCCGTTAGAGTTCATTCCTGCTTAGGGAAATTTGAGCATGTCCAGTCCTCCATAAAGAAGCAAGACTTCCAGCTAGAAGGAAGAAGGATCAGGGATGGAACCAGAGGTATGTTTCTGCCTTCTGAGTAAGATCAAGAAGGTGGTATCCTCCCTACTTTGTACTTTCAAGACAGAAGCTACCCAAACACTGCAGACAAGTGTCAGAACAAGAGACTTCCCTACACATTTGGTGCCTTCAGTGCCACAGGAGTTTCTTTTTTTTAAGCAAAGCAACTCATAAACCCATGATTTTTCCTGGATTTTATTTTTTTTAATATAAGTAACTCCTATTAACACTTGACGATTCAACTGTATGACAAGCAATCAACAAATTTGAGACTTTTTTTAAAAAAAGAGGAAAAAATCCATGAATCTGAAAATTTTTATTATTAAATAACTGTGCTGAAAGTCCTCTTACACATACATAAAGACACAGAACCTCAGTAGCAGCAAATACAGCTTTTTAATGTACTTTCTCTTTCTTCCTTCTTCCTTTTATTTTATTTTCAGTGGTAGTCTTGAAAACTCAGCAGCTCATCCTATAAGAACTGACTACTCATATAAAAGAAAAAAAATCAAAGATATGGAAACAATTGATGCTTGTTTTTCTGGAAAGCACAAACAGAAAACTTCACTTAACTCAAGCCTTCAGTCAGCTTTTGTTTTTACAGACAAATGAACTTAATCAAGAACTATTGGTTAGTTTAATGCCATATTTTTAAGTCCTTTTTCAGTGTTAAGCACAAGCAACCAAAGTTATCTCAGTAACAAAACTGAAGTATTTCATTTCCAAAAAATCAAGGATAAGTTTCTTATCTTCATTTTAAGGTGTCACAGCCACCAGGCAGTCAATCCCAAAACTTACTTTTGGCAAAGGGACTACCCATCTAAAAGATATTTCCAGGGATAATAATCAGTACATACATACTTCTTTATTCCTAAGCTATAAGATGACTTATCAACGAAGTCATATTACCATTCTGTAAGCACTATCTGACAGCAGCACATCTTCCCTGCCCACACACACGCAGAAGACAACGACTCCCAGGCACCGTCCATTTCTAAAATCTTATCGATAGAGATGCCTGAAAGTGAGCGCAATAAACTGCATGTTGGAGGAGTTACCGGGCCAAAACAGGGAGCGTTCACAAGCTTCGCGAGCCAGCAACACAGGCATCCCGCCCCCTCGCTCGCATCAGGACTATCGCTACGTTACCGTCCGATCTAGCGGAGCCACGGAAATCAGTCCCCACCGTGCTAAGCGTGCTAAGCACACACAGAGTGCTGACAGCCTTGTCGCACTGTTAGCTAAACCCTGCGAAGGAGGAAAGGCCACAAAAGAGGAGGTAACTCCAGGCCGTGGAAGCCAGTCGGCAGCAGAGTCGGGAGCAAAGCTCCAAAATTCTGCTTCCCAGCTCCGCATTTAATTCATCTCAAATGCGGGAGCTCCCAGGTTGCTCTTGCAGTCTAGCCACCACCATCACAAAGCAGTCACAGACACGTTACATTTGCAAAAATGACCCCAAATTACAGCCCCATTGCTCAGCAGCATGAACGCTCAAGAGTCAAACTGAAACCAAGGTGAGCCAGTACCACCACCACTCAGAACAGGATACGGTGAACATTTTTGGATCCCGTACAGCAAGTACTTCTCTAGGGTGAACTTCTCATGCAAGAATCTGTTTTGTGTTAAACAAGTACAAACAAAGAAAAGAAAGCACCAACACAGCTACTTCTCATTCTAGATTAACAGCCAGTGCATCATAACCCAGAGATGAGACAGCAGAAAGCTAGAAGACAACCAAAATATTTCAGTGCATACTCCACTTGCTTGAGGGCAGCTGGCCAAACTTCAGTCAATTTTACACCCAGATTTTCCTCTCTGGGTGAGGATATTTGTGCCTTTCCATCAGAAACATCTTGGATTTTTTTGCTTGGGTTTTTCAGTGTGTTTTCTTTTCAGTTTTTGGGTTTAGCATCCGCCTCCTTCCCCCAGCAATGTGACAGAAGCCCTCATCACGCAAACACTTCAGCATAAGAATAATTTCACACATTTGTTATTCTGCCAAACTCTCCCACACAGTTTTGATCCAGAGACAGCCAATGAACACATTTCCAGACATGCTAAAGAAATCAGTCAGATTCCCTTCGGCTCACACTTGTAATTGGGGTCAGACACTGGTGGAGAGGGTGAGGAGAGAAGCAGCTAAGCTTCCATTTACTTACCTAAACACAGCATTCAAATCTCCTGAAGCACTCCGCTTTGAAGATACTATTACTTCTGCTAAGCAGCCCAAACATTCCCCCTACTGAACATGGGCAACCAGCCTTTGCAGAGGTAGCTCCTTTGCAATCAGTCACGAAAAGGAAGCGTTCGTAGTCATACCCACCGCGCTGGGCTCAGGGCATGCTATTTGTGAAGGGGTCCTCAGCCCTGAGAAACCTCGCAACGGGAGGATTAACAAAGGATCCCATTAATATCAAGGTAACAAATTCCAAAAGACCAAAAACATGCAGAACCGTCCAAGCGTGCGTAGGACATAGAAGACAGACTTGCTGGGAAGGGTTCTCTAAGCTTCAGTGCTACCTGTTATGGGATATACAGCCCCTCCCCCTTCAGTTATTTAAGGAAAAGCATTTATTCTGCCCAGCAGAAATCACTGCCTGAAACTGGAGGAACTGTAAAGAGGAAGGGCTCAGAAAGCAAGAGTGGAGTCCCAGGGGTCTGTCTGAACACAGCGAAATCAGATGCCTTGAAATCTGCTCAGGGATTTGCAAGAACAAAGTAAGGTATTCTTACATGAGATGCAGAATTTTTAAACAAACCCTGAAAAAAAAAAAAAAGACACACAGTGCTCATTTGGTACCTTTTAATTTGAACTTTTACAGCTGAGCAGTCAAAGGTAAACAGACAAAAAACAAGAAATGTAGTGTTTACATTATACTTTAAAAAACCCCAGCTATTATATTGCAGTATAGCCTTAAATGCCATGCTTCGAATGAAAGCCACAAGGACCTTAATGGTATCAATATTGGCCAAAATACCCACCAAGCTGCATCTGCTTGCTCAAAGCAAACAGCTAGTATTTTGGAAACAGCACTGTCTTCAGGGAGCAGACCAGGCTTCTTGCTACAGAAGAGGCATCAGGTCTTGTCAAGAGTACAGCTCCAGTGAGACACGGCCCTCTGGCAGAGACTTACTGCTAAGCAGTGGCTTACGTTGAGTGAGAAACGCTGATGCTTTGGTCTCCTTGCACTAAATCCAGAACATAATTCCTTCAAAGCTTCTTTCCAAAGAGGATTCTGGGAAAGAGTAAAGTGACCAAACTGTTTTGTTTTGACAGACTACTAAGTTTAGCTTGGGTTTCAGAGTTCAAACATAATTGTCTAAAAATAATCTTTGAGTGAAGGAAAGCAGTAAGAAAGAAAAAAGCCAGACTCTCCTTTATGACCAGTCACTACAAGAAAGCACCCTGAAAGGGATGCAAAGCCATAGCAGGTCTTAATTTTTTCAGAGTAGCTATTTTATTCCAAGCTATGCTATACTTTGTCTCTAGACACTTGTCACTACACTAAGAAACAACCCAAAACCAGCTACGGCAGCACCACAGACTAGGGAGATACTGGAAGACATGGCCAAGTCTTTTGTGTAGACCAGTTCTTCCCTTATTCTTTTCCCTAGGGTTGGGAGCCACTTTCAGGATCAGGTGCTCTGTTTTACAATTTTGCATGTTTTTTTAGATTCTAATACCTGCATGAAGCTGCACAGCTCCAAACAGGGCAGAGTCACTGCTAGACAACATCATTCACATAGTGAGGTGCTCAGGACCATGCAGTTCCACTTCCCAGCTCCTCCCTGCTGCCAGTTCCCATAAGCTGTTAACACTGCTGGCAAAGCCAGCATCCCTGGCATTGTGTAATAACTAACACCACGTATCTATGCCAGAACCTAGAAAAGCTTCTCCCAAGGAGAGGTGGATGTAAAGTCTTTGCTTAAATCCTTAAATCCTGCTGTTCCTCCTTGCCTCTCAAACCAAGTCCACATAGCTCTGCTAAATTCCTTTGTGCTTATATAATTACATACATCAGTTCATTTCCCTTAACTCCTTTTTATTTTTCTATTAATATTCTTTTCATCTTTGTCCTTGATCCTCTTTTTGCATTGCAGAATTGCTCCCTTGTCTGGGCTACTCCGCTGTGAATTCTTCCAACTCAAGTAAAATACGTAGGGCTTAAACATTCTCTTACATCCAGCGCGACACACCATTTCCATGCCCGGAGGCTCTCCTTTGGCCAGAATCAGGCCTGTTACATGAATGCAGCATAAGTCGCAGAGCATCTCCCTTGTCCCACGCTTCCTTGTGTCTCCAGGCCCACTGGCATGTCCTGTGTCCCACACGCACAGCATCACGCTCAGAGCAGAAGCTGCCAGCCACCAAAACACTGCGCGGGCACCTCAGGGCACGGGGGGAATATCAGGAAGTTAAGTTGCTCGCATCAAGCGGTGCTGAATCCAGCGTCCTCCAACTGTTCCCATGAGATTCTCTGCTATTTTAGCACAAGACAAAACACTGACCAGCAATACCATGCACTGTTTGATAAAAAAGCAGAGATGTCCGCTGCAATTTTATTTTCCCTGTTGCATCTGCAAGTTCCCCACTAGCTTATCTTAATGCCCCCATGCTTTGTCAAAATACCACGTTCTGCCATTTTTATAGCCACTGAGGTCTTGCCACTTCAAGCCGATCTCCACTTGAAGAGCAATGCTTTGGGATTGCTTCTGCAGTTGTCACTGCAGACAGATCAAATTGCAGTTTAAAAATTCTTTTCTTTAACTGATGTTCTCCAACTTTGCCAGTACTTTACTCTTAACCCTTTGGACCACCTCAAAATTTCTATTTCCTGCCTATGCACCACAGTCAGTGGCCTATATCCTGGAAAGTCATCCTGAGCAGGGCTAGCTCCCCACAGGGCAGGGAGCACAGGTTACTTCACCTGCCACTCTGGAAGTGGTATTACAAGGTTAGCATACATCTTGATGCTCTCTTCATGTGTTAAAGTATAAATAGGTCTTTAATCTGAAAATACGTCTGTGCTGACAACACAGGCATGTACAATGCTTTAACTAGCAATGAAGCTCGTGATCTGATTAACAGGTACAAACCATGGTTTACACAGACTAAATACGGAACTACTTTTCAGAAAGATTTCAGCTTGGATTTTCAAAGCACCTTGCAGGACATTGTTGCAAGAGATCAGCTCCCTCAAATGTCCGCATTAAGTTTCAACTTCACCACAGTCAGGGTCAGTAGACAACTAGGAATTACTCCTGCTATCAGAGTTTTAAGAGGAAAAACACCCTTTTGACATATTCCTGTAAAGAAATAATGATTTGCTATAAAAAATTGCAAATGAAGAAAATGCAGAAGAAAGTACCACCACTCCTATGGGGGACGTAAGTCCACAAGGTTTGCTGAGGAGTAAAGTGGGGGCTTCCTCCCTTCACTTTTTGATTTTGAAAAGCTGCCTTTGTCCTTTCTTCCCTTGCTTCTCAAGGGCAGCTCGCTGGAAACACTGGCAGAACTTGACAGGTGTCCTCCTTGCAAATCCTCACCTGAATTCCCCTTTGCAAGACACCACCAACACATCTGAGAACAAGTGGGCCAGTAAGGTCAGGCTGCTGCTTACCATGCTGATCAAATCCCCCCCCCCCCCCTCCCCGTTTGGATCTGCCTTTCTGCAGTCCAGTCGTGTGCTCAGATTGGGCTCTCTGGGACATGGCCAATCCTTTTTTGCTGCAACCTTCGCAGCAGGTAGCACAAAGACCACTCACCTGAACTAAGCCAACACCTTGACGCAGTGTTGCATGAAGCAGCCTTCCTGATAAGTGTCAGCACTTAACATTTAGA
The DNA here is from genome assembly GCF_028389875.1 of Rhea pennata. Taxonomy (NCBI): domain Eukaryota; kingdom Metazoa; phylum Chordata; class Aves; order Rheiformes; family Rheidae; genus Rhea; species Rhea pennata. Next base: position 80,943,057 of record NC_084666.1, on the reverse strand, counting down.
TGTCAGTGTCTAATTGTTTACTTTTATTTCCTTGTTTAAAGGCTCATTTTTGAGGAATTCAAAGAGATCTAGATTAGAGGAAGTAGGCTGTTCCTCATCACTTCAACACTTTGTTTTGTTTTTGTCTTACAGCACTGCCTGGGAGGATGAAAGCATTCATTCCCCACCCCCGGTCGCCCTCATCCTTAGATTTATACCATATCTTCTTCTAATAGAAGAAAAGAAAGAAGCGTGGTACCCATCAGCTGTCACTCCTTAACCTCCCCAAACTCAGTCCTTTAACACCACAGAAACCAGCTTTTAGGAACAGTCAGCATTTTGACCATATTCTGATCACAGAAGCCCAAAGCTGAAGCCCAAAGCTGTGCCCCAGGAGTTTGTGCTCTACTTGCAGCATCCAACTGGATTCTACTGACATATATTTGCCTGATGCTAACCTAAAATAATCCCGTCTTAAAAAAAAAAAAAAAAAAAAACCCAGGACCTTACTGCATTTGCAGGCAGGCAGGTTCAGCCTCTCCCTACATTACAGCAGCATGGCTACATTCATAAGTTAGTATAACTTGTAGACATCAACAGTTGGGTACCTGAAAGGGAAAAGTCTCGCTCAAAAGTTTACAGCAAGTCTCCTATTTTGATACTACTCTAAGTTCCCCCTTCCCTTATTGGACTGTCCTTATGAAGTTTACCATCTAAATCACTCTGCTTAAGAGAACAGCATTAAAAAAAAAAAACAGAAAAGTCTCGTGAAAGAACAGCAACCAAACCATGGTGTGCAATACGACGTTAAAAGACTGTTAGCCAAAATACCTTAATAGGCAAAAATCCAAATCAGATCTGCATACATCTGATGTAGTTTAGCTATCTACCAGTGCACACAAGTCATGTTTCATCTTCGGAAATGTGAGACAAAATAGTTTTGTTTGTTACGGATACAAGCATTGACTTTCTTCTAAACAAAGCTAGAACTAAGACCTAGCAATATATATTGCATCCACCTACCCTTTATTAAAAACTACTATTGCTTTACAGCAGTGAGAGAGCATATTTAGTTATTGTAGTATGCAGAGGCCACAGCACAGAAAAGTCAGCATGTCCAACCTGATTTGAAGGAGGAGGGGGGAAAAAAGTCATAAAGAATAGCTTTCTTCTGATCAAAGTACTTTTTGGCTCAGCTCCCCCCAAACGCAAAGCTCCTAAAGGGGCCACAAGAAACTAAAAAAGCCTGGGTTCAGGAGACCAAATTCTGCCAACTCCTTCCACGGTCACTACAGATGCCATCTGCTCCAGCTTCCAAACCCAACCCTTGTCAGGTACTGCTGCACCCCAGCAGCAGCAGCACCAGTGGGAATTCACCCCTTCAGCTGCCACAAACCACGTATCCTATTCCCTGGTGCAGCAGCTGACCCCTGCAGACTTCCAGATGTACAACGAGAGGGGATCGCAGGAAGTGCGGGGCATCTCTAGTGAGATTTGGTGGGCTTTGCAGGTCAGAAACCTGCTCAGACACCACTGGAGATTTCCTACTACCGCCCAGCTGTGTGTTTAAGAATCCAACCCCTCTTGAAACACGGCTGCCTCAGAGGGTAAACTCTGGCCACATTTCACTTGCCCAGATTTTCAACGCATAGCTGCTGATTGTTTCCTGAATGAAACAAAGCTGGCTGGCTTGTTTGTCTGCAGAAAAGGAGCACACGCAAATGCTGTTCTTCTACAAACGGGAGGCAAGTGTCAAACACTCAAAGAGTAGCATAATAAAAAGCAGGTGCTGTAACAAGCTTCTAAACTTGCTGTACGAGCTCTAGCAATGATTTATTTATAACTATAGCTCAGCCCGCTTGGGTTGTTTTCCAGCAAGTGGTTCATCCGTTAGTCTAGCACATGCACTAAATCAAGCAGCTTTTCTTCCTATCACTTCTTTGTTAGTGCCTATTCTTGCACTCTAAAGGGTTGGTCTTGCATGTGGACAGAGGACAGAGAAAAGAGGCACAGACAAAAAGGGGCACACTGCAGGTGATATAGCCGTGATAGGCAGAAGGGGCTGCGAGACATGAAGCAAAGAGAAAGGGCACAAAATATCCTAGAACAACAGCCCCTACGGGCCCTGCAGCACCAAGATTAACAAACCCGACAGCACTATTTATAATACTGAAATATCCTGTCATCACCACAAAACAGTGAAGTTAAAGACCTCTGCACCATACGAACTTTCTGCTGAAGCATTTCAGCTCTTCTCCTTGAGATCAATGGTGCTGAAACACTGCATTTTCCTGAGACATCAGCTCCAGCTCTTTTTGTCACTGCTGTAGTTTTGACATGGAACTGAGGTGTCAAAACTGCACATTCCAGCCTTGCTAAACATCTTCCAGTTTCCTTTGAGAGAAAAAGAGGTGAAAGACTGACCTCATTTAAGTGTCTAACCTGAGAATTAAGCTCTTTTGAGCATCTCATCCCCTAAACCTGACATAACCCCTTGCAGGATTACAGAACCGATGATCTAAAATACGAGTGACATTCTTTTCGCCTAGGTTTAAACATCTGAGCTAGTCACTTTGTAATCACAGCAATAAAATCAGACTGCTCAGTCTCTAATGGTAGTTCACTGATTAGAAAGAGGGATTCAGCAAGTACTTTGGATTATTTAAACATTTACCAGCTGGTGCACATGGATCCCATCTCACATCTTTGCAGTAGGTGCACATCACAGTGCTTCTCCAGCAGCTTGAAGCCATAAGGAGAGGACTTCCACCTCTCAGACCAAAAGAGCTCCCCAGTGCTCAGGTGTAGCCGCCCACAAACAGCGATCTGGCAGAGGCAAAGCCCACACAGAGCACAGAACAGCAGAACAACCTAAGCAGAACTGCCTAACAAGGAGCAGCAGCAACCTCCTGTCAGAAACCTGCTGTCCCAAAGAGAAGATTAGAAAACATAGAGGTCTCTCCCAGAAAGTAATTAGTTTTTAAAATAAGACAACACTTTCTACTTCAGTTTATTTCTAAATTTAAAAGCTGACAAGGATACAAATTTGAAGAGAAGTGTCTGCCAGCCTACTTTGATAAATAGATTGTAGACAATATGACAAGCCTTTTTTAAATTAAGGGACCGACTTTCATCAAGAGAAATTTTGCGGAAATATCCCTCTCAGCAAACGTAATCTGAGCTTTCCCAATAAGCAGAAAGCCATAGTGCCATCCTTCAGGAGAGCGTCTCTTCTGCTCAAAACAATCTTTTTTCCTGCAGTAGTGCTTGGCATAGCTTCACTCCCTTGCTAGGGGGGATTAACATTCAGCTATTATTTGTAAGTTTGGGGCCACGCTCCCTAGACTGCCCTCCTTCGAGCACTGGTTTTGATGCAAACCCATTAGACAATGGGTCAATACTACTCCTGCCTGCTGAGATCTTCCTTAACATCCAGTCTTTGAGACATTAAAGAGTTAAAGAAATACAGCTTATAGCTTTTAACTAGCAGGTGCTTCATAGCCCTGGAATAACTACTTCTCTGCAGCACAAAAAAAAAAAAAAAAAAAGAGCGAAGCTTATGGCAACCCAAGATTTTGAGAGGCATACACCACCTATATGCACTACTTGACTCTCAGGTGTTCAGCAAATACCGTGCTCACCTAGACACCAGGCTGGCAGAAGCTCAGGACCACGAGGGTGGAGAGGCAGACTTGTGGTTCATGCAGGATGTCTTCCGTCTCCTCCCAAAGCACCCGCCCATGCTCCAAGACCACCAGCAGAGCAACAGCAAGAGGAGCTGAAGGATGCAACACTTCAGCCACAAGTGCTAGTCTGCCTTCAGAGGGGTCGACTCGGTCATCCTGACTTTTAGTTTGGATCACAGAGCGCTTTTGGCGAGCGCCAAGTAGGTTCCTTGCAGCTGAGACCACCCCAGGCACACACAGCAGGCTATAGCTACAAGCATCCAAACAAGCAAGCAGCCCACGTCACTGCAAAGTCCTCCAGCACATACCGAGCACGCATTCTCCAGCGTATGTGCCCAGAACTTTGTATTTGCTCCCAACCTCCACCCTTCAACCTATACTACTTGCTACTGTCTGTCACCAAGACATCTCTGGCTTTGATATTCTAACAGCAGAGCCCAAAGAAATAAAAGATAGGGGCAAAGAATACCAAGTTAATTATTAGAAAGATTGTTATTTAAGCCTCTAAGGCATTAGCTTGGCAGTCAGCTCAACTCCCTGCCCAGCCATAAACCTTCCCATAAAATGCCTTAATTGCCAGCCTATAGTTTGTTCTCCTGGGAGAGGCAAGATGCATGTTTGAAATATCCGAACGAAGCTGGGCATCGAACCTTTGTTTCCTATATCCCAAGCACATCACCTAGCCAGTGCACCACTGTTCCACTGTTTGACAGCTTTTGAGCGTAACCTTTTTCCCTGTTGCAAGCAGGACACAGGCAGAGAAACACCTAGACCAGAGATGCTCATCAGGCACAGGTTCAAGATGGCTACTCAGTGGCTGTGCCCAAATGGAATGACGATGGTTCTGGGAATACAGAGGACTTCTGAGGCAAAGGGAATTTGGCCACCTACGGTATTCAGGAGGAGGTTTGTAGCCTGCACACCGATTTAACCAGTGAGGCACTTAAATCCTACTGGCTGCTGGAATCCTGCGAGGACTCCAATCTCCAAGACCCTTTGTGCTCCTGTTCGCTAGGAATGAGGTGGAGAACAGCACTTTTTCTACCTTAGTGTGGCTTGCAAGGACCAACAAATCTAAGCAGCTCTTCTGTGTTACAGTACCAAAGATAGATCACACCATTTTTTCACACAGCGTATCCGCTTTAGGTGACAGTGAGGATCATCATTTTACATCAGCCTCCGCATGAAGATAGACAGGCTAAAGTACACAGAAGTGTACAAACTGGCTCACCACAGGAGCAAGAGATGAATATAACTCTCAAAGTCAAGAACTGACCCATAGGCCAGTCCTGGATAGGAAGTGTCATCCACTCCGCAAAAGCAGCACCGGCATCTTCAAAAGAGTGAAAGAGTCCTTTCAGCAGGAGAAACTAAAAGCATATCCCCTGAATAGCTCAAAGGTAAACTCATTCTGGAGGGGAAAATGGAACGATTGAAAGGAAACCCTAGAGAACTACAAGTCGCCAGGTATAAAAGCTAGGATCCTCTACCAAGAGCTTTAAGGAAAGCAAATTCGAGATGTAGGGCATGCAGGACAACACAGTCTCTCATGAGGAAAGAGTCTACAGAAACTCTGGTGCATACAAAGAGAGCTTGTAGATCAACGAAATTACATCAAGGCTGATTCTCTTTCATTTCTTCACCTATCATTTCCATAGGGATTCATAACTCAGATCTAGTTTGTAAACCATGTTTCATTTGGGATGTTTTAAATTCTTTTATTCCTAGTTTCACCTTCACCTATTTTGAACCAAAGAATTTTCAGATATCTGACCAGCACCTAGCAGGATGTAATGATCCTTAAAACTAGGAATTAGTGCAACAGCTGCACACATCTGCACGCCGCCCCAAAGCGCGGACACAGTAGCTGGCTGTGCCAACACAGAAGCCGCATAGACCAATTTGGTGCTGACAGGAGAGGAAGGATTGCCTTCCAGCAACCAGAGATGGACAGAAAAGCCCTCTGGTAGAGCAATCTGGGCATATCTGAACCCCAGTAAATGCTTTGCGACATGTACACAACATTACCGGAAGAAAAAGCCATTGGGTTTCCACAGTTGTCGCTTGGAAAAAATCAATTTGCAACTTGCAAGCCTCAGCTCCACAGCTGCAGTCCTGCAGCACGAGAGTCTGTTTCTAGCAAGTTTGCTACAAAATTTTAGCAAGAGTCTTAACTTCTCTCGCTGTGGGCTCAGACTCACAAACAAGTTACTAGGGGCCAACAAGCTGCTGCATGTCCGATGAAGTACGCTTAGCCTTCTTTCATCAAGCTGCTCCGAATGCTCCTGAATTTGCGGAGGCACTTCTGGGCAATCACGTCATAACTCATTGATACCCTCAGCACTTCACTCTAGCACTTCAGTCCCTGAAAATTCAATCCAGCTATAATGTTGAGCCCAAACTTCCATAACACCAGTTACCTGTGTGCTCTTTCTGGTTAAAAACTATACTGAACATTCAATGTCCCAAAACTGATCTTCAAACTAAGTTGCTTCCCTCTGGCATTCACAAATATTCTCGAAACTTCACAGCATCTGCCACTGTGCAATCACATCTTAACAGAACCATCAGCTCCGAAGCATCCTCTCCCAGCGAGAGCTGATTAATATCCACACAGAAGGTGCGGCAGATTACTTGCAGGGAAAAGCAATATATATCATTATTTTTAACTTCTTTAAATACAATTCAACAGCAAGAACTGAAAAGCAGCCTGCTACTGCTGCTGCACAGTCAGGTGTTTGAGAAAAGAATGGTGATATCCTAGTTTGTGCGCTGTTTTGTCCTACAGGATGTTCACACACACACACCTTTTTACCTTCACGCTCTCCTCTACACACATTACAAAATCAGGCTCTTGAATCAAACGGTATTATGCTCCACAATCAGGTAGCAACAATTGCAAACGACGAATAAAAGGAGTAAGTTATGAAAGCACATACAAGTTAATACACGCAAATCCTTGTGAACTTCAAGTATTTTAAAAGTCTCAGCAGTCACATGCTTGCACACAAAAAGGCCATAATCCAGTCCCTCATGCCCTGGAGAACTTGCATCTCCCTTTTCTTCTGGGAGGACCAATAAGTTACTTTTGTATTAAGTGGTGAGTTCAAATCAGCAGGCTCAGATACCTATTGCATGAATTGTGTCAACACATTAGGAATGTTACATTTGCATGAACGTTGTCACAGAGGTTTGATGGTTGTAACTGAGACATGTTTCCTCTGATTATATTTTAACAAGATTTATGAATAAATAGCACAGCAAGAAGTCTGCAGCATCTGGGTGAGACTGGCTCAGAGTCATTATGACAGCATTTACTTTATCAGAGTCAGTGGAATACTTTTATCTCTGGTTACATGACAAGCAGCAAGAATTCAATCTGTCTGGTGCGTAGGCTGATTTCTATACCTTTAGTCTGCATAGTTAACAGTCGTTGAGCTTGAACTGTTTGAAACTGTTTTCCTCTATAACAGAGCATTAAATCTTCTTCCTCCCCACTAAGTTTAACCATTTGTTTTGCTTTTCATGAAGATGCATGTTTTTAGGGAAGCTAAACCCTACCACACTTTTAAAACTGATCTGCAGACAGACGCCTTCAGTCATAGATCAAGTGACAATTGATATAATGAGGAAAGATTTTACTGAAAGCAGTAATTAGAAACAGAGAAATCCAAATTAAAAGCACATTAAGCGAACTCTGCCCAGTTCTCCGTATCTCTTTAATAGCAAAACCCTGTATAGAGAGAGAGGGGGGAAAAAAAAAGACCAAACAGACCAACTGAAGTCTGAAGTCTCCTTAATTACTGAGAAGGAAACATAGTCCAGCATCATCATACAACATGGATATATACTATTCAGTTGTTCACAGATACATACCTTTTTGACAACACTTAGTTCTACTATCGGCATGTTAACTTGTCATGTTTAGCTAGCATGTATGATGGTAAAACTCTTTGCAGTGAGTGCCCAGAAACAGAGTTACATTAGCTAGAGCTATCAAACTTGAACAGTACTTGCCATTTGTTGTCCATGGGCTCCGAGCAGCCTTGTATTTTTATAATTAAAAAGAAAAAAGAATATCAAATACACTCCCCATTCTCTTCCTGTTATACCCTGAGGATTTAAATTTTTAGTTGAAACTACAGAAGTCCAATCCAAAGAGTGAGAAACTGCTGTATGCTGGTGCACAAAAGGTCAATGACCAGCTCATGACTTGTGAACTCTGCTGGGAAAACACACACAGCGTAAAATCCTTCTTTAGATTTTTTTTGCACACAGTCTGCAGCATCTTAGTATGAGGCTTCCAAATAACTCAGCACATAGCATCACATAGTCACTAGAACTAGAAACCTCTATACAGTTATTGCTCTCATGAGCACACAAGCTTTTCCCAGGTTAAAAGGCTAAATTATAGTTACAACAAAATGAACTGTATCAGTGTTTAAGCATTCAAACCAATAACTCAATCATCTAATGAAATTTTTTTGCTGAGACACCCTGGGGCAGGGGGAAGGGACAGGGGGCCGCTTACTGTGTTCTTGTTCCTACCACAGCTATGGTTTTATATTATAAACAATACACCAGCTGTATTTAGTGGCAATATTTTTATTAATTATTGTTCAGGGAACTCATTTAATTCTGAAAGAACAGATGTTGTTCCATTAAAGTAAACCACAGCATCTCTTTTGAGGGAATAAATGATGTTTACTAACCCTGAGACAGTGGTTTTGTGAGAACATTTATGTCTTTATTACTTTATTGGTACAAAAATAAGTCTTATATCAATGCAATCTAATTAAGAAATATTACTGCACAGTAAAATGTAGAGTTCATTTTTTTGTGCATATTTCTTCAATTAAGTTGAAGAACCACATTATAGAGTTAGTACGACAATAATAGGGATCTTCCCACAAGAAGTTAGGCACATTTTTTGTTGTTATTATTTTTAGACCAGGAAAGAGCCCCTTAATTCAGAGAGGTATTGCTTACATTTGCCAACACATACTCATATCTCAAACATTCACACAGCCAGTCTTGACTGTCCTTAAATAAAAACAAAAAAATCCACCTACAATGCAAGAAATTTCTACATACATCACATAACACATGTTAAAAGCTTTCAGTCACATGTTCATCACAAAAGCCAAGGAACAAAAAGACTGAGATGACAGATAAAATACACTGGCACAAGCTGTCACCGCATCCTGCATGGCAGGAGCCTCGGCAAAGCTTCCGTTACATCTCAGAACTCAACTGCTAAGCTAAATCCAAATCCTGACAGTCTACTTCATTCCAGAGATACCAATGGGTTCACGCACTTCTCTTCGCACTGTTGTGGGTACTGAACATCCCGCTCAGGCACCCACACAAATCTTTCCACTTCCCACCCATACCCAGGGATAACTTCCACAGCTGCCACAATCGGATGGGGAAGAACCATCCATTACAAACCCTACCTCCAAAGGGTGCTGCTGCAAGGGCTCAAGGGCTCTCAGATCAGATTCTCTCGATCCAAGTCTCTGCAGGTCAGCAAAGACCTAGAGCCCCAACCTGGAAAGCAGCCATTCTAGCTCACAACCATTAAGGAAGGGCAGTCCAAGCCATCTACTATCTCCTAGCAGAAGCAGCTTATTAACTCTGTCCTCACAGTACAGAAGGGACTCCCTTTGACACGACAGGAGTTGATAAATCAGAAAGCCCCCCCCCAACACCACCACCCCAGCAGACCTGTTCACCTGGTGTTGACCACTCTCGCAACTTAGCCACATCAGGATTCACAACAGCTCCATTCCTGCAAACTCAAAATACATACAGCAGTACTTCTGCAGGTTCTTGCGGCCACTGTTCTACGCCCAAAGGAACCGACCTTTTTGTCAAGCACCTCTAAACAAGACACGTGGCCATTCTACTGTGAGAGAAGCAAAGTTTAGAAGTGGTGAAAGAAAAACAGGAGAGGGCAGGAGGAAGCTACCAGATGCTGACTGAGGCCTCCTGCATATATGCAGAAGTACAAGCATAAGTCACACCAGTCTGGAGTACCACAGTCCACAAACACATACCAGACCTGCATCCTCTGTTCAGTCACAGGGAAGCCATATAATTAAGATGGATTGCCGGAATACTGTGGCTTTCCACAGAGCCCTGTACAACTGCGCAAAAACAGCCGGAAACTACTGACAGTGACAATCGCTAACACTCAACACAAGTCACCTCTGAAATGCAGCCACGCACCAATGTTTTCCCCAAACCCGTAATTTATTTATTCCACATCCACTTCAGACTGCTGTCTGAATTGCCTGGAGCTAAAAACCACCACAGATGTGACTCACATTAGTCAGTGCAGTATAAGCCTCCGAAACTCCAAGCCAATCTAGGGTTTGGATTACAAAAAGCTTGGCAGAGAACACGCAAAATGAGCACAAACGGGAACCTCAGCTGTGTCCCCCGTGGTCACACATAGGACCAGCTGCCCATGCACTGCACCAGCTCTTCAAAGCACCTCCTGCACACTTGACTAAAGAGGTTTCTGAGCCAGCCTGTACTTCTGTGTGCTTAGGAGACCACTTTGATGCAGCAACACCAGCACAGTATCTCAACGGCAGACATCTCTATTACTTCCCATACTTCTTACCCCTGCACACATCACCTCTTCAGCTTCTGCGCTCCAAAATTGTAAGGAAAAAATAATAAAAAAAGACTTCAAGAATGCTTCTTGCTGGACTTTCATAAGTAGGTTCAGCCACACACAGCTTATTTTCTGCTCAGACATTTTGCTATGCACGCATGCTCTGCACAAAGCTCAGCAAGCTCACTAGAACTCAGAGCAGGAGCAAATCCTTTGGGAAAGGTACAAGCATGAAACCAGTTAAAGCGTTATGAAGATTAACCCTCTGCTTCCAAAGCAGCCTAGGCTGATCCACTTGCTGCCAGTTCTGCTTTTCTCTTCACCCGCTTCTGCTTGCTAGGCTGGCCCAAAACAAGTTCCTGTACTGGTAAGGGAGAAGGTATTTTTCTCCTGGCCATGCATAGCTTTCCCCCCAGGCACACTCCCTTCCGATCAGCATTGGTGGCCACAGAATCCATCCCTCAAACTTACATACTAACTTTGCGATACTCTTCCCAGGCTCAACTCTCTGGTTTCTTCTGCTAGAATCATTCTCACATATCACTGGCTAAAATCCTATTTTCTCCTGGCTTCTCAGAGTAAAGTGAGGATAAGAGTCCCTTTTGAAATCTAGCTCCTCAGCTTTTATACTGCTATCAGTAGAGTTACAGGATAAACAATTGTGCTACAAAACTCTCTCCTGAAGCTCCTCTAGAAGTAACCAGCAACCTAGATTTGCTATTCTAGGTTATTCCATTAAAGACCATTGGCCTATTCTCAAGAGCACCTACAGCTCCCTTCATGCTCCTCAGGGCAGAAAAGATCCCCTTAAAGACTTCAGGGGACCTTCTCTTCCTTCAGCTCCTCTAAAACCTCACAGGCCAACAGAAAGCAGCTGGAAATTCAGGTATCAGTGACATCTTTACTGAAGAACACTTCTCTTGCCTTTCATATGTTGATCCTTCTCTCTCTCTCCCTGCAAACAATTACTCCATGTTAGCAGAGCAACCTACCTCAGGTATCAATTGTCCTCTCACCTTTTTTTTTTTTTCCCTTAAGAGCAGGAATCAAATTCTCAAAGCAAGGACAGTAGCTCTGCTTCAGGGTAGAAGCTTCAGATGCTGAAGCTTAGATAAGATCTGTCAGGAGTGCTCAAGAGGTTTCCTTTTCAAGGCTTTCCTTGAGAAATGTAGTATCGCTCCCTGACACAGGTTATGAAGCTAAAAGGAGTGGCTCTAGACAGGTTAAGCACAGAAATCCAACCAGAGAAACACAAAGCTGAAAGCAGGAAGGCCAGTTACTTGCCTAAGGCCACTCAGGTAAAAGGAAATGTCCTAGTCCCTCTTCCCTCAGTACCCTGGAAGCAAGAAGCAAATCAAATAAGCTGACAAAGCTGCACAAGGCATCTGCACTGCAGCGTAAGTCCAACCGCAAAACACACACACTAAATACACTGGCTACAGCACTGGTTGGGCTGATGGCTTCCTTTTACTGTTCTTTTTTGTGGTAGGAAGTTGAATATCTTAGGCTTGAGCTGCAGATTGACTCTCTGCTGCAAACTTGGCTGTACTAGACTCGAAACAGCTCTAATCTGCCTAGGTCTCACATGCAACAGGTATCCAATGCTAGGTATAGAAGCAAAGCTTGGTCATTCTCACATCAATTAACACCTGCAGCATTTGACTGCAAAATTGCTTTAGACAAGCCTAGCACCTAAACCCATAGAAGTGGGTGAGCTGTTAACACACAGATTGCTCTAATAGTTTTAAATCTTCGTGCAAAGTAATTTAAAGAATATTGTGCTTCCAAATGTTAAGACACCTCATCCATTCCTTACTACTCCGTGTCACTTCCTTGGTGTCAAGTACCAGCTGTGTTAAGACACTAATACTTCCTAAGGTGAATAGAGAAAACTCAATTTCAAACCAACATAAACCAAGAGTGGCTATTCCTCATCATTACTGCAAACACTAATGGCAGAGTACCAAGTGACCTTCCTGTTTCTCCCTTTCACCTCTTATCAGAGGGATTAATTGTTCCGTCTCCTCCACCCCTGCAGAACTTCTGCAATTTGCCATCATCTTGGAAGCAGGCATCCCGTATGGAATACGGGGAGCGGCTGGAGCCAATATAGTACGTCCGTCAAAGTCATTTGTATAATCGTAACTACTATTTTCAAAACCGGATATTGAGGCGGGTTGAGTTTTCTGGTTGATTTTCAGATTCTAGGTATCACAAGCAGTGACTTCATTCTGCTTCAAAGGTTTCACTAGTGCACCTACAGAACTAATACTAGTCATATCCTGAATCATTTGCAGTCTAAGGTTTTTGAGGGCCTTGACTATAAATATTATTACCATGGACAAATTTATTACTCACACATAAGCAGACATTCTGAAGCACTGTGGAAAACAGCATTAAAATCCTATCAGTATAATACACTACTTACTAAGCCCACTTAGCTGGCTACTTCAGAAGTTCTTCTTTCAATAGCTGCACTACTCATGGATTCACTTCTTGCACTGACCTGCAATTTTAAACACTTCTACAAGTGATTTCACAGGTGAAGGAAAACTGATTCTTTGAACTGAGAATAGGACAAGAGGGAAGAATCCAAGCCAGAGTACATTCCAGAGACTCCATTCCAATAACCTCCCTATGGGGAAACAGATCTAGCACAGGCTCCAGTGAATAACAGCGGACTTGCTCGATTACCCAGCACTAGATGGAACTGTTCTGAGCCAAGGCAAAAAAAAAAAAAGTACTGTTTTCCAATGGAAAGAAAACCCCATTGCTAGGGAGTTAAGCTAGATGTGCCTTTGGAGTTCCTGGCAGAATGAATCTGCCAGACAACATTGTCAAATATTTAAAATACTTAAAATTTAAAGTGTCCTAGAACGTTGTTTGAATAACAACAAATACTTTGATTAAAAGCAGCATTATGTTCAGAGATGCATAATAGTGTCACTCTGACCCTAGGTACAGTTCTGAAAACACCGTATCAGAAGTTCTGTTACGTGTTTAAGAATAACAGGGGTGGGTAGAGAAAGAAAAATGACACATACACACACCGCAATCCCCACAGTAAAAGCTGTGTGATTTTGGATCAGATCTCTTCATGAAATGCATCATGCTACAAGTACTTCTGCACAGCTATCAACAAAAGCATTCATCAACCCCTACAAACTGTCAGAATGGGCAGATGATCCTAAGGCAAAATAAAAGTTTAGGAGGCTTATTCTGCTGTTTTTCACTATTCATCCTGACAGGCCATCGTTAAAACTGCAAGGCCAGATACAGATTTCTATTATAGGTGTGTTAAAGTAGATATGTACTTGGGGCAGGGGCGAACCACATGAGTGGCCCAGAAAGACTTCAGATGTGGAAAGATCACCACTTGGAGCAGCACACTGCTCTACAATATTCCCAGCTCTACCCACAAGAAGCCACAGAAGTCATTCTCGCAGCTTTCCAGTGAAGTGAGTATTAGCATGCAATACGTACACCATCTTAAGCTCATTTTTTGGCTTTTGCTTTGTGGTTTCACAGTTTCTACACACCAAAAAACATGCAGTGCGCATCTCTCCAGGGAGAATTCATTTTGTGCAGTGTTTTAAGCAAAACACTAAGCAGGAGGAACACCACACCAGGGAGAAGAAACAGCCTCGGGGACCAAGGATGCAGGTCACCTTGTGGGAATGATTTGCTTGTATGATGGACACAAGGACAATTTAAAGGTTGGATATTACCACCCCAGAACAAGCCACGAACAAAACCCAGCCAGCTGGCATGTTTTTTCAGGTACAAAGTCACCATGGAGCTACAGCTACTCTGGGCTAGTGTTTCTGACTCCAGCTTGTTCTTACCACCAAGATCAAGCATCGAAGACCTCCAGAAATACCTTCTCTCATTGAAAATCCCTGGGAGAATGCTCTTCAGGGTCCTCCCAGTGGTTTCCCCTCTGTTCTTTGTTCCTTAGATACCTGTTTGAAAGAAAAGCGTCTGGCCTCCTCAGAGAAAAGTGATAAAGTCTCTCTCTAGTTGAGACAAGAAGGGAAGCACACCACAAACATTCCTTATAAAATGAACCAAAAAGCAAACCAAATCAAACAAGTACAATATCACTACACCTTACTGCAGCTGCAGACTTTCCCTAATATCCCAAGTCACTGCAAGCCTAAGACTTATCCACTTTTTCCTGTTCTTAGTAGAAACATTCTCCTGATTTCCTCATCATGGGCTGCAGCTGTTTCTCTACAAGGTTCTCCCTTTGAACACAGTTATCTTGCACTATCTTGGTGCTTACCAACCCCAGCCAACTGACTCCTTTTGGAGGATGAAAAGATAGACAAAACAGGAATAGACAAAGTAGCCAGCCATTTTGAAAGGCCCTAATCTTAGAAAGGCTGCACATGCCAAATGTTAAAGACAAAGGGTAAAGGTCCTGGCTAAGCCTGCAAGATGAAAGGGGAGGCAAAGTAAAACAGGAGGTTAAGGTCTTCGGAAGAGTACATCAAACCTCTCTGTTCGCAGCCAAGTCTTCCGTTCATCGAGCTACACTCCCAGGAAAGGCTCGATGTCCCTCCTCAAGCATTAAGCTCCAGATGACAAACGGGCATAAAATCATGCGTGCTTCCAGCACACACCTTCTACACATTTCCATCTGGACTGTTGCCCTGCTCATGAACATCTCAGTTCCCTCAGTGCCACAGAACAAATGGTGAATAAAGAGGCAAAAGCACTTGCTTTCACATCTTGCATTTTCCTATTCCTTAGGGACAGGAGGGTAAACAAACATTAATCTCTTTGCTTCTGTATTTTTAGAATATTGCTGTAGAAGACAAGACCTGGGGAGTGGAAAAAAAGAGAATGTAAACAAAAAAAACAAATAGAAACAAATAGAGTCAAGGTTATGTACTGAAAAGACAAGGGTGAGGAAAGGAAGAGACATTTCAAAGAGTAACAGCACCCTCGTGTTCTTGATAAAAGATGCTAAGCAAGAGGCAGCAGACACCCCTGACAGCTTCTCCCACAGAAACGCTCGTACCAGCAAAACTTGGTCGACTTAACTCAGATGACAAACTCTGCCAGCCCATCTCTCCTAATGTTTTCCTTGAAAGTTTGGGGTGAAAGCCGGGACCAGGAGAAGAAACTGGGCATAATTCATAATACCACAGAGGATCCACACCTCCATTAGCTACACAGAGACCAAGCAGTATAGTCAACTAACTGTGCTGGTTAAAATGAGTGACTAAAATTAGAGATGCTGTCAGACCCTCTAATGAAATCATGCACCGCATTAGTGAAGAAACAGGATGAAAGAAATACAATCATTTGCCTTCATTCCAGTCACCTCTGTTCAAAGCTGTCAGAAGGGCTAAAGTGTGATCAGCAGACAGAATATGAAAGGTTTCTGTGCAGCAGTTCCAGCCCACACAAGGGAAACACTAGGAAGGCTGTAGTCTCTTTCACAGAAGATCTGTAACAACAGATTAGACATGCATCCTTCAGGAATGAGAAAGGAATCGCTCATCCTGTCTTAGACAGGACATTGGTCTAAGCGACCTTCTGACAACACTGTCATCCTCAAGCCTCCCTCTGCAAGGCTTGAGCATTTTTTCAAACTTTTCAAACTACAAATTCAAAACACAGAAGAGTCCATTCAGAACAAGCAATCAGCTCTCTTGCGCAGCATTGACCAACAGTGGCTCTCCAGGTGCCTTACACAAAAGGCCAGCATGAGCTGAGCATCTCCATTCAGCAAAAGAGATAGGTGTTATTCACACAGCTTCACAAAAAGCAAAGCATGAGAAGAGCCCCAAGCACCAACATGAATGTATGTTTTGACAGCCTTTTTAAGCCAGAAGTTGTATCAATGCTGGCCCACAGACATGTCTTACACCTATCTTGGTTTGGGGGGAAAGGGGAGGGGGGCATCCAGCCTCCAACCTCAACCAGCACCGGAGTCAAGACTCATAGAAAGAGAGGGACTTTATGATGGCAATATTCTTGCACTGTGGAGGAGAGGAAAAAATACTAAAGCTAGCTGATTCCTCCTCACACAAACATGCACTTGCCGCTCGTAGGGTTGGGATTGCACTCAACTCAGCGGTTAAAGGCTAAGATCTTTCTTAACCCACTGAGGCATCAGCCCCTCCGTCCCCACACCAGTATTTATTACTGTGTTTCCTACAATAGCTTTCCCCATCCCTCATTAAAATGAGGCTTTTCATACGCACTGTTTTCAAAGAGCTCCTCCTTTGTGCTTTGTTTGTAAATTTACTGATACCAATGCATTTCCTTCTAAGGAGCTCATGAATAAAATATGAAGATTATAGGTTCAGAAGTCTTTGATGTATTTTCAAGCATTAGGAACTCAATCAGTTCTGTAGAATTATCCCTTTGATGTTTCAATTGGGCATTTTCTTCCTCAGAAAAGAAGAACAGCTCCTGTCCTTTCAAAAGACGACTTTCTTAAAGGTGCACAATTTATTTTGGTTTTATTGATAATAATTTTAAAGTCAAAGGCCAGCAAAGGGATCAGGAAAGAAGTTATAACTATTAAGAAGTTAGCTTTAAGCTAATTGTAACTATTAAGAAAGGCTAGCTTTGGGATAAACACGGATTTACGAAGCCACAAGGACCTTTTGGCTTGTCTCGTTACCAGTAGTTAACATCAATGCTGCAACTGCACCTTCAACCTGGAATGACGCAAGGTAAAAACTCACCTCTTACTATTCCAAAACATGGCAGCAGTCATTCCAGGGAAGGGCTAGACCTCCGAACTTAAGAGCAATTTAAATGAGTCAGTAGCTGCAAGTGATTTCGGAAAGACACTCCTCCTTCCCCACCCGAAAAAAAGCAGCCACCTACATTTTGCCCTGCTCCTGCTAATATTGCCTTTCAAACTCACTTAGTGCTCATAACACGTTACGCTGCTTCTTAGTTTGGCTAGCTTTCCTGCAGAGCCTGAGCTGCTCCTGCAGCTTTCATTAGTCCTCCTTGAGGAAGCCTGTTAGTGCCTTGCGGTGACATTCATCATAAGGTACTGCGGAGCTCAGAGAATACTTCACCCAAAGGGCTCCTGTGCAGCCATCCTGAGAGCAGCAATAAAATCAGTTTGCTTTAATTCCCTTTCTGCAGACCTCCTTGTCTGTCAGGCTTTCTTAGGGAACACTTCTGTTAGCAGGTAAGGCTTTCTCACATGAAAGCATCATCTCTTATTCTCTCCACTAATTGCTTATTTCAAGCTATATCCTAAAGCAGCAACTTGCAGGTTTTCCGAATTGTGGTTCTCTGCAATACGAGACAACTACAGCACATTGTATGTGAGCCTAAACTAGCATTAAAATAGTTAGTAGTAGGCTGGCCAGACTACTTTCGGCTCAACACGAGCTACAAAATTGGCTACAAAACCATTCATCTCTTCTGGAGTCTGAAGAGGCTTCAGCCTGACTACCACCGGCAGCCAAATGAGGCAGCTTTGAGCCTGCAATACAAGTTCCTTTGAACCCTCCTGCGGCCAAAGCAGCTGAGGACTTTCAAGGGAGAACAAGAGAAAGATCAAATCTCAGAGGCCACATATCTATAGGATGCTCTGACTCCCCATATCAAAACAGCCGGGTGCTCGTTTGCCTCCTCCTGCAGGGACAACCTCTACCATGATTCCAAAGCTTAGCTCTGCTTTCACGCTCCCAGTTGGTAGCAAGATACATTACCTGCTCTTTGACCATAACAACATGAATTTAGGGGGGTTTCCTTCTAATCATCTTCTCAACAAGGAAGCATTTGTAAAGCTAGAGCCTCCTAACCACATATGCGCACGATCAACAATCCCTTGCATCTCATGAAAGGTCAACTTCTCTCCACCCAAATCCCATTTCAAGTATAGTGCCTAACCAAAAAAAAAAAAAAAAAAAAAAAGAAGTCCAGAAAAAGACCCATAAGACTCTCCGGAGCCAATAGGCTCTGGTCTGCTTAAGGCACACCAAAGAAGGTCACACTACCAAGAACAAAGAGGTGCTTAGGTCTTAAGCCAACATTGTATGCTATTAAACTTCATCCCTTGCTCAGGCAAATAGAAATCTGAAATAAAGCAAACCTTTAAGTCCACTAAAGCAGCCCAGGTTTACTTAACATTAAATATAGAACTTTTTAGCCTCCCTGGCAAGAGACAGTCTACTATAGCTTAAAAGGCATTCATACCATTTGTAACAGGCTGTAGGTGTGAAAAATCATGAGGGAGATCATCAGCTCTGCAGTCAACTAATACATTTGAATAAACAGTTCGATTAGAAAGGAGGATCATGTATTCTTGACCTGTTTTTGCTTCCCTAGTGACTCCAGGTGCCAAATTACACTGTGCAAACGGCACCCAATTTACTCTTGCACGTGACTGAAGCGAGGTTTAGAAAAGTACTTTTCATGTGAGAAGCTTAACAGCTCTCATTTTCTGTACTTTTTATCAGCAGTTAAGTGGATGAAGATTACTTTAAATACTTGATATTAGGCAAAAAGTAAATAAAACTAAAAAGACTGTCAAAAGATTGTTTTGATATATTTTAACCACTGAAATAGTCCAGATATGTTGGTAATGAGCATTTAAAACAATTTTCCTAACTCTATGGGTCAGTTTAAAGGAGTATATACATATAAAAAAATTTCTCTTCAGGCATAAGTGCATTTAAAATAGTTATAACAACTTTTACATATTGCAGTTATTTTACATACATTTAGCTGAAAATAGTATTCAAAACACTGTCAGCTGAATCCCAAAAAGCACAGCCCTGTTGCTGTGGCAACACATTGTTCATAGTTTGCCCGTCTGAGGCAAAAAACCTCTAAACATATTGAATGTTTTCACTATACTGAAGTCCAGCATTTAGATTGTTCCACCATGTCCCAGCTGAAAGCTAGGAGATTTTACTTCCACCTAGAGGAGTCCGGTCATTGAAGAACCAGAGGCTTACTTAACATCCTCATTGAGAGCAAAAGGCTTTCCCAACGTTAAAAGGAAGGATCGCTTAAAGCTCTGTGGAGCAGCACAACTAACCGAAAGGAGTAGGTTTTGCCTTCTCCATTCACCTTGCGACAGGTAGAAGGCAGAAAGAGGCATTGCTCTTGCTCTTAGGAGCGGGAGGCATTCTGCTCATGGAAGACAAACTGTGAACTTCATTCTCATTTCAGCTGTACCGATGTACCCCACCGACTTCTGTGTACACCCAAGCAAGTGAGCCTTGGGCACCCTCTCTGCTCTGCAGCAGAATACCCCACCATCAGCTGTGACCTCTAGAGCAGCTACTTCCTTTCTCCCAGGGCAGAACTCCGGGGTGACAAGGGGCCAAAGCAGCAAGAGTCATCTCCTTTAAAGGAGCGAAGCTCTTTGTCTAGTACTAGCACAACCAGTCAGCACATAGATTCTCAAAACCAGATGCTGGTAATTGCTTGCTTCCTGGAAAACTTAAGTATTCTCAATGGCATCATCTCCTCTGTAAAGCTTATGACAATAGTTCCTGTGCTAGTCACTAGAAAACTAGTTGGTCTTTATGAAAAGACTTCCATTTATCTTTTGATTCACATTGGAATTGGATGACAAAGGCTTCTATCTGCAATGTAAATCTTATTCTCTCGCAAACACCAGAACTGGCAGGTCTCCCAGATAGCGCTCTAAGAAAATGTCAGTTGGTCAACGGTACTTCAGCAGAGTTAATCAGCACTCCAGAACACCCCTGTCCTATTTCCTTCTTTATTCATTTACAGAATTTCCTTCTCAAACTTTTGAATTCATCTCAAAAATCTAAAAGTCTTGCTCCCCGTTCCACCAAAATATAAGAAATAGTTTGGAAATGAGTAGTCCACAATGAGCATGAGGTGCACTAGAGACTGATGTGAATAAAGTGACCAGCAAAAGCCTTCTCTGTTCTGTTTAGATTCTTATCCCATGCCTATCCCAAGAAAGATGGTGAATAGCAAATGCTGCCACATCTCCAAAACTCGAGGCTGAAACCTCTTATTACTCGCAAACACAGGCCTTCCCCCCAGAGGGCCAGACTAGGCTGGTGTAGAGGAACAGGGCTACCGAATCAGATAAGCAGTCCCTGTGATGACAGCCACCCTCCACAGGCACAACCATGTGCTGCTCACAACAGGCAATGGGCAGAAGACTCAGACAGGGGAAGGATGGGATTTTCAGTTAAGCCATAGGGATCATTAGAATACTGTAAAGCCCCAAGGCTACACTCAAATACCAGGTAAGATCTAGAAACCTGGGGAGCACAGGACACAGCCTTGGACTCCAAAGAGCTTGGAGATGGCCCGAGCAAGATCCAGCCTGAAAACAGGTGCCCCGCACAAGCACGCAGCCCTGCATACACCAAGTAGCACTACTGATGAGCACCACGGCCCCACTGAAACAGTTTCTGTTCAGTCAGGTGATGCTATGGACTCTACTCCACCAGCAATGTCAGTATGCTCTGGGTGATGTTATGCATGGTCAGGCACAGTATTTCCTCCATTCTTCTTAGCATCTGGAACATGTCAAGGCCTCTGTTCCAAGATCCAGCTCTACAGGAATCTGCAGTTATACTTTTAAGCAACCGAGTTAGAACCCTAGGATCAAGTCCTGCCCTGCATTAAGCCCATCCAGACGGCAGGTGATACTCTAATGCTGTCCTTTCCTCCTCCTTTACATCACTCCAGCAATCTGCCAGTATGCTTTCTTGATGGCTTTCTAAAGCAGAAGAGATTAAATATAGACATGCATATGCAAAGCATTTTAAAATAACAGGCCCTCAGAAAGAGACAAACTGTGCACCATCACTGCAGGACATTTGGTTGTGTGTGAAATTGTGCTATTTTTTAAAAAAGCATTTCTGCTTTCCTCAGATCTACAGATGTGGAGTGCCATTTGCAAGAACTTAAACTCATGGTCCAAAGGGGTGAGGAGAAGCAAAAACCCACCACAGAACAAGAACTGTCCATCTGTTTTCCAGGTGAACAACATTACTGGGATGGGTTTCTGCTCAGAACTCAAATCCTTCCTGCATTTCACACCCTAAGTGAAGGATGAGGATGCCAGCCCAAACTCATCTTCAGGTTCATCTATGCTGGATGTTTACATAGGGATGCACAAAAGCGTAAGGCGCTTGTTGGAGCACGCAGCTAAGTCAAGCTGTCCATACAGGCATAGGTTTGACAGCTCTGGGAGCCATCTTTTCAGTAAGAGTGACTATACAGGGTTAGGTCAAAGAGCCATCCTGTCTCTGAAACAGGTCAAAACCAAATGCTTAAAGGAAAGCCTAAGAGAAGGGCATACTATCCCAGAAGACTTTCTGCAAGCACCCATCAGTTAACTGTTCATAAACTCCCAATTCAGAGATAGCTTTTTTAATAGCCCTTTAGAAGCTTCTCTTTCACCAAATTACCCCGGGAATCCATGTAAACTTTTATTATCTGCAAAAACCTGAGCTTAACTTCATATAAAAAGTCGCCCCCACTTATTTCTAAAAGTAGACTTTCACTTCTCCAGTTCCCAAAACATTAGAATTGGTTACACCTGCAAGGTATACACTCAAATAGCAACACAGACCTAATATTAAAAAAAAGGCAAAAATTTGTACCTATGTTATTTACAGTAAACATAGATGAAAATTTGGGCATAGGGAAGCAAGAGGTGAGGAAAAGGAACCTCACCAAATCATTTTTATTTTGCTTCTACAAACTGCATCTTTAATGTACAAAAGCCTGCTTTTGCAACTCTCTACCCTGCCTTCAATTCAAGAACTAAGGTCTAAAATGCATGAATGGTGCAGAAGTGCAGGGAGCAGAGGCTGAAACTCCTCCCGGACAGTGAACTCAGCTACCGAGCTCTCCCTCAACAGAAATACCAGCTGGTGCCTTTCAGTCAAGCTGCAGTCCCATGCTAAGGACTGGCACCTGGTAGGTGAGATTTTGGATCCCTCAAGCTGAAAGGACAGTTCTCACAGTGAGAGTGCTCCACGACTGGCTGTATTAAAGGTGCCTCCCTGGACAACTGAGGCAGGGTGCAGCCTGCAGGATGCTACGACTTGCCCCCGGCCGGATCTGTTCTGGAACGCTTATTGCCAGCTTCCCACAGAGCCACCAGAAATCTCCCACAGAGATTTCAGATGCACTTGTAACCAGTTCTGTTTGGGGAGGGAGGGGGAAGGTGATCAATAAACCAAACCCCAGAGGCAATGCCCTGGGCTTGTTTAAGGAGCTGTAGTCCAAACATCATCTCCTTCTTGATGCTGAACAGAGGATTCCTGCATCTCAGAACACTGCCTGGGGTGCAGGTGGTTTGTTTTAAACTCCAGAAAAGAAAGTAGAGTCTAACTTCACCTACTGTCAGTAAAAGTAAGGGCTGGTACCTTTGATTTAAGGAGACCATTTCTTGCTCACTTCATCCAAGTACAGCATAGGAATCTCCCTGCAAGGAGCGCTCCAGCTGGAATAACGTACCTGCCTTGCAGCCTTGACCCCAGCTTCTGAGGAGCCGGGTCTCATGTGCTCACTCCATAGCTCTGGGTAAATCTAAAATGAGATTAGGGGTTTGGAGGGCTTTGCTTCCTACACAAAGCATCCAACTTCAGCAGTCTCCCACAGTTTTAAATTCCAACGCCGATCCTTTTGGGACCATAATTAAAGTGTAATGGAAACCTGAAGTCAAAGGATAACCATTTGAAACTTATTGTCAGAGGGGTGAATGGTAGAACACATGATTCCAGTTTTTCAAGAAGATTTTCCCCAGTGAATACAGAGAATTAGAAGCCAGCACAGCTGCTATCCAGATTGACTCCATCAGCTGAAGCATAATGAGGACAGAATAGACATAGCTAAATATATTTGGGAAGAGCCTACATGGCTTTTGTAAGCAGTTTGGGAGTTGGTGTGTGTGTGTGTGGGGGGGGGGAGAAATCACATCTCAGATCCAGTAGAGGCTTTTGACAAAGCTGCTGAACCCATCAACATGAAAGTCTAGCTGACACAGGCACACCCAGCAGAAGAAGCAATTCTGACCCTCCAATTAATTGGGGCAGAGCAAACCAGAAGCAAACCACCAATGATTAAAAAAAAGCATAAAAGTGAATATGAAATAAATGCTGATTTTCTTCCTTCCTAAGGAAAGACCCAGAAAGCATTAAGCAAAATTATCAAGTAGTAGGTTCAAAAAACAAAAGGAGGCAATTTCTCATGCAACACATGGCCAAGATGTCAAATCACTGATGCAGGATTATACGAATACTGAAGTTTTACATGGGTTCGAGGAACAATTAAACAGTTTCACAGAAGACCAAGCCATTAAAAGCCACAAGGATCTCACTTTCACCTCCAGCATTCCAGGCTGTTCCAGGCTGCTAGAGACCATGCCAGCACCCAGGGAGAGTGTCTCCGCTTGCCCCCGACTCTGCAAACCTTCAGCTCCCCCAAGCACATGGCACTGCTGGACACTGCCTAAGGCAGACCTGTCCTTTAACTCAGGTCATTCTTATGATCTCGGGGAGAGTCGTATTAGGCAGGGAGGGCAAAGTCGCACAGCTTACGTTAGCAAAAAGCACAGGATGTGTACGAACCCGCTTCAGAAGGCTTTGCTGTTAGTCTCGTTGAAACCAATGCGATAAAGAAAAGCTTGTTGTTCAGGCTTGCTGGTCTGGGCACAAAGAGGTGTTCTTGCTGATAACCCATGTTTACACTCCAGTTACAAGCAGCTTATACCAGCTAACAGCTGGTTAACTAATATTCATCAGCTAGCCAAGAGTGCTAAGTTCAGCTCACACGTTATTTCTAATCATTCCTTTCAATAAGGCATAGTTTCATGATTACAAATAATTTGGCCATATCTATAACATATGTGTTATTAAATGGCAGATACTTATCAAACAGATATTAAAGCAGCTGTAAAATAACCCATGACCATTTTGTTATTCAAAGCTAAGGTACTAGCCCATGACATTCTGTGCCTTTCCAAATGCCATCTGGAAGAGTAACTAAATTCTCAGCACATCTGATCAGAAACTCTATCCCTTTTTTCAACCTTATACTTGTTTTTAACTATCTGCAGCAAAGCAAAACGTATTATCTCATCAGAGGCTACAATGTGGATAAAGGGCTTGAACAGGGAATTTGAAATGCTGCACATAAGCACACATAACAGCTATTACTGTAAGGTTGCCTGAAGCAAACCAAGTACGTCAAGCGCTTCACTGCTGGTGAAATTTGTCTGATTTGCTGTGTCCACACAGTGCAATGAGAGCAATTGCAGGGAAGTCAGCTGCTGTCTCATCCACTTCAGCTCACGCCAGGGCTAGGTATTTGACTGTCACTCGCAATTCATCTTTTCTTTTTTTCCCATTGTCAAGAGTCTTGGAATTCATGAGAATAAAAGGCAAGGCCCCATCTATTCCAGCTCTCTCCTGATCCGTCTTTCAGTATTAGAAGAAAACACAACAACTCTACAGCAGCTTAAAGAGAACTAAATGACACGCATCTGCGGGACATGTCATATGGTCCAAGGGGCGTCTCATCTCCGGGACACACCTTCAGTCCAAGTGCACCATCTCCCTCCACGCCTTGGCTTGACAGACACCCTTAGGCATCCATGGGCACAAGGGAATCAAATAGCTTTAGTAGCCCCCAGTGCAGATAGCGAGGGAAGCAAAACCGCTCTGGGACAGGATACAACTGCCTGGCAGCCCTGCTACAGCCAGGCACGCTCACAATGGGTCAGCAAGGACCAATACGGCACTGCAGAAATTCCAGTGTGCATCCTGCCACTTCCCAGAACAGGCCTGCAGGATAAGTTTGTGCCATGCCAGAGTTAGACTGCTTCATTCAAATGCTGTTTCTATAGCAGCACTGCTCAGTTTCCTTTCAGCATTTACAAGTTTATGTCTGTGCATATAAAATAACTACTGCAGGAAGTAATAGTTATATTTGAGGTTGCCAACGTCTTTTTGCCTTATACTGTTATTTATGAGCACAAAACTCACTGGCTTTCTGTGAAAATGGCTATCAAACAAAATGTGTGTAGTATGTGGTGGGGGGAGAGGCTGTTCTTTGGGGGGGATTATTTTTTTAAGGGGGAGTTCTTTCTGTCTTTCTCCATTTTCACAATATCATCTGAAATACATTCAGGCTCAGTCAGAGGATACACTGTGAAAGCCGATAGCTATTGCTTCTGCAGCCAGGGCCCAGCGGATAAGCCAGCCTCACCCGCAAGTCAGCACCCTTCTGTGAGCCGATTGCACCAGCAAGCCACCATTCACACAGCCTCAGAAACCAACTATTATTTAGGCTTCATACAATAAATAAAGCAGGATTAAAAAAAAGAGAACAGCAAGAAGCAGCTCCAAAGCATGTCTCCCTTACCTAGAGGCTGCAGTCCCTCTGGGAGGGACACAGTCTTCCGCAGCTCCCAACCCACCCCTCCACGCAGCTCCTCACCAGGGAGGAGCAAGTTTCTCCCAGTGTTAGGCACTAGCTCCCTTGGGTGCCTGCAGGTGGGGCCCATAGGAGCTCTCCTTGCCTCTCAGGAACTGAGGCCACCTGCAAGGTAAGGGTCCTGCACAGGTTAACACTCATCATGACTTAGTGGTGAAGCCAAATATTCATAAACATGTATAAGGGATCAGCATTTTAACATCAGCAAGCTGAGATAAATTGCAGGTGGAAGTCTTAATAAATTTGAGCAAAGAGATTTCTAGGCTAGGTTAGTTTTGAGAAGTGTGGGAAACTCAAATGAGAACATAACGCATATTTCCAGTTGCCTATGTATCTTTCTGGTTAATGCAGTTATTTATGAGCACAAATGCCACTGGCTTTCTAGGAAACAGGCAATCATAAATGCAAGGAACATACAGGTTTGAGGTTTTCCAGTCTTTGGCAATTTTAAAATTGAAGGCTGAAATAGGTTTAGACTCAGTCAGAAGCATGAATTCTTCTGAACCACCTGATGACAAGACCACCAAAGCTTACAGTACACAAAGTTTCAGATAATCTTTCAGGACAAAAGGTAGGAAGCAGCAAGTCCTGCTGAGGGATTTGGATGGCTCCGTCTCATCTAAAACTCCCAAACTTTACCTCAAACTCCCGAAGCTCACAGCCTGTCTCAACTGCTCCTTAATGCAGAGGAGACTCAAAGTCCACAGAAGGGCCTCTTTTCACTCCAAAGTTTCACCTGTACCTGAAGTCCTAACTCTGGGCCTGCCCCACATTCCAAGCAGCTGGAGGCTCAAAGCAAGCTGGCCTCCAGCTCTAGCTCTCAAGGGGCCCGATCTGCGAAGCCTCCCCCAAGCCCACCAGATCAGCCTTGGGACAAGCCAACGAGGCCTTACCTTCCCACAGGCTATTAGGAAGGGGCCTTCCCTTGAGGCTGTGGGAGAGAGATTCAAACAGGCAGGACAGCTCTCGGGGGAAGTACAGACTACGGGGCTGAGCTGGGGAGCAGCCATCCGCAGCTAGCGCTGTTCAAACAAGCTGAGGAACTTTGCGCAGGCAGCTCCTTTCTCTCCAAACAACAATTCAGCTACTCAAGTTTATGCTGAGAAATCTTTAATCTAGAATTGAAAAGAACACTGATTATGGCTAAAGCGTACCCCATTTCCGTAGCAAGCTTCACGTTAGATATTAAGAAATCACTCCCAAGTCAATAACAAATGCAAAGCAGAATTCAGCTCCATGAAAGAAAAACAAAGAAAAGGTACACTCCCAGCTACAGCTAGACTTCCTTTAAAGTATACTCACAAGGAGTTAATAAATAGTGTTATAAGCACATTACTTGAAAAGCAGAAGTCATACACATGGAGAGGCAACCTGTGTCAAACTGACTTTCTAGAAGTAGACTAACCACTTAGTTACCCCTCATAACTGACTCAGCAGGAGCCAAATACAAACCCACCACCAAATTTTGACAGGTCTAATTTAACATTTCATTTTCGTTCTGTAGGTTTGCCTTGAAGCAAGCTCTCCTCGACAGACAAACAACTAGCACAGTTTAGCATTAACAAATACCTGGTTACACAAGCACCTAGTCTTTCCAAAGTCTGTCTTTGCTATCACTGCTCCAAGGTGAAAGCAGGCAGTTATTACCCCTGTAACCGGGACCCCATGGCTGAACCAGCTCCTCCCACAGGCCAAGGCTGGTCAGGTATTGGCAGACATCCACACTGAGAGCTCATTGCCAGCAGCAGGTCAGCTTTTACACAATCCCAGAAGCTAACTACTGTTTAAGCTTCACACAAGAATTAAAGCAGAACCAAAGAGGGAATAGCAAAAAAGCAGCTCCAAAACATATCTCCCTTACCTGGAGGCTGCCATTCCTCCAGAGGAGAGCCAGTTTTCCTGTCTACCCATACACTAGGGGAAGAAATAAGTCTGCCCATCCACTCCTTCCTCCCTCAAAATTAGGCACCAGTGGGGCTCACATGTGCCTCCTCTTCCCTGAGGGGTTTCACCTGGCCTCCCACTAATCAAGGACACCTGCAGGGCACCCAGCCTAGGTACTTGCCCAGGTTGGGAGGAGGGTTGTTGGTTGCTTATTCCAACACCCCTACAGATGGGCTGCTTTAGAATTTAAACTATTTTTCCTACTCTGAGCAGTCCCACATTGCTTCAGAGGACTTCCTTGACATTCCTGCTATCATTCTAGTTTAAATTGTCTGCAGTAAATTCATGAAAAAGCCTGGGTTTGGTTGTATCCTGGAAAGCTAGAAACAGTGTTGGCCTGAGCTCCCCTCTTGCCCCCAGGAACCTCCAAAAGCCCCCTATGCATTTACAAAATGCACATGCATCCATAAACACTTGGGAGATTCATTTTCTCTCAGTATCTTAACAAAACCCTGCCTCTGTTTCCTTAGATTCACCCTCTGCTGGTTTGCCTGCAGCTTGCACCTGTACCCCTTGCCCAGGGTCTGTAAATCTCTCAAGAAAGCTGCAGCCTGCCAGCTACCACCCAAGAAACACCATACTCACCCTTCAACAAGTCCTGAGCACCAGGAGTAAGCATGGTTGCCTCCAGCAACAGACCAACAGACCCAAAACACCTGTGGTCCTGCTGCCTCTTTTGCTTAAGCCAGAGCAGCATGCTGGGAAACTGGGCCTGGTGATGTTGATGCCCCCTGAGGAAGGGACTAATGCCAGGTGGACAAACTATCTAAGCAGCAGCAGTAGTATGGTGAAAGTCATCAAATTGGAAGTCTCAACAGATCTGGTCAAAGAGATTTCTAGGCTTGGTTAATTTTGAAATAGTGGGGAAACTCAAGAATTGGACAAAATATTGAGAATAAAGTTATCAGAACCCTAGCTTGGCTAGCCGGCTCACTGTGCTGGATATGGTATGGAAAGATAGCAAAGGTCATAGCCTCTCTCCATAAAGAGCACTCACTCGAGGGTTGCTATAGCAATCATGCCATAGCCCCTTTTCTCATTCAAAGCTTCAGCAACAGAGTACAAACAGCTTGCTACCTGAACCGGAGTCAGGGCTAATTCTGCAAAACAGTACAGGAATCAAAGAGCCATTTACCCGAGTTCTGCTTTTTTCATCACTCTTAAATACCAAGTCAAACATTCGTTATCCTTTCTTAGCACTGAAAAACAAAAAAGCTATCGATTTTCTGCACACTTGTGCACTGACTTCTTACTCCCATTAAAAAGCCCGCAGAAGAGCAAAAGGTTTCCCCCGAGTTTGTGTCCACTACTCATGAAGAGTGATAAAACCAATAAATGATGTGACAGGACCTGCAAAATGCCAGCTCAAGTGGCCTCTGTTACTTCTGTCTTCTCCCAGAAGATGGAGCCAAATGACCAAGTGTCTATGCCCCCTGGCAAGCTACACCTAGGTACTACCAGTCAGAACTCTTTGGATGTAGGTAAAGCTGATCTCATTCAACTTGTCATGGTTGGCTGGGAAGGCAGTAAGGTTTTTTGCAGACTTTTTTCTTTCTTTTTTTTTTTTTTTTTTTTTCCAAGTCACAACTTGTGACCCTTTGAGAAGAAAACAAGCCAACAAGATCAGAAGACTACATTTTAATAAGGCTAAACAAAAGGCAAAAAAAAAAAACAAAAACAAAGGCAAAAAAAAAACCCAAACCACCACAAATTAAAAAGAAATCTTTACTTCTGACAGGAAGCATTGACAACCTATTTGGTATCCCTGCAAAATGAGTTTCAAAGTCTAATATATTGCTCTCCCTCAGTATGACTGCTATTTACAGAAACTAGAAAGTCAGGAAAAAAAGCTGGAAGGAGGAACTTTCTATAGATGTGTAAAAGTGGCGGGCACACCCTGTACTCATATTATGTGATCTCCCACTGGGAGCAACTGAAAAAGCCTGCAAGAGCAGGCTGGCACAAAGGGCTTTTAGGCTTGACCTAATGTCATTCAAAAGGGCTTTACTTCATACAATGTGTGGTAACTCTGGAAGAATGTCTAAGACTCAGTGACTGGGCAATAAGATGGCAGAAGAAACTCAATGCAGATTGTGAAATGACGCACATGGGAAAGACAATCCTAATCAAATATATAAAAGTCAGTTTGTCAGTAGACTCCTTTTCTGCTCAAGCTCTGCAGCATATAGAAAAGCTCCAGCTACACAGCAGGACAGGGCACAGCTGGGTTAATTTTATATCTAGAAGTTCAGCAGATCTTAGAAGGTTGGGGCTTGCAGTAAACTGTACCCTAGTATCGTCCTTACTGAAAAGGACGCGTAATGCAGGTGTATTCCTACTGCAGGAATGAAGTTGTATCTTCTACCAAATACGAGTACTACATAATAGGATCCAGGTAACTACAGGGAAGGCCATTTCAGACTTGGATAAACATTTTTACGAAAAACTAGTAAATCTCTCCTTTGCCCCCCACCCACCAACAGGATAATTTCTCTCTCATTTTCAGCAGCGAAAACTAGAGGATTCAATTTGCCCTGCTTTTCACTGAAAAACTAAAGAAAAGTGGGAATTTAAAAGTCTCCCCCCTCCCCCAAGCAATCAAACAATATTTTAAAGCCAGTTTTAAGGACAGAACCAGCTAATTCATGTAAGAGCAAAATTTGTCTCCAGTTATTTAAACAGTGAATTCTGTTTCTAGAGAGCGGAAATCTTCTGTGTTTCCCTAAAAATTAATCTGAGGGTTGATTTCAGTAACATATTCCATTTATCTCCAGAGAATAAGGCCTCCATTTTAAAATATATCACACTTTAAGCAAGTTGGACATTTCTGATCTAATAAAGAATCATTAATTTATCTTTGTCACAAAATGTTAAGCTTGTCACAAATTATGCAGATGTTTCTGACTATAGGAGGTTTAGAACTGAGCCTGAGGTATAAACAGGTAATTTCCTCATACACTGTATTAGCTAAAGAGGGATGCAGAGGGATTAAGGTTTGACAATTACTATAAATGTCAGCAGATTATCATTATCACTTAAAAGTCTTGGATTCCTAAAGAGGGAAAAATTAACCAATGAGTGCAGTGAGTGAGAGCACAGCTGCATCAGTTGTGATTTTCATGAGATTTGGATCTTGAGCCAGTGTCTCAAAAACATGATAACATAAAGCTGTCATTGCTTAGTTAGCTCAGAAAGAGCCTCAATTCAAATACATATCCTTGGTCTCACCTTGGGTTCATGCTACACAGCAAGTAGGAAACCCGATAAATGAAGAAAAGCACTGGCTTGTTAAATGTTGAGCAAAGAGTCAGCAACAATGTGAGAACAAATGCAAAATACGAATTTAGCCGTCTGCATAGGGACGCAGACACTGAGAAACAAACCCTGACCAAAAGCAGAGCCGACCACTTTCTAGCTAACTGAGTTATTTAAAAGACATGTGGGCAGGGACACCCAGAACACGGGAAAGCAAACAGAGAAGAAAGCCTGCCAGTCTCAGCTGCTGGGATGCAGAAGTACATCGAGCTGCAGGAAGCGATTGCAATTGTGCTCACGGAGTACACGCCAAAAAGCAGAGCCATTGCTGAGTCTGCAGACGTAGCACATTCCGCATGTGTAGGTGGCAGTTGCAGGCAGCCCGAATCTGAGGTACAATGCAGATTCAGCTGTGGAAATCCCAGGCACAGTAGACTAAAGGCCAGGAAATCCCAAATGAATACACAGCAAGCTTCAAAACATGGAGGCAAGCTCAGTTTGCTCCTGAGCCATTACCACACTGATGGATGGGAAGGGGTAGAAATGAGTACGCTGTTCAGCCTCACGGCCCCAATCCTTCAGAGTCTCCAGTCCCACACGCGGGACCACATTTTCAAAAGCATGCCCCTCACCCCTCTTCACAGCTTGAGGGTGGAGGATAACTTTCTAATGGGATTGCCACCTGCACAACATCTGTTAGCCAAAACAAGAGCTCAGCTCTTTCAAAATCTCCTGGGCCCTTCTTCAGAAGAGTGCAGGCCAGGGACTTGCAGATTTAACTGTCATCTGAACAGGAGTGTGTTTTAAGGAAAAAAACCCACAATCTAGATTTAAAAACACTGATGACTAAACTTACCGCAACCTTATTGCTCTACTACAGTTACCCACGGGGTTAAGTATTTGTATCTGACTGAAATTTGAAATTTCAATTTCCAGCTACTGGATTTTATTTCCTAGGGCCAAGCGCAAAGCTGTCAATTATCAATGTTTTTGCTTCCCTTAGAGATGATTATAGGCTACAGGAAGTTGCTCATTCATCTTTGCTTTAGTGAGACAGAGCTCCTCCTGCCTCCCAGTACAAAAATGCATTATTTTTTCAGGACTTGTAGGCATCTATGTATTCTTCAGACATCCTCCAGCCTCACAACACTTCAAGAAGTGCAAAGACTAGAACCAGACTCAGTATTACAAAGGCATTCCAGGTAAAAACAAGTATGGAACTGGTGATATCCCACACTGAATGCAGAAGAAATGAGCCCCAAACTAGCACGGTTAGGACAGGGTTAGGTACCGAGTCAAATCCTTCCACTCTCCTCCCCCCTTCCTTATACAAAGGTACCCTCATGAAGTCAAGGAGGATGCTCACAGAGATATCAGATACATTTTTGCACAGTAGAGGTATTTAGTCCCATTACCAGAATACAGCATGAGCATCTACAAGGGAATCTGGTGAACAGCATGATTTCATGTACAGCTACTTTAAAAGTAAAGTCATTCTGTCTGGCAGGATTCCAACCAGCTCTTTCAAATTATCAGATGGAGGTTTTGAAGGAGAAATACTTGAGACTCCAAAACAGCAGAAGAAAAAAAGCCCAACAGCTTAGGTTAGTAGGCAGAGCACCATGCCCCTTCATGGCAACTTCTCTGCAACTGTAGGTGCCACGTAGCTTTCTCCTCAAGAAAAGAGGCAATAAAATTAGATTAAGCCTATTGCTGATAAATATCATCTCCTTTAGAGGCACTGCTTTGCGACTCCCTAAATGACGACTCACACAGCACAAGTTATTTGGCCGCTAAAATCTGCCCACGGCTGGCACTGCTACTATGATGTGTATGTAGGTGTATGTGGAGAGGAAGGCCTAAGAGCACTTCATCACAAAGATGACTTAGCATATGCAAAACATAAGCATGCTCTGGCTTGAGATCCAGGCCTGGAGCAGCCACAATTATACATCAGAAGTTCAGGGCCTGCGTTTAAAACATTTCCTGGCACTCCCCACCTCAGTTTTGCAGATGAGGTTATCTGGATATAGTCTGGGAAGAAATTTCAGCTTCAGTTCTTATCTGAAGCTCTGACACATTTTTAACAGCAAGATAAAAACACCTTGGATAAAGTGATTCTTTTCTGTCAGATCTGGGAATTAGTGATAAATTCTTATGCCGCACTGTAAATAACTGTTCCCATTTAATGATGCCGAGCCTGTTAGGCTATGTCAGTCATCCCTTAGAAAGGAACAGATGTGATTTGAAATGGCAAGCTGCAGGTGTCTAATCAATAATCCCATTATGTGTCAAGCAAACTAAATTTGATTATCGCAAAGCGGCTAGTCCACCACAGTGAAGCTGCAACTCGGTTGCCATTTAAACTCCCATTCTCAAATCCAGCAGGTGAAACTGGTGGAGGATTACTCGGCTTCCAAATACGGAGAGAACTGGATGAAGGATTTGGGAGCACGCAGTTCCCTAACTGCTGCAAACCACAGGAGAGTCCACCCTCTAGTGGAAAAAAGCAAAATCACTAGTGTTTCCGTCTCTTAAAAACACCCAGCTTCCCACCACCCCTTAAGGTATCACTTCTCCACCCGTGCCCAGCAGCCATCCCTGCATCTGTGAGTCCTTTGAATTATAACTAGCTCCAGACCTGACGGACACTTGTCACGCATCTTGTAACGTCCAGATTATTCAAGCCTTCTCGCTTTGCTCTTCCTAGCTCTACAGCACAGTCCATCTGGTACATTGTTCTTTTGCATTTATCTGCCCAAAAGGGCCCGTATTCTGCCTTGCTGTTCAACCATACAGCTAGATAATCAGTGGAGCAGCACAGGGAAAAGCTGGAAATTGAAGGAGGTTGCAAGAGTCAACAGTACCTTCCTAGTGGGGGTCTCCCAGACTTTGTGACAGCAGCCTGAGCCACTCAGTTATCGCCTCATTTTACTCTCCACATTCACCAGAACATCAGTTCAATGCCGAGTTCTGCTTGCTCATTATAGACGCACGCGCTGCTGACCCTAGACTCCTCGAGAGAGATAAATTAACAGTTGGTCAACACCAGTGTGAAGCATCCCTACACAAGTCACAGCTAGGACCCATTTTGATTCCATCTGAGGCAGTAAGAGAACAGATTTTGCTGCAAGCTACATTTGTGGTGAGTCTACATTAAAAATAATGCTACAAATTGCACTAAACAGTGTGCCCAGACCTAGCTCTGGGCTGCTTTCAATGAACACATGGTCTCTTTGGAAGTGATAATAGAATTATTTTTCTCCTCTTCTGTAGTGGCAGCATGGTGAGAGGTTTGTGAAGATCAAGGGATAAAGTGGACTCATTTGCATTTCAGAGATTCCAGCTGGAAGTGTTTCCTGTCTGTGAAACAGCAACACTGCTTATAACCCTATGGTTAAGTTTTCTTATGCCTTATGTAAAGCATAAAAAAGTTCTGACCTTTATTTACCAAGTTAAAACTCTAATTAATCCTGAAGGTTCTTCCCCCAGATAAGTAGTTCTCTATTAATCTAGACCCAAGATTTTAAAGAGGTGACAACCAACAGTACTTTGAGATATATTAAATCAATGCCATTTCAGTCATGCATGCTAAAAATAAAAGCTCTCCATGATGTATTTTTGCAAGCACAAGATTACTGGTGATACTGTCAAGCATCTGCACTGGATCATGATACCAGGGAGCTCAGAGCCAGATTTTTACAGGATAATCAGACTGCTGTTTGCGAGAGCTCCAGTCCCAGTCTGGTACCTAAAGACAAGTTCCAGCACATCCAACAGCTTTTCTCTCCCCTTTTATAAAGGCTATTGCTGCCACTGCTGAATACCACCAGAACAAGAACCTCTGGCCTGTTGCAGAGGCAGGTAACCAGCCAGCAGCAAGCGGACAGCCTCACACCCCTTCCTCAGAGCCCTCAAACACAAAATCTTAACATTTTATCTGCCAGCCCTACCAGGAACAGGCTAGCAGTATCCCTTGATCTTCCTCCCTGCTTGCTGAGCTCTCGTGGTCTCAGCACTCCTGCCCACATAACCAGAAAGCAGCGTTTGGGAAGGAAAAAAGAGCAGTAGGCCTTAAGCACGGCTGCACTTCTCCTGTGACTTGCAGTGTATTTTGTTCCTGTCACCATTTGCTTTTTAAAGTTCTCCTGTCTCTCAGCTAAGATGTTTCCCCCTTCGTCAAAACGGGCATTCTCTCCCATTACTTTCTGAAATGAGGCCCTAGCCTACTTCAGCTGCTGAAGGCACCAGCTGCCCGCAGGGAAGCAAAGAGTTGTCTCATTTTGAGAGGTGAGGCCACCTTTCATAACAAGCAGTACACAGAAGAGGCAGGAGGTATGCATGTGCTACTTCAATCCGTGTCTTTCCCCAGAAACCCCAGTTAAATTCTGAGCCCATATCCTCCATCCTTCGTTGTCTTTCCCCTTCCTAGCAACCTGGTTATAACAACAATAGTTGAAGGCCAAAAGGCCTGAGCCGGATTTGTGTTGTCACTCCAGTTTGGTGACACTGGTCACAGTAGCAGGTAAGAGGAGCTGAGGAAGCTAGATGTGCATTGTGCATAAGTCAAAGTGCATCTGCCCTGCTGTGCTTTCACAGAAAACACAGGTAACTGCCTTTAAAAAGCCCATATACTTTACACTTCCCAAATAGCAAAGAAAATGAGTCATCTCCTGAGTGCTGCTAGGTACAGCAGTCAGGTCTTGCTCTTTTCTACGAGGTAAACAGACTTTTCCTATTAACACCGCTAGGACTAATATGGACTTTACCCATATTATTGCCCTCTATTGCACATGATTTGGCAACTGCATGTACTGAGAGCATTTCCATTTAGAACACACTACAAATTGTCTTTTTAAGGAGCCACCTATTTTTCCTAAGCAGTAGCACCATAAGATGGGCATGTTTATTAGTTCAAATTCCTCTTAATGTTCGTG
The DNA here is from genome assembly GCF_028389875.1 of Rhea pennata. Taxonomy (NCBI): domain Eukaryota; kingdom Metazoa; phylum Chordata; class Aves; order Rheiformes; family Rheidae; genus Rhea; species Rhea pennata. Next base: position 80,907,193 of record NC_084666.1, on the reverse strand, counting down.
GAAGCCTGATCAAACTTTCTTCAGAGTCAGAGCGAGTGTTCAAATGAGTCAGAAGGAACAGAAACCGCATTTTCCTCACGCTGTCTTCATTACAAAGGTGTTCATTCAGAAAAGCACCTTCCAGCTAACAGTGCATGAGAAAGCCCAGTGAAGCTAGCAGGATTATTCCAAGCTGGTCAGACAAATGCTGATGTACCTTACTGAACCTTGAATGAGACACATGACCAAAAACTCTCCAGAGAAAGCCCAGTTTGATCAGATGGCATGAGAGCTACAGCCACACTCAAATGCAACACCCACTCCAGTCTGTACTGCAGGATCACGCGATAGAGGCGTATTACCCACATGACGTTAAGCCAGAAAGAACATGTCAGCAAGTGTGGTCATACAGCCAGGTGGCTCTTCTTAAACCACAAAGGGCTTCCCAGGGAAGAGTCAGCTGAGACGGATTCTCCCATGCCATACAGTATAGAGAGCTTGAGCATCCTCTTCCACAGTGTCTGCCTTTCTCTCCAACTCCCATTCAACTCCTCACACCTTTTCCCACCCACACCTCACTCTCCCCCCCAACTTTCCTGAGCAAGGCACCCTTTGAGACAGTGTGTCTGAAAACACTCTGGAAAAACTCTCCAGGACAAATCAAACTGAGATCTCTAGCATGCTCACCTCATACCAAAGAATAAGGAAAGAGCTAGTTCATAAATAAAAGGAAGAGTCGGGAGGAACGGAAGCAGTATTTCAGGCCCTGCAGCACTACCTCCCTGAGCTCCGATCCCACTAGAAGGCTCCTGCTGTGCATCAGCAAAGCAGATGAGGATGCAGCTGTGATGTCTTTAATGAATGTCCTGGGGCAAAAAGGATTTTGAGCTGATGATTCATTAGGTAGCACACTTTAAAGTCATGCTAAGCACATGGGAAACACTGTCCTGCAGGCTGAGGTCCTCTGGACCACCACTGGTTTGTATACGGCCTGACAACACTTCCCAAACTGGAGGAAGAACTTGGATTCTGATTTTCCAGAAGAAAAAAAATACACACTGGGAAATTCCTTATTTTAACTTTCGCACTCAGTTTTATGACACTCTCCACGCCCTGTACTCAGTTTTGTTGCAAAGGTGCTGGCAATCTAGGCATACAACAGGACAGTCGACTTACTCTTAATAGCTTTTTAAAATTAAGAATTCTGTGCTTTTGAGTGCCAATTCCAGTACTGCCAAACAGACTGAAACATGTTCAGACATTTTCATAAAGAGCATTGCAGGTATAAGACTTTTTACTCCATTGTATTCGGTACACTTAGGAAACAGATAATCCTATTCATCTAGCTTTGCATTATCAACTCAAATAGGTTTTCACATACCAGGTGTCTTCAGCATTTGAATATCAAAATTGCAGAGTACATACATTATTAATGCTTCTAGGAATAGACACAGCACTTCATAAAACATAAGGAGTAAGATTTCAAGGCAGTGGCACAAATTGCCTTTAACAGTAGTGAAAAACCATATCCAGGAATCTAAAACAGCTTAATGCTCTACTGAACAGGGAGAAGTGGCAAGCTAAGCTATACAGAATATGGCACTCTCCCAAGACACTCTTGAATAAAGCCAAATATTTTGTTGGAAAACTCTGCAGTTACAGCTAAACAAAATATACAATACCCAGAAACATGAATGAAGAACCTTCAGTAAGACATTCTACCTCTTCAACAGGCTTTCAAGAAGTTACATTGGCTAAATCCCACATCCACAAAACTTCTCCCCAGTGGAATTTCTCTTCAGTGCAAGGAACAGTCTCTCAGAAGCAGAGGTCAGGCTTGCTGTTCAGCCAGTGGAATGAATGGTGCCTCTTTATAACAGCTTACTAAATCCCTAGGGTAGCTGGAGTGATTAGACTCCTCTGATCTTTCTAGTCAGAAGCAACCCAGTAACTCAGGTTCCATTACAAGTCTGCCTACCAGTGTCATCAAATGTTGCTTTGTTCTCCTATCTAAGGAGGCCTGTACCTTTCACTTGAAAGCTGCCATCTTCTACCTCTACGCTAAAAATCTTCCAACCTTATTCTAAGATACCAAGTAGTCATGGTGAATTATTCTGAGAAATAGAAGGCTGGATTCCATAGTTTTTAATGCATTCAGCAAAGTCGATTTTATGCTGTAATTTGTTTTTAAATAGGTAAGAAATTTTAAAACCACAAGTTTCTAGCCCTCCTGCAGGTGAATCCCATCACCACTGAAAGGTAGTGTTACTTACTGACACCAGAAATTTGTTCTGCTTTGAAGTGGCACAGAAAGCAAAACAAATCAGGCAAGCTATTCAATAAGCAGTGGAAGCAGTAAAGGCTGGTATCCTGCACCTGTAAGTGCAACATCCCTGAACGATTAAGAGCTTGAGGGCAGCACAGGAGATGGAGAACATTCTGCCCCCCTCCCCCTATGTAAGGGCCACATATCAGCCTCTTCCCAGGCTGCCTTCAGCCTCCTAACAGGCCATTAAGAGCTTCCAAAGGGGTCTCTTCCATTGCTATGAGGGAACGGATAGTCTGTTCATGGAGCTACCCTTACTACCCCCAAATCAGTTCCTTCAACATTTTTAGGGAATATCCAATTCTCCCCCCCCCACCCTTTTCAATTTCCAGTTCACTTTCCCCAAACATTGCCATCTCTCAGGAAGGGGAACTGCTCCACTTAAGTTCCTAGCAGCATGAAGCCTAAGCCAGGAAGATGGAAGCAGTGTTTTGTTGCCAGACAATTCAAAACAAGAGACAGTAAGGTATGCCAGGTACATTTTTCAAAAGCACCTACCTGTCTTAGGAGCTTAAGATTCATCTGTGTAAGTCACTTAGTCTAAATTCCACTCAAGACTCCTATTAGACAAATGTCTTTAAAGAAGTGGTTCCTAACCTCAGGTGCTCTTTGAAAAGTGAGCTTTGTGCTAACGTGGAAAAACCGGGAATAGAGCAGGGTTTTCCAAAGCATTTGACCCACTTCTGTGCTTCTGCATATGCCTTCAACCACCTATCAGCATCCTTTATTTACAAATCCTGCTCTCCAGACTGCTTACTGACAGAAGCCCACCTGAAAATAGTATTCCCTTGTCCTTGGAGTCAAATAGAGCACATCTGTAGCACAAACCTCAGCTTGATTTGACTTTGTGTTGGATGAAAGCAGAGGCTTAAGGAAGCTGAACTGAGCATCTTCTGACACACCAATATACGACAGCTGGCTCCTGGTAGAACAATCCATCAGGTCCTTTGCTGGTGCCCATTTGTAGAGATTGAAGAGACAGTGATGAGTTTCCAAAACACAGCATGTGGCTTTAAAGCCGTGAAATCTACTCGCCGGCTGTATACTGAGAGTGCTGCAGGCATGCAGATATGTCAATTATTTTCCCCAAGCAGCTCGTGAAACAAGCCATAATTGCTGAAACACTGACACTGTACCTACATGGTTCTGCTACAGAGAGGACAGCCAGGAAGATATTACCTTCCTACATACCAGCTTATTTATAGCTTAATTGGCAGAGTGCAGCTATTACAAGAATAAAAATGAACATGCAAATCTGTTTCTCTTCCCTGAACACAAGGATCTCTTTCGGACCACAAGTCTCTCCCATACAACAGATTCAGTCAGCTGGGATCGTCCACTAAAGTTCAGCAAGCAACAGGTCCCATTTAGGGATCTCAATGACATGGAAAATATCCTGAATGGCATATGATGGGCCAAGAGTGGAGCTGGGCAGAACATGATTTCTGTTTCTCATACTGGAACAGCTGAGAACAAAGAAGCCAGCAAGCCTGATGCCTACCCTGCCTACAAAGCCAAGTGTTTTAACCACACCTATCAATGTCTGCTTTAGTTTAAGATCAGTTGACTGCAGATCAGTTGACTGCAGAATCTTACCTGACTGAGATCAAGCTGGCCACATACATGTATTAGACAGGGAGGCAAGAGTTGCTTTCTAGCTAGAGATATGCCAGTGGACCTCACACTGCCTACCAGTGCACACAAGTTATGAAAGGGCTGTAAAGACATAACTAATCCTTTATTCACAGACATCTAACACTCCACCTGTGGCCCCATGATTTTCATGTAATTTCAGGATTCAGCTCTTACATAGGCTTGTTTAAGCCTACACCTCCAAACCTGTCCTGAAGGCAGAGGGGCTGGATACAGTTTAACAGTGGAGGAAAAGTGATACCAGAATTTACCCTACTGTTCAAGAAGCTACCCAGTTGCAGTGAATTCTCCTCCTCTTTTGCTGGAGCTGATAAACATATAACAATGCACCTTAAAAATGAGCCTGTCTCCTTCCCTATGTGGTCTGGCATCTACACACAGCTGCAAAGACAGATAGTGAGGGGGCTCACACCCAGCTGGCAGAAGCATCAGCTCTTTCAGCTCTATATCTCTATTATATCAAATAGAAGCAGCATCAGCTCCTAGCTGTGCCAGTCCTTGGGAAATGCAAGTATTTGGATGGAGAGCAACTGGATAAATCCAAGTCTGGGCACGGCTGGAGAAATGACAAGGAAGCAGGGGGAGGAGGAGCCAAGAATAATTAAAAGCTTCCCTTCACGATGTATCACTAGCTATCACAGTTACCTCTCCATGTACAGCTGCCTGATCAAGAGGACTGGAGGCAGCTTTCTGGGCTCTTGATTGATGGATACCACCTTACTCTATCTACAGTGGACCAAGATACCACACCCGCCCTCACATACAGACTGAGCAAGAACACCTGCCCATTTATTATCTGAGCTGCACTTAAAACCATGACTTGTGCAACACTGCTTTTTTCCACAGCTGCTGGAATCAACACCTTCCTACAGCATATGCTCCTAGACATAGTCAGGGCAAACAATTTTGGAAGAATCAGGCATGTTTTTTTTTCCCCTTTATAGTTGAAAATAAGAGTCTAATGCCTTCAAAAGAAGTCCATTTGTGCTCAAAACGCAACATCTCCAATATTTAAATAAGCAGGCTGAATCTCTTTTGCTTTTAACCTGCTTGCATCAGCTCCTCAATACAGAGCACAAGTGAAAGCAACAAGCCCAGTGGCAAGAATCTTCCAGGGACTGCTGTTCCCTTGGAGGGTCCACTTTACCCTGCATGACCACAGCAGGTACATTCCCGGGAGAAGCTGGCACTTCAGTTCTTGGTGTATTTGCTGTTAAGGCAAACTTGCTGTAAACATGAGTTTCCTTAGCATTAGCAGCTGGTGTCCATGAAACTTCCTGCTGAAATTAGCTAGGAAGATCATGGCTTCCAACTTGCTCAAGAAATAATGAACAGTTCATTTCATCAGCACTCTCACAAACTAAAAATTAAGAGTTGAAAAAAAAAAGTCATCCTCAAATCCAAATCCTTAACAAGCTGAGGGATCAAAAATGCAGAAGGGCAGTCACAGGGCATGTGTCTGAAAGGTCACAGAGCATGACAGTTCTGAGGTACCGACAGCTTGACCAAGTATTAGTTTCCAATCCAGCCTGAACCTAGAAGAGCTTCATTTTCTGACACTGTAGTTAGAACTATAAGCAAAAGGTTAAAAACTACTTAACAAGCAAATTGTATTTTGATGAATAGTTCTGCTCCCACTCTGAACACTGACATCTGTTACAAAGGCAAAGTCTACGCATTTTCACACATGCACTTCTGCCACCCAGCACAGAACCTCAGAATCCAAAATTCAGGGGTGATTTTGCCCACTTCACCAGGACCCAACAGATTTGTAGTCCTAGCAGCATAGGCATTGGAGATCAAAAACTGGATTACTCAAACCACAGGTTCATGGGAGCCCTGGCAAACACCAGAAACCACTCCAGATTTTACCTGACACAGGGAATCCATCTGCCTCATGAGCCCCTATGGCTTCCATAGGGCTAGCGAGCCCAAAAGATTCAGATAGGCTGCCAATTAGTGGGACTGCAAATGAAAAAACAAGCATTAGAAAGCTTAAGTTTTACAAATCTGAACAGTGAAGCTTAGGGAGCAGATTCTCCCAACCAGCTCTAGATCTCATCTCTAAGACCGTGCTGTTGTGACCAAGCATTTCACTTCCAGTTGTCTTCTAGCAGCTGTGAAGAACAGCCTTCTCAGCACAAAACTCACAGGAAGACTGACACTGCTTAGACTCAGTTTAAAGACTAGAGAAGTGTAGAAACTCAGCTTCCTCCTACATATGGTCTTTCCAGATTGCAGAGAGGCATACTCTTCCAATAGCGTATGGGAAGTTGCTCATCTGCTGCCAAAGGTATTCTGTAAGTCAGCAGCAAGCATCACTTCAGAGAAGCCGAGTACTGGAGCAGTGGGAAAGTTGCACTTTGAGAGCAACTGGTCATTGGGCCAAATCTCTCCTCTCAGATGACAGAGGCCACGAGTAATTTCATTTCCTTTCAGTATCAATGCAAAAAAAAAAAAAAAAAAAAAAAAAAAAAAAGACTTAGACACCTTAAACTGTTCTATGTTCCTTCAAGTAAACAGAGTGAGCCAATAAAACATCAGCATACTTCACTAAACAACCATGAAGACAAATACGTGCACAAAATGACTCTGGAAGTCACATTGATCTATAAAGTTACTTAAAGACCTTCAAGGCATTTTTATCAACACAATGCTATCCGCAGAAGTTTTGACCCCAAATATTGTACACAGAGTTCTAAGTGCTCAGAGAAAAGTATGTCTGCCAAACAAGCAATAAAGATCTCGTATTTAAACAACAGACTGGCATCTGTGTTTACATTACTTGTGAGAGAGGATGGTCATTCAACTCTGTTTTCTAGGGCAGACATTTCAGACACACAGAAAAACTAAAATATGGTTCTCACTGAAGAGGCTGAAGAGGTTCTCATTTGCACCACTCAATATGACCAGATGCTACCCTCTCAAATTCCTGAAACAAAACACTCAGATTCCCAGTGTGAAACCCCATTTGCAGTCTTCCCAGTTTATTCAAGTTCATTCAAACTGACCCCGTCTGAAAAAGTCTTAGGAATTTTCAGCCTTCTCTATAGGAGGCTCCTCTGAGAATCCAGAACAATCTCCTCTACAGAAGCAACCAACTTGACTCAAACTGATGTTAGCTGCACATCGGCTGACAGCTGTGTTTTAAGATGGGGAAGTTTACTTAATGCTAACCTTCTCTACAACAGGTTGCTGCTAGTGACAGCCAAGATTAGGAATCGCTGCACAATCCCCCACAGAGGAGCCCCCCCCAAAAAAAAATGCTTCTAGAGAAATATGATGAAGCAGAACCAAACAGAAACACTCAAACTTCACTCTGTTTGCAAAAAGGACTAGCACTTTGTCACTGACTGGATAAATACGTCCCAACCTACTCATCTATAAATATACATAAGCTTTTTTTAAAAAGCCTCCGTATTTACACATACCTAGTTGATCCTTGCTCTAGGGGGACCGTACACATCTCCCTCAGTTACGGACGCACAACCTCACAACGAAAAGGAATTTAACAATAAATTCAGTTCATAGCGTTTCAGGCCAATGCCAGAAGCAGCCATAGCTGAGCACTGTAAAACTGGAATTACACCCAACAAGCCAGTTGTTAACGACTCCAGATTACTACAAGCATTCTTGCCCATCCTTTGCATACTTTCAAAACTTATCTGAAAAATGCAGCCTTCCCTCTGCATCTGTACTTGCCATTGTCTCTTCCTCTTATTATTTGGAAGTGAATAGAGCTTATGTACTTAGTACCATCCAGAACACAGCCTTTCTGAAATAAATGTACTTAAAAAAAAAACTAATTGAAAGGCTGCCTTTGAATTAGCAACTTTCTCCTCTAGTAAAATGAAATGCATCCACACACACTCACAGGATGCATTCATCTTTACTGAATCCAAATGCAATCTTCCAACCCAAGAATTCTCAGGCTGGAAATCAAGATTTAAACATTCATGGCCTGAGAAGCTCATAAGCACCCTCTACCTCACTGCTAACCAAAGGAGGTCTTTGCCTTGCTGGGGCACTAAGACCTGTTTTGGGAAGCATTAGAAGACTCCTCTCCGAACCTCTTGAAATATCCCTATTGCAACTGCTTTGGAGGCTTCATTGAGTTACTTCAAAACCCATGCCTTACTTAAGCTCTGCTGTATTTGAAGCCATCAGCATTTTATACCACTGACCTTTCATTTCCTTCATTTCTTAGCAAGTATTAAACGCTTTTCGATCAGGTTTAAATTTACTTCCAACGTCATCTAGACTCTAACAAAATTAGTTGCCACTGCCTTAACTTGATATTCAAGCACACAGCTATTTTAATAAATGTCAATGAGCAAATTAAATATTTGAATTTTGATGTTGGTCTCCAGAAGCAAGAGATTTAATTCTCATCAAAGGAAAGCCACGATTAACATTCAGCTCAGGCCCAGTCAACAAAACCTGCTGAGTGTTCACCACTGACATTCCTAGTGACTTCCAAAAGTGCTAGTCATAAGATCTGTTTGCATATAAACATATGTGACAAAGCTGACAAGCCAATTTAGTATAATTTAAATATTTGCAGATTACTATGAAGTGGGTTATCACTCACAGAATTGGTGACACGGATGCTCCTGCTGTGGAAGCTGGACCGGACTGATGTTTACACAATGCAGGAGACATTTGTCCTGCCATGCAACACAAAGTAGGTGTGAGGTTGCTCCACCTCAATTAAGCTCTCCATTTTATTTGGCTTTAGCCAAGTTCTGTTCAGGGCATAAAAGAAAACAAGGCCTGACTTCAGTCTGCCTTTGACTCCTACACAGGGCCTGCAGAGGGTAATAATAGCTTGGATGATTCTCCGGTGTATGCTGGGAGGCAACATGTCCTATCCACCAGCTTTCTTCAGCAAGTCTGATCAGGCTATTCCTAGCTTACGTGCACCCTTTGACATCTGGCTGCACATTACAGACCATCTGTATTTAGAAACATCACCTGTTCTGGGATTTTGGGTAGCCCACAGCCTGGGCAGAAGGGGGAGAAGATGGTAACACAAGCCAGCACCCCTGTTGACCCAGTCTTTTCATCACACATGACAATCACAGAATCAGTGCGGTTGGAAGGGACCTCTGCAGATCATCTAGTCCAACCTCCCTGCTCAAGCAGGGTCACCTACAGCATGCTAGACAGGATCCCATTCAGGCAGGTTTTGAAGATCTCCAGCAAATGAGACTCCACAACCTCTCTGGGCAACCTGTTCCAGTGCTCTGCCACTCTCCCAGGAAAGAAGTTCTTCCTCATATTCAGATGGAACTCCTTGCGTTTCAGTTTGTGCCCATTGCCTCTTGTTCTGTCGCATGGCACCACCGAAAAGAGTTCAGCCCTGTCCCCTTGACACCCCCTTTAATGTGTGAGCGCAATTATGTATTATGTGCGGGAAGAGGACCTGCAAGTCCAGAGCAGTTGGATAAACAGGGAGCAGCAGGAGATGAAAGGCAAACATGCTCGGGGCAAGTCTGTCGCGGACCTGATTTTGCTTGAGTGAGCAACCTTCCACTGCGTTCTATTGCCACTGTTAACCAGCAACCTCAATGTGAACATAGAGGTAGATTTGATCAGATTCTTAATTGTCATTGATGCAAGACTGCAAACAGTCCTGAGACAAGGTAAAACAAGGATGTGATTGATACTGTAAACAAGTAAGAGCTAGGGGCACTGCAATTGCAGAATTCCCTTTGTGAAGTTAATAAGAACTGTTTTACCTGGATTTCTCCATGACTACAGCAAAGATTGCCATGTGGATGTTAATATTGTAATCTGAAAGCAAAAATGTAATCAAAAGAAAAGCTGAGCACTAGACAGGTACTGGCATCCAGAGTACCGGCATGCAAGTTAAAGGAATCCACCCTCGTATGCATCCCCTATAAAATGGCACAGGGTCTTACTGCTACTGCTCTTACTGTTCATAAGGGAAGTGGCTGTGGTGGTGACATGCAAATGGACAGTGCTGAAGCCAGAGGAAGATCTGGAAACAAGCCCTCAAGAAGATCAGCGCTGAAACAACCAAGAATGAAATAAACACAAGCACTGGCAAACAGCTCCACTTGAAAGAGGAACAAAAACTCCTACCTGCAAAGGAGCTGTTTTGAATTCATCCCTGGATATTAACAAGATCTCTCTGGACCCGAGTCACTAATTCACCATTCAAACAGAGCAGCCGCGTACAGAGGAAAAGGAACGCTACGGCTACAGCAAACATTTGCTTTCCATCCTCAGCTAATCCTACCAACATCACTGAATTCAGTGCACCAGAAAATTCTAAGTTTCCATTAGAGCTAATACTGAGAGTTCTGGGGTCAACTTGTGCTCTCTGTTAAGAGGGCATAAATTCAAAGACTTCAGTGAAGTCACCTCAGATTTATGAAGGCACATCTTTCCTTGCGACTCCCTGAACTTAACGCCAATTGAGATAATTTTGTATTTAAAAACAGAAGAGCTACATTATGACCATTTCAATGCCAATTTATCTGAAAATAACTCTAAAACGAAGTCTTCAAAGAAAACGACTATTAAGACAGTATTAAAGGAGCTGAGACATGAAAAAAGAGAGATAAGTAGTTGAAGAGTGCAGAATTAAGTAGTCATTCCAAAAACAGATCCAAGAGATTCTATCAGTGGGCTCATAACCAAGCCTAAGTAGAGAAGATCCTTCAAAAAAGGGCGGATAGCAGAGCCAGAAAACAGAGGCAATTTTTAATAGTAAAATCCTGTCCAGTGAATTCAAGTTGATGGAGGGGCAAAGTTTAAGCAACAGCGCCTCCTAGCCTCTCAGGATGAGAAGTACCCCAGTGCTTCAGCCTCAGAAATAACAGGGAACTAATTGTTATTTAAGGTTAAAAACAACGAAAGACTGAGAAACAGGATGCAGAAAATACAAGGAAGCTCTCACGTCATGTCTGAACAGCCTGGAATCTACCCCATCTGAGCAGTGCCACCAGGAGACCATAACATTCTAGTTTTCCTCCAGAAAAAGAAAAAAATGAAAGCCGCATAGGATTATCACATGGGAAACACTAGGCTGGTTTTAGTTTGGTCATCATGTGTTTCAACAACTCCTGATGTTACATCATGTGAGTACTGGAGACACCACCTTCATTCACTATTTCTCATGCCAGAGATTTGGAGGTGCCAGCTTGAGATGCCCAGGTTGCGTTTAGGGTCCAGAATAGGAAGCCACCGATTTCCCACACCGCAGGAATATCCCAGTGGTGTCTGCTTTCTCAGCAGTTTCCTGCCCAACCACTGCAGACTTTTCAGCTGTCGCAACAAACAAAGCAAAAGTCCCCATTAGCAGGCTGGCTTCCAGTCCAAGAGACTAGAAGCCAACACAAAGCCCCCCTTTACCACCTTGTATTTAACTGGTTGAGTTGAGCTTGATCCCAGCCCAAAACTGAAAGGAATTTGAAGCCCACAAAGAATGTGGTTATGGGGAATCTAAATCCAGCATCTTTCCTGGATGCTAATAAAAAAAAATACTCAAGATCAGTTTGACTCATGAAAGCCATCGCAAAGGTCATTACCATCCATTTAACTTATGTAACACTGCATTTAAGACTCCTTGAAATCCATGCATCTTTTCAAGGGAACTCACCTATATAACAGGCTGAACAGCTGCCGGGAAAGCTTGCAAAACTACCAATTTTTACTTTTTATTGTGCTTAATAATTTGAAACACCGCCACCATAACATGTTACTCAAATCTTAGCAAGAACCACCATCTCAGAGGCCAGTATTTGGTAAGATTTGTTATTCACAGTTCAGCTGACTGGAACAGCGATTACCTCCAGAACCAAGGATCTGGCAAGAAGAAATCTAAAACAGAGGTCAGTCATAACTACCTGCATTTGTTACCAAATGAGTGATCTACCTGCAGTTGGCTTATTCAACTCATAACAGTAGTAAGCTTGCATCAGAGTGGCTTCTGGCTAGAGGAAAGCATTCCTGAGCAGGATGTTTAATGCAATTGAGTGGTATTTTGTGATTTGTTATTCTGCTTCTGTGTTCTAAGCTCCTCTGCTTACTGATGCATTATCTCCCAATGGGCAATGCCCACCAAGTACAGAAAGCTATGATTCAAGGTACTCTAAAAGCATTGGTTCGATCCCAGGATATTTGTTTGAAGCACCTGCCACATGAAAATAATTTGCATCTTCTTCTGATGCCAGAGAGATCTGTTACTGTGGACGCTGAGTTGGCTAAACTTCAGTTTGGTTTAAGAACAGCAACATAAAGTTAAAATGGCATCTGCTCATTTTGATTGAGAAGGACAAAGCTGGGACCTATTTTTGAGTCCTTAGCCCTTCAAATGTTCCAGGCGCTGCTAGCAAGAGGCTGTAGTTTTGTAGGGTACTCGCACAACGTCAATGCAAGTGGCAGTATCAGTATCAATCCCTTCTGACCTTTTCAGTCAGTGAAATAACCCCAAGTTTCCCAAATGTTCTTAAAGGGACCATTCTTGTTATGGCAGTGTTGCGGACAGATGCCTAACAGGACAGTCAAAGGCACGAATAAGCCTAGTTCTCACTGGTCTCAAGCTTCTGATTATCAGCAGGAGAGAATCCCCAGACCCCAAAGACCTCACAGCCCCTGTAAGATAGGGCAAAAGCATAACCACCTGCATCATGGCCATACCAAGAACCAAGACAAAGATTCAGGGCCAGATTTAGAGTATTCAGGCACCTGACTGCCAGTGCTTCTGAATTAAATGATTTGCCAGAATCCCAAAGAAATTATGCAGGAGGTCCAGTCAAATAGCACAAGGTTAGGTCTGAGAAGATACGGTATTACCTCAAGACTGGTCCTTCCTCCAAGCTTCTTGCCAGATCTTCGAATCACAGTGTGCCTATGTACAAACAACCACCCACACCACATATCCTCCACACACACACACACACACAAGGAAAAGCAGCCTTCTGGGAGGTGGCTGGCAATTCCCCTAGCACTATTACTATCTGTATCAGACACTACCCATTTGAGGAATCAAAGAGGATTTTTTGTTTCCAAACAAGATCACCTGTGGGTTAAACATGAAGATGAAAACATGGAACATGCTTATACTGTGCTGCATGCAAGAGAAAATACCCCAGCACACCACTTTTACTACTGGCTTAGTTGTTTTCCATCTTTCATCAAGCTCTGTCAGGGAGAAGATTCTTAACATTTGCTTCACATAGGTCAGCATTTACTGACTTTTTAAAGGCAAAGTCAATGGATTTGTTTCCTTCCGTTTATATGAAAGTCTTAAATATTTATCAGTTTAGTCATTTAAAAATAATATTCATCTCCACACTGAAGAATTGCACTGTCATTACAATAAATGAAGGATTAAGAGACCACAGCTGAAGGGGAAGAGCCTAGATAATCTGGAGATGCTTCATTCTCCATTTCTGAGATTAGCTCAGATATGAGACACATGTGTAAGTTCCTACATGCAGAATTTTAGCTGTAGCTCATATTGCTGAGTTTTGTGCTGAGATTATTTCATTCTCAGATAGACCAAGAGCTGGGCAGCTCCACCACCCATGGCAGAACACTAGCACCTCCCAAAATATTGCTGCTAGCTGCTGTTACAAAAGACTCAAGTCCCCCGACCAAGGGCTTTCAAACAGTAACAATCTCCTCACTACAGTGTGGGGAAGGGAATTCCACTAACTACTTCTAATAAGGGCACTCCTTTTTGGGGAGCAGAAGTGTTATGCTCCCGGACCACGTCTTAATTCACCACCCTTTCTCTTACAGAGAGATCAGTGCAACTGGAAAGAAGTACTTGCAAATATTCTGCCTAACACAGCTCTAGCCATTCTGTTGGCATCTTCAGTCACTAAGACCTCCGCTTTTCAAAGCTCTGTATACCCTCAAACCTCTTCAGTTAGTAAATTTCTAGAAAACCAAGGTACTTCATTGCTTTCACTAGAGAAGACTGTTTCTTAACCAGCAATACTAATGTTCATCTCTGGTAAAGGAAAAACAGGGAGTTAGTCTCCATCGGATTTACTCATGTTATGAGACTTCTGAATATTTCTTGCTAGTGAAATCCAAAATGCTAGTGCCTGAGAACTAGATCCTTTAACCTGAATGCTTTTGAACTGTAGCTAACACTGAGGTTGTCCTGGTCAAGCCACCATCTACAAGGCTTTCCCAAAGCCACAAAATAGACTCCGTATACCTATTACGGATGGCAAAACTTTTAAATTTATTCAGTTTGCCTTACGTCATGTTTTGCTGCAAAAGCTGTGGCTGAGAAGTGAACAAAGTACCTACTTGCCTTTTCTGACTACTGCTCTCTAGGTAAGGCAGACCCATCTGACTGAACCAATCCAGCTGCAGCCTGCCACAGCACTGTCCTTCCTGCTACCCCGGCCGTGAAACCCCACGTCTGATTCTGCACCCAGCATGTTCAACTTGCTGAAAACTTTTTAAAAAAACAAAAAAAAACCCAAAAAATACTCTAGAACAAAAACCCGAACAGAAAAAGTGAACCATCTACCCCCACACACACACTCCAGTTTTCCACTGACTCTGCAAACTAAACAGGCTTAGGGCAGGGTCAGACAGGTTTGAGTGCCTGGAAGGTGGTGAGACCACAAGGCCAGGGCAGAGCAGTGGAATGGACAAGACTGTTGCAGCCAGGAATTAGATTGATCCAGGCTACTGTGCATTTCCAACTTTAATATATACAGTTTGATGAACCTCTTGGACCTGGGGAAATAGAGAAAGCTACCAGGTGTAGTGCTGGGAGTCTGTAAAAGGAGCAGGGGACAACCAGCAGCTAGCACTAGCACAGCTAAACAGCATGCATGCCTGAAAGAACAACACACAACCTAGGAGTTTAAAAACCCAGGATGCCCCCAGAAACTCCTGCACTGCAAGAAGTGACCTAACCTGAAAGGACTCAACGGACAAATCAGAAGCTTACCTTCTGAGATGTAATCTACCTCATCCAGTAGATCCAAGTTTAAGGCCAAAGAGGCAACAAGCAAGGAGAACCAGCCAAGGAAGAGAAGATTACAGAATGGAAGGGGAAAAAGCTAAAGTACAAGGCAACAAATAAAAGGCTTGACACAAACCTCAACTGGAAGCAATAGAACTTTTCTGTTGAGCAAAGGGGAGATGAATCCTGCCCTGCACAAGGTGTCTTCTCTTCCCCATTCTACTCTATACATCCTAAAACCTGCTCCACAGACAGGTCAGAGGGTACATCAAGTGCTCCTCACATACATTCTGGTCCTTGCCTCCAGACAATCAGCACCTCTCCCTCACTGCTGTACGCCAACACACTGGGTGAGACAAGATCCTCCTGCACAATGTTAGCCAAGTTTCTCCCGTTCCCACCCCGTGCCCTAACACTGAGGCATTAAAAATCAGACTTTCCCACCTGCCCAACGCCCATAAAGTCCAACAGCCAAACCATCTGCTGGTCAGGGTATTATTAGTGCTGGGAGGCAATACACTAATTTAGATCCCACACTCAGACAGAGCAAGAACTGAACCCATGTTTCCCGATTCCTGCAAGTTCCTTGGGCTCTGGGCTGCTGACTGGTTCAGCATAAAGCTCCCTCTTCTGGCCCTACCAGAAAGTTTCCTCCTAATTGGAGAGGATTGCCCAAAAATACTTTTGTGACAAAAAATCATACAGCTATCAAGAAGTATTGTTTGCTTTTTCTGAGCAGAAAGATTCTCAGCACTATGATCTAGTCTGTGCAACTGAAAGATTTACCTTGCCCATTTTCTCATCTACTGCATACTGCTGATTTCTCAGTCTCTTGTTCACAGCGTTTCCTGCTTCCAGAAGGTCAGTAAACAGCACATAAACAAAATAACCCTTGAATTTTCACATTTCTGTCTTCAGCAGCTCTTTACTCTGTGTATCAAACATCTTTGATTGCATTCAGTTAGACAATAAAATTATCGCCTCTTACTGAAATCCAATCATGTACACAGGGAGAGTTAGTTGCACAGCATATCTGCTCAAGAACTGTGATGACTTCCAAATACAGAGAACTGTTCTTGAAGGTGAAAAGATAGCCCTGTCTATAGGTGGCCATTAAGAGTGATGTGACTTGCACCAAGCTGCCTTTTTAAAAATAGTAGGCTACTGCCCTGACTATTAATCTTTGCCCATACACTTAAAAAAAAAAAAAAAGTCCTCCATCTGGAGCAATAAATTTCTCTTGCCTCAAACATTAAACCTTCTTTAATTTTACAGATGAAAATGCAGGTGGTAGATTATTTTTCAGAATTAGCAGCCAAGTGCTAGAGCAATTCTCAGCCCAATTACTTTGGTCTGAGGCCTAAATTTCATAGCTTAAAAATAGTCTACACTTTCTTACCGGTAGAAGGCAAATTCAGTCCCCTAGGACATGTGCCCCCTTTTCCTCCGTCCCTCCAAAGTGAAGAAAGCTTCACTTCACCCCTTGCTTTAAAGCAAAACTTGCACCTTGGCATTACAGCACTAAACTTAGTACCTCCATTACAAAACACAGGCAAGACTTTTAAAAGCATTCTGAACTATCCTAACATTCTCTCCTACTGGGCCTCAAGACATCTATCCGTGCACTAATAGGGAACAAATTTAGGGCAGTACTCAATAGAGATAAATGAGACACGCAAAATACAAAAACCCAGTTCCCTATGCCAAGTTAAAATGAAGACTGAGAACGTAAAAACACAAAACCTGCCCCAAATTAAACCAAAAGCACAATGTCAGCTCAAGACCATTCAATATTTCAGGTGATTCAAAAATGTTTTGTTCTAAGCTTGATGAGTAAGCAAAGTAAAAATGGCCAGAGTAACACATGCTTAAAAAAAAATAATAATTTCACATTGGAGGACAGGGATTTGCTCTACACCCACCATCATAAAAACCCCTTAATTCTGAAAGCTCAAATTTTTAGTTGAATCTTCTTGAAAACAGACCTTTGCCCGCAAAAGTTCCTGTTTCAATAAGCTGGCATCTTCTGATTAAAAATATTTTTTGAAGAAAATCCTGACAAGCTCTAATGCTATATGCTTCTGAAAAATTCCAATACTGAGTGATTTAAACCATTATCCCCCAGTTGTACAGATGTATATTTTTAGAAGCAGCACTTTTTACATGGATGGCCATTACACATGCTGCCATGGGAACAGGATAGCAGCAGACTGTCATTAGGCACTTGGGAGCCCAGGCAGCAGCTAAGCCATGGGCATCTCCCCACTTTTGCTCACACCCTTACGCATCTGACAGGTGACCTGTTTGAGGTAGTTGCCTCACTCATCCCCGGTGAAAGCTGGCACCTCCAGAAGGCAATTTGTCCCATCTTTCAAATAGTGATCTCATGATTCAGGCTCCTCCACATTGGCTACAGAAGGAGCACAGCTGCCTGGTCCAGGTGAACTGCTGTGTTGCCTCTTCAGTTCAAGGCAGAGGACATGGATGACAGCATGGGTAATTTGCAGAACGATCTAATGAAGGCATATGCGCTCTTGCAGACTAGTTGCTCCCATAGCCAGTTTTAGGACAAATAATTGCTCAGAAAGCGTTCATCTGAGACTGAAGTGAAGCTAAATGAAAAACACTGGGAGGAGCTTAGGTTAAGCCCAAAGGTTTTCATCCAAAGTTCACTTCCATGAGGACCATCCTTCAATTTCCGTTAAAGCTTCCTCCAGCCCTTCTTTGAAAATAAAGCCATCTGCCTTTTAAAGTTCACCTCCAGACTTGCAGATTTATTTAAGTATATTTAGACACAAAAATAGTCAAGACACCAGTATATACTGAGCATATTAATTGAAAAATCAGGGACTACATACTTAAATTAGCAACTGTTCAGTATTTACTTCAGAGCTTGTCATGCTAGAACTTGTTTAGCTTGCTGCCAAAGATATTTTTGCCACACGTTTTCTATGTTGGTTTAAAATAAGGGGAGGATGTGGTATATTGCACAGGAATATAAACATAAATGCAGTGGGCATAGTTATGATTCTAGAAAAGAGCAATAACAAAGGTGCCATGATTATTTTTGCTCGGCCCAAGCATACCAGATTCAAAACCTTACTATGGCCATTTCCAGAATGCATCTGTAATTCAACCTCTCCTCCCTCTTCAGCCTCCTGAGGTGCTCAGGCTTCTGCAATAATCATGCCAACTCCAGAGCTCATCGCAGCTCAAACCCATTCAGCAAGCTACTGCTGCTCGTCTGCCCTCCCGACTTGCTGCACTGGCAATTCCTGCAACACTCTGCTCTGTGCCTCGCCATATGGAGGCTGATCCTCCTCTGCCATGCAGATCATTCAGCTTCTACTCACATGTCCCCACCAGCCTTAGGAGCCTGCAAAGCTTTCTGGACACCTGCTATTTCTTCAAGTGTCTCTATGCTTTCTATCCTGTGTCCCCCATAAAGATGCATTTATTCACGCTGAAAGCCTACCAATCACTACCTAATGCTTTCATTACACACAAAGGAAGCTGCCTGCTTCTGTTATCTAGTTACGTTTTTCTCACTGCCACAGTTTTCTTCCTCTTGCCTCTCCTTGTCCAAGCATTTTGTGCTCCTGCTGCCACCTGTCCATCACTATTACTTAGGACTAGAGTTAAGAGCCTCCGTTCTTTTAACACACACTTTAGCTACTCAGCTCTAGATTTACCAGACCTCTGCTTGCTCCTGTGACTATGCAAGGCTCCTGTTTCTCTTCTTTTTACTCCACGGATGATGGGCACCATCTGATACAGTTTCTACAAGGATTCAGTAGACCAGAACTGTTCCTCCTACCGAGCAAAGCAAACTCTGCAGGAAGGGAGACTGAGTGACTTATTCCACATACTTGCTCCCTCCAAGGCCATGCTACCAAAAATATCAACGAGCTGCCAATTAGTAGTATATCAGAGCTTGATACACTCACAATTTCAGTGAGACAAGGCAGCAAATTCTCCAGTTTTACAAGTCGGAATAGGCTGTAAGACTATTAAGGTGGAAAGTCAGAAGCAGCACAGGTCACACACCTCATCCTAAGTCAAAGCTCCAGAGTTGCTATCTTCCATTTGTACGGCCAGCTCTCATAATCTCCCCTTAGATGACACGTGTGTATTATTTCAAAACAGAACTGCCACAAAAACACAACAATTATTCTGCACCTGCCTCCTTAGAGTCTGTGCTTTGTCTGTGATATTTCTAAACAATAGCAATACGCTTTTCTTCCTTTTTAATTTTAACCTTAGCAACAGCAAAAGACAATGCTAAAAATTGAACATAACCCCACAAGCACAGTTTGCTATTATATTAGGTGCCACTTCATTTCTTTTGATTTTTGACTGCTCAAAACTCAGTAGGGGAAATGTTCCTTGATGCACATTTTGCAGAGGCAAATAATCTACCGGCTTCTTCCTTTTTGAAACAGGCCTTGTTTTCTTGCAGGCTACATTTGCAAGAATGCAATTAATTTCTAAAATGCAGCATCCATCACCTCCCCTACTCTTCAGGGTGAGAGGAGGAAAGCGCAAAGGAAAAATGGTGCTTGCTCAAAACAAAATCATAGAAGCGGAATTCCTAGCCTGCCAAGGAATATAAAGAGTATAGGCTCCAGATGTGCCGAAGTTGTGCAGAGTATGCTGCAGAACAGGGTACGCAAGGTCTAATCTACAGAAGTATTGAGAACGCAGCACCTCAGCAGCATCTTCTCTTTGTCTGTTTTATTACTAGTGGGGAGAAACAGGACCTTCCCTGGGCTCCACATACACGGGAAGCAGGCACTGCAGCCTTGTTTGAAAAGGGAACAGTAGACTTCTGGCAGTGAGAAGACACTGAGCAATATTCAAGGCAAGCTACTACGGCCACTCAAGAGATTGCTACAAGGATAATGCTTTTAGCCATCAGAAGAGACATCAGTCATCTAATGGATTTGGGCACATTCACTCCCAGCGGGCTACTCAAGATCCGCCATACAGCCCATATGCTTATCCAAGTACAGTTCTGAAACTGAGGCTCTAATAGGCCTACTTAAGATCCAAATATCAGAAAGACCGATTTGGATGCTTTCACTGCCCTAGCAGTATATATTCTGTTTTGCTACTACTATTTTATATGCACATTTTCACATGAGGATTTGTATTGCCATTATGTATCTTTATTACCTTCTTGGAGAGGTACTTGGTACTATTACTGGTACCTGGATACATTTCCCGAGGGAAGCTTTCCACTAGCAGACTAATTCATACTCTTGTCATGTTTGCTGCATAGCATCCAATGTCATTTTTCTAAATTGGATAAATAAAATATTTATATTTGGTGACCTTGAAAAGAAACATGGACCAGTAGCTCAGGATGAATTTCCTTGAATTCAATAAATATTAATAGAATACAACAAGCACCAGAGCAGAAAAGGAATGACCGAAATACCCCTAATGAGTGTGGTGGCATTTATTATTTAAATGACCATTAGAAATGCTCTCAGCCTTTTGAGGAATTCAAGCAGAGTAGTAGACAGATGCTCCTGCATACAGGAGATTAATCATTCTCTGTGTGCAAAGCAGGACCAACTAATTCATCAGTATTTTTCTTCCAATGAAGAAAAGCAAATTAAAATTCAAATCTGAATCTTTCCCTTGGTGTCTAACTCGCATACCAGGAAATACTGCTGTGGCTTCTGGGTAGAAGACTACATCCCTTCCCACAGAAACCGTTGTAGCTTGGCTACACAGTTCTCTTGATCCTTGCAGGCAATCCATATTTCAACCACCAGAGGACAGGCATGCTGGAGAAGTATAAAAAGTTTTTCTGCATGCTTGTGCCAGAAACAGGCATGCTGGAGAAGTATAAAAAGTTTTTCTGCATGCTTGTGCCAGAAACAGTAGCTCTGGACAGGAATGAAAGTTGCTGGCTTTCAGGAGCCCTCACAAGCAATATGAGGGACAACTCCAGTGGATTGGCTTGACAACTCCAGTGGCTTGGATTGACACAAGTTTCATCATTCTGGGACCCAGGTAACATAAGCTGGGTTTACCATCCCTAACAAAAAAAGTCACACTGATATATACAAACCAAGACTATGTCAGCCCACTGTTAAGTCTTGTAGTGCAAAGGGATAGTAATATATAGAACAATTTTTCCCTTCACATCTACAATGACTGGTGCCACCATACAGTAGAGGAACACCACAAATCCAGGGTGACCTTGTTCCATCCTGCAGCCAGTAGGCTGTCCTGTAATGGCAGCAAAAGGTTAGGCAAGTTGCTTACAGGTTCTGCGCCTAAATTCAAGTATCTGGAATTTGGAGAATGACATTGCCAACCATGCAGCAACAGTTTGGGGGGGGGGGGGAATGTATCAAGTTAGCATTGCCATAAACAGACCTTAAAGTCAGACAAAGGGTTTAAGTTGCACATTGTACATTTTGCATTACATTGAACAACTGCAAGAGATGTCACAATGACATTCTGATGCTAGTTTCAAGACAATTCTGATTATTGCCAAGAAAAGTGGGAGGTGAAAAGAGAAAAAAAATAAATCATGTCAAATACCACACTTACTGGGATGTAGGGCAAATAAAAATCAATGTATTTTGTTGATATAATCAGTATTACTTGGCATCTCAAGAAATAGCTTTCAAAGTGAGAAATTCCTATTTAACATAGAATTTTACAAATCAGGCTGAGTGAAGACAGAAACAAAAAATAGCATTTTTGCGTATGTAATGCAACAGCACTAAGGACTTAATGCCACTTGCTCCTGGTAAATCTTTGTGAAAGTTAAAGTTGAAGCTCTTAGACATTCTCGTATTAAAGATTAACGTAGCAGAAGAGGCACACTTCTCATCTCTTGCCATTGCATCTTCTTCAGTACACAGCTGGATCTGTTGACTGTTAAATATAGGGAGCTCTTACTTTGTGCCTGGGCTCATAAGACTGCCAGTAGAAAATTTCATGACCTTTCAAAACCTCAGGTAACCTGAATCTGTACAGATAAGGCTCAGATCAAAGGTAAGAGCTTCCACAAGATAGCTACACTGTCTTACCCTTCCCCTGTAGGGTTCTTCTTACATGTAGGTACTGCTCAAAAGGCTGGAGACAGGACCCATCTGCATCCATGAATACCCACTGTTAAGTTTCGGTGCTAGCTGGCAAGTGGCATCTGCTACATCGGAAACAAGACACAGAAATTCTAATGTCTTTTGAGGGTCTTGGGTCAAAGGTAGGCTTGCAAGATCTTTTTATTCTAAAAATTAGAGTTTAAGAGCCAGAGCCTCAGCTGGTGTAATCAGAAAAGTAGCTCTGATTTTCATAGAACTATTTCAAAGACTAGGTGGGGAAATGACCAAGTGGAGGGTCGCTGGGTAGCAAAGGAATGGAGGCTGGCAGAGAGGATGACATTTAAGGCTACTTCTGTAAGCGTCAGGTCTATAGATAACTGTACATTACATCACACTGACTTTAAGGATCAAGTCATTCCACAACCACCTGGGGAGTCACATGTTTACTGCAAGAAGAAAAAAATGATCAATTGCTTGAAAATGATGGAAAAAATACTTGTTGCAAAAATAAGACTGCAGCTGAGATTCCTCCCTCTTCCCTCTCCCCCCATCCCACTCACTGAAAAGGTCTGAGACTTGTGTTAAGGAAAGGTACAGACTAAAATGTCTAGAGAGTGAACTCATTATCAGAGCAAAGAGCACAGGAAGGAGCTGGAGAGTTTTGAGGACACTTTCTTAGCACTTTCCACAATGCCATAGCCATGCTGACAAGCAAGAAAACTACTAATACCTGCTGATATTTCAACTTCTTGCCACCAAACAACCACTAGAGGCACAGCTGTTGCCACTCTATTCCTGTGCAAGGCTACATTTAAGCATGCATTTATCTTTTAACAGGTGTCAGTGACAGTAAAGAGTCAAGTGACTTAAGTGTTTACAGCCTCTACATATTTACAATCAAGAACAGTTAGGTTTTGTGGCACCCTGCAGAAGCAGGTGGCTCCGTGCTGTACATGGTGCTGCACACGGGACACCAGACAGATGCTCCACAGGATAGAAGCACTCTAAAGAGTTAGCTACAGACCCAGAAGTCATTCAAAAGAAGGCAGCAAAACAGCAGAGATTAGAGCATTGGCATGGGTTCAATCCCTGTTCTACCACTCACCTCCTCTGTGAGTCTGAATAAATGATTTAAGGTAGCCTCATCTTTTGCCTCCCAGAGACATGCCAAGAGGCACAGATAAAGTGGTGATTAAAGACCTTGCAACCTCCTACAAAGAGGTGATAGGTCCTCTCTGCAGCTGCAATTAAGAGCTATCCTGGGGAAGATAAGCCCATCCAAGAAAAGCATGCCCAACTGTTATTTCCTAAATCTGATCTGTTCACAGGATTGACTCACCTTGATATTCTCATATATCACAAAAGAGAGCCTTGCCAAATACAGACATAGCCCCCCACATTAGTAAAGAGATAAATTAATGCAATATAGCAAACATCATTCATCCTGCTTCAAATCAGAGTATTTTAGGAACTTACAGGTAGATTGGAAGAGGGAGGATCAACATCTAAGCATCCTTCTAGTTAAACACAAAAATGACAGCTTCAGTAAGTATGAAGTATTCCCATTCCATTACCTCTTCCAGTAACATCATTTGTCTATAGTATACTGACATTTGTCTGTCTTGTGCCTAAAGCAACAGAAATGCCCATATACCTTTGGAAGAGCAAAGGACCTTTGTGCCTGTTAGCCCTGAATCAGTAGGTATAGCTATGTAGAAACAAGAATACCTCTGAATTTGACAGAACTTACATCCTTGGTATAGCCATGTTTGCTCCTCTACAATGGACTGTTTCAGGTTTGCAGTAGGCTTTATTACTAGGCTATCTTTTTGCCTAGATAAAAGGACATTCGAGTCCCTTGTGACTCTCACTCAGCTTGGTCACAGCAAAATGAATTAGTGGCTGAACCACTTTCAAAGAAAGCATGATGCCCATGCAACACTGACAATCAATGTCCCTAACTTTCTCCACAAACTAGTCCAGGCTTCACTATTATGGCTTCAAGAACAGCCCACTTGGTCTCTGAACCAACAGGCTATTCACTCTGCCCCTCTACTCAGCCCTGGTGAGGCCTCATCTCAAGCCCTGCATCCAGTTCTGGGCTTCCCAGGACAAGAAACATGGAGCTACTGGAGAGAGTCCAGCAGAGGGCTACGAAGATGATCAGAGGGCTGGAGCACCTGCCCTATGAGAACAGCTGTGAGCTGGGCCTCTTCAGCCTGCAGAAGAGAAGACTGAGGGGGGATCTTATCAATGTGGATAAGCACCTGAAGGGAGGGTGTCAAGGGGACGGGGACAAACTCTTTTCAGTTGTCCCGTGTGACAGGACAAGAGGCAATGGGCAGAAACTGAAGCACAGGAAGTTCTGCCTGAACGTGAGGGGGAATTTCTTCCCTGGGAGAGTGACAGAGCACTGGACCAGGTTGCCCAGAGAGGTTGTGGAGTCTCCTTCTCTGGAGATCTTCAAGGCCTGCCTGGATGCAACCCTGTCTCACATGCTCTAGGTGACCCTGCTTGAGCAGAGAGGTTGGACTAGATGATCTGCAGAGGTCCCTTCCAACCTTACTGATTCTGTGATTCTGTAAAAATTCTCTGGCATTTGTTATCAAAGACACAAACATCAGGACCAGTTTCCACTGAAGCTCTGAATGGCTGATCAGCTTTGCTCAGGGTGCAGTGTTCTCATTTCTAACAGTGATTTTCACCTTGACTTTGGTGACTAAGAAGTCCACAGAGGCTACATAGTCCTCAGCACAGGAATTTTCCAAGTGGGTCTGCAATAACTGGAAAACATTTAGACATCCAGCAGTTGAACACACCTGCTTAGTATCAGAAACGCTACAGGCAGAGAGCATCAGTGTCAGCAAAAATAGTGCTTTGTACCTCCATTGCTACGGCTCATCTATGGCAAATCAGACTACTATCCACCAATTTCCTGAGTGCTTCTAGTAAAGATACCCAGTCTTGCTTTCAGAAAGCACAGATCTGTTCAACACTCAAACTGTTAATGGCATTGGCCCTAAAGCAAGCCAAAGTTCTCTTGATGCACGCCTTCCAGATGGTGCAGTTGGTCAGTTCACCTTCCTTTTGAGTAACCAGAAGGCCTACACTTCACTACATATACACACCCCAGCAATAAAGTACAAGAACCATCTCGGTCCCTGACAAGCCACCCAATAGCAGAGAACACATCAACAGAAGCAGCTGCAGAGTTGCATGCCAGCTCTACCAAACCAGACAGCACAAAGTCAGCTTAAGACAAGAAGCAGTTCAGTCACACTGGCACCTGATTTTGCTCACTCTGATCCTCTCAGGTCAACCAATGGACACACTCCACCCGAACAGCTACAACAGAACGGCCCTTACCGAAGGTCTCATCCATCTCCACGCACACATCAGTTGTCACTGGAAAGAGGGAACACGATTCCCTATCACAAGTCAGGGCCTCAGACGCACAGGAGTCAAAAAGCTGCACTGTTGCCCTTCCCTAATATTATTTTGTGAAGTTCCCTCAGACAGCAGAGCAGCAGTATCCCTTTCCTTGCAATGCCATTTTCACCTGTCACCTTTCCAATGAGGGTAAAGAGCAACTTCAAAAAAATCCAAATATGACCCAAAGCTTAACTGTTTTTTCTAGTACAAAATCTGAAATAATTCCCTGTACAAAAAGGCAGAAAGAATGTCTAGAAGATGATTCAGAATCAGAGAAGGTATACATGCTTCAAATGTTTAATATTCAAAAAAATCAGAACTGTATACAGATTTTTTTTAATGTTCTAATCATTTTCACATTCCAGAAGAGGTTAATCCCTGTTACACTCCACAGAATAAGGCACTAAGTTACAGGCAAGCATGTTGTATTGCAGCGTAGGCAATTTAAAGCCTTTAAGAAAAAAGTCATCCTTGATTGAAGCATGTGATTTGCTTTATGTAGGTGATACTAAAAACAGTTTACAGATGAACATAGCTTCTGCACATTTGTTTCAAAGAAGCTGTATGACTGAACTGGGTTTCAAAAGGAATTGGGTTAAACATACGTTTAAGCCTTAGACTCTTACAAGATCATTTTCATCTACAGTGAATTGAAATGCAGTTGAAAAAGAAAAACCATTACTCAAGCATTAAGCACATTTCCTGCTTTAAAGAGGTCATATGCTGCAAACATACACAAGGAAAAAAAAACATCACTTCTTAAGAGCAAGCACTATACATATCCTACCTCTTGTCTCAATAACCCTAATTAAGCATTTGTTTAACTGCATTGTTTAAAGACATCTGTTTAATAAAGGTTGAGGAAGAGTCTTGCTGAATTTAAGGGTACAAGGGTACTAAACATATCACTTCAATGCTTCCGAGAACTGCAAGGAGAATTTCAGTGGGAAGACAGACTGCCTCTGAGTTCTCACACCGAATTCTGTGTGATTTCTGATTTACTGGAACTGACTCCATGCGCAGTGCTTAATTCCTAACAAAGGAGCTCTGTAATTACCTCTTGGAGCTTGCCAATGTAAACACAGCAGAACCCAAGAACTTTCTTCACAAATGAGGGTTAATGCAGCATATGATATACCATATAGGAATGGACAACATTAACCTTTGCTTAATACTCAGCAGCAACTTTACTGTATACCCTAGCAGCAGAGGGAAAAAAAAAAGTTTTAAAAAAAAGAAAGAAAGAAAAGCTTTGCCTCTCAGATACTTCCATTATCTGCAATGTGTATGCAAATACCCAGAATTTGATGAGGTCTTTACTTTTCACCTGTAAGCGCATTAGTAATTCATGAAGCCACTACTAAACACCACTGTTGAGCACAAGGAGCAGTGAAAATTAAGCAGTAATGACTTCAAAAGGTAGCAAAAGGTAGGGTCATTTGTACCACATGAACATAAGTGATGGAACGCTATCAGCTCAGCATTTCATCAACTGCACATTTACAAAAGCACCTCTAAAGCCAAGGGTGCCTATTCAGGCAACAGGTGACTGTTGCTAAAAATGAAACTTCACACCACTGTTACCAAAGAAATCCCCAAATATTTATTGGTTCTAAAAATCACCAGCTAACTAATCATTAGTTCATTTCAGTAAGGCTACAGAAGCAAAAAAAAAAAAAAAAAAGAAAAAACACACACCACACACCCACACACTAGTCAGTCACTGTGCTGGTGAGACAGGGATGACATGGAATGAAACCAAAGTGGTCATGTTACCAAAAACCAGGAAGTAAAACTAACACCAATGTAGCATTAAAAAGCAGGCATTCCTTTAACAGGTGCCAGGGACATAGGGAATCCCCCCACCTAATATGCCCTCCCAAGACAATGATTTGTTGAGCTTATACCTGATACCCCTCATACATATTCACTGCAATTCATGGAATTAATTTGGGTATTCATTACTTTTCCAGGAATTTGCTCATATTTTTACATACCACACATGCACACTGAGTCCATGAGGGGCCAGTTTTGGGGAGTTGCAGAGGTCTCCAGTGGCAAGTAGG
Organism: Rhea pennata; assembly: GCF_028389875.1. NCBI lineage: Eukaryota > Metazoa > Chordata > Aves > Rheiformes > Rheidae > Rhea > Rhea pennata. The sequence continues at coordinate 80,879,698 of NC_084666.1, read as the reverse complement.
TGTCTTACCTGGAGTACCAGGCTGACCTTTGGCTGTACTTTTTCCCAAAACTTCCATATAGGTCTTGACCAAAGCTTCCAAATAAGTCCCCACTTGGCTCTTCTTGTTTGTCGTACTTATTGGTGTTACAATTCAGGCCAAATCGGTCTGTTCCACTCTGATATTGAAGACCTCCTGTTATCTTAATGGTTATGGCTAGCCAGGCACCGGCTACAGTCTGGTCGAGGGGCTTCAAGGCCTGGCTGTTTTTGGCAATTTCTTCAAGGCTTAGTTATCTACAACAGTCATGGTTTTCAAACTTTTGTCGTTCCTCTTTTCAAAAGCTGCAGAATTGTGTTTCCACAGTTGGGCTTTCAGTGCCAACTGTTAAGTCTCAATCCCAAAGAAGAGCTAATCAGGGTCAAACCAAAGAGCAGAAAACACGTCTGTTAAAGTACAGATACCATTAAAAATACAGTAGACTTCCAAGCTATCCAAACACGCATATATTAAATGTAGATATCACAGAAAATTTAGTCCTGAGAGCCAGCAATATTTTACACATTAGTGGAAAACACTGAATTTAGCATATAGAAATTAAAGTTTATTGAAGTGAATGACATACTAGTAAATTGTTTGCTGCCCCAATATAACAGGAATTCAGCTTCCCACTGGAACACATAGTGTCAGCCCAACTCAGTTCTCCATCTTACCATGCTTTGCATTTCATCCCCAAAAGAACACTAGAAACAAGATTTAGTACAAATAACTCCAAGACAGGATGAACTGATGGGCCCAGCATTTCCACACTGCAATTATTTAAGTACCATTTGACTTGCATTATTCCAGTGTACCCATATGTCAGAAAACATGCTGCCCTGGAAGATCACAGACTGTTGGCATCAGTTTGAATGCCCCATGCAGCTGCAGCAATTTACAACTGTGTAGGATCAGCTCTAGACCAAGAATAGACAGGAAAGATTTGATACTTCTAAGAACACCTCCACAAAAATTGAGCTTGTAGACTGTACATGCATCTGGCTGCCTTGATTTTTGACAACAAGCATGTAGATAAGTGGAATATATATACATATATATTTAGAATCAGTAAATCAAAGTCTTAGCACAGAAGAGTGGCAAAGGCGCACACACACACACGCATTAGAAACAGGGAAATCTGCTCATTAAAAATAAAGAGGGACAAGAGGTGAAAAATTACATTTTTCCAGAGTTATAGAAAAGCTCTTTAGGTGCATTCTCACCTTTTAAGAGAAAGACCTTAAAAAAAACCCAAATGCAGATACTTCACAATTAGGTCAAATAGCACATTTTATTAGATGCAAAAGAAACAAAGCTGCACCCTCTGCAACACAGATTTATCATTCATCATGGGTCTGGAAAAAAATGAAAAGGACAGGATAAAAGACATGAGCATCAGGGTGGCACTCCCTGAATCTAACAAGGTAAAATTCCTGTTCAGCTGGAGCAATGAAATTACCAAGGTCTGGAAAGCACACAAGAGAAAGCATGTGATTTACACTAAGAACAAGAACTGAAGACTCCACCTTAGCACCTCTCAGAGCTATTTAAAAAAAAAATATATATCAGTCTCAGACAGATGGGATCTCAATCATCAGCAGAAACAAGTCTCTCCCACCTTTCCCCACACCAGGCAAGCCATTAAGGGTCCATGGGAAATCTTGGGAGGAATACAGAGCTGATCAGAGCCTGGTACTGTAGCCAGCCAGCTGGGCTTTTATATGAAGCCACTTCCTATTTTACCAGATCCACATCAGACCTGGAAAGACCTACTCGCTCTTCAAGAATTACTCTAGTGCTTCCCACTACCGCAGTGCCCGGAGCTTGTGCATTTACCACTGTGACAGCACAGCTTCCTACATCTCCTCCTAGAGCTCATGCATCAGAGGCTGAAGACATGGCACAGGAGAAGATATGCTGCCAAGTAACTTGGAGCCTCTGAATTTCAGCATGGTCCTACACTTGGAAGAACACTGCAGACAAATATCTCTCTGGCAGCCCAGCACTGCAATCCTTCCGCTCATGCCAACCAAAACATCCATTATCCCCCCAAAAAAGCAGAGTCTTCCACACCAGAGAATACAAAAACCTAGGAGTTCTGAATAGTCTTATGCAACAAGGAGCTCTTTCTTCAAGAGATCCCTTTTACCTGCGGGAGGTGGAAGAAAAGGTATGCCAGGAAAGCGGACTTCAAAGCCCCCTGGATAGCTCTCCAAGTTGTGTAGCAAAGCTGTGCTCTGGGTCCAGTAAGCCCAAAGGGCAGTTCAGAGGATTTCCTGTGGCCATTTGGCACCAACGACAAGCTAGTGTTCACACAAGCAATGCCAAGAACATGGGAAGAAAGTGCCAGACATCTGGCTCCACAGTGCAGCCTAGGCAACAAAGCATCTTCCATCCATCTATCCAATATATCTAGCTAGATTCACTTAACTGACACACATCAGCTAAGATATGTCTCCATTGCATATGCTCTTTGCTCTCAAGGACACACACAACTAATCAACGCTCCAACACAAATTTGTACCTAAACAGAAAAAGAACAGACCGCTCTGCAGACATAGCTATTTCACTTGCAAAGTAACACTTTGAATTGTTTTCAAAGAAAACACACACAGAACAGTCCTCCAAGCTTAACAGCCCTCATTATGCCATTAATCACGTGCTGTTAATCTATTTCCCCTTGCTTTAACTAGCAGGTCTGTTATCTACACTACTGACAGAATGATTTCTAACACATATACATATTGTCCCAGTTACCTACAAGCTTTTCTCTTCGGGTGAGCTTGAACTGCAGCTTCTAATAACGCAAGGTATTACTAAATTTCATATCAGCACAAGTCTTAAGACAATACAGCTTCCCTTTCAAAAAAAGTTCGTTAGGATTTTATATGCATTAGAAAGCATTGTTTCATAAGCTCTCTACAGATATACAACTTGCCCTTTGGCAGTCGCCCTGATGCTAGTATAAGTCCAGGAAGGATTTCCTGTCAAATGAATTTGATTATAGTGAACACTTCAAGAGACCTTCAACCCCACTGGAAACCTAAATGGAGCACCCCAGCTGGCACACTAGACTGGTTGACAGGAGTTCAAAGCTCTGGATCCACCAGGCTAAGCTCAAGCTGCCACACAGGTAGCAGAGACCAGCAGCCTCCAAAGGTGACTTTTGGGTAACACTGCCTGTGGCCCACTACTCACAGCAAGGGAGATTAGGAGTGATGTAACCACAGCCAGGAGGCCATAACCATTCTTCTAAACAGTGGGATGCTGGACAGAAGCTCTCAGAAAATCAGAGGTGGGGCACCTGCTAAAGGACCCAGGCATCTGACTAAAAGTCAAGGACTAAATTATTTAGGCAGGATCCTGGGCCTAAGTGACTTAAACACCTCCATCATACCTCAGATTGAAATTCAGGGACTGATGAACAAAATCTATTTGAGACGCAAACCCTAAGGAGAACTCAGATTTTTCCACAAAAGCTATCGCCTTCATTCAGTAATATTTCTGTCAGAACTGACAACACTTAATGAAGGCAAAGAAAAAAAAATCAAATTAACATTTAATCTTGTGAAAGAATTTCATATTCTATTGACTACAGAAGAGAATGGCTCTGGATTTAAGTGACCTTTCCAGTGGAAAGTGTTTTTAATTTACAAACAGTCTGAAGTGAAAGAGTTAAATTCAGAGGGGGATATCTAACCAGCCTAAAAAGGGTTTGAGTCCCATTTCACAGATGGACTTAAACTCCAATTCTCTTATTCCAAGGACAAAGTAAGTGAAATCCTTAAGATATCATTTGCCCCTGTCACACTCCACAGTGTGATTGGCACCTTCTAGAGACTCAGGTGACAAAACATGTTGGAAGCTAATGTCACACACTATCAAAATTTGAAAATGCATTCTAATTTTGACAAAGCCTCAACTTCCACAAGTTACATGCCTTTCCAAAAGTCATTCCTCAAACCTGCTTATGAGGCATGAAAAAGACTGGAGGACTTTACGAACTACTGCTCTCCAGCTGCTCTCACACAAGTCTCAGAAGTGTAAACATACACACTTGCTTGAGACATGCCATGAAACAAACCTCCACATTTTATTTATGGAAGCTTTTCTGACAGCTCTGACCCTGCACGCAGAAGTAAAGACAAACTTGGTATTTCTACTACAAAAGCAGAACTCGTGAACAGTAGCAAACTGACATAGTTGGGTTCATTCTTTAAACTGGCTGCTTGCAGAAACATTTGAAGTGCTGTCATTCCCACCCAGTAAAGAGGCAGTGTCAGAGTCCAATACTCCGACCAGGTTCTTTTAGATATCCCACACACGGAGAATGCAATATTTTATATTAAACTTTAAAAATAATTGATGTTACATAGGATTTTTGATTTAGCAGCGTGATACAGTAATACACTGAAATCACAATACAAGCACAATTGCTATTACCGGTCTCTCATGCCCACCGCCACGACGCCAAGCATTCCCAGTCACGCGGGTTGAAGCCAGCTCCAGCCCATTGCTCTCTTCAAAAATTCCTTTGTTAGTTGTTCAGGCTTTATACTTTTGTGTTGGGCTGAGCCACACACTCTTTCCCCCCATGCTGGTCTGGCTAATCTCAGACATTCACACCTTTTGTTCAGCTCCAAAGGAAACACCCTTTTTGCTTCTTCACCAAATTTATGGCTACTTACCTAAAACAAAGGTCACCCTCCAGGCCCCTTTGTGTTAAGATAAAGTCATGCAACAGTTGATTGCTAAGTTGTATCCTACGGAGCTTGAAGAGCATCTTGCATATATTCATCTCCTCCGAGCCTTCTTTCATTAAAGGGGTTATTGGTCAGTTACAGGCCACAGAAACCTAACAAATATACTCCTCACCCACCTTGCTGGGAATTCTGACTTGAGGAAAAAAATAGACTGATACAAGATTTGGAAGTAAGACTTTCTACAGAAATATTGCACCAAAACCTCACAGGTGTCACAGCCAGCTGGTAAAGACAGTATGTGCTACTACCTGAACCCAGTCTGCCCTGGCAAGACTACATCTCCCACAAACCATGACAAAGCTTCCTCACTGGAATGGAAGCTAATAATTTTTGTCTTGTCGTCTGAACACATCCTGCAGCCTAATGCGCTACAAGGATCTTTCTAGTAATAGTACTGCATCGAGCTATCACCTATACTATATTCTGGAGCTGAAGCACTAGCTATTTTTAGCAGAATCAAATTCCAGCTAAGCTATTGTTTTAGCTCGACCTACCACGGCAGAGACCAGATGAGATACAGTGTACTCTTCATAGGAGGCCTTTCAAAAATCTCCAAATGCTGTATGTACTAAATTCCACTGCTGGAATTATGATCAAAAAGCCTAACACTGGATAAGTGAGGAAGTGAGAAGAGAGCTAGGAAATGCTAATAGTATGCTCCCAACAGCACACTGGCTCTTCATCACAAGAGAAATTGCTTGCTAGAGCTCCAGTTGTACTATAATAACAGTTTGCCGAATTGAATGCAGAGGTATTGTTAATGCTGAGCTACTATTATGTTCTTAAGTGTGCGTGACTGACTTAACAGAACAGTTCAGTCCACATTTGTTATACAGACAATAGCAGTACTTTGCAAAAAGGGTATAAAACTTAAATCTCTAGAGACAAGTTCTATGTGGTAGTAATTCACAGGGTGTTCAAAGCTCCCTTCCCACAAAAAAAATAGTCTCTTTAGCCAATGCAAGGAAGCCCCTCTCCCCCACCCCTTTTTAATAGTTCTTCCATTCATAAACATGATATTGAAATAACCGCAGACATTTTACAGCCACTCCCAAAACAAGACCTAAAACTGTGTCAGACAGTTAATCCATTTAAGCTGCAACAAGCACACGCATCTAGAGAGCACGAATTTCTCTGGACAGGGAGCAGGAAAATAGCATCATCTATGTACATGCAACAGACCATTGTTTACTCAAAGCAGATAGAGGGAGCTGTTGGTATTCAAACAAGAGAGGATGCTCCCAGACATAGGATCTTATGTAATCAAGAAATTTGAAAGATATGACTGGTAAAGACCTCATTTACTAAGGTGAAAGAGAAAAATGCATGTGTAGTTTCTCCCCTTGCAATTTCTTGTACAGTTTTCAATACCTCTTGCCAAGAAGCACTAACAGCAGTGCAAAAGTGTTACATAATATTGCATTAAAAGGAAACATTTTTCAAGTCTGCCTCAATTACAGCTCAAAGCCAAGTAGATCTGAAAGCACACATTGCCAGATGAGCCTTAGACCAGTGCAAGGGTGCATTCACCACATCTGTATGGCAGGTTACACTCACACGAGATGGAGTGTTACGTCCCATGCCAATTCAGGGGACTGCAGACCAGGATACAGTATGACTGCAACAGGTTTCCCACATGACCCTGGCCAAGTCACTTTGCCTGCCTGCATAGCTTAGGTCATTCACCCAGCAGCTACAGCTTCTTACCTCCCTACCTTGAAGAAACCTTTCTGAAGCTATAGTTCTATCCTTCACACCACGCTCTGGCAATGAGTTCCACAGGTTAAACAAGCACTGAAAGGAAAAACCATTGTTTAAAACTCTCCACCCAACGACTTTCCTTGCTGCCTTATTTTCCTGCTGCAAGAAGCATTTACTCTCCACTCCACATCATTATGTGTGAGGTCAAACTGTGAAAGACGAACTACTGTCCAATTACCAGTTATGACACTAACCACTAGCCATCACTACTCTCCTCCCAGCACAGGGGTTCACTGGGGAATAAAGGAAGAAAGCCAACCCCTCCGAGTCACAGCCAGCAGACTCCAGTCAAAGTCGCTAAATTCCATAACTTCTCAAAACAGATTATTTGGCCAGGAATAGGGGTGGGTGCACAGCTCTGACAGTTTTCTCTGCACTTCTTCACTCGTGCTTTCTAGCAGCTTTACGATTCATTAAGATTCCCTTACCCAGCACAGCACTGTCCTTGGCCTTATGAAAACAGTGACAGGCAACAATTAGTTTAAATTGGATATCTGAAGACCTTTCATTAGCAGAATCTGTAGCAAGTAGTTCACAATTGTCTTAATGACAAAGCAGGAAGCTCAACTCCGAAAAAGAAATTCTAGGAACACAGAAAATAAAGTATTATCCTGGTATTTTACTTTAGCTCATATTGGCAAGAGCTTTGTCTAGAACCAACAAAGCTCACTTCTTATAATAGTCACAAAAGACAGCCTCACAAAAAATTAACATCACTTTTGCTAAAGCTGGAGGAAACAGCCAACAAAACAAGCACAAGCAGCCAGCTCTGGCTTCCTCATTCACTGCCAGCAACATACCCGCACTAGGCTGCGCTGTTACGAACAATGAAGCTATAGAGGACAAGAGAGTAGAAACTGCTACCACCTTTAAAAACATCCTTTGGAAGACAGTTGAGATTTATTCTTTTGCCACATCTCAGCTTTAACAGAGACAGCATCCTAGTTTTTAAATTCCAAAGGAGCATCCAGTAAATGGTCCCTGCTTGGTGACTTACATCAGCTCAGTATCAGAACATGTCCTTCCTGCAGCATACTTCAGCATTAAGTCCTTTGGATGGGATACCCCAGCATATTTAGCATGGGCTGAAACCCACCTTGCTGCAGCCAGTGGCACAAAAACCCTGATCTGAGGAAGAAGAGAACGGCAACGCAACATCCCAGTTCGTCTTTCTCCCACCTTTGAACTATCTCCCTGTTGCCACAAGGAGTTTCCTTGATGCCAGTCATGTTACACTGTCTTACATAAACACATCCAAGATGCATGCTTTTTATTCTTCTGAGCAACACTGAGGTCTGTGCTCCACAGAGGGAATGCAATTTCAGAAGGTAGTCCATAACTATATTTCTATCTAGTTTAATATTTTGATTTATAACCTCATCAGCATGGGAGAATAACTCCTATTAAAACTATTAAAGATAATTTTAGCAATAACATCAAAGGATATGAGAAGGTATGACTGTACTAACAAAAATTCATAACTGCTCATTATTTTAAATCTTATATACAGCAGAAATGAATAATTAGAAAAATAAACAAGACATTTCATATGAACTTTAAACTAGGGAAAGTTAAAGCACTAAAAGCTACACTATAAATTACTGGTTGTCCACTCAAAGTTTAATATAGCACTTTTGCAGACAGAAAAGGATAGCACAGCTAGGGATCAGTCAGGGGCATAATGTCAAACAAATGACAGTTCACCTCTTTCATACCTGCACCCTTTGAGCCCTCTCTGCCTCCTCACCTCAGCCAGAAGGCAGACAGGCATTTGGCATCCTACTTCCAGGTACGTAAAAGGGATCATTGTATCAGGATGCTATCAGTGCTGAAAAGCACTCAGAGTAACGTTCCTTCTCTTTATCTTTCTACCGGTCCTTCACCAGCCCTTCCGACATGTCCGTTTAGATCACGAGCTCCTCAGCGTGATTTTCCACTCTGCATCTATTTGGAGGACAGTACAAGGTCCCTGCAGACTTCTGCAATACTACATCTTGGGTTCAAACCCACTTGCAGGCAGCAGTGACCAGGAGAAATCCCCATGTGACACTATACAGAATTTTTACCACTACGATCAGGATCTTCCCAAACTGAGCTTAACACGTCTCTCAGCAGTGCAGGTGAAAAGGACCAAGAAACTTAAAGAAAAGCTTCCCACAAAAACTCTCCTGCCAAACTGACATAGAGTAGCTGATTCTTCCAGCCATACTCCCTTCTAGTTAAAGAATAGCTTTGAAAAACATACCAGCTTACAAAAAGTGAGAGAGATTTGATCATAGCAAATAAAACACAGTACCTGGCATCCCACTTAAATTCTGGAGAGAGCTCATGCTGAGCATGCCTCTAAAGTACATACTTAAATGATACTTGCATCTTTCAGTCTTAAGAATGGAAGGACTTCTCTTCTTGGAAAGAGGATGGTGGACTGTTATTCAGGTTTTGGTTACAGACAAACAGGGCACAAGCAGCGAGTAAAGAACCAGACCTTTATCTGATCATTTTCAATAGAACTGCAGTGTTACTACAGCCACTGGAAAATTGAAGTATTTTATTTGAAGGATCAAATATAAAAGCTTAAGCTGCTGTCAAAAGCTCTATGCATGCATTATCTTAAATGCATCTCATCTAAATGGCAAAAGAGCTGACAGTTTCAGTCTCCTGCTAGCTTATTTTTTGGGAAGTTTTAATGTTCCTAAACTTCCATAACTACACTGTTTTTCTACAGTCTCAGTATTCCCTGGAAACGGGAAACATGAGTCTTCTACGAAGAAGCATGTTTTTACTGTCCTCAGACAAGGGACAGTGAAAGGCAAACTGCCAGCAGAAGGCTAACAGAGATGAACACTGCACATCTGTAAGTCCTTCCCCAGCTGATGAATTCAAGTCCCACACATGAGTTGACACACCTCAGTGATGCAAACCTCTTCAATCACATCCAAGTCTGCCACAAGTCTCAACTGCTCCTGTAACAAGATTTTTCCACAAGAGGAACTGCTTAACTAGTCCCCCAAAAGCACAATTCCCTGGGCCACTGCAAGCGACAGACACAGCTTAAAGCTGATCTCCATTGGCTTGTCAGTCCAACTTACTTGAGGTCAGAGAAATGGTTTCACTAAGGCAAGCTGTCCATGTGCCCCTGACAGCACTCCCTCAAGCAGGTTTGCAAGCAATGCAGAGCTCTTTCCCACCACAGCCAGCTTACACCACCAGCCAGGCCTACCCTGTATCCATAAGAGCTTCCCCACCACCAAGAAGAAAAAAATCAAAGCGAAAGGGGTGGGGGAAAATGCCTCTTACCTCCTGGATTACTTCTCTTCTGCTTTCTACCAGGCAGATGATCACCAGCTTCCCACACCCCACACATACTGGTCTGACACAGCAAGCCATCCAGAGCAGTGATCATGAAGTCCACATCCTATGCTTGGTAGGATGGAGGGGGCCAAAGAATTTGCAAACAACCTAGAAAGAAATCAGCAGCAGGAAAAAACATGTCAGTTCTCCTTCCACTCTTCAGAAAGGAAATGCAAGGAGACTGTTAGCTGAGAGCCATCAAGCACACAACTGCTTTATAGTGCATGCAATGGTTTTATATTTTGTGCAGTTGATGAATTTGGAAGTGCTTTGTCTCATACTTCCACTTGTGTGTAAAATTTGCATTTTCAAAAGAGCATTGTGCCAGCCCTTGGGGACCAGAGGATCCCTTACAGCACATGGGGATGCTGATCACCCCACTTCCACTAAGGAATGCGTGATTTGGTCTACCGACTTACACCAGCAAGAAATACAAATAAATCTACATTCAGGTTCACAAGGGGCAAGCTGACCATTCCAGACCACACAGATAAGTTCATGAATATGCCTGCTCAATGTGATGAGAGGAGTGATCCTTTGCAGCCCACTGAAGGCTAGGACTAACAGAGGCCCTCACAGCTGAGATGTCAGCCTGCCTCAGAGCCCAGGGCAGCCAACTACCCTCCCAAAGCACCTGACAGCACCACAGAGCACACTCAAACGCTTGCACAGTCCTGTGTCTGTCTGCAACCATCCCACTATCCACAGGAGTAGTGACTACCTATGGCATCTAAGGGCTATCAGCACCCTTAAGCCCCAGCTGCCCCATCACCACAAGAAAGCACTCCAGGGAGCTGAGACTTGGGTTTTCTCTCAAAGATACCTCCTGGGATGGAGGAAAAAGATTAGTGAGATTGCTACAAGAAGCCAGCAGCATTTCACCTACCACCCTTTCCAGCTCAGCAAGGCAAGAAAAGGAAGAAAGCTCTAGACTAAGGAGCACCAGCTCTCCTCACCTTGGATTCAAAGCAGGAGGTCAAGGCAAGTCCCCCCACACCAGCAGGATAGGGCCAGCAAGCCACTGACCAGAGGCTCCAGCAGTCCCACCAAGGAACTGCACTGCTCACAGGTACATCTTCTCTACAGGAAAAAGGAAGAAAGAAAAAGATCATGGGCAGTCCAAGCAGCTGCTCTTCCTCTTCCAACTGGGCTGACTCCTGAGCTACAGACAGGCATCAGGGCAGACAAATTTGCAGTCCTATAATTCCAACTAAAAGATTACTACCTTTAAGCTATAGAAAGGCAGCAAAGGTAAAACCTATAAAGTAAACATTCCATAGCTTCAACCTATTGAAGGCTTCAAGATACATAAAGCACTACAGAAGACAGCAGAGTCTGCAATCTACTTTTATAAGAATGACCATGCTCTCCTGCAATGCTTGCAGGAGGAGAACTCTAGACAAGCCCCAGGGAACCCCATAACAGGGAGCAAACCAAGAATAACCACCCTATAAAAAACAACCTCCCAGATGTCTCACAGTAACTGAGCAAGGCTGGAAATAGCAACAGGCTCAGTTAAAAGTCTAAAACACATCAAACAATCTGGTAAATATTAGACAGCTGAAGAAACAACCATGTAAGAACAGACACAGACCTACCTACAGCTCACAAACAGACTAAGGGCCCCAGGCTGGAATTTAAATGGACGCCATGAACAGAGGGTGCAGCTGGAGACCCCAGGTGAAGCTGTTTAGGGTAATCAGGCCTCTTAGCACCCTCAGGCTCCAGCAAGGCTGTTCCTATTGCTGTCTGACAGCAGGGTATCTCCCCAGCAGAGACAGAAGGAGATCAGACAGCAAGCTTGGACAAGCTTCCTGCCTAGAGCCCGAAGAAACAGGCAGTTCCCCAGGCAGCTTCCCCAAACTGGTACCAGCCAGGGAGGAAATCTCCTGCCAAGGACAAAAAAGGAAATCTGTTTGAGGCCCAGGGTTAGGAAGGAGGGATCTGAGCTGAAGGCCTTGGCTAAGGTTTTGTTAAACTCACTTCCAGTCAGGCTGCAAACGCTCTCAGTGTTTTGAAGGAAGGCAGCAGACAAGGCACTCCGTGGCCCTAAAAATAACCATCTCCACCAAGAATTTTTTTTAGAAATTCTACATCCAGGCTTCTTGCCTTTGCTTTAGGGAGCAGCATCTGCCTACGCTGAGGGATTTGTGAGGAGATTTCCTCCCTCCTAGAGATATTTGTGACTTGTTTGGGAATAGGGGATGCAGCTACTAGGAAGAGAGGCCTGTGGGTGCTGAAATCCGGCAGCACAGGCAAATGGCTCAAGGGAAAAGAGGGGTCCGGCCAGCCTAGGTTTTACCAACCTCAGAGCCTGGCTGGCGACATCCTGCTGTACTGAGTTCAGGAAGGCCATGGCGAAGAGAGGCCTTCACTGGTGTCCTCACTTGAGTTCTCTTTTATCAGTATCTGGGCCGGAGGTTCGCTTTCTGCAAACGTGACTCCTCTCTTCTCCTGGTGCTTATTCCAGTCGAGAATAACAGGAAGCTCTGAGGTGTATCTATCCTTCAGGTGCACTGTGTTGAAGATACCATGAAACGTTTGTGTGTGTGTGTCTGTGTCCAAGTGTGCTTCATACATCTACACTCACAGACACACCTGGCCACGGAAAAAGAAATGTTGCAGTAAAACAAGGGAGCTCTTCAGCCTTCTCTTTGTTTTCTTTTGCTGTTTAAATTTTACTTTTTCATTTGTGCAAGTCCTGTGTATCAAACCTTATACACTCCAGCAAAATTGGGGTGCTCAGCCTTTCCATGTGCTCTCACAGCAGCTCTGACATCGTCAGTTATCTGACTCAGTGCTATTGGCAATATAGATGACCCTGAGGGAACTTTTCAGTCTGCCCTGCGTGTGGAAACAGGTTGTCGTGGTTGGTTTTACTTGTCTTCTTCCATGGAGAAACCTCAGTTCCCAGACAGGACTGCATCATACAGCTAGTAATGCTGCCTGCTCTCATACTACCTCCTGTGTACCCTTAACTGCAGAGTGTTCTTCCTCTTCCTTGACTGAATTTCAACACTGCTCCCCCCAACCCCCCGCCAAGGAAAAGTGAGCAGGAGAGACAGCGACTAAAACCCTGTGTGGTGCTGGCACAGCCACGCAGCCCTCAAGGTGGAGGAGGCCACGGCCTGTCTCTGGGGCTGGGATAACTGGTGCAGCCCAGGGCACGGGGACCTGGCTATTTTAATAGGGCCAAAAATAGCATGTTTGTTGTGTCTGACTCAGGGAGATTTTTTTCTTCCTCTAGTCTCTGTTTGTTTTGTTTTGGTTTTGTTTGTTTTGCTGTAATTCTTGCTTTATTAGTCTTTGCTGGATGTTCGTTTTGATTCCTCTTGAAATCTGAACTGTGGATCTCCAGGTGCTTTCTGTGTGGTGTCTTTCAAAGAGCAGGAACATGATCACTGTGTCCTCAGACATGCTGGGGCCAAGTGGGGCCATTTCGTACCCTTGAGGGAATGGTGGGTCATCTCAGGGATCAAACTGTCCCCTTTGATAGCCATACTGGCTGTGGGGCTCTTGCTCGTGGTGGCAGCTCACTAGGCTTATACGAGGGTAGCCTTGGGCTGGCCTGCAAAGCAATGGGTAGGCAGTGGTGATCGGTCAGCTTAGGGCACCCACAACTGGGAATTTGGCCACACCATGACTGATCCTGCCCTTGAAACATTTATCATTACCAGCTGATGGGAGGAGGTGGTGGTGGTGGGCCCATCACATGGCTTCCTCACAAAGCAGAGCTCTTCCAACATTCCCACTTTTCAAGAATAGGAGAAAATCAATGCTATCTCTTGCCTGGAAGTTGGTCTTCACAAAATGGTGGTTAGATGAGCCATTACTTATTGCCTTGGGTTTCTATCATTGAGTAAGTCTAGGGATTCTGTGTTTTCTGGTCTTTTCAGTGCTACCAAGCGACAGGACAAGAGGCACCGGGCACAAACTGAAACACAGGAAGGTCCATCTGAATATTAGGAAGAACTTTCCTGGGAGAGTGGCAGAGCACTGGAACAGGTTGCCCAGAGAGGTTGTGCAGTCTGCTTCTTTGGAGCTATTCAAAACAGGCCTTGACGCGATTCTGTTTAACGTGCTCTAGGTGACCCTGCTTGGGGGGGTGGGGGGGACGGACACACTAGATGATCTGCAGAAGTCCATTTCAACCGCAACCATTCTGTGATTCTGTTTCCTCCTGCCGTCAGAGGGCTTGGGGGAGTGGGCATCACCAAGGATGAAAACGTGTTTTAACTTTTTAGTCCGGAGTGTCACTTCAGGAGTATTTTGCATCTCCTTCTCAGGTAAATTTTTGAGGACCCTGGCCCGAGATCTTTCTGCGTGGCCTGCTTGCACCTGCACGCAGAGCCCTGCAGGGCACTCAGGCAACTTCAGTGTCTGTGGTGCAGGTGCTTCTTCCAGTGGCAGGATTCCCACTCCACAAACCTGCAGGCCACGGCCACAGCTGTTTTTGCTGCGGCGAGGTCACAGGTGGGGAGGCAGTGACTGCCCAAGGCACAGCTGCATCCACGACACACACCTGTGCGGTCAGCGTCGGCTTTAAAAACAGCCTCGAGGGCGCACCGCCCTTTTTTGGGTGGTGCTGGGAGAGTTTCCTTGGGTCCTGCCCCGCTCGGCCCGGGGGGTGGTGGAGTTCCGGGGCGGCTCCTGTTGGCGCTGAGGCTGCGGGGACGGGTGTGGAGAGGGTGCGCGCCGAGGTGTGAGGAGAAAGGAGAAGGCGAAGGTACCGGTGCTTGAGGACCTGGGGCAGCTGCCTGGAGCCAGAGCCCTCGGAGCTTTTCCTGAAGTAGCGTCTCCTTCCGTCGTGGTGTGGTGGGGGCCAGTGGGGGAGTCGGGGTTGAGTTCAGCCTGGTGCGAGGCGGGGTGGGGGGGGGAGATGGAGCCCTGACAGGGACGGTGAGGACGGTTGGGGGCCGACTGTGTGGGAAGCAGCTGTAGTGCCGGGTCATGGGGGGGGGGCAAGCCTGGCCGGGGCGGGCGCTGCCTCTGTGGCTGCGGAGGTGGCGCCGCGTAACGGTCGGCGGTGAGGGGGCGCGCGCGCCCGGTAGCGGTCGCCGCGTAACGGTCGGCGGTGAGGGGGCGCGCGCGCCCGGTAGCGGTCGCCGCGTAACGGTCGGCGGTGAGGGGGCGCGCGCGCCCGGTAGCGGTCGCCGCGTAACGGTCGGCGGTGAGGGGGCGCGCGCGCCCGGTAGCGGTCGCCGGGGGCGGGAGGGCGCCAGCGCGCGCACCGAGTAGCGGGCTAGCTGAGGCGTGAGCCCTGAGGGGTGCCCAGGCTGTCCTGATGGTGGCCAGGTGAAGGCATTTGGCGGGGGGGGGGGGGGGAAGGGGCCGGGGAGAGGAGGGAGTGTCAGGATATGCACTAGCCTTTCTGGGGGGCCCATTCGTTGCCTGGGGTTCCCTCTGCCCAGCTGTATCGGCTGGGCTGTTCTTTTCCCTAAGGTGGGATGGAGGCAGCTCCTTCTGTTATCCCCAAATGGGGATACATTTTTGGAAGTACTTCATACCAATTTTTCTAGTGGTTACAATTTCATCACAGCACGTATTTACTCCATGCTTGTGCTTTACCATTCCTGTTAATTAGCACAAGAAGTGAAGGTGGTGGTAACATCATTGATCATGTCATTATCATCTCATTAGTCAGGGGAGTGTAATTTAATATGTTAATAAGCCTTAACTTATAGGTTGCTCTAGGTTGCTGTGAGGAGTCAACAAGACAAAGACATTCTTCAGAGTTGTGGTTTCCTTGAAGTTATTGGGCTGGAATGGGTTGTCCTTTGCATTACTGTTTTATGACATCCCTTCTCCCTTATCCTTGAGCCTTGCTAATGATTTGCAGGGTTTCCACAGCATTGTTTTAACAGCTCCACTCACTGTTGCCCTGGCCTCAGAGCTGAGGTGATAGACTGTCATGCCAGGCTGTGTCCAGCCTGGGGTGGTGGTGGGAAAAACTTTAGTGTCTGCCTGGGCTGCATTTCCAGGACAACCTGATGAAAGAGATAAAGCAGCCTCTGCTGTAACCCTACAGGATTTGGAGCACAGGAATGGTTGTGATAGTGAAGAAGAAATAAAGCCTGAATGGCCAGAACTCAGTGATTCCTTGCCACTAGGACACAGGAGTGGGGGCCTGCTTTTGCTCCCACCATCCCAGTTCCCAAGCATTTCCTGTGACTGCACTGATGGGTGTATGGACATGGGTGCGGGTGGGTTTTTTTTTTTTCCCTGCCTGCCCCACTTCCCCAACATCTCGCACAATGCTGGGCACATGGCCCACAAATGGAGAGTAAGCAAGTCTTCCATTTCTGGGGCCAGAAACAAGTCAGCTGTTTTTCCAGCTGGAAGCCGAGACCAAGATGCATGTTTCCTTGAGCAGAGAAACAGAGACTAAGCTCTGTGGTTTTGGGGGCACAAATGGAGGGTCAGTGGGCTGTTTCTGTGGTTGAAAACAGAGACTAAGTCCTGCGTTTTTGGGACTCGGAAACAGAGGCAAGTTGGGCTGCTTCCAGCTCCAAAACAGAGGCTGAGGGGGCCTCTTTTTCAGGGTGGGGGGACAGCATGGGGGGGGGCAGTAGGAGGGTTGGGGGAGGGCAATGATGGGTGGGGGGGCAGTAGGAGGGTTGGGGGAGGGCAATGATGGGTGGGGGGGGGTTGGGTGAGTGGACCCTCCCCGAAGGGGAGGGTCCATTCCTTAGCACCCCAAGGGCAGGGAGGCTGGCATGCACCAGGCTGAACCTTGCGTCTGAGATAGTTTCTGGCACGAAAGCGGGTTTTCAGGGAAAAAGAAACAGCAGAGAGTAGCTTCCAAGTCTCAATATTTATTCAGCATATATACAATATTTAACACTTACTGAGTCAATTATTTATATTCAATAAACTAATCCATACTGACTATATATATATATATGTATACACACACACATTCACAAATACATCAGTTTTGAATCATTATTACATTATGTCAAGTTATGACAGTGATTGATTTATGACCTTGTCAGTAGTCCACATTGAGCTGCAGCAGCAACCACAGCCCCACAGCAAAGGTGGCTAGAACTGGCAGCAGGTCCTGGGTGCAGGCAGGGGCCCCACACAGGCTTTTTCCTATGCCACCAGAGCAGCAGCAGCAGCAGCAAGGTGACTTCGGGCATCAGCAGCAAAGTTTTGTCCTGGAGATTCTGGTGCAACCACAGCTCCCCAGCACTGATGGGTGCAGCTGCCCCGTGGCTCCTGGCTGTAGGAGGAAGATGGGTGCCCAGAGCACTCACAAACCCCACCTGATGCTGCAGGGCCCACTCTCATAGCCCTGCCACCAGGGTCCCAGGTGGGCAGATTGTGGGAGGCAGCAGCCAAAAGGACATCAGGCATCCTTACTGCCAAGCCAACCACACTGCTCCCCCTGCATGCACAGGTGCCCCCGCTGAAGCACAGCCCCAGCTTAACACAGATCAAACAGTGTGACTATACTGGGGCTCCCAGCCCCACACCTGCCCCCCTCCCTAGACAGCCCCACTCCAGCAGCTGCACCAGCAGCTCCCCTCTCTCCTAGTGCTCCCAACAGCCATAGCTCACAGGTGTTATCAGCTCTAGCAGATATGGGTCAGGCCTCCACTCCTGCTACAGACAAGCCTAGACCACCTCAGTGCCTCTACCCCACCTTATAGCCCCAGTACCCCCCAACTCCCAAAGGTACCTCCTCCTGCTGCTGCTGCCACCCCACAACTGAGCTGCTCTCCTCCCAGGGGCTTATAAA
This sequence comes from Rhea pennata, assembly GCF_028389875.1. Taxonomy (NCBI): domain Eukaryota; kingdom Metazoa; phylum Chordata; class Aves; order Rheiformes; family Rheidae; genus Rhea; species Rhea pennata. The sequence continues at coordinate 80,862,058 of NC_084666.1, read as the reverse complement.
GCCTTGAGGGGTCACCACAGGTGCACCTTATCCCACATGCTCCAATCAGTGCTGGGGGCATCATAAGACAGGAGCCAATCGGGACAGGGGGAAGAGGCCTGCCAGCACTATATAAGAGCTGGGAGCGCTCCCACAGCCTCTTCTGTATCTCTGGAGCTGAGGAAGAAGGTAGTAGAGGTGGCTTTAATGCTGTTCTTTCTCTTTAGCTACTTATTTATTAGGGGAGGGTTTTTCTCATTTTTTTTTCTTTTTGGTACCTTTCTTTAGGTTAGTGTATGCTGTTTTTTATAGGTTTTCCCATTATGTCATTGAGGGTGTAAGTAGTGGCCTTTTCTACTGCCTAAAAGGGTAGTAGGCAATGACTTGGCTGAATGCTGGCCGCCCCTACATGCTTGGGGTGGGAATGTTGGAAAAAGAGTGACTGTCCTTGGGGTTTGAGGCTGAAAGAGAGTAAGACTTTTACTAAAGGGAGCAAGAAGTGCCAGGGCTTGGGTTCCCCTGTGCTAGAACTTGGGGTGAGCTGTAAGACACTCCTCAGAGGCTCTAGTCTAGAGACCTGTGTGGCTGCACGGAGCATGTCTGTAGCCCATTCCAGATGCCTGCCAAGCTGAGCACTGGGCCCATAGTGAAGCTGTTAGTAGCAGCAGCTAAGACAAGAAGGCAGTGCTGCAGGCACAGTTACTTGTGTGTTGAGGGATGTTGCCATCTGTGGCCCTAACCCAGCGCAGGGTTGTATTAATCCAGATACTAACTCCCTTTCCAAGAAGTCAAGCATCGCTGTAGGGGCTCAACTGACCTGTGCCAAGTATTCGGCTTACCCTGTCATGACCGAAATAGTTGTAAGAGCAAACTCCCCATTGATCAAGTTGCCCATTAAGCTTTGGGAAACCAATGGTCTCACTTTGAGTGAGCACGAGCCATGGCTTTTGCTGTGGCTAAGTTTAGAAACTTATGAAGGAACAGCAAAAGTAAAACTCTCCAGTAAAGAAATAATGTGCAGGAAAATGAGCAGTGTGCTTTGTACTATATGAACCTTTGACTTGCCAGTACCCTTAAAAAAAGTAAAAGGTAGGTTTAGCAAAGCAAATAAGTAGTAGTAGATTTGTGAGTCTAAGCCAATTCTACTTTTAAATTGGTAATGAGTTTGTAATTTGAATTTAACAAATGTAAAAGCTGATTTGAACAGAATCCTTGGGTTCTGCAGAATCTGTCAAAGACGAAACGTGGGGACAGATGAAGGCTGTAATCAATGTCAGGCAAATGGCTACATATAGTAGAAATATGGAGGATGAGGTGCTACAGAGTTGTTTGCAGGGGTAACTAAGAGGGGCAACTGGAACAGGCAAATAGAAAAGATCTGTGCTGTCATGAAAACAATGATTAGGGATGCTGTCTTGCTGCAGAGGCTAATTGCAAAAATGTGAGAATCGGATAGTAGCCCAGAAAGCACATTTACAAAGCAGAGAAAGCCTGCAAGTTCAAGAAACTAATAGTACCTTGAATTGAAGAAGAAAACAAATGAGTAGTCCTCCAAATTGTGAAACAAAAATTCTGATAAGCTGTTCAGATGCCAGGAACAGATGGATGTAACTTTGAATAGTCTTAAGATGTGGTTCCATCCAGCTGGGAAATGCTTTAAAACATAGTAGCCTAATGGCCTTGGTAGATTTCTGGCTTGTTGCACAGGCTAATCCTCTGAAGGTTAACAGCTTAAAGACAAGCAGCTGAGCCTAGTGCCTCCAGCTTGATTGTCAGTTTTTTTTTAAGCAAGTATGTTTAAGTATAGGAGAAACTTCAGTGTGGTCACTACTGAATAGTAGAATCTGGATTCTGCTGGAGTAGAAGTAACACTGAAGGAAGATAGTATAAATAAGTACTGGAGGATAATCTAGCTGTCCAAAACCTGAAGCTTAACTGCTGTATTTGAAGTTTCCAGAAGTTGATGCTACTGTGCATGACTATGTAATGTATTTAAAAACCTTCACAGAAAAGGAGGAAAAAAAGGTAAAAACCTCTGCCTAAATGTAACAACTAACTAAAATGTTACTGCTTTGTTATAGGCAAGAGATGGAATCAAGGATTAACAAATACTGCTGACAAGTGGTGAACAGCTGTTTAAGAACAATGGCTAATAAACTGAATAAAAGGAGGGGGGAAGGTCTACTGCCTAGACTGTTAACATCACCAGGGACCCTGTGGAGGGAGATGTTCTAGCCTGGCTAATTAAGGAAATCATTAGCAGTCCTGTGTTGCTTTTCAATGTTGTGAGTAAGTATCACTTCTAGAAGAACAATAATACATTCCACCCCATGTAAATCGATGACTATTTGTGGCCTACCTTTGCTTCTGTTTCCTCTTGTATATGCAGGAGAAGACAGACTAACACTTAGCTCAACTGACATGGCTGAAATTGTAGAAAAGAGAACAAGGAACCAAGATGGATCAAATTCAAAGGTATCTCCATGTTGTTTCTCCCCATGAAAAACCCTGTTTCCCTCCTGCTATTGACCGTGACCAGAATTACCAGGCCATCAATATATTTTTGTATAAAGTATGTGTACATGTAAGTCTGTATAAGCTATTTGCAAATGTGCATGTGAACTATGATATACAAGTCAATCAAATCCCAATGTTTCCTACAGTGAATAATACTTTAACAGATTGTACATCACCAAGTATCTTTACAGCTTCAGGAGTGAGAGAACTGCACTTCTATGTATGTCAGAATGCGATTACACAAATTAATGGTCCTTCAATAAGTTAGAAAAAATACTTAGTAGACACCAAAGCTTTCTCATTTAGACATGTCCAAACACTAAAATGTGTGGTTATGTACTCATGCATTAAAGTTTAGTTATCAAATAACTAAGCTGTAAAAAACATTGCAATGGTCCTTTTAAGGGAAAAAGCACATCCCTTAAGTCATTTGAACTAAGAATTGTCTCCTATTCTGTAAGCATGTTTGTGTCATCCTAGCTATAGGATCGCATTTGGAAGTTGAAACCTATACTGTACCTGCAGTAGAACCCAATCCATCAGTAACTGGGCACAAGCTAGTGGGACTTCCCTGATGCAGTGGGAGTTGTAGAGCAGTGTGTCCTTGAGAATAAAAACTGCTTCTGGCAAGATCTTGGTGTTCCTGAATGAAGTGTAGTACCACCATAATTCAAATGATCTGCTATGCCAAAATGTTCTTCTGAACCTGCCTTATAACTGGGGAACTGTAAACTTCCCAGTAAGGTAATTTGTTCAGGCACCATCAGCCTCAGGACTGTTGCCCTTGGCCTCATGCCCAGTTGCAGTAGCATTAACATCTGCTCTAGTGCTAGTTTGTTTATGGTTGTATTATCATGTGCTGGCAACAGCCCCCTGTACAGTGCCAACCCTCCTTCCCTAAAGTGGGCAAAGAAAGAGGCCAGTGGGTGGCAGGCAGCCTTGGACGGCAGAGCAGGCCGCAAGGCTGAGTATCTTCCGAGCTGTGTCTGGAGCTTGTATGCTGCACTGCTTTAATTACCTTAGGGGAGCAAAGGGCTGGAGCGCTCGCTGTGTGCCGCGCTGACCCAGGCGGTGCACTGTAGGAGACTCCCTTTGGATTCTCATAGCCTTGTGCTGGCAACTGCTGAAGTCCATGTGCCTGTTATATCAGACAGCAGAGAAACAACCACCATAAATGTAGGAATTGTGCATTCTTACACCTCTTCATTGGTAGTTTTGAGTTTAGATCCTTATGCTAGGGAGTAAATAGAGCTTAGAGGATACACTAGTAGCTAATAGCCATTTAGGTAGGCAGTAAGTGCTTCCCAGTAATGTGCCAGCACAAAGCTAAATAACCAACTAGTGCTGCAACTCCTGTGCTGATCAAGCATGTTCCCATCAGCACTATTTGTATGGTGAGTGAGGGAAACCAACAGGGAGATTGAACAGGGCCTGATGAAACTAGGGTGAAGGTGATCCCCTTCAAAAGGCTGAGCGTGTGGGTCTCTGCTTACAAAGATTTCTTAACAGCAAGCGTTCAGTTCCTTGTGTTGTTGTGTGAACATCCCTGTTTTGTACAAAATCTGAAGTCAGAATGATATGGTTAGAGGAACCTGAATATGGTTGGCAGATAAGAAGACATTACTGAATCAAAAGGTCTCCCCAGAAGCAGTGGCTAGAGTGAATTTTCTGTATTTGGCTAGGCACTGAGAGCCCAACAGACCGATAACTAAATGCCAACACCCTATCAGTCTGACCAAAAATACCATATAAATCAAGCTTCCTCATACCATGGTGAAACTCCTAGGATGGGCCGGTAGTCCCAGATGAACAGGATCTAAGGCAGAGCTCACCCTTCCCATCTGGGTCTCTGAAGGATTCGTCCTGTAGAGTGCAGACCAACTATAAAAAAACTGCCACAAAACAACAAGAAAACAAAAAGCCTTTGGATGCATAATACATGTTTTCGGTATAATAACAGCACTTAAAATGAGAATTTCTGTAGCGTACCTGCTTGGGATCTCCCTCAGCTTTCCACCTGTCGGGATCAGGGTACATAAAAGACAGTCTTCAAATTCTCAAGGACAGGATACAGGATAACATCCTCAAGTTTTCTTCTGTAGAAAAAATGCTTTTCATGTTCATTTGAGAAAGAAAACCATCAAGAGTATTTCAGAGCAGACTTAGTGATTGGACCAAATGCCAACATTTTAAAATTCCATTTCTGTATAGCAGCCCACCAAGTGCTACCGTATGAGGTTTTTATTTTGGAAAAACAAAACCATCCACAGGAGCTCAAAGATGAACACCAGCTTCTGAAGAAGGCTAAACAGATGGAGCAGTGCCCATAAGCACAGTCTGTCAGACTGCTGCTGAAAAGTAGTTTTTGGTGAGCTTCTCCCATACTTTCCTCTGAGGACTCGAGACAGCTAGCACTTGCATTCATGGAACACTTCATGGGGAGAACAGGGTAACATTTTAGGTGAAACATCCAGATACTATTCAGCAAATGGACTTCTCAGTCCTATCACTCAGGCTCTAATCAGCCAGACGTTGCTTTGCCTTTAAAACATTTTTAGGATCAGTATTTCAATGCCAAAAAGTAGTTGGAATGAAGTCAGCTGTTCTGTCAAAACACATCCATCAGCCTCTCTTCATAATAGCTCCTTCTGGGCCACACCAGCTCCAGCAAGATTTTCTTACTTGCATATTTTTACTACATTTAGAGAAAATACATACCTTCAAAGGAAAACTCAAGGAGATATTCAGAGCCCTGTTTCTTACGTGTTTATTGCTGTTAGCTTTAGGCATTATTTCTCTTCCTGTCCCCAAATGTACTGTCACTACCCTGCCATAACAAAGATTTGTAAAGTGACTGATGTCACTTTTTGGAATCTAGAAAACCTGCCCTCTCTCTCCCCCAACTCCCCTAGACTGTGACTGTGCAAGTGCAAATGGCAAGGCAGCCTGCTTGTGACAGCTGCTTGTTCACAGCAGAAGGCAGGGTAAAACTCAAGCGCAAGAGAAATGATGGCGGTCCTGCAGCAGGCAAAGGCATTGCCAGTGTTTTCTATGTTGCAGGTGAAAACCAGGTGCCAGCTCTGTGGGATCAGGGACAGATCCCACATCAGCTGCTGCAAGGTGATGCGCTGTGTCTCTCTGGCGCTGCACAGAGCAGGACGGATTGACCCCCCTGCAGAAAATAATTGGTCACTGCCGATTTCTGACCACCCCTAAGAAGAGAAGGCCACAGCACGCCTCAGGAAGGACAGTGGCTGTCCTCAACAACACGGCTGCAAATAAACAGGTACTGGAGCAGTTTAAACCTAAGCGGCCCTTGCAAAACCTTTTGAGGGGTTGGAATCTTACTGCAGGAGCTTCACTAGAAAGCTGATAAAAGAGGAAACAAAAACAAGTTGGGGCAGTGGAGAGATGGACAAAACAGCCCTTCTGTAAGGTTTCTGTGCTGCTGGAACAGCTCTCGTGGGACTTGCCGCTCGGCGGTACAGCATCCCGTCCTTGCCTGCATGTACTGTGTCAGACAGTCACAAAACCAGGAGGAGAGGAGGAAACTGCTGCTAACTTGTAACCCCCACAGAAAGTAATGCTGCTACTGCAGCTGTAAGTGAAAACAGTGTGCTATTTTAAAATTGATAGTATAATACTTTAATTGTCTGTTTAACAACAAACTTGCATCAAGGTATCTATGTCAAAAAATATTCCATACTACAGCTTGATAGCACCAGTAGTGGATCACTCATCAGGTCAAATTTGAGAGCCTTCAGCTGGGGGGCGGGAGGATGCGATGCAAAGTGAATTAAACCAAACTGATTAAAGTATGTGCACACACTAGGTTACATTAATGCAGCCATATATCATCCTGTGCCAGTGCTACAGAAATGTCACTTCCCAGTACCATTTTATTAAACCAACCATAAGATGCAGAGATCTGTAACTCTGTCCCTTGTAGAAAATGAGCTTCCAAGGTCTACCTTTTACTACATTTAGCTTTATTAAAAATCTGATCTCATGCACTAGGAACAAGGAAATCATAGGAAATTAAGTGGTGTGAATGCTGCATATCTGTCTGAAATAAAATAGTAGCAGTGCTTTTTGATCAGCAAAATCCATGACACAGAAAGAACATCGGGAGCACAAATAATATGACTAACAGATCAAGACTTTAACACACACAACTTAGGTTTATATGTTTATATATATAAATATTTATCTATTTTTACCTAAATATAGATAAAATGTGGTGAAGGAGTACACCCAGTTTTGCAGGCATTTCAGTTTTCCATAAGCAAGTCACATCTGTGAAACAACTAATTCACAGGAAGTGAGTGGCTCCTGCGTTTACTTGTGGGCACTACATTTCAGGCATCTCAGGATCTCCTCACAGAGGGCTTTGGAAATAGGTTTAATCTGGTTCACCCTCCCCTGCCTGGGTTTCATAAAAATCTACATAACTTCAATTTAATGCTTTAATATACCTAGATCATTGTTACACGCTGACAAACTCAATATTGTAAGAACTCAAAATTAGACTATTCCCTTGCCTGCTCTGTGGAGCTGACAGTCTCAAAGACTCAGTAATGGGAACAGTCTGCCTGTAATGCACGGAAAAGAGTTTGCTGTAAATACGGATACTGAATAATGAAATCACACCTCCATCAGCACAGTAACTGTATGCTAATATATTATATATGCATATGTCATACAGTTACGAATGAGCCTGTGAAAGAAAAACCGGGGGGGGGGGGGGGCGGGAACCAAGCCAAATGCATGCAATTAAAAAAGAAATACTGAATCACTGATATTTTTTTCTTTCTTCTCTTTTTTTAAGGTAAATATCCAAAATGAAAAGAAGTTCCTGAGCTAGTGGAAAAAGAACCCCAAGGGGCTGTGTTCATGATGTGCTACATCAGGAAGAAAGATGGGAATGCACAGGTAAAAGACATCATAGATAACACTTCACATTTAGTATTTGTGTTCCCTTACTAGTCTGTGACATGGTGAGATACTACAACTGATGCTGTAGGCACACTCAGACACAATACAGAAATGCTTACCATGTTCTTGCATAAAGCGTAGCAGTGAACTATCTTCAGAAAAGATTTGTTTCCTGCAGGTCATCTTTCCTGTGTGCCAGCCCTGTGACATGAGGCATGCAGGTTAAGGCAAAATGAACATCTGAATTCTTTCTGCGTGGAACCTTAAAGCAGGGTGTGCCCAGAATTATAAAGCACCGCACTAGCAGTTGCTTAACTCTACAGTGCCAACCATACTCTCCTTCTGAAGGATCCAAGTCAGGATCAGTATCTAACTCTGCTACTTCTCGTACATACATTAATTGTCCCTGCGTAATCAGATAGGTGATATGAGTTAGCTTCACCAAATATTTTTGTGCACCGCTTTAAAACCCTTTCATGATTTTGCTCAATGAGACATGACACAGGAAATTTGTCATGCTTTGCTCCTCTTCTGGAGAGGTATCTGTGTGGCTTCTGGTTTACATAGGCAGCTATTTTGCAGTTTGCAAGATGCAGAGCTTGGATGGCAGGTTGATGGAAGAAGTGTAAAATTTGGAGAGCGTCATGCCAGTTTCAGTCTCAAAGTCAAGGAGATTTTCCCATTAGTAAAACGTGCTATGCAGTCTGACATACAGAGTCTAAGGACTTCTTGCCACAGACACAGAGTTATATTCTCAAAAGGGCTTACATTTACCAGCGGGAGTTTTTTCTTCAAATGATCTAATGATTTAAGAGCCTAAATTTCATTTTTGAAGTGACTTGGGCCAGAAATAGGGAAGTATTTTAGAGTCTAGAGTTACAAAACAGCTTAGCAGAGGGATTATCAAAACGGCTCATAAATGCCTCCAAATCTGCGTGGTGGGACTATTTTGGAGAAATGCATCCGCCACCACCTTTAAGTTTTCTTCCTTTTCAAAAATACAACGGTTCCCAGGTGAGGAAGGGGGAATTCGAATCAGATTTCAAAGTGTTGAATTTTGAAAATGAAAACTCATTTTAGAAGCTACAAAGGCTGGTTATGATTTCAAAAGAGGGGAGCGGAAGCAGAAAGTTTTCCACAAAAAATATGAAAGCTTTCATGCAAAAGCTAAAGGAAAATGAATCTCTTTGAAATTGTTGGTAGGTAATCATGCCTCCATTACTCTCCTTCCCTTACTATGCACTATTTCATCCAAGGGCTGGCGAGCACTCAGCTTTCTGATTGCCTGCCCACTTCTGTTACATGCCTCAAGAAGAAAAGAGCCTTTTGAAACCCCAGGCTCTAGCTGCTGAGTCTGGCAAGACAATACAACCCATTCCACAATTGCATACAAATTTTTTTCTGGTTTGCAGGGACTGGATGTGATAGGAAGGAGCTAGGCAAACCACATAGCTTGTCTGCAGGACAATAAGCAATGCCTGGATATGCCCTGAAGTCTCCAGTAGAGTCTTTTCTGTTTATATTAGAGCCCCAGTCTAGCTCAACTCTACCAGTAGCCTGGCAGTACCAACCCAAAGTGGGGCAGCAGCAAATAATCCAGAAACAAAACTGTGACAGCCAGCAGGCTGCAGGGAGAAACCAAAAATCAAAGCAGGGTAGTAATTACTAGAGGTTTTTAATTCCTACAGGATTACTACATGCCAGTGGCAAGCTGCATAGGGAAAATAGGTCTTCTGGCTCTAGCAATGTAATGCCAGCACTTAGAAACATCCAGTAGGACGCGACTGTGGCACACTGTTTTACAGACCAGCCTCCCAGCTTCCAGAGCATGTCCCTAGTGAGAGCAAAATGGATGGCCAGGCAGTAACAAGCTGCCCTCGTCATCCCTGGGTCCTTGCGTGGCGCAACCTTCCTGTGGCATTTAATGTCCCGTGCTCTAACTACTGGTCTTGGCATGTGCAAGTATTTGGGCTCAGCGTTTAGATACAACTTCTGTTCCCTGCTTCAAGTTTGCAGTGCTCAGAAGCCAGTCTGCTCTGCTAGCAGCAACTCTTTGAATTGTGCATGTGCACACTGCTGGAAACACCCTTTAGTTATGTTAAGTGCTCAGGCAGAGAAGCCAGCAAAACCAGGCCTACGTATTTTTAGTCACCCTGGGACTAATTCCCAGGCTGGCCTTTGCTTACAGTGCTGCATTTACACACAGCAGCCATATGGAATAGGGATATTTGTTACAACAGCTGCTCTGCATTTCTCACAGCAGTGGAGGGAGGGACTGCTCCAAAACAAAACCTGCTGCACTTCTCTCTTTCCAAACACAATCATTCAGGTGCATGCAAGTGCAAAGGAGACAGCTACCCCAGTGCGATCCCTCTGCTTCACAGGGGCATGCGTTGCTGTCTCCTGCCGGGGACGCCCCAGGCCTAGACCGCAACTCCCATCCCTTGGGAGGCATGGTTGAGTTGTCTGCCTGTCACTCACCTCTCAGGACTACAAGGTTGACAGAGTGCATAGACAACAGGCGTGCCTGTTCCTCCATGTGAGGGAAGCCACTTGTTCTAGGGAGTGCTGATCAGGCTGCCCATTCTCTCAGCTGCATTCCCTTAGCACATGGTCATTTCCCAGGGCTGAAGACAAAATAAATTAATCATATTAGTGGAAAGCATAACATCTTCTGTGACTGCTGGTCTATATCTTGCATATGTGCATTCTTAAAAGCAGTCAGTCCTCCCCCGCCCCCTGCAACAACTCCAGGTAAGGACTGACCTCTGTCTGAATCTGTTCTTAATCTCGTTCTCAAGCTTGGTGTGCAGGACGGGTTTCTTTCATCCTCTCTTGACCACGCACAAAAGGTCAGAGATTCTGCTAAGCTGCTCATTTCTAGAGAGGCAAAACTACTTGGGGGCAGACTTTCTGAAAGTCCCTATGAATATTTTAGTCCCTTACTGAGGAGACCGACTCTTCCAAAGCAATTGGGACCTGCAGTTTCTTTGAATGTCGTAAGAAGACTCTGCTGCTGTGATTTTTGACATGTGTTTAAGAGAACATCACTTTACAGGACAACCATCAAGCCAGCAACTTCTCAGAAGCCACCTTCACTCAAATATTCTTTTATACCTGTGCAGTAGCTGCCTGGGTGGCCTACCTTGGGTATCATGGTAATTGCTGAGAAATTCATTAGCATAATGTGCCATGTGGTATACTGAATTTTCCCATTGCATTTTCCTGTGCAGGATTTATATGCTGTTGGGAAACAAAACAAGAGAGCAGTTGGGCAGCTCTGGATTCTTCTCATTAAAGCAAGATGAAAGCAAAGCCTCATTCTGAACTGTCCCTTTGTCACAGCAGCATGAGAACAAGAGGGCTGGAGTGCTTTGTTTCTGCTGAGAACCACACGAAGCAGAACAATGAGGAAAGCACACATAGTTGCCTAAAAGGTTGCTGATACTCCAGAAAGGTTGAGACTCCCTTCAGTTGTTGTCACCTTACCTCCGCTGCATGCTGGCGTAAATGACAACACAAGGCAGAGCCAGATCGCACACCTTTTAAACAAGCTTCCTCACAAAGTTATTTTTTTCCCCTCTGGCCAAGTATCGCAAGCAAAATCATCATTCTCATTCTAAAACGCCTGACATCCAACCCCGTTGAAAATTTACCAGTGTTTTTCCAAGTCACCCTGAACTGCATGTTAGAGGGAACACTGTCACACGTTGCCACAAAAATGGGGAAAGAAAGCAAAAGTCTTTACAAAAAAAGATGGCTGCTACCACGGCCATGAGAGGCCATGAGGCTCTGGCCCCTGACCTGCCAAGCAGGATAAAGTGGCCTTAAGCCTCTGAGGATTCGGAGAGCTTAGAAAATGTAGGACAGACATCTGAAAACACCTGATGCTCAAGAACTGAGCATGCCTCTTCAGGAAACAGGTAAGAATTGCGAATATTTCCAAATTGAGCTGCCTGAAGTTAGGCTTCCAGAATAGGGTTCCCTCAAGGAACATTTGCCCTGTTTTACCAGCCTGAACCACAGCAACTTCCCTTGATTTTAATGGGCTTCAAAACTGTTCCTCTTGACCAGATGAGCAGACCACATTTCTGTGAGCTGACTATGTATGGAGGTTTGAGAAACCCCTCTCTAGTCAGCAAGCCTGAAAATGTTGACTGTAAAGTTCCTGAGGCGGTCCCCAAGCAATATCTCCAGGCCAAATTTTTTGAATCATTTCCGTAGCACTTTCTGCTTCTGCTGCTATTAAGAGCAAAAAAGCAAAAAAGAAAATTTATCACCACAGTATTAGGTGCCTGGCTTCCCCGGCCGTGGACAGTAGTCCAAACATTTAGCAGTCACATTTGAATGCTTGTTACCATTACCTCCATTTCTAGGTTTACTGCCATTCTCTTAGTTGTTAGAATCTGTATGTCACCATGATATTTCAGAAAAAGTATTAAACTATTCAAAATCTAACTTGAAAAATAAATGAAAGCAAAATGAAGCTAGAAAATCGTAAGTATTTCTCCTCCTAAATGTATTTCCCATAAGCAAATTTTACTGAGTTAAGAAATGCGTGCATGAATTCTGATTAAATGGGTCAATAAATGCCTCACAGATTGGTTTCCGTTTGCTTGCTTTTCTCCTAAAGGACTGAGCTGGCTCTGTCTTCAGATGAACAGAATTTCAACAATCCCAGTGCAGGACTGAACTCTGAAGCCGTTTTTCTCTGATAGCAGAAGATCTGTAGTCCTCCTTGCGGTCACCTGCAAGTTCAGCTGGACACTGCATGCTCCTGGAGTAAGTATTAAGTAAAGCTTTTTTTACATCAGAATATTTTAGGGGAAAAAGAAGCGATCTACTAATACTGAAGTATTTAAGAAACACTTTTCAGTTTCCCTCTTAGCTTGGTTTTCATACCACTGGGGGAAGGTGAGGGGCTGGCCTGGGAAGGGATACAAGGTGCTAAAGATCTAAACATCTCAGGTTGGTTCGCTGGGTTTTTTGAGTTTTTTTTTTTCTTTTAAGTAAAGTGCTTCTATTGTTCAATTCCAAATGACTGTTCCTCTTCAAAAGTTTCCTTCCATCTTGCTCTAAAAAGTTTCAAAAGCTCAGTTAAAATAAGGAAAACAGGGAACGTTTGCTCTAAAAGACTTTAGTTGACTAAAGCTTTAAATTTTGATTATTTTGCATCAGCCTGAAACAGAGCTTATGTTTTTTGGACTCCCTAAGAACCTGAACTATCATAATGTGCATAGAGCTTATCTAACAAGAGGTTTGAGCTTAGAAACACATGGCTTTTATGCTGAACTCCTTTCCCTCCCTGTGCACCTTGCTCACACCAATTTTCATTGTGAACACGTAATACTGAAGATTTTGGGCCCTTAGAGAGGTAAGACAGTAAGCCCCTGAGAAAACAGCTTTCCCCACTTTTAAGGGCTAACTTAGTTTCCTGTCTTCTTTTCTTTCATGCACTAATTTATCAGTGTCACTTAACATGCACTGATTTTTGATTCCCTTCCAAAATTGTGATGCTCTGTAAAATCCTGAGGAGCACGGAGAGGGTGAATAGGGATTGATTGTTCACTCTCTCTTCCAATACAAGAACTTAAGGGGCATAAGCTAGAACTAAAAGGAAGCTGATTCAACAACAAACTGAAGGAAATGATTGTTTGTGTAAGGCACAGTTATGACCTAGTACTGACCCCTGGGGATCTCTGCTAGCTACAGGCCTCCAACTAGACTGCACCACTGATCACAGCCATCTGAGCTCTGCCTTTCAGCCAGTTCTCAATCCACCTTGCTCTCCGCTCATCTAACCCCCACTTCCTGAGCTTGCCTAGGAGGATGTTATGAGAGACAGTGTCAAAAAAGCCTTGCTGAAGTCAAGGGATACATCGTCCACTGCTCTCCCCTCAGCTACCCAGCCAGTTACTCCATCGTAGAAGGCTGTTGGATTGGTTAAGCAGGATTCCCCCTTGCTGAATCCATGCTGACTACTCCTGACAACCTTCTTTCCCTCCACATACTTAGAGATGACATCCAGGAGGAGCTGTCCCATCCCCTTTCCAGGGATGGAGGTCAGGCTGACTGGCCTGTAGTTGCCTGTGTCCTCCTCCTTGCCCTTTCTGAAGACTGGGGTGACACTGGCTTTCTTCCAGTGTTCAGGCACCTCTCCCGTTCTCTGTGGCCTTTCCAAGATGATGGAGAGCGGCCTCGCAATAATCCGCCAGCTCCCTCAGCACTCGTGGATGCATCCCATTGGGGCCGATGGACGTGCGGGTGTCCAGTTTGCCTAAATGATCTCTAACTTGATCCCCCCTCAACTAAGGGAAAGTCTTCCTTTCTCCAGAATTCCTCTGTTGTTTCTAGGGTCTGGGATTCTTGAGGATTCCTGAGTGTAAGCACCAAAAGGTGCTTACAGAAAGCCTAGGAACAAAACATCTTGTTTTGTCCATCAGGTAACTCAGAAATCCTGCTAACAGGCTGAAATCGTACTGATTCCTTAAAGCTGAATCCTGCGCCTTTCCCTCATCTAAATGACTTAAGATTTACGGATGCAGAAAGCTGACAGGTAGTCACCTATAAAAACACGTAATCACAAAGTTCAGCAGTGCTTTCTTAATTATACAGCAAGACCGAGACTTAAGAGGTCAGAATCAGTCAGCAGAGAACCACAAATAATACTGTACAGATTTTCAGGCAAACTTGATGAGAGTGAAAAAGATCCTGCTCTCAGGACAGCACATGGATGTTCAGCAAGAAGAGGTCAAGGTAGTCTCAGTTTAGCAGAAAATAGTCTGCTGCCTGCATGTGGCACCGATTCTGGTAACATTTGACAGGTCAGTGCCCACAAGATTTCCTCTGACTGCTGTAAAACTGTTTTTGTTTCTGTTTTTGAAGACACATGCACAAGTGCACACAACTAATTCTACGCATTATATTTGAAATACTTTCCCCAAAGCTTTTTAAAATTCAGAAGAGTGGTATTTTTCTTACCTGGCTTTCTATCTTGGCTGCCTCCTTTGAAGTGGCAGAAGTATAAAGTGAGACTTCTCAAGCTTCAAAGATTTCTCTTCTGCTACCACTCTCTCCAAACATATACTAGATGGAAGAGGGAGGGAACTCTGTGCTTACAACTTGAACAGACCAAGACAGCATAACTCCAGGGTATGGCTTTCCCTGCTTATACTTCAGCATACAGCCACAGAAAACATAGCAATCAAAAGCAGTAATAGCTGCCCAGTAGAAAACACTAAGAAAACTGGATCAACACTGGTGACATAAGTATTAATTAGGAATAGGCAATAGATCAAATTCTGGAGAAGAAGGCAAAAAAGATGAACAATATCAGCATCTGCATCTCAGGCTGAATCCTTTCCTAAAGCTTTGAAAATTCGCAACTTATTTCCTTCCCTTTACACATCAGTTCCAGACACAGAACAAGAATTACCTGCATCTGGACAACACACACACTTGCTTATGTGCCATTGATGCCCACCGCTAGATAGATGCCCCCCTGCAGCAGCAGGGGCAGATCAGTTTAATCCAAGGGAGCAAAAGGGAAACAAGGGGAAAAATTCTCAACTTTTTGCCCCCAGAGAGATATTTTCTACCTGTACAGGCAGCCCACAGCTTCCCTCAAAGGGATTTAGGAAAGCCGTCCCACTTTCTTTCAGGGAGCCTCGTGCTCTCAGATCTCTTGAGCGTTTTGGAAAAATCGCCCACATAAACATTAAGCCTGTGCTTTTGAAACTACTCTCCTAAGAGAGCTGAATGCTCACTTCCCATTAATTTTCATTCGTTTCAAAGCCTCTAGAAAGACAGCAAGCCCCATTCCCTGAGGGACCCCTTGAGTAGGGACAACTTTACACAAACAGCTGCCTCTGAAAGCTGTCTGTCAGCTACCACAGCCCTCTGCAGGACATGCTCCTGCTGCAGGGACCAGCTAGATGCTAGAAAGGCCCCAGGGGCTACAGAGCAACAGAAGCAACTAATACTGAAAAATTCAGACTATCTGGTCAATTAACTTTTGGAGCTGACTACAGGAAGATAAGCAGGAGCTCGCCCCATGCCAAGCCCCAAGGGCCGCAAGCTCCCAAAGCCTGGCAGCACAGTCATGCCAACCTGCAACTGCAAGCCTGCCCCTATATCTACTCAAGAGACAAGAATTAAGGGAAGCTGTGGTCGCACTCTACTGGGGGAAGAGGCTAGTCCAGAGAGCAGGGTTGGACAGGATATAATTTTCCACAATGTCTGCATAATGGATTCAACACCAATTCCAGGATTAAAGATAGCTTCTCTGCAAGGCACTGAATTATGCAGACAGAGCAAGGGTGCTGCAGGGAGCCTTACAGCAACAATTACAGAGAACAGGGAATTTAATAAAAACAAGGTCAAGAATTTTGGTGCCTGATAGCCCAACAGCACTAAAATTGGAGAAGGTACTTTTTGCTGCCCCTTTTTATATGTGTATATATAAAAAAAAACCCCAAACAAATGTTCGGCAATTATAATAGCTAACTAGCAAAGCTCAACCATATAAACGCTTGCCAAACTGTGCAGTAAGTTCCCCTTTAACCTTTGTCTTCTGTTTCATATGCTTTATAGCTGTAATTTGTAGCAGAGATAGAGTAGATGAAGTTGTATGAGTTGATACTTGAAACACAGTATTATCACTAGATAAAATACATCTGAAAGGAGTCAATTAAGATTTTAGAAACCATGCTCCAAAATTAAAGCTATCTAAACATGTTCTGTTAAGACCCCTCCAATTTGAGGAATTCTGTTGCCTAGGCAACCTAGTTACAATGTATCTCAGACAGTTCAGACTGTGCTTACTATTTTAAGTAGAAATGCCATCCATTTAATGCACAGCTGATTTTTAGCAAAAGGTATGTGTACATACAGACAAACACATTTGTTTTGCATTCAGAAACCAATACACTCACATAGTACTTTCAAAGGCAAATCTGAACTGCAAGTCCAAGGATGACTGAACAAAAACGTAACAATGCTTAAATAGCAGTAAAGCCTGATTAGCGGGGTGGAACTGGCAGCTGCACAGAAAGCCTCACGTATACAAAAAGGACCTGCTGATCTTGTTGCTGAGATATAAGTAATCAAGCAGTGGTAGCGAGCATATACAACTATTTCACTTTGCTTCATTACATCCAACTAGAGACTGGCTAAGCAAGTGAATAAAATTATTTCATATTGCCACTTGGAGAACTCTCAGACAAAGACAGAACCATGCAGGAGCATGGAAAGAGTCTGCCATAAAACCTCTCTCAATTTCAGACCTAACCTTTTCTTCAGCAGTCAGAAGTACTTGCAAAAGGTGTGGAGTTGCACATTGCTGGATCTCCCTGCAAAGGTGTCAGTGGAAAACATCCTGGCTGTTGCCAAGCAGACAAGATCTAGAAAGTGTTCAAATGCGAGGCTCAGTACCTTCTGTACAGGCAGGTATGGCAGATGAAGCTTTCTGTGAAGATACTAAAATTTCCTGGGCAAAGCTGCTAAAAGAGGAGCTATATAGTTTTCCTGTTGGACAGTGAGAAAGCATATATAATTAATTCCAGCTAAGCATTTCAAGCCTTGCTGTGAAAGAGACACTTCTGCCTGATCCATACTGGGCATGACAGAGAGGAACAAAGCTCAGCAGAAACATGTGTATGGTACCTTGTATTGCTCTGTCATCTGGATGCTACATTTGGGATTGCATTACTGGACAAAGCATTCACTGTTCGGTAGCAGTCTTCTCATTGCTAAACTGGCAGGTTCACCTTCTGAGGAAGTCACAGCAGAGGCGCTACAAGGAACTCTAGGAAGAGAGTAAGACATAATTAACCATAATGACTATTGAGAATTGTGTGGGATGTGTGCCATCTGCTTCAAGAAACCAGTCACCAGAGAAGACCTTCTGAGAAGGTATGTACCAGGTTAGCCTCTCTGCATCACTACTGAATGCCACGTGCTAGATGTGTGAGGTGAGGCTTTTCACATGAAGCCAGGAAGAACTGGGCAGTGCGGAGGCAGGTGAAAATTCTTACACTAACTCAGTCCGGAGAGGTTTTTAAATTGGAAACGGTGTTTTCATACAGACAGAATGAGTTGCAGGAAAGTCTTGCAGCAGGGCTGTTAGAGGTACAATCTTTGAAATTTCTCTCCTATTCTGCCTCTTGGAGCATCAGTTTAATGCATTGTAAGACTTTACGGGAATGTGACATTCCAGAAATACACACATTATCTTCCAGTTACCTTTATATACAATTACGTATTTTATGTCTGATACTTGGGTAATGTACAGTAGTTGCACAAGTTTAAGTGGCCAGGCTTAGCTACAAGCATCATTCCAGCAATTAAACCATTTCCCCAAATCTATAAATTCTACTTCAGAGTTGTTTGGGTGACAGGCCACCATCGATTCTCCCTTCCACAGAAAGCTTGCTTAGCAAATCAATAGGAATGTACATTTGGAGGCCCCGACACCAAAAAAAAAAAAAAAATCACCTGCCATAAATAGTATCATGCTAAGATAAAAGTTTGCTTTGGAACAAGATTATGCTAAGACACTGAATTAATTGACCTGATTTATTATCACTTGAAAAAGGTAGTAAATGATGTTTACTTCAACTCTTGCCCCCACAAACACCATTATGCAACCATCTTTATTTTCCTCTCTGTAATTTCTTACTTGGTTAAAAGCTTTATTTACTAAAAAAAACTTACACATTTATAATAGTTCCCCTGTCCTGCACTTCAGATGAGGAGCATAGACACAAGGAATATTGAGAAATTTAATACAGGTAAGTGACTGATCAGATTATGACATGCACATTGGTTAAATAATTTATGATCCTCAGATTACAGATAAGCAAACTGCTCATTTCAAGTAATGGAGATTTAACTTTCATTCTTCCTTTGATCTGAATTCTTCCAAAGATTATTTATCAGTTGATTGAATCTTGTAGGGACACGGGGGTTTTGACCTCTGCTTATTTATTCCATTTTGCTATTTAACTTCAGTTTGCTAGCAAAAACAAGGACACGGCTGTGACAGTTCACAGAGATGCAATTTGTCTATTGAACTTACCTTGGCATCTGTTAGACACAAAGAAACAAAGGAAACTGCATAAATATTCATCGGCAAAGTAGTCAACCACAATACTGGATTTGAAGCATTATGTGTTATTTTTGTAATGATAATAGTGATTCATCAGCCCTAATGATATCTCAGTGCACTGCTTGACTGATCTTTTACTCGTGTGAGTATAATTTATTTTTCCATTTTATGTCTTGCCTATCATTTGTTCCCAAAATATGGAAGGAAATTTACATAATAGAATTCTGCTTAGTGGCACTGGGCAGGTTAGGATTTTTCTTTCAGGTAACGATGGCAGTATCAGTTCGTTCTTTGCTTTGCATCTCATTTGAATAAAGCCTATAATGCGACAAGCAAAAGATGGCACTGCCTCACAACCGGCTAATTGTAGGAGGAATTATGGTGCAGGTATTAGGTAGCATGGACTCATCTTTGAAACCTATCATTGCTTCTTTACAAAACATACTCTTTTAGCCTAGTTTCAAAAGTCAGCTTTATTTGTCAACTGTGTTCATTCCTATAAATGTATCTTATAATGATTTGTTTTTCTGGATCGTAAATCTGCCAGAACACAGAAACTATCTCGTCTAACAAAAGACTGATCAATTTAACAGCTTATCACTACAGCTGGGATTTTTTTTTAACACATTGAAGAAAGTTACATTTTTAAAAGCATGTAAGGGCTCTCTTCCCCACTCACTTTCAGTAGGCATCTAAATCACTTAGAATCTTTTGCATGTATGCCTGAAATCTCCAGAAAGCTGATGGGAGTAAGCCATTAACTCTTTTAGACATTAGGGAAACGCTGACCTGTGCTCATAAACCTGCAGATTTTCTGCAATGTATAAAAACCCTCGAATGCCTACAAAGCACTCAGATTGAGTTTAAAATGTGAACTGAGGGCTCATTTAATTTGTTGGAAGGAAAAAGGGAGGAAGATGCAAATGCTTTGGTGTAGCTTCCTACCAGTCAAAGCACTGCAAGAAAGGCTGAGACAGATTTAGTTTGCAGCAGACAGGAGCCCCTCTCCCTCCCCTAAAAGAAAGTGGAGATCTTTCTTGAAACCACTGAAAATGCAAGAAAAATCTTAAGAGTAGCAGCGAGGAGAGAATCAAGATGACAACTGGAGCACCAAAAGATCTGCAAAGAGCTAAGCTCCACCACTTTCTCACCTTGCAGATCTCCTCAGAGGTGTGAGCAAACTTGTGTTTTGCAACAGGTTCCTCTGGCAACCCTAAACCAGAAGACAGACGTTGGATCTGCCTCACTCAAGACTGGCATTTTATGACTTTCCTCCTTCATATGACTGAACCGAGTTTATAACCCAAGCTTATAACCCCTTTGCCTTCATTATTCTTTGATACTCTCTTCTTCCCGCCTAGTGTCTTATGCTTTCTACTCCTTTCTGTCATGATTTCTCTTAAAAAAATAATTGCATTTGCTCTGCTCCTTCCCTTTGCTAGACTGAAAATACTGATCTTCCTAGACCCCTGATCACGTAAGTAACTCTTTGCTGCACCTGTTCCAGTTTGCATTCCCCTTTCTTGAACAAGGGCTGCTGAAACTATTCACAATACTCTAGATGAGGTCTCTCCTCAGAGCTTTCTATGGGCACTGGACTGTCTTCCATTGAACACCTCCCCTGACATGGGAAGATGAGAGACAATGGTCATGAACTGAAATGCGGAGCTGCAACTCAGCATAAAGAATTTTTCACTGGGAAGCCAGTGCTAGAGGAAACCCCGAGCAAGCTGCTCTGAATGCAGCGTTAACCATGCTTTTAGCAGGAGCTCAGCCTCTCCTTCCAGGCCCGCAGTCCCATGCTCCCTGAGAAGTGCAACGCCACAGATCAGTAACAGCCAGATCCAGTACAATTATGACCTCCTGATTCTGTAAACCATGCTATTTCAGCTCAAATCCCTGGTATTTCCAGTTGGTGTTGAGTCACTGAAAAATGCCTCTTTTTTTTTCTCCTGATGAAAGGAAGCTGGATTTTGACAAGCTCTCTTGGCAGGGTCTGTTCTTTTAGGCCTACAGTCTCCCAGGAGACACTCTGCCTCTCTTGCTTGAGCCCACTCTCCAAACCTGTTCTTTACAACGTTCTTTGGTCCTCGAGGTACATCTAGTAACATGCAGGGTCACCAAGGTCCCTAGCAATTACCATTTGTTTGGCTCCTTTCACCTGGCCTTTGCTGAACTCTTGACTTGTGCCAGCTATACTGCTTTGAACTGGAATAGAGCATCTTGCATAATTAATGCACATCCCTTTTCCTCTGTTCATTTCAGAGAACATTTTTGCTTATCGTTTGCTTGGTTAGGAACCATGAAACCAAACAAAGTAGGTCTGGAAGACACCCCAAGGGATCAGCTCATCCATTACCCCTTCCCTAAGGCCTACAGAGTTAATAACACAACGATAAGCTTGCAAACTCCAGCTGCCAGGCTTTCAAAGTTTGGCTACTCCTAAATAAGTATGTTGCTCTTGTCAACATGGGAGAGTGTGTGTGTTCGCTGATCTGTGCAGAGATTAATTTTAAAACGTACGTTCGGCTCAGATGGCCCACTGCTAACATTATATGCATCAGTAAGTTTCATATTATGCAACTACCAGCACTTATGCTCAAAGAAAGCACTTTTTTACTCCTAACAAAAGGTAGTTGCTATGCTCTCATTAAAAGACAAAAGCAATGAAAGATTGGTTCCTTGCGCAGCATCATCTGCCTTTTCTGTTAAAAAATATTTATAATATTCGGGGATGCATCGTTAATTCTCTACGCATCTCTCGTGCAGCACAGCTGAATTCTAATACATGTCTTTATTTGATTAGACTACTCAGTGAGTTTTAGCCATTACCAAATAGTCCTCTCACTGCACAGTTTCTCTACAGGTCATTCCTCTAAAGGGCTATCTGTAGGTTAAAAAGAAACTCTGTTGCCTTTACCTCTTTGTTGTTTCATTTGATACTGATTTTCTGGTCATTTTTATCCCCAGTAACTGCATCTAGAGATACTACATAAGTAGGAATGCAAGTGAACTGGATCTTGTTCCCTCCCAGGGTGGGGATTATGTGGTGAAGTCCCATTACGGGGGCCATGGGAGAGTCGCAGCAGTCACAAAGCTCTTCTGAACTGGAACATGGTCCAAATTGGACCATGAACTGGAACAAAGTCCTATAGTACAGCAGCAACCAAGGCAACCAGACAGAGATGACAGGTAGATTGCAACACCACAGAAACCCTCAGATAGCTGACTTTGGGTATGTTTACACAGGGCCACACACCAACTCTGAGATGGCTGTAGCAGTACAGTCTCAGGCCTTAATGGACAAAGCTAAAAATTTGACTGAAGTAGATGTGAGCTACAACGGCCCTGAAGAAAGGCAGCCTGCTCCTCGTAGCTAGTTTTGCCCTTGGCCTAAAACTTACAGAGGAAATACTTCAAAGAGGTGAGTAAAGGCATATTCATTTCAATTGGCTGGTGGGCACAGTCAGGGATTGGGAAGGCACAGGGTACAGTGGGGCAGACCCCAGCAAGCCTCAGCCTTTCCTAGAAGAGCTTTCTGCACCCACAGAGCCACTGCGACATTCTTTGAGACCTTTTTCTGCCGTATTTGCTTCAAAAACCCAAGAGATTTCTTGCAAGGGGGAATCTTGCGAGGGCTCTGCAGTACTGTGAACTTGGGTCACCTGTATGGAGTAATGTTTACGCACTTGTGTGAACATTCAAACACCCTCACCCTACACACTTACCAGCTCATGGGGTTGATTCAAAGAGAGAGCATAGACAAGCTGGGACACAGATCAAAATCCGTCAAATTCAGCAGAAAAACACTCATCAAATCCTATCAACTTCTAGCTCTCTTTGGAACACCAGCAAATATCCTAGGAAGAACCCTCTGTTGGGAACATGGGTGGAAGCGGGATTGCAAGGTGTATGATGTTTGCATTCATGCATCAGAGAAGCAAAACTAGAGGATGCAGAGGACAGAAAAGCGACGTGGCTGATCGATCCTCTGTCCCCATTGCTTCCACCCGTATCATTGGTTACTTCTTCCAGGCTTTTTAGTGTGCAAAATTCTTGTGCAATCCCCTTCACTTGTTTTGAGTACTAGCCAAAATAGTGGCTTTCCTAGTTTTCTAGTTACAAATAATGATGTTTTGCTGCCTCGTAACATACTAGAATCTTTTTAACTACAGATGAAGGAGTTTGTTTTGAAAGCATCCACCCAAACAAAAACCTCTACAACATACTAAAGCTTGTAACACACTACAGTATTCCACAGTTTTAGAAGACCAGTCTCAGGCCCTAATTTCTAGAGGAATTAGGAGTCAATAGTAGAACTCTTGCAGGACTGTTCTATTAAAATATAGAAGAAAAAAAAAACAGCATGATACTTGCTGGGCACAAAAAGAAAACCATCAGTAATATATAGATTTTAATACATAAAGGCAGTTCTCATCGCCAGTGAAGGATATTCTTAATTTACCAGTGAGTGCCAGCCTCTCATCTTTTCTTTTTTCTCCCCATCTGATTAATGCAGTTATCTTTTATGGTACGTATCTTCAACCCTGCCCTAACCTGTATGCAAAACTAAGATCTAGATTTAACAAGAAGAGAGCTGTACTGTGCCAAGGTGTGATCAGCATCAGAAGACAGTCTTTACAGAAACCCTCCTCAAACAAGACATCATGATTTCCAGCAAGTAAAGTCTTTCACAAGAGTATAGCTTGAAAAGAAGAGGATGCAGCAGTGACACAAAGGATACACAGAAATAGCCTGAGTAGCAAAATCCTTCTCATTTCCATGGAAATGCTGGCAACTGATCAGAAAATCCTATATTTTACTGAACTCTTTCTGCTCATTTGTATGAGCCGATAAGTATGATTTTAGCAGGTTAGCCATTCTGCATGGGAAGGGCTGTTGAGAACATTTCTTTGCCAGCGTTGAGTCCTTCTGTGCCTATGTATAATCTGAGCCACCTGCCTTCTTCCAGAGAGGTGAATTTTATGAGTTCAAATAATACTTTGTTCTAAATCCTCATAAAAAAATCAAAAAAAAAAAAGTTAAAAATTTTAAACAACAAACATAAATTCCTCAAACTAAAGCTATAAGAGACACAAAGAGACCACCGCACTATATTTAAAAATTTTTTTTTCCCATGGGTATTTAAGGTTAGTTTTACAGTCTGCAAGCCAGGTTTAGATTGCAAGTCCAAGTGTATGATGGAGAAAGGTGCAAGAGAAATAACTTTTACCAGTAAACCAGCAGCACATTATCAGCCCTGAGAGCAGAGAGGAAGCAATGGAAAGACTCGCACACCAGAAAGCAAAGACCTGCACTTTGATGGAACAGCTAATACAGTCTCGTTGTACAGATTTCATATGTGGGATGTAGACTGAGAGCTGATCTACGA
The DNA here is from genome assembly GCF_028389875.1 of Rhea pennata. Lineage (NCBI taxonomy): Eukaryota > Metazoa > Chordata > Aves > Rheiformes > Rheidae > Rhea > Rhea pennata. Next base: position 80,838,128 of record NC_084666.1, on the reverse strand, counting down.
TCCTGCGAAGTAAACTTGTACTGCTCCACCTGGAAACACAAATGCATTTTGACCTCTACAGTTGAAGCTCTTGTAATAGTTCCTGGATGACTGGGATGCTAGAAAAGAGCAAAGTCCAAAAGTGCCTAAGTGACATCATTTTGTGTACATATATTTCATTTTGCTTGAATGAGCAAGGCACACAGAGCAGTCTCTTTCTTTCTCACCCTGCTCCCATCTTTAGAAGGTGATGTAAATTCAGTCACACCCTCGATTACTGTGGATGGGATACTGCAACACAGTGAGACAGTATAAAACAGAGCCGTGAGTGACTGTCATAAATAAGAGGGCATTGCAGAGGAAGAATTTCCCAGAAAAGAGATTGAAAAATGAACAGAAACCACCTTGCAGTCTTCCATAGCAAGAAGATTTAAATAGCGTCAGCTGGTTGTGAACAACATTGTGATTTGGTAACACAAAACCTAATGAAAGAAGAGGCTGAACACAAGCCAAGTGGATCCTGAAGAGCCATCAAATAAACTGCAGAAATTCCCCTTGTTTTGTGCCTGCTCAGTGAAGTGAATAAGAACCTGCTCGGCGCTGCTGTAACACATTGTTTTTGAGTGTTATTTTAACCTGGGGAAACTTGATGCTGTGACAGTAGCATGCCTTTTAGGACTGGAATGACTTTGCTCCATTTAGATCATAAAGGTAAGATTTTTCATAGACAACAATATCTATTTTCCAAGAAAAGTCAATAGGAACGTGGATCTGTAAATGCCTTTGAAGACATCCTCTAGTTAAACTGCAATCTAGTCCAATACTCAGCAGCAACGACAACTCCCACCCTCTTTGAGGTTCTTGATTTGTAACCATTTTCTAAAGGCCTGATCTGAAGGAGGGATGACAACAGATACCGTCCTACTGATTTGACTAACATTTCCATCCTTGGGATCATTTCCTAAAGGACTACCTGGAACACACACAGAATTTGGCCACTCTATCAAATACAGAAGCTTCCAGTTAGTTAGATTACACATGGTGACCTCAGGAAGTTACATCCAGTGCTCAGCATGTCCAAAACACTAAACCACTGTGCAGACACCAAATAAGGATTTGCAAGCTTTCACTGGAAAGGAGTCAGGAATTCAACTAATGGCTGGAACGTCAAGAAACAGTTGTAACCTGCACCATGACAAAATCATCTACAGGCATTAGATCCACCAACATGCTGAAACTGTTGAATCTAAATCACTTGGCTCTGAAACACTTATCACCCACCATGCATAAGTAACAATTCAGAAGCCCACTGAGTCAACATGGAAAGGCAGCCATAGGGCATTCTCAAATTAAACATACTCTGTTGCTTCAAAGCAGAGGGTCACTGTACAGTAATTAACCTAAGGGGTTATCAATAGTCATTTCTTCTCATACCCTGTCACACAGAATTGCATGAATTTCTTGTAAATCTTCATTTTCCCTTCCTCTAAAACTATATTCCACGAAATAAGTAGATAAATAGATACTCTTTGACTACAGGAAATCCTTCCACTTCCCTGCAAACGTTTTATTATATTCGTTTGGAAACCTACATCACATCAGAAAACAGCTGCAGATGAATGGATACAGAACATACAAGAACCTCTAGGAAAGACTGTTTTTTTGAGGGGGGGGGAGAGGAGGGTGAACATAATGTATCTGTAGAGAGTTAGGCACAGAAATATTCCCTTCGCTACTACCTCAAGTTCAAAGATCTTTTTCAAGTTTTGGTGCTGAAAAAGAAGTATTCTTGCCAAGTGCTAGAAATTTTGCAGAGAAAATTCCACAAACAGGTATTTTTAGCTTAGGTCATTCCTGTTGAAAATAAAAATGCAGTTTTGCCTAGTTCCTCTCCCTCAGCTGGGGCCCTGTACTCACTACTTATTTCCAGAGGATCGCAAGGCCTTGGGCTGCACTAATGCTGTACTTGATCGGGCGCTGCTGGGAACACTGTGAAGTCCAGGCTGTACCATAGCAGCCTGGACCATTCCTACTGAGGCCAGAGGCAGCCTTAAATATAGGCAGGTACCCACAACCCTTCCACCAAGCCTTTTGGCAGGCGCTGCCAAGAGCTTTCTAAGAAAAACTTGGCACCTCATCAAGGGAGAGAAGATGACAGAGCTACAAGTTTGCAAGAGGATCTGTCCACAATATAGATAAATACTTTTTTGGAAAAAATTGCAAGCCTCCTGCTTACAACAGAATGATGTGTTGGGTCATCCTCAAGCCAACTTTTTAGATACTGCTACTAATGAAAGGCAAGGCGAACGAACTTCTAACATGGCCTTCAACCTGCTCTATGGGACATGCCAAAGAACAGTACAGAAGCATCCCTTCTTCTCTGTCAAAGAGGCTTACCACCAGCCAGAAAATTCAAAAGTCATTTTGCACAGTGGAGAACAGACATCCCCCCCAAGCAGACCCCATACATTTTATTTTCCCAAGAAATTAGATTTAAAAGGGTATTACTAACTCTGGACAAGAACATCAATTACCAGGCAGTTGTGACTATATTGATGAAAGAAATTCTCGTACGGGCTGGGAAACAGAACAAGGGAAAAGACTCACAAACTGGAAACAAAGAGAGAACTGTACTTGGATAAAGAGTTCAACCTTTGCTTTTCATTCTTCACTAGTTATTCCTCGTGACCATCTGGAAATTCCTCTGTGGTAATTCCTTTTTAACAGTTCTATAATCGCAACTTAATTTGTAATTTCTTAGAAGGATTAAAAGAAATGTTTCTCTGCCAGCCCCATCTGTGCCCGAGCGCATGCATACTGCGTATGGGCAAGGCATACGCAAAGCCTGGGGGCAGTCACACCAGCCTGCCAAAAACAGTACTGTCTAAAGGGAGCTCTCCCTGAGGATGTTAGCTTCACCTTCAAACTCGTATCAGACCACTTCCATTTGAGACTTTTATTAAAAAATAAAAATAAGAAAAACCCCTCACAGCATTACAGAAAATCCCAAGGTTTGGAGGGACCCAGATAACCTAGTCCTCAAGACAGGACTAGTCTTTTCTGTAATCCTGGCAGATGCCAAGAAGGTTGATATATCCTGGTGGAGACGAGACTCTCTGCTGTGATCAGGCAGTCTCTTCTGAACACTAACCTTATCAATAGAAAGTTTTTCCTAATGCTTAGTTTGATTTTCTTTTTTGCTCTACAGTTGGAGTCTCATTACTATCAATCCCTGAATATGGTGAACAGATTTATTACCTTCTGCACTGCAGCAGCGTTTTATTTATTTAGGGACATCTCCATCATCATTCTGACCTCTAGACCGAGTAATCCAGTTCTGTCTCTCCTCCAAACTAACTAAACCCTTTTCTCACATTAACAAAATCCTAAATGTTTTGTTTCAATTTTAAGCTTTTCAATTAAGTTAAAAACAACTTTGAAATGAAGAGCAACTTTAAAAAAAGTTCAGATGTTTCAGTTAACAAAATGTTGAATTTCAGTGCTTCAAATTTCACATTTTTTAATGCATCAAAATAACAAACAGGTTGTGCCTACAAAACATTCAGGTATCAGCAGACCTAAATCATTTTTCACAAAGTTTGCTATGAAAGCTTCTCTCAGTTCTGTCACTTATCACTTTGACCCAAACTGAACAAAGCTCCTAAGAACATGTTCACCTTCAAATATAATAGCAGTCCCACTGTGAACAAAATCCAACTTGAAAATAAAATGTTTTCTGAAAATCCCTTCTCCAGGAAACCAATGACTGCACTTATAAATCATCCATAGTTTGGAAGCCTCAACATCTTACAACTAAGCTTGGATGCCATTTGAGAATCTGCTTCCTTAAAAAATATATACTTAAGCACCTGCAGTGAATATATCTCTGTGGAGAGGTATGGTCTAGCTTGTCAGCAAGAGGGAATGAGAGAGTTGTGACCTACTTGAAACTGTGAAGCTCACGTTAATACTAATATGAGCTGAAAGGGGCACAGGCATATCCTGCATGACACAGTCCAATGAGACAGCTCTGCTGAATTGCTCAAGATCTCCTCTGAAACTTCACAGATATACTAACCTAGATTCATGGCACCTACTTTGCAAGGGTCTTCACGGTCAACGAAGAGAGAGGCATCTCCTGAGGGCAATCACGCTGTTGGTGGGAATCTGCAAGTGCCATTCTTTCTCCTGTGGAAACCAGACTTCTAACGTAGGTGTCTGAGACATAGGTGGGACGACTCTGGGGTTGTCTCTGCTTTGGGATTTTTCTCCTTTCCCAAGTGGTACACAAAAAAAGGTTGCTGGAGTGCATTTCCTTCTTTAGTAGAAGGAATGGAAAAGTGGTTTTCCTCAACAGCATGCTAAGCATAGGGATTTGCGCGTAAGCTAGTTAGCATTGTATCAAGTCAGCAAGTTACTCACTGACCTCAGGGGCTGGTCAGCATAGAATGAGGTTTTTAGTTCTCAAAGCAGAGGCAGGGAAGTGTAGGTGTTATACCCAGAACTACTTATCTAGACTACCGTTACAGTGTGTGAAACTGATTGATTAGAAGTGACTTACTTTCCACTGCTGCAAAGTTCTCATGCACATACTCCTCCACTTCATAACAAAAGGCACTGGCAATTACATACCTCAGATTATCTGTTAGGAATGTCATATATAAATCTTGTGTCCTAATATTTCCCTAATTTACCTGGTGCTAAATTTGCTGCTTTCATAGTTCATTCCTAACCACTCTAATTAAACTTACTGATTGCTTCAGAGGAAAGATATGTCAGGAATGGGAATGCCTTTTACTGTATTTCTATCTCCAGACTCTGTGAACAGCTGCCTCTCAGAAATACACTTACCCTTTTAATTACTTGCATAAAATTTAGGTCAGGTGTGGCCTAGAGATGTTAGTTAACTGTGTAACTGATGCTTTGGGAATCTGTATTCATAGGATCTCACAGGCAAGTGCGACATGCTGGGAGCTTGTACAGAAGGAGCTAGCTTAGTCTGCAGCTACATGTAGACATCTGAGCTACTACAGACTTACCAGAAGCTGCAAAACCTCCCTACAAATTTGAAGTTCTCAGAGAGTCAGCTTATACCGAGCCATATTTTGTGACAGGCAGACAGGAACAGGAGATGTGTGTACAAGGTGTATTTCGAGGTCACTTCTCCCCTTCTTTCTATCTTCTCAGGGAAGATTCTCCATGTGCATCACCTGAAGCCCATCTCCTTGCCTGGAAGCATCCTTCCCCCAGCAGAAGTCCCACCTCACCGGCAGAGAATATGTTCACAGAGCCTTATCAGCCCCTGCATCACAGCAGCATCTCAGCTTTGCTCCCCCACAGCCAGCAGCATTTGACCCACGACCACTGCAGGGTGGTACGCAGCGTCAGGTGACCCACGCAGCATTGCTGCACCCCAGAGCCGAGTGCCAGCCAGGCTGCACTGCGAGTGCCTTCCCGAAACACTGCTCGGAGCAGGCCGGGCTGCCCTGGCATGGGACAGCGTCAGGCCTCCTTGCTAGGCCCCATCACAGCCTCCAGTTTCTAATTGTATGATACCAAAATACATGGTGAGGAGAGTACATTTTTGTATTCTGATAGATAGATCATGACAAATGAGGAAGAAGAATAGCCAAAGGTGGGAAATGGGGAGGAAAAAAAAATCCTTTCACTTGGAAATGTAAAGATCAAAGCAGAAATAATGTATTTCAATGATCATATATCCCAGTTTAAAGCTAATGCATCCTTCCTGCAAAAGCTGTAGCTTAATGCTGAGCCATATTGTTTCATATTCTTTGACATAATAGAATACATATATTTATGTGCAAGTGTAAAACTGAATTATTTTTAAAAGTTATTTCATTGAAGTGGTTGACCTTTCTGAATTTCATGGATACACTGCTTATATAGTAATAGAAAAACTGACTGTAAACCATTTTATGTTAAAGTACCTGCTCATTTAAATATTATAACCTGGATGATTAAGCCATTGTACAAAATCGGGGTTGCTGAGTTAAAGAAATGGTCCATTAAAACACACAGAATCTGAACCTTCTACTTAAAATTCTCATGATATTTGTTTGCACTTAAATTTGATTTTCTTGTTTTTAATTTTATACTCCTGGGTTTTAAAATGTGCAGCAATTATCTGATTTGTAGCTACAACTGCAGCATGTTTACTTGTAAAATGTCTTTCAAATTAAGATCATTATTCATCGTTTTAGATTTTCCCTTAACTTTGCAACCAAACATTTGCAGCTCAACAACAAGAAGCAGTATTTTTTACATTCCAAATGGCTCTAATGCCAAAGTATTTTGCTGATTTAACAGCTAGCTTTGCAGGATAGAAAAATACTAATAATTCTCAGCAAGCAGAAAATCAACAGCTATCATTTTTCAAATGGGATTTCTATAGCTCTGTCAAGTGTCCCATATTGTACAAAGGAAAGGCAACTCAATCCAGTGTGTGATTTTGCCTCGGGATGAAAGCTTGATGCACATTTTCTGGGAACCAAAACTGAGCTGGTTGAGAGCACTAAATCCAAGATTTAAGTGTCAGGAGTGCCTGAATCACTTGGGTCTGGATCACATGTTCACCACTTCTGCCACCCTTAGACGCTTGCCTTCAGCATACCAACTACGCAGAGGCTCGTACTTTTGCCACTGAAGAGCACTGTAGAACAATCTCTTCCTATATCTAACAACATTCCTGGAGCTAGAATTCAATGCACTGTCCAGGAGATAAGCTTCTCAAATGAAGCCTGCGCAGCTCGGCACGGCTGACACGGGGCAAATTACACAGTCGCTGACAGCAACGGCCTTTTGGGGATGGCAACACGGCCCTATCCCCAGACACCCCTCGCCTGTGACAGAGCCGTGGGAAGCTGGGCTAGCTCAGACCAACACTGAGGAAAGCATCTTCCTGGTATTGCCTGAAAGAGTAGGCTTGAGTGCCCAGGGCTCCTCCTTGGCCTTCTTTCCCATTCCTCCTTTTCACCCGTCTCTCAGCCTTGACAGGAACTGTCAGATTTGACCTGCCTGTAACAACATCTTTCTTTGCTCTCTTTGCTTCATCCCCAGGGAGAAGCTTTGAGCTGACTGAGAAGTCCACCCATGCTCTGAACATGCAGATAACTTCATCTCTTGAAACACAGACAAACAACTCCTACACACAGTGCAACGTGGAAGTCAGAATACTCACCTGCACTATGGCAGACCTGGATGTCAAGGCTGCATTTTGGAGTGGGGTAGGGCCCCAACAGGCTGTTGGCCATCCCATGCAAGACTCTCCCAAGTTATCCTCCTCAACATCTGCTTGTACAGGTATGTTTAAAAGCAAAGATAAGAACTTTGGTCTCATGTATCCTAGGTAAGTGCCTTTACTGCTGAATTTATCCTCTAGTCACATAGAATTTACACCCCTATACAGAGAAAATAGTCTCAATCCCCTAAACCCCTGAGAAGTACTGGTTGGGGTGGGTGAGGGTTGTCCTGTTTGCTGAGGGGGAGGCCTAGCTTTCATGTTATGCTACCTTGCGTACAAACAACCAGGTTTGCCCCTTTTCCGTACGTGCAGGCTCTAATCTCTGGGCTGGCTGTTCCTAAGCATCTTCTCCTTTCCCTGCCCACATGCAGAAGAACTGGCTTATTTCCAGAATTTCAGCACAGCAAAGGTGGTATAAAATCCCATGAAAGCAGTTGAGCACATTTTCCTGGCTCAGCCACTTGAGTGGGTTCCTGATCTGCATCCTCCCCTACTTCCTGCCTGCACAGCTTTGGCAATTGCTCAAACAATTCTTTTATTTGGGGGGAGGGAGAACGATGATCCTTTTTGCAGAGCCCCTGATGTCTGCACTGCGGTTGGGGTGCAGCACGCATGCCTAATGGGGCCAGCCAGGGCTCAGCCGCTTCAGGTGCGGAGAGCAGCAGGTCCGTTCTGCGAGTCCCAGGCAGCCAGCTGCAAAGCCTTTTTCCTGCCATAGCTTCACTGCTATTTGTACCATGACAGCGAGATGACAGCTAGCTTGAGCATATCTGCACATGCTGCCATCGCTCCTCTGGATGGCAGTGTACACATTGGCGCAGGGAGAAGGACACAGCACGGGCACTGTACAAATCTGAACCTCAGCTGTAAGCACAGAAGTGCTCGCTGCTAAGTGTGGGCTAGCTGTGAGCACATCTGTATGCACAGAGGACATTTTGCAATCCACTGTAAAAGCAACAGCTAGGAAAAATAATTTAAAGAAAAAAATCCCAGTTTCTTAATTTTTCACTCAAGCTTCCTTCCGAGTGCTCAGGATGTGACTGTCATTCGTTGCACACAGCAGCCTCTGCGGCTACTCCAAAAGCAGCGTGGGGCTGGGGATGCAGCCGTGCATGTCGCTGGAGCTTCAGCGTGTTTGGAGTCCTCACCCCAGAGCTGAAAGGGATCATGCAGGCAGTTTTCAGTTGCTGACTAATTACTATTTTGTATGCGTCTTACGACTAGTTAACTCCCAGGGGAAGTTGCAAGTTCCAGTGAGCTCAATATTATAATATTTTTGGTTTACAAAAAGGTAATTGGCAATCCTCCCTGCCCTTTCTAAGCAAAATTAATTCAGAAAGGGGATTTCTATTAAAGAATAGTAGAAAAGCTGAGCCTAATCTCAGCCTATGGCTATATCCTTCAGTGACCTGCATTGCTGTGATGTGATCACAAATCTGCAAGCTCAGCTTATCCAACCAGTTAAAATGAGTAACTGGTTGCTCTATATCTGCACCCCACCTGCCCCCATGATCTGGAAAGCAATCAGGACTGATGAGTTTGACCTCAGAAGAAGCCACAGACCTCTCTCAGTTCCCTTGAGGGAGAGGAGCAGGGATGCGTTTTTTCCTTCTCCTGTCATCAGTATCAGGTATTCAGCAGACTTGCCATTTTTTCCTAAACCAATCTTGTCTGCGACTCTTAGAAATTTTTAAAGGTCAAAGATAGGCAAGTGAGTACCCTGGAGATAGACAATGGGGATCCTCACATAACATTTAAATACAATGACTCCTCTGAGGGAACAAGATGGACAGCCTGAAGAACAACGTATGGGAGACCACTCTGTATTCTGCACTGTCTGTGCTTTGCAGGAAGGCCGGAGAAGCTAGGAAAGCTTCTGTCAACAAAATGGAGATGTGGCAGAGAGCAACAGGGAGGGATAGACAAAGGCAAGACAGGAGCAAGCACTACATCAGAGGGCAAGAAACCTCAGGTGTCAAAAAGGCCCCTTCGTGGTAGAACCTCAGGAAATCCAGGCTGGTGTCAGTCTTGGCACCAAAGGAGGAAGAGTACTTACTTGGGGCAAATACATACATTTATTTACACTGGCAGAGAATCTATGAGCAGATGCTATGCTAACTTGCCTAGAAGGCCTCCTCTCTAACTGAGGGACTGCTCACGAGCAAGCTTCCCTCAGCCTGGCCTTAATACGTTTGTCTTGCATATTCAAGAAACAAAAGCAGCGAGACACTCGCCATCAGACATACCCTCCTCCCCCTCCAAACTCCCTCTTTTAAAGAGTGTTCCTAGTATAGATTGACAAAATGATATGTACCGCCCCTCCTCCCACCACCAATGCACACATACACACCACCTCTTGACATCCATCCACTGGTTTGACAAAGCAGGTAGTCACATACACTCCACATGAACGCACCCGTGGCCAGGTTGCCTTGGAAACCTTTACTGCTGCCTAATATTGTTATAATTGTCAAGAAAATATAGGTTTTCTCCAGTGATTCGCAGCACGCTTCCATTTTACACATATGCAAGCCCTCCATCTGCATTTTTTGAAAGTTCATTTTGCTTTCTCCCCAGAAAAATTAAACTGTTGTTTAAATGTTTAAAATGCCACTGTATCAATACAGGGGGCTGTACAACACCCCTAGCTACCCTGTATCTGTTGAGAAGGATTTCTGCCATTTAGGAAAAGCATCCTCACAGTTCTGTCAACTGCATTTTGCTCTGCACACAGCTCTGCAGCTAAAGCTCAACTCCAGGAGAATGGGTGAGCACAGGCATCCCCGTACCGCCTTACTCGAACTGCAAGCCCACCAGGACAACAGCCACCTGTCAGTGATATGCCCATTCTGTGCCCAGCACAACTAGTAAAAATCCCGAGCTGCTTTTGCTACGTGATCACTTACTGCACCTAGCAGGACTGTTACAGGTTGTATTCGCCTTACACATAGCCTTGAGGCGGCTCCACAGCAGACGCATAGGTGCTTGCCTAAAGGTGTTCAGTAGAAGCTAAAAAACAGCTATAGGTGTGTCCACACTGCATGTATGTACATACCAGAAAGAAGTAACTGGACTCAGTCAGCAGAGCTAGACTGCACTCAGTATTTCAGTGTAGATAAATCCTAAATCCTCTGCTCCTCTTCTCCAGCCCAAGGCCCAGCAGTTTGATGACGATGTGGCAGGACAGAAAGCTCAAATGTTGATTGTCTCAGGCACCATTTTGCCTGGAAAAGGAGACAAAAATCAGACATGCTGAAGAGCTGTGTGCCAGTGGGTTCACAATGAAATGTTGGCACACAAACTCTACAGCCTAAAACAGTAACCCCCAAACGAGCAACTTGAAACACTTGGTGGTGATTGAAGAGAATGCTTCAAGTCAAGCTAAAAAAAAAAAAAAAGGTAACTGCTTCCAGTTAGCCCCAGAAGAATGTTGTGCCTCTCCCAAATAACTGAAATCCCTGATTTTGCTAACCTCTAGCCCTGCGAGTTCAAAGCCCGCCAGCCCCCTACAAAATCTCCAAAGGCAGTGCGGACATCTCAGAGCGAGGCATCAGGGCTGACTCACACACCTCTTCCAGCTGCTGCTGGGCCAGCTGATGAAGTGCCCTGAGCAGCCTCAGCCAGGGCTGCTGGCTTGGCTGTGCTTCTGCAGAGGCAGCAGAACTGGGAGTTCGTCATCCCGTTATGTTGCTGCTGGAGGAAACAGCGAACCCACCTTTAGTTTCAGCTGCATAAGAAACTTGAGTGTTTTAGAAAAGTCTCCAGCAACTTAAGTCTCTGAAATACTGCATTAGGTTGCCAAGTTAAAACTGCAATGAATCAACTACAGCCACAGTAACAAGATGAGAAACTATGGCTTTGCCATGTATTTTAGGAGAAAAGATCCCACAGTTTCTTTCAGGTACATGTGTAATATAGCTGTTCAGTATTTTGTTGGCAGTCTTGAACAAACATCTCAAAACTGTTTTTAAATGTGTAAGCTTTGACTTGTATTCTCGTAAAAAAAAAAGTTTGAAACAACTCGTTTCAGTCATTTTAAAATTAGGTCTGAATGTTTTTGAAAGACATGTTAAGCAAAAAGGAGGTCTGTTTTACTCAAGTGCTTGGTTCAAGGCTAACTGGCACCATTCCCCATCTGCTTGCATGGAGTGGGCAGGTAAAATACAGGAGATACAGTGCCTACCTTAACTTTATCCAAATGTTATAGGCCTGTGTTTTCAAAAAGAACTAAGAGCCTAACTTGTAGCTGCGCATACATTTTGAGTTGTATTTTTCAAAAGATCTCAGGTCTTTTGAGCTGTGGCAGTTTATACAGAGGCAAGGTTTTGAAAAGAGCTAACAGCTCTGAGCAAGATTCCCAGGTTCTAACGTTCCAGCTCCCGAGAACACTTGGATGTTTAATTTCACTTCTAAATCAGCGCTGGCCAATTTGGCAAGTCTGCCTTCAGAACTTTACTATTGGTCAAGCAAAGCTGCTGCAGAAGAAAATCAAATAAACTAGCGGATCTGATTCTGAGATCACAAGAAAATCAGTAGGAAAGAAAGATTATCAAATCAACAAAATGAATTACATTCCAAATGCATTTTATAGTTTGACCTTCAGTTACTAAAAACCGGAAGAGAAAACATCAATGCTTTTGCAAATGAGAATGGAGACTACGTTGTTTGCTCTAAGATACTAAACAACTCAACAAGCCACGTGAAGCACCTTCCCTTTAAGCACTTGTGAAGTCCCCAAACACAGTAGTGCAAAACTTGAGAGGAATGCAGTAAATATGCAAACCTTTTAAGTAAGCCTCAATGTCCCCTACAGAGGAATGGAGAAAATGTATAATTTTCTAAACACTGGATCAAATTTAGGCTGAGCAAGATTTTCAGATACAGAGTTTACCATTTCTCTCCTGTAAAAAACAATTAAAATAGACACCTTTTTGCCAGCTGGATGATTGCTGTTGTTTCATGCAGTGCAGTGTCACACTGACAATTTTATGCTTTGGGAATGCAAATTCTCTGTGGTTATTAACTCATTAGGTGCCACTTACCACTCATCCTCCCTGAATACTATGCTATTTATTAAGGTGTCTACCTAACACTTCAGAATCCAACATCAGAGATCAATGTATGCACAATTCTGGAAAATTCATCTGTTTTCAAGTATTGTGAGCCAGTTCAGATTGAAATACAGAAAGTCTAAATGCATCGTCACCCAAAACTTTTATCATCCTGGCAAAACATCTTTTTCGTTCACCCTGCTTTTTAATTTTGACACATCTCTAGGATTCTCACTTTTGCAAGCAGTAAAAAGCCAGAAAGGTAAAATGCCAGAGAAGGAAGCACTCCGAAAAACTCAGGCTTACGAGACTCCCATACTTTTCTGTGGAGAAATATGTGATTAACCAAATGTTTCAGCAGATTTTTTTTTTAGCCTGAAGGACTTCTAAACCAAACTTTTCTGTAACGCAGATCAGCAGAAGTTGAACCAAAACCTAATGCTCCAGCACTGATACACTTTTCCTTGAAAGTATCTGAGCCAAGGACCGTCCTTGGAGGAGGAGGAGAGTCACACAGGACCTCAAAATATCTTTTAGCAGGTATCTGGTACAGGATTGTACCAGATCCTGTATCAATTGTTTTGAAGACTAGGGCAAAAAGAGTCTGTTCACACGAGAGGCTTCTAAATCTGTTCTTTATAAACTTTGCAAGATTTCTGGAGAATTTCTTATGCTTTGGAAAATCTATGGTGACATAAACATGCCCAGATACTATACTTTTGTTTTCTTACTAATTTGAAGTACTGATGATCTGGTTTCATCAATCCTGTGTGAAATTAAGAGCGCTGAAACACAGTATTTTCACCTATGGAAAATGTGAATGCTTCGTTTACCAATGAATTTCTCTTGCCCTGCTATGACTCTGCTTTGAGTTGATGTATTGCTGTGTGGGGTCACAGGACAGGTCTTCCTTCAGCCCTTGCTCTGTGCACATGCAGGTCCCTTTCCATTTCTGACCACAGCAGAATGCTGGGCAGATGATACACAGTCAAGGGAAAATGTTTGGATGGACCAGCTGTCTCCTTAAACGATATTGTTTTAGGAAACATGCCAGCTTAGAAAAGAAACAGTCTGAAATGCAGTAAAATTCTGAACATTTCATTACTTCCTTTCTCTGGTCTGAATTTCCTCTCTCACTTTTAAATGACATTCTATCATTTTGATTCCTGCATCTCAAAACGTATACAACATACCTTTATTTATTGTTCTCCTTCAACCCATGAATCATATCAGTGATTCCAAATGAGGCTGTTTCACTAGTTTCAATCGAAAGTTGCATCTACCAAATAAAAACAGCAAAACACCTGCATTTCCAGTGAGATGGCAAGTGGGAAGCAGGCCTCCTGTCCTGTCCAGATGTAAACAGCCAGAGAAATGTCCTATTACATTCGCAGGTACCATACCAGAGATTGTGGCAGCACAAATACAAAGCACCTACTATTTATCTTCCCATGTGTAACGCAGGACTCCACTGCTACTAGTTTAGTAAATGCTAGCAAAACTCTAACCTGGGCTACGGTGCTGCGGTGATTTCAGCAGAAAGAAAGTGTTTTGTTGCAGGAGATTCTGCAAGATATGAAGCAGAACATGATTTGAAAATCAGCAGATGGCGTGAACGGGCACTGTGCCAGCCTAGAGGCACTACCTGGTATGCCTAAGGGATCACTTGCTGCATTTATTATAAAGCTGGTAATGAGAGACATCTCTGTTTTATTATCCTTTCTTTTCTCCTTCTATGTGATTTTGCTTTTAGCCACCAGACAACAGCCGTGCTCTTCTCCACAGTGCGAAAGATTCAGCAATAAAGTGAGTCTAGAAAATAAGAAGGAATCTGCTGTTTTTCTGTAACAATTGGTCAGCTCAAACCTACAACCTGTCAGCCTCCTGTGATTGCTAATAGCTCTGTTTACTCAGAGCCAGACCACAGTGGTGCTTTCGGACCACAAACTGGGATGGCATCATGTAAGCTTGTAAAAAAGCAATATTTATCATTGTCATGAATTTGTTTCTTTCCCTCACACTTGTAAGAGTTGATAACAAGTGACTCAGAGACAGCACAGCTGGCCTGCGAGATGTCTCTGCAAGAGCGAAGGAATGACTCTGTTCAGAGAGCAGGCACAAGTTATTCCTCCCAATCTATAAATAAGTGACATGGCAATAGAAAAACAAAATTTACCCTCACACCTTTTCCCTCGGTTTCAGCTCTGGGCTTTGCCTTTCCATGTGTTCCACAAGGCACATCTGTAATAAGTGGTTGCAATGGTAAGGTCTGAATGGCAGAAAAGATGGGGGTTTTTTCTATCTCTATAAATGTGTTTTCTCACAGCTAGAGCCTACCAGAGTGCCGGGCTTTCATTCTAACAACAAGTCAGCCAACACATAAGGCTCTACCACCCTGGGGCAAGCGGTGGTCACATAAAAATCTCTTGTGTGTGCTTTGAAAATGAGTAATTCTAGGAGCACCAAAAATGAGGACACCTGGGACAAGAAAATCTTATAAGATTTTCTGCGCCGAGTCCGGTGCAAGTTTGACATGTGACACGTTTGATATTTTGTCTAAAACCTCTCTTACATGCCTTGTCCACTCTCCTTGTTTCAAAAATTCCTGCAAGAATTTGGCATCTTTGAAACTTCTGCTGCTCAGAGGTAGCAGTAAGTTCAAGAGCTAACATGGCTAGACCTTTCTTCTCGGAAAACAGAGGCTAAAAATAAGCCTCTAAATGTCACAGGTATCAAGAAAAAATGCTGACAGTGAAGCTGTATCTGCCTGAGGTTGCAGAGAGCCTGAAAAAGTAGCCGCTAGAGAGCTGATGTGCCCCACTCACCTCAGAAGGGCATTAGGTCCAAGCTTTGGCATGACTGCTCTAGGCATGGAAGAGGGGAAGTATCCAGCTGAACCCCAAACCTTCACTAGTAGCAACAAGCAGTGGTGGCTTCCCCTCCTCCTGCCTTCCAGGGGGGTGGGATTCTCTGCTGCTCCTGCAGCTCCTGCATCACACTTGATGGAAATTTGGCAAAACTGTGTTCATTTTACGCTATGTTTGCCATGCACTCCCGAGAGGCGCAGAGTTGCTGCTTCTTCTAGGGGGTTTCTCCCCTCGAGGAGTACAAGGAATAGGTGGATAAAGCAGATCACAACTAAAACCCGAATGGTTCCTGCTCCCTTCTGCAGTTCGGTCGGTATAGCAATTTCCTCTCCCGTAAGAGTAAAGCTTTTCTCTTAGGAAGGTCTGCTGCAAAGCAATAGAGTATTTCAGGACAAGTCTAAAGTAAATTGACTCAAGCTGCCTCATAGACACTTACCTAAATCACCCTCCTTGTAGTGCAGGCACAACTATCCTTCATTTTCACAAGCACTAGAAATAAAACATAACCATTGAATTCATTCCTTCTCAAATAAAGAGATGTAGGAAAGCAAACTCAAGTTAACCACTTGAAAAATACCTTTCTATTGCTGTAATTCAAAATAACAAAAAGCAAAGAAAGAAGGAAAGAAAAAGAAAAGATTTGATATTAAATTGCATGGGACAATAATCTGATAATTAGGCAACTGGATTTCTTTGTGAATAAGCCCCTGTTATATAATGGAAGCCCAGATAGAGTATCTTGATACTCTTGAGTAATTGGGTCTTTGTCCTTTCATCACAAAATAAATCATACAGTATTTTAATGAAAAGGATAATTTCGGGTTTGCTAACAGGAGGCAGTTAGTACCTACGTTTCAGTACTGCAACAGCATCATTCAGTTTTCCTCTTTGGAGGAAAAAAATCCTTTTTGTCACACAAGGAAATATTAGCTGTTTCAATATTTTTGTGAGAAAAACGGTACAGACATTAAGTCAGAGGCATGAAAGATTACTCGTGTTCAACTTTAAAAATCAGGCACATCCAAAATATTCTCTTTCAATTTGCATTTCTTTTGATTCAGTAGACTTTGGCTGAGACAAGAGAGGAAATTAAGTCAAAGACAGATTCCTTTCCAATTAAAATCTAGTAGAGACGGGAGGATTAATCTTCTCTGCTCTTCTGTACAGGCCATGTGCTGCAGCAGCCTGGGCCACCGCTGCGGGCGAGTGCTGGCAAATCGCACCCACGAGCTTGCAGGGAGAGAGTCTCCCCCAAAATCACAGCTCCGATGGTGCTTGGCAGATGCAGGTCGCTGGTGGTGAAATCCTTCCTGGGGAAGGCACTGATGCTCCTTGCCCTGCTCTTGCCCCAGATGCTCCACGCCAGCAGCAGGGGAGCGTGGAAGTGATACACTTAAGTCCAGATGTGGGCAGCCCTCAGGCTCTGCTGGAGGAGGAGCAGGGAGGGTGAACAGGAGCCTCCGCAACCACATCCCTCGACGCGGGAGCTTTGGGTGCATCTGCCGGCAGCACAAGGCAGCGGGGTGAGGGGCCCTGAGGCTTCCTGTCACCCCCCTCCAGTGACCGCACTCAGCACTCAGTCATTTATTTGCTGAATTAACTGACTTTGGATGGGAGGATTGGAAGACAGGTACGGTTTGCTGACGGACCTTGCTGCTGTGCACGACACGTTGTGCACCCGCAACCTTCTGCAAAAAGCCTGTGGTCTTCTGCTAAAGCCAACAAGGAGTTAAGTTGCCTGCACAGCTGAATACATGGCAGGACTTAAAGCTGTCAGCAGTAAAACCCACATCATTCATATGTGGATGTGCATTAGGATTTAAATATGGAATATGGATGCCAAAAATGAAAATGCAGCTTATTGAACAAAGAAAGAACATGTTTCCGAATATAGATCAATTTTCCCATTTCTGGAAGAAAATGGGAGCTAACAGCACCTGCAAAGGCAGAAAACAAGAAAAGTAGAAGAATCATGGATAATTAATACTCAGAAGGCAAAGACATCTTTCATGGAAAAACATAATGGGCCAGAAATTCAGCTGCCGTATATTAGCTGATTTACATCAGCTTAGGAATGTGGTTCACAATGATTTAATGTTTTTCTGATGTTACCTGGGAGATAAATGATTCAAAATAGCCAGATAGCTTAACATGCATTATCTAGTATCTTTTGTTGATTAATAATTTCAGATGTTGTTACCATTATTTCATATCTAGAGTCATTACACAGTAAATTAAAATACAACAAAACATTAAATGCAGCAAAGCATTACTTAAGCATAATCTCTTAAAACCAAAGCAAATGAAGCAAATCAGTTTTAAAGGTCATTAAGGGTAGGTGAAGTTGTAAGAATGAAATTATTAAATTATCTCAGGTTACAGGCTGCTCCTAGGACAGTTAGTGGACAGGACAGAGATAGAGGCCGTATTTCCAATTTTGTTCTCAAATACTGATCATTCTGAAACGCTTCACTGGGGTGAGAACATCCTATTATATTCTCATTCTTTACCTGAAAATAGATGTTTCTGACCAGTATTAGCCTAGTTTTCTAAGGGCATGAGTTTGCACAGCTGCGCTACGACTGCCTAAAAGGCACCTCCTAATAACACGGGAGCTGCTTGCCCAATTTTAACTGAGCTTGAAGAGAGGGTAGAAATCTCAAAGATGACTTCCAGCAAATTGCAAAAATTGAGGTTAAGTGGAAAAGAACAGCCACAGGGGATGCTAGGTCCAGGATGTGGTCCTGTGGTCACCTGCGCCACATGTCCTGCCAAATGCTTGATCAGAGCAAGCCTCAAAACCTGCTGTCTCCCACCAAGGCAACCATAACCTACAACTACAACCTACATTTAGGAAACAGGCAGTTGAGGGCACAAGCAGAAAGGAGGCAGAGGAGATGAGGGACAACTGGAGCAAACGGGTGGAGGAGAGCTGGAGGTATCAGGGAGGGCAGAGGGCAGCATCCAGGAATATTCAAAGAAACATGGACACAAACCCATAGGAAATTAGGATGCATCTGCCTTGCTGCTCAGAAAACAACTTGTTGAGCTGGGCCCTTGGTGGAAGAAGAGCAGGAGGGCACAGGGACTCCCCTTTTTAAAATGAGCAGACTCAGTTGTCTCCATACATAAGTGACACTTTTCTGACTGAATGGCATCAATAACTATTTTTTGCATACAAAGAAACCAATGGATTTTTTGGTGAAAACTTAGCGGAGCAGCTGAAATGTCTCTTCTGTGGCATTCCCCTCAGCAGGAGAATGATCTGTAGGAGAAAGAGCCGCAGGATGGCCGCAATGGCCTGGGTTACTCAACATCCTCTTTACCAGCAGTGAAACTGCTAGAGAATTAGCACCCAACCATGCACCACCTCCTCCAAGAAGAGGAACTGAACCACCCTGTTGCTAGAGAGCCACAGATTCGAAGCCTCACCCTATACCACTGACAGTCTTCGTGCCAAAGAAAAATGCTAAACGTTAAAGAATATGAAATGCATCCTGGATAAATCTTACCAATAAAGGTGGATAAATCTTACCAATAAGGGTGACATAATCCCACTATAAAGGAAATCTCCCAGAGTGAAATATATAGATACCAAATGGATTCATCTCACTAAAAGGATTGTTATTTTTTTCATTGACTAAAGGCTAAAATAAAGAATACGTGTGCTCTCTTTTGCATCAAGTACAGATGCAGAGGATCGTGGGCCAATTGCTATATGCTGCCCGCATCCAAACCTAGACCGTGTGATGTGGTAGCTTCAAACAGGTAACTAGGCAGCTTTTAAAGGATGGATTACTGCACATGTAAAAGGCCCATGAACTGCCAGTTTGCTTTGCAAGCAAACTTTCCCCCACTAACTACTGCATTGCATTAACTACTACAATAACCCAGAAAGGACTGCTTAGCCATCCTTAAAAGCCCACACTTTATACCAACATCATTAAGAGAATGCTTATCCTATTATTTTCTTGTCATGCTCATGAAGGAGTACTGTTTCCAGCTCCTTTTCACGGAAGGAGAGCTCCTTCCAAAGGGAGGAGAAACCGCACCTGAAGTGTGCAACCCAAGCTGCCAGGGGAGCCATGACCATACCCAGAACAAGTCCATCATATGCAGAGGGAAAAGGGGAGCGCGTTTGAGTGACTGTCCATCATAAATCCCTTTTATTTCCTACTTTTGTTTTGCAGCTAGGGCAAGGAGGGAGGTACGATAAATAAAATGTTCAGGTTTAGTCCAGTAAAATCAGTGAGTAAAATCCTATTTACTGCTATCACTGCAAACAAAACGTGTTGCTGATACCTGCTGGCTCCTGCCGGTGCCCAGTGTCAGCAGCCTGCAGTCACTCACTGGGCCGTTCGGATGTCTTTAGGCTGCCGCTTCCTGGGCGATGCTTCCCTAGAAGTACTCCTCGCCTTTGGCAGGGGGGCCTAGAGCAATGAACCTCCTTGGACTAAGCTTAGTCTTTGTGGACACCGTGGTGGATAGGGTTGAAAAAACATAACAAGTGCTTCACTGCATCAGGAAGCTGTAAGATTGAAACAGGCTTGAGGGTCTGGCAAAAAATTGCTTATTGTGCAGGAGAAAATACCACTGTGTCTTCAGATGTAATTAAGCAAAGGACTTACCTTCATATGGGTCCCTGTGGGAGCGCAGCTTTCTAAGTGCTGATTTCCAGGTCCTTCAGATCCCTTGCAATTGTGGTAGGAAAGGATCTTTTTCTGTGACCTAAAGCTGAGACTAAAACACAGTCAATTAATGGACAGAACGTGTTTGCTGATGCCTGTACGACACACAAAATTCTGCAGCAGCACTTTATTCCTAGTCCTGCAAGACCGGGACACCTTTTTCTCTGGGGCAATACAGACACCTCCCCACGAAGGTCAGAGGCCCCTTCCTGCCAAGACCTGACAGTCAGCTTCCTTCCCAGGGGAAAATTTCTCAAAAGACACAACAGAACAAAACCACATCAACCGCATACTTTGAGCACCACCAAAAAAGGAAAGCACTTACAGGTGTTCAGCCTATTGCCCAGCCAGGTGATGCTCATGTGTACAAAAAGCCTGCAGTATGCACATGTGTACATATATGCATCTGAACAATTCTAACTAAAAATTGATGCAACCAAGCACAATCAAATTCTTCTGCTTTCTGGGCTGAACTGTGAAAGGCAAATTGAATTTGGGAAAGACTGAGGAAGATCTGGCCATAGGACTTCTGCTTACCCGACAGCAAAGCATCAGGCGCTCCTGGGATGCTAAGCAGCCACGCTCTCTCCCTCCCCAAGTGTGACAGATTGTGGCTGTAGTCTGATACTACTGCAGCTATCCAGTGTGGATTACAGCAGATCCAAAAAGCCCAGGAGCTACCTGGGATCCAATTCCCAAACAACGAGCCCGGCCTACATGAGCCAGCAAGGAAAACTGAATGCAAAAACAGTCAGAGATAACATAAAATGGCTTCTTTTCCTTCTTGAACAGAAGGAAAACATGCACTGCAAGTAGAGGTGCGTGACTAATTGATTTGGGGGGTTTGCTGGCAGTCTAAAAACCCCAAAAAAGAAAAAACCTAACTGGTTGTTTATCTGAATTCAGCAGAGTTAATGTATCCTGTACACCAACAGGCTCTACTCTTCGGCTTCCCTAATGTCCAACAAAACATGAACCTGGAAGTTCTTCTCTCAGCAGGGTTCTCTTCTCCATGCAGGCACCTATGTTCATAAAATTCACGGGAGAACCTGTGACACTGCTGGCTTTCACCTGGACAGTGGGTGTAACTATGAATTAGGGGAACGGATACGCACCTGCATACATATACACACGGCCATACAAACGCGTGGCACGATGGAGCAAGAAACGCCACTACACCTCGTAATACTGAGTGTGTTTTTGTATAGTTTTCACTGGCACTAGGAGGTAAAATTAAACCACTATGTGACTAGACAGCCACTGGTTTGAAGCCCACACACTCCACACCACTGGAGAACACAGATGAGAAAACTCATCCACCTGTAAGAAGATATATCTCTTGTAGCATGGGTTGAATTACCTTTTAGGAAAGAATTATCCTCATTCTGTCCTGTTGCATCACTTTCAGTTCTCCCGAACAGGACTGCTTTTCCCTAGGAGAAATAAATGAGAGGGCTACATGAACAAGGGAGAAACAGGTATGGAAAGAAAAGGGACTGTGGCAGGTGGCTGTTGTGCAGTAGCTTTGATGCAAGGGTACCTTGTTCACCTAGCCCTCTCATTTATTCCTTTGCCTCAAAGCTCCTGTGTAACAACCATCTGCCACAGTCCCTTTTCTTTCCCAGCACAACAGTGTGTAACTGGTACTAACAGACAACAGCTGATCGTGCCAACACTTCTTTGGGGGAAAATTTCCCACATTATGTCCTGCTCTGGTGGTCAGGAAAAAAAAAAAAAAAAAAAAAAGGAAAGAAAAGAAAAAAAGCACCAATTCCTAAATAGAGACAAGGACAGAAAATATGACTTATTTGTTCCCTGAAAGCATTATGAAACAGGCTTTCCTTTCTGTTTATTTATCAGGTTACAACTGGAGCTCCTTCCTGAAACATTTGATCTCTCCAGTTATTACGGAATTTGTCATAATAGCAACTTTTCACAGTGAGACGGTATTACCAGAGCTGTTTAGACATACAAAAATGCAAAATGTCCTGGCATGCTCATTACAGGAGAAAGCTGCTGCACAGGCAGTTGTCAGGCAATGTTTGGTGCTCAGCTGCTCTCCTCCAAGCTGGGGGCTTGCAAAGAAACAGCCCGCAAGGGCCACCTTTTGCAATTAGCTCTGCTCAAAGCTGATGAGATGACACCAGCTCTGTAGCTGCAACAGTGATTTTTCCAGACAGGATGTAGACTTGCACAGAGTTTTATGGCAGTCAGTCTTCTTCTCTCAGCTATACAAATTTCCAGTGTCTAATCTCACTAGAGCTTAATGTAAGGATGAATTACTTTCTCCCTTGGAACAAAAGAACTTGGGTCAAAAATCAATAGTCTGGATGTTCTCTTCATCTCCACTTTAAAGAATAGTGTCAGTTTTATCGCAGCAAGACACAAATACAAGAAAGTAACTTCCACTTTGTCTCCTTAAATGCGATCTTCTCTACAGAGAAACAGAACAACATGTGCTTCCCCTCCCAGACACTCACATTACGTATTTATTCCTCATTTCCAGGCTGGACAAAGAGAATTCAAGCAACTAATTGACAAAACTGAACTGCTGCTTCCCAGCTGTTCACGTACGAGAGCTTGGTCTAAGGCCATGGACGAGCGATACCTCCAACCACATCTGAAAGCACAGCACAGACACATATACAAGAGGCAAGGCTTTTCAGCAACAGTATCATTAAAATTAACAGTTAGATACTAGCCTGTACATTTGCAGAGTGGTTATTTCCCAAACAGGTTCATCCCATGAAAAAAACATGCCCCTGCCTTTAGAAGAGATGAAAAAGCAGCTGGAGAAAAAAGGTCGGTGATGAGGGATCTTGGAACATTGCATAGCTGCTGTATCCGATCTTCTTTTCCAGGGTGAAGTGTCGTGACGCAAGCACAAGCCACGTTCAGCCATCAATATTCATAAATCCCAGGAACTACCACCTTGTTCTGCAGCACAGATTTGTACACACAGTGCAACTCCAGCAGAATGAAAGAAAAGCTAGAGACCAACCTAATGAGAAATGAGAGGAAGCTAATACACTGCAAGCCCTGAGTAGGTCTGTTCATCCTATTTACTCATCACCTTGTTGTTTGGAGCCTTTAAATAAGAAATCTGGCCTGTTCACAATTACTGCTTAATTAATACTCAAAAGGTCTATGAATAATGAGACTACAATAGCAGTGCTCATTGTAGGAAGAAGAAATATAAATAAGCAGTGCTCATTGTAGGAAGAAGAAATATAAATAGAGATGAAATATTTTGTCTGGAGCAGACAGCTGTAAACCAAATAGCCCTATTCCTCCTGTTCTAGCAAATGTAACAAATCTTTTTTTTTTTTTCTTTTTTAAAAAAGGAAAGGCTTTGTAAGTGTGCAAGTATAACTGGCAGCCAGTGCTGAACTGACCATTTAACTTAAGATTAAAAAAACCCTATAGTTTATGCTAGGATGCTTAGGCTGTTAGCAGCTGCTTGTCACTCTCCCTTGGATGGGCCATAGCCTGGGCAGTGATATACTGAGATGAGAGGGCTATGAAAGGGCTTTCTTAGTCCAGGAATGAACTTCCTTGTGCACTTGCAATGAAGTGACAAAATAAAGCCAACAACATTAGGAAACGGGGCAAAAGTTTCCTCCGCCTGAGCTGATGGCAGGCAAATCTGGCTATTTATCCTTTTTCAAGTTTTTTTCCCTCTGCTCAAGTGGAGATACAGAATACTACGCTATGATTAGTTGGCCAATCTATGACCGAGTAGGGAAATCTGAATATCTGCCTTCCTTTCGTCTCAATTATTACCAGGATGATTATCATTCCTTTCCCCCAAAGGCAAATATTGGAGCTCTTAACAGTGCAAAACCTCCAATCTCTGCAAAATACAGTATATAAACGGCACAATACTTGTCCAGCTGGAGCATATGACCCCAAATTCAGAGAGTCAGCTTTGTACGCTTTATGTGGTTCACTGCAATGCCTCCATAGGCTATAAACCTAGTCTGAAGGCTGTGGTGATCTCTCTGCTCAGAGAGCCTCCACCAGTGCTCTTCTTTGACATGCCTAACCTCAACAAATGTGTCCAAATTTCTTCTTGAAAGGTTACCACAAAGTGAAATATGAGTGCTTCTTCATGAGAGGAACTTGGAGAAAAAGAAAAAAAAAAAAAAAAAAAAGAAAAGAAAAAGACAGGTAAGAATGGGAGATTTCCAGGCAAAAAGAGAATGGGCCAACAACCAAACCACCGGGGAAGATGGAGACCTTTATCTCACAATGCGGAATATGCAGTAGCCACTGCCCAGCAAGCTAGAGCCTGAACTTAGGGTCTTTTCAGCCCTACAATCTTTTCTTTTTTTTTTCTTTAACTGAAGAGTGCAGTAATATTACTATATCTTACCTAGAAGGATGCTGCTGTATAGGTTGAACCAGTGAAAACCCTTTCACTTTGCTGAGTTAGTACACACTGCAAATTATTTTAAGGCAAAAAGGAAGAAAACCAGCAAATTCTCCAGCCAGGGTCCTGTGGGAGTGCAGCATCTTGCCACTCCCAGCTAAAGTCATGCTTGGAAAAGTATCCTGTTTCCTGACTTTCACCTCCAACCTTACTCATCTTTCTGAAGCAGGTCTCTTTTCTGGAGGAAGAACAAGCTGATATGCTATTCCCTGGCATCGTGGGGACTGAATTTGCACCCAAGCTTGTAGCAAAGGATCTCGGGAGACAGAGCACTTGTCAGGTGTGATCCACGTATCCCCCACAAGACACTGTGGCTGCTCGCAGCTGGTTCTGCACAAGCTTAAATGATTACATTTAATGATTAAAGGCTTAAATGGCACTACCGCCCTGCAGAAACCGAATCCCTGATCACCCGAGTGCTCAGGGGATGGACGCTAGACTAACAGGCACTGTGATAACATGCCGTTTAATTTGTTCTGCAAACATTAGGGTGCAGATCCGCCTGAAGACGTGTGCTCTTCAGCTGTAGCTGTCCCTGCATTTCTACTGCCTCCACGTTTTTTAGAGAGCGCGTGCTGTTCCTCCTTGGGCTGAAATGCCCCCATCCCAACAGAGAAAGAGTTCTCCCCGCAGGTGTCTTCAGCCACGATCAAAATGACGCAAACGTCAATATGGAAGAGCATTTTAGTCACCCTAATGAGACACTCTTACCAGCTTTGCCTTCGTAAGAATGGGTCATCTTGCAGTGAAGTGCCAAGTCTGCAGGTTCGTTTTTCTTTTTTCCTAGTATACCAGTGCATTTCCCTTTTTAAGTAGTCCCTGCTCTTTCTCTTTATACATTCACATATGTGCTTCCATCCCTCTGAAAGGGAAGGCTTTCAGGAGTTTTCTCCTACAGCAGAAGAAAAGCTGCTGTTGTTAAAACCACCTCTGCAACAACAGCCAGTACTACCCTGTGTGAGCCCAGCAGGCAGGAACGAGCTTCTGGGCTGCCTCCCATGGTCTCTAGCTCGTCCTCGTAGACTGGACGCACATCGGGTTTCCACTGACTGAGCAGCACTTTAGGTCAGGATTTCCACCTCCTCTTGGTGCCACGTTCTCCCACGACACATTCAACCCCAAGGAGTTCCTAACCTTTTCATAACCATGTGCTACATGAGAAAAATGGCTTTTATCGGTCCCCAAGGGGGTCAGTCCCCCTTCTCCTCACAGCCATCCTGAGATGCCCCTCATCTCTTTCCATCCACCAAGACTGCTGCTGCTTCTGGACTCCCTCACAGCCCTTTTTGGCACAGCAGAAACCTCTTTCATAGGCAGAGGGCAAACTAAGGTAACTGTCCTAATGGCATACAAGAAGCTTAGGAGCATTTTCCCTCATAAAAAATGGAATGAAATCAAAGCAAATGAGGTGTTTCTTACTACCTGCCTTAAACATCACTGGAGTGTAGAATTAAACCAACTTCCGGCTAGGTGCTAGGTTTTTAAAGTCCACATCCAACGCTACTGAAGGCTACCTGAGCAACCAACAGCACTCAGGCTAGTCAATAAAAAGTATAGCTATGAGCCTAGTGGAAAAAAATTGTGCCGCCTTACTGCCGTTAATGTATTTTGCAGCCAGCCCTATCTCAATAAAAAGCATGACTTTTCTCAACTAAAAAGTGTTTTCCATAGCCAGGTTTCAGCACAAACCTTACAGAGCAGGATCATGTGTTGTCATGAGCTCCAGCACTGGCCAGGTTTCACACTAAGCCAACTGCTACATCCAGCACTGCCCCAGTGCCCCAGAAACAAAACGAGAGTACTGAACTGATTAGCAGTATGCTAAGGATTTCCTACAGCCAGCAGGATGAAAAATAAATAAGTTGTTAGCCTCTTCTGAAGGCTTCTAGACTATTTATTTATAGACTCATTTATAGCTGCCCTTCACAGAAGCATCTGACCTTTTCATAACGATTACGAACCTCTTCCATAAAGTCCGTGCATAATGAGACAGCATTATAGGGCCCATTTTAAAGAACATGGACTGAAAGTGAATACGTGAAATGATCTGGTTACCAAAGAAATCTGTTCCACAGATATGTATCAAACAAAGAAGCTATTGCTCTACCATATTTTCCCATAAGAAACCCCCCCCTCCAAAAAAAAAAAAAAAAAAAAAAGGAAAAAAAACAGCTCAAACACCTCTACTGCTGCTGGAAAAGCTCTTACAAGCCTTAGCAGTGCTTATAATCATCAAGAATTGGGCGTTACCAGTCCAGCCCCCACACGAGAAGCACGTTCTCTGCACTACCATGCTGGGACGTTTCCAGGTGGTCTTTCACCAGTGAAGATGCCATCTCACCACCAAGGCGAGCACAAAAAACGTATTACCAGAGCTGCTGGAGTCCAGGTGGTGGAACCAAACCTTTCTGTCGCTGGACACCTACAGGTTTGAGGCCTCCATCCCCAACGGCCAAGCGGCATTGGGGCAGGAAGCCACCTCGCACAGAGAGCTATATACAGCCTGACGCATCACACTTTAAATCAAAGATTAATTTCATAACTGAAAGAGCCTCTCTTGTCCTTGTATTACTTCCTTCTAATACTAGCTTCCAACTGGCACACTGCTTTAAAACAGACTTCTCAGCCAAGAAATTCCTGAAAATTCACTGAACTAGGGAAAAGCCTTTACTAATTAGCTTTCAGCCTGAACACAGAAGTTTCTGGGAAACCGCACAGCTCCTGCACCCCATGCTACAGCATTTGTGATCAAGGGCCAAGAGACAGCACAGGCTTTCAGGACTTCCTAAAAGAAGGGCCAGACATGAGCTGCTGTTGGTCTTCCTGGTACCAGATGGCACAAGAGGGGACACTGCGGCCTGGTCTGGTGGAGCACGGAAACCCCATCATGTCCTATATTCTTCTCTGAAAATGCAGAAAACTTCATGAAGATGCTGAAAGGACAAAAGGAGTAGGAAGGAAATGGTGATGGGTGAATTCTGGAAGTGCCCAGTTAGTTTAGGTGTCTTTGAAAAGAGTCAGCAGCCTTTTTTCAGCTCAAAACTTCCTGTCACTGCAAAAATCACTTAGACTTCAAGGTAAATAATCATAGAGAATCACAGAATTGGTAAGGTTGGAAGGGACCTCTGGAGATCGTCTAGTCCAACCCTCAAGCAAGTGGCCCGTACGGGATCAAGCCCACAATCTTGGCATTACTAGCACCACACTCTAACCAACCGAGCTAAACAATGTCTTTTGAAAACTCAAACTCAGTGACTCGGGTCAAGTATTGTTCTTTCAACACACTGGCTTTTTCTTTTCTTTCAATTGGGACAACCAGAGCTTTTTAAATGACTTTTTTTTTTTCTTTTTTTTCATTTTTGGCCTGTGAACAGAAGAATATGGTACTCATGCAGTTCTGTTCTACATTAAGGATTTGTACTAATGAACTACTTAGGAGTTGGGATCTCCATCCCAAACAGTTAATGATTTGATATTCTACTGTTGTATCTTAATTGAAACAACCCCTTAGGGGACCCCTATGCCAGTAACTCGAGACATCTGTACCACCTTAGCTACACCACGTTTTCAAGTACTAGCTCGGAAGCTACCTAAAGGACACAGCCTTTCCATTACATCTCAGCTGGGCTTCAGCGGGGGAAGCAGCACCATCGGGCTGTGTTAGATTATGTGGCCACTCATTTAAAACAGTGCATAAGTATTTGTATCTATTGCCCTCCTCTTTTAATACTTCGAAGAAAGATAAGGCTAAGGGAGGGACACATACAATGTAATTTTACTGTCTGTGCACCCACTAGGCTACAGGAAGATTCAGCGCTTGCTTTCAGCTTTTTATTATTATTTTTTAAATAAGAAAAGCCTTACGGGAGACAGAGTAGCTGTTATGATTATTTGTTCAAATGATATGATGGCTCTTAGGCTAGTTCCTGCTTTTAAATTATTGTTTTGGCAAATAAAGATTAGATGGCTTGCAGACCAAGGTGGATATGTTAAGCCCCTTGTAATGCCTGCAGAAACTATGAAAAGAAGAAAATAATGAAGGGAAAAAATATCTTTGAGACATAGGCCATGAGCGTTCCCTTGCCATGGCAGTTCACATGTATTTTGCTGCTTTGTGCTGTTTACTAGATTTACTAGATACCTGCCTTCAATCAATTACAGATTCTGGAAAGAGTCTGCAATCAGAAAAGGCTGTGCAGTGGGAAGGAGTATTTTAACTAAAATCCCCAAATATTTTTAGTGGGACTTAAAAGCAATCTATTTTGCAAGGGAAGACTTTAATGTAGTTGTAAATCATACTTTTTTTCGGAATAGGCATCTGGGGATTTGCTCCAACTGTGAAAAAAAGACTGACCGTGGACAACAGTGGGGAGAAAAGCAAGGCAAAACCAGCTTTTTTCCCACTCACTGTAGGATTTCTAGTGAAAACGGCTAAACAGCGATATTTGGGCCCAAACAAGTCCACGCTGTATCTTCACAGGCAGGAGCTGACCCAAGCTGCTGCTGCTGCACGGCAGCACTGCGAACAGCCACGGGCCAGGCTGGGGCAGCCCGCCGAGGCGGGCAGTAGCCCCACTGCGGCACTGGTTACCAAGCTCTTACATACCCAGTATTTCTGCGGAGAAACGTTTATCCTTGCTAAAAGGCTACCTGGCTCCACTGAAATGCTGTTCTGAGTTTTTAAGCAGCATTTAAGTAGTCAGCCAGGTTCCTTCCGGATCTTTTAATTCATCCGCACCTGAGCAGTACAGTATTTCTTGCCTGTATCAATGTTTGCTTCTGTGTGATTGACTTGGGGTAGCAGGGAGCTGAAGTCATGCAAGACCTGCTTCAGCCTGACATTTATTTGTGCAGTGAAATCTGAGGATCTTTTCTCTTCTCTTTTTCCTACGTGCTTCGCTGAGACCTCTCCGTGACATTAAAATCCATCACGCTGCTGGCCCTGTAGTACCCATTAGACCGTACGTGCCAGAGCTCTGTCATGGGGGAAAGACAGCGTAAAGAAAATAAACAAATACGCGCTGCCTGAGGAAGTCCATTTTAATTTCTTCCTAAGCCTTCCCTGATCTAGGGCAAGATTCTGTAGCTCTTAATCATGCCGCGATAGACTAACCTTCCTCTCCGGGAGGAGGCAACGAATAAATGCCGTGCGGCTCGAGGCCCTTTCCCTCCCATGCACTGCAGCGCTGCAGGCGATGCCAAAAGCAGGCTTTGGCAGCGTTAACCTGCCCAACGGAGGGAAACTTCCGCGAGACGTGCCGAGCCCCTCCATTATGAAAAATGAGAGGGACGATCACAGAGAAGCGCTGCGTCCCCTCTCCTGATTGCTGACAGCCGCGCGAAGTCCCACAGCCCATCTAGCCCATTACACTCTACCTTTTACACAGTTATTTCAGTTTCTTTTCCTCGTCCTTCTCCAGGGGTCATAGGACAGGGCAGGTCCTCCATCTGAGCCTGACCTTACCAGGGCAGAGGCGTGCAAACGGCAAGCCAAACACATCACAGATCCAGGTGTGAGGGCTACGACAGTCCCCATCAGACACGGGGCTAAAGGTGACCCGCACCGGAGAGCCTAGGAACCGATATATTTACCTCCGCCTGCAGCCACCGCACGAGCTTCTCCACAGCCCTGCCACGCTGTCGAGAAGCAGCCAGGATAACAAGACTTCTCCTCCTGAAGAGTAGAGGTGACCTGAAGGACAAGGCCAAAGAGCCTCCCTGTAGCTACCTGCGTGCTGTCAGGGACGTAGCAAACATCAGCTCCTCCTCGCCCGTGTCCCGTTAACCTTCAGCGGTCACTCGGCACGCTCACAGAGCGCCACGCGGGCGGGCACTCCGCACAGCCGTGCGTGGGCGCAGCGTGGCGGCCGAGCACTGCCGGGGCCGCGCGCTCTCGCTTGCCGAGCGGCACCGAGGCAGCAAGGGCCGCACTGACGTTCAGGGGCAGATACGTGCTGATGGCTCACTTAAGCTGCACAAGGCCAGAGGCTCCACTGCTAATTTTACCAGAGACCTTTTGCCTGCAGTTCTAGGTGATTTGTGATCAATTTGGCTTGAACTTGATTCATAGCCAATGGTCCAAAATAATAGCAAACTTAAATAGCTCAGAGCAAGAGCTCATTTTCATCGTCTCTCTTGCATGGGAGCACCATTAGCATTCCTGGGTTCGCCGTCCTGCAAAGCCACTATCTGCATGTCAAATGACATTGGCTACGTGTAGTCCTCCTCAGAGTTCAGCTCTGCTATTTGCAGTTATAGGCAATCGCTCCTAATGGCCCCCAATTCTCCACACCCGTTAGGCCTGCAAAAAAGCCAGACTGTGATCGGGGAAAGACAGGGCATCATTTTAATTGCCATAGAAATGCTCATGCTCGGTCTCTAGAGGAGCCTCATCAAATGACGCGTCTCTTCAGGGCGCAGGGAAGTTTGCTGTCCTTCAGCCTGAGTCAGGGTGTCTGAGTTCAGACAGTGTCAGCAGAGACAACGGGTGAAGAAATATGTCAGGAGAGGGTTCAGGGGAGAAAAAAGGGAGGAAAAGTCTCAGGAAAGAATTTAGAAATAGAGTGAGAAGGTTCAAGACAGATAAATAAGATTTAATCAAAAAATAACTGGGAGAAAAAGGAAGAAAAAAACAAAGCAAGCAGCACAGGAGTTTGCAGAAAAGGGGAGAAGAGGAAGATGGTTGGGAGACACTAAGAAAGCAGAGATTGACACAGAAAGGCAAAAAAGAAGAGGGCATTTAGAAAAAAAAACAGAATGGAGAACAAGCCATACCGTTGAAAACCTCCCCCCTCACCTTCCTGAAATGCATCTGTAGTTTTGCACACAACTCTGCTATTACTGTGGCCTTGCACCTATACAAAACAGACGCAGTCTCAGAAGTGAGACTGATGCAAGGTGGCAAGTGCACGGTCAGGGCAGGATTCACCTCACCTGCAGAGCCTGCGTCCAGTTTGCTAGGCTCTCCCTACAGGCAGCTGGAAAAAGTCGCCTCTTGAGGAGGTGCAGACGGTCTGCAGAAATAGCCTTTGGTTGCTCTTTCTTCAGCTAAATGCACCACATGGATTTTCACAACTACTCACATTACCATTGAAAGTAATAACCGCAGATGAAGCTAAGCCATGAGAAGACAGCCTCACTGCTATGAAACATAGAGAGTGTTCTGCAAATTTTCAGCCCTCGTGAAGACCCTGTTGGTCACATCCTCACATGTGCTATTATTCTAACTAAGTATGCAACTCTTCCTCAACTTTGTTGCCTTTTTTTCCCTTGCCTTTTGAGAGGTTATCATCTTTTCACATCACTTTTCACTTTTCACCAACATAAAACATGCAAACCCATCCCTGCTAGCGCATGGAGAGGAACTCGCCGCTTTCAAGACGCGGTGAGCTTTGTCTCAGACGCAGCTGCTGCAGTTAAACTCCTCGCAGGCCCTTGCTGAGAAGTGTGATCATACTGCTGTACACACACTGAGCTCTCAAAAGTCGACTGCAGCCACAGCTTGTCACGTGTGTGACTGTATTTTGCCCTAAACTAGCCTTAAGTGTACTTGAGGGTCGCTGTCGGTGATGGAGAGAACTCAGGATGAAGCTCTTCCTTCTGTTGTGGCATTTCTAGGAGCACTGCCTCCTTGTGCAATCCGTACTCATCTTTTCCTGAGCTCAAATGCTGTTCTCCCTCACTGGGGACACTGATAGAGGCTCTCTAGCCTGCACCTGGCAACATAAAACTTGTAAGAATTGACATACTTGCCAGATTTGTTCAAATTTGGTCTGCGTAAGACGAAATAAACTGAAGAGGATTACTACATGCGTCGCGTTTCCTTTGGAAACCACGCTAAAAGCATTACAGACAGGCTTAGGAAGTAGTTACACCCATTAATCTTTCATTGACCTTCCTGATCCTATCTCAAAGCCGAGAGCAGCCAACCATGCGTTTTCCATTTGACTTGCTATGTTCTTGTTCAATAGGTTAAAATTTAGGACACGTCTTGAAAGACAACTATGCGACTTGGGCAACCAGAAAGCAGCTGCTTGATGCCACTGGTCCATGCCAACTCTAAGGCTTCCTGATGCACTTGCCCTTTCCCTGCTGGCAAAGCAGCTGCCAGCTCGCAGGTGTCACAGCTCCGTGATGGGAACGTAACTCGCAAAACAGGAGCTGGCATTACTGCAAACCCAAATTCTCCGCTCCCAGCTCTATAGGGATCTCATGTCATTAACATGGCTAACAAACACGGGATTTGCCTAGGTGAGGTTTAGAAAGTAAGGAGTCTAAAGTACTCTCAAACACTAAGCGTTTCTCCTGCCACACTGAATTTCTGCATATACAGTACCTGTGATCTTTGAAATGGCACACTGGTAAATAAATACAAGGCTAGAGCTGCACTAGCCAAAAACACAGTGCCAGAGGATACTCCTTGGCACTGCAGTCTAACCATCAGCCCCACTGCATTTGCAGAAGGGCCTCGAAATGCCTTGGCCTGTACCAACCAGGCCTTTCCCAATATCTGCAGCTACCGCAGCCCAGGGACCATGTCCAACAGGCTGTTTTGACATGGGCACCTGCTTGGATCCTAAAGGAGTTTAGTGGTATGGACAAGGTCAAGTCCTGCCAGTTGGCCCGAGAAGCAGAAAACGCTCTCTGCTAACGTGTGATTTACTAGCACAGATGTAGCCCACAGCTGATGGGCGCGCGGACAGAACACGCTTCCTCCAATGCCATCCACGATTCGCTTTCTCCAACTTGAATCCTGGAAAAAGATGGCCGTTCTTTAAGGATCATGCTCCCTGAGGATCTAATCATTCCGATGCGTATATACAACTACTGCAAAACAAATCTCTTAGGGAAGAAATTCATCCATCTAGACTGCAGTTATCAGATCTTTTCTAGTTCCTCCCTTTCCAAACAAGGTGGGGGACATTATACAGAGATGATGCTGATTTGTCTCCTGTTTATAATGTTCATGTAGATGCTTCTGAATTTATTTTCATCTAATTTACACACACTGGGGAAAGATTTGCTGGTTCATAGTTCCCAGAGTACCTCCAGAACCTGGCTTAGCTAACCACCACTGGCCAACACTTCCAGAGAACCCTAAACAGTATGTCATCTTAAAAACCCTGTGAAGTATCTGGATGGGTTTAACAAATCACAAAGTAGCATCTGAAGGGGCAGATGACATGGATGAGAATGAGCAAGTCAGGCTCAGGTTTTGGGTAAGCCTGTGCATGAGAATGGTTTACAAATACCTGGGTAACACCCATCGTTGCACTGAGCTCATGTTATTCACCACACTTCCTATGGACCCATGAGCAATTGCTAGTAATACTTCAGATGTGTGACAGTCAATATGGCATACATATAGGATCACCATCAGAAAAAAATACTACAGTTAAACATTCAAGGAATATAAAAGTGAGGAAATTATGAATAAGCCTATTTTAACATCTTGCAGCGAGCTGTACATCTTCTGATTTAAATTAAAGGGTACCAGTTTGCTGCAATGGCAAATAGTACATTATTATAGAATGTTTGAATTTGCCCTACGGCTTCACACAACATAGAATCAAAGCTCCTTAGGAACAAAAATTAAACAGAATGACATGCACGTTGAGAATATTCCACAACCCCCTGAAAATTTTTATAAAACAGCATTTACTTTTTTCTTATTAAAAAAAAAAAAAAAAGTCAGTCAATTTCAGGAGAAAGTCTATATTCCATCCCAAAGGTGAATGCTTGGTTTCCTAGTTCACTTGGTAAATGTTCTTAGAGTGTATTACTCACAAGTAACGTATACACTTATTTAAAATGTTATTTCTTCTTTGTTTCTGCTGAAAATAAGCTATTCAACGAAAAGTAGCATTACTGAAAATCTTCATTTCCTTCACGGCTCTACCCTGTTGGCTGGCTTCGCTGATGTTTAGTAAAGTGTAAGTTTTCTTATGGACAGGACACTTTTCTACCATGTTGCCTCAGTGGCATGTAACTCTATCACCTCATTTCTGTAAAAACAATGAAAAAAATACTAAAATCAGCTCCTACTGCATACTTGTCCCTTCCTTAACTCCTAAGCTTTGTCAGGATGGCAGCGTCTTTTCTCTGGACTCCCTAGTTCTGGTCAAACTGCTTAGGAAAGATTTTGCAACCTCAGGATGAAGGATCTTTGCAACCACTTACAGCATCTCCCTCTTCTCGCTAAAGAATCCATAGAGGGCCCAAACCACCAGAAGCACAGGAGACAGTACATAAAACGTGCCTGGAAAGCAGCATTGCCATCATGGAAGAAGTGCAGAAACAAATCAGGAACATTTTCAAATTGAGTTCAGAAACAGATCTAAGGTTCATCTTTGCATTTACAGCTGCAGAAGATGTGAGGGAGTGTCATCCTTAGCTCCACTGGAGATCAACATGACAAAGTGTTGACACTGAACATGTTCAGAGAATGGGAAATAACTTCCCAGCTAGCTATATTGTTTCTGAAAATCAGCTTTGTTCATCTTGCTGCTAAGATGGGGTGTGAAAATGAGGTACTTTCTTTTTCAGTCTTAGTGATCAGGCTTGTACTCTGTACTAACCTGGAAAACTTGGCAGGCTGCAAATCTGCCTTACTGACTTCAAACAGTAACCCTTGTCCACAACGCCAGGATACCATTTCCTTCATCAGGGCAAAACTGGCTAATCCAAAACTCGAACAGTGGAACTACCCTACGCAATTAGGGAGACGCATGCCACCAGGCAAAGACAGCACGTTGTGCTCTTGCAGCAAGAAGGAAAACATCACTGTTGCCAGAATATCTGTAGAACAGTATTAATTTGTGTGTGTGTGTGGGGGGGGGGGGGGCAATCTGTGTAATCAACTTAGCTAGGAAAGGGGAGCTATAAGCACCAGGTTTCACATCTTTTTCAAAGATTCATCACGCAGCAGTTGCCATTCTTCTTGATGAGGTGAAGATGACCAGATTTCTCCAGTGCTGTCACAAGGACAGCAATTGTGGAGGATTCCTGTAGCCACGCGTGATTTCTCGACTGAAACGTTTTCAAAGCAAAGCCTCCCTTCCTCTCCTGCCCTCCAATACCTGTGTCAGTGCTGCCGAATTCCTTCCGGTTCCTCTTGTTCCAGATCCGAAGAAGTTCAAAAGAGTCAGTCTGAAGATTTTGCACACGGAAGCGCTGTTGTTTCTCGCCTTGAGATGACATTGTTGTAATATTAATTACCTGGTGTGCATTTTAAAATATGCGAAAATCAAAGCTCTAAACAAACAACCTGACTCTGATTTTCTCTACGCTAGCTTTGGGGGTAAACTGAAATTTTTAAAATCTGCTCAAAAACACAAATGTACATGGATGCTGTGAACTATTTGAGTGCTACAGCTATAAGCTCTAAGGGGCAAATACCAGAGATAGACGAGGGTGTACAAAGGGATTCTCGTAACGCTTCTTCAGCTGCACAGAGAGCAAACAAAAAACAAGTCCAGAGAAGACAAATCCTGAAATGCAGCTGATAACAAAATCCTAGTTTTGCTTACTGCCATAGAGACCTCTCACTGAGCAAGAAGGCATCTGGTTCAGTGGTCCCCGTTTCTCTCCAGATTATCTTGCGGGCTTTCAGCCTTGTCCAGACTATGAGCACCTGGCTGCTCTGCACTGACACTCTCAAACTCTCAGGACAGTGAAGCTTTCCCAAACCGCCAAAATCAGAGAGAAAAACATGCTAACCAGCCCAGACCAGTGGCCCATCTAGGTAATCTTACAGCAGCAGGTATCTTTGCTGCCTTTTGATCTCCCTATACCTCTTGCATCACGAGAAGAGACTAAACAGCCTCGTCCTCATCACTGGTGCGTATCCTACTTGTTTGCTGTCCCACATTCCTCCCCTTGGCAAGGGGATCCCATAAGGGATCATACGATTCATAACACCGCCCCATGGCAAGGAGTTTGCAGCCTGAGTCAGCAAGCAGCAGGAGGCAATATGCTGGATATTGCCATGTTCAGTTGCAGTTTACCTCTGGTTGAGCAGGATATTAATGCTTTAGGCTTCTTTCCTCTCTTGTACGCGTCCCCCAAAACCAGAGTATGGCTTCTGGTCAGTGCTGTCTAAGATGGTGGGGATCCACTCCCTTGCGAGCAGCTCTTCTGATTTTCTGTCTTCTCCTACGTATACTTTTCCCTAAAGGACCAGGTAATTACTCAAGACCGAGAAATCAATGTCGAATCAATCACTAGCGTCATCTCGTTGCCTTCAGAAAACTGCGGCAGGGATTAATCCAACTCCACAATCCTTCCTTTCCCTGTAATAAACAGAATAACCTATGCAGACCTTGTCTGTAGGCAGCCCTAAGCAAAACACCGCTCAAACCGCACTTGGGGGGCTCCACAGCCCGGTGGCCTCCCCCTGAAAAGCCGTCCCCCTCCCTCGCCTCCTCGCGGGCCCAGCGGCCAGAGGCAGCAGCTGCACCGAAGGAGCAAGCCGCTGAGCTTGGCCAAGGGACGTGAGCCGAGAGGCAGAAGGTCCCTGCTTGTTCCCTTCCTTCCCTGCCCGCAGGCCAAGATGGGCATCAAGCGTCACCCACCAGAACTGGTATGATCAGGACAGACAACACACAGACCCAAGAAAAATTCTGCTCTCTAACTCGTGGGAAGGCACATAGTCCACCTTACTGCTTAGCCTATGTAGAGAGGAGGGGAGCGAGGAGGGATTTTAGTAGAGCACTTTGCAATACAGGTAAACAAACTTCTACCTTTCCTCCTAACGCCATTTCATTTTTGCACTTTCTTATCCCTGCATCCAGCCAAACCCAGCTCATGGAGAGAAAGGGCGAGACCGAAAGGCGTTGCAACGGCGGACGATGGTTTGCAGAACAAGCCGCCCGAACGACGCGCCAAGGCAAGGGTTTTCTCCTGGAGCAGGTGTAGCTCCTGGGTTTACCCTTGGGCTGTCGTCATACTAGTGACATTTCCTGACTGAGCTGGAGCACCTGGTAACCACAGTAACAGCATTTTCATACGAGCCCATAAATCCCCTCGGTTCTAATTAAGGCGTTGCGTTCATTTGTAACGGCAACGACAACACGGGAGCAGCAGGAGCCGGCTTTGCTCGGTGGCCAGCACCCCTCCCTCCCTCCTTGCCAGGTTTCACGGCAAGGTGGACGCGTGCCTTTTCCTCGACAGAAGGAAGGATTCACGCCTGGCCCAACACAACGCTCCAAAATCAGGCGCACGGCTCTACTGCAAGCTTTACAGACTGCGGGCGGACGCTTTTACAAGCCGAAGGGCTGCGCGGTTCAGCTTCTGAGTCCACCCACGCAATGCAGGCAACTACAAAGTGTGGATAAACTATGTAATATGAGCCAAATGACAGGTAAATGATGAAAAAGCAATGTGCTAGAAATCAAGAGCAAGGAATAAACAGCTGCAAAGTTCAATCGCTTGCTGTATTTCACCACAAATTATTTTCTCCCCTACGAAACAATAAAACTCGGCCAACGATTTGAAGCCTGCTGACGTGATTTAAAAAGATGGATGGGCTGGTAGGCAGTCGAGAGTGTTTGCTTTATTGTTCGTGCAGTCACTGCTCAGAAGTACATTTGTTTGGGAGTCCGTGTGAATTATTGTCAAAAAGTGACAAATCTCTTTCGCACTGTAGGCTACGCTCTGCGCGGGCCTTACATGAGTCTGTTTTGCTAAGGGAAAAAAGACGTCATGTCTGCGTATTGGCACGGCTGAGACAGCAAAGCAAAAATCTCAGCTTTGGCTTCAGGTTTTTGGGGACTTGTTGCCACTGGGAAATCTTCTCTTGCTAGAAAAGCATGTCACTTAGCATGATTTTAACATGACTGTCAACAGAATTAGCTGATCTTGAGCCTTTAGACATGTTCCCTCTACGTGGCCTGGCGGCTGAGGGAACTGGGCAAGCAAACATAGGTGGGAGTTTTT
Source organism: Rhea pennata (assembly GCF_028389875.1). Lineage (NCBI taxonomy): Eukaryota > Metazoa > Chordata > Aves > Rheiformes > Rheidae > Rhea > Rhea pennata. The sequence continues at coordinate 80,799,915 of NC_084666.1, read as the reverse complement.
TTGCTGTTGTTGGCAATTTCCACTTCAAAATATTAAATATTCCCATGGTTCCCATGTTTGCCTTCCCTTTCGCTACCCCACTGCTCATGTTAGTCCTTAGACAGCAGTTTTGGCCAATTTAAGGGGCTCAATCCACAGCTGAGGCACCCTGACACAGTCCTGCAGATTGAGTTACATGCTACCAACTGACCCCTTATCAAAGGGTGCTACTTCATGTTTGGAGAAGGAGGTGAACTTTTCACATTTATTATCTCAGGTATACAGAAATAAGGTTACTCCTACTAGGCAGGGTTGCTCACGGCATTACTATTTTATTGCTTTCTGAAATCTTTGCACCAGGTTATAGCAGCTGTCAACGAGAACAGTGTTGTGATGAGAAAATGTAAACTTGAGCAAATTGCCAGAGAACATATCCAGGTTACTTGCCAATTTAGTTATTAAGCATCATTTAAAAGCGTGTATACAAAATATGTTGACCATCTCATTCTAAAATAACCACAAAAAATGATTTAAGATGCTGCCAAATGTGGATCACAGTGGTATTCTATACCACGTAGACATTATTTCTGTCACTGGCAGACTGGGTTCATTTTCCACGTCTTCCCTCGGTTCATACTTGGGAATCCGGTGGGCGGTATCCTGCTGCAGGTTGTGTCACTGCCCTCCGTACCCCATTTCTCCTTCAATCTTATTTATCCCTAGCCTGTTAAAACAGACTGGCTTCTACAGTATATACAATACACAACGAGGCTCCGGTCTCCGTGGGAGCGTCTAAAATCGCCCATAATACTTCGCCGACTGGTTCCTCCCCATTTTTATTACGGGGAAACTCTCCCAAACTGCTGGAATCTTTCCAAACGCCACTACTGCAACTACTGTAGCCTACAGTATTTCTTGGCTTGTTAAATACTATAACCAGGACATGAAAAATATATAGTGGTTTTTTTGATGCTGCTAGTTAAGCAAAGCAAATCTTTGACAGAAAAATAGCTACCCTGCAAACCAGTAAAAATGCTAATTAAAAGTGAGATCAAATAAATGCTTTCTACTTGATCTCTTGAGCTAGTCTCACTGTAAAGACATCCTTTACCTGCTGTAATGTGTGGTTTACAAGACCCTCGCGTAAGGTTAAGCATTCCTCCGCAGTTGCCTGGAGACAGTGCCAATGACAGTTTGTTCTCATTAGAGGAGGGCAAATAACGCAGAGAGACTGTTGCAACTGTATGTCTGAATGTCTAAATCAATTAATTTTGGACATTTGTTCTCTCCAAAGATGTAAGTTATGAAATTTTACCACCAGAAGTTCTGGCAGAAAATAAATTTCAACTTCCATGCACAAGTACACACAGTAACTAATTTGAAATTATGATTAGTATTACTAAGATTGTAATTTAGCCCAATTATTAGTGCTGAGCAGGAAACAACCTTCTTGTTTTTGGACGTTTTTTGAAGTATTCGTGGGTTTTCCTTCCTGCTCTGTACCATATGAAACACAGTACTTTTCAAAAAAAGGTTCCCTGAAAAACATGAGCGACACCTTGCAAAGCTGCTCCTTGGAAAAACCAAGTATACCTTGTATATCCTACTCAAAACCAAGTATAAAAACAGTCTGCCCAAATTTCAGGGCTTTGCACCTCTCTGGGATCACCACCTCTGTTTAACTATGTCCCGCTAATGACATGATCCCCCTAGCCCAGTTTTCTCTTCTCTTCTCCCATGGGACTTTCCTTTACTAAAAGGCAAAGCTGTGGTCAAGCTTGGGAGACGCAGGCCAACCAAGGGGCCCTCTTTACAGAAATCAATGACAACATGAAGCAGCACAGCTGCAATTTAAATGAGAAGAGCTTTGACTGGTTCAAACTTAAGGTCAACCAGACGAAAAACAATACACTCAAGACTGTGGGGTTATCTATAGCGTGCCAGGAAAACATTTCCTTCCAGTGGAAAAGGGAGAGGAGCAGAGAGGTGGACTTATTTACAACACTTACACGCCACAGCCGGCAATCCTCCACGCTCATTTAACGTTTTATCTGCAGCTTGCCCATTACATCAGATTTGCCTTAGATTCATATAATCAATTTTGAATCGATATAAGGGAGAGGAGCAAGACTGCAGCGTTGCGCGTAACAGACGTTTTAGTGTGGCTAGAGACAGAAAATGCCGCTCCCCATCAAGCGCTCACTGGAAAGCATCCCTGCATTTAGCACCTCGCAAAGTCCGTTCCACCCTATGCAATTCTCTTACTCTTTTTACAGGAGATACACAACGAATCGGGAGGAGAAGCCGAGTATGAAAAGGAAACAGCTGCGAGCCTGACTCCATCTCTGCTTGCCAAACGCCTATAAGGAAGATTTTTCACACAATGCAGCGTTTGAGTCGTTTTCAAAGCAGCTGTTTGCTACTCACAACGTGTTGCATCTCCGCTGCATCTGTCTCACGTGCCCGTGTTTCTTCTCTCCGACCCAAAGACTTAAACTTCCTAAAAAGAGTAACAGTAAGAAATGAATAAACAACATGTTCCCCCAACGATACCCCTCCTTACCTAGCTGGGGACTTGCATCCCTCCCTTCACAGCAATATTTGTCTTCTATTATAAATTCTAGCCTCGCGCAAAGGCTCAGCACAAAGTCCTACTAAGATTTGAATTCTGCACCACCTTGCGCTGGCTCATTGCCAGGAGGGAAATTTCCCCGTAGCAAGCAAAACGTAGACCCAGATGGAGGCAAAATAACCGCAATTTAACCGGAATGCGTGCATGCAAATGCCGTTTTGCAACACTTGAGCCCCTCTGGCAACGACACTCCAGTGCCTTGTGTAAAACAAACACACCAACAGATTCCTTCCAAGAAAAGACTCCTTTTGCTAATTTAAAAAGTGTTCCAGTTACAAATTAAGATTACAGGCGTGACTGAAAAATACCTGAAAAAGGAAGTGTCCTCAATTCCATTAAATCAGTACAATGTCCTGCCCTTAACTCTGGTTCCTTCCACCCCTGGACAAGTGTGTCTGCAGGAAGCGGCTCTGCCTGGCCACCAATGGGTGTTTTTAGCCAAATGTATCACCACTTCTCATCTTTTTCCTTTACATGCATTGGAAAGGGACTTTTAAGTAGAATAACTAATGCACAGCACCTTCCTCAGATGCAAAGACATAAGGCAGATGGATGGACATATGTATAACCGCCGATAACTGCTAATGTAGCCATTAGCACTCAACAACATGACACCGGTTTGGGATGTTTTCAGGAAGAAATTATTTTTATAAATAAAATGTCGGCACCCTGAGGCTGATACCATCCTGCTGTCACGCAACGCGTACGAGACGTTTAAAGAGACACTGACCTCGTTCTCCCTTCGCCCCTCTCTGCTGAAGTTTCAGTAGTATTTTTTTTTCTCATCATGAAAATGCTGTATTCACATGAAAATTCATTATGAGGCTCTGAACATCAAAACCTCTTTTCCTTTAACTTTTAACACAGAGGGGACTAATTTGTGATGGAGGTATTTAAGTTTTACTCAAGGGAAGCTCTACGTTGGCCAGAATCAATTTTAAACAGGCCTAGAGCGAATGGGAAAACACCGCAGAAGAATACAACACCGTGTATATGCCACCTATATATTCCCACACTGCTCTTACACACACAAACATATTCACAAGGACTAAATGCTCTTTCCCAGTTTCCCGCATAAACACTTGCAGGCTCGTCATTCCCAAAGAACGAACAAAAACTTACATTCAAAAGCCACTTGTTCATAAATGCTTTTGCTTTTTAATGTTTGCCTAGCACTACTAATAAAATGTTTTCCTCCAAAAAACATTTGCAGCGTTTTAACCTATTTTTTTCTTCTTTTGCTTTTTTTTCCCTCCTCCCAGGTGAAGCCAATACAGAGCGCTCTACCTACGGAGGGCAACCGCAGCGCGCGAGGAGAGGACTCTGTCGGTCATTAGCTTTTTTCCACTGGCAGCTCTCCCTGTGTTTTCATCTGTGAACTTTCTAAGGTAATGGCCAATCTCGAACCATATGCTAAAGTAATAATTTCATGATAAAACTAATCTTTCCAATAAATAGCTCTCTGAAACACTCTATTTTTCATTTTCAAAGAGCCAGAAGGATTATGGTAGTGATTCGGATATCTATTTTTTCTAAAATTGCCCTCCAAGTCTTCCTTAGTCTAATGTAATGCTCTGAATCCTTAGCAAATAGGAATTGCATCTACAAGAGCAGAAAAGAAATACAGCAAAAACAAACGTAACCTCAGAAAATCACTGATGTAAGTAGTTTCATTCCTTGTACTAAAAACCATTTGAAAACTAATCTACTGCATATTCTTCCCTTTCAGAAAATGTAAATTGAACTTTCAGTTTGAATACCTGTCAAAGCACAACCACTATAACATTGATAAGTAAATCTGCTCCTCAGTTGATAACTTCTGATGCACTGCGATCGTACACGCAGCTCCGCAAGAACCGTTGCGCCAGCTCACATCCAAACCACAGCCGGGGATGCTCATTCTTAAAAGAATTTGGTAAAAATATTAGTGAGGAGCATATTTTCCCCACCTCCCCAGGGAGCATGGGGACATATCATAAGCAAAGACGACTACGGAATAATGCTGAAGCAAAGACTTATTTTTTCTTATTTTTTTCTTTTTTTTTGATCTTATTTTTCTTTAATTTTTTTGCAGTATGAGGTGACTGCTTACATTCAACGTGCGCACACCTACACCCACCACGCTGCAGCTTGTAAGTGGCCCAATTTGCCCTTTTCTTCTGAGCACTTTCAGCTTCCTCTCAAGTCAAAGGCTGCTTGCAAACCAAGCATAGGTGGGAATAGCATCGCTCCACACTCCGGAGGTACGTGGCTCCATAAAGTTTATGCGCTTTAACGCACAAGTCTTAGGATCACAAAAACGCAATAGATGTCTCCCCTTCTTTTGCACATGTTTTACTATATCAAGTTAGGCCAGTTCCCAACACAGAGTTGGCTCTTCACAAACTTTCACTTGTTTGAGCAAGGCACATGAAATACTCTGATGAAACGTATAAATAAAGGCAAACTTTGCAAACACAGCAGGCAGTCTAAATAAGCAGTCAAAGAAAATGCATGGTTTCTCAAATAATCAGCAAGCAAGCTCGAATAACATCAATCTAAATGATAATCTCAGTGGACTAGATGGCATTTATTCTTTAGAGAACAACTCTGAAATCCATGAGACCTTCTCCTTATTCTGAGAAAGAGCTGAGTACAGCAGAGAAAAGGGCTGGTGGGTTTTCATTTGGGTAGGAAAGATATTTGGATATGTTCACCACAGTGCAGACAAAAGGGTTTTTTAATGCAAATGTTTTTTTTTTTAAAAAAGTCAGCAATCATTTTATTGCAGTAGTTAGACTTTATGTCAAATAGTTTCATTCATAGGTTTAACTCAAGCCTTCTCTAGGTTATAGACACTGCTAGTTTTGATCATACTGCCCACTACGGAAAAATAGAGGCTTCAGGAAGGCCTCTTGATGGTGTCAGAGCTGGGAATTCATTCTGTGGGTGTCGATTTTCCCTTGACTTTACCTGATTTGGAGTAAGAAGTCTTGAACGCCTACAGATGTGGTTAGGCTTCTAGACTCATATCATAACTTGAGAAAAGCCCCCCCCCCCCAAAATCCTTTTACAGATTTGATATTTTGTTTCTGGTTTGCGTATTATCCACGAGCCACCTCTGTTTCTCACAACTGCATCTATTTTTCATAAGCACTCACTAGTCATGAAAAACGACTTCTAGCCTATGAACTGTTTCTGAATGCTCCATCTCAATTATTTGTTATTTGTGTATTGCAATTGGCCTGCTTAATTACATGCTTCTGTCTTCCTGTGCCCTCAACAGATGGCTGAACACATTTAAATCAAGAGAATAACCAAGATGAAAAATAACAAACACTCTGGAGCTGAAGAAAGGCTGATGGCGCACTTTGCAGGATTTTCCCAAATAGCCACTTCTTAAATATTTGAGAGTCGCGAATAGTTTACTTGCTCACACAAAGAGAACTGAATGCCCTGATCTCATTCACACAAGCAGCTGCCACACATGCAACCTCTTCTCTTTAGCCAGGTTTATTCCCATTTCCTGATATTCCCGCATCAGCTCCTGGGCAGAAAGACATGCCCAGCTATGGGCAGGAAGGGTAAGGGAGAGTTTGGGCATGCTGGACTACCTGTAGCATTTTTTCAGAGGGGACTAGGAAAGCGTGCAAAGCTACAGGAGTATTTTTGGAGATGATAGAAGGAATGGAGGAGCAACTCACAACCCTGAAGATGCCTCTTTATTTTCTAAAAAAAAAATCCCTGGTAGATGTTGCAGCTTTCCCTGCAGGCACAACCAGGTCTGCAACCACAGCCTTGGGCTACCACGCACACATTCTTCAAGGTACAGGTACGTGCAGAGCTGCTCAAAAGGCACCAAATTACTCATTTCTTAAAAAAAAAGTCGCCCAACTTTTTTCTGCCTCGTTCTACAGAGTTTTCCTTGAGCAGTATTTTGTGGTTACCTGAGAATAGCTTCCATGCTGCTGCGGTGCTGTGCTCAACACCACCCACCCAGGCGCGCTTCGCTGAAGAGCCTGTGCTACCTTTTTGGCGTCTGGCACAAAAGCCTACCTTTTAATGTGGCTTCCTTTGGGGTTTCTTCAGGCCCCCTCAGGTGCCTGCTACTGCCTTTTCCAAACGCAGCCTCGACTCCTTTAAGGGACCCCTTTTCTACTTCTTTTGTCCATCACACTCAAGGTAAGGTTGCCTCCAAGCTTCTCTCTGCTTTCAAACAGTTTCACGCTTTCCGTCTCAATTCTGTTACATGCTTGTCAATCCCATTTGCTCCTCAGCGTGGATAAGACCAGACTGCCTCTGCTTAGAAACAACAGGCTTTTCTGAGAGTTATAGTAGTTGCTGAATATTTGTTCAGATTTCCTGCAGAGTGAATTGACTGCAGAAGGCACAGAGCTATTTTTAAATCCTCTTTTTTTTTTCTTCTCATCTGCCTCAGATTAGAACTCAAAGGGATTTAGAATGGATGCTCCCAACTCATCACAGTCTCTCACACGTTAATACCTGAGGTCATCCGTATCAGGAGTTGAAATGCTCCACGTTACACAGTGCAAGTTTAACTTCAATTTTTCTTCTCCTGAATTCTAAAAATATTAACTCCGTTTCTTCTTGTGAATCCAAAATTTCTTCAGTTGAAAAGCCCAAAATGCTCTGCTGGAAACCGGGCTCTCGAAGAAAGCAATCTCCTGAAAGAAATCAGGTTGAGAGTGTGATTCTTCAAACTGACTGTCAGCCAAGGAGTCTACAGGATATTTGGTTCCTCCAGATCTGAGAGAGTATTAGGGCAGTATGAGAGCAGATGACATGGTCAGCATCCCTTTCAGTGAAGAAAATGCATTACCTCTCAAGTACCTTGGCTCTGTGTCACACCCAGAAGTGAGTCGCTGAAGACTCCTGAAGCACAAAAAAACATCTGCAACGTGGAAATTACACCAAGTGTATACACAAGGCAGTACGTACATGTGTGTTAGCACATGTCCAGGTGTTCACAGCACACGTGAGGACGTGTGCGCGTACGACCACGCTCAAGAGGGTGGCGAGGACTAGGCGCACCCCAGTGAGCGAATGCAGCTCTTCTGAGTGTGCTGAATAGGCGAAGAAATGGAAGGAAACATCCTTGCAGTCAGCTGACAGACCTAGGAGCTGAATCCTCCCTGCTTTGCTATGTCTAAACACTCAAACAACACGGTGTTGGCATGCCCAAGTGCTAATGTGCTCGTTCTGCAGGATGCCAAAGAGCCAGAGGGCTTTGACACAAGCGGGTGGAAATGTTAATGTACTAACTCCTGAGGAAAGTGTCTTAAACTTTAAGGCTTCTTCAATCTACTGGAGATGAGGTGCAGATGTTGTAATGACTTAAATATCATCAGATTACCTGACAGCTGCTTATTGCCGTCACTAGAGAGAAGGCAGAACACGTGAACCTCACGGGGAGCGACAGAGAAGCAAACGCTGGGACTTCTTGCTGCTACCTGAAGAAAGAGAAGAAAGGCCACAGTGAGCACAGTGCCACAGGAAATCAGATGCCACAAAGACCAGCTCCTGTCTCGCTCCGCAGCGAGGCAACAGCTTCAGGGGTGCATCTGCAGCAGGCCCCAGCAACAGGCAACATCTCTTACCTGAACGGGGCCACGGCTAAAGGGAGGCATGAACAGGTTGGTACTTGGCCTAGCTGGACGGAAAGACCAAACTGGGACAGGGCACTGCCTCGGTGGGACAAACTGCCGAGCCGAAAGCAGCGCTTTTCGTTTCTTACCCTGGGCACTGGGCCCCAGATGGTGCTGGGCAGGGTATCTCCAAGCAGTATGTTTTCAGAAATACAGCTTTATGCAGCTGAGACTCTTCAGGTCAGACAGAGCAAGTAGTTATAGGCAAAAACAACACAGCGAAGGGGAAAGAGAGAGGAGGTATAACTTCCCAAACATGAAATGTTTTTTTTTCTCCCCCTCTTTTAGATAAAGGCATCCAACTTTTCATTCTGGAGCAAAACTTGTTTTTAAGATTGAAATGATTAAAAGTGGAAGCACTAACAAGCAGAATGAATTAAATGAAATGTTTAGGTCAACATGACTTTTTTTTCCATCTCCCCCAACCCCACTCTCCCAAAAGAAAACAAAACCAAATAGTCTTGGACAGCCACTTTTACTGCTGAACCAAAAATCCATTTTCCTAACAGCTCTTCACCAGCTCTGTCAGTCCATTAACACCTCCCTGGGTCCGGTATTACAGTGTCAAGTTGGAGGCGTGAGAGTGATAGTTTTAGACAATGCTAAATCTCATTTGCCTTCACACAAAGAATAGTAAAACTGGAGTTGGGCCATGCAAATGCATCTCCAAACCAAGTGTTTCTTCAGTTTCCCTTGCAATGTTTTTTATGCTGCCAAGTAGTTTAAAGTAGCATAGAGTGATACGAAAGTCAGGTCTTTATCTTCAAAAGATAAAGTTTTTTTTTTGATTCCAGATGAAGCAATTTTGGTGAGAATTTCAGATGCTGGCAGAAACGCTCCAAAATGCTTCAAATTCAATGCCTGGACAATTCATAGCAAAAAGTGGAAAAGCCTCTTTGATCCCACCTCACACAAACGACACTGCCGGATAAGCACTTTTGTGTCAGTTTTGTGCCTGAGCACCGCTGCCCGCCTACCTTCAATCTCTGTTAGGGTGAATATTTAGCTATATAGTGCAATAGTGCAGCTTACCAAAGGTGCAAACAGTTCTCTGCCAACCCAGCTTTGCAAAAAAATTTCCTGGGTGACCACAGACAAAGCACCAAATCTCACCATGCTTTGGTTTCCTATATGTAAAACACAGTTACCAACTTCTCCTCTGGTCCCCTCTCTTTTGCCTCATCATTAGCAGATGATTGAGGGCAAGGACTGCCCTAACTAACTATTTATGTCTCACCTAACTTGGAACTTAAAATTTGGGCACCTGGGTGTGAATATAAGACAAATACAACACACTAAGAATAACCAAATGCAAATAAATGTTGAAGGCTATTTATCAAAAGAGGCATGTTTGCAGAGGAGCTACATGGTGCATAGATAAGATCGGTTTTCTTTTATTTTGTCCTCCTCTCCCATACACAGTTTAATGCTTCTATGACACAGGCATTTATGACACAGCTTTTAAGAAAACGCATTTCTCTTGAATACTTTATCAATTATATCAGTCTCTCTTCAAGGTCAGGATTTTGCTTGAATTCTTTGTCTTGAGCAAACAAAGGTAAACTGAAAAGAGAAAACATGCCTCAAATCAGAACCTGCTGAGCCTTCTGTATAAATGTTTCCATTTACCCCCATATTTGGCTGTGCATTTCTTCTATTCAATCTTTTATAACCACATAAACAGAAAGATGCGTCTGGCTGCCTCACGTTTCTAAATGAAAAAGATAGGGTCGAAATGTGGTAGATATCCCAGTGTCTAGCCAATGCCTGTTTCTGGACACCAAGTTTTAAATTAAGCCTGTACATTATCAAAGGACTAAATAAAATGACAATACAGACAATTTTTTCATGGTGAGGGACAGAAGTTTTAGGATCTCAGGTTCCTTTCTGGTAAGTGCTTCATGAACACCCAGCAGAAAACAGCCCTTGGGTAAGAACTTCTAGTCGGACTATGAAGGACGGACAAATGGTGACAGAAACGCAAAGTTATTATCTTTTACCCAGCAAGAGCCAAGGGTGTGAGACTAACCTGCCCAAGGCTCAAGGAGCCAAAGCCAGGATTTGCATTCGGTCTTTCCATCTCCTAATGCAGGGATCTGGCCCCTCTTCCTAAGGTAGACAGTGCGTTTTGTAACGCTGACCTTCACTATCGTTACAAAATGGGAGAAAAATCTGATGCAAAAATACAAATGAAACACCCAGCTGAAAAGCACCGGCTTGTTACAGCACCTCACGTGTGGAAATCCGGGGTCTGCTCTTGCACCTGTGCAGGGGTCGCCCAGCTCCGGCCCTGCAGCGAAACCTTCTCGGCATCCGCTGTCCCCACGGAGTAAGAGCTTACTTGACGGGGTCTCGCTGCGCGGCAAATTAGAAGGGATCCGAACGATGGCCTGTAACGGGGGACAAGTGACATTTGAGGCCCTTGTCCCTGCTAAGGGTTACATAAAGAAGATATCTAAAAGACTGAGGGAAGACCCTCAGCCAGTGTAACTCAGCACAGCTCCACTGAAGCCTGATCCAGAATCAGCGAAATGAAGCCAGCACGGGATTGACTGAGGATGCAGCCCATTTCTAGTGACTGTTTTGTTATTAATTTCCTTGTAAAACAACTGCACCAGAAGTAAAATATAGCCTGAATACAGGTCAGCTACTAAGCTACTACAGACTTCTCATAAATGACTAGACGGCTTTACAGCCATAATCCATGTACAGCACAACTCCGCATCGCCATGGAAACAATTACATTCCCGGAACAAAACGCAATTGAGATCAAGCCATTCGGAAGGCATTTAAAACTTGTTATGCACTTAAAGTACAAGGAAATTAGTTTGCTAATTAACACACTGTTCCCAACCACTGTGATTTCTTTCTTTATTGGCGAGAGCGGTATTAGCTGCCTTGCTTTCTTTCCTAATGTTCCCTCCAACAAACACACTTAGCTTAAATACAATATTTCAGCATTTGTTTCAAGCCCTGTAATAAAAGCCCAGGCTGCAACTAGTCTTTATCCTTTCTTTCACAACCAATGCCTCCAACGGATCCTTTTTAATCTCCCCTAATGTCGCTAATGTAATGAATCCCATATATAACGACATTATAATGGTTAGAAAGTGCTTAGGCAAGCCTTCCAAAAAGAAATAGACTTCAGACTCTTTAAACAGAAAACCAAAACAACAACAACAGAAAAGCCCTCCAATAAAAACACCTTTTAATTAACTGCAGTGCTCAGGGTACTGCTTAATTATAAATTATGATTTGCAATATTCCATCGCTAGTTTTATACGAGGTCAGTCACAATTTTCTCCAATTTTGCAGCAGAGCGGCTGTCCAGTGACACCAAAGGACGCCCAGCTCCTGGAAATGCAATGCTGGTTTCACGTTAATTTAAAAAATTCTCTTCTATCTGACAGGACAGTAGAAGAGATTAACAGTGCCGATGGCACCTTCTCGGGGCTCCTCCAAGAGAAGGGTCTTTTGCATACTGTGCTTGGGGGGAAAAAAAAAACTAAAAAAAACCCATTGTATCACCAGAGAATGACTCGCTCCTGTGTTATGTAGGAGGAACGCAAACCTAAATCCCACACTAGCACAATAAACTAGTTTTTCTTCCCTTTATTTAGCGAGAAACTGAGGCACAAAGAGATGTGGTGACCTGTTCATGCTGTTCAGCAAAGCAACAGAAATACATTCCCCACTCTGGTCCTCCGAGGCACTGGCCCAATGCCTTCTGCAGGAATAACAACCCGCTACTGCTCAATCCCAGGCATGAAGGCTGGTTTCAATTAGGCAGGAGCCAAAATCAAGTCCAAAACTACCTTCAACTCTGCTTCTTCAGACTGCCACATCCTGCCTCGGGCAGGACAGACTGCAGCAGCTTTGTCATCTCTATGCAAAGCAACAGCTCTGCAACAGCACGTCGTCTTTCCTTCTCTCCGTGCGGCTGTCTGAGCAGACGTAAAACATTCCCGAGCTCCTATCACTCATTCGTGCTAAGCTCGAGACAGCTGCATTAGCAAAACTGCCAATAAAGGATACAGATACAGAGAGCAGTGCACTTCAATCTTAAATGACCTAGATGGTCGTTAAGGATAACAAACATTGCAGTTAGAACGGTGTCCCAGTCCTCAGCCTCAGGAAGAATAAAAAACCAAAACCCAAACCAACCACCACCAACAAAAAGCCCACTCGCAGCACTGACCGGTTTTGTTGTGTCACGAGGCCACAGTCATCAAGGCAGTTTTCAGAGTTATCTTGCAAGACAGGAAAGTAAACCGAGCGCCTAAGCTGCAAAACATCCCTGTTTGGCCAAAATTATTTGTAGAATCAGGACTCAAGGCAGAAGAAAATCAGCTAATCAGTCCTAAAACTGCAAACCTTTGAATATTAAACAGAAGCGCATGCAATCCTGTTCTGGCTAATCATGAGATTAAAGGTTGGAAGCTCAGCACTACCTGCGTGATTCTGTCTTGATGAGCTAAAAAAGGTGTACTTAGGATTTTAACAACTGTCCTCCTGCTAGGCAGTGCAGATTGCAGGAATAAAAGACTATCACCGCATGCCATTTTCGTAGACAACATGAAACCACATAAACCGTATCACAGCCTGCACCAGCTGCTGAATTTGTGCACCTTTCCACATTACAGGAAACGAAGCTGACCTCAGAAGACCGCATATGGTTGATCACCATAGGCTGCCTGACATTTCTGACTACGTCTTGGCCATGCTGGGTGCTCCCACAGTCACTCTTGACCCCCAAGATCCTGACAGCATCGCCTCCCGCATTTGCCATTAAAGGTGACTATTTGATCTGTCATGTTCCTCAAACACAAAACAAGCCAGCGTGATAATACTACTCCCTACTGTAATGCCTCTACTTCTGCTGAGATCCCGTGTTTAAAAGACAACCTTTGAATTAATAATACGGTATTACCTGGCGCGATCCTATAACTCTCCCCTCATACCAAAAAACCATGAAGGAGACTAAAGCATATTTAGACTACGCTGTTTCTCTCTTTGGGAGCCGGGGTTCTCAGAGGTAACTTAATCACCAATTACCCACAAATCCCGCATCAAGTGTTGCCACTCAATTTAATTTGCTTCCTGACAAAGAGCGCCTTCCTGGGGATATCAACCTGCAACATAGGAAACAGTTTGTGAAACCAGAGCGCAAAAAAAAGATAGAATGAGAACACATTAAGGTGGTTAAGCTACTTTTTTAAGTATACATTGTACCTGAAAGCGGAAGGCATAAATCCCAAACGAGGAAGCAGGCCAAAGAGCAAAAACAGCTAATTCAGGAGGAGGAGGGATGCATTCACTAACTCAACAGCTTGGCCTTTAGGAGAAGTAAGTACCAAGAACAAAATCAAGCCTCTGGGCAGGAAAAACATGAGCTCGAAGCACAACCCAGTGCTTCGACCAGAAGCCTGATGACTCTTAGATGCTAGCGGGCAGAAAAGGCCATTCGGGTGACTTCCTGGATAACCTGTAAAGTTTGCATCTGACATTGCTTCAGGGCTTACTTGTCGCTACAGAGCCTGAATATTTATCGCTGTATGTTTTGTAGCCTCGAAAAAAAGAAAAAAAATCTTGCTTCCATCACTTTCCTAACAGACATTTCCTAGAGAGGCCTCACTGCGGGCCGTTCCCTCTGCACATCACGCCAAAGGGCGGCCGCATCGAGAGCCCTGAGCCGGTTTCACCCACAAAGGGGAAGATGCATTTCTTCATGTAAACACTGTTACGGGGTGGGCTGCATTACGCCCAATGGAGAACGGGCAAGTTTCTATCTAAAGGGGTGGCCATTCCCTCTGAAATAGCCTGCCCTAGGACAAAGAGGACACGTAGGACAAGGATTGCTTTCACCCACTCAGAAAAGGACAACGTGAACACTTTAACTGAAGACCTCTCTGCGCAAGAGCGGGTGATGCATGGCCAATGAAATTTAATAGGAGCCTCTTCCACCTGCATTAAAAAAAAAAAAAGGCAGCTCTTAGACATTATCTGTTGTTTTCTGGATCCCATTAACAGATGCAGGTCTGCAGTGTCTTCGACTGAATTCAGTTTAAGACAGAAGAGCCAATTTTTGGAAAGTGCAGATGAGCATCACACGTCTGTCTAAGCATCCTCCACACCAAATGAAGTGACAGGGCATCTCAGTGTCAGTGAAAGGCATAACCTCCCATATCCTACGAGGTGCTTTGGAAAACAGCTCTCCAATCAACAGCTTTTGCACTGGCTGGAGTCTGGCCAGCTTGACATCCTCCACATGGCAGCACGTCCAAGGGTAGAGTGTCCTCCCTCAGTGAGCTGGTGAAAGAATTTACTCTGCAGAGGGGGGAAAAGAAAAAAAAATGAACATTCTTTTCTCTGAGGCCTCCTGGGTTTTCTCTGCATTCCCAAAAATCCAGTATTCATACAATCAAAGAGCTTCAGGCAGAGATGAGGCCAGTGGATCAAACACAGATCTGTCACCTGCATGTTTTGCTCTCCATCTATTACCGCTTTTGTTTTCATCAAAGAAGGTATCCTCATAACAAAACATCTGCAATACATAAAAAAGGTCTGATGCTATTATTTTCTAATAACAGTTTTGAGATACAGTAAGATTTCTTCTTCAAGACGCAAAATATTTCATTCAAGAGTGGGTCGAATGGCAGGAAACCCATAACAAGATACAAAGTCCCTGTCAATTTAAAGGTTGGAAGTCTCTTATCATCGCAGTTCTAAACTGATGCACATTTGCCTTTCAAATAGCCAGACCTGGTATTTGACAATAACTGCTTGGGCATCTATCAGCTATCAATAACGCCTTTCTCAAAAGCTATTTGACATCTGAAGAGGCATATCTGCTGAATGCAGTTTAACATGTTGTTATGGTTTCAGCGTGAAGATCTATTGCCAGGTTCCGGTAATGAAAGCAGAGACGCAGAGCCTAATTTTCATTGACAGGAAAGCCATTTCCTACCACAGAGGCAGTGTCAAGGACGCACAAAAACTCTAAAAATGAAAACGTAACTTCAGTTCCTTTACATGGTGGAAAGCTTCTTTACTGCCCATGCAGACCAAGCCTGCAAAAGTTTACACTGAAGTTTTCACCAGCATGTGCTGAGCCAAAGCATCCCTCTATCTTTAGTGAGCAAGTGCCATCGTTTCATTGCCAGGCTCAAAAATATTTGTTCTTTTATTCTATAAACACTTAAATTCTAATGCTGATCAGATAAATTCAATTTTCTTGTTTAATCTTTTTCATAACTGGCTAACTCTGGGAGCTGCAATTAAAGCTGAAAAGCAAGCTGCTGCTGAAGGATTAAAAGCCATCAGATATATGAAAACAAAGAAGAAATCTTAGGATTTAGGTCTGACTCTTACTGAGAGACTGAGTTTGGCAATATGAATTGCCTTTTCCTTCCTGCAGTAATTCTTGATTTTCTAGCAAGTGGAATAAAATAAAATATCTTGAGAGTCCCACTACATGGCTGAAAACATTAATTTGAAATCTGGCCTTGGCTGAGGACTATCCTTGGTTTTATATCGACTGATTTTTTGTGTACTTGAATGTTCCTTAAACTCCTCCTTTGATTTCTGTTTTTTCTTCCATGTGATGCTATTTGACCATGAACACATGGTCAAATACTTAGCTAACTGCCTTTCTCTCCCTTCTCACCATTTTTGTTCTGTGAAACAGTCTTCTATTTGTTCTGGGAGGTGATGAATCCTCCCTGCCCCTGTAACAATAAGACAAGGTCTTTAGTCCTACCTCTGACTATTCCCTCAATTTCACGGTACCAGAATCCATCTTTTTATTCCTCTTTAGATCAGTCTTCCAGCCGGTGACCGATCATATACCGCAGAGCGACCAACAGCTACTGGTCACCACCACCTCTCCGCCGGACGCCTGCCACTTGCATCAGCAGCAGCCCTCGGCATTAGCTCACACGGGATGCCCGAGGGGAGAAAATTCAGACCTACTGGAACGGTGAGCCGCAAAAGCGATACTAACGCCCCTCCGATGCATTTAGCTTTGTCGGGGCAAACTTAAGCCATCAAAACAGTGCCCGGATAACCTCGTTCAACACTCGCTCCTCTCAACTACTCAAACTATTAGAAGACCTTAAGAATCTCTAAAGCTCTGTCTCCCCAAATCCCTGTCTCCCAGTCAACAAGCCCAGAGGCAGAATAGCCCGTCTCTGTGTCTGCCTTGTGCTTTGGGGTAGGCGCTGGTGAGATGAGCCCTGCGTGGGCATGGGAACGGCCCTGTGCCACGCTGCAGAGGACAACCCCTCCCAACACGGCCATGGCTAATGCAGGCTGCAGGATGAAGAGCCCAGCGGCTGCTACAGGAGAAATGCCAACATTTTTACCATATTCCTATTTAATGGGCCCAGAATATCACATGCAGTCTACAAGAACCTATTCCATAGTAAAGTTAACAAATCCCTTGGGCAAACTCATGGTCAGTAAGGGAGCACCACACAGCAGTATCTTTGAATTTCGAGGATGAAGCATTAGGTTGGGAGGCCGCAGGCTGGTAATCTATTAAGGCACCAGTGCTTCTCAAGGCACTTAGCAGAAAAATGTTCCAAAGATCCTGGTTCCAAAGCGAAGTCTCCTTCGCACAAACAAGTCTCCATCACGAGGATAAAACTGGGGCTGGAGACCTGACTTTTCTTAGCGACCATTCCAATACCTTATTTTCCAGTGGGAGCCACAAAGCTTCGTGATCTCACTGCATGTGCAAGGGTGGCTCCTCTAGCCCCTTTCCTTCATCACAATCCCTACAGGACATAGGGGTGTTTCCAAAGAGGAACTTGGGCAAACAATTGAATGCCAAGTTTAGATGAACACACGGTTCATCCAAATACTCCATCACAATCCTTTTCTCCTCCAACCATTAGGGATGAATGAAAAACGAACTATGCAGAAAAGAAGATGCCGTTATTCACTTGAAGGGGTTTTACACTATCATTCCTGAATGCTCTTTTCCTCTCCCGGAGAATATCTCTGGGCAAGCTGTGGCTTTCTATGGGTTTCTACAGAAGACAGTCAGAGGCAGTGCAGATAAAAATCCAGTTAACAGGCAGTACAGCGTACCATTGAAAAACCAGCCTGAAGGAAGGCAATAGTTAAGGCAGGAGAAACAATATTGTTTTCTGTATCAATTCAATACCTTCAGAAAAGGCAAGGGAGTCTAATAGCACACGGGGGAAGGGTAGGGCGAGACGCCTCTAAACCCTGTGGACAGGCTCGCCCAACGGCAGGCTCTTCCCCGGGTTCAGAGGCAAGGTCCACCCGTGCGTGCAGCCTCGCAGGGCAGCCGGCACGCAATCCGGCCCACAGGCACACACCAGCTGGGCAGGCACTCTTTGTGCCACCTCCTCTGGCCCCGACAACGAGGCCAAGAGCCATGGCTCCTTCCTAAGCAAACTGCCTCCGGGAGGGAACCAGCTACACCATCACACCAGCTGAGGAATGCACCGGAGTCCAGAGCTTGCCATCCATCGAGCTGCAAGCTGCCAGCATCCCTTACACTGCGGACAATTACGGTTGCATCCAGGTTCGGCTTCAGCTTACCCGCTTGAGCAGAAGGCAGGCTGCTGTATCAGTAAGCGCATTTCACCGAGCCTCCAGCTTTATTTCGATGAGGCTCCACGGCACAAGGAAGGACGATGCAGACACGGAGCCAACTTTACAGGCAGTATGGGAAGGGATAGCAGTGACCTCGGCTTTAACAAGCCCACCCAGAAACCCACCACTGCATACTAAGCCCTTACTAGCTAAAGCCAGCGCAGGCACAAAAGACAGCTCAGATACAAGCTGCAATCCCACTCCTGTACTGCAAAGTAAAGTAACGTCAGGAAATTCCCATTCAGCTCCTGGTTTGTCACTGAGGAGTTAAGTGACCTTGAGAGAGTCACACCACCTTCCCAGTCCTCTGTTTAAACTGTAGAGCCAGGGTGAAAGGGACAGTCTGCTCTACAGGAACCTTGACCTCAACCGGGATTTCCGATGGCTCAATAATCCCGATAAAAACATTTATGAGATGGAATTACCTAGAGTCATCCGCAGGCATTTCACGCATTGCATATGTATATATTCTAATTTAGGCACCTACACATTAATGGTAAGTAAAGGCATCAGCTTGTTGTGCTTTTATTACCCCAAAGTCCAAAGAAACTGCACTTCCCGAGAGCCATCTCACAGCATGAAAAGCAGCGGAAACACAGAAGCTGGTAGAACACCTTCAGCTATAAATCTGCATGGTAAAAAGTGGCTGCTCTTTCCTCCAGCCCATTCAAACAGGCTTTAATCTTTGTACTGAAAAACTCTACTCCATACACAGTCTGAAGTAGAACAGCCATGGCAGGCAATCTGGAGCCTCCAGGGCCACTCGTAAGTGAAATAATTGGCATATTACCACCAGAGACCCAGAAAAGTCACCTTCCAGCTACAAGGGGTTGCTTCCAACAAAAGCCAACCCAGGCGCAGGATGTCGTTGTTCATTAGGTTTCCATTAAAGATAAAAATTCTGATTTCAGTCCTGAATACACCTCAGAAATCATGGCGTGTAATTTAACGTGCAGGCAGGTAATTTGCTGAGCAAGGTACGTATTCCACATTAAGGCAAACTGTTGCACACTTTGCTGATTATCTGAATCATATGTGTATGTGCACCTATAGATATACATACAGATCTACATATAAACACACATGCACACGCGTTTTATATACACGTACATATTTTCATATATAAAACCACACAGGTATATGCTCTCTGCCATCAGTGAAGTGCTGTCCCTCCCCGGAGCTAGCTCCTCAGGCCAGACAGCGAAGACCCGCACACAACAGCTCGTTTATGTACCGTGCAAATGCCGTACAATCTCTACGCAAACTCTATCCTATCCTGACGTGCTGTTTATTTGCCCAGTACACAGTTTCAGCAGAGCTGAAACTAGTCAAGTGAATTGCTTTTATTTTATTCAATTTACTGGAAATCTGGTCAAAAATTGGTTTGGGGCGGACTCCAACACTGCAATTCTTGGCAGTGGCCAGGAACCTGCCCTCCTCGGTTGTTCCAGGAGAGCAGCTACAGTCAGCGTGCTTGTTTTCGGGTGGGTTTAAATCCTGTCGGGCAAAGGAGCAAGCTGAATCCACGGGCAAGTGCTCCCAAGCACTGAGCAGAGAGCTGGGGAGGGAAGCAGGCCAGGCCCAGCTACTCCTGGGTTATAACTGAGGAGCACTTCAGCAGGTATCACTACTATCATTTGCGCTATATAACTTACATCAGTTGCTGAGCCCTGTTATAAACACCCAAACCAATTTTATTCGTGCTGTACAAAATGGAGGGACTACGAGCAAATTTTGTGAAAGCTGAAAATAAAGGCCAGATTATTCCCCAAGACAGCATCACTCCCTCAAAAAAAAGGGGGGGGGGGAGAGAGAAGATACTACAGGGTTTCTGCTGAAACCATTCTGCAACATTTTATCTTAACATCGTCCATTAACATGCAGCTAAGCCCCTGCAAACCGCTTTGAAAACATACCCCCAAGTCTGAATTTGTCAAGATGTCTCAGGACCTCTGTATGCCAGAGGTCCCAGAAGGTCCCAGGAACTTGAAGCAGTTTTTACATTTCCTCTGTCTCCAAGCTCAGTCAAATTAACAGGAAGATATTGGATCAACCAATCATCCAGGAGAAAATTGAGCTGGCTATTAATGATCTCAAGCAGCAAACAGCCCCTGGGCTAGAGGAGCTCCCAGTGGAGCATGGCTCCAAGTTTGAGTGAAAGCCCAAACTTTTTTAACGGTTTTGCAAAATTCTTTTTCACCCTTTCCCTGCTGACGGCGCTCTGCCACCAGCAATGCGGCTGAAGAGCCTCCGTTTGCCTCTGTGCCTCCTTTCTCTTACGATAGCTTGGGAAACTCTTCCCTCCTAACAAGGGCTATACTCTGAATATAACACGCTGGCAAAACTTAATCCTGCTTTAATGCCAAAAAGGGCAATGGGTGGTTAGCACTGGAGAAAAGTCCTTGGCCACACAGCAAGTGTAAGAATAGAAGAAAGAAAAGCAAGCAAGGTTTACCTCCAGGCAGGTAAAGCACAGCGCCAAAGGTGTCAAAGTCCTTCTGAAGCCTCCACAGGGTATCTAGGCTGATCCACGTCTCTGTTGGGCACTGGAGGCAGCTAGGGTGAAGCATGAAGAAAGCGGTGCTCAACATTTTGATTTTCCCTGATTCTGTGGTCTCATGCAACTAAAAAACATCTCATTCGCTGTTAGCAGCGCTGTGTCCCTTCCACTCCGGTCTGCAAAACATGAACCATCGTTCCACTGCAGGTAGCTGGCTCTCAAAAGCAAAGGCCAGGTCCAGCCTAGTATTTGGACACCTGATTCCCACTCAGGAGCCACCTTCAAATCCTCCAGGCAAGGCCAGGCACTGAAACGCAGCCCTGCGGTAGCTCAGTCGCCAATCCTTGTGCACTAGCTGCCCCCAGTTCTTTCAGCTTAAGTCAGCTCAGTGTTTCGCAGGTGTCTGCATGGCAGCAAGCTTCCAACTAAGCTACTCTTGAAACCTCTCCAGGTCAGAGATTTTAGGCTTTGAAACCTTAAGCGCAAAAATTACACTTCACAACAGCTGTAAAGAGCAACAAATGCTCTTAAAGCGCTCTTAAGAGACAAGAAGATGACAATGAAATCGAGGGGAAATGGAGAAAAAGATAATCAGGCTGCAAGGTGCTGCTCTCACCTCCCGCCTGCTCATGAGGCAGCTGCCACCCTGCTAAACTCAACAGCGTGCAGGTGCTCAGAGGGAGCACTTGCGCACAACTAGCCCAAGAAATTCAGGTCCTTAAAGATGCAGGGCCCAGCTCCAGGCTGTGGCAGCGTAGCTGGGCTCGGCTGGCCCTTCTGATCGCCTGCAAGTCAAGCACGGGCACAGAGCACCAGCACGACGTGGTGCTAGAAATGGTCTGGAGACACGTTGCAGCCCGGGTCTGCCACATCTGACAGCGGATACGTCTGCAGCGGGGGCTCGTATTACCAACTCTTTGCTTACTTCCAGCAGCGTAAAACAGCAGTAGTTTCAGGCACACGTCCCTTTGAAGTCAGCGGGACCACGCATGTTCACTCCTGATGCAGTTCCGGCCCAGTGATTCAGGACTCTGCCAAAGGAAAGCCAGGATTGTTGCTTCCAGAGTGAAATAAATAAATACGAATGTTTTGTGATGTGATGTCTTTACTCTTCAATTGTGCTGCTCTTTTTCTTCCAGTTAATCTCATTATTGCAAATTAGGGAGGTTCTCCAGTAGTTTTAAGGTGGACTCCTGAGCACACGAAGGAAATAAACACAGTATTTTGCTTCAGATCTCAGCAGCAGGCAATTTATTCTTTGAGCCTCCTGACTTTAAAAAAAAACCCTAAGACTCTGATCTCTTTGCTTGCATCAAAGTCACTCACTAATTGAAGCAGCCCTTGCTCACATTCACTTGAATTCAGTAACATTGCTGCTCTGATTTAGCAGTGACCCCAAAATACTTTTTTATTCTCTTTGTTTCTACCTGCTTCTTTATTCCTGTTCAGCAATTAAACAGTAGAAAAATTCAAAGTACCTTTTAAATGAGGGTAATCTCAAATGAGAGCTGGTTAGAAGACTGAAATCAAAGAGCTGAATGAACAGGGTATCTTGAGTTATACCAAACCACCCTCTGATAGCATCTAGGAGAGGATGATGGCTTTCCTCCATAAAAGCCAGGGTCACACACTCAGCGTGGGAGTACGAGACCACAGAGCACAGTGCAATGAAAAGGTGATGTAGACTAATCCTCGGCTACTGCAAATTAGCTTCCTACTGTTCGGAGCAAGCGCTGTGACGATGTTCCCAGCGCTCAGAAATGTCCTTTCCCCCTGAGAATGCTTAGTATTGAGCAAGAAGACTGCCTGAGAGTCAGATGAGAGGCACGATGTTGGAAACTGCTTGCTAAACCAAAGTTTTATTTAACATGATAATTAGAACAAGCATCTCAGAGACTATGGGTGACGCTACGACTTTAAGACAGCATGGAAGCACTTAAAAACAGCCTTTAAATTGTGTTTTTAAAGCTTTTCAGTGCTGAAGGGGCTGGCAATGACGCTGTTTTGAAGCTTTTGCTAGCACTACCAGGAGGAGCCTGGCTCTCAGACTCCATAAGGCTGCGCAGTGGTACTCACTTTAAGATAGAGTACGTACCAAGAGCAAAAAACCCTCTGAAGCCACGATGCCCACGGACTGATAGGAAAAGGGTCCCACATCGATCCAGCGAGGGAGCGAAAACGAAGGGCATTGCTTCTGTGGGCTCCTGCTATATTCAGTGGAGGGAGATCCCTCCTGGCCACGCAGCATCTGAACATCCCCCTAGGGATGCCCATCTCCTTCCATAGGATACAACGATGATGACGATGGGCCAAGGCCTAATGTAGGTCCCTTCAGTAGGTACCTCAGGTTACTGAATGCAGCCACACTAAGTGCCTGCAAACTGTTAAATGAAGAAGCCTGTGGGAACTGCACAAAGAGGCTGCACAGACGTAATCAGCATAACTACATCCGCTCTGAGCGCCTGACTTTGCAGGTTGAGATTAGCTAAGTCAAGCAGTCTCTTAGCAATCATGTTGCCTGGCTGCATGGTTGTAGAATACCAAGCAAGCAATAAGAAGTGAAGGATTTTTGCCTTTCTTGCTATGCCTCTCCTGCTACTGCGCAGAGAACTTTGTCCTGCATCAGGCACGGCAAGCAAACAGACGGTCACGCAAGCGTAAGAAAACCTGCAAGTGCCCCAGCTCTATTTATGACGAGATCTGAAAATTGGATGGCTGTTTCTCACATTGTAACTCTTAACTGAGTCGTAATCTCCCAACTTCACCTCCTATTTTCATTGTAGCTGCCGTCTGTTGCCGTAACCCCTGCGAATAAGCTTGCTTTATGACACACCGATTCATCCGCAGACTCAGCCTTAGGCCTCCCAAGGCATTAACAGAAAAATAAGATCCCCTGGCAGATGTGAAGTAGACTCAGTTACCCAAAAAGCAACTTTTTACCAACTGGTCATAATCCCTTTATCAGATTATTCCTGGCATGTTGTATTTTCTGGTCTGGAGGTGCTTTTCTGGAAGCAATTAGAAGCAGTATTAGAGCAAAAAAAAAAAAAAAAAAAAAAAAAAAAAAAAAAGTCTTACAGAAGCATTCCTCCACTAGAAGATGGATTTCTCTGCTATAAACCAGCTCGGCCATTAGAAGATCAGGTTAGCTTAAAGGAGAGCAGCAACACACACCATCTGAGCACACATCCTTGTGACCTCCAACGGGCGCTGCCAGTTCATCCTACCTTCACTCCCACAGGGGAAGATAAAAAAAAAAAAAAAAAGAAAGAAAGAAAAAAGGCCTCTGCCCGCCAGATTAAGGCATAAAAAGTCAACATTCAACCCACATCCCCATGCCCACATGTCCTACCTGCAAAGGGCGTGAAGGCCTCCAGAGAGCCAACAGCAAACACCAGTCATGGGGATCCTGAGGAATTCAAGCTAGTTGGATTTGTGCTTAACTCACTTAGGGCATAATATTTTGTCTAACTTCCAAAAGCACTGGACTGCCAAAGGATTTTGGCCAAGAAGAGCTTTCTAGTACTTTTTCCCCCTATTTTGAACAAACTGTTTTAGCTGGATATTAACTAGAAAGAAACCTGGAACAAATTGTTGGGGTTCAACCATTGATAAATGAAGCAGTATTTCTGAAGTACGGAAACATCCCATTTTTGTAAGGAAATTTTAGAGCGGAGAAAAAAAAATGGAAATATTTCATTTCAGATTGACTGAGAAATCTTAATATATATTGTATCACTATTCTTTTTCTTTAAAAAATGTTATTCAACTAGAAAGGTAGAAGCTGAGCTGTTCACATAGCTCTCGTCTGGCATAGGACATGACTCAGGACTCTAAAAAAAAAAAAAAAAAAAAGGGAATGTAACGTTGATACAAGGTCGAGCAGGACAGGCATCTGGGTCAATGAGTTTACTAATGATTTCTACAGCTGTCCTTTATCCTACAAACTACAAGGGTTATTACACAGCCTGTACTGCTACTAATGCAAATTACTGCTTGGAATAAAGTTTTCCATAATGGAGTGAGGAAGAAAAAGGAGGCGTGCATTTATCAATTAAATTTAAAGTAGCACTTTTTCATGGATTCTGCCATCACAGCTGCCTAAATTGAAAAAAAAAAAACAGTGAAAATTCAGGCTCTCTGCCCTGAGTAAATGACTATAATTTGGATTTAAATGGCATAGGAATCAAAACTTGACTCTATTTGCAGATTCTATGGCCCTGTTTTTCCTCATTGTTTCTTCCTGAGCCTCCTACTGTTTATAAAATTGAAAAATCAAGCTAAGCTGAACGTCCAAGTGCCTTCACTATGATTGAATCTCTCCCTCTCCGTCTGTGCATCTGACTGACGGAATCAGAAGCGAACGGCTTCCTTGGCTAACACTCGCTTTCACTTCATTTCACCCGACCTTGCCGAGGATCTTATAGACCACGAAAACGCCACGGGCAATCACTGTCTTGTTGGTAGCAGCTTCAGACAGCTATTTAACGTAACCCACTGTTAATTTCTCATGGAAATAACTGACCAGTGGATCTGTTTTCTCCACGATTGCTAGTCCTGTAATCTTTCGAAAACCTTGCTATCTTAGACAGCGGAGTTAGCAGAGACCTCAAGACAGCATCTACTCAATTCGCCCACCGTAGACTCCAGTGATGTGGCACAGGCACTTACCCGGACTGTTCTTAAAAAGTGCTAGTAGCAGTCAGTCCTGAAGGCTTCCAAGCAATCTCTTCTAGTGGTTCGGAACGACACTTCACTGCCTTATTCTGTGAGCACATAACCTCCTCGGAAAGAAATTCAGATTAAAATTTTATGCTATTTTATTACATTCCCTTCTCAGGGGTCTCCAAATGTGTATTAAAAAAATCCCAGCTTTATGATTTTATGGCATCATCTGAACAGTGTCCATCATCAGAGAACCTCACTGAAAAATGTGTGGAACAAGCTGTTCCAAAAATGGGGGGCTGAAATTAGGTTTTTCTAAACCATTTAAATGAATCTCAATGTATCTAAATCACCTGAATGTATCTCAGGGGTGAGATACATTCCTATCAAAACTGTTAACCATCCAGAAGTTCCCATCTAAACCAGCTGAGGGAAAAAAACAAAAAACAAAAACCCACACCAGAAATACTGCAATCTCTCCTCTCTCTTCATCATTTTTAGTTAAAGGATCTCAATTGGCGTTATTGCTCAGCACTTCAGGGAATCCGGCTATTTAAGCCTCTCTATACGACCTGCTCCATGCTGAAATATATCCTTATAAAGACACTGATGGGGGAGAGAAAGGCTGATTTCCGCAGAGGAACATTATTGGCTCTTATTCTGAGATAACAGAGATGCCCACAGGCCGTCTGTATGTACCAGCAGCACTGTCGCACTCTGGACTGAGCGGGGCAGAGCTCCCTCCGCTCTGGCAGCCAGGTGTCCCGGGGGAGCGTTCCCCAAAACCCCCGAGACAGCGGGGACCGAGGTGCGATTGCCCTTTGGTGCAGCCGGGAGTCAGGCAGTTCAGTGCTCAGGGCTTCGAGGAAAGCTGGGCGAGGAGGAGGCAGTATTAACGAAGAGGCTGTGTTTCAGCACCTGCAGCTGTTTGACCTGCAGTCAGCTTTGCGGGAAAACTGTTGTTACAGCATGAGAAAGTCCATGAGCCGAAGCCACGCAAGGTAAGAAAAATAAAACTACAAAAAATTGTGACGTGGAAAAGTATTGGGGGATGGAGCACAGACTTGGGAGACAGCAGCTCTGCAACACCGAGGGCTATCTCCCTGCCTGCTGGGCCAGCACAGACCGTTCGAGTATCTCACTGGTGTAACGGGCGTGCTAATGCTCAACCTACTAGCTCATTGGCCTTACCTGGCTACTGTGTATGTTAGCCATAAATAATGCATATAAACGACGTTTTGCATTTTTCATTTGTGCCTATCCTGTTCACAGCCTCTTTGCACACAGCCAAGCTACTCGGGAGCGCTCAGAGAACGAAGGCTACACGTGGAAGAGAACCTCACGGGTCGCAAAGGAGCATGATGGGAAAGAGAGAAAAATATGCTAGACTAATAAATAGCACATTGTGCCTTTCTTCCCAATCGTCAGCTTTAATCAAATAACAATTAGTATGCTCCATACTTTCTCCCTGACACGATGCTGGATCAACATCAGCAAGATATTGGCCATCTGTTCTCAAAAACACTGAAGATTGATCCTGTTAGAAGATCCTTACCTGACTGCTGACGTCAACAACGGTACTTTTTTTTGACACAGAACCTTAATTTAATTAGATGCTCCTGCAGTCACCAGATCATCATCCAAGCATTTAGTTCAGCCTTACTAAAAAAAAACCCTGTTACATTTCCAGTCCTTCAGAGGTGGCCTCACTGGGAAAAGGATTCCTTACATCCCAGAAGCTATTAAACATACAAACAGCTTGGCACTCAATCACCTTTACGCAACTGCTGGAACACTAGTATGAATTAGGGCTGCATTTATGTAAATCAGTGTGGTAATAGCCTTCTCCGCCTTTTTTTTTTTTTTAGTTAAAAAAATAGGAAAGAAATGAAAGAGAGAAGGAGGAGCTAGAAAAAAAGTGAGCTGAAGCAACACTCAAATGAATCACTTAGCCCTGCTACAAATCAGCATGCAATTACTAATGACAAGCTATGGATGTATACAAACAGCCTGAATAAAAACGCCCCATTCCAATCACAGAAAAGCAGCAAATGGCCAGGTTGCAATGCTACCATTCAATCATGAAAGCTTTCACCTTTAATTTTTAGAGCAGGACTCATCACTCAGACGTGCTCTTCCGCTCCTGCTGTCTCAGAACTGTGTTTCTTGAGTAGCTTTCAGCTTTGGCCACACCATGATCAGGTCCTCCGAAGATGTGTGAAGATCAAATCGAGAGCGGCATTTTCTCCTTCCTTTATATATGCCAGAAGACTTTTTCCCAAATTGCTCTCACTTCCTGTTGAGGGCCAGATTTGCAGATAGACTCAGTGTCCACCAGTTCCACCTGGGAACAATCAAAATGTGGCCACCCATATCTCTGCTCAGGTGCCGGCACGCAGCTGTGCTGGGCACTGAGCCAGCCTCCCGGCTGGCCCGACACCAACCACCGGGCAGGAATATGAGTCATAACAATAAACGTTCCTCAAGCGCCGCTCATTAAATTATTGACGCTGGCTTACGTCTCTTCCTCAGCGGTGCAGAAAAAGCTTTTGAAGTGCTGTACAAGCAGAAGAATGCACAAACACAGCTGAATTTCCATGGCAAACTCTATGCCCGGCGTTTCCCGCTGGCAAGGTGAAGCTGGAGGCCCAGTGCGAGCGGAGAAGAAGCTCAAGTCTGGAGGCTGTGGCACTGGATGATTCCTCTGATGTTGTGCCTAAAAGGCCTGTTCCTTCCCTGCAGACTTTTCAAGTTTTATATGAGAATTTAAAAGCTCCAGTGGCTGCTAGGCTTCCGAATACCCCTGAAGGTTCATGTTTTAGGCAGTTTCACTGAGAATAAACACAGAGGAGGGCA
The DNA here is from genome assembly GCF_028389875.1 of Rhea pennata. Classification (NCBI taxonomy): domain Eukaryota; kingdom Metazoa; phylum Chordata; class Aves; order Rheiformes; family Rheidae; genus Rhea; species Rhea pennata. Next base: position 80,772,011 of record NC_084666.1, on the reverse strand, counting down.
GAGTGACTTGCTGCAGGGTGGTAGAAAAGCAGAGGGGCAATACCTGTTTCCCAAGGCACAGGGGAGCCCTCTGCCTTCCTCAAGAGATGATACGACATTTCAAGATCTTGCTATGAACGTAAACACTTAAAATACCGTCTTTACAGGGATATGTAGTAGTATTCATAGAAAAAAACCACTCAATTCCTCCACTGCAAGGTGCTTCATAGACAACCAGCATGCTACTATTATCTACTACAGATCTTGCCAGGGATACCAAAGTTTGGAGGATTGCTACCAACATCCTAGCCTAACAGGCTGGCCCTGAACCTGGTTCCCCTACAAAGAGCCCCACTATTCTGCCCACATGCACACCTGCCTGCATGTTCTTTTTAACTGGACTGAAGTTAATCTCAACAGGATTAATTTACAGAGATCAAGGGAACAGTGATTTTTGGTGGAAAGCAGATGGTTTCTTCTGGATGGACTAAAGCTCTGAAAGCAGTGTGAGATATTTTAACCTTCCAGGTTTACTGAGATTAGAAGCTCAGGGATTCTGTATCCTAACTACAGTATATTTAATCATATTTACGTGATGCAAATGACATTACCATTTAGAAATTATCTGTGTGGTTTTCAAGTAACAAGTGGCTTCCTGATAGATACTGGTATCTGACTACACCAAGCACTGCAGAGGGAAGCATGGAAATATAAGTCCAAAGCTGGCAGAACTATTCCCAGACCAACAAAAATAAAACACTGTTGTTTTCATGAAAACCCAAAGTATCTTGCCTCTCCAAATGGCAGCGTGTGTCATGGTTTGAATGCAACCATAATAAACGTACCAGCGGTTCAGCACAGACTTGGGATTTCAGCTGTTTCCTTTTTGCCCTCCAAATGAAGGTATCATAAATGAGCCCGGTTTCAAAGCACAGAGTAAGGATGTAGCCTCTGTAAATTATGCCGCTAAAACTTAATCCACCTAAATTCTCCAGCACGTTTGAAAATCCTGAATTTAAAGGTTAAAACAGACCAGAAGAATTATTTCTTTAATGAGTTGCTGCTCTTTTTCTATCTCGTACATATGCACGCAAAATACCCTTACCCATTCCCACCAGCTCAAAGGCACATGGACACCCCGACTTCTGTATCAGAGCTCACAGAAGCACTATAATTTGTACGTGAGACACACAAAGTAGCAAGGAAGGGAAGAAGCGCACCTCCATGGCAAGGACACAAATTTGACAGAGATGTCCCAGGAATAGAGGCAGCGGGTCTGTGGGGCAAGGTCAATGGGTGACTGGGAAACAGCCATGCAGGGGAGCACCGGTGCATGTGCCTCCAGCCCCAGGAAAGAGAGTCTTTTGCAAAATATGGTCTTCAGCCATGAATAAAGGGACCTGGAGCTCACTGATGCTGTACAGTCAAGTCAGATCCAATCCAGTTCACTCGTGCCCTGAGCTTCTGTTCTGCGGAATTTAGGTTAAAAACAGTATACAACTGGCAGCACATCATTTCTTCTTTGTTTCTAACAGCACTGAAAACCACTGACTGCTCAGCCAGATTCTCCCTTCAAAAAGAAGATCTTGACTTACTTGAGAAGCCTGCACTCTTAAATTATTTCCAGTTATCTTGTGTAGGGAAGTAAATATCTATAATATTAGCAGGGTCAGAACACCATTACACTGAAATGCATTTGCTCACCCCAAACCTCTAGAGCTCCCCATGATGCAAAATGTTTCCCTACAGAAGCATCTCCTCATCTTCTACCTACTCTAAATACTACAACCAAAAAACGTATTACCATAATACACAAGAGCCACAAGTTTATCTCTGCTAAAAAGAAAAGTCCTAGCACAATCTTAGCATTCCCTCTGATGAGAGGAGAGCAACTACGGCACAGAGAGAGGAAAGGCTGGGGCAGGTGCTCACCTATTTCTGTGCCTGCAAAAATGCAGCAGGTGGAAGAATGACAGACTCGGGCAAAATAATAAAAAAAACCCTCTACCATCACCAGCACCATTAAGAGCACAAGGTTATTTGCATGCGCCCACAGGCCTTGCAGCGCATACCCCACTTACAACTGACTGCAACTTTATGCAGAGAAGGCGATACGATTTATTTTAATCTGCTCCAAACAAAACATACCTATTCATTTGCTACAAGCATGTCTCATTTAAACCCTGGGGTCTAGTTGTTCTCCTCCCATTATATGCGCTCATTTAACATTTCATAATCTGCTGGTGCTGAGAGCCAATTCAGGGCAGGACCTCATGGTGATTATCACTTAGTGCAAAAGAGCTTATTACCTTACACCCGCACTCCAAAGCCGTCACTAGAGATACGCCCGAGCATGTATTAGCTGAAGGTAACTATTAGCTACGGATAGTAACAGATACAAGATCACGTTTCCAGTAGGAGCTCCGTAACTACAGACTTGTTTTATTGCAAAGTTTTGCTCTTCATCCTGTGATACAAAGTGATTCATGTGAAGGTAACCACAAGGCTGGGAATATTATCCTTCTGACAAACTAAGAAATACATTACTAATAGCCAAGTATACTTACTCTGCAATTACTATCAGTCATGCAGGGAAACATTTGGTTATATTATGAACAGTATACTACAAATGCAGAAAAGTGTAATTAGGCAACTATCGTGTAATTAAAATGTAATTACATTGCAAGTACAATATTAACATTAGTTTTAAATATGAGCACAGACATATGTAATTTAATTTGCTTTGGACTGCCTTCAAACAAACCATACTTGGCGCACATACACCACCGCTTGATGGAAAAACTTCCCGGCAACTCCCTGGCATCTGGAATACAGCAGTCACTGAAAGAACAAGGTTTTCACCAAAATTAAGTAAATGCGATTAAATATTTCTTTGCTGCAAATCCCTTCATTATTAAACTAAATCTGCAGTTCTTGGGTCATCTACAGCAAAGCAAAATGGGTGAGAAGTGTTATTGCCCCAGCATGACAGCACCTACTCCCAGGGCACGTTACTTGGCTTTGGGGCACTGGCACCAGCAGCTAAAAATCTGCTTCTGCTTGGCCTCTGACACAAACAGGTAGTTCAAACAGTAGCAAAAATCACATCACATCCTATTCCCCTGCTCTTCTAAGACTGCAAGCTCTTTGGGACAAAGTCTCCCTTGTAATATATGTTTTTAAAACTTATTTTGCATAGCTCAAAAGCTGAGAGCTGCAGGAACAGTTGCAATGATAATTTCCTAGTCTGGTACTTTTCTGCATTTATGATCTCTCAAAAAAAAAAAATAGAAAGAAAAAAAGAAAAAAGAGCAAAACTTAAAAAAATGCTTCGATCCTTGTGAGTATTAACTGAAACAAAGTCCTTGTTTTATCATATTCATAACAGAGTTCTGTTTGGGTATTATTATTAATGATTAAATTAGAGAGGCCTTCTTACTAGATCTATTCCTAGTCAAGCTAAGAAAACTCTCAGAGGAGGATGAAAGAGTTAATTAGAAAAGAAGGATCAGAGCAAAAAAATAAGTAGACGAAGAATGACTGATTGGGGGGAAAAAGAGAGATCAATTTTTATAACGAGAATTCTATTCAAATGCCAACTTCACCCAGCAGTCTGCATAATTCATTTAATACCTCCAGCCCATACATGCCAGTTGATAGTAGTACCTATTTGAGGACATTAATCACACACGAGAAAAGTCAGGTTTTGTGTTGAAAACAAAATTGGATACGTAATGAAAGCAAGAGGCACCGAACTGGATCAGCCTTAGCTCTGATGCCAAAATGCCATAGACAGGGGTGAACGGAGAATCTGACTTTCATTCTGCAGAAGAAAAAAGTGAGATCACGTTACAGATCGTTATTCTACTATGAAAAATTAAAAGAGTAATATAGCCTCTGGGCAAATTTTTTGTCTAATTTCAGTTTTGCAAAATAAAGATCAAACTGATTCAAAATGAACAACTCCGAAAAGTTGATTTTACTGAGAAAAAAATCAAAGAGCTAACAAAACTGAAGCATCCACACAATGTGAAAATGAGGCATTATTTGCTTTTGTAAAAAAGTAAAATTGAAAGCATCTAGTTTGATTACTCAAGAAGCGGAAACAACCTTCTTACTGAACAAAAGAAGAAATCTCTCTGAATTCTATGAGCACTACATGAATTCTATGAGCATCTTTTGGAATGTTCCTTCTACATTAAGCCTGATAGATATTTTAAGTAAAGATATTTATATTCTCTTTCTCACATAACCAGCTTCTCACTACAGCAACATGTCCATTAAATATGTCTATCACATAAGCTAGTATGGCCAGTACCTACGGACGGATCCTGCTTCATCTCTACTGCCTGTACGTTGGGCATGGAAACCTGTCCTGAACATCTTGGGAGGCACCCGCGTAGGCTGGTACTGCTGTTCTTCAGGGTATAGACAGCTTGTCCTGCAGCTCCTCAAGCTGCTGCTAGACTCCTGCCACTTAGATGTGCAAGCTAAAAATGAGCTCTGGTACACATTGCTTTTGCGTTACACCCAGCCGCAGGATAGACAGTTGGAGCCAACAACATCAGCGATGGATCCTGCATGCGGTATGGACTCTGGGCTTTCATCGCTGCAGGCTGAATGGCTTCCCCGGAAAGGCAGAAACCCTTCTGTTATGGCCTGCCCCCTCAGCAAGCCTTCCACGGCCAGCCTCTGTATCGCACTCCAGCCCCACTTCCACTCGCCTCTGTGGGGCATTTAATAAGGAGGACCTTCCACCGTGTGCCATACCTTGTCTCCCTGTCGCATTTATCTATTCAGTCTGGAAATACTTGGCAGCAGGTGCGCTTCACAGAGCTTTCTACCTCTTGGCTCGCACACTTGTACGATTCGTCTTGTCTCTCATCCTTTGCACGTCGAGGACCAGATGCTCTGTACGTGAGTAAATACAATAGGATAGTGTAAGACTATTCAGTCAACAGTTACGCACACTGCAACCAGTTGCTTCCCTCTGATTGCTCCTTTTTTGTTACGAGCTTGCCCTTCATGTATCTTTGACAGAAGAGAAATTCTGCGGCTAATCAGGGCACTAATGAAACAGTTGTTCTGCTAATAAAAATTTTTAAAACTGTCAAAGGAAAAAGAGAAAGCTTTGCAAATGAGCCCTCCTCTTCAGCTGGGGTTCCCATTGAACTTGAGTGCCACAAAACAGCACTCGAGCAGCGCTCAGGCTTTAGTACTGTTGATTTCTTTCTCCCCAGGATCATGAACCAATCAGAAGTGCTGTAAGAACCTACCAGCAAGAACTAAGTCAGCCCTACGGCTATTACTACAATAAAGCCATGCTTGAAGAAGGCCCAGCTGAGAACGGAGCCCACTGCGTCACAGACTGCACAAACCCACAGTACGGATCCTCACTTCCGACGCTGGCAACTCTTTGGTCGAGTACTATGGCTGCAAAAAGCCCCATGACTTAAGATTTAGGAGAATAAGGGGAGTAAAGGAGAAGTGAAGGGGAGGATGGAAAAATGGGTAATTAAGAGGCCAAGTAGCCACAGAGAAAAGAAACACTGCAGAAGGGCAGCGGGAAGACTGGCAGTGAGCTTATGCCAAAGAGAACGATCAATGAGCCTTGTTTTTCTTTGGGTCTGTTTTGTTTGTGCTTTTTCACATGAGAAGGTGACACCACACAGGCAAGACTTTTTGCCAAAAAACACAGAAATTCTTCCAATCTTGCTGCCCTTGACGCTGGAGAGCAGCTGGGCACTGAAAGCAACGGCTGTCCTTGCCCCGGAAAGCGAAGCTCTCCGGCTGCCAGCTCCGCTCCGACGCAACCACTCCCCTCTAGAGAGCTTGGACAGGACACTCGGGCCACTTGGACAGCCAGGCTCACTGAGGCTTTGACACGCACGGTGTCTCTGCCTCATACAGCACATTCACGGGACCAGGGAAATCCTGCTTCCCAGCCCAGCTCGTACTTCTTGCAAAGCACTTGGTAATCAAGGGACTGTATGTCCTACTAAAGTCCTTTGGCAAAGAAAGTCAAAATTTGTACTCCGTATTATTTCAGATGTGAAACTGTAAGCTGCTTTTGTGCGGTATTAAGTAAATAGTTAAGGACAAAGCGCTTTTTAATAGAAAGAGGTAGCGAGATACGCACGGATTAGAGTTTTGTACTCCAGTAAGCCCAGTCCTCAAAGAGATGCCTCTAATATCTCCCACCACTCTGGCTGCAGCTTTCTCCTTCCAAGGATCCCGTCACCTCCTGTCAGCACCCCCTCTGCCCTCCTCCTTCCTCTTACTCAGTCACTGCGTGTTCTGCCTTTGGTCTCGCCGCCCGGGTTTAAGCCAGAGAAATTAAAACGGAGGAATCCTCCGGAAGGCTTTGTACCTGCACATGGAGGTGTCATAAATAGCTTGTTAATGCTTTGAAAAGGGACTAATAAGTAGCTACAGCTGGTAACCTTCCAGCAGGGTGAATAATTTGTTAAGACTCTATCAGTTTAATATGGGCTAGTTTAGCACCAGTATGGAAAGGGGCACATTGAAACCCATCCCGGCACCACTGCTCCACTGGCCTCCACGACCAAAGGACTTCTCTCCAGATGCCAGTGCTGGTGGAGGTAAAGCCAACAGTCAGGGGCGGGGGGGGGGGGGGGGAGAGGAGAAGTCCTGAAGGTTAAGGCAGATGTAAGGTCTTAATCCATTAAGTTTTTCTAGTAGGGAACACCTCAGCTACGACTGAGCCTCATCTTCAGGGGATGCCCCCACGTCTGCTAGAATCCAGTAAAGATTCATTCCTCAACTTGGGCCACCTATGCTGCCACTACAGCCTCACTTGTTTTCTTGCATCCCGTTCAACATCAGGATAGTGCACTGGCAAGTTATAAAAAGCTTACGATCTCCTCTCCCTGCCAATAAACCAAGCGACTCGGAAATCCGAGCAACGGCAAGACACCTCAGGGTGCTCTTCACGTTCACTGAGACATCTGCCAGGGCTGGTTTTCAAAAGTGGCGAGATTAAGGCACAAAAACACTTGACTGCAGAAGCCGTCTGTCCCCACACACCGCAAATTCCTCAAGCATCTTCATATATCGTACCTAAGTGAAACACAGGCATTAACAGGAACATCCTTTTTCTGGATTTTGTGCAGCAATAGGGCACTGAAAGAAGTGTTAATATGGTCATGCACACCCCACCTCAAGATACGCATAAAACCGTACACGATTCTAACCCCTTCCATCAGAAAACTACCCAAGGTTAATTATTAGCTAATAATAAATTAATCTGGCATTGGCCTAACAGCTTGGTAAGGTTCTGAGGTCCTCACGTGACTAAATTTAACTCTCTGTACCAGTAACTGATATCCTCTGTCAAGGAGATACCTGCTGAGCGCTCTGCGTGCGCATCATTAACAGCCACGACACCGCCAACAAAATAAAACGGTTCCATCAATAGCGGCGAAGGATCGGGTGATTCTGCTGCAGCCTGGCCACACAACATTTTTTTTGTTTTGTTTTCAGCCAGAAGAGTGCGGATTTCACATTATCAACCAGAAGGTCACCAGCTCTTATTCTGAAACAGACCGGTTGTTCTGAATCTAAGAAGCTGGTACAAAACATTGCAGTTTTTCCTTTTGAAATAGATATTCGTTCGGAAATATCATTGAAATTTTCTTTTTAAACATTAGAAAAGCCTCGTTTAAAAAATAGCATTTTAACATAGGCTTTTTCAAAATACCTCTCTCAATCCAAAGTGAGCTGGAAAACATCTGAATATTTACTTCTCTTTTTTAATGTTTTGCTGTCCCCTCTTCCAGAATGGGCAGCTCGCCCTCCAAATCCCCAACCTCCTTTTTTCCTCAAGCACTGGTCTCTTCTGGATCATTTATCACCACAATCCTGCAGCCACAGAGCAGCAATCCCAGTCTCGCAGCTAACAGCACTGTAGAGGAAAAAAAAAAAAAAAAAAAAAAAAAAGAAAGGAAAAAAAGAAAGAAAGAAAGAAAAGGAAAAAAAGAAACTCTTTATCTCTAAGTGTGATTCATAAAGCATCAAAACACGGGGTAGGACATCTCGCAGTTTAAGCGCGCACCAAATCAGGTCCTATCCGGGCAGCAGCCCCAAAGTGAAACACAGTGAAATGCATTTCTGTGAGATGGAGGGATTTTGGGGGAGGGAGAGTAGAAACACGGATTTCAGCTTCCCCACTTCAACGACCAAATGAAAATAAGAAACAGTGAGGAGAAAATATTTGACTTAAGGTAGGAAAATATTACAACAGTTTACTTCTAATTTAATGTAATTCTATTAGCTCTGAGTCCCGTTTAACAGCCCCTGAGCCTTGCTACACCAGCGAAGGCTGCAGAGAGCCTCTTCACGGGGCGTGATGTTGGGGTCCCTTTTCAGCACCATCACCTTCTGCTCTACCCGTATTTTGTATGAAAACAGCACTATAGAGACTATTTGTAAGCTAATAGTTACAAGTGTTGAAAAACCTGCATTTTTCCTGCTGAACAAACTAAGTTCAGATAAAGGAATCCCATTTTTAAAAGCACGCAATGCAGGGACAAATCTGTTGCCAGGGGTCAATCCTATTGATTTTAAGAGAACTACAGTGCAGTTCACTTTAGCCTATGCTTCTCCCACTTCATTGGCTCATGATACACTGCTTACTTAGGCTCTAGTAAACTAACTATTGGCTTATCTGTCTTGCAAAGGGAAGGTCCCTATGGATTTCACTGGAAAGATGACAACTGTTTTAAAGAATGGTATCGCTCAGTGCTTTGTACTGAGGTTGGTATCCGCGATAAACACACATGGGCTGATATTTTTCTGATAAAGGTCCATAATAATGCAGCTGAAAAAAAACCTTAGATTTTCTTTTTCTTCCTAGATTTTCTTAATGCATTTTTATTTGTGCATTTATTAAGATCAAATGTATACCGTGTAATATCTTTTAGAAGCTTTTTAACAGCCATTCCATACCATCTGTAAGCTTGTATTTACTCCCTGCTTTGGTGCATCAGTGCTTTAACAATGTTTACTGGACACATTTCAGAGCACAAAAATCCGCTATTCTACTACAAACATTTGTTTTCCTTTTCTGTAAATAAGAACAGCTTTATAGTTTCCATAACTGAATAAATTGCTGCTGAATCTCAGAAAAAAATTTAATACTAGCTCAAACGAAACATTTATTTCTTTTGGAAGAAAAGAGAGACACTAGGGTTTGGGTGTTTTTTTATAACAAGACAGATAGCTTGGAAACAAATGCTTTTTAGCTTTGGATTTTTGAAGTCTGACTTGAAAATGTAGCCCCAAAATCTTCCTGCACAAAGCAATTTGGGCTCGCTTTTAAAATATCCTCTTTGAAAGCAGCAGTCAGTAGATTTGGAGAGTGTGCGCTACGTTAAAAACCTGCTGAAAACAGTATTAGGAGAATAAAGGCAAATCCCTCGCTTTTGTGTGCTCCCAGCCTGCCTGTACGGGAGCGTGGAGGGGCGCTAGCTGTCACGGGGGCGTCTGTGCGCTGTGATGTGCCCCGCACGTTGCCGCGCTAATGAGGAGCAACGAGCGGGCTCCCGCGTCCCGCTGCACGTCGCTCGGCCTGTCTCTTTGCAAGCATCTCTTCTCGCTGCTTCGCAGCGGGAATTTTCCTTCTCTTGCAGGGGAGGATGGAGCCAGCTTGGCGGGTGTTTGTCTGCACGCAGGCTTCAGAGGGCTACGTTTTAAAGCTGCATGTTGCACAGAATCACACTAAGCTGCTTAGCCTCTCCGTCTCGGCTCCCCTCTAAATAATAGGAGCTGTAACACAGGGAGGTACAAGGATAATTGTATGAAAAAACGTTAAGAACACAGATGCACCAGTGTTTGGAGCCTGGAAAGAGAATGAGCAGCACAGATAAAATAATAATTCCCTGAGCATCTTGGACTTCAACAAGTAACATGTACGCCCATCAACAGGGCCGGCTCACACAAGCCTTCTCGGGGGCTGAACATCAACCGGTATCCTGGTTTCCTGGTATCCTCAGGAAAACAGCTGGAATCTGGTCTTCTGCTCTCATTGCTAAACGTCAACTTTTTAACATCTGGCTTCAGTAGATGACTGCGAGCAGGACAGTCTTCCAAAATTTTCTATTGAGCAAACACCCAGGGGGGCTACAGAAGGGATCCCATCTGCACTTACTTGGAGCCCAGACTGCAGGCATGTAATGAGTCAGTTCTCCTAAATTAATTATACAGTACAGGCCTTTTAAATGCTTGTACAGAAGGGAAGAATAAGGAGTTGACAGTGGTCCTAACACCTTCAGCAGCTCGTGGCAGACCCACAGGAGCACTCTGGCTAGGCTCTACCACAACAGTGGCACGCAGTCACGAAGAGGGCTAGCTCAGTGATTATCTAGCACTTCTCCTACGGACCTCAGAGACCTTCCAAACCATCTGCATTTTCTTTTCTGCTTAATGCTGGAGAGAGTCACGAGGAACTGACTGACCTCCTGGCTCTCAGCAGCAGGACCCAGCACATAAATCAGGTCCCCTGAGTCCAAGCCTAGGGCTCTATTAACCAGACTACACTAAAAAGCAAACAGAAACATACTTGTAGCATGCTGTGACTATGAAGTATCTGGCAGAACTTGTCTGAGAGAGAAGAAGCAATAAAGTCATAATCCATTTGGTTCTCATCCTAACTTGGTAAAACTCAGGCTTTAAACAGAGGGGGAAACAGGCCACTATTGCCAAAGAGTAACCTACAGCTCGCCTGTTCGGAAGAGCCTCCATAGCTTTGCCTGTAAAGAGCATTTTAGCATTTGGTACTTCCAAATTTACAGTTTGCCTTTTCAGATTTTAGTAAGATCAATAAATGAGCGAGCAGTTCTGGCCTCCCTGGAAGACAGGAGGCCTCTTCTCCACCTCCTCCTCTTGCCCCCTTTTTGAGGCATCTATATTTTACTTTCCTTTCTTGCCTTTCTGCTTCCTGCTGACTCGTGCTGTGAGTAATAAGTGTTTTGTGATCTCTTGCGTTTTTCTTCCCTACTCCTTTCAAAGACCCCAGAACCACAGGAAAAAACACTGCTTTAAAAAAGATCACTCTCACACTTATACTGTATGAACTGTCAAACAAGGTTTCAAGAGCAGAAGTCCTTCATGATATAAAGAAGTTGGTGTCCACACTGCATACAAAAGGTAATGGTCACTCTCTGTGGGACAGTCTTCACACAGACCTGCCCCAGAGAAAAGAGACCCGCTTGGCAGTCTCTCCATAATGCTGAGAGGGAAAAGTATTAAGCTCTCTTACAGAACAGAGTAAGGATAAAAGAAAGGGTTCAAATGAAATCAGGCTAAAACTCCCTCTCTGCACAAGCACATGAAGCCCAGGAGAACTCAGACACAGAGATGATGCTGTTCTAATAGTCAATTTTCATTTCTCTCTCATGGGTTTTTTTCCAGTTTTTTGAACACTTATAAACTCTCAGCAGCTAGAGCATCCTTCATCAAGCTGAGCATACGGTATGTGAAGAACCACTTCCTTGAGCTGTTTCAAGCCTGCACATGCTGGTTTCTTTGCTCCTCCAGTGTTTGTAGCACTAGAAGAAACACTGAACAACTGTTCTCTACCAGCTTCTCTACTCTTGAGCTCTTCATTTCACAGCCCTCCAGCGTTCTTTGCATCCCTACAGCCATCACTTCTCCAGCCTGGGAAGTCCTAAGCTACTTGAGCATTCCTTGTGCTGAAGCTGTTCTGTACTTTGATTGTCCTGAGTGCCTCCTTTGGATCTTCTCCAGTTTCCCAGTAACGTTCTTAAAAGATAAGGCTGCTGGAAATACAAAGTGCTCAAGATGTGGTAGTCATGGATTTACAGTGCCATAATGATGACTTCTATCCTGCTGTCCATCCCTTCATAATCATTCCTAACATTAGACCTGCTTTTATGACTGCTGCAGATCACTGAGCCAATGTTTTTGCAGAACTATGGGTTTTAATCCCGACATCTTCCTCTTGAAAGGAGGACAGGTAGGTTGCAACCTACTGCTGAGTGTGTAGGGTTAGGACTGCTCTTTGTCTTACGTGTAGGGTTAGGACTGCTCTTTGCCTTACGTGCACCAATTCTTTTTCTTCCTATAGTGAATTTAATTTGCTATTTTATCGTCCAGTCACACAGAGTAGTGAAGTCAATGACGTTATCCCCACTCTGTTTACAGGTGGGGCACAGAGGAATGAAGATGTGTCCACATGTTTCAACACAGCAGTACGTGGAAGATAGGTCTGTGGTATCCTCATTTTTCCACCGCATGTGAGAACATGTTCCTTCCAAAGCTGTTTTAATGTGTTTTGCTAAAGCTGGACTGTTTGCAGGGGTGCACACAACACCACAGCTGGAGGAGGAAGGAAGAGGAGGTCCCACCCCTTTTGTAAGGGGGGCAGAACAGCCAAACAAGTCATTAGAGTGCCACAGACCGGCAGGGCCCTGAAGATTTAAGCTTGCTCTTTCTTCTGCCGCTAACAGGAGTGGGAGCACATGCGGCATTGCTCAGAGGAAACCTCAGCCAGCTCTCGGCCCTGGTCAGGCTGCTCCGGCTACTATGAGCCATCCAGCCGCAAACACACTGGCACCCTGTTACTGCAGCCTGCTCATGGTGGCCCGGTGCTCCCGCACAGCTTTGTAAAAGGTCGTCAATTTTTAATATTGCAATTAATCCCACTGTCTGCCCAGCATCACAGTTTGCACCAAAACCCCTCTCAGCTACAGCACTGCAAAAGACATGACAGCATTTGTTGATATAATCGACAGCACTGCAGTGAGGATTCAGGTTTGGGAAGCATATGGGCAATATCCTGCAAATCATTTCCATATATAGCTGTTATTTCAGAGCAGATCTTGTGTATGAGATTGCAGCTTCTGTCATCTCCTTTTCTCTCCTACCTTCTCAAAACTTCCCATCTGTTTGGCTCTCAAATTAACTGGGCATTTTAGTACAATGGGCAAACTCTTCCAATCCTTTATCATTAAGGGAATTTTAATAACTTATACTTGCTGGCCATTTTTAACTCTTAGTTTCCACAGCCCATTAAAGGCCTCTGCAAAACAAGCTGCTATACACCACATGCAGCGAGTACTACGAGATTTTGGGATGCACATGTCTCCATCTGCTACACACATCAAGGAGCAGCACCCAATTGGGGCAGCATGGTCTTGTCTGACCCAAATTAAGCCTGCTCTTGCCAGCTAGCACCACCTCGATGCATGCACAACCCTGCTTGGTTCCCTTGCATATTGAACCCAGCTCTTTCTCGAGCTGCCAAACCTCTCAGCATCGCTTCATTTCCACAGGGCAGCATCGACACCATCCTGCCAGAGGGGCCCACCTTGCTAAGGCATGTCGATACCCTGTGCCCCAGCACGTCGTGTTTTGTAAGAACATTAAGGAAAAATCAGACGGCACTTTGTAAGCTAACGGACCCACTGCAAGGGTGGGCAAAGGGCTTGCTGGTGGCATGCTGCTCCTGTCCAGAGCACGGGCCACCAACAAGGCAAAACCTGATGTCTCACTCCATGTCAGTGCGCTGCGCTTTACATCTTTGAGAAAGCAATTTCCTTAAATGATGCTCACCTATGACCAGTGGGTCCTGAACCGCAGGGCAACTGCAGAGCAGAGAAAAACGACAAGTATCATACCACCTGCTTCATTATCACAACTGAGTTTCAGAGCTGAGCTAAAGGCCATCTCCTGCAGAGAAGTTTCTTTTTACTTATATATACACATCTTCTGAAGTGTCATCAAAACTATGGATGTTGAATGAATTTCTAGTGAACGTAAACAAAAAAGCACATCAATGAAAGACCTATATCGGAAATTCACTATCAAGTGCACAGTCTAGCCTAGTACAGACAAGAGATCAGCAGGACACTCTGCTGCCTGGTGGTAGATGATTCTTGCAGAAGAGACCAAGGCTTGATCAAATCCCACTGCAAGAAATCAGAAGAGTCTCAGCAGCTTCTGTAATCTGGGGCGAAACCCCGTTGCAGGTACCTCCTCTGATTTTCAACATGGTACTAAACCTAGGCTGCTCTCAGACTCATTCTTCTGGGCAAATGTGTGACTTCCATAATCAGAAGCGCCTGCAAAGGCAGTTCATGGCTGCCCTAAGCCTATGAAGTATACTGCTGCCTATCATTTTATCTGTGTGCCGTGGGCTCCCTGATCACGAAACCCCTCCCCCTCATCTGCATGGAGGCTGACTGAGGAAGCCCTTGAGATGCCTCCAGCACAGGCACAAGCATTGCTTGGGTCCTCGAGACAGAGAGTAAGGCACAGTCCCCTGCTGCCTCACACACTTGCTGATCTGTTCAGCTGTGTAACACAGCCCAGAGGAGCCACCTAGGGCAGTGCACGCCAGACAATAATTAAGTTGTTGGTGGTTTGCCCCAGCAATATAGTAATTGATGATTAAAGCTGACACAGGACACTGCTGAGGCCTGGCACACAATAAGGCTGCTCCGTTCTCCTCCTCCAAATTCCCACAATCGAACAATTTTGCTAAACGCATCATGTTCCAGGATGCTAACCGCTCTGCTGTTTCCTAATCAGCTGGGGCAATTTACACTGTCTCTGGCTGTGTTTTACATCAAATCTTATTTGATTCTCTGCTACGCTACAATATTGCTAAAGACAACCATTCTTCAAATACGCTTTCTACGCACATCATTCCCCTTCTTTACCATTTTTAGATGAAAAGGGCAACACACAGCTGTGTGTGCTAATTATGAGCATCCTTATACACTGCACTCAAGAGTCCTCTGCTTTGTTTCTGAAACGGTTCCCTTTTCTAATCCCACGGTTGATACAGCAAAACATTGATAACGACAACGGTATCACTAACCACCTCAGGTTTCAGGTGGAAACAGAGACATTTTGGTGGGGCTAGGCTGAGGGTTGGACTAGGTGATCAGTAGAAGGTCCCTTCCAACCTTACCATTCTACGATTCTACGATTTGTCTCATGCAAACAGCACTACATGCAGCCAACCCAGGAATCTCAACGTGAGCTTAACTTAGCACTGAGTTATCTTTTTACATAAGCAGAGCAGAGCAAAGCAACTCGTGATACTGCTGTGCATTGGCTTATATTGCTACTTTAAAGACCATCAGCTCAGAGCAGATCTTAGATAACAGAGGCCACAGGTGAGAAGCAGAGATTTCCTTCAGTCTGAAACACCACCTAATTGGAAGCCAAACACCTTACCGCATGTTCCAAGCAAAAACATTTGTATCATCAAGCCTTACCCATGGGCAGATGGCTGGAATTGCACAGTGGGGTTCCTTCTTGCAATATGCTGCCACCAAGAGCACTTTGAGCAAGATCCAAAACCTCTTCAAGTCAATGGGAGCTTTTTCAATTAACTTCAGCAGAACTTGGGTAGGATCCAGAGAATTAAGTGACCCTCAAGATGTCTTCTGGGCATCTGCTGAGAATCTCTGGAGAGACTTTCCATTGCCTTTGGGTATACGTATATTTTTCAGTTCTGAAACAGAAAGGATTAGTTTAAGTTTCCAGAATTTCTTAGTTCAGCACTACAGAAAAATCCTGGTCCTGCTGAAGTGAGAGGGTATTTTGCCATTAATGGGAATTTTATTTTTTGACTACTACTTCCTCTACTTAGGAAGTTTGGGCAAACTCATTCTTGCAGTACAAAACGAACAGTGCCAAAAACAAGCACCTAACCACTGCTCTTGAGATGCCCCCTACAACTCCGTAGTATCTGGCAACTCTCCAACCTTCCATTTCTTAGGTGCTTACAGCAGCCCTACCTATGTGATCTATCAACATCAGCTTTTCAATTCCTCCCACACTTCAACTCTTTAAAATGTGCTGCAACAAAGGGGAAGCCCCAGCAATTTCACATTAACCTGGCCCACTTCTCAGATGTAAAGTGTAGCTATTCTCCATCTCAATTTCACTTCTGTACAGAGCCGAAAGACATACTAAATACTGTTAAATTCCACAGCATGGCCCATTGACCATAACGCAGCTTCAACAAATTTATATGCAAGGCCATGGCAAGCAGGCTTGGTGGCTTTTATAAATGAAAAACGAAATTAAGCATTACTCTCCTTGGAAGAAATCAGTTCAGCTATTCAGGGCCTGATCTGTTTAGGATAGCAAGTAACGAGGTCTACTGGGGATAGAGCAAGTAAACATTTCCTACCTTTACTTCAGGTAATTATATAACCTCTATTAAAAAAACACAATGTCAACGGAGAGCCCGAATTAAAATCAGAAAAAACTAAGACCCCTTCTCAAGCCCCATACACCGTTTCCCACAGAGCCCTGCTTGGAGCTATGGGAATTATATCCACTGAAAAGGCTTCTTCAGGGGTTGAAGACCCTGTGGTGGAGCGAGGCTGCACAAGACACATTAAGGACACAACTGAGGGAAAGAGGCTGCTTAGAGGACCTCTATCCCACCACTGCCTTACTGTCCTCCATGACTGAGCCTCCTGAATTCTTAAGGCTGAAGAAGTGTAACCAGATGACTTTTCCATATCTACCTGAAGAACTACACTTCTGGATTTATGAACACCAAATAAAGATTTGGTGATTTCTTTGTTCATCTAGAATATCTAGTTTCATTTTGATTTGAGAAATTTAAGACTGCACATGCTGGCGTTGAAAAATAAAGCTCTCTGACTTCTTACTGGTCCAAAATCCCTTGCATCAAAGCGCCTTATTTATAGGCAAAATACTCTGAATCAAAACATGAAGTTTTGATTTTCGCAAAAATAGAACATTTCCAAATTCCTCCTTGAAAACACACACACACAGTTTTTACATTGAGCCTGGCTGGAAACACTGTCGATGCCCATGTGGAGCTGCTGCTATGCTTTGCAAGACAGCCACAGAAGCAGCTTCAGCAAGGCACTGATGTCCAGACACGCAGCAGGCAGCTGTGCATCAGTCTCCCAGCACCCACGCGGGGCTGAGGCCGGCTGGGCACGCCAGGCGTCCTGCGGAGCGTACCCACATCTCTGTCTAGGCAACCTGGGACTGACATACGCTGACCTTAAGACAGAGAGAGAGGAAAGCTATGATCAGAACAACTCCGTAGCTTACCGTTAGGCGTACTCTCACGGAACGTGGGAGCTGCCTTTTGTGGGACAGTCCAACATCACCTGCAAGACCAAAATGACAAGATCACCGTAAGGCCAAGTTACCAAAGGAGATTAGGGGTTCTTCATTCATTCAAGTCCTTAAAGATGACTCAAAGCTGAGTATCCTTCTAAAATATTGTCAGAAGGGCACTGAAGCAGTCAATATTCTGTCTGTTGCCCTCGTCACTGCTATCATAATCCTGGCAGGCAAGTATCTCTGTGATTTAACAAGTTCCTCAGCAACTACCTCCTGACGTTCACAGAAGTAGGATGATAAACCTAAGAGTCTGACTTTGTAAAGAGTCAAACCACTAAAAGACGACTCTTTTGGAAGGTAATTTGATCTTTCATTACCTCTCCAAATCAATCGCCGCCAATCTTCCAAACTGTATCCTGAACCATTGAATATATTTCTGTGCTGTAAACACCCAGACAAAGTCAGCGTAAAAATCTTGCCATCAGTTAACTAGCCTGAAGTCTTTCCTATATTTTGTGTTGACTGGGATGATAAATAATTTATTTTTAGAGTATCAGATCTCAGAAATAAATTTCTAAAACAAAACTCCTGCAAAACACAATTACTATTTAACTCATTTTAACAATTCAATAAATGCCATGGAATGACTTCCGTTAGCTATTCTCCTAGCCAAGGTCTACTACATCATTAAATATTATTGAGTTGGGTCTGCCATTTTGCTTGAAATTATGTGCCTGGCATTTTAGTCTGGGGCCATAAATGCTGGAAATGTCAGTTATATAAGCATCCATCTTTTTCACTACTGTCTCCCATCAAACATTAATGGTAGGAGCGCTAATCCATTCTACACAGTCCCAGATTATCTACATTTGCTAGGAATGGAACTGTAACAGAGCACGCTGACAACTCACAGTAAGTAATTACTCTTAGAAATATCTCAGTAAACTCAATTTGCTCCCAGAGGTCTTTTAAATTATATCTTGTTAGAGTGCAATGCTTTTTCAAATGACAAGGTCACACAAAAAAGCAAAACTCTATTTTATCTTTATCAGAGCTTTACTCCCCCCACCATAAAACTGTTATAACACATAATTCCAACTAGATAGAGACGTTGTGTTTTATTGTTAGAATCCAGAAAAGCTATAAAGCAAGCAGAGTTGTTGTTTACAGTCACAATAAATTTGGAATATCATATACCATTCTAGGTGAGGCAAATGCTTCTACTAATGCAATTTGAGTGGAAAGAGGTACTTTTTTTTCCTACAAAAAATTCACTGGTGTCATATTTTTCTCTTGAATTTACACTAAAAAACCCCATCTACTCATGCATCAGAAAAGATGCTCAAACCATATTAATGCAGAAGAACACACACTATCTCATCACCCTGCTAAACTGCTTTGCTGACTAGGTAGCAAGAGGTTACTGAAAAGCAATGTGGATTATGTAGTTTGACCAACACTTCACCACTTAGGGTGGTTGGTATTCTTTAGCAGGCAGCAAGAGCCTTTGGATTTATATACCAATCTCCTCCTGTTTGGGTAAAAGGCTGGAAATGACTCTTTCAGTCTTCACCGAGAGCACTGAAGTAACTGCCATACAATCAAATGGGACAACGAGAAAGACAAGGAATAAGTAACATAATCTCATCTTGGCAGCAGCCATTTTAGGCCAAAAATCTGCATCTTGCGATTCGCAAGGGGAGAGCATCAACAAAAAAAGCTTACATTAGGAATGGGTCCTTCCCAGGAAGTTTACCTTCCTCTGAGCCCCGTCAAGGAAAACAGGAGTCTCCCATTCTCACAACAGATCCTCTCATGTCGCGCTTTCGACTCTCCAGCCCTCCCGATACGCACGTTAGTGTTTCAGATTAGGCCTCTTAACAGTAAAAGTCATCCTAGAGAAAAAATTTGGCTAGAATTAAAAATACAGAATTGCCAGCAGAGGACATTCAGATTGCAGGGGTCTCGGATCCTTACACTGCTAGAGTGTAATTTGCATGATCAATAGTGACCCTTTCTTTCTCTTCCCTTTTAAACTATTACCTGGAAAACAGGATCGATAGAGCTAACATCTCCAAAGGCTGATTTTAGAAGAGTGCAACCAGGCCGTCCTGCTCAGAGCCACTCGGTTATTAACTCTACAGCAAGAACCCCTCAGCGATGGCCGAGCCGCTTCAGTGAAAACTCAGATAGGTCAAATCTGTCGCGGATCGGCATCGGATAACTTAATGAATTTAGATTTATGCCACTGCAGTTTTGGTCCGCTCGAAGATGGAGGGCAGCACTGTCTTACCGCAGATGTGGATCTGACTTAGAGCAGCGGAGTTGTCCTCATTCACATCGGCTAGGAGCCTGATGCCACGACTGCAAGAGCTGAGTTTACTCGTATCGCTGGAGAAAACTGGGACTAATGTCTGTATTTGTAGTAACATATTCTGAGCGCCCTCTTACTTTAATATAGTATCAAACATTTCAAAAACAACTTATGGTCTGAATTTTCTTCCCCTTTTTTGGTCCAGTTCTTCAGTGCATATCTACAAAACCATCATATATTTCAGCAAAACTAGGACTGTTTCACAGCGAAGCAAAATGAATGGACATAACTGGAAATTAGATCCATGTCCTCTTACAGAAATATGACTTGTGTTTAAATTCATTGAAATTTGTCACTGAATTTTGACTTTCAATGCAAGGAAGAGTTTTGTTTCATCTCCTCCCAGACCAAAGCAGAGTATTTCAAGGCCCAGATGAAAACGATATACTCACGTGCTGCAAAAACAAATTTCGCAGAGGAAAGCAAAAGCAAATCCTTTAATCAAAACCCTCGTTATCGGTAGGAAAACATTAGGATGGAAAATTATCAGCCAGCTCTACCAAACGTGTATTCCTTCATTCTGGTATTTTTACCTCGCTGATAACACAGCGAGTCCCATTGATTTCCCAGAGCTAAATAGTGCCTCTGCCTTCCAAAATGGAATGGGAAAGGTAAGGAATTCACCACTGCCTGAATATATCCAAGCAGAAAGAACATTTCTAATACTTCTAAAACTCTTCAGTCTTCCAGACACGTAATTTCTATCTCTGCAGGTTGTAAACTGAACTCAGATATTGACGGGGGGGAAGGGAGAAAAGAGGGATGTTTCAGTTTGCTTCGTTATTTTTTTAAGCTGTTTCTAACTGGCAGAAGACATTATCCAGAGACCTTGTCAGGATGTTCTCCATCTCTGAATACATTCTTTAAAAACCACGAGTCACTTCGGCCACAGGTTGTTAGGCTCGGTGTTGGGCTTGGCAGGTAACATTTATAACCTGCAGGTCACTTCAGAGGATCATCACACCTGCCTGAAAAACCTACAAATCTACACAAGGAGCAGCAGACTCTGATCAACCTTTGGCTGCCCTTCCTCGTTCTCCTAGTTGTGTTTTTTTTTACTGCAATCCTATACAGAGATAAAAATTAAAAACGTAACCGTGAGCCTGAAATCAAATCAATTTGATTGAGAGCAAATGAAACAAAGCAAATGTTTGAAGCGTCTTTTTCCCCCCTTCCCTTTTTCATTCCCCCTATTCTTTTTGACGTTTAAATCTCTCTTGCAGCTTCTCAGAGCTGCCAGAAAAGTGAAACAAGCGGCTCAACACCCAGCTCTCCTGCGGACGGCTCGGCTCGGCTGTCGCTCTTCATTTCTCACTTGCAGCATCGCTCAGCTCTCACGTGTGCCTGCAAGAACAAGTCTTCTAACCGTACGTTTTGTCCTTCTCCGAGCGTTCCCGCCGCGGCAATGTCCGCCAGGCTTTCACCGGTCTCCAGCGGAGGAGAAGTTTTGAGGTGTCCAGGCCACAACCGAACATAGCGATGCTCTTGAGCTGTGCTTCAGACTGCAGTGCGTATTCCTGTAGTGCATGGGGAGAGTCCACAGGCAACTGTTACTCCTGTCAGTCAAACGAGTTCATGTCTCTAAGACCGTGGGGTGCAGGAGACCTGCCAGGGCCTGTCCAGGGTTAGCTACCGCAAGAGAAACAGGTAAGGGAAAAACCAGCCATGGGGTTACTCCTCCACGGATCTCACCCTGGCCAGCGCTTGGGAGCGGCAGCAGCGACAGGCAGGCACCCATGCAGCCGCTCTCGAACAAACGGCACGTGCCGACTCACAAAATTCAGAGAAAAGTCATCAATTCCTGCAAGATTGCATCCAGACTTAGGCCAGCGCTGTCGACACTGGATGCTGACCCGTAAGTCGCTCTATATGAACCTAAACCAGTGCCACCTGTGTTGCAGCGACAGTCTTTTCTGTAACTAAGAAGCAGCTATCATCATTTTCATGCCCAGTATCACCTACCATAAACTTTTAACACGATGATAAAGCCAGGTTTTAGCCTTTTAAATAATCTGCATCTTGACTAACTGTCCATTCGACTTTTTCCTTGCCAGTTATATGGAAGGGCTGTAAACAATGAGGGACGGGAACAGCCATTAAATTAAAGCGCAGGCAGCGGGAAAGGTCAAAGTGGCATGCTTTACGATGGCCTGTCACCGAATACACGGCACGCTAAAATTCATCTATCGGTCCTTCACGAAAACAGGAACGATCTCTGACGTGTATGAGAAATCAAGCGATGCGAATCGACTCTACCAGAGAGGCCTGGAAGGGGGGCATCTAGAAAGGGCTGGGGCTATCAAGACCCAGCTCCGCGCTTCCTCGCGGCTGCCTTCGCCCAGGTGGGACCACAGAGGGGCTGACCGCCGGGCGCTCGCGCGTAGCGTTTAGCGACGCCGCGCCGTGCAGCTAGTGAGGTAAATTCCCTCAAGGACTTCAACTCCGTGCCTTCGCCCCCAAGCACAGCTCCTCATACCGAAACAGAGGAAAATGTTACGTTTGTCCCTCGGCAAGGGCAATTTTTACCTCAATTATCAGCTGCGGGGATGGCCAAGGGTGAGACAGACCAGGCGCCGGTGCCATCAGCGGCAGGTTGCGTACTTCTTCCGTAAGCAGAAAGTTTATCAGCTGTTTATCAGCATCGGGGCACAGCTCTGCGGTACTAACTGCATCTGCCGTTCTCAATGGCCTTACTGCATTCAGTCTTGCTCAGCAGAGGAAAATATCATAAGGCAAAACGATGGACATGCTCACACGGGAGCTCCTGAACGTGGGAGCGTTCTGGGCTGTGCATTTCCACGGCACCCAGCGCCGACCTTTGCAAACCGCATTGAACCAGGTCCCGTAACAGGCTGCATGGGGCGCCGCCGTCTCCTTAGCTACGTTGGAAAGCACTGCTCGCTTACGGAGAGCGGCCTGCCTGCTTTGAGCCCTTCGGAGCGCAGCTGCTGAAGAACGTGCCCCGTTAATCCCACGAGCAGCTCATTAGGACCGCGGCTGGTCCGACGAGGTCTCCTTCCAGGGGCGGGCTTGATTTCGAGCGCGATTGCGCGTGCAGATAAGTAGAGAAGAGGAATCAGAGGGTGCTGATGGTTTTGAAGCATGTTATTTGTGATCAAGTCCAGCAAACGCTAATGAGACACGATGTCTTGCCTGCAGCACACCCTAATGTATTTTCTGTCACATAATTATACGCTATTGTGGCAGAACATATTTTCTCAATGATTTCCTTTCCGTCTATCTATCTATCACGGGGGAGAGGACCGCCAATTTACAAAAATCTGTCTTTAAATGATGCTAAAAGATGAAAAGCGTCTGTCTGGTCTTAGCATTTCTCTTACAACTTGACTAAATACTCAGCTCGCTGATTCGGAATAAATATCTTTTCGTCTCCTTTAGCTTAAAGGAGGATGCAGGAGTTTTTTCGCAGCTGCTGGATTAATTGCCACCATAATTTTCTTCTCTCGCAGAGCCAAAAGCTATTGTACTCCCGCGCTGTAACCACAGTCCTGCAATCGTAAAATGGCACCTCTCCTCCGGGGGTTCAAACACATGAAACGGCCAGAGAAACCACCTGCCTCCGGTGCAGCAAACGGCCAGTGGCTGCATCTCACCCCGCTTCGGAGAGGACAGAGGAAAGCCCACCAGGTGCATGTGCTACCACAGTGTCACCCCCCTTGCCTTGGGAGGAAAAGTCATGAGTAGCTCTCCTTTCGCCGTTAAATACACTTTGACGTGCTTTGGTCAGCTGCAGAGAAAATCTGTACCAAATTCGATTCCCCAGAATGGTCTCTCCTTGCTGTTGTTGTCGTTACAGGTAAAAAACCACCATTCTGCAACACTGAGGCTTACTAAAACCAAACTCATGCTCTTGTCTCAAGTATAACTACTTGAAGGGTTCAACTCAGGAGAAAAACTGTTTATGGGAATATGAACCTTAATGAGATGCATCAGGAAGACAGACAAGCACACAGGGACTTGGGGTTAAGAAAATATGTCCTACAAAATCCTGTACGAAACCAGAGTTTCCTATACTCCCATCTCACATAACCTCGACTACAGGCTTTTCCAGCCCGGGTTGTATCGGTGCCCTGTTGGCCCTGCTACTATCCTCAGAAGCACACCCAGGTGGGAAATACATTTATGAAGCTGGGATGCATCTTCTAGAGGCTTTCACAGGTCTCAAGGACCCTGTAAACTCATGCTTTTCAGCCCCTACCTCCACGTTTCATTTCCTCAAACATCAGTACTATAGCTCCCAGAATTAATGTCTCTTTTTACATACCACACTCGACCGATGCACAACAAAGACAGACAGGCTCACAGCCGAGGAACAGCAAGCCCAATGACATCTCCGGGAGGGAAAGCTCCTAAAAACCATTTTCCGTACCCTTATCTTACAAGAACTTGTTCGCGTAGTCCTGAACTCATTACAGATGGTATAAATGATTCCTAACAAACTCAGGCTACTACACACTGTGTGTTTCTGTTAGTTGTTAGCACATATATTGCAATGCTGTTAAAAAACCCACGTACATAACTTCATGTGATCTCAGCACAAAAGTCAAAGGCTTAGAAAGGATTTAACCAAAGACATCAAGCATGTTCTCAGTACCTTCTCTATCTAGTTTATAACAACTGGACATTGCACTGGACGTTTCTACTGACTACAAAACATGGATAACTTTGGCTAGGGTCCATGACCGTATTCATGGAGATTACAGTGAGTAGATTAGAGCCACTGTTTGTTATGATATGTTTTCTGCTTTTATTTTGAATTCTGCACAGCAGGTAACAAAGTGATGGACATCAGTGATTATCTTAAGTAAGTGATAAATCAACAGCTTACACTGGGCAAACTGCAAAAACAAATTGTGCTCAGCTCTTTCCCCACTTCTTTATGACCTATAAAATTGGTTTCATTCTCCCGCATTTAGGAAAAAAAAAATCATCAGCTCATGACCTCTATTCCTTTTGCTTGGGGACTGGCAGGAGATCATTGAAGGCTATGAACCATGAGGTTACAGAAAGAAAATCTGATGGGAAATTCCTCTAGCCTTAAGTGGGTGGAATATGGATTCAATCCTATCCCAGCAATTAAAGCTTTTGAATTTATGCCCTAGAAACCCTTCAGTTTGCATTTTTCAGAGATTTGCAGAAGTCTTGGGGCACACAGTTACCTTCCTGTGGCTGAGCAGATTATCACAGAGACCAATAGAAAGGGACACAACTTTGAGCAGCGCTTCCTACAGAACTTCTCACTCTGTTCCTATTGAGTGTCTTGTTAGCCTATGACTCATATTTATCTTCTTTTCCTGCTCATTAAAACTGCCATCCTTATAACTGAAAATGCTAGGAAAGGCTTTGGTCTAATCAAAGTAAATCCCCTTTTCAATCTCCTTTGCATAGGGAGTTTTTGCAGAGAACAGAACTAAAAGGACATGGCTGGAGAAAAAGACGAGAGAAATGTTTCCAGCAGTTCCCAGGAATCTACCTCATTTTTACCAATATCTCGTTGCCCGCTGCAAAAAATCTCCCACGCAGCTTATAC
The DNA here is from genome assembly GCF_028389875.1 of Rhea pennata. NCBI lineage: Eukaryota > Metazoa > Chordata > Aves > Rheiformes > Rheidae > Rhea > Rhea pennata. The sequence continues at coordinate 80,746,998 of NC_084666.1, read as the reverse complement.
CTGAGGCAGCTGGAGAAACTCCTCATCTGGACCATGCTGCATGTGTCCAATGTCGGCACAGCACAGCGACACTACCAACATATCTCTGCTCGCTGTCGGGCCAGACGGGCCCCTGGGCAGCCTCCAGGCTGGCTCACTGCTGCCTAAAATTTTTCCTGTGCTGGATGTGAACTAAATATACAGGTATCGTGAAGAACAGCCGATGTCTGCATAAGCATTTTGCAGCTTTCCTGGGGCTCTCCAGATACCGTCGGGCGAGACGCGAGCACGCTGCATCTGCTGCCGACCAGGGAGGTATCGCCGGCCCCAACGCAGAGTGAGTAGTGAGGACTATGAGGATGCCAAACTCTGCACACACTGCTAATAATGTGTGTGAAACGTCCAAAGTTCCTCAAAAAAAAAAAAAAAAAAAAAAAAAGGTGCAAGGGGGGGATCCATGCTGTACATTGAATTTGTGCTACCTGTAGTAACTGATAGTTTGGAAGGGTACGAGGTACCTATGCTCAGCCGGTCCAAACCGGCAGATCAGAAGACAAAAGACGGATTTAAAATCTACTCAAATCCTGCCGGCTGGCAGGTAGATATGAAGATGCTCTTTAAAAATACCTTCTTTTCACTTTGGAGCAGCTTGAACTCCAGCCACGAAAGCTGTGCCAGGTAGTTTTCAGCACACGGGAGGGCTGAAGAGGACGTTTGCAAGGGATTTTGTCTCCTTACCCTTCAGAAGGCTGAGCACACAGGCTGGCAGCTAGAAAACATTTTGGTGCTTTTCAGGTTTTTTTTTCTTTCTTTTTTTTTTTTTTTTTTTTAAGTTAGCCTACACATCTTTATTCTATTTACAGTTCTGTTGTTATTTCTTAAGGTTTTTTGGGTTCCATAGTCAGCAGTGGTCAGTGGCAGAGCTATCCAGGAGGGGTCAACTCTGCTCCGGGGTACCTTTCTCATTTTCTTCTGGTCCTCAGAAGAGAAGAACCAGCCTTATAAACGATTCTGCAAAATCAGGATCAGTCCAAGACGTGTCTTTCTAGATCAAGTGCCACTTCCTCACTCCAGATGGGAAATGCAGGTAGTTTAGCAGGAGTCCTGCATATGAAGACCTAGCTTCATCGCAATCGTTTCAGGCCAGGCGAGTTTGAATGCAGCAAAGCAGAGACTCGGTCCCAAAGCACTGCCCGTGCAATCACTACGCAAGGCACAAGGAACTAGCGCACACGACTATGGGGAGAAAGATTTGCGATAAAAACTTAAACAAAGCCAGAACCTGTGCACAAAGCATTTCAGCTTTAACGAAAGAGTCTATTTAGACAAAATTCTCTATCATTACAAAAACGCCTGGCTGAGCCGAGGCGGCACAGCTACTGTGTTTTTCATCACCTGAGATGTTCCCCTTCTGGAAAGCACATCTGCTGAGATCAAGGGGTAATTCTGATGTGTTGGTATTTCACAACAAAGACCTATGGGAAATTTTTCTATCAAACCTGCTTAGGCAAACGGGGCTTTTGATTAGATAGGAAAAAGCTCATTTTTTTCACTGAAAAGAACAAATGCCCCACACTAAAAATCCCTCTACGACATTGCTACTGCAGTGCTTCAGAAGAAAGTGAAGTCCCTTTTCCTCTGTTCCCCCACTCTCCTCTCAGCCAAGCAGCCCAGCCAGAGATAGCTTTTTTATTATTTTTTTTTTTAAAAAGGAAGGTACAGGAAAACGGACAAGTAAAACAATGATGATCTCAGGCCTTTTTCTCCCCCTGCCCCTGGTGCGACATCAGCCCATTCTGAGAAAGTAGCTCTCAGATACAAAGCAGGGAGCCAGAGAGGAGCAGCGAGTCTACCATTAACTGTCTCATAACTGGTTTATTTATAGTTTTTCTAATCCCACTGAACATGCCCTGCTGCATTAACCAAGCCCCTTCATTGCTACCAGCACCTCACTGACAGAAACCAGTCCCGCACTGGTAGGCTGGTAACTATTTGTCTGTGCGCTGGCACCAGGCACAGGGAAGTAAGGTCGTGCAACCAGAGCGTGACTTCTTGCCTCACGGCATGCCCTTAGATTTGCCCTGTGAAACCTAAAGAGAGTATTTTGTCAGGAGAAGGGATGGGAAACCAAACTGTGTTCTCACCCTGCATACTTTCCGCCGGCTGCACGAACCATGCCATCTCCTCCAGCCTCAGTTTCCCTGATGCCTGAGAAAAATCTAAAAAAATCTAAATCGGTTCCAAATATTTGAAAAATCCAACCGAACAACACTGTTGAGGGTCCAGATGCTCGCGACGGCAGGCACGGTCCCAGCGCACCTCCGGGCTGCCGCGCGGTGACGGAGGGCAGCCGACGGGCACAGGCGTTTGGCGGGTTATGGCAGCCGAAGGGGAGCGCGGGGGCAGGAATTTAGCTGCATCTGGCGATGCGTTCCCTCTTCGGCAGGACCGAGCCGAGTCCGGGAAAATGGAGCTGCGTGTGACTGAAGCATTTAGACTGATAAATGTGAATATCTGTGGTATAATAAAGGAATAATTTGTGTGAAGGAAAATTGTATTATGCTTATTCAAAGCAGAATTTATTTCTTCCCTTTCTTATTAAGAAACTCATTTTAAAAACCCCAGCCTCAGGTCAGGGTTATACATATAGGGCTGATTCCGTATCTGACAGCGCAGAATTCAAAATTTCTACGAAATTCCTCACTGTAGTCAGTCACCAGCATAAACCCCCTATTTGGGCCAAGAATTTCCTATTTTTCTTTTAATTAAAAAATGGCTTGAGGGCATGTAAGGCTTAAATTACTTGCACAGAGAAAAATGCTTCTCTAAGAAACCTATTAGGAGATACGGCTTGAGAGCAACAGAAGCCCTTCAGAATAAACACAAGTTTAATTTTTTTTTTTAAGTAATGCAGAGGAGGGGAGATAGGCTGGAGAGTTTTGTTCAGTACATTTTGGGCTGTCACTTTGTGCCCTGCACCATGTTCGAGTTAGATCCAAAGAGTTGTTGGGGGAAGAGTCAGCGGGATGGCGGCAGGAACCCGTCCGCGTGCCCACCTCCGGGAACGCGTGTTTATATAAAACGGGCAAACCTTGGATTCGAGACAGTTTCACAAGTCCAACCCCACGATCGCTACAGCAGCTTGGCTTGCACGTCGGCTAGCGATTTCAGGGTGTAGTCATGCAACACCCTTAAGCCAGGGGCCCATGGCGCTGCGACCAGCACCTGTACTTGTAGCAAACGTGCAGCCTGCGTACTGAGAAAGGTTGGCCAGTGCAAGCCCCGCTTTGGCGTTGCCGATACGTATTCCTACCTGGACAGACAAGTCGATCATCAGCCCCTTCTGGGGAAGCGTTGTGAGTGTAGTACGCTCCACGATCCGCTCTCCCTCCTAGTCGCCTTCCGTAACCTCTATTTTCACCTCAAATGCTGCAGATCCTCCCGGACCGTGGTAAGACAGCTCTCTAGTAACAACTCAGAGAAACAAAAATACGCAAATTGGGTTCAGAATTCCTACTCCTTGGGAAGGCTACGACCGCGTAATAGTGTTACGCTGTGTTTTGGCTAAAAATCAAAACCTTAGGTTAGACAGCTGACCGTACCATTGCAGTGACTAGACACAGGGCTTGGATGACTTAGACATGCAAAAAGACAGATAGGCTTAGTTAAATACTAACAAGCTGTTGTCTTGGCTGACCTGCAGCAGGACTGAAATGAAAGCACAAGCTCTCAAAGGGCTCTCGGAGCGCAGCTGCAACTTTGAAGCTATTCCTCCAAGACCGTCTTGCCCAAAGCAAGGGGGACAGGCCAACGTGACCCCAGTGAGGGCGAGCAAAGGCAGCGTTTCTCATAGAACGAGGTGCTTCGTCCTCACCACCGGGACAGGGAATTGCTTCCTCCCCTTGCTGCTCTCTGAGGACTTTCGCAGCCCCGGGGCCAGTGTCCCCTGCACTCCTCCACCCGGCATGTTCCGTCTGGGCAGAGGTGAGGACCGAAGATCAGGTTTTACTTTCTTAAGTCCTAACTCATGGCTTGCTAAGGGGTATGAAGAAATCCACGGAGAAGCACAAAAGGCAAAACGAAAGCAAAGCCTAACTTTTCCTTGAAACCTGCTATGCTCACTTACACTTTACATCTTGGGGAAGCTAATAGATTAGAGCAGGATTTTTCAGGCTTTGTGAATGTGCGATCCTCTTTCGGCTTATCCGACTGCATGCGATCCTCAGAGGCGGCAGCAGTCAAGTCCCCCCTGGCCGGGAGGGCAGGCTGCGGTTGCTAGCGGCAAGCATCTGCTCCCCACCACCGGCCTGGTGGAACCGAGCAAGAACCAGCGGTGGGAGACGACGAGCAGCCCGCGAGCTAGTGGGGGCCTCCGCACGCTGGCATCGCAGCCAGGTCCCGCTGCCCTGCCCCGAGCCAACGCAATCATGTCTGCCAGCTCGGCCAAACGGAGCATCCGCTGGCGACTGCATGCAGACCCGGCAGGGAACGCTCAGACAAAACCGACCTGGCTTCAGTGGGTGAACACAAGTCGCAGGGCAAGAAATAGCCTGCAACAGAGACGAGCCTTCCCTGAGGCCCCATCAGCACTCGCATCCTTTGGCCAACCCTGCCAGGGTGCACAATTTACACTGGAGCTGAGCACCAAGAAAGCGGTCTGTTGGAAGGAGAAGACCCAGGCTAGGTTCAAAATTGGCTGACCGTGCCCTTACGAGCACTGCAGAAGTCGGGGAGCACACCTCATCCAGGACAGCACCCTCTAAAACCATCTTTCAGATGAAAACTGCCTCTGCTCTAGCCCATGGACAGCAACTTAGGCCAACACGAAAACTTTGCACCAAAAGAGAGCAGCTGCACCACGAGCTCTGTTCAAAGGCAAGAAGCTCTCTCCTCTTACCTAGCAGCTGCCAGCTCTGGTCTCACCTGGATGACCTTAATGTGCACCAGCGTACCAAAAACAACGCAGATCTGACCTGGGCAAGTTAGAGCCTGTGACTTCACACCTCCTGTTTGTAACAACCTCCAGGATACCGAGGGGGCATCTTCAATGGCTCCAAGAAGCTTTCTCCATTTAAAAGAAAAAGAACAAAATGTTTTTCTAGGAATCCTAGGAATCCTGCTATGCGTTGAAATTTATTTAATTCATTTACTTTTTAACTACAGGACCTTTAGCTATCTTACGGACGTTGTGCAGAGAGGGTAAGCATTACCCCTGCCAGCTATCGTGCGCTCTCTCTCTTCAGCTTTAGGTAGAGCAGCCAAACCTTGCCTCTTTTAAGGCCTTAAAACCCCTGCGCAGTGGCAATGAGCCCAAGCCCACCTCTGAAAGCACACACCTCGTTCACGATGAGGCAGGCAACTTCCAGCAGCCACCGGTTTTGGACAGCTTGGGCAAGGTAAGTGAGACCCACGGTGCACAACTTCTCCGACAGAGGAGGAACATACTGCACCGGCCTGATCAGGAGATAGAGAAAGGTAACGTTTATAAAAATAAATAAATAAATTCCATCTAAAAATCACAGATAACAGAGACCTGTAAGATTTAAACACTTTGAAGCAGTACTTAAATCAGCTTTGCCTTTAGCGGAGGCAGGGCTCTGACTCTGTTCTCAGCAGTGTCAAGAACACTCCTTGGCAAAGCACAAAACCGCTAAGCTAACTGTTTAAAGCCTGTCCCAAACTGAACGGTGCCTTTCCATCCACTTCGCTGGGCCTTACAGTAGCCCTTTGGTCCACAACTCAATTTTGCTGTCATCAAAAGGGGAATAGCATTTTCTCCCTCTTACTTAAACGACGAATTTTTAGGGTAGGGGTTCTAAACACTGTATGTTTAACGCTTACGATGGGCAAGTCGGATCAAAGGGTACCAGCAGAGCCTGCAACAACCCTTACAGTGGTGGCAGAAGCTGTTAAAAAGGGTTGGCTGGCTGGAAAAATAAATGAGAAACCCCTGCCGGAGCAAAAAGCATCTCCTTCCGTGTCATATGGCATCTAACGCATGGAAAACCGGGGCTGCCTGTCCCCTTAGGGAACGAATAACCCTTTTGCCCGCTGAAACGCGAGCTTCTCCCTGCGAGAGCTAACGCCGAGTGAGCCCCTCCGGCAGCACGCGAACGGCGCGCGCAGCCCCCCGCGCTCAGCCCGGCTCGCCGCATCCCGAGCGGCGCCCGCCTCCCGTGCGGGAAGCCCTGCCCGAAGGCGCTTGCCCAGCGCGCCTGCCTCCCTTCTACGGAGGCTGCTGACTTTTTCACTCTGCGGTGTTCTCTGTTTGCAGCGGGGAATTAAAAAGATTATGCTGCGTATACACGCGAGGTGCTCTCTACCGCGTGGCATAAAGAATAAATGCTCAGGAAATTACAATATCTTTGAACTCTCCAGATCAATCTGATTGAACTACATACATCATTTTAAGTTGACAATGCGCTTCTTGACATCAAAGGAGGGGGAAAAAGATGGTGTGTTTTTTTAATCAGGCTGATTAGAAGCACTGCGGTGACATCTCTTCTATGGAGTTTCAATAATTCAGTGATTTTCTTTTAAATTGCAGTATTTTGTATATTTTAATCTCTTGTTTTATTTGGCTGCCTTTGAATTTGTTTCTAGGGAGCTCTTGTGCTAGAATCCTGGCATTAATTTTTTGTCAGTTTGGTATTTCAGCTTTTGAACGCTCATAAGAATTCTGAGCTGGGAACAATCTAGATTTGCATTAGTAAACTAAATTGATTGAAGGTAATTCAGCAAACAATCACCTCCAAAAAATCACCTTGTACCAATCTCATTTATTATGTATCTATTTTTCTTACCCAGGAGCTGATTTCAAGAGCATTATCTTTATTCATAAACAGCTCTTATCCCTTGAATAGACACATATAGTTCAGGATCTGCATAGAGACTTGCCAGCAAGAAAGAACCGCTTCATTCTTTCCATATATATTGGTTCAGCGGGTGCAGAGCTGTTGGTTTAGAGGCATATGTTCAGCTCACACAGATCACTTCAGTTCCCTCGGTATCTGCCAGGTAATGCTGATTTTCATCTGTTAAGGACCAGTCCTCTGGTTTTCCTTTAAATTTTTGAGTATTTCAGTAACGTGCAAATTATGCTAGAATACTAAAGTAGCCCAGTTTCTTTTCTAACCCTGCGCAGCAAGCTGGGGTCACTGGGTAAGCTTTCTCTTCTTTGCTCTCTGAATTTTAATTGCAGTGATTTCACAGCCTGGCTCTAATTTCCAACACTAATTTATAACGAAAGCTCTGTATTTTGCTTAGCTCCTGGCTTTATGCTTCTTGCTTGCTGGGTTGCTCTGGATATTGTTAGATGACTCCTTGCTGAGAAACTCCACGTAATTGCAGAAAAATTTGTGGCGCCTTTCCTCAAAGGTTTTCCAGGCAGAGTTGGCTGAAGTTAAGATTTCTGCCCCAGAACTCCGCACTCATTGCTCTTTATGCTTCAACTCGCTTTCACACAGTGAATAAACCAAACTCGCAGACTTTCAAGGGCATGCAAAACTTGCAATAATCTAGTAGCTAATTATAAAAACAGAGTTTGCCAAGCCTGTCACCCAAACGCCTCTAGTGGAAGACAGTCACTAAAGCAACAGGACTTGAAGCGTAACAGCATCTAGAAGGACCGTGAGTCATTAAATAAAGTTAACTGCCAGCCAGGTGATGGTATGAGGTGCACGGACATCTCCTAGCCACCTTCTGGCGGGGCTCTGCCTGCCAGCAGGAATTCTGCACCGCAAGGAGGAACGTCACTATCTGCTGTAACTTGAGGCCCTTCCACCTACACTACTACAGCTTACCTCTGTAGCCAGCACTTGTAACTGCACCGCAGTATTCGCCCAGATTAAAGAGAGTACACTTCCAATTTAAAAAAGATTTGCCAGGAAAAAGGGAAATCAAAGTTAAAAGAGTCAGTATTTCAACTTAAATGGGCAAGGTTTAAAGCAGGTATATGATCAGCTTTTCTCAGAAAGTCAGACTTCCTTAAAGCATTTCAAACTAAGCAACTTACATTACTGCATCTTTTCAAAATTATGCCTGAAGTCAATTATTGCTGGAGGGAGGGACGGAAGTTGTATATAGGAGTTTTAGTCTGATCATTTTAATCAAGGCGAGACGCAGAAACGTAAAAAGATGCACATCACCTTGATTAACGAAATCCTCCAAAGAGTATCACGGCTTCTTTGCATACTACCTTTAGATGAACTCATCCACTGTTTGTTTGCAGGTACTGTAAGATATACAACCAGGAACCCTACTGCTAGTCATGGTTTTGGCACAACACACGCTGCTAAGTTCCCAAAGGTCTGAGGTACCCGACTACTGCTTTGACGTATTTATTTATTTATTTATTTTTTACAGCTCAGCTCAGCAGTGGCTGGCAGCAGCAGTTCAGTAGCTCAGGGGAGAGCAGAAGCACAGGGCAAGCTTTCCTCGTGGGTTAAGTACCCACCAAATTCTGTTGCCACCACTGGCAGAGCTGAGGTGAATTTTGGGTTATGTACCTGCTGCGTTGTGCTGGGTGTCGTATCCAAGCGTTGCCCACGTTGGCATCTCTGATCTGATCGAGGGCATGAGGCTACGTATCTGTTTGCCTTGGGTTCTCCCCATCGCAGCACTGACTGAGCAGAAGTGCTGAGACTGCTAAATATTCCTGCTTCTTCTGCTGCTACTCCTGTAGCAAAGATGAGCTGTACAGAGCTAAGGGTGGTCAAACACTGGTGCAGGGGCCCCAAGACATTGCAGATAAAGCTTCTGCAATAACTGACTACACAGTGAAGTCCAGACCATGACACTCAAAAGTGGTGGAGGCAAGTTCCTCCGTTCCTAGTTCCGTCCATCACTAAAGCGTGGGCATCTTTTCTTTGGAAGGAGTTGTTCGCTAAAGAAAAGTGAAGCGTTTCTCGGGAGCTACAGTGAAGGCTTTTACCTGCAAGAGCTACCGCTATTTCTGAAGGCAAAATACTTTCTCAGTCAACATCACACTTGTCCTTTCAAGAGGGGCTTTATGTGGTGATCAGAAGAGGCCTATCAAAATACTCACGTGAGGAAAGAGAGGCTGCAGCGCGCTGCCCACTTGGGCGGACAGTGCTGATCGTGTGGTTTCCCGACAACACGTGCATTTGGAGCTCTACATGGCAGGGACTCGGCTCTTCAAATGTAACCAGCAGCAGCAATAACGCTCCCATCGATGTCAACAGTGCCACAACATTAAGAGCAAACATGCTAATAGCACAGGCAGGCGTGCAGCCATGCATGCCTGCAAAGGATAAAAATAGCATTTTGCAGCAGCGTAGCCCTCTGCTGAGCAACTTGTAGTCAAGATTTATTGATTATATCTTCCTCAAAATGAGAAATAAGTGAAGTAAATCAAAGCAGAAGCTAAACCGAGCAGAACGCCGTGAAAACCGTGCCGGATGAGCAGCCCTGTGCCCATCGCCTCAGGCAACCTGCTGCCGAAGGATAACGTGCCAATGCTAATTAGATGAGCCTTTCCCTTCCCGTCAGGCACGTTGCAAACTCAACAGATGAGTGCTTGCTTTCCTCCAGCAACGTCGGCGCCACTTGGGAGGCGACGTTTCCATCCTTGCGTTGTTCTCCATGGTCCCAAGCGCAGGCCGGAGGTGCTGCAGCCCCCGCCGCACTGAGCACAAACTGGCCAGTAGGTCCAAAAATATCTTATCCAAAAATAGCTACAACTACTCCTTTGAGGGGCAGGGAACCATTCCTGTGCCGAGAGCCAGGACGGCCTACAAACAGCATTTGCCAGTCCAACAGGCACACACGATGTGCTTTTGTTTTATCCAGCAATAACGCATTGCAAAAACCCACAGCAGACGGCAGAAGAAGTTCCCACCTCCCAGTTTGCGTAGCTCATTCCACAAATCGTATCCGCACACGCTGTGTTTCCCACCACACTACATAATCAAGTGAGCTTGATATAATGGGCCTACCCGGAATCGAACCCATCGCTGCGAGACCGCCCCTAATAGCAAATGCATCACTTCTGAAAGACCAGCTTTCCAGGGACATGCTCATCACGGGACCGGCGTGCAGTCACAGTCAGAAAATGTTACCGCCTGCAAAATAAGAGTCATTTTTTAGAGCTGGTTGTTTGACTCCAAACACAGAAGACACTGGCCAAACTAGGTAAGCAATGGGAATCAGGGATCTAGCAGCGGCACAAAGGAAGAGCTCTCTCTAGCAAAAGAGATGCCCACCGTCCATCTTTTGCATCAGCTTTCCCAGACATTTCTGGAAAAAATTACTAGCAAGTAAACAACACCCCCCCCAGCTAAGCAGAACTCAAGATACCAGACCACAGCCGATGCCTATACTGCAGCACAAGCTAGTTAACTCTCCGCTTGCTTCAGTACGCTGCTCTCTTTAAGCTAGGCATCGGAGGTCAGGTAGCACGTTAGTTCTTCAGGGAACACAAACCTGCCTGCTGCAGGAGACGAGCACTGGCTGACTTAGCGCTGGTAGTAGATTTTTTACCAGGGAATGAGAAAAGGGACATTATAGGATAGTTAGTCCGCAATTGCTTCTCTACCACTTTCCTAAATGCACTGGAGGAAGCAGGGATTAATCCAGGGCCTAACGGAGAGGCTGGGGATGGGAAGGCTGCCTTCGCACTCGCGTTGCTCAGCCGGTGTAATGCCGGAAGCTCATCTCTTTTTCCAGGCCCACCCAATACAGGCCAAGGTAATAAAGCTCATCTGCTTTTCTTCCCATGACAGCGGCTCAAATTACTTCCTCCTTCTGCCATAGCAGTGGGCGACAAAAGACCTCGCGCTCCTTCCCTGCTGGTTCAAGCCACAGAAGAGCCCGAGCTCCCCGCAGCAGTACCTGCTCCTCGCCAGCCTGCAGCAAATGCGCCACCACGGCGCCAGGCATCCAGCCCAAGCACTGGCACTGGATTGCACCCCAGACTGGTGGGAAAGGGGACAGCACATCAATGGAGAAGGTAGGAGGGTAACTGGGCCCTCCAGGCGTGGGGTTGCCCCGTCTAAGCATCTCCCCCTTGCTTTCGCATTTGACAGCATCCCACCATACCCTCTGTCCCTAGCCACCCCTGCGTGCCTGAACTATTCCCCAGCCCCTTACTCCCCTCCAGCATTTTGGGGCAACATTGCTTTGCTTGGTGGTTCAAGCCTTCACCTGAAGCGCTGTTTAAGATGTTAGCCTGCCCTCCTCTCCCACGTTATATTCAAACACGCCTGCATTTCACAAGCGCTGGTGGGCGAGGAGCAGAGAAGGGGAAGGGACAACACTGTGGCTCCTGGACATTAATTCACAGCCCCCGATACAACGAGCATTCTCACTGCTCTTGCGGAGTGCAGCTGAACAGTAGCTGTTGAGCACTAGCCTAATACTGGATCCTACTGCAAACTACCAAGGGTCTCATCTGAGAGATATGCTAAAGAAGAATTAAAAACCTACTGTTTTTCAGGAAAACACTCAAACGTGCATCTCACAACAAGACTACAGCACACGCCAAAAGTTTTCAGAGACAGGAGCAGCTATAGGCTTGGCCAGGGTTAAGACTGCTCACCAAAGCTGAAAGACAGGGTTCCCCACTAATGCTAGTTTCTGCAATGCATCTACTCCCACCACTCCACCACACAGCAGTAAAACCACTGCTTTCCTGCATGTCCGGCCACCCATCGCAACGCCCTACAACGCTAGGTCCCTCTGGCTGCCCCCCCTCAAGCTGTATTGAACTAGCATGGATACCTCACCCTGATTTTTCTGGCTTAGTCCACAGTAAAATTTTGCCCAGGCTGTGATTTTCTGTGACCGGGCAACAAGGTGCTTTGGGTTTGCACGACAGCAACCCTCACCAACACGTTGGTCTCAGCCCGAGGCAGCGGGGTGCCCTGCTTAAGCTAGAAGCAGTTACTGGGGGAAGAACTTAGCTTCTTTGCTGTTACGTCTGAATTGTCCTCGCAACTGGTTATTGCCTTCTGAATCAAAAGACATCCCCCCCAAATTTGAGCAAAGCCAAATGCAAATAAAAAGGTGCCAAATGGCCAGAAGCACATGCTGCCTCTGACCCATTGCTCCCATGGGAAAGCTATGGGAGCAGGGAGAGGCTGAACCCTTTAGTACATCTGTTCAGTTTATACAGTTCCCTAACGGGAGCTGAGCTCCCAGAAAATTTCATTCATGGTCTACGGTTTCATTTTGTCAGTCTATTTCCTTTTAGTGAGTACTATCTCTTTTGTTATTCTAATTTAATCTTTGGGGTTTATTCTTTTACATTAATTTTAATATTCGCTCCACAGAAACAAACTGATATGTCAACTGCTAAGTGCACTGGGTTTCACTGGAGTGGCTTACAGATTCGGTTTTTCTGAAGCACGGTGTCACGAACGGAAGCACAGCGAAACCTGCACAGGCAAAAGAAGTGGGAGAGTGAATCAGATGATGGTAGCATATTTTTGTGAAGAGGCCAGTCATTATTAGTGCAGAAGTACACTTCTCAAAGTGCCGCAAAAATACGATCCTCTTTGCCGTTGTTGTTCCCTCTCCCTGACAGGAGCACACTGGAAAGCCTATAAAGAAATAGCTTCTTTTCAGCACCTCTTTTTTCGCAAAGTGGTGGGAACTGCAGAACCCCCTCATGCTCCTAACGCAGCCTAACTTGGAGATCGCAGAACCTCTTCCCCAAGACGTGGCTGTACAGTGAGTTCAGTGTGATGGAGACTGACACCTATGAACTCATTTTAGCCTACCCTGAGAAGGCCACCAATTAAACCTGCCCAAAGGACCATCAGGCGATCTTGCTTTCAGTGGCTTACACTTTTTTCAGCATTTTATCACTTGACATCAGTTATCTAAAAGCTTGTAAGAGGACAGAAAAGTGTGTTATTTGGCCTGTACTGATATAACCAGCACTTTGAAGAGCAGATTGACTCTGGCTTTTGTATGAATTTTTGTCTCTTGAGTTGAAATCTCTGCTGTTTGATATGCAGAGCTCTGCTGAGATGGGGACTACGTCTCCCTCCTTGAGCTCTCCAGTGTGTCACAACAGGCAGATTCATATAGCAGCCTTTGCTTCTACTAGATAGCCAAGTAAAGGGGAGAGATTTGCAGGAATCTTGCAGTTACTTACCATCTTCAAGACCTCTGTCTTATGTCAAACCTACATGAAATTGCTCAATAAGCTCAGAAGCTCACGGAGAGCAGCTAGATGGGGGAATAAAAGGGACAGCTCGACAATTCCATTAGCCTAACTTTCTTTAAAAAAAAAAAAGAGAAAAAGAAAAAGAAAAAGAAAAATCACATGTCACGTGAAGCTGAGGGCTGACAAATCTTTCAGCCAGCAAAGAACTGTTTAAAATTTCATGCCTGGTGCTCCACTTGTTCACACCAGCCAAGAACTCGTCCCATGGCTTTTGTTTTAGGGCAGCACACATCCAGTATTAATGGTATGGCTTAGCTTTGTTAACTTGAGGACTCTGATAGCGAAGAAATAAAACAGTATCAAAAGCTGTGTCTGCAGACCTTGGTGGCAACTCAGCCACTGGTAAAGAGCTCACTCCTCCAGCCCAATTCCTAGATTACGCTGCAGCAGGTCTGATTTTTTATTAGAGAATAAAATCGAGCTAGTTTGCACTGGAGATTTGTTGTGTCATGCAGTAAAGTTGCTAGCCGTGCAGAAAACACAATGGTAGGCTGTATTTCAGACTGAAGCCTAAAGATATTTGTTTCAGAACAGAAACTCTTCTCTTACCGTAATGGGTTGCTTCTTGTTACAGTGGATTTGTAAGTCTTGCTCATTGTGTTCAGCACAATAAACAACGCCTGTAGCCGTTCGCCTGGTAATGCGGGAAGACAAATAGTCCCGATAGTCAGCATTACAAGTGGGCAGTAATGGATTTTGTGGCAAACTGGTAATTGAAAAAAAGCTTTGGGAACAACCTCTACTCAAAGTTCAGCACATCGGAGCATTTTAATCAGTGCTTTCAAAACGAAACATTGGCTTTTGCTCACCTAAACGTTCAGGGGCTCCCTCGCTCTCCCAAAAGCAAGCTGGTCAAAGCTGAGTTTGCAAAGCAGTCAGGACTTGCAGAAAACACATTCGCAGTCTGGATCAACTAATGTTACCCAGATCAACCTGTGACACTGTGAGCTTGCCTGGCACATCGTCAGCCCTACCTGGCTGCTGCATCCCATGCTGACAGGTCTGGGTGGTAGTGCAGATGCAGGCTGGCTCCTTTGGCAGGGCCAGATGTGCAGGGTACGACCTGTTTCTGAACCCCTGTTAAAAGCTACCTCCAAGAAACCTTTTCTTGGAACAGCCTCAGAAGGAATCTCCATGTATGGAGAGTCTGTGGGCTAGGTGCCACCACCTCCTCAGCACCACCACTTTCTTAGTCCACTCACTCATCCTGGGAAACCTTCACAGCTCTAAGGGTGGAAGTCTGTGTACCCTTCCTATTGCAAGATTTGGCCATAACTGCAAGCACTCCCTAAGGGAGGCAAGAGTTCCTTTCCTTCTCCTCTGGAAGGCGCAAATGATGCCCGTAGTTCTGCATCTTTCTCGTGAATTAGTGCAAACCATGCTGCCAACATGAGGAACCTGCTTCAGCCCCCACATACAAAACTGCTGGCATTCCCACAAAGCCCAAGGAGAAGTCCTCATGAAAATTTTGCTCACGTTTTTCATAGCCTCATCATTTATATTAGGAACGAACTGCAGGTCAAATATCCCAGCAATTCACCCGCTAGCTTAACAGCTTGAGGCCCTGCCTCAGGGCCTTTCACACCAGCACGTATTAACTACAAAGAAACGTCACCTGCGCTAGTCATTACTGTTCCATTACAGCGTGGAACACAGGTTCTTCCTTCATTCACACACCTCCATATGAAAAGCTCTTCCCACCAGACTTGTTCCTCCATCACACACACCTGGGTTATTATAATACACCTAGAAGCACAAAGCAGTGCATAGGAGGATTTCAGGAAGAGCCAGGCTGCTGCATGCTATTCCCACTGTCTCCAAAAATAGAGACAGAGCAAGGGGCTAAAGCCTCACTCACTGCTGCCCTGCGCTCCCTGCATTCACAGGGACACTCACAGGGACACCCCAGCTTCAGGCCACCTGAGCACAGACTGCCTGCAGCCCAGCCTTGAGGGACCCGGCCTCAGGACCTTTCACCCATGCACATCCCCATCAAGGTGGATGAGATCTTAGCGTGTGGGCAATGAGAAAAAGGAAGGAGATGGCATTTTTACATTCAAGCAAGCCTTTCCTCAAAGGGTAAGAATAACCCCGAAAAGAAAGGAAAAGCAACAGACGTAACCAGCTTCCTAAAAATGAGGTCACCTGAGCTGCAGGAAAGGAACTGGGGATGGGACTCCCCCTCGGTGGCTCCTGTTACCTGTACAGAAGGCAGACGATAAGGCCTCCACTTCCAACTGGAAGTGCTGCATGGCACAACTATCCTTGACGGAAATCATCCCTTATCATCCCCAGAGGGTGTACTCGCTTAGAGTTCAGTTGGCAATTCAAATACAGAGTCCTTATTCCATCAAAACTTGATTTGTCCTAAGATCTGTAGTATTCTTGAAGAGAGAAAGGTTCAAGAAACATCTCTCTCCATAAGCCCATTCTGAAAGGTCCCTGGGAGGTAATACGGACACAGACTGGGGCAAATCATTTCTTGTAATTCATGTCTACTGTGACATACGGTTAAAACAGCCAAGGAGTTATCCTGAAAACTATCTGCCATGTGAGCCTTGTAAGCCTTTAACTTCTTAAAAGTTTTATATACTGTATTACTGTGGGGTTGGATTCAATAGGCTAAATAAAGTTTCTTCTTGCCCTTCCAAACTGAAACGTAAAATAACACGGAGAAGATAGGCATTTCTCTCCTACACAGCGGCACATACAAAATCCTTTCACTGAAAAAAAGTACTGCAACAGTCAAACCTCTGGGTCATATTTCCTTTTGTGAAAAGGCTTGTTAAAAGTGTATGTTAATGCTCCCTGCCAATTTTTCTTCTCTTAGCCTCTTCCTTCCAGGGCTCTCATTACATTCCCCTTCTCTGTAGTTTTAAAGGGTTTCCTTGGTTTGACAATTTTGCTGAAGGCAATTATGCTACCTGCCTTCTCCTGAGCTTAACGCATAACAGCAGAAGTGGCACACTATGCATATGGTAAGATCTGTTTTAAAAACACTTGGAGCTTGCTATCGAAGCAGATCATATGGCTTGTGTCCTTTGGATCTAGCAGGGCCTGTGAAGCCCTGAAACTCAGCTTTGGGACAGTCTCTTGTCTGAAACTCGGGAAAGAAGTTTTTATCATTGAACTGGAGAGATTTTTCTGCATTAAACTGGAAACAAGAAGCAAGCATTTAAATACTACCCTGGAAAACAAGCTCTTTGGGATGGCAAACAGCACAACTACACTTGCTAAGTTAAGCAAGTGCTCAAGAGTCAAGTGTATTCACCTTTCTGATGAGGAACCGGTTCTTATTTTCAATTTGCAACAACTTATAATTTTATCTACAGCTTCGCAACGGACCTCTACGATCTGGCAACACACTCCTGGGGACTAGGTGCACATTACCCCTTCACATCGGATTTGTAGAGGGAAAAACAAATCCATGCAGAACAGGAACTCACATCCACACAGCTGGCTCTGAATCAGCCATAAAAAGTATCCAACTCTCCTTTTTTCTTCCTTATCAATGACGCATTAGCGGTCATAACAGGCTTCATCTCCAGGGCGCTCCATCTACAAGTAGAAGAGCCTGACATCCACTAGCCGTTACCAGCCTGTTTGCAGTCCAGCCTCCTGCAAGACTCACCTCCCTTAACTGAACACAAGCTATTTTATCCACTTCTCAGTTATCAAAGCCAATGTACAATTACACAAGCAGAAAAACTTTTGAAGCCTGGTTTAGGAGTACTTTCATTCAGTAAGTCTCTCTCTCACACACATGAATTCCCTAGTGTGCAATTATACCACTGAATTCAAGTTTCAGTCGTTCCCATCAGTGGGACACTGATACGGGTGCTTTGCTTGGCTGTGTATTTTCAGAAAAGTTGTACAAAGTTGGCGTACTCAAGACCTCTCTTCTTCTGTAAAATAAGGTTGGAATCAGCTAACAAGCTAAAATATCACCAAAGCGGAAGCCTGGAGAAACTGTGCTATTTTGGAAAATCAAATAAAAAACTAGCCCATGCAAAGAGCAACAAGTCATAGAAGCCAATTAATAAGAGAAAGGAAATAAAACCCTACAAACACTTATGCAAAATGCGCCTCAACTGTGTTGGCAACAATGTACTACTACTGCCCACCGCCTAGGCAGGGCTACCAGGTATTTAAGGGAAAGCAGGGAAGCGCAGATCCCTCAGAAAAGCTATATATATATATGTGTATATATATATGTGTATATATTTTACTGCCTTCCGAGCAGCTATTTCACCAGACAGAAGAGAGTGCTGGGGGACAGAAGAAAGCAGGCAACCAAATTCATTAGCCCAAGTTATTCCACACAGGAAGGCTTTCTCTCCCACATACCTGCCTAGTTTCCCTTGAGCCCATGTAAGCGTGTAGCACCACAACACTCCTGCGCAAGACCTTGTATTTTCTTGGCTCTCCATCTGTTAACACCTGCATACACGTACTGCATGTCCCACAGGTGCTGCTCACGATACCAAGTCACAGACCTTCCAGGAAAGACAGGAGTGATGATACAGAATGAATTCACAAAAAAAGCAGTGCTCTAGCTTCCAAGTGAGTCGCTCTGTCCTCTGCTGCTGGCAAGTCCTGTCATCATCCCAAATACTACTTTAAGGAGGAACACCCACAACGAGGGAACTCGCTTTCTCAGCCACTATCTCAACATACTTGTTTTGCCAGGGACAAGCCACTGTACCTACAACGTGAAAATAAATTTGCTCCCTTTGAGGAAAATATGGAGCAGACATGGACAGAGTTGGTGCCAAGGGCTTCACAGGACCACCGGTGGGGACATGACACACACATCCCAACCTCAATGGAACCTAGCATGAAATTTGGGGAAACTTACAGGAATCTAAGGAAATTTAAGAACTGTAGCCTAAATTCCAAGAGTCTGAAATGGTAACTTGAAGGACACACAAATCTGGATTTTGTTTTCATTTCCGTTACTTTTAAAGGCCTATTGTCTTTGTCAAGCAGACCCTCCCTACGCCGGACTCTAGAAGATGCGTGAGCCGCATTGGTACACAACATATACTGTCACAGCACAAAAGACATTTGGAAAGCTGAAATTGGATGAACTTCACAAGAAAAAGCCAGCTTGGGGAAAGCTATTTCGAAGTACCATTGCCAAGTTTAAGTAATATAGTAATGGTATGAGGCTGGACACATAAAATACCATCTGGATAATTAAAATACACACAAAAAAAAGGGATATGGGGACAAAGGAACATCTGAACGTTAGGAAAGCAAAAATGGTAATAAATGAATAAATAAATAAATAACCCTTGATGGATACGTTCATGTCAGAGATGGGAACTGTGCAAGATGGGGACAGTCAGCTTCTCTAGAGCTCAAGGCATATGCACCTCTCCTCTGACTTAACTCATCCCACAGATCACACCACCAGTTTAGTCTCAATTCTCTAAAGCATTTAACACCTATTTAAAACTTAAAACATAGGCTTTAATGCTTTTAAAACTTTAAACTCGCACATAAAGTACTGAAGGGCTTTTTCCTGCTTCAAATGAGTTTGCTGCTCTCTCTCCTACTATGTGCTAGAAATCATAGTTATTTTCTTCATCTCTCTACAGCTGCATATAGTCTCACATGCAGCGAAAGCTGGTGCTATAACAGACGCTTTTATAATGTTAGAACTGTTTTGCATCAAGAACTGAATTAGCACCGTGGATAATAAATTTGACAAATTCTGCAGAACTTGCTTCTCCACCCCAAAGTTATCAGAAGGTGGCAGTATTTCAAAACGTTATTTTTCAGATCCCCCAGAGGGGCATTTATTTGTTAATTGACTGCTTGTTAATCATGTATTTTATTATCCCTAAAGTTTGAAGGTCAGGAGCTGTAAGGAGAGAAGCTCTGTCGAGTTGGAGTGGAAGCAGTGACCCACATGACACTGCAGGTTTGAAGGCAATTTGCCAAACCCAGTGCTATGAGGAGACTTGGATAGTTGCACTTGTTCCCCTACCACTTCTATTCATTCTAAAATATTTGCTACTTTCTTTTAAAGAGGAGTCCACTTGAATAGGATGAGAATTTCCTAAGTGCCCATGGCTTACTCGTGTCCCAAAGTGATCCTTAAATTCACCTACGTTACCAGAAAATATTTTGCCTGATTTGTACCCTGCAGCTTCTATAGATTTATACAGAGTATCTCTGTATTTCAAACCACAATCCATCCTTTTATCAAGTTACACACATCGTGCACTCGTGTCCCTTAAACTGAAAAACATCACGCTCCAACGTCTGAGCGGCCACTGCTTTGCCTTCTCCCTTGGAACAGCAGCAAAGCACACTTGAACAGCCACCACCTTTAAGTACCTACTGCTTTACGTACAGATGAACAGCCACACTCAGTGGCAAGACCTTCACCAGCCAGCTTCTTATGACGTCCACCTGGCTCTGTTTTGAACCTCTGAATCACGTAGGAGGTAGTGTGTTCAGGAAAACCATTGCAAACAAAGTGCGGGTCCACAGTCTAGAGTTTCCATGTGCACCACCCTACAGTGAAGCTGTCCCTGATTAAATCAATGAAGAGGATGAGATGCAAAGTTTGAGTTCATCCGGCAAGTAAATCAGCAGAGGTTCCTAAAAAAATGGAAAAGGATAACAGAGCAATCTTTATCTCCCAGATTATTCTTCCAGTACATACCTCTGTTCACTTTTAACATGATTTGCTCCAAAAATTGTAGAAATACAGCTCAGAAGATCCAAGCAGAGATGGTAGAATATGCAGACACTTGCTAGGATTCACACACCTTCATCCCTCAGGTGTTTTTGCATAGCTACAGAAATCATACAGAAGAAAGACTTGTTTTGATGGTGCTTTACTGAGTCCACTCACTGTGTTAAATCACCTGTGCCAAAATATTTGAAGAAACTATTAAATATCATAAAAACCACTCATGAGACAAAAAAAAAATTAAAAAAACACTGAAAAGATCCAATCAATGAGATACTTAAAGCAAGCCGAGATAAGCACTAGGAAGACAGCAACATTCCTAATCAGCCTTAAGTTGCAGTAGGCTTGGACTAACACTTCCCAGCATCTATGGGGTATTTATTTGGATTTACAAAAGTGCTTAAAATAGTGGAGCGTTTTCCTCTAAGTGCCTTTGAATTCACTCCAGAAAATGCAGCAAAAATTATACACGTGGCAAAGCACCTATGTGCACAAGTAGGGGTTGTGTGTCCAACTCTCGCTGCTTTTCAGCGGAAAAAAGGATGTCTACGTGGCAATTCTACCTTTACATATACTTCTTCCTTGGAGCCATGCAGCGTAACCTGCTAAAAACCAGCCAAGCTTGAATTTCATCACTCCCCCAACACACACACTGTTTCTCTCTCTTCTCTATCATTTCTTTTTCCATTTTTCGGATGCTTTAACAGGACACGAGACTTTAAAATAAACCTTGTTTCTCACATTCAGATTTTGATCAACTAGGGGAACAGAAAGCAAACTTTCATGTATTATTAAGCACAACATACTCAGTGACTGCAGGGTACCTTCGCCTTTTTAAGGCGAATAAACCAACAGAACAAACGAGCTTATAGCACAGAGGCAGAGTTGGCATGACCAAGAGTCAAGGAAGCTTGTTTAAATCCTCTAGATTTACACGCACGCAACTAAGAGGCTTTTCAGTCCTTGGTAAGAGACAATTCTGTTTCCCAGAATACAGTTCTTAGCCTTCAAGCACCAAGATGAGAACAGCTGTCTCTGCGGTAATTGGTAGATACTGTAAATCTGCATCTCGGATCTCTGAACAGTAACGTGCCAGGTGAGGAGTCATCCTGAAAGCAGCAGATCGACACTACAAACACACGCGTGTTTGCAACACCTCCAACCCGTGACCTTTCTACGCAGGCAACTGCAGCACGCTCGCAGGGGCCGAGCGGAGAGGAAGGGATGGCTTGGAGAATTTTAATTCATTTCAATTGACACACTCATCCCCTGAGATTTTGAATCTGGGATGGTTTTATGACTTTTTAACAACGTAATGGAGTTCATCTTTACCTACAGTCCCTTTGCTGAGATCTGTTCCAACAGCAAAATGGCATTTGTCTATAGCTAGAAGAAAAAACCCAGCATATAAAGGTAAACAGCAGGTGAAATTCCTATGAATATGGATTCTCCGCTTCCCTTGAGTAGGCACTGATCGAACCCAGTGCTCAATATTCTGCGCTTACCTGAGAAAATGACTTAAGGTACTGGATGCTGAACATAGGTTAAACTCTGCTCACATTAAATCAATGCAAAACAGACATTTGCTGCATCTACTCAATGTCTCCAGCAAGGCAACTATGAGGAAGTTTTGTCCACCTTCGCTCTGATAGGAGAAGATCGAAAGGCGGAGGCACGGAGCTATAAACATCGTAAGATACACATCCCCAACCACCAAGAGAAGAGCAGACATCTTTGCCTTTTTCCTCAGAACAGTTAAGACCGCCAAGCTGCCCACGCGATAAAAGGAAACCCACCGCCTCCTGTCAGCATTTGCATAAGGTCACCCCTTCACAACCGTTTGTGTCAGAAAGCCCTGTTCTGCAAACCCTTGGCAACGGCCCGCGCTGCTGCGCTTCGTTCCTGCGGTGAAGCATGAAGTTGAACAGCGACATAGGAGCTTTACAGCAGCTGGTTTGCCAAGTTTTACAAGTACTTAAGCATTGCTTTACTTAGTACTGCAGTGTTTAACCGATTAAGGAGCCCGATCGACGTTTCGAAGGAAGTTAAGCACACAGAAGTGTAAGTCATAGCTACTTGTTCCTGGTGTTATTTAAGGGTCTTCTGTATGGTCAAGGGCCAGCAGTTTTTCATCATCTTTTCCCATGTGCAAAGTCAACCAGGTCTGGACCAGCAGGAACTCCCAGTGCTCTAGAGATGCAGATTTAGACACCCCAACTCTCTAAAATCCAGCTCTGACTGACCTAGGAAAACAAACCTCCTTAGAGGACTAGATGTCACTTGTGTTGTTTTGGAAGTCTTATGTCCTTTTCAGCTTCACAAGCAATCTAGTTCATATCCAGGAAGGAGTTAAAAGTCCTCTCTGCACAGTAGTTAATGCTAGAATGATTTTTCCTCGTATTGGTTTCCTATACACTTAGTTCCCAGAGAGGGATAGTTTTGCATTGGCATGAAGCAGACTGGAAGAAAACAGCCTTCCCACGGCTTTGCCAAGTGAGGCGCTGCCGCACACAGCTTGACTACACTGATACTATACGCTTTGATTTTCCCTGTAAATAACAGTGCTTGAGAAAACAGCCAGGTGAAGCCTCTCATTACACAGAAAAAAGGAGTTAGGGAGCACAGGGCATCTTACTGGGTGCCTCTCCTAACCCCCCACCCCCTTCTATTTTCCCAGATTTGAGCTTTAGAAGGGGTTTTATTTTGCCTGCAGCAATTTCCTTCAATAACTGCAATTATTCTCTCCCATTGTTCTGACTCTACAAGCAAATTAGGGGAATTCAAAGGCAATTTTCACAATTGTTTGTTGTCAGGGGCTTATGAACGACTGCTTTATTTTACTGGGACATTTCATTAAGTAAATAACAAGTATCGCACAAAAGCTAGATAAAGATCAGCTCCTTTAGGGACTGATGCTTCGGTGAGGATGCAGAAGAGCAGGAGGCCCAAAGGGACTCCCTCCTGCTGGACATAACCACAACTTGTGCGTTTAAGGAAGGGCAGGATTGCTCTCTCCAGTTCTCATCAGACAGCCCCGAAAGGCTGGGGGTGAGCCATGCCTCTGTCCTTACTCTAGAGCGGGCCTGCAGTATCCAGGGACGAGGTCTGCTCAGAAAGCAAAGGGCTTCAAAGCAGAATTTGCTGTTTCACAGAACCTGCAGTGCAGGTGCATACATTTCCTTATTCCAAAGCCCCTCCTGATGTTTAGCATCTTGTTATGGTCATCTGAATAACTGCAGCAAATCTAAAGAGACTCACCTTCGCTCGGCTTGGCGCGAGGAGCTGCGCGAGCCTGCAGCAACTCGGCCTCCCGCTCGGTCCCGTGCGCCTTTAGCTGCACCTCCGAACCGCTCGCCTGTGGCGGTGCGCAGTACCAAAAGGCATTTCCTCTTAAGCAGCAGGGACCCTGGATGCGAGTACTTATCTTTACAGTTCTCATTCAGTACATGTTTCCCGGTCTACTTGGAAATCTGTGCGAACAGGGGAGGCTCTCCCACCGCCCTGCCTCTCAGTGCTTGCGCAGCCGGCAGAGAGAAGTCGCAGGCCACACCGAAGAGCGCCGAACAGCCAGCACGACAGCCTCGTCCTTGTGACACACTGCATGGGAAATAACGCTCGCAGAGGGAGCTAAGAACAACGGCAAAGCTACCTTCTCTGGAAAAAATCCTAAGCTGAAGCCTCTAAAAAGCCTAGACTCATGTATCCGCTTTTCTTCCACAAAGTATCATGCAAGTGAGGAGGAAAAAAAATGGCATCAATCCATGGGAGGGTATCAGGAGCACAAGCCAAACTGTTTCACATGCAGTATGCATGGAGCGAAGTGACGTGTGAGACAAACCTAAGCTAACAATTTGCAAATGCTCCCATCTCTCTGAAGTTCTTAACATGTAATACGACCGATTCCCACTTCCATCAGTATGCACATACTCCTCTATCAGGCCACTGTACAGTGAAGGCAGATATAAAAGATGACCAGCCTAATATTTTTACTTTCTTTTCTTAAGAAAGTGACACTTACTCAGATAAGCAGAGGTTTTATGTATGTCTACTGCCTCTCCTCCACTCACACCTTTTCAATCCTCTGATCAACTGCATTCAAATTCAGCGGAATAGGAGATGTCTCAAAGACAATCAAGCTACACAAGATTAAGTGGGACTTGACACAGCTACCATCGCGCAGGTATTTTGCCAGACAACCTTCTGGTACTTGCAGAACTGCCTAACTACATAATTAATGTTGATGAGAAAGGACAGAGAAAGGAGAAGCTTGAGCAAAATACTTGTAACCTGAACCACAGGTCCAAATTTCGAATCCTACCTGCTCATCAAGTATCATTTGCGCATGACAGATTTTGTGCTCTCTCCAGTAACAAGAGAAATCAAATCTTTCTCCTTCTTCTCAATGACTCAGCAGGGAGAGAGGATCAGAGGCACTGACAGAACAACTATCAACCCTCGTAGTGGTAAGGTGCTCTGAAGAGGACTTAGGTCACAGATGCAGCTGGGCAACCCTGTCTCCTCTAGAGCTTGAATACCCCCAAGCACCAAGTTCTACAGAAACCAGTCTCCAACTCAAAGGGTGGTAACTCTCCTTCTGATTCAGCTGCATCTGAGGTGTGGCGGGAAAAAGAGATGAGATGAGGAACAAAGCCTTAGAGAATCAGAGAATTGCAGAGTCTTTCAGAGCAGAAGAGACCTCGGGAGGTCTAGTCCAAAACTCCTGTTGCAGCAGGATTAAAGCCTTGTTCAAACCAGGCTGCTCAGACCCCTGGTATTGTGCAGTCAGGTCCTCAGGACACATCAAGTGTCTTGAAAAGTCTTGAAAGATACAATGGAAAAATTAAAAGGAGCAAAAGATTAACAGTATGAAAGATAGAGAGAAGTCAGAAAAGTAAATATCACACCAGTCCTGTTTTTCCTTCTGCATGGAGAAAGCTGTTCTTCCCTAGAGTGCTCTCTTGGAGGAGTGTGATTACCAGTACATCCCTTTGTGTCAGAGATGCACGCTCATAGGAATTTCCATAAATCCACAGGCAAAAAAACTGACTCCAGCAGGAGGGGATTAGCAAACTCTCTTCCAAAGGCTTATCCTAAGGCAACTTGAGCCTGGTTCTGGAAACATTACTCTAATCTCAGTGCCAAAGACGATGGGAATTGCTAAGCTCTTCTCACAATAGGTCTGCAGACCCTAACCCGAATGAGCCATGTTTATAACTTCTACTCTTAGTTTTCCGAATCCTCTTTCTCTGCTGTCTCTGCAAAAGACAAGAACACACAATCTGCTCTGATAAAATTAATCTGTGCTCCAAGCTCCCCATGCCTAAGGACAATTGGCGCTTTATTCATGGACTTTCTGCTATCCAAGAGTGTGTTTTTCACCCTCTGAGAACAAAGGCAGCAATTCAGTCCCCCCCCCCCCCCCCCCAAAAAAAAGGCCTATAGACCATAGATGTGCTCACTCCAAATAATACATAGATTATTGATATGCCATACAGAAGCAGGGAACATTTGAATACAGGAATCTGGGAATCGAACTTGTGACTCTTGAACTGCAGCACTCAACAGGCATCAGGCCAGTTTCTCAATTTTTCCAATATTAATTGAGAAAGGAAGGCAAAGCTATCTCTGAAGTAATGCATCCCCCTGGCTCAGGAACCTCTTCATGGCAATGTGATTTGACCCGTGAAGCTAAGCACTAGTAATCAAAACCCTCCACTGCCAGCTAGGAAGCATATACAGAAGTCTCCTGAAATAAGACCTCTCTTGTCCATCTTCCCTTTACCATGACACTGAAGCTTAGGGCTTTCCTCTGCTCCTGCTACTTTCCAGATCAGCAGTTTCTGAACATGGAGAAACACCTCCCAGGTCCTGTTTTTGCCCCATCAGCTCCAGGCTGGAGTGTGCTCTGTGGATGCCACACCCCCCAGCAAGGTCTCTCTCCTTCTCTTCCCAGTGGACTCATCTCACCCAGACAGCAGCAGCCAGAACTCAAGCTGAAACAAATCGGTAAAACCAACCAGGATCGTTCAGCTCCCCCCCTCTTTTTCTTTTCTTATTCCCTCATAAACTAAATTTATAAACTTAAGTGAGGGCAGAAAAATAATCAATGCTTTCTAGAGCCATTAGTGGAAACATCTGATGATAAACAACACTGCTAGCAAAAAAAAAAAAAAAAATCTTAACACTGTAGTCTTCTCTATTGGCAGTCTTAGGCTGGCTTTGTTACGGCCAGTCAATAGAAGGTTACTTTATGATAATTTAAAAAAGATTATCTTGTCAGTTGCTGAAAAAACATAAATAGCAGTACACTGATAGATAAAATAAGGCTGGGTAGCTGAAGAGAAATAATGAGTCTAAGCAGCCTGGATCTAACCCTCTTTATTCCAAATGACAGTTCTGCACATTAAGCACATTTTTTAACAACACATGCTTGCCATCCCAATATACAACAGCATCCAAACTACCAAAAGGATGTTTTTGATTCAGACCTTCATTTAGCATAGAGCTGCAACACCAGAAGGACCTGATCTAGAGACACCACATGCAGTGGAATTCCAATGCTCTGGATCTGTCAGTGGCCAGCAGCCCAAAACTTTGGACATGGCATACGAATAGGGGGGTGTATGCAGCAAAAATCCTCTTCTCCATCACTCTCTCCTAATTTGCTGCAGTGCTTTCAGAGACTGCAGCTACACTGCTGCATTTGCAACGAAATCATGAGCTGGGCAGAGACTAGAGTTGAGCTGCCCTACCTTCTCCGGGAAGCACACGCACCAAAAGACCCCAACGACTTGTAGTCTTTTGAGCTATCTTGCACCAGACCAGATACAGGTACCCGCACAGGGACAGCTCAAATCATTCTGGGTGAGGCAGATCAATCTAGAGGTATGAGAACAAAGTTCCCCAGGCTTGCAGCCATCTACAATACCTTCAGCTGATGAGCTAATAACCTCTGTAATACACACTGGCTACTACCAGAGCCATCCAGGCCTTCAATCTACCATTTATTACCTTTTCTAAACTATAGTCGGACCCTTAATATAAAGAATGACCATTTTATGTTTGCTTGTCTGAATATATACGAGCACTCAGTCACATCATTAAAATAATTTCACTGCTAAGCTAAACCTAATACTCCAAACAGATAGAGTAGAATTTAAATTAGAGGGAAAAGAGATGGTGATTCCTTATAAAAAGGTCTTGAGATGTGACAGGAAAGACGAAAACGGGTTTGTATAAAATAACAAGCCCATAAAAATGTGAACTTTACTGCAAAGTTTTCTGAGCTTTGACAAAATTTCAGTTCACTTCTGAGTTTTAAGTGTGATTTTGCATTTCTTTGCAATTTTTGTGTTCTGCCGGCAACAGAAGCAAAAGTATTGAAATACTACCAGTGAAATAATGGGCGCTTTGAAGCCAATGCCAAAGCTCAGCAAGGTCAGGTTTCTGCTCCACAAGAAGGACATGCTTGCCACAGTCCCAAACTGGCCCAGATCAAGAGGAGAAAATCATGGCAACTGAGAGCAAAAGATGAAGAAGGAGCTTATGTTAACAACCCTAACCAACTTGCTGCACACACCTGGTATTTTTATAAAGCCTCAGGGCCTGGAGACATGGGATGGCAGAGGAAAAAAGCCATTGTTATCTAGAAATATATTACTCATTTTGTGGCTATGTGAGAGGCCAAAATCCAAGATTCGCAGTGGCTCAGAGAGACAGAAAACAAGTATTAAATAGCCTGTGCGCATGTTTTTTTTTAAGAAAAAGCTACATGACTATTAGGACAAGAAGGTTTAGAAGAGTCACAAAGACCTGAGAAAAGGAAGGCTCAGAGAAGCAAAGGACTCTTAATCTCTCTCCTCCTACCTCAACATAAATAGACCTTCCCCGGCTCTGAGACGACATTCCTCATCCGATAAACCCCGACTCTAACTTTTACACTTAAGTTTAGCTTTATGTATAGAAACATTCCTAACAGTGGTCAAACTGAGCACTTGTTTATACATCTTCAGGACTTTAGTTCTTCCCCGCTGCATTCCCCACTCCCAGCCCTGCAGTCAAACTCTTGCTACTCATCACAAGGAATTTATTTTTGTTTTGACATGACATCTGCATTTACAGATGTACTTTCAGCCTACCTGAATGCCAGCCCATGAAACTCCGCATGTTGGATGATGCAACGGTGGTGGCCACCAGTGGGGAAAGCACAACTCTTCCCTTTCAGCTCTTACAGCTCTGGTGGGAGACTCTTTTGCAACTCTCTAGTCTCTCCTCTTCTGCGACCCCCTGCACCAGAAGTGTAAAGCCTGAAAAAAGACGAGAGGGACTATTCTGAGAAGGTGTGAGACACAAATGTTCTGGCTGGGGAGCCCTTGGTGGGGGCTCACACTTCAAGTATGAGATTTGACAGGCCTTCATATAGCAGCTCCACTTTGCCCTTCAGTTTGCCACCTGCTCCGCTCTGATGGCTAGCTTTGATTCTTTTGCAAAACACAAAGCTGTAAGGCTGCAGAAATTAAATCCATGCAATGCGATCCTCTTGCCTCCTTTTTCTCAAAGCTGTCAAAATAATGATGTATTCATGGTATTTTACTCGATGTGTGAAATTTCTAGCACACAGATATGAATCAAAGCATTCTGTGCTATTTATCCTTTCAAAACAATTTTGAGCCTCTTTTTTAATAGATGGAAACAATAATTTTTGAAAGTGGGTAGTGAAACTTCTCTTTACACCTGAGCAGACAGCTCAAGGTGATATGCGAAGTACTCAGGAAGTACAGCAATGCAAAAATGTTTTATGCCCAGGTACAGCGTGGCCATTAAGTGTCTTGGCTGATTTAAGGGAGACGAATCTAAAGTGCAAGAATGGGTGAGGCTATGCACGTAGAACCATGGATATTCAGCAATGTTCTCTTCTGGGACACGCACACACAACTGCAATTTCACAAGTCTGCAGCACTGAAGTGGCAAAATCTGGTTCATTATTATAGAGCTGGGTCTTAGCTGAGGTGATGCCACACGCTCACCAGGCCACCCAGATTTACTGCAGCGTGGTGGCTAGCTTGTTCAAGGAGGTGGCTTTAAGTTCATCTCAATTCACAGACAGACATTGAACAGTAAAAACTTCAGCAGAACTGGTTCAGATTGACGTGTTCACATGAAACATTTTCCAGAAACAGTCTTATTTCTATCCATCATAAACCTGTAAAGCCCAACTAAACCCAGTAAGACCTAAACTGACTTTAGATGGGAATTTATTTATTTGTTGGGTGTAATCAGGGTTAGAATGCGAAAATATCAGAGCATGCTTTCAGAATACATGATGCATTATGAAGTTGGGTCAAAGTCCTCTGCTAGGTAAACTGGCACAGACACTCGGACTTCGTGGTCTTGCATGGATTTATAACTAGCTCGAGATGAGTGTGTGCCACCAGGAGAATTACATTCTGCAGGATGGACTAGCTCCTCTGCTCACATTTGCTCTGTTGTTAGTATGTCACCGTTATCAACTCTAAGCAGGACTCCTTGATGGTGCTGTAATGTAATTGTGTGTCCTAACACTAAGATGAACACAGGGTGAATCAGGTTCTGGGTGCTATTTCAACTATGTATCAGTATAACAGAATTGAGTTGGGATTAAAATAATAAAAATATATTTAAAATCTACAAAAGTCATTAAAACAGCTGATTTGTTGGGGAGTTTGGCACTTTCTTCTTCTTAAAATATAAGTCTTCCATAGAATTCAGACATGCTGATCTTTATAAATGACTCAAAAAACCTAGAGCACTGATGATTTTTAAACTGCCATGTGACATTTCCACAAACAATTACTCATAAATGTAATTATTTTTGGAAAAGTAAAATGTAAGTCTTACCATAAATTTCTTTTGCTACTCCAGAAAAATCTTTTGACACAGCTGCAGAAAATGCAATGCCATTTCTCTAGGTTTCAAACCTCCGGAGCAATCAATTATGTTGATTGAAAACTGGTTATTTCCTTCACCAATTTTCCGCCAATCAGTGTAACATCATTGCACAAGTTTCTAATTAGGAGTCATTAAAGTGGATGCAAGAAGGGTTATAAAGTCTTCTTCTGGATTACTCTGCACTGTTCTGTAGGATAAGATATTTGGCTTTGTTTGTTTAAAAAAATCAGCAAGAGCATATATGCATATATACATATATATATATATATAAGTGAACGATATATAGAAAAGAATAATTGTGCTTACAGCAACAATTACCTGAAGAGAAGATCTTTTCCAAAGCATGCATCTCTTAGATGTAAACCTCTACAGGACAGTCCTGTAAAACTGAAAACAAAGTAACTTCATAGAGCTTTTGAGTCACATCACAGAGTTTAGGAGAACTAAATCCCATCTATGGAATTGTAAAGATATAAGAAACATCTCCCTGCAAACATCTCCCCCTCCAGTCACCCGTGGACTGTATTTCGTAATAAACTCTATTGTTTTTGTGTTAGTTTAAACACAGCCCTAACAGATGTCTATAAAATCTTACACATTTCCTACCTGTCTTCACGGACTTAACACAAGAGTTCAATACAAAAAACTAGTAGATACAAGGGAGAGTACTGAAATGGCTTTTCAGTTTCTACCTGAATTTACTGGTTCTCCTTCAAATGCCAGTGCTGCTGGTTGGTTTTTTTACAATGATGGAGCAAGTTTCCTAACAAACTGCTGGAACTTGTAAGCACCTTCCAGCTACGTCTGCAGCAGCAGCACCTGCGCCTGTCACGAGACCCTGCAAAAATCAGACGTCACCTGCCGAAGCAAGTTATGGCATCTGCAGCCCTTTTTACTGCTGGGGATCATGTCTTGCAGCAATGAGACACTAGGTACAGAGTCCCCTCTTGCCTTTATGCTCTTCCTTTTACAGTTTCTGATGTAGATATTGAGTATAAAACTAGCAGTAAGCACAGAAGTGACCTTTGCAGGTTCAGCTCTCTGAGCGTTGCCTCTCTCCAAGACTTAGGTCCAGGCACAGAGCTAAAGGGCCTCCCGTTTGCTGACATTATGAACTTTAAAAAAGTTTACTTTGTTTTTTTTGCTTTTTCAGTTCTCTCCCAGCCTAAAACTAGGCTCTAAACTGTGCGTTCTGCCAGGACAGGAATTACTGACTCGCCCTGGGAAGGCATTGTACATGAAGACACACAGAAAAGATCCCTTATAATGATGATTTTTCCGGTAGAGATTTTTTTTTTTTTTTAAGTTCTCTGTCTAAAAAGTATCCATAGACACGCTTTAATGCTGAGTTTGATTACTGAAGAGCATTTTTGCTAAGATATCTTCATAAGTATTCAATGCTGTTTCTGCACTGCACTCTCTTTTTGTCTCCTTTATTCAGGCCATTGCACTTTCTTTTTATTTTGTTTCTCATTCTTAATCAACTTTGCAATCTTTTTATGAAATCTGTCCTCTTCCTACAAAAGCTTATTAGCAAAATACAACTTCTGAAGTCAAAGACATTATCTACGTAGTAGACAATAGGTATGAAAAGTACCCAGACAAGTATGCACACGCTGACAGCAAATTAAAAAAACATTAAAGGAAGTTTTTACTATCCCTTGGATGGCAGGCATTATAAGCAGAAAGTACTGACAGCAATATTGTCCTCCAGTTACTAGTGAGAAGCTGACTCATTCTCCTCATTATATGCATCTTTATCAGTCTACAATCAATATTGGAACTGCTAAGTTTTCAGCTGGTGAGAATCTTTAAGATTGTTCTTGCACTTAAATCGTGGCTCTCACTCTACCAACATGAAGGTATGGATGTGCATCAGTGCAGGTATACCGAGGATGAATCATTTTTGTCATGATATAAAAGCATCCCTGCAGAACCACATCCCTCCCCTCAACACGCACCTCCTTGGTTGGCACGGAAAATTCAGAAGGGCTGAATCTGCGGACTCAGTAATAAGCGAGACATGACTCTGTGAGATAGCACAGGATCAAAATGGCCAGAAAAAAAAAAAAAAAAAAAAAAACAGTCCAGTTTCCCTCCATGCAGAAACAGTAACATAATCACGCATTCCCTGACTCTGCAAGCACCTCCCCAGGAGCAGAGAGTACATACGCTTTTCTTTTTTCAGCTGCAACAGTTTGAGGCTCACATGGAGTACGTGACCCTCAAACTGTCAGTCAGGCTCCTTCCCCCCGAAGCCCTGCGGGTTCCTGAAGGCTATCATTGCAACATTATGCTGCTGATTAACAGGCACAATTCAGGCAGATGATCCTACCTCACTGCGTTCGTAAGAACTGAGTCACGGCCGTTCCTTGATGTGCTTT
Source organism: Rhea pennata (assembly GCF_028389875.1). Lineage (NCBI taxonomy): Eukaryota > Metazoa > Chordata > Aves > Rheiformes > Rheidae > Rhea > Rhea pennata. The sequence continues at coordinate 80,714,807 of NC_084666.1, read as the reverse complement.
TCATCTCTAAGAACCTGGGAAATTTCACCACGTTCAGCAACTTAATGGATGATTTGGCTTATAACTACATTCCACAACAGCAGAGCACCCTGGAGATACACTCGCTTGTCATAATATATAAAGCTTCTTCCAAATCCATTGTGCGTGGCTTTATGCTGCTCACTGCAGACCTTGAAAGAAGTAAAGGCTCTTTCCACGTTTCATTGCTCCCAGGATGATGCTCGAAAACCAGCAAATGAAATACTAGAAAGGAGTTTCAAAGTTTTGTTATGTATTTGTTTTTCCTCTAAGAAACAGAGTGGAAAATGGCTTCACAGAAAGTCGCTTTGGAGCAAAATTATGAATGCTACTTACAGAATACTCTAGGCTTTAGTACTTGACATGTACGGGTACACTTGCCAGAGAAAGAGACACAGGTAGGTTGTACGATACTCAATAAAGCATCCCAAGATATGAAATTGCAGAGTTGAACACCTGTGCGAGATACTGGCTCTGATGAAGAAAAGAGGAGCTCAGCCACTGACCTCCCGAGCAGTCAGAGAGGTCTCCCTGAGCAGCCCGGCTGGCCACCCTGGTGTCAGACCCTCGGCCAGTTTCACACCAGCCTGACCATCCACAGTCTCTTCTTAGCGTTTCAGTCAAATTAGAGTAGTGAACATCTTTGGCCACTTGAGTTTTCATCAGTCTTGACTACCTGGTCACTTGATCAGAAAATTTAAAATGCAAATTTATAAGAAATAGCTTTTTGGAAACAAAATGAAAACAGCAGCCCTTTCTTCGCTGTTTAGACACACGGTCAGTACTGGCTCCTGCCTTCCTGTGTTTTTTCGACTATAGATATGAAGAAATGAAAATGCCCTATCCAGCACCAGCAGCACAAAGCCTCTCAATGCTGTTACCAACATGAGAAATCTCCTTCCAAAGAGCACATGAACAGAATGAAATATGTAGAATTAAGCTTTATATATATGGTGGTAGGAAAGTTAAATAGCATTTTCTTTTTGTACCTATGAAAATGTGACAAGACAGGCTCAGGCTAGTCAATATATTTTCTAAATTTACTTAACTTGGGCATTTCAAGGATGCAAAATTCCGCTCTTCTTTAGGATTTATGAGAGTCTGATGTGACTCCCCAGTACTAAAGCACGCTCCTTCTTCTTACGTGAATGTGAATGAGACCATTAAACTATGCCTCTTGGACTTGCAGAGAAAAACAGCTTATGGCAGTATTGCATAGGAACAGATACGTGAATTAATGTTACTTAGGTGATCTTGGCTATTGTTTTACCTTCAACGTTGGTTTTTCATGTTTTGCTTTCGTTCATATACAGTCTGTATGTGCACACAACCATGCAGATGTGTGTATGCATATATGTAAATTCTGAGATGTTTCAAAGTGTACCTGAACCCCAAATGCCATTACGTTGGGACCACACTGACATTCACTTCGGTATCCGGAGGGCTGGAACCCAGGCTCTGCCAGGCTAATCAAGAGAATAATGCGAGATGGCCAAACCTGTCAGAGATACTCAAGGATTGCCAGTGTGCTGTGCTCCTGCCAAGTGACCAGCACTGTGGCAATCCTCCGCGTGTCCTACTGGCTAATTACAACCCCAAAATGTGGAAGAAAGTGAGCAAGCAGGACACCAACAGCACTAGTTTGTCCTGTTGTACACCCTATCAAGTCTTATCCAGCAACATAGCAGTGAAGTCTCCAAAAACCTCTTCATCATCATCTGTCTGTGAACGACTATTTCAGGCCTCTGCAACCTGTGGTACATGTCTTGCAGCTCTCAGCCAAATGGAGACTTTTCAGCACAGTCTGTAGGCTCAGCAACGTTGATTCTGGAACAACAGACACGGGCAGCACGCTGTTTTCCCATCCAGTGAGAAGCACAACGAGGAGATGCATTATTTTGGTCACTCTCTCCAGAGGATTTTATAGACTCTCACCTTCCTTTAGGCAGCCGAAGGTGGGTTGTCTGGCATTTGCCTCTTCAAACCACTCCAAGTTGCTGACCTAGCCAGGTAACTCCTTGACTCTTAGTAGTGATAGGCACCTTTGATAACTTGAGACACCTCCATCGCCTTGCCAGTGTGAAAGACCAATGTTTATCAAACTAAGAGTCATAATCACTGGACATTCAGGAAAGGGTTCTGACTTAGTTGCAGAACTTGTAATGTAAAAAAAAAAATGCATTATAAAATGGTATTACTTAAAGAAAAACTTATTTAGATAAGAAAGCTCTAAGTATATTCTTCTCTGTCCTCAATATTTAACTTTAGTATTTCACTGAGAGCCACAGAAAGTTTTAAGAAAACAGAGAAGCAAAACCCCTAGAATTGTGATAAACACCTTTCCAGTAATTGAAAATCTGAAATACCCACAGAGAAAACGTAAACAGACCAATGGGCCATGTTAATGCATTACTGTGCTCTGTCTTCGGCACACCATTACTACCTGTGCCGCACATTCCACGTTCACACTGCTTGATATGTGCAGAAACAGACACGTATAGGTGAGACAAACGCCAAAGTACGCAAAATGTAGAAATAGTATACGAGCACATATCTGCACATAGACAGATGTTGTCACCAGCATCTCTTCTCTCTCTTGTATGTGCATTCAGAGTAGTGCTGTGTATGTACAGTATGTATGACACAGTGACATTTGCTTCTAACAGCATGAGCCTTTTGTTCTCATTTTGCTTACCTGTCACTTCCTCTTAATCATGCCACTGATGCAGCTATAACCTAATACAACTAGAAGGCACTGCCAAATGCTTAATAATTTGCAGACTTCTCTGCCTTCACTGCAGATTCAGAGAGCAAACGACACAGAAGACGCATGCTTGAACTCTCCTAACCTGGCCAGCTGCTCTAACAACAGCTAAAAAAAAACAACTAAAAAAAGTGCTGAAGGCAAACTTTTTGCAAGCATCCTTCTTTGTTTCTCTGCAGAATGCAAGTATTTTCTTAAGGAAATTAATGAAAATAAACAAAATAGACTAAAAAGTAAACATCAGAAACAAAGCAGAAAATTGCACGTAAACACAACTCTTTTCACATGATGGATTTACGGATGAAAAAAACATAGTTTCACATTGAAACGATTTTGAAGGTCTGAGTAAGGTCCAAACCAAAATACACACAGGTCAGAGTTGCTGCTGTACTCTATTTGCCTCTGAAGCATCAAAACCTTTCCTAGGAGGACTCAGACCAGCCATGAGGGCACCAGCAGTAGCAAACACTCAGCTCTGCTCTCCTTTCTTTTTCTTGCCTTCTGTCCTTTTAGTTCAGCTGCTTCTATTTTTCTTTTGATAAGTTCCTTCCAGCTAAAACACTCCATAACTAGATCTGTTACCGAGAAGATTAGCTCTGGATTTTCCAAGTACAGAACTCCCACTTCGGCACCCAACGCCGCGTCTGCAAAGCTGCCGCTTGGCTGTGAACACCAAAACCCGTGCAGATGGCTGTCCCATGGGCACCTTGCGGACAGCCTTCCTAGCCAGCACGCTGAAACTGCTAATGCAGCATTAGGGCCACCCAAAGCCACTTCCACAGCAGGGAAGTGTCGCAGGCCCTCCTCTGAAGGGTATCCTGAGGGCACCCTCCTACCCAGATCAACTGCCTGTACAATGAGCTTCAACACACAACAGGAGATGTCCCGTGGAGCACACGGGTCCCACGTCCTCTGGCTGCTCAATAAATGAAACTAAAGGCAGACAGGTAGAAGCATCATCAGGGCAGGAACAAGGGACCGAATTTAAAAGCTGTTTGTTCACCTGAAGATGCTACTAGAAATCTCAACAGATTTTTAAAAGAATTTGAGTGCTCAGCTTTCATTTAAGCTAGACACTTTTGAAAATCATACTACAACTGCAGGTAAATCTAGCTCTTACATAGGTGAGCACCTTACTCCCTTTTCAAATCTTACCGATCACCTGATTACATACGGAGACTCAAATTATCTTTAAAAAAAAATCTAGTCTTACACAGTCCCCTTACACATCTTCCTCTGACCTTTAAATGGATCTTGAAAACAATTCCGCGAAGAATCTCTCTGGTACGGGAGCAGAACCTACATCCATTTTGACCCCATGTAACAGGATGACCCGGAGGCAGAACGGACGGTCAGACTCCCCCACGGGCAGCTCAGGAGCGTGCTGGCAGCAGGAGGGCAAGGGGCTGCTCTGCCACTTTCTTCCGAGACTCGGGGCCTGCCGGGAGAAACCAGGAACACTCCTTCTGATGACTGGCCCTTGGCCAGTTTTTTTGGAGCGAACTTTCCTAACTTGCCACACACAGGTGGGAGGAAAATCCAGAGAAGTACAATTCAGACACAACGAGGAAGGCAAGAGGCCTGCTTGGTGTCAGTGGGTTTTTCTTTTCCTGGCAAAGCTTGCTCTGTAGCTCAGGCAGAGTGGCAGTGTGTACCCAGGCGACCCACAGCAGCGGAGATAGGCATGACTTGGGCTGTCCAGGCACTTATCTGCATTTAAATGTCACTGATTTGAGCATCCGGAAGATGAGCACCACTGTCTTGTTAAGGAAGGCCACGTCTGAAAACCCGCTGCCACAGGTATGTTCGAGTCTGCTAAATGATGAAGAGCTGCAGAGTAATGGCTAACTTCAAACGAAGCAAGACGCTAAAGCTGTCGCTACAACTGACGGTCATGACTGTATAGCCAAGCTGATACCGGCAAGCGTATTCCCCAGCAAGGGCCCCTATTAATAAACCTCACTCATACTTTTTCTTGCTGTTCTGATGTCACCTGAATCCAGGCCTGGCTATAAATCAAAGGGAAATGTGCCATTAATCAAGGCGCGAGGACTTTCTACATGAGGAATGTGCACACTCAGCTACAGCAGCCTCTTGTTTCCTTTTATTTGGAGCTGCTTCACATCATCTTCGTAAACAGGGCAAGTGAAAGCGGAAACCCAACGTGAGCGAGTCTTCCAGTTCTCAGCCCCAGGCTGTCCTGAGCCTTCTCTCCCTAGCACAGAAAGGAACTATACGCTAGCGCTTTTTCCGTCGTTGGTATGTCATTGAGCGGTGGGCATTACATCTGATTAAGGGTGGTGCGACCACACAAATAGTCACTGCCACTCGCCTCACAGGTCCTTTTATGTTGTCCTGTTGACAGAGGGGACTGGAGAGTATTCCGGAGCCAAGCTGGAAGCTTAGCAATCTCTGGAAGAGGGAAATCTCTGGCATTTTTTAAACGTTTCCTATCTGCGTGTGCACACACACATCACTTCATGACTTCATTCAATGGCAAGCACTTCTGTTTTAAAAACAATCTCTAAAAAAGCAGGCATGCTACTTCAGATCAAAATTTTGAGATTCCCCATGGCTTGTTAATGGTCAAGTCATTCTCTGCAACTTTACTTGATATCCTTAAGCTGCCTAAAGTACCCCTTCCTATTTTGTTGTCAATTATTCCTTTCTGCTGCTCTGAGGACAAGTAAATGGTTCTGGTGATTTGTTCCTCCTCGAATTTATAGGAATTGTCCTGGTAACAAACCATTTAGCGTCTGATGCCAGCAAATGCGGTACTTTACGAGAGGTCTGTGAGCTGTTCCGAACAGTTTCAGATTTGTTGTATTGAAAACTAAGACATCACTACTATTTTTACTTCACTGAATGATTTCTACAATATCCAGTGCTTTGTTTAGATGTGCGTCAAGCAGCTGAAAGCTACAGTTATTCCTTGCTTCCTTGAATGGATGAGCATTTCATGCTCAGTTCAAACATACATACATGGATGTAACATTATTTTTCATATTAATCATTGCAACCGCTTCTGAAATATGCTTTTTATCCCCTTTCCTGACAGCGAAGCCTGGCTACAGATCAAATATAATTAGAATATAATTTTCATGGCATTCTCCTTTAAATCTTTCTGGGCAAATCTCAGTAAAGCTGTTTGTTTTGAGGTAGTTTGGTTTGCAAGAAGTTTCACATCTATATCTTTCTGAGATAGGCCAAAAAATCTGAAGCCTCATATAGATCTTTTAAAATAAACTCAGTGATAAATAGTCTGTAATTCAATAAATATTTTGGCCTGTAGTCATTTTCTCCACAGATTCTCTCCACCAGGGGAAAATTATATTCAGAAAACTGTTAAAATATGAGAAAGATTTCAAAGACCCCCTAAAAACATATTCATCTATATTAACTGCATTAAGGCAAGGAATGAGCTCATGGCAACTGGCAAATTCACCATCCTCTACAACAAACAATTACAGGAATGTGGAGAATACAGAGAAAATCACATACCCTACAGCTAAGAAGGATATTAGATTTGCCCGGTTATAAGTAAGCCATCAACTAGCTTATGGCTACACTATTTATGAGTTATGCTGTCTTTCAAGATACAGCTCACATTTTGCTTAATGTCATATGACGCACTCAATTTAAATCAAGATATGGCAGATAAAAATGCTGTCCCTAATAAGTGACTCAAGCCATTTAATAGTTTTTGAGCTTCTTACTCTATGTGGAATTTAAAGGTAGTTTAGAACATCTTTCATTTTTTAAATCTAAGATTCCTTTACCTAGGGTATAAAAAAAAAATCATGTAATTGTAGATCTCTAAAGATGACCTGCTAGCTCTGCAAGTAGCCATGGGGAGGATTTATTTTTAAATGCTGGATTACTCTTGCTCACGTTTCTGCTCCTTCTCCAGAAAAACATTCAGGCATGTGCTCCCTCACAGCACTCTGATTATCTCACCATCCACGCATCAAGGATTTGGGTGCCGTCCCAATTACCCCATCTCAAGAAGGATACAAATTAGAAAAGAGAGGTGTCAAAAATAATCAAGACATCGCCTGGCTTTGAGAAGAGACTCTATAGGTGCAGACAGTTGAGCCTGGAGAAGAGATGGCAGAGGAGTATTTTAATACAGATCTGGAAGGTCACGAGTGGGGAAGACGAATGCGAAACTGTTTTCTTCTTCTCCCGTCAGTGACAATGAGACACCCAAGGGAATAACGATGCAGCATATCGAAAGAAATAAGAGGTACCCCTGCACACAGCACCCAACTGAAGGGTAGACCTCAATGGGATTGTACAGGAGCTGGAAAATAAGCCGACTAACAAATGGCTTAGTCAAACTCCTGGAGTTCAGGTCTCTCAGGTCCTACTAAACACAGTGGCTTCCCCAAGTATCTGCAAGGGGCCCGTACTGTGGACACAGCACTGGAGAAGACAGACTTCGGGTCTGATCTAACACCGCCCCTCAGCATTTTCTTACGTTATGTCCTTAGCTGCCTGCAAAAACACCACTCCAAAACTGGCTCACGCCACTGACCTCCCATTCCAACCGCTATGTCCGATTTTGTGCCTGCTTGAAGGAGAAAAATGCTGGCTTGGCACATTAGGGACACGGTAAAGCCAGAGTATAAAATCAGCCTCCTGAGAGAATTAATAGGACACTTAAGCTAAATTCATACAAAAAGACATGCCTGGGGTTGGCAGCATTTCTTTTCTTGGAGTCTTACTATTTAGTGTGGACTCTGGGACACTCCACTGAGTAACAGCAATGATGACGGTGTCCCACCATCCAGGTTTTCAGCTCCCCAGCAACACCATACACCCCTGCTCTGTGCACAGCCTCAGAGAAAACCCTTCAGAGCGCCACTTGGCAACAGGATGTCCCATGCTACGTTTTCTGCTACTCCACCCCAGAAGAGGTGACACTAAGATATTCCACGGAAGACCCTAGAGGAGAGAGACGCTGAGGCACTAAACGAGACAGCACGCACAAGAGCAGGACTGCGGGCTCGCGCTCCCATTCCCTCTGGGAAGGCAGGCAGTGACCGTTAGACGTCCTCAGTCCTGCAGTCACTTCAAAACGTCCAAGTTTTGCTGACTCTGCTCTGAACGTGCTCCATGTAGTCCAGAGTAACTGCACCATAAAGCAAGATGTGCATCTAAGCTCAAGAGCCGTAAATGCTCCCCATGGTTAAAACATGTCTGAATGTGCTCTGAGAAAGTAACTGGCCCCACTCCTCTGCAAAACATCTTTACACTGGTGATTTTAGACAGTGATGTCAAGAATCCACTGAAATACTCTGCCTGTGTGTGTCTGAACATCAAGAAACTGTCCAGGTGGCCTACAGCAAAACTCACGGCTGTGCCAAACCAAAACTAAACGATGCTGTGGCAGAGGAATCTCTCTCTGAAATTCTGTGACGTTCGAGAGATTAGACAACATTACTCTTACAGACCTGCCTGGTTTTAGCATCTGAGGGGGAAAAAAAAAATTGGGATCTTTCTAGCTCTTTGTTCTCGCTGAGCTTGTCCCAGTTACATTTTGAATTTGTATTAGACAATGTCCAGAAATCTTCTTTGTATAGAAGTTGAATCAAAAACCATCCAGATTTATTTTCAAAACATTATAAATTTCATTCAAAGTTTTAAGCATCACGCACCGATCAGCCATCTGCCAGTGTTGGATAGGAAGGGTAAGAAAATAAATATTTTAGCACGAATTCAATTACTGGCTGTTTTTACCCAGGCAAAATAAAATCTCTTTATATTACTATGAAATACAGCCAGATGCAATGGGTAATGAGCAAGCTCTTGCACTTAAGGGACTGTGGTTCAATTCCATTATCTGGCAATCAGGTTCCTCATCATAAAACAAAGCTCCTGGTACCAGGAAGGAAGAAAATCCAAAGGAAAAATAAAAAAAAAAGAAATTGCCCTTTAAATTAAAACTATGTAAAGCAAGACTGCAGAACTGGTAGCGGCCCTAGAGCTGACAGCTTGCCTTAGAAACGAAAGGAGATTCCAAACGCTTCCTTGAAGGAATAATACATGATTACAAACACATCAAAAGCCCAATGCTGCCAGAAAGCAGAGAACAAAGGTAATCAAAAATAGTCCGAGAAACGCGTTTTCTAAAAGCAGCCATGAAATAAGTTCACTGATACCTATTCCAATGTATCTGGCAGGCAGGCAGCACAGTGCATTAGTGGCAGAAGTGTTTCCACAGAATATCGGGAAAAAGAGGTCAGGCCTTCAATCAGGGCCAGTACATGGACTTCGGAGAACACCACCAGTACCTGTCGTGACAGGGTCCGACCCCGAAAGCGCCGTAACAGCCTCCGCAGGAATCCTGACTCTCTACCAACGAGAAAGGATCAGGTGCCGTCTATAGAAAATACACATGGCACACACGGAAACCACCCGCCAGGTGTGGCGGCATGAGACCAGGTAGGACGAGCTATTTGCACGCCCCTGCACCTACAATACCATCCCGGCAAAGTTACCCTGCAGCAGAAAACACCTTTTCCTCACCCAGCGCCGACACAACTGGAGCAGTGGTTTGCTGAGCTCCCCACTGGTGGCTCAATTCCTGCTGTGCACATTCCAGGCAGGCCAGAAAGCCTCAGTCACTAACAATTTCACGTAAGCTGGTCGTGACCATGTATATGCTTTGTGAGAAGATGACTAAAAAGAAGACAGGATATCCATAATTGAAAGGCACTCTCGCTTCAAAGGCGGCCCCTAGTTCCTGGTGGGAAAGCTATCGAGCGATTCTGGTGACAAAATTTGTCTGTGTCACTTCTCTAATAAAAATACAGCGTGGTACAGTTCATTCTACAGCACAATTGATAAATCGATTGGAAGGTTTCCTGCGGAGCTAACAGCACCAGACATAACTTCTCCAAACTTTTCCAAGAGAAAGGAGAGCATCAGCAACATCTGCTCGAGGAGGGGACCAAACAAATTTGCCATTAAACTCACACAAGCTGAAGGAAAAATCCAGCAGGCAAGAAAGCTGAGGGCCGTTTGAGTCAAGTCAGGGCACGCGTGGGAAAGGCAGCTCGGCACTCTAACCAAAAATGCCACAACGGCAGGAAATGAGACCTCGGGGGAATCTGCGCCCCGTTCCCGACCGTGCTGCGAACCTGCTCTGGGACCTTGGCTGACCTCCTTCGGAAGCCCGTCTTCTCGGCTAGCAACGAGGCCCTGAAACAGGGAGCCGTACGGCTGCATGCGACAACATCCTGCTTGGAAGACAGGGAAGGAAAAGGAGAACACGTTTCCTGCCTCGAATATTCAAGCGTATCTTCTCGGCGCCCCGGACCATCTGTTGCGCAGGCCTGCTCGGCACCAAGCGCCAGGCAAGGCTCTCGCTCTGGTCACGGTCCACAGGCTGTGTTTTAATGCAAACAATAATGAATAAAAGACATTTTCGAAAGTGTCATTTTCTAGCCAAGTATAAAACTTACAAATGCAGCCAACAAACTCGCAGCATTCTTTAAATATGTCTATAAAATTACTTTGAAGTCGGAGAGAATGGTTTATTATTTCAAAGTGGGTGCAGCCTCAAACGCTGAGAAAATATTCCCTGTATTTCCCCCTGTTCCATAACAATGGCAGTGAATGTCATAAATCTAGTTTTAAATCTAGTGGTATGTACACATAAAAAGTGTTACATTTATTCTGAGCCCACAAAAGGTGACTCAGAATGAATCTCAGGCTAAATATATTTATATGCAGTGATAAAACCTTATTCTACATTAAAATCACTCTGACAGTTTATGAATTCAAGGCTTCACCAATGTAAATAAAAGAAAGTCTTGTTATTATAAAAACGGAATTGGAAATAGAGAAATGATGGAATAAAGCTTTGAGATAAATTAAAGACTTGATAAAAGTCGCTCACTCTGAATGAGCGGCACAGCAAAAGCAGTGAGATTGCAAGTCACTCCGTGCGGGCTACGTTTTCAAGAAAGTTTTTTAATGAATTACCCTTTGAGCATCACAGTCGAGCACAAGCCCATCAAAAAGAGGATACCGAAGAGGAAAGTGGCGGGGGGCTGCTTTTCAGTTCGGCTGCTGCGGGTTTGCTCGCCGCGATTCAGACCCCTCCCGGCTTCGAAAGGGGCCGGCGCGAGGCCGACAAGCTCGGCTCCCGAAGGTGGGCCGCTGAGGATGCCGGCGGCCCCGGGGCCCGCTGCGAGACGGGCCGCGGGCTCCTCGCGGGCTGCCTTTCTCCCTCGCGCCTCGCCCATCCCCTCAGCCCGCGAGCGCACTCCGAGTCCTGCCTGCTCCGCTAATGCCTCTCCCCAGCTGGCCCCGGGAGCTCTCAGCACATCCAGGGACCCAGAAACCCTTTTCTCCAGCCTTCGCCAGCTCCCTTTCTCCAGCTGCATTCGTTTCCCTCCGCCCTCCCTGCACCGCTCACCTACCCCCTTCTTCATGTCCCACCAATGCAAGGCCTTCAAGACTCTGGGTCTCCTGCTTTACTCTTTTATCAGTAGAGTCCACCTCCCGACATGCTCCTACCCTCATCCAAACAGCACGAGTCCCTTAGACACCCACGGGACAGAACCAAGACCACGGTGTTCCCCAGGCTTTGGCTAGTCCACACTTCGTCCTTCCCAAGAAGCTCACTCCCATTACCAAATAGGAAATGGGAGGAACTGGTGGCCCTCTCCAAAGCAGGATACTTATCACTCCTGCACTCTGAATAGAGAAGAAAGGGGAGAACACAGAACAGATTTTACTTGGAATACACAACAGAAAAACAAAACAAAACAAAACAAAAAAAAAAAAAAAAGAAAAGAAAAAAGGAAAGAAAAGAAAAAAGAAAAAAAAGCTTGAGTGGCCACTAGCCCAGTGGATAATTCACTAAAGCCCCTGCAGTTTCCATGTTCCAGCTGAATGCCCAACCTACCATTTGTTTAGCTTAGAGTTTGTTTGGCTCCAGCAAATATTTAATTATTTATACAAAATGAAAATCTAACAAGAAATAATGACCAGGGCATAAGTCCCCTCTGGAAACTGGCAGGCAAAAGCTTGAACCAGGATCGCTTAAACCACATGTGCTAGTCCCAACCGATCTGATCTATCTGGGATTAAAAAAAACTTGCTGCATTTCTGGAAATGTTCTGCTTTCTATTAATTAGCATTTCCCAATTAAAAAAAGATGTTCCAGTGAGAAGCTTCTGACCAGCTCCCTTCCTTTCCCTTGTCCAGTCTCTCGGAGACTCAGAGATGATGGGGACACAGAGGCCAGTGCTGGCAGCAGGGTGCTGAGCTCTCTGTGCAGGACCTGCATCAGCATGGGCCTGAGGCATTTGGGGAAGTGGGTGGGCTGGAGACTGTGAAAAGAGATTGGAAAACTAAGGGAAGAATGGAGGAGAAAGCAGAGGGAGAAAAAGGAGGCAAAAAAGGGTTGGGTTATGAGAGAAGGAAGATAAAAAATGAAGACAAACCTCAGCAAGAACAACAGCGAAGGGGGCAGATAAAGGGAGAGAGGAGAGGTTCAGGACAGAAAATCCATCTTGCCAGAAACAAACATTTCTTATCAGTTAGAGGCAAGTGCTACCTCTGCAAAAATCCAATTTTGGATGTCAGGAGAGAAGTGATAGGAAAGGAATGAATCACCTACGTAAAGGTATAGACTCCTTAATACTTGAAAACCAACACTGGGAGGCGCAGAGAAGTCTGAAGGACGTAGGGGTTTGTAATGATGTTGGGGCTAGCATTAGGAACAGGAAACTTTTCATCACTTGAGGTAAGATGGCATGAGGTAGCAGCTGAAGCAGCCCTGAAGCTCCATCCACACCTCTCTGGGCCATCCTGCTGCGGTCTGAAGCAACAGTGACACTGACAGAGACTTTCATGTGCAAGTGACAGACCTGGGGTAATCCCAGACTAACGCAAAGTCAAATCAAGGCGATAGTTTAGGAAAGCCAACCTGTTTTTCTCCTCTTGAGTTAACCTTGATGGAAGAGTGTGATATTCTGAAGGTTCTGGAGTTACATTGTGGCTCTTGCTTAGATTTCCTGGTCCTTAAGCTACAGGCATCATAGATTTGCAGGAATGTCTTACAAGCCCAAAGTCATCTCTTCCGATCAAGGCTCCTCTCACAGCCCTTGCAACCATGCTCCCCTGCTTAGAGCTTTGCACTCTATAAATGGCTTTTGAAATGAGAAAAGCCTCATAGTTAGGTTGTAAATAAGCTCTTCTAAGATGCTACTTAAGTGCTTCCCTAAGGCTAGGATTCCCTGATGAGGGAGAACCAACCATCTCAGTATTTACTTTTATCGCTATTTCTTGTGCACAATGAATTGCAGCTACACAGAGAGTAAACTACTGCCTGAAAAGGGCTGAATATTAATTCAGAGAGACTCTAGCAACAGTCACTGAAATCCTTTGTAACATTTTCCAAAGGTGGCCCTGGCCTGCCGAGCTTTACATACAAAAGATGTCAAATACTAGAAAGTATCAGTAAACATGGAGAATCAGGGGTGCTTAGAAACTGTGCATAGATTCATCAAATCATGAAGGCACCATTTGTCCAATAACATGCTTTTCTTCTCAGAAACTAGGTAGTCTAAGTGTGCCATTTCCCATTTGATATTTGACTATGGATGAGAAGAAAGCATGTGGAACGGAAACTGCCTTTTAGAGAAGTCATCTGCCGGGACATTAAAAGACACCACTTAACTGTCAGCTGGGACGTAGCTAGAGCTTCTCTGCTAGCTCTAGGACCAAACATAGCCACGTGATGGAGGTGAAGGTTTTCTTATCGCTGCTTTACACATCTAAACTCAAAATAGCAATAATGTTGGTTTTTCTTTCTTTTTCCTAAATTATTTTCTTTGAAACAATTATTTATTTTCAGTGGAACAACAGAGAAATCTGCACACGGCAAAAATCCATTTCACCACTGTGAAAAATCACTGAATGGCAGCAAACTGGCCGCCAGCCCTCCAGAATAAACATGCGCCACCATCTGCAGGAGGCTCAACTCTCCCAGCCTGATTTTCAGAAGAGGGTTTAAAAATATATATATGAAAAAAAAAAAAGGGGGGGGGGGACAGCACAACTTGGAACAGACTCCCGCTGTCCTGTTCATGGAGCAGAATGAAAGATGGACAGGATTTTGCCTGTGGGGAAAGTCTGTGCAAGAGTGACACAGAAAACTTGCTGGCAGCTAGACAGCCACAAGCAAGGCCCTGTTACAAAGATGATAGCTCCTCATGTCCTGTAATTGCTAAGCCACCCTGTAACATAATTTGTCTATGCTATTTACAGAGTGCACAAAATGACACTAAATCAGAGTTTTTCAAGATACTGATGAAATAACATTTGTGCCTTTCAAAGCTTCTTTGACGAGACAGGAATACGTGGAGTTGGGAAGGCTGCCACTTCAGGATCATGCCTTCCCAGAAGTGGAGCACTCCTGTTTCCGATATGGCAGACCTGTCACATACTAAATTTGAAAATCCATGACAGTTCCCAAGTTTTGTCCACATTTTTCTCTTTTTTTTCTTTTTTTTTCTCTCTTTTTTTTTTAAGGAACATAGATACTATGCTGGTCTTGCCGTATCCAATCTAGGATTTTAACAAGCGTGATCTTTAATGGAGACTCAGAGGACTGACTAGCACGAGTTTTGAAGAAGAAAGACGATGTTTTGCTGCTATGCAAATAGGGTTGATTATTTTCAAGGGTCTTAATAGGAAGAACAAAACAAAACAAACAATAATTTGAACTATCCAAACATGTAAAATGTTAAAGTAAGTTTTAAAGAGCTGCCCAAAACTCCCCTGGTCAGACTGGAATTATAAGGGAATTTAAGTTGCGAACTGTCACTGAACGGATGTCTCTTACTCAAAACGCCCTTACTCGCTGTGGAGGTAAAGTTACTCGGTGGAACTGGATCAACTTACATCATCACTGAGGACAGTCACTTTTTATGTAAGCAGCTACCATTCCTAAAGCCAAGTGCCCACGTTTGAAATGAGATGGAAGACACTGGGTGCTCTCAGGAACACAGGTTCATCTAACTAATGCACTGGCTGTCCTATTTCTCAATCTTTGAGTTTGTGAAAGGTGACGGAAGCCATCAAAATGTGTGACAGATTACCAAAAAAGGGAGCGTCTGTTTTGCTCTGTGTCATGACACAATATACAGCTTATTTTCAAAGGTGTATTTTCGGTCTGAACCAAATAAACTAATTTAAAACCACTTCCTATGACTAGCAATAACTTCATCTTTGGTCTCCATGTACCTACTTGAGATCTCTAGTATCCAGCAGTGCTGACTGTTTACCAAGAGCATCAGCTAGCTGAGAAAATGGTTTACTCTCATATCACAGGACCGTATTTTTAATAGTTTTGCAACTGAGGAGCAGCACAGAGGTTGAGCAAAAGGATGGGCTGGCACACAAGAAATCTCCCTTCAAGACGGCACAAGAACAGACGTGATTTATCTTCTAATAAGTATCCTTTCTACAGTATCAAGCACAACGAATGGCTGTCACGGAAGAAACAGAATCCATGCTGATGAAATCAGCTATGTTTCGTTTTGGCCCAAGTCCCACCGGAAGCGCTGTCACCCCCAAGCAACAAAGGGAGTGGCTCAGAAATCAAAACCATGGGAAATCACTTTAGGGTTTCAAAGGCTGAGGATTCTCAGTCCTGTGTGTTGAAAACAACTCCTATGAGTTTCTACAGGGCCCTGGCCTTAACAACAAAGTGATACTCAGCTACAACCACCACAGTTTTGCCTTGCTTTGGATGGATGCCACACACAACAAGTTCTCTAGGCTTCTATTTGATGGTATGTATCGGCAGAGAAGAACAGCTCCAGAGAAAATGACTCAAACAAACTGCAGTTAGGTTAAGGAAGGTGTAGGTAACTTTGCCTCAGCACAGCACTCAACGCACCACTCGACACTGAGGGAGCCTTACCACAGCCCTTTCAGTAGAAGTAACTTCACCGGTATAAAAGTAGGTGGTGAAGAGACCAAGGAAAAGACTCATCAGTTTGCTGCAGCAGGGGAGCAAGGTCCTCTGACCTTTCCATCTTTGATGCTGCCTGCAGGCCAAATCCGAGATGCTGCTTCTGTAAAGGTGCCTCTATTTTCTTGTGCAGTCAAAGAAACTTGGCCCAGGCACTACTGCTGCTGCTGAGCCAACACCACCAACGATTTTCTAGCATGACTGCAGATCTGCAGTTGCAGGTTTCCAAATCCCCCGACTGGGGACTTAAACAATACTATAATCCCCAGAGAAGGCCTATAGGAACTGATATTTGAACACTCTGAAGCAGAACACTTCTTTTCATCTGAATTTCCACTTTCTAAAGCTTTCAGAATATAGAAAAAGAAAAAGGTCTGGCAATCAGCGATTTGACGAAAGCATTTTGCCTCCGGTTAATTCAGTTTACAGGAAAGATGGCTGCTTTGCGATCCCAAATACCTCCGTGGGTTGTTGTTACGCTAGCATTTTATTTTATTCTGCTCTGGCAGAGTGTGACTCTGGAGTTACACTACACGCTACTGATACAGTTGGTTTCTCTCCCTGCTTATTGACCGATCACTATGGTAAATGTCTCTCTAATCATTTTAAGACTCCCTATGTCATGGCAAACGGTGTCATAAAGGACTGTCCCACGATTTCGTTCTACTGGGACAGGAAAATACAACCTAGGGGAGTGATTCAACCTTCTCTCTCGGTGGCTGGAAGCACCATCATAAAGACCACAATCCTAAGCTGGGTATCTGTTCAATCTTCCAGTGCAACCAAAGCAGCACTACTTTACATAAGGGTTCTAGAAACATAGTGTACTCATTTTAGGATGTCTGCCATTTTTCGTGTCCTCATCACAACACAAGCACGAGACTGACAAGAGGAAACTCCCGGGGCTCAGTTCAGAAGCTGTGGCATAGGACAAAATGATTGAGATGGGCTAAGCTCTCATCTAAATTACTTGTCCTAGACTCCTTTAGTGCAGAATAGAGGGACATAGGCACCTCATTTTGCCCTAGCCTGTGAGCATCTGTCTTCTGAAAGGGCTTCTCTATGAGACCACAAAGGACACAGCAGGCTTGGCAAGTTACTTACCTCAGACAATTTACGTCAAATAACAGGAATCCTCATCTAAACTAATAAAGTTAGTTTTTAGCGTCAATCCTTGGCTTAGCCAAGAGACAACATTTCTGGGAACACGGAGAAAAAAGGTGGGCTGCATGGACTAGGGGCACTAAGGCCCCCTACGTGCAGAAAGGGGCGATAGGTGTTTCCAAAAGCACCTACGTTTACTAGGCATACAAGGCCTATTAAAATCAAACTAACGCACCCAAACTTGTAGAAGATGGGCTTCTTTTTAATCCTCCATGAAGCCAATCTGTGTTTGAAAAGGCTTAAATACCTTTGAAGATCTGACTCAACACCTTAGAGACCAGGAAACATGCTTGACCGGGACCACAGCTAACACGGCTTCTCTTTCTCCTTAGTTGTCCGTGCCTGAGGTCCCTGTGGCAGCATGCCTCTGAAGCACTCCACATTGCAGTTCCCAGCAACTCTATGAGCAAAAAGCTTTTCTTTCAGTTACCTCCTTTTCAGAAGGGATATATTAACTGTTTGGTAACATAATGGTAGCTCTAAACTCCTGTAATGTAGGCATAACATTTTTTTATCCAGTACTCTTTCAGATTTCAGCTTGTAAGACATTTGCTTTCAAGGAGCAAAATTGCAAACATTCCTATTCATACCTTTGCAGCAACTGCAGAACAGAATAAGCATCTTGCTAATAACATTCTAGAGACAGTGTTCAATGTGAATGTCAGGGACACTGTGAATGTCAGGGAGTAAAAATATAATAGACTCATCTTTACTGGGAGAGGAAGGACAAGAAAGACTTAAAATCAAAATCTGTGTCATTGGAGTGAAGTAAAAGTTGCTCAGAATATGTCAACTGTTTTGCTTGGGAGACATTAAGCAGGTACACTTATTTTACTTGCCCCCTTCCCCAAATTAAGGCACTTCTTCCTACTGGATTATAGAAAAATTCAATGAGTTCACGGCTTTTGAAAACTGTAAATCTGAAAGACTTGTGAGAAAGAACTATTGAATAACATAATAGCTTTTCATTAGGATTTGCATTTGGGAGAAAAAATAGCCACTAGAATACCACTGTTAGAAAAAAGATTGACTGACTTTACAAAACGAATGCTCGGGGAAAAATAAGCAAATACTTATATCCTCACTGAGGAACGAAAATCTTGGAAGAAACAATACTGGAACAGACCTTGGATGGACAAATAACAAGAACACTAAATACACAGATAAAAATGATTTTGCAGGATGAAATCCTGACCAGAATTTCTCATACAGTTCAGAATGGTATAACTGTGGGAGGATGGAGGGGTGAAAGAGTTCGGCTGCATTAACAGGAGTTTACACCTCACCTGCTGGCATCTAGGAGAATGCATGCAACTGTCCAGAAATCTATACATGTCATTATCTGCAGCCACTGAGAAAAGTCTTCTCTTTTACACAGAAAGTTTATCTTTTTACTCTGGAAAAAACAAACAAAACAACAAAAAGCCCAACCCTACCCACGAAAAAGCAACACACTGTGAACACGGCAACAAGCTTTCAGTTTTCTGACAAAACAACATTTTTTTTTAAAGAATGTCAATGCTTCTTGCAATTGACTTTCTCCAGTTACTTCAACGGCAAATTTTCCATCAGTCAAAACGTAATCAAAGAGCAGCACTCTTTCACAGATCAAGTCACCATTAACGAAGTGGTAGAGCAAGAGTAAGAAAGCAGAGACTACGAACGTGAGCGACAGTGTAGAACTGGTTTTGAATTCTCACAAGGCAGCAATGAGAAAGAGCTCTCCAACGATACAACGAAAACTAAGTCAAAAGTCAATTTTCAGAAGAAATATTTCAATGGCGATACATGGCACCTCCCTACCATTTTATCCAGCTTTAATAACCCCAGATGAGCACCTGTTAAGGCACCAATTTCTCCAAAGTCTCCATGAAAGTACGACCACTTGGCAACCAGTGCTATTTTAAAACAAGTGGGCCATACTACACCTTTGAATGCATCCAGAAATGGTGCAAGTCCCCCAGCGAAGCGGTGGAAGATCCATCACGTGGCACAAACAACACTGTGTGGAAGAATGACCTATGAAGCACGCTGGAGAGAACAGCCCTACGCTGGAGGGGAGATGGATGGCGTGGTATGTATCTTTTCTCTCTGTAGCTTCTGCAATTAAATCGAACACGTTGCTCATTCAAACACTTCAAACATAATCCGGCTGCTGCCTTGGCTGTACGGGATTTACAGGCTCTAACTGTTTTAATGACAACGCACCAACGAAAGCTTTTTCTTTGCTTTCACACACAAATCCAGTGTCCACATCAGGAGGGAACGAAACTCGTGGTGGGTGAGGGATTTCAGCCTTGCAATTATCTTTCCAAGTCTAGCACGTTCCTTTATTTGAATTTTACTGGAGCAGCTTTAAAAAGCTGAAGGAAGGAAACAGAGGAAGGAAGAAGCAAAAAAGTTTTCTACTGCAAAGAGATGCAGAACCCTGCATGATGCAACAGGGTTTCACTAACCCCAATATATATGCACACATGGCTGCAAGCCTATTAGAAAGGAAGTACTAAAAAGAACATGACACAAATAATGCTCTGCCTTCTGCTAATTGATATTTGCTAGTGCGAGCCCTTGCTAGCAGATGTTCATTTTATCAAAGGAAAGCGTCAACAGTAAAGCTGAGGACTAAGACTTACCATCAAAGGGACTGCTCTGAGCTCATTTTCTCTACCTACTCCAGACCAGAATGATTTCTGCCCTCTCCCCTTCTCTGCAACTCTCAAATGAACCAAGTACACCTCAGTGTTAATTGGTCAGTTGGTTTTTTTGCCTGGTTCCATATGCCCCATAACCATGGGATCCCCACAGCAGCTCCCTCCACGGCAGTCTGCCCAGCCCCATGACCCCCACTAGAGACATCTATTACTTGTATTATCAGTGACAGAGGACGCAAGAGGGTGCAAAAGAGTCGGTCTTGGTTAAAGTGGGAGAAATACTAGAAACACTGTGTCATCAAGAAACAGTTAGTGAGCGCTGATTTGAAATGAGATCTTCTACACCTCCTGCAAAGCTGCTCTCTGGAAGTAGTCATTACATATACACAGGGTGAAGGTGATACAAATGCCATGGGGAGAAAGTGCAAGATGTATTTATTGGGAATTCCACCCATAGGATAATCTATCTGTAATAGCATCAGTAACCTGTAGTGAGAGGAAAAACTTTTCTTTATACTTTTCTATACTCCAGCAAGGAGGTACTCAGATGAGAACTCTGCCTTACATTTTTACTTCTTGCTACACCACAGAGACAGTCAATCTTTTTCTTATGGGGAATCAAGAGATCTTTCTAACATCTTTGGCCAACCAAGCTTTAATGCACCTGATAGCGTAGACTTTTTACAATGCAAAAAACTAAATGGTTGTGGGCCAAACAGAATGGAACTGCAGGCTATGTCTGGCCCGGGGACCCTAAATTCTCTGTTCCTGCTAGCTTATAATGCTAGCTGAGGATTTAACCTGTTGAAAAAAAATGTTTCGTTTCCAAAATGCATAGTCAGGAAGTAAAAGATCTGACATCCAGGAGAACAGAGCCCCCTCCATCTGCCAGTCCCAAGGAATTAGCTCATTGTGGTGCAACTGTTCAGCAGCTGTACAAATATCGTAAGTAAAATATATGGTATTATCTTCTCCTTGGAAAGCTGACTCATTCTGATCAATAAGCTATCACAGATACGATGCACTGAAAATTTTTCTCCTGAGGAGGCAATATCACAAGGTGCTAGACTCTTTTAAGGTCTCATTCCATTTCTCCACAACTCCCCATAAAGGCAGACTGAAGGCAAATCCTGATACCGCTAGAAATGCTTTAGACACCCAGTGATCCTTTCTTTTGAAAGCCAAATGCAAAGAGTCCCCACACAGCGCATGCTAAGGTGCTTAAGTTATTAGGGAGCCTCCAGTCTGAGAGCGACAGGGCATTTGCCCTGCTTCCACTGCCAAGCGGTACACAGCAGGATGGGTACTGCCGGCTCCAAAGGCTACTGAAATTAAAAGCAGGGTTCCCACCACACTCAGGAGGCTTTGGAGCAGCAGGCAAAATTGAGGAAACATTTGTGTCCTTGGGGCAAATACTGCTAAAACACAGAAGGGATCCCATGCTTTTTCCTCCAAATGATACCAAAAACCGCATTAAGGCCAAAAGAGAGTCCACAGCTTCAGTACGAGGGAGAATTAAGAACGAATTAAGAACCTCGCCAGTTGGTTCCTCACTGCAGTATAAACAGCATACTCCTCGTCTAAGGCCACCGCACTAACTCGTGTCATCTTCTCTTGCTCTCCTGAAGACATCGAGGCAATTTTCGCACTGAGCCACGAACTGCAGGCTAACCTTGATCTACCTTCTCTCATGCCGGTTGCTGATTCAGGATCCCTGCAGCCACACAAGGTACCACTTAGCCCAAAGTTTTTGCTATGGAAGGAATCACAGAGGACTCCAGCCTAAGACTACACTTTGTACCCATTTCAGACATGACGCTTAACCCTTTTGGGCCCCGTTTCCTCCTTTTCTGCTTCCTGTCATTTATAGAGGCAGCTCTTCATATCTGCAATACCCTTGCTTGTGTTGGCGCACCTAACACCAGACCACAGCTGTTTTTTTTTTTGTTTTTTGTTTTTCCAGAGTAACTAGTATTCAAAGGTTGGTGGAGTGACTGCAGAAAAACCCAGGCTACCTCTCCTTCTCGTAAAGAGATCCTAAATCTCATGTAAATGAGGGACAGATATATTTGTTTATCTGCACAAGGACTTTAATTCAAAGAAAGTGACAGTAATTCAGATAATACACAACCACTGTGCAAAATTATGTGCTGAGTTGCTGCCATTACTCTTTTACTAATCTGCAATATGCAGAAACTGTGAATTTAATGAGCTACATAATTATTTTGTTCTCAAAAACCTTACTTTTTGGTAATGTCATTATTTGAAATGGTAATTTTTACACCAGGTCCCTAGTCAATCACGTCAGTTTTCTGAAAGATGTATCTAAAGTAAACTGGTAATATCAGGAGAGAAGAGGAGAGGTTGATTTATCTCAAGGACTTTGCACCTTAAATAGCCAGTAAAATATTAAACATCCCTATCAATAACAGGTGGACCGTATTATAAGCTTCCTCGTAACTTGACTTCTTAGAAATAAAATGACACCTTCCTGAAAAGGTGTCAAGAATTTCATTTAGTCCTTTTTATACTGGGTATCATCAATCTATCTTAACATCTATTGGAGAGAAAATAATTGTCTTTTCTTTTTGGCAACGGTATGTCATTATATGCAGTGGGATAAATAGCTACAGTTCAAAGCAAAAACAAGATGAAAATGCCCCTTTATTTTTTCCTGAGGTTTCATTTCTTCTTCGTGTTTAATTTCATGATGAAAAAATTTTATAATTAAATTAAGCTTGATTCTGCTTTAAATGCGTATCTTAAAGTGAAAGCAGAGAAATGATTTTAGTTTTCAAAGTTGTTATATCCCAATTGATCTTCCACACATTGGCATTATTATCTGATTGTGAAGATACACGCATTCATCAAAAGCTCGAGCCATCTGTCTCAATTCTATGTAATTTCATTACGTATTCATCATTTATCTAGCCTGGGTATGCGACATGGGACCCTACTGACTAGCAATTCTATACTTATTATCACTTCACACTGCGTTTGGATGGACACGAGGCTGTCGACTTCCATTAATCTACTTTTGATGTAAAAATCATCATCCTGGGATAAGCCTCTGTGCTCCTGAATAATCAGGCAGCACTGCTCTGTAAATACAGAGGCACTCGCGTTTCCTGAAGAAGCCTGCAGCATTTATTCCTGCTCCTCTTTCACCACCTGCAGCTAGATGCCACCCTGCAGAGGTACCTGGGGAACGGAAATATAAATGCAGGCAGAGTCGCACACCTGCATATGCAGGCAGGTGTTTTCCAAAGGTTACTGGTACTGTGGCAAGCGCGACCATCCTGAATGAGGAGATGTGTACGAGTTAAAGTATATAAGCAGAAGTTTTCTAACTTGAGGAAACAGTCACAGCTGCTGGAATCACTAGTGTAATTAAAGAGCAGGGGCTGCACCAGCACATTGCAAATCTAAAGGCTTCTTAGCCTCAGCAGGAGTGACTTCGAACTGCTGTTTTGCTTCAAAATAAAGGCATGGTAACTACTGCACAGAATTATTTGTACACTTTGAGTGAACTTTCTTTGCCTGTGACGAATTCCACGCTGCAATCACTTTTGGGGAACGCTCTAGTGAACAAGTTGCCAGGCAAGAGTATGAGCTTAAAGCTAAGGCTATTGCGGAATACTTACAGAAATGGAATTTGGTTTTCTAAACACGAATATTCACACTGGAAATCTCATTTCAGACTCGTATCTGGAAACACAAAGATAGGCTACGGTTTGTCTGTCAAAAGGATATATATCGAAACAGGTCTCAAACTGCACATTATGCATACTTGAAATTTATGAAGCATCCGTAGGGATGGTAAGAGACAGGATTTTATTCCCAATAGCTAATGATCAGCTCTGCTGCTTTTGAGAAATTACTTTTCGTTGCTGTTTCCCCATCAGTTAAATGGGGGTGAGAGCGCCCACCTTCATTTGCAGAGCGCAGACGAAAAGCCTCGTATTGCACAGCCGCGCCGGGAACTATCAGCTCAGCTACGCAAGCGACAGTGACTGATTAACTCACGGGCCGGGGAGGCGGCGGCGGCGTGGGGAAGGCTACGTGTGACAAATGCACCTTGTCACCACCCACAGGCCTGTTTGCACAGCTCAGACGGGGCCGAAGCTCGGCCCAGGGAACCGGGCGGCTGGGCTCGGGGCTGCCGCAGCGCTGCCAAGAGCCGTCAGGCGCGCGTTCAGCCCCAGCGCTCGCGCGGACGATGCCAGCTGACGGCTCTCGGCATCGCAGCACGCTGGGCAGCGTACGCGTGCTGGAAATGACTCGGATGCGTTTAAAAATATTACTTGCGCTCTTTCTAAAACCAGCTTCCTGACCGCTGAAAGTCATTAAGCACTCCATTACATCGCAAATTAACTGTAATGTTGTGTTCAAGAACTAGTCTGGATAACTAAAGTCCCTTCGCTTTTTTCCTTCCTGTGTTTTCCCTGCCTCACACCGTCCCGATGAATGGTCCAATGCCATCAAATAACAGCGTTCTTTGACTCAATTACTTGGTTATGTTTTCACGGCATATCAGTTTTCTCCGTGGTTATTCAAAGGTGCCTTTACTGACTTTGCAAAGTGCTTTGCAGCTCTAAAAATAACAAAGCGTATTTTACGGGTTAGAATATTCAAGTCAGAGGTGCGGTTCGCTGCAGCTGAAGCACAGGCCACTTGCGCCTGTGAACACGTGCGGCTTTTGAAGTGTCCTTCCCTTCCCAAATCACGGCTGCTGGCAACGACCCCTCCCGCTAGCGCGCACGCGGGTCTGGAGGAGGAAGGCAATGTGTGCTGAGCACTGTCACAGAGCTGGTCACTGCTAACTGCTAGCTCTCATCTTTAATTACAATCCCAAGACTTTTTTTTTTTTTTTACCTCCTTGCCAAGCTTTCCTGTTAGTTCTGATAATTATAGTGAATACTTACAAAAAATTAAGCCACCTACACAAATCTGTCCCCAAAATAAGTGCTGGAAGCAAATTATAACGTCTCCCTGTCATTTCATGGATATCTGTATTGTCACTAGATTTATGTTCTAATGCTACATTATTACCTATTACCATAGTTGTTAAAACCTTACTTTTCATGCTAATGAAAATGATGAAAGACAGGGGTTTTGACATAAATACTGTAATAAGAACCATATTAATGTGACAGACGACTGCTCCTCTGTGACAGACCGTGAAATCCTGCGCAAGAGTTACAGGAGGATCATTTACATGTCTGCTCATCTCTCTCTCCCTACAGGGACGCACAGGAGTCATGTTCAAGATTGGAGAGGGATGTGAATCAAAAATAAGATCACAAGGAGGCACAGACAGTCACCCTAGAAAGAAGCGCTTACCCAGGCATAGCTCTCTGAAGTGCCTCGAAGCAAAAAATGTCAATTATACGACCTAAGGTTAGACTCCTAAAATCTCTCCTCAGGCATTTCGTTACGCAGCTCGAGGCCGAGCTTCCAAAAATCACCTCTGGGCGGCGGCGGCAGCGCCGCCAGCACCGCGGGGTTCGGGCTCCTGAGCCTGGGGACCCCAAAGCGCCGCCGGGCAGCTTCTGCCAGCCGAGGCACAAGCCAAGCGAACACGCCTCAGCTTAGGGGCCTAAATTGCGGTGGCGTTTTCTGAAACGAGGCCAGCTCTCGCCTTGCAGGCAGCTGATTTCAACTGGGGTCTTCCAGTCGGTGTTGACCAGTTTTGCAATACACCTGAGAAGAAAAGCCAAGGCAGAGGCGGCTCACTAAGGAAACCGAAGCAGACAAGCAACAGGCTTCAGAGTAAGACGGCAGCTCCTCCGACGCGAGAGGAGGGAGAGCTTTCCTCCCTGGAAGCAAGGGAAAAGCGGCCGCATCGAACAGGCGGGAGAGGCAGACACATCATCACGTCCTACCCCGCTGCCTCCCTTTTTGCAGGGCAAACTCTTACCAGTTCTGCAACAGTCGTGACCCCACCGATTTCAACTCAACCAGTAAGTCAGACTATAAATAAAGATGATAGTTTCTTTCCGACTCGCATCGCTACCTGATCTGCAAACGCCACAGTACCTGGGCTGCCGCAGGAGGGCTGCTGAATACAGGCTACTCCATCGTAAGACACCACCTCTCTCTAACCCCCTCAGAAGAGGGAGGAAAAAAAAAATCACAGAATTTAAGCAATAATTATAGCAAATATAAAAACATTGGCTTTCTACTAGTAAAGTAACTGGTGCTACCTACAGCAGTATTTCCTTTGAGAGTTTTCCTCCTTGCAAAGAGGAAAAAAAGAGCGAAAGAAAGTAGCAATCACGTAAATAATCAGTAAAATCCCAATTTACCGATAATGTTTGGAAAAGATTGGCTTCCGCATTTTTAATAACAGAAAAATGACGGCTGTTAGAGAGACTCAGTGGAGGTTGCTCGTCTTCTCCGTTCCCTGCAGTCTGCCTTTTGGTCCCCTGCCCTGGTTTCGATTGCCTTTCGCCAAGCTACAGTAACACCAGCATCCTTTCCAAGACCTGTAGTTTTTGTTGCTTTGCTCTTGGGCCTTCCTTGAACAAGTGGCTAGAACTGGATTCTAATCTGTCTTGAAAGGTGAATTTATTATTTTCCTCAGTAGGTGAGAAAAACACCTCGGAAAAGAAGTTCTCTCTCATCTGTTTCTTATCCTTGTAATGCTAAACGAAGTGAAACTTCCCAGGCTGCCGGTGGCATCACCTTTCGCTTTGCAGTTTAGCACATTTTGCTTTAGCAGCAGTTCAAGAGTTCACCAAAACTAGAACCGATGCCTTCGGATTGCTGCATACACCTGTGGTACAGCGGCAAGTTAAAGAAGTTAAATAATTACAGCACACAGCAACCCACAGATCCTGTGAAATCAAGCACTGGCTCAAAATGGCAGCATACAAAATCTCTAACTGTAGTTTTATTTGTGCACGTGATCAGTTCCAGTTGAAGTTAGGCTTTGCTCGTTTTCTTCCACTTTCACGTAACATGTTTGTGCCTTTAAGCTTTTCTCTACAGGCACAAGGTTCAGGTAGGTACCAACTACACAACAAAACAGGAACGGGAACGCAGCCAGGAGGACAGGAATCAGCTTGCCCAAGGTCACCTGGAAAATTTTAACACGTTGGTTGCCAAATTCGTACTGCAGTGCTTACTCCAGCAAGCTATGCATCTTGCAAAAGAAGTCGCATTGCCTACCTTAAATACATTTGTATTGCACTCGTAGGGCACCTTTGTTCCTAGTCTTTTCCTCAGTATGGAAGATACTGTCTTTCATGTCATGTATTTGCCTTCACCAGAGGATGCCGCAAAGTCAGCAAGCTTTGATAAAGCTATGAAGTAAGGAGCTTTGCATCACTGCAGGGTTAGTTTGGGACTCATGACTCTCGTGCACCAGGGAACTGAGCCCTGACAATGATTTATTTGTCAGTGCAGTACCCTGACAGCCAAATCAGCCAGAGAGCAAATAAGAAATAAAAGGGCAGAGGGAAAATATTTCGGTTTGAAATTGTTCTGAAAATTTCTAATAAAAAAATCAATTACAAAACAAAAAAAATGTTGTGTAGTGTCTAAGGCTATGCACGCGGGCCTGCAGCGAAGAGCAAAGTCATTTATCTTCAAGGCAGTGATCGCTGAGAAAAATAAGAGTGCTGGCTTTTGGGTTGATTTGAAAATCTCAGGCAAATTGGGTTGCTAATTTCATTTCGCCGCTTGCAAGAAACCACTTCAATTATTGGGGCTGTAGGTTTGCAATATCAATTTTCAAATGGCTTTCAACATTTCCGTCTTAGAAAATCTCTGCGTCGTAAGATCAGAGCTAACAGAAGTGCTCAAAAATAATAACAAAGCAGCAGAGAGGAGGGATGCTGCTTGGGGGAAGACAACAGCCTATGCCTCAGCAGATTGAGGTTCGACTCCTCCATCGGAAACGTTTAGCGAAGCACTTGCTCAATTCGCAACCACTGGGAGACAGCAGCCTTTTTCTAGGTCTGTATTGCCTGTACGCGCTTTCGGTCGCAGACCTGGCTCTTCCCCGTTCTCCCCTTACACAGAGGCGAGGACGAGCGGCTGCTAGCACATCGCTGCCGCGACTCTCCGCCCGTTTCTTCCCCCGCAGCCCTGCTCTAGGTCCTGTTCCAGCTGTTCGTCACTTTGCCACACACCTTGCTAGGGCACTTGCCCCAGGATGCGCTGGCCGGCCTTAGGCCACCCTGTGTCCTCCCTCCCCTCAGATATATCGCGTGGTCTCCACCTGTCCCATGACTGGGAAGGAACCAGAGGGTTCCCACCACGTATCCTTGGGGACACCAGCCTCAGGAGACCCTCACTGCTGGCCTATCTCTTCAAAGAGCCTGAACTTCACCTCAAGTGGATCCCAGACACAGCCGGTGGAGACACACCGTGACCGCAGGCAAACGCAGAGGTACCAGGAGCCCTGCCGGCCTTGTACCAGCCACCATGCATGGTTCTGGCTGAATCACTTTTCTCATCCGCTTTTTGTGGAGGCTGTCTGCACTCAGGCTAAGACATCAGCACATGCCTAAGGGGGTCAAAAAGTGATGATACAAGAAGAACATCCGCATCTCAGCTAAGGAATAACATATTCTTTAGGTTTAGCAGTACATGCTCCCTGTTCCATTTCTGTGTTTCTCTTCTCTTGTGCTTCAGCCCAGCGCTGAAAGCTGATAAAGAAGTGTCCAGGTGCCAGGGAATAATAGTGTAAGTGAGCACAAGTATCTAACTTGTCCTGGTACCCAATGAGTACAGTACACAGATGCCTGAGAACACATAAAGGTTGCTCATTCTAAGAGGGAGTATGACTGAGTTCCCGGCAGATTTATTAAGACCTGGAATGGTAAAGCCATTTGTAACGCATCAAAAGAAAAGCTCTATTAAAAAGGGCAAATGAATCAACAATACCGCAAATCTTCATAAACCCTAAAGCTGTAGCCTCAATATTAAGGAGCAGGTTTCATTAGAAAGAAGAGAACCTGTATGCCTCCTTGCTGGCTTCCTGCTGTTTGTCAAGGGAAAAGTCCCCCCACCTTGCATTTTTCATGGATTATATTACACTTTAGTTCAAGTCTTCTAGTTGTTTTTTTAAACAAAAATATATAACCAACACAATTTTAGTTTTTGAAAACTAGTAATAATTACCAGAAGCTTGACATTATTCACTTTTAAGGAAAAAAAGAACTGTCTTCAGTATTTTAATCTGAAGACATCTATAGCATGAAACCCAAAGCAGTATTTGCTCTTGTGCAAACTAGAAAAATAAAGTTATAAATCTCATTATCAGACCTTCTTAAACTACAGATCCAAACAGCAATGGCTAAGACTCTCCATTCATCCTTCCAAAGCACAGGAGATTAAGGCAGTAACTACCTGAACATGAACCTTACAGGATTTTATCCTGAGAGGTGATCATATAAAAATGGGATCTTCTTATTCAACAGACTAGCTCCGCTTGCATATTCAGACACACCTGCTTGTTTTCTTATGAAAAAAAATGCACTTTTCACCTGTTTTTTCTGGCAACTATTAGAGCAACTCCCCTGGAAGGAACTAGAGCCTATTCTGTCCTGAATCATGCGAACCATCTTTCTATCCCTCCCAGTGTGGCCATTCCGAGTATTTAAAAATTACAAGTTGGGCTGTGCAATTAGGAGACTTGGCTTCCAAAAGTGTAAGATTTTAAAAGTGACAGGAAGGGAAAGAAAGCAAAATCCTTCTTTCTTACCTTCTACCTTTAAAATCTTTGTGCATGATGTACCGTGTATTACAAGCATCTCTTTGGGGCTACAGACTGTCTTGACACAGAAAGGTGAAATCAAGGCAAAAAAGCACCACAGGATAAATTCCCATGAGATGGAAATGCTGCACTCGGAGCAGTGCAGACCTAAAGACGCGCTGGCCTGCAGACCCGGGGAGCTCTGGCAAGCAAGCTTGCTTCTGGGACGTGTGGGCTATGAAAAATCACTTAACGCCCTGCAACAGCTTCCCAAGGTGAACGACTCGATCCGGTATTTCTCACCTGCACTTCCAATCCTCCCTACATAAGGCTGGGCGGACAAGCAGGCCCCAGCTCAGCTCTCCACTGCAACGCAAGGGCTAAAATCAGCAGTCTAGGCTGGGCCTCCAGCAGCCCACGGAGAAGCTGCAGCACCTCCCGAGGGAGAGCCGCCTGTCAAGCAGCCTTTGAACACCTCCTTCCTGCGACAAGCAGCTCAGGTGAGAGGAAAAAGGCAGGCGGGATGGCTCCCAACCTCCTTGCCTGGCAAAACGCTCCTGGCAAAGTCCACTGATGTCACTGGGAGTTTACCTTCCACAGCAGATACTGCTGTGCATATAAATACTGTAAAACATGCCTTTTTTTGATGTGAAAGCTGTTTATGTAAAAGTGTGATTGTGTCTATATCCAGGTCATACCAGAATAAAGTATTTGACTGAAACAGAGGAGTAAGCTGTCTTTCCTTTCATATTTATGAACTTCAGCATGGAAACGAAGCTGCAAGTGATTTGAACAGATGTGATGTTGATAGGACTCCGCTCTTTCTCGAATATCATGTCGTGCTATCATAAGCCAGCTGGGAGACTGCAGAAACTGCCTTCACGAAACTCCTTCAGCATCATCGTATTTAGCATGCGAGATATACAGGCCTCGTGTCACATTTCTGGCTTTTTCTTTAAATAGCAAACTGTTTATAACACACACACAGGCCCCAGAGATACAAAGCTTTAAAAAGGTAAGTATGAAATAGCTGCTGCCCAAAGGATCAATGAACAATCTGTGATTTCAATCATCCTAACATAAAACCTGGAAAAAGTGCACTCCCATGGGGCAGAAATATGGAAATACCTCACTTAGTGGTGACATAACGGCAACAGCATTATCTCAAGACACAAGACGAGCTTTTACACGATGTTTCAGCGTTTTAAGATAAGCCTAGCTACCTCCATGGCTTTTACGTTACGTGGAACCTCACGTTCATGACAGTCCATTGGATTGCCCACTGCAGGCACGCAGAAACACATGGCATGAGTTCTCCGCGGTCTGATGAGCAGGGAATCCCACCAAAGCGGTGGCTTGTCAAGATGTTCCTGGACAGGCATGGCACCAATGCAAACTTACAACTACCAGATCAGAGCAGCCAGCACAGACAGGGTCCTCGTTTGCTGGTGAAACCTGTAGTAACTAACGCATCGTGGAGGGCTCTCTCACAGGCTTGCTTCCAATTACCAGCTAGAAATAAATAGTAACGGGCTCCACAAAGACTCAGAATATTAAAACCTCTGCAAAATTATCTGCTCTATCAAACAATACAACGTCCCAGATGAAATTCTGCAAAGAACTGTACTTTGGCTTGTAAACCCTTATTATGGCAAGGTTGGGAGGCCTTCTCCATCTTAACATATAATTAAACTTAATGGGAAATGCTTAATTAAATTAAGGAACCCGAGAAAATTGCCTCAGGCTACAAGAGCTCTGATTACAGTGCTGCGGTAAGCCTAAACAAGGCTTAACAGACTGCAGGGCACAGAGGGCCAAATCCTCTGATCTATTTTTAAACTGTTACAGAGTATTGGCAATTAGAAGGAGGAAGAGCTAAACACGCTCCTGCCAGGTTCACGCAGGGAATCTCATCAAGTCCTAACTGAAGGGCTTCCGCTCCTGCCGTGCGCACGCATGCAGTTCGAGGAAAACGCCAAGCTACACCGTTAACATCTGGATTCAGATTTTGGGAGCCTGGGCAGTAAGAACTGGGGCCTGAGCTTGAGATTACTATGTACAAAACACACCCAAAATGCAAGTCCAGTTCCTTCTTAATGCTCAGGTCCATCTCTTCCTACTAAAGGGGAGGCTGTGGAGACGAAACGTTAGAGGCAAAAATGCTCAATGAAAGGGAATTGTGAAATTATTTGAACGCATGAGTATGTGAAATATGAAAGCAGTCCAAGATACAAAAGCAAAAAGAGCTTTCAAAGTACTCAGAAAAAAAAACTAAGCGAGCACATTATAAACAAAGGGAAGTACAAAAAAAAACAATAACACGCAGAAAACGGAGAGAGAAGCCTTAAGGATCTGGACAAAAATTCCTGTAAGGCAACAGCAGGGCTCCACTTGGGTCCAAGAGGAAAGGTTCCTCTGATCCAAGCTGATACAGCTCCACCGACACTCCCATTTCCCGTATGAAATCTCTGTCAATTCTACACAAGCGTTACCTAATCTGACTTTTGCTGTCTAACACGTGGAAGTTGCTTGGTGAGCCACTGATTCCTGGAATGACTCCATTGGAACGAAGAAAGCCAAGCCACCTCTCGCCCTGGGCTAGGATCACAGCTGAGGAGCTGCCTTTGGACCTTCCAAATAGTTCAGCACCAGCATTACCAAAGTTTTCATGTTACATTCTATGGGGAGAGGAGGAAATGCTTATTTGATGACACTGAAGCTTTTCATAAAGTCAAATGATTTTGCTATATTGTTGAGGTTTGCTTATACTTTATATTCTCCCCTATTTTCTTGGGGAGATGTATTTTTTGTTACAATTAAGAAGTACTAAAAAAAGACCAACCCTATACACACACAGATGGAAAACACCAGAAATCTAAATAAATCCAGACAAATCTACCTTCATCTCAGAGGTAATTGCAGTTTTGTATCTCACTGAAAGACTTTGTTCTTTAGAGCTATACAAACTAGTCAACTATGCCGAGCAAAATTAGCATTTTTGAATCCCATGGTCTTACAAGGGCAATTGCTCATCTCTTCTTTCACCAAAATTCTGCTTTCTCTGTCATTTCAGAAGCACTCATAAATCATCACAACATCAAACAAAACCCCTACTGTACTAAACCCAAGGATAATAAAGAGCAGAGCATTTTAATGAGACAGACAATTATGCTATACTGTACAATGCCTGAATGGCTTCTTTTGATTTTTTCATTAGCTCGTCTTACCCCTCGTAATGATTTTTTTTTGGCTGTTCCCCTGAGCAGTCTGTTTGAAGAGCATCACGACTGCTGGGAGCCACTCTTTCTCACTCCAAGAACATATTTAGGCCTACTCTGTCAGCACGCAGCAGCTTACTTGAAGACACAAAACTCAACCGGACAGACCTCCAAAGCGATGACTTCCCTTCGGTTCCCGTTGGACGCATAAACGGGCACTAGTCATTTGGAATACTTGCACCTAAAGACAAAAACCTTCTAAAAAAGAGATTAGTGATTAGTGTGTGCTTTCTTCTTGCTCCTCTGCTGTGTCTACTATGCCCTTTGCTGAGTTCCTGCATACTTTTCTCTTTTCTGAAGTGCGGTATGTAAACAAATAAATAAAAAAATATTCAAGTGTGAAGACGATACTCAGGTATGAAAAGACCTTCATTTTAAACCACACTACATTTGTTTGTAGGGGGAAAAGTTATCCGTTATCTTCAAAAAAGCGTTTGCAACCATCGTATAGGGTTAAATCTTTACAGTGAAGACTGATTTGAATGTAGACTAGGCAGGTGCAATCATTCAATAGAAGCAAGAAGAGAGAAAACCAGATTTAAGTTCCCCATCTAGCAAAAAGATTGAAAGTAGCCTATTTTCTACAGAATTACAGGTGGAGCACAAGCTGTGTTACTCAGAACAGACTTTTCAGCTTTTTCGTTTTAAAATAAAAACATGATTATTTGTGTTCTTCACAGGGACAGAGGCTCTTCCATCAAACCTCTGCCCTCATCCCACACTGCACTCGTCAAACGGGAGGAAAGAAAAGGTATGAATGCCCCTTCGACTTGGGGCTATGCAATCCAAGAGCTTAGGATGTGCTGCAAAAAATACTTAATTCGAACCTGCACTACAACACGTGTGACAAATCCAGTCATCTACAGAAATAGTCTTCTACACATGAAGAATTACAAAGGAGTAAAAAAAAATGAAAAAGCACATCAAGGCTCTCAGGCACGTTTGGCATCTCCAGATCCCTTGGTTTGCTTGTTTTTCTAGAGCAGAGAGCACCCAGCAGAGCAGCACACTATGTCATGACACACAATGTGGGACTGTATTACTGACCGGGATTTCCACGGCACATGTTTGACACATATTTGAGTTTGTTGCCTTCACCTTTAGCACTCTGAGTAACTTATCCCACTCCCAGGTTTTGTGGCTTGCAAAGCAGAGCCAACAGGCAAAGCAACCCATCCTCCTGACAAGACATGCATGGAAAGGGGTGCGAGAATTATTCACAGCAGACTGAGCTCAGTCTACACGTCCCTCCTGGTCCTGGCATCTACACACACAAGCAAAGCCTGAGGTCTGAGGCATCATCCTAATACTCAAGAAACTGCAAAATTATTTCAGAGAAGCAGCATAAGACTGTAATAAGGAACTGGCTTAATGGTTCTGGGGACCTTCAGGGCATTGCACTGGCTGAAAAATCATGACCCAACTTCAGCTTTGAAGTCATTTCACATCCTCCCCTCTGCATCAGGGAGCTTCAAACACACTTCCTATTCCAGCTGGAGTCAAGAAGGAAAACCGGTTGATGCCCGTCTCACACAGCACATTGCCTGCAAGTCGTGATACCGTATAGTCCAAATATGCCCCTCATTAAAATGCTCCTCTTTCTGTTACCTTTAAGAGAGATCAGCCTTACTTGAGTGGAGGAGCTTGTCTCATGGCAATACAACTCCTGACGGCTTCTGAGAAGACCAGAGAAGGAAGCAGCATCTTTGAGAAAAAAAAGAGGTCTGAGTGTCTCGCCTTGTAAAACCTTGGGCTTCTAAAATATTAACTTCACTTGACAGTAGATTTCCAGTTTGTACAGCTTTAAGCTTAACTGTCTGTCAGAAAATTATATAAATCTGATTGCCCCTGTCAGAGCCAGATGTGCTTTAGCTCTCAGACTTCCCAGAAACGACGTTACTTATCCTTTAGAGACGGAAGTGGTGTACTGCCAGTACAACCAGCATCTCACCAGGGAGCCTGAAGCCATTAATGCTGTTTTTGCACAGAGCTGCATTTATCTGAGATCTCGCTGACAGCAGAAGGGGCAGTAAAGGCCATTGCCCAGCACCCAGAGGAGGGCACCGGCGACTGCTCTACCTGGTGCCGTGGAAGGTAGGGGTGGGAGACCGCAGAAAGCTCCAACTCTGCACAACAGCTCTGGTCAGGAACTCAAATGGGGGTCATGCCTGGAGAGGGATCAGCCGGACCAAAGGCCATTCCCGTGGCAGCTGCGATCCAAACCACGGCACCCCAAACAGCCAGGCCTGGGGCAGATCTCCATTCATTGGCTAGTTCGTAACTTCTGCTCCACAGCAGGATCAGCTTGACAAGGAATCTGTATTTCTAAGTAACACAGTGATGAGCCTGAGGACGTACACCATGCTGGGAGGGCATCTCCTCCCTCTTCACTGTGCTCAGCATCAAGACAGCATGTCTCAGATATTGAGGGATAGCTCAGGTCAGTACCTGCCCTTCCGGTCTTACCTTATCCACACTCCTCAAAAAAGAGCAGGGCTCTGGGCTCAACTGTTCGGGTCAGCATGACCTGGTTAACACTTCTTGCCTCTGCCCCTGAGCTGAACATATCCTCTATGTTCACATACCTTCTCCCAGAAGACTGGAAGAATTTCTGTGGTTCTCTAGTGGGGAACAAACCTGCTCTTGGGGCAAAATATGTTTAAGAGACAGAAAAGTGAGGCAAATTCCAAAGACTGATTTGGGGAAACCTTCCATTTGCTTCACCGAATTAAAGAACAATTGTTTCCATTCCGCTTTAAATGAATCTTTCTCCCATGCAATCTTAGTTAGGTCCCACTGCACATATGCATTTTGACAGCCTTTAATTAAAGAACCATATGTTACATTTCTACAGGGTCTCAAAATATTAGCTTACAAAGGCCCTACAAATGGGAAAGTCTGGGTAGAAAGCCGACCGAAGGACCTACATAAGCTGCATGAGTTGCCTGAACTGCAAGACTTTCCGACTGATTGATCTGCTTGGTCCTTTCCGTGGTTTGCCTTGTTATGTTAAAGGCACCATCACATATGAGAATGGTTCTTTAAACAAATCAACAAGTAACAAGAATAGCAACACTAATAACTGTTCCCTGAAAGTCTCTTTCTCAGAATAAAAATGTTAGTTTTTATCACATACTGTGTTTTTCTAGCATAGTTTTCCATCTTTGAGTAATGACTTCAGTATAAAATAAAACTGCTAATTTGCTACGCTCGAGTTTTCACTCTCACAACTGCTGTGCTTTAAGCTGTGTCTGCTGAAACCTGTATTTTGCATATGCCTCAGAAGTACAGCAAGGTATTACCATATTGCTTCTGAGAGCTTTAAAGTGCTCAGAAATGATTAAGGTCCCCCAATGACAAGCCATACTGCACGAATTCTCCACTTACTGGCAGAGCAGCTGCTAAAACCAATTAGGTCATTACTCAGTTTCTCAATTTTTCTTAAAGATGAGATAAAAATACAAACCTTAAAAGTTTTCCATACAATTCTAAAAAAGCTAGACTTTGTAATATATAAAACCAGTGAATTTATTAATGGAATGAGGCCTATCAACAGTACCCTTGCATTAACACAAGGGTCTATAACTTAAGATTAATGTAGTTGGGAGAACATCGCAAGTGTTTAATCTCAAGACTACTTTATTCATTTTAAACAAGCTCTCAGACCTATTTCAGGCTGTATTTAATCTTGAAATTCCTAGTGCATTCTGGTGTATATATGGTGAAACCTTGATTGTTATCTGCATCTGATTTCCATCACTTAATTTAGGTCTAAAAATAAAAGTTTCAGAGCCATAACAGCTCTCTGATATTTCCCCATTAGCAAAAAGCTAATTCTTGAGCTCATTCCAGGGGCAATTAAGTTCAAAAGGCAATTAAGGTTTCAGAAATCCCTGATGGTAGGAAAGGTTCCACCTAATATCTACAAGCACATTAAAACAAAACATATTTTAGGGTTATTAGGGAAATACGGCCTCAGACGGTGGCCAAGAGCTCGCAAGAGCAAGGTTATTAATAATCTTGCTGTGTGAAGCACGTTTTCACAGCAGGTGTCATGCAGGTCTCATGAAGCAATCGGGCAGCTCAGGGCTGCAGTAGTTCACGCCACGAGGAAAGCTGAACAGCGTCTCTTCCAAGAGGATGGCCACCATCTAGGCCTTCCGTTTAGCTGAAGCTCTGCTACCTTTCTGAGAGCTCTTACCTTCTGCAAGGCCACTGAAGAGGTTCCCAGCTTCAAAAGGCCCTGTTAACTCAGAGGGCTTCTCCAGTGGCTGCAATGGCAAAAGCTTTTGGTCTCTCAGCTCTCGCAGCCCTATCATTGCCAGCTGAGCTTCGCAACGCGCCACTACTCTGTGAGCCATGCCCATTCCTCCCTGCTTCCTCTCTCTCATGCTCTTCCTCTGCACAAAGGTCCCAGCAGGATGGAAGACAGCTCACTCATAACACACAAATTAATTGAGAGCCTAGGTAGAACAGCACACGAAGAACGGCTTTTGTGCAAGGGACGTAAGCCACATTCTGGCAGGGTCGGGCAGGGACCGAGAGCTGCAGAGCAGAAGTACGGGCTTTGGTCAGAAAGTTTTTGGGTATCTCCCAGAGGGAAGTGCAGAATGTCTCCAACTCTTTGGATACCCACACATGCAGGAACTGAGCTTCAGACTTGTGTGAGCTTCCTCACCAGTCAGCTTAAGAGCGTTTAGCAGCTGGATTCAGCAATCCTTTTCCCTGAACCTTCCTGTCAGCCTGAATTTTCAAGACAGGCTGAGACGACCACATGAACAAGCTTCCTTGCGAGAGCGCCAGTGTTTCCCAGGAGCTGCCAAACTAGGAAAACAGTTAAATGCGTCCCATTGTGGCACTTTGGCCCTTCTGCAGCAGGTCCCAGCTGGCACCTGGAAGCACAGATGCAAACACCAACAAAATCAGAACTGGAAGAGGAGGAGCCTGAACTGGTAGAACTACTACCATAGCACTGGCCACACAGCACCCAAGATCAAGGCCTCTTCCTAACACACACCTGAACTTCACAAACACGGACAGGAAATGCCTCCCTAGCCAAACTGCTTGGCAGCGCTCTTGTTTGGCTGTAGGACAAGGACGCAACAAGACTACGTGTGGGAAGACGAGAATACATGCTAAGGAGGACGCCTAAGAAAACAGTTGCAGTGTCAATACTTCATGGTGGCCCTCTCTGATCAGAACCTGACTTGAGCCTGCCAATACATTTCTTACATGTGAAGCTGTCAAATCTTTATGTTATTGATGCCAAAAGCTGCGTATGTCTTATTGGCTCCAAGACTGTGACACCCCCCCGACACACACACATCCCCCTCAGAACGAGGTAGTTATCATCGAATAAATGCTTGAATCATCACTCGCGTGCACCCATGCATCAAGCCATGTCACAGCACAACACTTCAGCAAAGAGAGACGGCATCCGTGAACCCAGGCCAGCGTACGTCAGCTGAACCTCCAGCACGACTGTGATTGCCTGTCCCAGAATGCACGACCCTGGGCACCCTGCACTGTAGGGTTCCTCTGCAGCGCTCAGAAAAATGAAACGCTCATAGCCTAGCTGATAGCACACAGCGAACTAGCTGCGCTTCTCATCTTCTCGTCATACATTTTTTATGCAGGAATCTCTGCTCTTGGCACAGTGTCCTACAGATTTAAAACATGCCAACACATGCACATGCCCTCAGCTAGTCTTGCACTCAGCTAAACTGCATATTTCCATACCGATCAGTCCCAGTAACACATTCAGCACAGAGGAACCTCCGCGCTCTCCCACGTGAGTGAAGACGTTTGACCGAACACCTTCCGGATACGCACGGGCAAGCAAAGAATGCTGACCGTGTTGTCACTTTTTGCTCGAGTTCCATAGAAATGACCTGAATGAAGATACCAGTCTGCCTGGTAAGGATAATAAAGTTGATGAATAATGATACATCTTCTGTGATAGCAGTTTCATTCACTGAACAGATTTGACAGTACAGTGAGGTTATTATGCATTATTTTTAGTACTAGAAATCAATGGCACTATTGTCCTTTTCAGTTCAGTTTGATTTAGATGAAGCTCAGTGTGCAGAGAGAATAATGAGGAGCACTGCCTCACATTAAACGGAAACAGAAATCATGTTCTTAGCAGGGTGTGTTTTATGATAAGGTGATTGTTCCATGAGCAGCCTCTTATTTCAATATTTTGGATGTTTAAATAAAGTGTGTGCTTGAGACAGATGGAAATCTTTCAGAAATATATTTCCCCATCAGAAAAACACCATTTTTTTTTGTGAGGAGAGTTGTTGTCAACATGACTCTCTGGGGTCTGCAGTAGAATGTCCCTCTGCAGAGGGACATTGGACTCCTGAAGGAGAAAGACCCCAAGAAAAACTAATCATGGGATTTGGGCATTTGCCCAAATTGCAGAAGGCCTGGGTCCAAATTTCCTGTTGTAACAAGAGCTTGAATCTGGAGCTTCAGTCATCTGAGCAAGTCCCCCAAGCTATCTTGGTGCCTGCTACGCTTGGTGAAAAACTCTGTAAAGCCCAGGTTTTATCCTGCTGTAGAACTTTTTTTTTCTTTTTTTTTAGTCTCAAACATTTTTGCAAGGCAGAAGAAATATCTCCTGCCAACGAAGGGAAGAGGCAGGGCAGATCTTTACTGAGCTCTGTTGGAAGACTTCAGTTTTCATCTGTTGATGCAAATGAACGAGTAGTTCAAGTTCCTGGCCTCCACAAAAATTAATGTAAATTACCTCCTCTTCTCTTCCAAAGGAAAAGAAGATGCAGCTGCTTTTTCCTATGACTCTGGGTGACAAATTCCCCAGCCGCACTCTGCCTTTCCCAAGTGCCAGGAGATGCAGCTGTCTCCTGCTCATGCTTCTCCCAGCTTTCCTTTAAAACTGCAACCGTGCTCCACAGAATTCTGCTTTGCACTGACAAATGAGTCTAGGGGAGCAGCAAGAAATAAGGCAAATTTAATAGGAGAACGAATGAGGAACCTGATGCTCATTATTACATCAATATGGCTCCTGTTTCGTTAAATACATTTAACAAATTTTATTAAAAAAAATCCCCCGGCTTGCATTCCTTTGGAGGGGCAACTGGATCTCCCAACTACTCCAACAGAGCATCCTCCCTGACACCTGAGGCCACACGGAGCCGCACCTGCGGCAAAAGCCGAGGGCGTACGCTCTTTTGTGAGATCCCACGCCATTAAACAGGGCCTCTCAAAGCCACCCATCGACCTGGTTTGTGCAGGCTACCCTGCGCTCCGCTCCGGTAGCGGGAGGTGGCTCCTGCCACGAGCTCAGCCACGGAGAGCCCGTGGAGATTTCCACGGGCTTTCTAAGTGCTGGCAAAGGAATAACGCTGCGGCACCCCGGAGCGCTCCAGCTAGCCGGGCGCCTCGCATTCAGGGCTCACCTGGAAGCCATCTGAGGCGAGCGGCGGGCCTGACGACGCAGCGCTGAGCGCCCCGTGCGCCAGTAGATGGCACTCCACTAATGACCTACGCGCACTCGGAGCAGCGCGCTACTGCTGCAATGTAGGGAGCCCGCAGCGTTTCCCGTCTGCTCGGTGCAAGAGGCAGACCAAAGGGGCCCAGCCTGCCGCTCGCGCCCTTGGCTCCGTACGCGAGCGTAGCTTGGTTCTCCTCCTCGCTGGCTGCACGTCGGCACGTCCTGCTGCTAGGTGCAAAAGGGAGCCTTCACGGCAGCCCCTCGCCCTCTTACGCCTTGCCCTGCCGCACAGGAACGGTGTTTTGCAAACACCTCAGCAAACTGCAGAGGCAGCTCGAGCTGGGGGGAAACGTTGCAGAGTTGCTTTTCACGGGTTAGGGGAAGGGTGCCAACAGAGGATAACCCTGCCCTAGGCATGGAGCGGGTCCGACGGAGCCCTGCTTCAAAGGGCAGACCGGAGCGCCGCGATTCCTGGATTGCAGATGGATGGGAGCTAACTCCACCGCGTCCTGACCGCCCCTCCCGGTCGAAACCCCGTCCCTCCATGCACAACATCCTGGCAAGGTGCTTCTCACTGCACCAAGGCACACCCACAAATTCCACGTAGCTTTCGGTTCTGCTGCACAGATTCAAAGCAAAACCGGTAACTCATGCTTTTGAAAACCTGACACCTGCCCGAGGTCTTCCGTAAAAGTAAAGCAAATAGCTTTGCAGCAGTCATGCTCTTCAACACAATCAGTTCTACTGAGGCTTTTCTCAAAATGCTCTGCAAACTGTGGAAGAGCAACTCCAGAGCAACTGTAAGTCAGCAGGACGCTAAATCTGCAGCATTATTTTATCCTCGTTAGCATTATCCTGTTTTAGGCCACTTGTTTCTTCTTAAGCGACAGCCTCGACTCTGTGGGCACCACTGGACGTCTTCAAACAGAAGATTTCCTCTCAGAGTGGCAACTAGATAAGACCTCTCAATTATTTCCTTATACTATCTTTCTCCTTTTGGTTAGAAAGTAGCAAAGAATCTTCCTTCACTTTGATCCCACTTTGCAAAACTCTCATCCTTTACTGATTTCATATTAAGTAAGTACAATAAATAATGATGATAACAATAATAATAATAATTAAAGGAGGCTCTTGGAAAATAGTACACAACAAGTATCTCCATGGAACGAATATAAACTAGATGCCCAGAAGCTGGAGAAGGTGACAGTCTCCACATGCTCCTGTCTTTTTGCTTATCCCAACAAACTGTCTCAACTTTGACACTCTGTCCAAATTCTAGCGCTCAACAGCATGCTAAAAGCTGGCACTGTATCAATTATTACAGTTAAATTCCCAATTCTCCTTTACAGAACGTTATTCACGAAACAACTTGCAGCACGCAGAGCTGAAATTCCAGGTCTGTCATAAAAAGGGGAGGTAA
This sequence comes from Rhea pennata, assembly GCF_028389875.1. Classification (NCBI taxonomy): domain Eukaryota; kingdom Metazoa; phylum Chordata; class Aves; order Rheiformes; family Rheidae; genus Rhea; species Rhea pennata. The sequence goes on along the minus strand of NC_084666.1, from coordinate 80,673,347 downwards.
TTTATCGATCTCTGTTTGGGAATACCATCAGTTCTGCAGTTCCTGTGTCAGGCACGTTATTGCCTCCAACTGGAAAGTTTGTTTCCCCCCACACGGCCTGGAAACAAACTCTTCTGCTAGCAGGAAAGCTTTCATGTACTGAGGCCGCAGGCTGCACTACCAACCAAAATCCATTAACTGGTCTAACTGGAAAACAATGCACAGACGTGCAAATCAGGTTTAACAAAAAAAATCTAACTCACTTGGAGATGCTCAGATTGAGCAAAAGCTTTAAAAAAGCTCGACCTTACTCACTCCAAATAGACAGAAAAGCTACAAGCAATGCCGTTTAAAGCAGGAATGAAAAAAAAAATTCCATTAGACAGCAGGGCCCCATCTGCGTCTCCCACTACCCACTCGGCTTTTCCACGCCTGTGAATACGTGCTTTACGGCTGGAGTTTCAAAATCGGCCTGGAGGGCGACCGCTGGCCGCAAACTCCACTTTGGTAAATAACTTGCAACTCTAAGCACCTGCCAAGGCTCTCGCCCAGTTTGCCGGCCTTCTGCGCGTATGTACAAAGTGCCCCCTGACAAGCACAGGCTAGATTGCAAGCTGAGCCTGTGTCAACAGCACCGTGCTGCCGCACACAGGTAACCGTCTAAGACGTATGCAGACGGGCGGCGAGCCCATCTGGTATGCAAACTCGTCCTTCCGCCTTGCTCCACGCTGGCTCTAGCCCTGTGTCTAGTTTTAGGTACTGTACTCCAAGAAAGCTACTGACTAATATCAAGGAAGCCAGGAGAGATTATGAAAATCATGAAGTGTAAAAAACATGACTTACAAGGAAAATTTGCATTAACGTGCCACTGTCAGCGAAATCATCTCCATGGGGTATTTTAGTATAAAGCCTGAAAATTATTTTTGCCATGCATTTCCTGTAAGCATGAGCACTAAAAGTGATCATGTAAGAATTCCTACCACGCTTTGACATATAAATGTGAGCTCATTAGAAATATGTATGCAAAACCCCTGGAGCTGCCCATAAACATATGAATGCTTGAGCCTGGTTTACAAGAAAACACACAAGTATTAAGGGAACACCACCACATGTCCCTGCAGTGGACCATACCGCCTTTTAAAGTATAGCAAGCTAACAAAGCTCTGTAGATAAAAAGAAAACTGCTTCTAACAGACAAACTAGAATTTTTTACTTTCAGTGCCCCTTTCTGGGGCAAGTTGCTACTTCTCCTGTATAACCAGAGTTTTGCTCTCTTTGGGCAGAGATTTGGCAAACCCAGTAAGAGAGTATGAAACCCAGGTACTTTTCACATCCATTTTCACAGTGATATAAGACGAAATACTGTGCACACAACCACGTTGGTCAAACCTGGGCTTCTGGAGCCATTTCAACTGCTGTTCCTCTAAGATTTTCTTTTCAGCTCTTTCTTACTACTCATTTTTAAGTCTCCTCAGTGTCCACTTGTGAGAGAGCAATGATGTCCCATATACCTTTGAGATGACTGCCACCAGGAGCGTATACAACTGTCTGCAAAGCAGATGCACAGCTGTGCTCACATATGTATGAGTTGTACATACAATTAAGTACCTTTTTATAGCTTCAGAAGCTGTTGTTTCTCTGGCTGTAGAAATACCCACGCTAGATACAGCCGAGCTATTCTAGGTACCAAAAAACAGAGTTAACTTTCACGGTTGCACGCTGGTCTCAGAAGCCACTGACTTTTGCTCTCCTTTACTGAAGGTTATTTCTACCCACTGAATGCAAAGTCCATGCTGCAGAACTTGACAGATAAAACCCGTACTGTTGACTTTTTAAAATGAATTTTCTTGAAGAGGATGAGCAAGCAAAGAGGCACTTAAATTACCACATCGCTGAGCTAATATACTACAGTTTTACCAAGCTAATTAAAGGTGGAACAATGTGATGATCAAATTAAGGTCACGATTAAGATCAAATCAATAAATCACTAAGTTCAAGTGATGAAATCGCCATTAAATCAGGATTAAAAGAAAAAGCAATTTATTGTAAAAATTAATTCTGTTGCTCAAACCCACCTTTGGGAGATGGCACAAAAAGCACAGTTTCTTTCCAGTCCGAGGCCTCAGCCCCGATTCCAGAAGTGGGTGGGGAGCAGTTATCTGCATCTAGCTTTATCACTTCCTCCTTTAATTTCACTGTGATTTCAAGCCACTTACTGGGTGTTTTTGTTTTCCTCTTTCACACAACAACACTGAATCTTAAATCATAACACAAAAACAGTTTCAGTACACTGCTGCTTTTTAACACCCTTTTTTCTAAAGGGGGGGGGGGAACCACCCTCATCTACCACTAATTAGCTTACGGGTCAGTATTTGTTTTCATGAGCCAATTTAAGGTACCGGTGCCTGAAATACAGACCTCACTCAGCCATCGCTTTGCCCTCTATACGTGCCCTTTGGCACGTTGGTAGGAGTGAGGTCTGTAGGATCCCACAGCCCAGGATGTGGCAACAAATAATAAATCAGTGCAACATAGAAGGTGATCGGTTTGCAGGCAACATGGGAAAATGAGTCCACTAGACGGACAAGGAGTCGGGTCCACAGACAGCTGTCGAGTCACCTGAAGGGCACACGTAGCGATGCTTTGCACTGTGGTGACACGGTGAGCTTTCATTCTGGGATAGCTCTTTGAATTTTTCATTTTACCTCAGTTTTTCAAATGAATGGTATTATGGCTTGCAAGTGACAAGCATCAAATACTCCCAAGTCACCAAAAGAGCAAAAGCAAACCCTTGCTGGAGACAAAAGGTCCGATTTGTTCATTTTAGAGTTTGCTTACGTGTGCAGCACGGACAAAGTTCTCACTGCAGTTACCTACCAAAGAGGCAACAAGCAGGCACGTAGCTACTGCTCAGCTCTGCAACGCTGGCAGTGCCGCAGCCCCGCTGCCCACAGGGTTCGCACTGCTCCTCAGGACAGCTCAAGCTTCCAGAGCAGCAGGACCAAAAAGCCTCTCTGAAAACGGAAGGGATGAACTTCTGCAGCTATTATCTCATGATAATAAGAAACAGGATCCCTAGGAGAGCCTTTATGTTGTTAAATTGGATCTCCATCTGCCTGTCATTCTGGTGCCTTCCTCATAACCTCTGATTAACACATGGAGTACACTGCTGTCTGAAAGCAGCTTACAGCAGAAACAGTAGGCTGAGTAGGACCAGTGTGCCCTCAAACCCATCGGCTGCCGTCTGACGATGATTAGCACAAGATGCTCAGAGGGAAATGAAAGTAAACCTCCTGAAAACAACGTGGCTAAATCTGTCTTCCTTTAAAACTCTCCTCATCCCGAATGATTTGCTTATTCTGAAGCATGTGGGTGAATGTCTTCCATGATTAATTTTGCACTGTCCGTAAAATTTTCATCTCTGTGAAGATAAGGATCTTCTTTGCTACAGCACTAGCAGGTTTTGACCAATGCAGACATACAACCGCTTAAATTACAGTGCAAACCAGACTGCACTGTTTATTCTTAAGCTCACGTGTCACTGTGGGTAACCCTCTGCCCTGAGGATGGAAGCCACTGTCTCAGGCTCCTTATAGTCAGGCACGCTAAGCCAGCTTTCGAAGAGCGCCCGGTTTCACCGACGCGTTACCACACAAAGGAGGGCTAGCTGGCATCCGCTGTCCGTTACAAAAGCACTGCTGTCTGCTACAAATGTGCTGCAAATTGACAACATTCCTTACTTCTGGATAGAAAATGAGAAATTAATTTGATGAACGTCAAGTTTGGTTCACGTCATGACGCTCCTGGTGTCCATCGCGAACGATTAAACAGAGGTATCTTGCAAATCAGATTCATTTTTGTCAGCAAACAGAATGCAAATTTTTTCACTGAATGTATTTACTCAACTTGGGCTAAAGCAACTTTCTACAATTAGATCTGTGCGTTGAGGTCACGGCTGCATTTCCTTGCTCGTGATCGTTCCGAACAGCTACGGTTGTGTAGTTACCAGACAAAGCAAGTGCTATGCACCTCCCATTGACTACAGAAATAACTGTGCATTTCAGCAAATCAAACACAAAGCTACAGATATTAACCCTGGAAATCTCTAGCAGAAGTATTTTTTAATCTAAGGTTGGATAGGCTCATAAATAATTTACAGGGAGTTATGACTTTATATTATCTGAGTAGTATATCTGGGAGGCAAGACTAGAAGCGGTGTTGTGGACTATTCCCCTTTGAGATCTGTAATAAATTTCTTACATTATAATCTGTTGTGAAAAATATTCTACTTGTCACGCTCCACACACTGGAGGCATTCTAAGTGGCCTGCCACTGAGTCCCCACTGGATGATAACACTGTCCAAATTCCTCATCATTTTACACTTTCGCTCCATAGCTGTGTGCTTGTTACAGCTCACTGCTATAAAAATGATTTTTAATGGAAAAGATCTGACAGGAACTTTATGCTTCCTTGACAAAATTTTTATTGGGCCGAATACCAGAGTATTACTGACGTAGCTTTGGACAGGCGGCTACGAGCTGAGGAATTGCTTTGGGAGGAGGGTGCAAAAGAAGCTTTTATTGCTACGCTTACATCTCCGAAATGAAATGCCCCTAGCGCAGAGGGAGGAGCTCGCAGGCTGCTATCAGAGAACGGTATGACCGCTTGAGGCTTACCACCGCACTCACGCCATCCGGGAGAAAAGTCTCAATTCCCCCCCCAAACTTCAACATCTCCCCCCAAACTTATGCCCCCTCATCGCCATCATACTTAAACACCTCCCAGTCTCGTACACATCCACAGCTGACACTTAGCAAGCAGGAGAAGCTAACGACTGCTGAACATACCGGCCCGTTCCCTGCTCTCCCCCTGCCAAATGTGTGATTTGGACTCACTGCAGCTCCTCGCAGTATCTCTGTTTGCCATCAGCAACCTCAGGCAGCAAGGCAGATCTTCTCCGCAAGGTGAGCAGGCTTCCGGAGCCAGAAAGCACTGCACGGACAGGTGCTGCCCTCAGCCCCGTTCCCAGGTGGGCTATGCAGGGCTCTGCCCCAAGCAGGACTCAGGTGCTGTAACCTGCAACTGAAACAGTGGAAGCCATAGCTCCACAGCAGCCTAAGCTGACCCAATTACCGAGAGCCACGGTGCCACCTCATCTCTGTCCTCCCTCCCCCAGCAGTGTGTCCTTGCACACTGCTGACAGAGCTGTTTCGGAGCAATAAACCAGGAAAGACAAAAAAAAAAAAAATAAATAAAAAAAAAGGAGTAATTTTTGCAAGAGAGCAGGACGGAAGCAGGTGGCAGTTAACTTCACCAAGCTGCCATGAATCCAAGAGGCATCCTGCACTCCGAGGAGAGCACCGAGGCATTTGCCAGGGCTTAGGCTGCCGGCACGGGCAGAGTTAGATGCCTCCGTGTGGTTTCTACTGCCACCAGAGGGTCCAGAAAGCGGCTTCACAAAGAGATCCGTGAGCTTGCTGACACGAGACAGCTGAAAAAACGTGTTCATCTCTTTATCTTCACCACCAGGTTAGGGCACATGCTTAGAGGCTTCCTTCCCCTCCAAAACCTTCTGCCCCAGAGCCTTTTCTGAAGGTAGCAAACTAGGTCCATTCTTCCTGCCCAGGGCTGAGGAAACAGCCACCACGAGCATCCAGCCTCTCGACCATGAAGCACAGCACCCGGCCAGGAGGGGGGACCAGAACTGCTGCATCAACTGTTGCTCTCCGTTTCTACCACATTCCTAGCCAACAGCAGCCCAAAGGAGGCAAACTCTGCTCAAGACAAACTCAGTAACAACCTTCAGGGAATTCAGCATGCTCCTGCTCAGATGGCTGACCTCCAGCAGTTCTGACTAGCTCCTGCCGACCTCCGAGAAGTAGCATACTTATTTAGTTTTACCACAAAAATTTTAATGCTGCAGTCTAATATTCAGAAATAGCCTAAAGATGTTAGGTCTGGATTTACAAAGATACTTAAGGGGTTAAACATGCAGATACAAACAGCTGCAGACTTCTTAAAATGACTAAGTACATAATATTACAAGGCTCCTTAGAAAATGTGACAAGGTATCTATATCTTGAAATGCTTAATGCTGAACTGACCAAAGTTCATAGTCCCCCCAAATTATGTTATAAAAACTGGTAAAAATCTGGCCTCAAGGAACTAGCGGTTTTCAAAAACGCTTTGGGAGTTTGGCTCAGACCCCAAAAAGGATTCACATGCCTGTAAGACATGTAGATACTGTCGCGTCTTAAATCTGGCCCTTGGTCTACACATTGCTGTCTCCAGACTTTCTATGGTGCTGTTTTTCTCCAGGTAATACTGTACAGTATGAAAAATCCAGTGCTACTTTGCTGGCATCTGCAAGCTAAGAAAAGGTAAACACTTAGAAGAGCTTTTTGATAAAGCCAGATCTGCTGTAATTGAAATTATGTGCTTAATCAAAAGTATTGCATAAGGCTATATAAAGACCTCTTACTGCTCCCTGAGTATATGTTGACCTAGTAGGAATAAGCATCTATTGAAGGTAAAGGTTAATTAAAACTTATAAACAGAATTTACAACTGTTACCTGTCCCTCAAGGGGCTCCTCAGCTGTATGAAAAGTATCATTTACTAGGAAAAAGTACGTCAGAAACTTCAGCTAAGAAATAAAGAACGTGCAGCTTCATGCCTTGATTCAGAACACAACATTTTAGTCTGAAGATTTCTAGCATATGTCTTAAGACTTAAACTTCCAAAGAGTCACACTTTCTGTACTCAACTTGATTGACTCACCCTTACAAGATCAGCACAACCCACGGTCGTTTGGTCCACGTTTTTAGTCCAACAGTTATTTATCTAAGACTTATTTGACGGACACAGGTTCCTCAGAAGACGCTTACTAAAAATGTTATCTTCTTCTTGCCTTATGAGCAATGACAGAGGCGCGTTTTGCACGGCAACGCTGTTACGCAGCAACGTAACATTGCTGGTAATTATTAGAAGCACTTCCCTGTACGAACAGTAGGGGTTTCTTGTTCAGAAGCTACAGTAAACACGAGGATATTATTGTATTCAAGGAGATTAAAAAGGAGGTGAAGCATCAGCTGTGTACTACCCAGAGAGAGAGCTAGGCACTGAACACTGGATTCAGTGCCTAGAAGACTGCTTGCTGGGGCTGCAAAGGTAACGCTGGAAGACCTTTAACAGCATCTGATCATATGTGATCCTTGCTCTGTAGGAATCTCACTGCACACCCTCGGCTGGATGCCTGGCCTCTCCGATGCAAGTGAGTTAGGGGTGTGAGGCACGGCAGATACGCCCGCGCTAGAGTTAGCTACTGGCCACGTGGGCACCGGCCGCCAGGAGCCCCGAGCGGTGAAAGCCCAGGGCCTCGATTTGCTTTCCCGACAAGCGGTATTCGCAGCTACTGATTTGTGGTGCCAACAATTCTATGTCATCGGTTCTTGTTTTCCAGATGTGCCTGCTGTATTTCATTACAAATGCTGAGGCTTTGCCGTGCGGTTTTGTTCCACGAACAGGAGGGTATCAAGAACTTTCACACAAAAATTAGGAAGCAACATGCAAGCTGCACACACCTTTCTGGAGAAGTCAAAAGCAATCACCTGGGCTACGAGAGACAGAGACCAAAAACGCACAGGACTGCAAATGAAGCCCAACACAGTCCTGCTAAACGCCCCCAAGCTATTGAATCAGTCACTTTCTCCACATAAACGACTATTTGGTGCGTCCATGAAGAAGAAACCCAGCAAGAGAGACTGCAATAAAGATATATTCCAGTCCCTGCTCCCAATTATGCTAAGCAGGTCTTTACGCCTTACAACCGTGGGCAAGAATGCAAACGTGGGCAACTAATTAGCTGTACAGAGGGGTCTGCTTTCTCTTAACAGCTCTAGCCAGAAATATCTCAAGCCTGAAGTAAACCTGTCTTTGAAAAAACTCTGATACACAGCCTCATCAACCCCCTGGATCTCAGAGAAGATTCTCTCTTCTTCACAACACCAACAGGAACCATTAAGAAGTTTCACTGTATAGACTGAAAAGCAGGCAGGAAGAGAAACCGAGGCTAGCAAGGAAACCCAGCAGCATTATAAAAACCGAGAGAAGAACAGCAATTCAAGGGAATTTATGTTTTCATTTATTATCGTAGTACCTTTCTTTACTCAGAGGGAGATTGAAAATAAATGACACGCTCAAGTGAAATACTGAATGGATCAGGTTTTTGTGCTGCGAATATAAAATCACACCCGCTTTAAAGTGCTCTGGGAGAATGAAGGTTTAGACGAAATTCTGTGTTTTCATTTCCCTGTGAAGATCCTTCTGCAACAGCGACAGGATGTACACATTGGGGATCACAGCAGACAGCTCTAGGACAATTTGCTTTAACTCACTTGTCCCCTCCTCATCGGCATGCTTACAGCCAGCCCACCGGCTGAGGAGTAAGCTAACTCCCTTACAGTGTCCTGCCTTGAGGCACAAAGCACCAAGTTGCAGTCCACTTTTTAATGCACAGAAGTCTCAAAAAACTGCTTGAAAACATGCCAACAGCCATTTGGGCTTAGAGCAAGCATCTACTCCAGGATCCCATGTCTGACAACAGCTAGTACCAATGCTCAGGAAGCTAGTGCTGACAGAGAGTACTGATTGTGCTTAGGAGTGAGACTTCCCCTAATATTGGCCATGCAGGATTTAGAAATCTCCTCTGCAGGAGCTCCATGTAGACCATGATGTCCTCTCATCATGGATTGACTTGCCCTCCACAATTTTCTCTAATGCCAACTCCTGGCCTCTGCAGTATCACGAAGCACCAAGCTGCACAGCACAATTTTATTTCATATAGAAAGCCTTCCTTTTATTTGTTTAACCTGATATTCATTTACTTGTCGAGAAGCCTCAAATTAAAGATTCTACACTTCTCATAATTTCATGTCTACTGTAATCCTCCCCCAACCATTTCTCCTCCCAATTATTGGAGCCCAAACCAATTTAGTCTGTTTTCCCCCCATTCAGTGCAACATGGAGCTTTTCACCACCCAGGCAGCCAGTTTAACACAGGGTATTTGCACTCCTTTCACAGGTGAAAGTCCACCTCACCAACATACACCAGTCAACCGCTGAAAGAGCAGAGTGGACAGGCTGACTGGTGTGGCAAGGTGACCTCTACAGACTGCTAACCATTGCCTGCCTCCCTCCTGACCGAGGCAGGAGCTTGCAACAGCAGGGCATGGTGTGAAGAGGGAAAACGTTCCACAACGATTTCTCCCTGCTCTACAGCTTCTGTATTTTGTGACCCAGGCCAGGGAGAGTGTGCTTTCTCTCCTCCTCTGCCGGTTGGCTGCCACGAGACCCTTACGATTCTGTTACTGCTTCAGGATAACGACTCTTGTCCTTTCATGGCTTGCTAATGTGCTAAAATTCCTCACTTTAAACCCTGCTGTTGACCTAAGCAGGGTCAGTTACAAAAGCCATCTAAAATAGGCTGAATTTGATGGCCCTCTGCAAAAGCCATTTGCTGGGGGAGTTGACAGGTTCCCAGAGATAATGGTGATTAATGTGATGACAATTTGCCTGTGTAGCAGAGTCACTGGCTGACCAATTGCATTTCCTGCAAACAACTCCACTCTGAAGCTGCTGAGGTTATCATCATGTTCAAAGGTTAGTACATGTCAGCATGCCAAGAACTCCAGGGTCAGCATCATTTGGGGATATGAAAGGGAACAGTAGAGGAACAACAATCAACACAGGAATCCAACCTGTGAATTAAGTCTGTAATTCTCCCAGGAGAAAATAGCCTGTATTGAGTTCTGGGTTGCTTTGACATGACAGTTTCTAAGACCCCAAACTCACCATTTTGGGATCTGTGCCCTTCTTTCACCCACTGATAGGTGGGAAAACCACAGGAAACACTAACAATCCCTTAAGCATCAACTGCTAGCAAACAAGGTCCATGTACCCCGTAGCTTATGTCCCATAACCATGGCAACCACATTCACTGAGAAGGATGGCCAATAGACATGGTCATCCTTAATACCGTCATGTTTCGGGGCAAAATCTTGTCCTAGAACAGGGGAAGCCCCCTTTAGCTTTTAACATACATTTTCTAGGTCAACTTTAGAATATCTCTGCTCTCTACCATTTCCCCCTAAAAAAAAGCTTGAAAAGTTTCTGTTCTTAGTACATAGACCTATTCCTTAGACACATCATAGTCTTCTACGCCCAGCCTCTCTTAGAGATCTAAATAGATGCAGAAGGAGCTAGGTAGGAGTAGTAAGTCTGGTGGGGTTGCAATAGGCTAGCAACATTCACATACCACTCCTGAGGTACACAGACTTTGCGAACTTGAAGATAAAGGTCTGGTTACTCTACCTTGATGCACATAAAGCTATTATCACTATGAGGAGATGGGAATTCAGGCTGTGGAAAAAAACAGTCACAAAAAAGATATGTATATCTTCAAGGCTGGAAAGAAAAACTACTGTTCAGAACACAGCGCGCAAAGCCAGCCCGAGGCTCAAGTTTACCTCCCTATTGCAAAGGTGTAGCACACTAGCAACACTTTGGCCCTCAGGAAATCCTTTACAGCACCTCATCCCCTCTCAATATGTTTTCTTAACACACGCTGCTACTTTAATTAATTCTGAAAGGAGAAATTATGCTTTTTATTTAGACATTGCACATTGCATTTAAAAGGTATCTGCTAGACAGAGTAATAGCAATCTTTGCTAAAAGAATGTTTTTTTTACGGTAACCCCATGAGCCTACGTTTTAAGGTAAGTTTTGGGTTCCCTTCCAATAGCCCAGGCCCATATGGTTTATGCAGCGCAGGCAACCTCAGTTCACATCCATTTGTTTCCTGATTAATTTTGAAGACTTAAATGCTATCAATCTAAGCCATACAATGCCTTTCACAGGAATTATATTCCTTTCAAACTTGGACAGTAAAACTATTAAATATTCATTTAAGGGGAACAATGTTTCCCCAGTAAATACATTCTTCTGACATTGCCATTCCCATACAACATAGCAATGGTTAAAGAAAAGAAACAATGCATCTAATCAGAGATAAAGTACTCTCCTCCCTTTGGCACAGTGGATTTTACCTCTCGTTTTTAGCTATTTCATCAGTATTATTTGCACCCACAGGGGACCAGCTGAGTTTACTACCTCACTGTGACCGCAAGATGCTGTGATTGACTTAAGAAAATTAGATGAAAGAGGAAGACAAAGTGATATGACTAACCGTGTGCAGCAGATCACTAGCAGAGCTGAGAACCCAGACCACAGCTTTCTAGTCCTCTTCTGCCAACAGGCCACTGGCATTCCCACTGACTTTTCTTCTTTCTCCATGTTCTTGCAGAGAACAATCTATAAAGAACTCAGAGTTTCACATCTGCCTGTATTTAGGTATCTTTGCAGGTGACTCTTATTTGCATACCTACTCACAATTCATTACGTCAAAAAAGATACACCTGGAGCTTTTCAGAAGTTGAATCAATGCTTGTACTCACATTGAGTAACAGTGATTGGAAAGCAAAAAAAAAAAAAAAAAAAAAAAAAAAAGGTAACCTCTGCACAGATATACCTGTCAAATGACAAGGAGAACCTATTCCTTCCTTGCTTTCTGCTAGGTAAGCAGAACTTCCAAGGTGGGCAATGAATCAGCAAGGGACATGCACATACTAGTTTGAGCGCTTTGGTGATTTACCTCCAAATACTTTGTTATTACATTACAGTATCACTGGAAGATACAGCTATCAGTATTTGTCTTTGATTAGGTTGCTTTGCCTAAATTAAAGGACAGTTTGTTAACAACAATTTCAAAGCCCTGCAAATGAAACTGCAAACTCCTGTGAATACATCTGCAGCTGCTAGAAAAAAGTATGTCATTTACACAATATACACATGATAATCTCACATCTGATAACAAAAATTTGGTATCCAGGTGTAATTCAGATCATCCTCTAAAATAAGACCAATTTTCAATACAGTTAAATACTCATTTCATCGTATCAGTTAAGTTAAAACTCACTGAAACCACATGTGTGTATATATTCATGAAATCAGTGGCTTTTTTGAAATACTCTAAATGAAATGTCTTTATGAGGGCAAAGTAAGTCGCTGCTAAGTCCACCTGGAGATCAGCGGCCTGAACTGCCAACGCACTAGTCAGAAATCAAAACGCACAGTTGAGTTTGGGCACATCCCATCCTGTGCTGTCCAGAAAAACACCAACTGCATGGTGCACGTATCATCTGGCAGAAGAAATCTGATCCCTGTCCTCAAGCTCAGACCCCACAGTGAGCTACCTTAAACCTGTACCAAGCCCTCCATCTCCAGACCCTGTCTTAAAGTAGGATTTTAATGAGGTCTGAGCCCCCGTGTACAACGCAGTGTCTTTCAACACCACATGGTAAACGTCATTTCAGTGCCTTGGATTAAATTCCTTAGATTACTCAACAAAACCAGACAACATGGAAGGGAGATGGTCACATTTGTCAATCCATGTATGCACATTCGAATCAATCCCACTGCTTTTAAAACCTCTTGTTCTGAAGACAAAGAGAAGAACCTGAGAACTGTAAACATCTGTTTGCCTTGCATGACTATTTGTAGGAAAAAACAGCTCAACAGTGATCAAATTCATTCCATTTTTGGGTGGCCAGATAATGCACACAAAGAAAGCCTTTATTCTAAATCTTGTAGTTCCATGGATGACATACATTGTTTACACTGTAATTAGACTGCAATTGCACCTCCTATTCCCCTGACTCTTCGCTTAAATAAAAACAGCATTTGCTGTGCCTGCATTCACATTCTTTTTGTGCTTTCTACAGATATTTCTGGCAAGTGAATTTCCTGGCAGGGATGTTAATGGAAGCAGCAAGTTTTAATTTAGCATTGCACAACATTGTCAGAAAGTGGGTTTTAGAACTCACGAACACAACTATTTGGAGCAGAAACTTGCTTTTAAGAATTACTCTCATTAGAGTTTGGACTCAGGAAAGTACTTAGGAACATTCTTACCTTTAAGCGTTTTCTGAAGTCCCTTTGAAATCACTTCTGTAATATCTTCCTGAACTGGAACCTCCATCTGGGGAGAAAAACAATACCTTGTTATAAGTGATGTGTCTAATAAAAATGAATCAGCACAGCTTGCATTTTGATTGCCAATTATTTGCAATCAACTGCTCAGAAAAACTCGCTGATCAAGAAAATACTCTGAGTAATAGTCACAAATATATTTTTTTAATGAATAACTTGAAGTGAATACAGGAAAGAGTACAACTTCAGCCAAGTATGGAAAAGAAAATGTAAATATATTGCCACATAAGCCGTAAGATGAAACTTCATGTCCTTTACTAAACTCTTTTTTTAATCAATGATTTACACAGCTTTTTAAGGCTACATAAACTAAAAATTCAGCTCATTGTTTGAATCATTGTAAGTGCAATTAGTATGACTGGCTAGTTTTCCTAAAAGTTACAATAAAATGTTTTATTTGAATAAATCTATTTTCACCACCAAAAAACTTCATTGAAGTCTTAGTTACAACTACTCCTCAAGACTGAAGTCAGAAGGAATATATCATAAATATTGAACTAAAAATTAAGCCTATAAAAAAGCATGGAAAGTAATAGGAAAGGGAAGCAACATAAATATTCAAATGCATTTTCATTTCATGCTCGCTTTTGAATAACTATGAAAGTGGAAAGTATCAAAAAGCCTCAAATGGCAATTAAAAAAATCTCTGCCCTAAAACACGGCCCTGAATTGAGCTGAAAGAATACGCTTATTCAGCATCTCTGTCACAGGAGAAAGTTTAAAAGGTTCAAAGAGAAAAACATTCAAGTTCCAGTGAAAGCCGAAAGACTTTGCAACCATCTGGATCTGAAAATCCTCCCCCTGCTTCTTTAGAATCTGGACAAAATATCAAATACAAGTTAAAAGTTAAATTGTCCAGTTGTTCCAGACACTTCTTTCTTGAAAAGCGTTTTTGGAGGAACTGGAAATTTCTAAGGGAAATTTGCTATTTTAACATAAATGTTTCAAGCCTTTGCTGAAGGTAAAATGAAAAATATTTTTGCCTGAAGAAATGGAAGATTTTTTTTTGTTTTAATTCTGAAAAATAGGATTTTTGTTTTTGTTTTGGGGAAGTAAGCACTGCTCTGGTCAGGGACACTCAACCATCTATTAAAAATACCAAATAAACAGTTACTAGTCCTACACTTATTTCAGCAGTATTCGCCTCTGAAGGTTACACCATCAGCTAGATCAGATCTGTCCAGATTCACCATCTTCTGAACAATCTGATAGTTGCACAACACACATAAAATCACTACCATCAGATATCAAAATATTTAGCTGACCTCAAGGATGCTTCTCCTTTCTGTCAAAGCTGCTGTAGAGACAAACCCTCCACCTAATACATGATCTAGAAGCTGAGAGGAACACTTCAGTAAATGCAGGGTTACAGGGCTGTTTCACCATTTCAGAAATTATTTATCCAACGAATGCCTATGAGACGGATGTATTCAGACATCTCTTGCTCAACCGCGAAGGAATGCACACGAGTAATAATAATACATGTTACATGGATAATAAGCACAAGAGTAGACAGGAGCATGAGCAGAAAGAGCAACACAGAGGTTTCACTACTGACTCCAGATCTTGCCGTTGTCTGCAAAATAGAGCAGGTCATGGCACGTTACAATCTATCATCGTGCCAAAACCACGGTAAAATTCAAAGCACATTTTATTGCAGAAGACAAAAGGCTTGTACCGCTGCTCCTACTGACTTTCCTGCTGTTGTCTTACCGTTTGGCACCATTTATCCTTCTATTACTTCCTTCCTAAGAGCAAAATATCATTTGTATTAAGTAGGTGACAAAAGCTTTAACTTCTTTTAAGAAGGAGAATGAAATTAGGAAGAAGGGGAATTGGATAATGGCTGTATTATTCATAGGAACGCATACCTAATTTATATAGTGCTGCTAGTATGCCATCTAAAATTGCTATAACTCCAATTAAGCCCATTTAAGTAATGAAAAGGACTACTCTACTGTGTCTGAATATTAATTTCATGGTCTGTTTTACAGATCAGAAAGTAAAAACATATTCTTAACTCACATAGTCATTTTACAACAATTACTAGCAAAACTTTCCAAGGCGCAAAGGTCCTTCCAACCAGTATTATTCTAAGAGTCTACAGCTGAGATTTCTATACACCTGACAACACAAGGGGACATAAATATCACGGATATATTAAATCTTCATAAAGGTACTTCGATGTCTGACGTTGGAAGCAGAGGCAATTTTTAGCCACATTAAGTAGCCCCTAAAGGCCCAGAATTATCTGCAAAATCAGATAGTAGCTTTGAATAAATTGGGCATTAGAGACCCTTTAGAAAATGAAATATGGGATACAAGTAAAGAAAAGCTTCCTTCTCTCAGTTTTATATACAGTTCTGTTTTCCTTTCTCTCAAAAAAGGATGCAAGTGGAGCATTAGGCAGTCTCGGCTCAAGATAAGGGATAACCTGGACGTTTCTGAAGCACAGTATAAAGAGATGGGAAATTCATTACAGAATATATTAAACAAACGTTTATTTCTGCCTTTTAACTTACTCCAGAATGCGTATCACGTTACTCTTAATAGTCTCGATGCTCTGCAGACCAGGGTGCATGCTCAGCTTTAAGCAAACATCTTCAACACTCATTACACAATTAAGCATGTGCAAAAGCCTTTGAAGGATGGAGTGCAGTGCCATCAAGGAAACAGAAGAACCGAAAGAAGGACGGACTGCGGCAGGAGTGGAAAGCAACTCTGCCAGTTACTCTTTACGCAGCTGATGATTCCGACTGCTGCACATCACGTTCTATTCCAGCAGGAACTCAAGCGGCCGCTATTTGTATCTGTAGTATTCACATACTTAAAAGCATTTGCACCTCTTTTTCTAATCCATTAGGTCCATGGTAAGTAATACGCAAGTAATTTTCTTTTACTTTCTCAGTTTCTTATCCCTAATGCTACCTCTAACAGGCCATTTCTCCTTCTGTTTCTTAGCCAACGATAGATAAAAGCAAGCTATGAGGCACAGATACAACAGCATTTTGGAAAGCTTGAGACTTACTCTACGGAATGTAACACAACTGTAAAACGTGGCATCCAGCAAGGAAGGGAGGGAAAGAAGCTGAAGGTAAAATTGTTGCATTGCTTAACTGCTACTTTTATAATAGCTACGAGGAGGAGTACCTATGGCAAAACGTTGCGGATCTCATCACTTGTGTTTGTAGTGAGGCACAGGAACTGTCCATTAGCCTCTGCTCTGACAGCCGTACCAGAAGTCAAGTGACAAGTCCTACCAGAAGTGTTGGAGGAAAATGAGGTGACTTGAGAGCCAGTGCCGCTTGCCCTTTACGTGCCTAGGGAAATCTAGTCACAGACTCCGGAGAGGCACAGGCATACAAGCTCCCCACTGCTGAGGATCTCACTCTCTAATATCCCTAGCTCAGGGGGTGAGCCACACAACACACCAACTCGAGGCACCCGCTGGTCTGGTGGCCCTTCCTATTAGCCATTATTTCTACAAAGTTGTTAATGCCTGGGAGTTTGATGCCCAGTCATCACAGATTTCTTTCAAGGATCGAAAGCCCATTCTGTCCATCTCCGACATTCAGGCCACAGCTTTTCTTCTAGATAGGCTTGCCTGAGCTGCGGCAATCACCGCGACTGCTTCGGTAGCCAGCTCTGGACTAGTTTAGGCACTGTAGCAGTGAAGCCACAGCAGCACAGACCAAAGTGCAAGTGTGAAGATGATGCATCACTGCACAGTCAACTAGTCAATGCTACAGGAGCCACCAGAGCAAGAGCATTTAAGGCAGCAGACACAGTCATGACCGCACACCCATTAGATGCCTGGCTTTATGCACCCAGACACAGAAAACAGCAGCAAGTGCCTCAGAGAATGAATTTGCAAGGTTCTGCCCCTATTCCAAAATCTGTAAGTGCTCTCAGACATTTTCCAGACACTGTAGCCCAAGACAAGTGCAAGGCAGGGATGGCTGAGACATGGAGAAAAAAAAATCGTAACAGAAAATAATTATATATTAAATACTCATTAATACTCACATTTTAGAAGTACTGGCGTGAACAGTTAAGGTCACTCAAGCTGTTAGGAAATGTGGTTGTCTCACATTTGTGCCAAGAAAACTAAACTAAGCAACACTGCTTTGTACAGTACTAAAGAGAGGTCGAGAATTAGATGCACACATTCATCTTGTGATGAATGGATTATAAATAGACTTTTAAGATGGCAATAAAATCATTCATTACACTTTTTAAATGAAAAGCTGGAGTCAAAAAAGCAGTCAGAGTAATAATTGCTATGAATAGCCACAGCTGGCAAGCAGCTGGATTTCAAATGGGCTTTCTTTCCCAAATGCCAAAAGCACTAACTCATTGCTGTGACTCTGCCTCTGAGAATTACAACTTTTGCAAACACTGTCTATTAGCGTGATATACACAGCCCTTACGTGCTCTGCGCAGAGCTCACCGTATTAATCTGCAGAATGGCAAAACAGAGGGGAAGAGTATGACCTACATGATCAAGGCCATCTCTACAAGTTTGGCATTAAGAAAACTTCACACCCTAGATAAGCCCATTTCTGGAAACAGGAGCTTCTGAAAGAGAAAGTAACCCTCTAGAAAAACTAAAACCTTGCAGCTACACTTTGAGAAAAATACTCTGCTCTTGAAGACTATGATTTTCCAGAATAATTATACACCAGTGGAGTCACACACACAAATCCACATTCCCAGCCAGCTAAAGAAAACATAATTGATTCAAACCATCAAAGCTAAAGTGATTTACACTGCGGTTTTCTCCTCGCGCATTAAGCACCTTCCTAGGATTACCACTGGAAGTATTTACCAGTGTCTGCAGAAGTGAGTGGTACCCAAAATGTATCACCTCTCCTGCCCTAACTGCACAGAAGGAGCTTTGGGTGCCCACTGCCAAAGGTCAAGGTCTTTACACACTCTACATAAGCAATGGAACAGATCACTTTGGGAGTCTCCAGACCTACATGTTCTCGAGAAACAGCACAGATGAGCATTTGTCATAAATAATATAGCAATAATGTTGCTCTACTGCCAGAGGTCTAAGAATACAACAACAAGATAAAAGTTTGCAATTACAGATCTGAGGATCTATGTCTATTCTTTCCAAAAAAAGCTACACTATTCTTTTCAGCTATGAACGATAACGGATTTAGTTGGCCCTGCTCTGCATTAATGCAAACACTAAAGAGAGGACCTCTTGAAGTCCCTTCCAGTCCTCTGATTTCTATGAATTTCTGAGATCCCAATACAAAATATAGCCTTATCATTCAAGGTGAGAGGGGATAAATAAAGAGTATGACCTAGAGGCTATGAGGATAAAGCGCAGATCAAAGCATTACACCCTCCCATCACACAAAGCCCCTGTGGACTCGGGAAGTTACTGTAGTTGCCGAGATTGTAACCGGAAGGCAGAGCGGACATACCCTTGCTGTGCCTGCGCAACACTGAGCACAACAGGGCCTTCAGCTTGCTTGGGCATCTACATGGCAAGGCAAACAACAGCTATTTAAAACCAGAGTAGGTGGACACATTCATAGTGTTGTAGCACAGCCTGTTCAGGAAGGCTGCCAAATACAAAGCTATCCTCAAGTCAGAAGTCCCCAAAACAACGGAGCAAGGTGGACAGGCAAGAAAGAGACTTAAAAATGGTATCTTAGGAGATTATGGTCCAAGTTCACACTTGACCAGGATGCTGCAGAGATCCTTCTTCTGATTGCTCCAGGCTGCCCTAAAACATGCCTTGTAGGCTCATCAGTGAAACCTGCTAACTAGCGTAATAGCTCATCTCACTAAAACAACATTCATTTATCACAATTAAACAGTTACCTTTGCCCCAACCCTACCAAGAGAAATAACGAGCACAGAGAAGGTAGTACTACGAGCTCAATGAAGAACAGGATCCCTACAGGTTCACATACTGCACAGAAGCAGACGGTGAACTCCGCACGCCACGGACACTGTATTGCCGCTCATGGGGTGCCTTGTGGTGGTCAGCGTTTCTCGCGCCATCCCCGATGCTCCTGTCACCACGCTACAGCTGAAAGGACTAACGCACTCGCAGGCTGACTTGCTCACATCTGCATGTGGGCACTGTCGGAGCGTAGAGTTAAACTCCGATCTCTACGCTGCAGATAAGCATGTTAGTGCTAGCAGCTTCCTTCCTCCATAATGTGTTTTGAGGCTTTTCTTGTTTTTTGATTCTTCACTATTCTGCTCTGATGACAGAAATAGTTGCATTATTTATATAAACCTTGGGCTATCAGTTTCTTCTTCTTACCATCATTTAATCCATTCTCATGCGTAGCATATGAGTTAGCGTCTGCTCCAGTGTAGAGATAAAACTCATGGATAAGGAGAAGGTAGACGCTGGGGTGGGCACAAGAACTAGACAGAGCTCAGTTTCAGAAAGAAGTGCTTTCTCTAGAACACAAGAGCCAAGGAACTAGTATTAAAGGTTAAACACAAAACACAGAACAAAGAATTAAGAGGTCCGTTTTTAAGCGCTCCAGCATTTCAGAACAGAGAGCGAGTGGGAACAAGCTCCCAGCTAGCACGACCCATCAGAGGTCAGCCCGTCCTGAGGAAGGAGAAGCCTGCTCGAGTCCTGAGCTAATTATGTGCTGTGACAGCACGTCTGCACACGTCACTTCCTTTCGAGGGAAAAATCCTGAGCAAAATATCAGGTTAACTCAGACATGGCTTACACTCTTCCCTAGACATGATCCCCAGGACGCACTCTCAGGCTCAAGGAATTTGTGACTCAGACTTCCAGAGCCAGAGGCCCATATATTAGCCCCATAAATTTGCCCAGTTATTTTTGTCACTGGACATTGCAGACTTAACATTTATGTCAAGACAAGGGTTTCATGGGAAGCTGGGTAAGATATTTGATATGATATACGAGAATCATCGCAGGGGAGAGCGTTTCTTTTCTTTAGCTGTATTTGCAGCCCTCCAGTTGCAAAAACAACCTTAAAGATTTCACCACAGAGGCTATTTTACTAACTTGAAAAGAATCCATACATACTTTATAATAAAATATTACCTTTTGCTGATTTCATAATTACTTGGAGTTCAGACTGAGTCACAGTTTTTAAATTCCTGCAGTTTCTAGCATGGTGCAAGAAGTCCATACCAGGCAAAGACAGACAGCCTTTATTTCTAATATTGCTTCTTAGCTCTCTTCTTTTAGGTTTATACCATGTGGCACATGCTAGTGAGAACATGTAGACTCGCTCAAAGCTGAAAATATCTTAAGAAGCCCTACACAGCCACAGGCTAGACAGAAATCAGAAGAGTTCAGTGAATTGTACTTCTCTTGTCAAAATTTAAGAATGGATTTTCTTTGACCTTAGCTTGTTTTAGAGATCTCACCAAGACCTAAACATGAAGCACAGTCTGAAACATCTGCATTCTGTAAGGCATAGTTAAGGGAAAGGATCTAATTTGTGTTTCAGGATAACATTGTTTTTTTCCTTATAACTCACTGAGGGATTTATATTTCTTAGAGAATTCTTTTTGTGTCTGCCTTGAAATCGAACTCAGAACCAAAAAAAAAAAAAAAAACTGCTTAGCATCTGAATGGCACAAATTTAGGTATTTTCTCTTCATGCATACGGCATCAAAACTGTTTCCTCTTCTCACATATTATATGTCATCAAATAAAGAAATAGAGGGAAAACATACATGTTTTTATACTTCCTGTATATTATTTTCATTACTGAATTTCTTTTAGCAGCTAGAAAGCCTAGTACCCAAACCAATCAATGTTATCACGGACACCTTTGAACAGGAGCGTTGGAACTCATACTTCACTCCAGGTTCCCCCACTGACGAAAATTCAGGACGAAGTGTTCAGGTTTTAGGGAGGACAGACCTCAATATTGCAGTATAACTCAGCTTGGCAGTGTGCGAGGCCACAGGAAGCAGCTCAGACAGCTGCCTGCTTGCACGGTTGGCTGTTGGTTCTTGGTTTTGCCTTCTTCTAAACAGATCATAGGGGTACATAAAGCAAACAAGGCAAGGAGGGAGATCAGTAAGTAACAGAGGAAAAGAAGTTTTCCCAGGTACAGAGGAAAATAAATAAATAAACGCAACGCTAGAGCATCTCAGCAGCGCAGGCGTTGGTGTCAGTTCACGAGACAGCCGGTGTGGTAAAGCTGTCACTGGACTGGCAGCTTTTACTCCTTGCTTTGATCCTGACTTACTGCCCACAAACAAGGCACTTGCCTCCTCGCGCTTGCCACCCATGCTGTGTGCGGAGCCCGAGCTCTTCCGCACGCTGCTCAGACTGCTCCTCATGTGAGATTAACTCTCATCTCCTTGGCCTACATTAAAAAAGGAAATGGGGCAAATGGAGACTTTAATCGAGGAGAGGTCTTTCCCAGAACTGGAAGAAGGGAAAACACTGCAGATCTCATCTGCATGAGAAAACAGAGCCAAAATCTGGCAGATGTCTTCCTTTGGGCAGATAATTGTGTAATAAACCGGGTAACATCACTGAGCGTTTGCTCGCATCTACGCCCCCAAACTTCATATCCTCTGCGTTACAAGGAGAATCCCCTTCTCCACATTTGCCCCCCATCAGAAATGGATTTAAGCGGACCTTGGGCCTTGAGCTGGAGTTTAACCAGTGAAGTTAAAAATACCTCCATGGCACGGATCGTGGGCCAGGGCTGATGCTTGCTTTCAGACAACAGAAACATCTTCAACAATACGTAGAACACCTCTGGGAGATGAGCAACCCTGTTCCTTCTGCTCTTATCCTAGCAACCAAAGGGCCTTGCAACCTATCCCCCAGCCACTTCAAATGCAAAGTACATTTCCCTGGCTCCATTTTGTAATATGAACACTAGGTATTTAAAAATAACTAAAAGAAACAACAATACAGATACCCTAAATAAAGCCCGTGTACATGAAATTCTGCTCACAGAAAGGATGAGCGCTAAGTGAGAGGTATTAGATACATTACTTAATATGGTCTCAGAAGTTGCTTAAGTGTAAGACTTGGGAAGGAAGGGAGAACATATACAGAGAACAAGGAGAAATGCGTAATTGCTTAGGACAGCATCTGAGCACAAAATTAAGGGTACTTCACTATCATGTGGACTGTGGATTTTTTTCCACTCGCAACCTCCCAAAAACCAAATTATTCTGCAACAGAAGCAGAAGAGAAATGGTTCTCACATTGCCAAGCATTAGACAACTAAAGCATTAGATTGAGGAAATTAGACTCCCTGCACTTTCTACACAGTGAAGACTGATTTCTGCAAAAAGCAATACAGAGCATGTTTCCCCAGGCTCCCTTTACAGTCAATGGAGAAAGATTAGCCTAATTTCTGCACAAGAAAACTAAACTAGGTGCTTTAGATTAGGAGGTATGAATCTCCTTCTGCAGCACAACACTCTAGCCAAGCGTTTCAGCAGCAAGACATCTGGGAAGACAATAAACTTGTTCGAATACTTCCTGAAAGTGGTAAGGAAGGCGGTCCAAGTGAGAAGTATCAAAATAAGAGGAACCATGACTTGCTGCATTGAATATAACTGCCTGTCATTTCACCAAGTAATACTCCCCTCTCCAACTTTTAGTCAGAATAAAAAAGGCAAAGGTGTATAATTTTGCTGGTCTCCAGCTGAAGATCGTATTTCTGTGCTCCAGATCACTCAGCATCCAGCTCTTATGCCTAGCATATAATACGCAATCGCCACTTCACATTCATAGCAACCATTCAAGAAGAGAGATATTATCTGTGCTTAGGGGTTGGAGTGGAAACATCAGGGAAGTGATTTTACTTCCCAAATGTGCATCATTTATTGCTCCTTATTTCCTTTCCCTTGTCTATCCCCATTTCTGCATTTATTGTTTGCATTTGCCACAGACAGGAGAGCAGATTTCTTTGCCTTACACAAAGTGCTGCAGGCTCCCTTCTCCTGGGCAGGAGCGGGTGCTTCCTTGGGTGGGCACAAAATGCAGAAGGCATGTGATTTTTTGTTGCAGCTGTACTGTGGACCCTACAGAGATCTCTCAAGGATCAAATTCAGTCACATTCTGGAAGTTGCACAATAACAGTATAGCCAGCAACAGGACGGTGTTTGACTCTGGAAGATGCCCAACAGACCGGCTCCTACTGAATAATGTGTGCACTTAATTCAAAGCAAACAGCCACCCCACTGGGGAGCACAGCGACCATACATGTCCAGGAGGTTTTGCCAGGTCCATACTTTCAGGAGTAAGTCTCTAACACCTCCAAGAAAGCTAAACACAGCTGTAGTATCTGCCTGTCCTTGAAGATTTTGTGAGGATTGCCTCCAGCATCTAATACTAAAGAAAGCATTAGTGTAGAGATGAAACACAGAGAACAACTCTTTTGGGGACAGAGTTTTCCAGAGTTCAAATATCCTTTGTGCCTGTGCTTTTTCATACCCAAACGTTGGAAAGAACTTCAGGGACTTTTCTCCTAGGGACTTGAACAGCTCCATTAGCAAGTGACTTCTCATTGCAGGGGTGGCAAAGGTCAGTACCTGCAGAAGGAAGGATGCTGAGCCTTCTGCTCTGAAAGACAGCAGTCACTTAACATCCGAGGGAAGAGCCCTCTCCATCTAAAAGGGAGATAACTATGTTAGAAGACCTTACATTTCTCTAGTCAAAGATGACAGCAGAGAAAACACTCGTCTTTCCTGTTGCTATCTTATTCTTTTTGAATGAGGCAGGGCGTAAGTTCAGCTTTTCTGAATCAGTTATCAGTGAGCAATCAGTGGTCTGCAAGGCGTCTGCCCAATATTAACAAACCTTCCTTACTGCTGCAGACTGTGGATGGGTCACGTGAATCCAGTATCACCCCATCATGATCGACTACACTAATGCCCTGACGGAATCAAGAGTCCATTAGCTGTAATACATACTCAGGCCCCTACACGGAGGCTCTATCAGGTACATTCTGTCAACTCATAGGTTCACTCATCGTTAGGTAGAGACCTTTATCTCAAAACATGGATGTAGAGGCACCAAAAGAGAAAGTTCAACTTCTCATTTTTACAGGGAATTCATAGACCGAATAGAGGTAGTTTCCGATCTCAAAAGGCAGCCTATAATTTGCTGAGAGACAGATTAAGTTTGAATAGACACCTCAGAGAACTCCTGGGAAGGTTCAGCCTACCACAGTTAGGATGGCCCAGCAGAGCATGGTCACTCTGAGGAACACAACCTGAGATATGCAGGGCTGGCCAGGAACTAAACACCTGACTACCTCAGTCAGCTGGGTCACAGCATTCCAACAGAAAGCACAATATGCCCCAAATAAGCAAGCAAAATAAGTGAGGGGAAATAAAAGTCAGGTGGCAAATATCCAAAACGCCACCCTAAATTTTCACCCAGGAATAAATTAAAGCCATTTTAACAATACGAAGATTGAGACTACAAAGAAAAGGTAGATGGAGCTCTGGATTATAAGTAAATAAATAAATAGAAAGACTGGCCAAGATAAAGCTCTGCACCAAGGGAACCTCAGGTATTAGGAAAACTTCAGTAGTGGCAAGTGTGTGACCTTGAACAAGTTGTTGCCTCTCCCCATCCAGTTTCCTGATTTTTTTTTTTTTTTTTTTTTTGGTCTACTTCAGTTGATTTGCTCTTTGAGGTTGTTCAGTCCTAAATAAGTGCCGCACTTGGCTCTAGGATGCCCCTGTTTCAATTGTAGACTCCAGATCCTACTACAATAAAGCGATTATATTCATATTCATGAGAAACTGCCCATTTTACCTCCCTACAATCAGCACGCTGAGGATCAGAGCCTGTTTTTGTGGTCACCTACACTGATTCAACAAAGCACACATATTCGTCTTCCAAGGTAAAAACTTAAAAGGTGAGAAAGTAAAAGAATGTGGTTTTTTTTTTTTAGCTTATTCAGGAAGCAGTATTGGAAGCAAGGAAAGTATCAATTATGCAGAGCAAATTAGTAATTATTTATGCAACATTATTAAATGAAACACTTTAGAGTGCACAGATTGCTGCAACCAGGTGGACTGTTACTTCACAGAACAGAAGTGCGAGCAAAGTCACAGCAATCTATGCAGTGATGGTACTTCAAAAACAAACGGAAAATTCCAGATTCAAAGGGGTGGAAAATCACTCCTGCACTGCTGGTTTACTTGAAGGAAAAAACAAGAACAAAAAAAACCTCACCAGCCCACAGCATAAAGAATTGCGATAAGAGATCGAGACAGTAGCTGCGGATCACTCTGAACTGCCCGCACATTGCTGCTAAGTGGGAGAGGAGCTTTTCGGCAGAGATCTCCGATCTGAGCAGAGGATTGCTCGAGACTAGCACTACCTGAAAAACGTCGTTTCCATTCTACATCATAAATACAACAGAATATTTCCTATTAAAGAAGTTACCACAAATAAATGTTGCTTCACGTGAAAGAAAATCTTGTTTCTTTCTTGAGAGTCAAACATCTATTTTGTAATCGCCAAGTATTCATTTCAGTTTGCCCATTTAATTAAACAGTCAAGATTCACCTGATTTTTGGTACTCATCTCAACATCCAACAGCAGCGCCCTTTTCCAACAGGGAACAGTGTACCAGCTCAACTGGACAGCAGTTCCTAAGGAAGTCATGTCTCACGGGCATCACTGAGAGCGAGATGGTGCTTATGACCCGTAGTATGTTATGAACTGGCAGCTCAGGGCGCCTGGGTTCAGCCTCTAGCTTTACCACTTCCATGACTTCTTTCTCGACCTAGTCTAGAAGTTTAAATCTGAGCTAAGCCAGCGAACAGAATCGTTTCCCGAGAGGCAACTGGCCCTGAGAAAGCAGGTTTGTAGCAATCCTTGCCAGCCCCCAAGCCCTTGCCTACACTATCAGACTTCCACTTTGCCATCTGTGAGAAACCAGAGAAATACAGGATTAGAGGGGATGCTCAAGGATGCCCGGGGTGAGCTTTACTGCCAGACAGAAACATGCCCTCTCCTCTGCATCACAGAAACCTGCTCGTTTTTCCTGTCCCTTTGTCGCACATTCTTGCTCCTACACTTAAGGTTAAACTGACTGCAAGGTTGGGTGGGTGGGGGAGGAATGGGAGTGGGGAGGTCCCTCTGGTTGGGCTGGCAAAGATAATTAGCTCAGTTGTTCACCGTCTTTGCAGCTTACGGCATGTTTCGTTGCCTGGATCATTTATATATTTTGGAGATAGGAAATAGGGATCCGGCTGCAGCTAATGCCCATAGGCTTTCTTACTGTTTTATCGCAGTATGTGGCTTTTGCTCTGCAGAAGCATGGCAAGAAGGTATGTGGACCCTTTTGGATCACAGGTGTTTATATAAAGAGGAGTCCACAAAGTGGGCAAGATCTGTTTTTCTGTCCTTTCTCTTACCATCTGCAAACTTTTAAAATGCATTCAGAAAATAAGAGTAATGACATTGCACATAAAAAGCCATTATATCTCTCCTCCTGCCTTTGAGAGGGTGGTGAGCTTAGCAGAATTCAATTAAAGTTTATAGTGTGCTTTACCAGGAGGGCAATTTTGATGTAATCATAGAGAAAAATCAGATACAAAGGTTGTCATAATGGCATCAAAGCACTCAGAGACAACGTGGCTAAAGGAGGACCTTTGCTGTGCACTCCAGGCCTAAAACACATTTCAAGTCCTCCCTGAAGGCCTCTCATTTGACCTATTAGCCAGATAAAGCCCACCTCAAGTGCAGGAGGAGGAGGTCACCCAAACCCCTACTTTGAAAGCTTTGCCATAAACACAAGGATTTAGCAGAGATGGTATTTCAGTTTAGCGTTCCCATGAGGGTCCCTGAACGACTGTCAGGATTGGGAGGTTAAAGATTTTAATTAATGGAGTACAAATTAAAACCTAACAATTCACTATCACTGGCGATAAATCTCATTAAAAATATGAAGTTGCCCTTTGTCCCCATTACCTCCTGGTTTCTTTCAGAGTCACTGCCAGGGAAGATAAGGAGAGAAGAATCCTGCAACATTTCTCCCCCTACAGCAAGCTGTAAAATAAATATTCAGCTCTTTCCAGGGACTTCTGCAGGCCCAACGATAGCAAAAAATCAAAGCAACATGCAAATGATGTATACAATTAAATGCTCTACAACCTTTCAAGAGAGGCTAAAATACTATGGTGATTTACTGAGTATTTTCAAAAGCCAAAGGTCAGCATTTTTTTTCCAAAAACAGATGGGCAAAACATAGAGGAGTGACTTTTAAGAATCCTAGTGACATTGCCTCCTTTGGTAACACTGCATCATCTCATGAGCAATGCTGGGAACCAAGTGCCCATGGATAGAACACCTCCTGCCCATCTACCTAAACACGTAGGAGCTGCACATCCACGTAACACATGCTCCCTTCTGTGAGATTTCTTACCCAAGTTTTAAGCCCATTTCAGCTTTCCAGCTCGACTTGGCCTTCACAAACTCCGCTACAAAGGAGCGGACCAATTCCCTGTCAGGATCAAACCAGACATAATGCAGTCCCAGGGAGACACCCAGAGAATATCACGATGGAGTGAGAAGAGCCTCACTGAGCTGTGCTGCAGGGCCTCATGCTCTAGTATTGGTACCATGGGCAATGACAGGTCTTGGCCAGCTTAGCTGTACATGACACAAGTGCAGCACAGTTCAAAACTTGTTCTAGAAGCATTTAAACAATTCAGCTTTCTTTTGGGGAAGACAGGGGAGGGAGGGAGAAGATGGAAATGATATCTCTTGCCCTCAGTTTCTTAGACAGGAAGAATTTCTCCAAAAATACTGGAAAGACAATGTGGCTTATCTTTTCAAATCCTAGAGGTAATACATCGGGTCAGGCCAATGGTCCATGTAAGACAGTATCCTCTCACTGACAGCTACCAAAAGCAAGTGCCTAGGGAAAAGGTTAAGAACAGGTCAATCCTATTTGGCACTTTCCTCCAGAACCTTTCCAGGACTTAAGGGAACCATTTACCCTTCAGGAACTTCCTGAAGCAAGGGTCATTTCTGTTTAACAATCCTTATTTGATTTCTTCTGCACAAATCCATCCAGTCTTTCACAGAAACCATACAATTTTTAGCCTTCATGACACCCTACTGTAAAGACTTGTACAACAAAGAATATTCTTGTTTCTTTGGATTCTGGCCCATAGTTCTTGCACTGAAAGAGACAGTAAATAACTGATCCCTGTCCACATCTTCCATATAATTCAGTTTTGTCAACAGCCATCATTTTCCCTCCTGGTCGTCTCCTTCCCAGATTAGAGTCCTGGCATGGGAGCCATTCCACACCTCTGCTGGGCCACTACCATTCTCTCAGCCTTGTCCAAGTTCTACCACAACCTTTCTGAAATGAGGAGACCAGAGCTGCGCACAGTTTTCAAGATGCACGCAGGCCACAGACCTGCACACCACCATGACAATGCATTTTTTGCATTGCTCTCTATTACTATTTTAATATTCCCAACACTGGTTTTACTGTTTTGACCTCCCAGCTTATGTCTTTGGGGGACTCTGTCTTAGCCGCAGATCCGTCTCTCACGTGGTAACAGCCAGTCCAGAACCCATCATGCAGTAAGTGAAGCCAGGATTGTTTCCCTCCATGCATTACTTAACATTTATCTATGTTTACTGTGATCTGCTCTTCTATTGCCCAGCCACTTAGTTGCATAAGGTTCTTCCATAATCTTTCAGTCAGCCTTCACCTTCGCTGTCAGGAAAAATGTTTGCTGATGGTACTAATGCATGTCCTTAATAGCAATTCAACCCCTTTAACAGCTCATTAATAAATACATTGAGAATAAACAGATTAATATCAATGAATATATAGCAGCATCAATCTCAGCATATACCTTTCCAAGTCCACTGGCAATCTTCTACCGTGAAAACTCAGCAGTAATTATCCCTGCTCCCTGAAGTTATGCGTGTGTGGCTAAATAAATGGTTACTTATGCAACTCTTATGCCATAGCTGCTCAGATTCATTGAAAGCTTTTAGGTTGGAGATCAACACACAACACAATTTCTCCTGTCCTCCAAGTTCCTTAAGAAAAGCATTCTTCCAGCAAGAGATAGAGCAGTTTCTAATCACTAGATGCATAAAGAACTGTGAATTATATTTTGAGCTGTGCAAGCGTGGTATCTCCTTCAAGTCATTCTCAACAACTCTATGCAAGCTAAGGAAAGATGATCTAATCCATCAAATATGAACTTCATTTCATCTTCTACTAGAGGTTTTTAAAAAAGAAATCAAATTCACAAAGTTAGGCACTGAAGTCTCAGGGTGCACCCCAATCTTCTAAGAACAAATCCAAAATGAAGACTGACCCTGTCTGCAACTTCACTGAGGACTTTTTGTTTCACCTGCAGAAAACTAACTACTCCTCGCATATTGCACCGTGCTTGAAGGTGTTTCAGAATGCAGCATCTGTTTGGATGCTGGTTACAAAAGAAAAAATGGGCTAAAAACAAGCATTTATCTCAAGGGCAGTTAAACGCTGATTTTCATTTGTCATAATGTTTCAGTGAAGCAGAAATGGCACTGACCAAGACACAAGAGACCAGCAATCAGTCTGATCTCCCTCCTGCTCCCCCACATCAGGGGTGATGACAACAGAGCTCTAGCCGTATGAATACCCAAGGTTACTACGACTTCTCTCACAATCCATGATATAAGGCCAGCATGCTTGACCTGCTGCCGTATAGTGGTTGAGTCTAGTCCACACAGAAAACGTATGTTTTTAGAAATCAAGTTTCACCAATTTCAACCCAAAACATGTTGATTTTTCATTCTGTAATGTTGACAATAAAACTAAAAATAAATGCATTTGACTTTTTATATAAAGCTAGGTCTGAGGCTGATATATGCAACTGCAATTTCATAATTGAAATCTGAAAAAAACGCTGATTACAAAGGTCTCCTGCCCTTGCTTACCCTAAGGAAATTGGGTCCAATTGTCCTCTCACTGACACTACCATGAAGTGTCAAGGAACTCTATTAAAGTCAATGGAGCTCTACTTAAATATAGCCTCTAGGAACGGATTAGATCTGCAGTTTTCATAGCATGCAGATTTCCAATCTATTTCTACATGATTGATTATATTTTTGACATCTGCAGAGGATTTGTTTCTACTAGAACTACTGTCTTTCTGTTGGCTCTTACTACTCTGTCACAAACACAGGTTGGGGGGAGGATTTTCAACTACACCTGATCAATCTGGGAGGCTGATAAATCACTCACTTCCACAGAAAGTGAAGTCTTGAATCCTCAGACTGGAAATTTCACACTGAAAAAATGTGCCTTAAATTTATATTTAAGTATAAAAAGTATACCAGTACTTTTGGTTCTTTTCTGGCTCATCACTGACAGTCTTCAGTATTTTAAAAGGAACAACAGAAAATTTCAAGTCTCAAAACTGTAATTAATAGGGAATGCTTTGGACATTTATTGTCAGCTATTCCCATTTAGTAAGCTATATTAATTTGCTTTTTATTATACCATTCTCTTTATCGTTGGAAAGGAAAAGAGGAAGTTAATCTTGGCGTTAATACTATCAGATACAGGGGAGGAGAAGAGTCACAACTGCAGCTCTGAAGACAGAAGTAATACTCAGCACAGCCATGCAAACCCACAGAACAAATTAAAGTCTGCTGGCTACCTTCAGCACAGCAACGGTCTCAACTTAGTTGCTGTTACACACTCACCCTGCACAATTTGCAATCTAGCTAAAGCATTCAAAAAAGCTTTGTTTTGATTAGGAAAAACGTCCTTTAAAGAACATGCATAACCTGGCATTATAAACTGTACCACTCCCTTGAAAAACATCCAAGGGCAAACCACAAAGAACCCTCAAAATACTTTTTTCTCTAAAAGAAAGAGTCGCATAGTAATTCTTCCTCCCTCCACTTACAGTCTTTCTGCCATCACAGCTAAGTTTAATACCCACACTAAGCCTTTAGACAGAAAAGCAGAAGAATCAGGCTCACAGTATCTCACACACCTTTCCCCTTACTCTCTCCTCCTCCTCAGCCACAGGCAGCAGCAGAAAAAGAAAAAGACCTGAGATTAAGTCTTATCACCAGCTCTGCAGCACTGTGATGTTAGGGGCTTCTGAAGAGATTTCTTCTGGCTCTTTTACCTGCAGACACTGGAGGGGGGCAACAAAGAAGGACAAAAATGAAAGCTTATTCACCAAAAAGCAATTAAATCTGAAGTGGCAGCACCTGCCTTTACTTGCAGCACCTGGAAGCAAAAGCTGAAAGACTACAGCAGGACAGAGTTTTGCTTTCCAGCTCCTACTTACTCTTTGCAAAACCTTGATTGCGTGACAGAAGACAGAGCAGGGAGTTGCACCTGAATGCCTTCTTTCTAGCTGCATTTCTCTGCCTCTCAGCTTTTCCTCAAATCCTCTGCTTCATTTAGTGTGAGACTTTCCTTGCCTGCACAGCACACCCCTCGGTCCCATTCTGCAGCTAGGGTTGCCCAGAAGGCACTGGCAGACTAGCCTTCTTGACATGGAGAGCCAGGCTCTTTGCCAAACCTGAGATCCCAAGCGCAGGTGGAAACTCAGCAGGAGCCTGAAGATGTTTCCACTGAGGCAAAATAACTCTGATGTCTGATACAAGGAGCAATTCAAAATTATTGCGTTTAACACTTAATGTTAGTCTGGCTGCCCTAATCTTCTTTGCCATTAGCAACTGGTTGTAGGCCTAGGTGGCTGTCCTGGACCAGGGAGGTCAGGGAAGATGAGATTCG
The DNA here is from genome assembly GCF_028389875.1 of Rhea pennata. Taxonomy (NCBI): domain Eukaryota; kingdom Metazoa; phylum Chordata; class Aves; order Rheiformes; family Rheidae; genus Rhea; species Rhea pennata. The sequence goes on along the minus strand of NC_084666.1, from coordinate 80,641,509 downwards.
TCTTGCATGCTTTCTGCTCCCCAAACACCAGGATATCCATCTCAGAACCATTCAAAAATCTCTGAGCAACCGCTACGCCCCTGAATTCCCAGTGCTTCCCACCACCCTTCTGGCTCCCTGATTCCTCTTCAAACTACAGGAGTCTCTTCTCTGTATCTGATCCCTAATTTGCACAACGACCGATGGCTGCTGGTAGATATATATGCAAAGAACACACTACATTGATGCTTAAATCATCACAGAGGCATCTGGACCTTGACAAAAGAGAGATGCTATCACTTTTTAATGCCTCAGATAGTCCCATGAGGCCAGAGACCTGAAGCACAAGGCGGACCCACCTGGATCTACACTGTTGAGCAAGCACCAGCCTCCGGCAGCCCTTTTTTGGCTCCCACCTTCCTGCTGAGAGAGGAACCTGGGGCAGGCCAGGTCTGAGATCAGTGAAAGCCAGCTATGAGCCTGGTGAAGGAGGGAAATGTGCTAAATGCCTACCATAGATTCATTTGGTTTCAATAAAAAACAAGCTGACAAACTGGGCTGGAGTTCACATGGGTGTTTGGCTTCAAAAATCAAACAAACAATCCTCTCCCCCCCCCCCCCCCCCCCCCCCCAAAAAAAAATATCTTGGCTGTGAGGTCAGAGCCAAAGCAAGGCAGACAGAGGTCAGCCAGAGACCCCATGAGCTGACGGCACAGCGTTTCGCACAGTCGTCACATGGACAATGCCTCTGCTGCTTTCCAGCACTGCCAGGCAAACGCAAATGCTTCTATCAGCTATCGCTGTAAGACTGCATGAGCTAAGTGCCCTGCTCCACTGTTGTGGGGAGGAGTGGGAGGGAGGAAAAAGGAGCTCCTGCTTGGTTCTTGAAGCGGAAAAAAGGGCTGCGCATTCATCTGTTTTTCAGCAAACTCCTGAGAGAGGTTTATTACGGGGTAAATTAATATTTATTTATTTATTTATAGTTATTAATATTACAGTATAAGAAAAAATGGAACCATTTATTTTGCAGAAATAGAGCCAAAACGAGCAGAAGCGGGAATATTTGCATTAGGCACTGTTGTTAAGACTTGGAGCAGCGGCAGGCAGGCAGCTCACGTTCAGCATTTGTGTCTTCTCCACTGGGAGCTAACTGCTCAGTAAGGACCGCCTTGCCTTGGGAACACTGGAAGAGGAAGTCCACATAAAGGGACCACAGGACTCAAAGTAAAAGCTAGACAGAGGAGCAAGACTGAACCACAACTGGGAACCTCCAAAAGAAATTTTCCTATGTAAACATATCAAGAAACTAGCTTTCCCCTCAGTACCAGAACATCAAAATAGGTACAAGCATGCATATAACATCCTCTCTCCAAAAATATATTTTTCTCAGTATCAAGATGACCTTTCAGTCACTATTCTTTACTTTGCTGGTACTTCTGAGCGGTACACTCAGGCTTCAAAACAGCCTTGGTTTCTAATCACAGCCAAAGAATCTGTCACACGGGGTGATTATATTTTACTTTCCAAGCACAGATTTTCTTCAGCTTTACCAGTACTGAAAAATTAGATTGAAAGATATCTTAAACTAAGTACGTAGAAAAATTCTCCAGTCTATGCCAAGTATTTTTACATTTTCCATAACTTCCAAAACATACAAGTAGCTCATATGCCACTTTGGAAAGGTTAAATGAATAGGGGAGTTTTAAACACCTTCAATTTATTTTATTTCATCTCATCCCCTCTATCATCATTTCTGCAATGGCTTTTAAATCTCCCTGGCATTCAGCAAGCACTCAAAAGGCCAAAAAGTGTTTTAAGACATCACTCCTTGAAAATCAATGAAACCAAGTGAAAAAATGCCTTCTTTTTTTCTTGGATAATTCTTCTGAAATGTTCCTGGTCACTACTTAAAGATTGACCTGTCACTGTGCTCCCAAGCACTAGCATAAGCAGCTGGTGAAATGAGATTAATCAGGCTCACGATCCCGCTTCACCTTCTCACGATGCCTCTTGGCCATGACCCCTAGGCTAGATGTTGCAGCCCTCAGACAGGGTGTCAGCCCCGCGCGATGATCTGTGGGACCTGATACTCTCGAATTTGTAAGGCAGAAGAAACTAACTTTGTGCCCTCTGTTTTTCTTATCTCTCCAGTCTCTGGCTGAGGTGTTTAGAGAAGAAAACGCCTCTCTACCCTCCTTGGGACCATATAAGCAAAATTCAGGCAGCTTCTGAACAAGAAGTCTCAAGACCTAATGGGTCACTTATTGGCAAGAGTGCAGCAGAAACAAACTTCTTCACAGATCTCTGAAGCATCCGTCATTTGCAGTGATTATCATTAGGATAACAACAAAAACTGCTCAGGATGGCTGACTGTCAATGCCTGTGGATGTGTTGCAGATGTGCTCACAGGAACTGAAAGACGCTAGAGTGCCAGACAGACTTCAGTAACCACCATCTCGGTAGAACCAAATAGGAGACATGCGTGTTTTCCCCCCCCCTTCTTCACCAAATGCAGCATCGCTGCTGTTCCATGCTAGAAAACAGTTCCCAACTTTCTAGCCTGGCCACAGGCCAAGATTGTCAGCAATTAGTGTTGAAAATTGTGCTCCACTGGCAAAAAGAACTGTGTGATACTATCAGGCTTCAGCAATTCAAATCTGATCCTTCCTAAAAACATCCCAATGGACTTTGCAGCCATGGCTGGGCTGCCCCACAGCAAGACAGAAGCACAGCTTTCCCCTTGAAGGGCCTGATCCCAGTCGATACTGGTAGTAGAGCTGATATTCACAGCCAAAAAAATCGTTAAGATACGACTGAGATGCTCCCTAGAAAATGCATCCTAGACATCACTGACTTCTCTTCATATCCACGTTAAGATGTTACAGTGAGATGCCCCTTTTCCTTCTTGCTGAACCTACTGTTTATGAATACGGTTTCACACCAGATCTTTCTCTGGAGCACAGCAGTGCAAGTCACTGTGGCAACATCAGAGATGTGGTGGCTTAGAGGTAGGTATAAACAACAAAATATCTGTGATTGCTCACGACTGAGACAGATATGTTCATGTTTCACAGATCAAAAAAAGTCAAGAGTATCTGAAGGAGTTTAACAATTTGAGGTAACGACTAAACAACTAAAAAAAAAAAAATCACACACGTACATAGTCAATTCATTAAAATAAGCCATTACAGCCAAGCATTTCCTAATCAGATAATTAGCAGCCTCTAATGCAATTACGTTTACACAGCCAGCTAGCATAATTAAAAGACATCACTGAAACAGAACCATTATCAAAGAATAAGGGTCTTTTGTGCTTTTTTTTTCTGTAGAAAGCTCTAGCCAAAACTGTATGTCCAAGGGAAACGAGCAGTCTCCATTTAAATGCTAGATGCATTTCCACAGAAGATCAGAGGTTATTCTCAAAGTGAAAGATGAAAAAATCCAAGTGATCCAGGAATATTCTAAAATGTTATTATAATTAGGCTACTCTAAAGCTTCGCCAGGGCTGTGGGCTGAATTTACTAGCTAACTATCAGCTCTTCCAAGGGCTACTTTCAGGTCACACACCAGGAAGAGACTCACAGTGTTACAGCTCCTGAGGATTTAAAGAGCAGCTTCTTCAGCCATGGGACCTGCAGACCTGGAAGGTGCGCATCTAGCTGCAGAGTGCCCAACATGTGAACCTCAGGCTCGGTGCCAAAAATTTGCCAAGCAAACCAGTGAGATTCTCCCCACGGTAGCAGTGCACAGGAGAAAGCAGGCAGCTTTTCCCACTTGGACTCACTGAATACCAGTTCACTCAAAACCTGAACTGGCAAGTAGCTGCTCCTGGGATCTACAAGAAAGAGCAAACTTCACGGAAAGCCTTAGGGTTGATGAAATTTTCATGCCATGCAGTCTCCTGCTCCTGGCTCTATCACATACCCACTGCTTTCACTCTAGTTGGGTCCCCTGCAAATTGAAACACCAGATCTCCATCACCCCTTACAACTTGAAGCTGAAACCAGCTTCAAGAGCGCTGCTGCTTTAGTGGTTTGTTCTGGATTTCCTTTTATTTTTTTTTTTCTGAACACAGAGAGCACGCCTTTTCAGGCTTTATTACAAGCTTCCATCTCAGAGGCTGTGTCCTTTTGCATCAGGATAAGCCACTTACTTCCGAATGAGGAAATGAGGGGAAATACACTCAAAAAAAAAGACTGTATATGAGAATCCACATGTTTTACAAAACATTTTCTTTGAAAGCCAGATCCTGCAAGGTCCCCAAATATACCTGGGGGACTACTCACATCCTGGTCTTTACTGACAGGTCATGAACTCATCCTAGCCTCTACCATTCAGGAGACTTGGTCTTTTTAACAGTCTACACCTGAACCTGAGCTCACTTGCCCACTCTACAAAACTAGCACACCTAAGATCAGGTGAGACAGATCCCATCCTACTTGCTAATGCTGATGGAGAAGACCCTGACCTATCTTTTACATTTGCTGTCCAGGGTCTCTGTAACAGAGGCAGCCTCCAAAAGGTGGATTATCTCTGCCCAACACAGCAGCCAAGGCCAAACTCCCAAGTGGTTGAGGTTTGGTGCTCTATACTCTGTGCTTCAACACAGAAGGCATCAAAAAACGAATTACAAATCAAAGTGGACAGGATCAAACTGCATGTGCTGCACAGGAAGAATTGGAAATTTGTACTGGTATCTTTTCATTGTGAAGAATACGCATGTTTTTCTTGCCTGTTTGTGAATAATGGCAATACAATTTTAGTCTATTGAAATATGGAGGATTATTTACATTCCCCCTAGAACTGAATGAGGCCCAGCTGCCACCTATGATAGTACAATTTAAAGCTGCAATGCACTGTGCAATGCAAAAAGAAATAAAAGGGACATCAATAAATATATGCTGCTCAAAAGAAACCACAAAAGCTATGAATCCTAACCAGAGGAAGGGGAACCTGGGGAAAAAAACAAAAAAACAACAACAACAACAAAAAAGCAAAAATAGAAAACAAAAACCACTCTTTTTGTTTTTGTTTTTTTGTTTTTGTTTTTTTGTTTTTTTGCAGCTCCACGTCACTCAGCACTGGCAACCAGGCTTACCAAAACCCTAAACAAGCAGAGCTGAGCTAATGGGCAGTGCCACATTTCTGGTTTGTTTTACTGCCTTTGTAGCTGGTGCACTGAAGAGGAAGGGTTTCCTAAGTAATAACTTCATGGACTGCAATGAGAGAGACCTAGAGACTTAAAACACTCATGAACATTTAAGCCTACACCAAACTAAAACAAATTAAGCCATGCAGAATGTTATTTAGGAACTTCTAGATAAGTGGTAAAATAGCATGTGGATGTAAACCAAACACCCAAACCTTTGTCCAACTCATGCCCCTTGTTTCCTAACCAGCTCTAAGACAAAAGTAGCTGCAAACGAGGAGCGAAGCTCCTCAGATCACTTGTTAACTCCACCAGGCAGCTTGGTTACCTATTACTTGTCCCCACGTGGAGTGCGGAGATGCCGGTGATTTACCTTGCCAATGTCAAAACCTTCCTTGCTAGGAAGGCTTAGCTTAGGCAGCTGGATGTGAACACAGCCTCGCAGCACCAGCGTCCTTTCTCGCTCTCCTTAGGCAGGCTTTGCACACTTTGAGAAAAACAGTGCTTTTAAAATTACTGGATCTCAGGAAATTGGCTGCATTGGTTAAGAGGAGCAGGGCCCTAGTGAGATCTGATTTCCTTAGCTTTGTTCTGGCCTTATCAGTAACTATCAGGGAAGATGGAGAAAAACCAGCAACTTTTCCAGCTGTTTTCCCACCTGTCAGTAAACCCTCCACTTCTCTCCAGAAGCAGTCTCTACTCCTCAAACGACTTTCTGATCTACTCTCCATTAGGACTGATTTGCTGGACACCAGGAGCTGCAGGGGGCCTGATTCAGCTTGTTGTGCAGCCCCTGGCTCCACTGGAAATTAGCACAACCAGGACACAGTATTGCTGGAGAAGTGGTCATCTCACTCGCATCCTTCTCCTGGCTGCTACACTTGGCTGACCACAGGACTTCCTCATCACCATCAATCCATCCTACTTGCTTCCAACTCTTTAGACTGGCTGTTTAGGATGTATCTTGGGATGTGGATGGCACAACACATCACTGCTGTTTTCCCCTGGTCCTGAACAGCCTGAACACCATCAATCCTGCAAATAATCTGATCATGATTTAGGTGGACCTTGCTACACAGACAGAAAAAGAGTTGGCAGAATTACAGGGTCTCAGGAAATGGGCTGTGTTAGTAAGAAGACACAGGGGCCCTCACCCTGCACATTTCTGTAGCTGGGGAGTTTTCTCCTAGGCTTTCACCCAGAGACGTTACGCTTAGACACAACACGCACACCTCACCCGGCCCACTGAGCAACACATCTTACAGCTTTATCCAAAAAAACGTTCACCAATTCCCCCAAATCTACGCAAGCTGATGTACCTTACGGAAACATTCAATCTCAATTTAAAGATTAAATGAAGACACCCCAGGAAAAAGGAAGCAGCTAAGCAGGAGATGGAGGAAAGTGGTGCTGTGCCTCCTAGGGAACATGTGCATTCTCCCATTCCCTCTCACCTGAAAAGGGAGCACGTGGGTTTTTGAGCTGCTTCCCCACTTTCACCTTTCTTTCCATTGGTCTCCTCAAAAAAAACTGCGAGCAATGGCAAGGTGAAGGAGCCCTCCCTCAACTGTTAACACACTGATTTTCTGAACCATTATTTCCTGTACAGTTTTCTCATTTTGCGGCCCTCCACACAATGATGTTTTACATTCTTCCCTACTGTTGAAGCAGTGACATTTACTTCTCCTTTCTAATTATCTCTTTCTGCTAAGCACCTTTCTCTAGTCTCCTGCAGTACAATCTACTACTGAAGAGTTCCTCAGAGTCTGGACTGTGACTTCTAACAGCGTTTTGCAAAATCGTGCTATGTTTAGCCAAAGCTTCCTAGCACTAACACTGTTGGCAGAGCTCTGAAGCTGATCTCAACCATCGAGCTGAACTGGCAAGTGGGAGACTGTAAACTTAAGAATTCAGTGGGTGGAAGTCAGTCCCCCGCCTATAGTGTTTGTCTCCTTATCTTTTCTCTAATCTAGGAAAGCACCTGACAAAGAATTTTTTAAAGCAATTTTATTTTTGCTGCAGGCTCAGCATGTCGCAAACTTTGAAAAAGCACCCAAAGTTCTACGTGTGAAAGTGCAAGCAATATTTCACTCACACGTGCTATGTTGACACTTTTCTCTGTCTTGGTAAACCTGGGCAAAGATGCTCGATGCAAATCGCCTCTCAATCTGCTGGAAGTACTCTAATACGTTGCCTGCAGCACAGGGCTTCTCAGATTCATAAACACAGATTTGTTACGCTGCGTTTTACTGTGTGCTTGCTTCACCGTGCCTGCATACCTGCCAGACAAATACAACTGCTCCCGATACACAGACATAAACTTAATTTTGATTCATCCAGTAAGATCGCTTCAGGACTGCCAACACACATTCAAATCCCCTCCCCAGCCCCCATTTTTTGACCTAAAGTTGGCAGTAAAGCCTACAGTGGGCTTTGTCTGACCGATCCCAGGAGATCTGGGATTTGAAGGTTCCTGAGCAAGATGCGCTGTCTCGTTCTGGCAGTGCAGCTCGATAAATGCAATCAAGTTCAGAAGCACGTGGGACCTGCTGAGCACAGGAATTTAATGTCAGAGACGAGGCAAACGTGCAGCAGCAGCAGGCGAGGTTCAGAGCAGAACGGACGCTAAGCTTTGGGGTACGTTCCGAGTTCCCAAGAGCCCCAGTAAAGAGTTAAGTCTGATTTCTAAAGCCCTTCCCGACTCCCTCTGCAGTGAGTGGGAGAACGTGCTGCATTATAAACAACCCTTCGCCGCCAGCCCAGAGCCCCTGCAGGCTGCCCTGTTAATAACACGGCGCCTGCGAACCCCGCAGCCGGCTTTCCCATAGCGCGCTCCCGTACGGATTCTCCCGTGCCTAATTGAAGTGGCTGGGCTCCTGCTGCACTCTTTTCCACTGTGGAGACATCAATTTGGATGTCGTTCTCCTCCGCTCCATCACCAGTTCTCAGAACTGCTTTAGGAACATTTTATCCGACAGATCCCCGCCCTTCAGCCAAGTTTGGGTCTAAATTGCAAGCAAATCCAGCTGCTGCAGCGCGAGCGAAGGGACGAGCAGCTAGCCCAGCCACGTGAACCTTATCTCAGCACAGATGTTTCTCCATGCCGTAAGGCCCTGGGTGAGCAGACAGCCACACGCTGCCGTGCCGTACCAGTTAGCAATCAATATGGTGTCACAGGTTACCGACACCCCAAAAAGCATTTTTGTTTTAAATCAACCTAGTGTGGTTTTTCCAGTACTTTTTTTCTGAGCTGGAGACCTAGCCCTGCATTCTTAAGTCCGCCTCTGGACGACAGGACAGCTCACTGTCTGCTGAAGGCTGGAGCTGCGAGCGACAAAACTGCACCACTGCCTTCGGGAAAAGTGAGGCTCCTGCTTCCCAGAAGGACACAGGCCTGCATCTCATTTTTCACCTACAGTTTTATAAAAGAATTGTATGCACAGGAATAGGCTTAAGATGCTTTCAAAGAGAAGAGCTTATGGCTTTAACAACGTGCTTTTCACAGAAACACTGTTTCTGTGTCCAGGCTTGCAATTCCCAAGAAAGAAGAGCTCTGAAAAACTTAAGAGCTGCTTTTTCAAGTCTTTCCCTACCTGGCAGGTTATTATTATAATTATTTTAAATCCAGTCTGGAAAGCGTATCTATCTGAATGATCACAGGAACCAAGCCTAATGCCCACACTCGACTGAAAGCTTACTTCAGTCCAGGTACAGAGACACCGCTGGAAGCCCGTGCCTGGGCTCCTCTCCTGCTTCTGGATTACAGTTATGAATCCACAACTAAGGGTCTCAGCTTACACAAACGTACAGTTAAAAGGGTGTTTTGTGCAGGCCAGAATTCCACATCCCCAAACGTTCCTCTCCTCCCATTAAATAGAAATTGCTATGTCATTGCAAACAGTGACAGGAAATAAGCAGCAGATGATCAAATTGACTTGATTTGCTCTTTCCCTGCAGCCGCAACTGGTATTCATTGAAAAAAAAAAAAAGTAAGAAAACAAGGGTACAAACTAGTACAACTAAATTACCTGTGACTGGAAAGATGTGCCCATAACCCTGCGGCTCAGCGCTGCCCAGCTGCTTTAATTGTAGCCAGTGCAAAAAGTCCCCTTGATTTTAATGGCAAGCAGCACAACACTGATGTAGCGCAAATCTTGTCCTAGATGCTGTGGCATGACACTTGCAAATCACCTGTGATCTGCAAATCCAATACGAGGGAGACTACACTGCCTAACACAGGCTTTGATGACACTTTTGCAGTACCAAATGCAAAGTATCATTATTATATTTACAGTCCAGGAGTTTCTGTTAACCTGAGTTATTTGACATAAAATCATTATTTAGAAATCACATAGCAATTTGACACAGATAGGAAGGGGCCTGGTGTCTGCCTAATGATCTCCAACAGCATGAACAAGACTGGATGAATAGGAATTGTTAGCTTATTATTTACACAGCATTTCTCAAAACACCAAGGAACTCTACCAAGTAAATGAACAGTGCAGACTGTAACACAAGGGAAGGGGAAATAATGAGTTTTCAGAAGAAATCTAAATTATTCACAGAAATCTCAATCCCGCTTACTGCGGAGAGCACCAATTACTACAATTTTACATGCATGCAGTGCACACATTCCTCTACTGAAAAAAAAAAAAAAGATGGCATAATTTCTCTAGAACCCTAAAACTAACTGAAATTTCTGCCATCTTCCTCAGTTAATACCTTACCATGTCCTTAATATTACAGACGCACTGAAATGCATAGCTGAGCAGGGATGCAGTGCAGCTCGGACAACCCTTCCTTTCCCTGGGTGAGGCAGACCGCGCTGATGCAGCGAGGGGTCCCCTCAGCCAATACGCCCCCGTGCTTTGGAGCTGCCAGGGTCTAGCTCCTGGTCCCTTCACCCGTGCTGCTTCCATCTCTGATGCAGCGATGGTAACAACTGCGATGGAGATGTAACCTGGCCAGTACAGGGAAGAATATTAATTACAGGTATAAATAAAGTTTGGAGCATCTAAGTAAATCTGAGCGTGTGCTTTGTGCTCACAGCCTTGATGCATCTGCCGTTCTGACTTCTCATAAATAGCCTAAGCGCTTTCTTTCTCGGAAATGTATCAAAGACTGTAAAACAAGGTGCTAGAGCACTTAGCTGCTAGCGCCCAAGCAAACAGTATCATTACAGTGTATATAAAAGTCTCCTGGGGGACAGGTTGGGCATAAAAATTCAGCTGGATCATTAGAAGCCAATGATTTAACTGAGAAGGCAATATAATTCTCCAAGTTGGCAACAGAAAGACATAAACTGAGTTGGAGGAATTATTTAATGACTAGCAGACCAGCAAGGGAGGTATTTCATTGCACTGCAAGATACTCCACATCACAGCAAAACTGTAATTTATTAAATACAAGTTGTGAGGATTTTTCTTCCCCTGCAGCTAATTCTTGTCATGTCAGGGACATTCGTGACCTAAAAAATCCCAAGACAAACAAGCATGAGCAAGGAAGAGTCAGTGGAGGCCAAGAGCTCTGAGTATCAAACTTCCCACGCAACAGGCCAAGGGTACTTGGAACGAGACAGGGCAGGAGGCTCTGGGGGCTGCACAGGCTCCGAGCCATTTTGTGGATGTGGGAAGCGACCTCCTTGCTCCCTCCACCGTATGGAAGGAGCAGCAGCAAGGAATGGGCTCGTGTCCCATCACAGGAGCTGAACGCCGCACCTCCACTCGGATATGGAGTATGACAGCAGAGTCCCTGGTTTTAGAGCCCACCGGAGCATCACAGTGATTTCATACTACTGGAAACACCCTTAGGTTTGTGGACCTTCTTGGGACAGGTCAGTCTCTACAAGCATTTTCATGATTTACAGCAATGGGAGACATGTTGAGACAGTTAAACATCATCTAGTGGCGCGAGTGTAAAGTTTTAAAGGCACCCAGCTCTAGTTTATTTAGCCTTGTTAAAGTTGGTCATAATTTCAGGGGCAACTTCAGTGAAATGAATGCAAAAGAAGAAAATGATACTTAGGGAGGAGGAAATCTGAGCCACAACATTGTCAGACTGCAATGAGACCGTGTTCAGTAATTTCAGAGCCACAGGATACTTCCCTGCTCTGCTCAGGGAGGATTCCTGGAGAGAGAATAAAACGTTCCTAAAGAAATTAAAAACAATTCTCTCTGCAGAATACATTTGGTTTAGACACTTTCAGTCATGTAAACATTTGAAGAGCTCAGTGCAATCTTTATTTCTGTCATCTTAAAGCTAGCACAAACGTACAATCTTGGTAACTGAATTATGGTTTAGATTCCTAGAAATCTATGTTCAAATGGGAAACATGAGCATTAGAAAAACCAATAAAATGCCTAAGTACACACAGCACATAATTCACTATCATAATACTACCAGCAATGAGTGTGACAAATACAAACCTTGGAAGATTGGATACAAGCATCTCTGTTGTTTGTGAGCAGTACAGTGCTGACAAACCTAAGTTAAAAGGCACATTTAAAACATGGTTGCTCATGTTAAATGCTACAGTTCTTGCTCAGGGCTTGCTCTTCCTAGAGCTGCCCTTCCAGTTTGTGAGCTTCAAACATCTCACCATCAATCCCGGTATCGTTTCCATTTTCTGCTCTGCATTCAGTGTACTGCCATTCAAAACACAGATGAGCTAAGGCAAAAAGGACTCACAGGCATGTGGTTTTTCAATAGCAGCGAACATGCTGCCTTTTGCCTACCTGACAAAAAAGCCGCCCTTCCGTAATGAGATTTCAGGATGTTCACAACTTGAAGGGTGAGCACGCAACTGTCCATCACTGATTTGGAGGTGTATGCTGCCCGGGAGCCTTCCCCTTTGCTGCAACAAAAATTACTATCAATCAAAAGATGCTCAGTTAAAAGACACAACTGCTAAGAACTTCTCATTTGAATATGCTCAAAGGAGGACATAGAATGAAGTAGTGTAGGAAAAAAAATATTTCCTAGGAAAACTTCAGAGACCAGCATTTGTATTTGAGTCTAGTCAGAACACCGCAAACTTGGAAAAAACTGTTTGCTAAGGAAACAAAGTTTTGCCTCAAAATATTGGTACAAGTTTGCTTACCAAGGTTGAAATGCCCTACACTTCACAGCAATGACATTTTACTATTTGGAAAAATCATGAACTTCCTTCTTTAAAAGCTCAAAACAAACATTAAACAAACATTATTTCTCAGGTATTGTCAATGCCATTAAAACTCCTTCTTCTCTTGGAAAACATACTTAAGAAATGAAATGCACTGCTGCTTTTACACAGTGTTACTTGATCTATAATCTAATACTAAAAATTTCATGGCTCTCTTGGTAAGGCATATGTTACTATTAGCACATACCAGGATTAGATTAGTACTCCAAGCCCCCTGTCAGGAGCAAGTCACAGTGCAGGAGGCTGTGTCAAATCAAAGTAGCAGGAGATCTCACGACTGAATGACATGTCCAGTTCCCCTGCTGAGACTTCAGGGTCTCGAGCACCAGTGAAAGCTGCTGATGCTTCAGCCCTTCCTTTCACCATTCTCTCTGTGGTTGACACAAAGTCCTAGCAAATATTCCTTCTTCTCTTCTACCTCTGTTTGCCCTGAACTTTTTCCTCTCCTCTCCTCTCCTCTTCCCGGCAGGGCAATGGAGGAGGAGGAGGGTTAACTAGTGTTTTCATTATATTTTACTTTGAAAAAATCACGTAAAAAAAACCCCAAAACATTATTGGTGCCATCAATTCTTTTGGCGTAGCTATTACAGTCATCAAATATTTGCAATTCTGATACAAAAGTGATTGGTTTTGCTGCAAGGAAAGATTGGGCACTCTAGAGTGAGATTTTGTTGTTATTGCTACATATTGATGCAGTATTACTATTGATTTTTATTAACCAGAAAGAAAAAAGGAGATTGCAGCTTTCCTCGTGACCAGGTTGACATCAGCACAAGCAAAAATGTTTTTTGGTACAACAGTATCTAGGGATCTCAGTACAAATAAGCATCTCTTTACACCGGATGGTTGCTAACACAGTAAGAGAGTGCTCCGGCTCCAAAAAGCTAACATATCCAACAGAGGAGAGAGAAATGGGGGGGGAAAAAAAGCAGGATAGAGGATGTGGGGTTTCAGAAGCCTTTAGGGCTCCTTTGCCCTCTTGCTCAGACAGCACAAAGCAGCCAGATTGCGGATGATGAACCCTTGCCGTTACTGCAGGTGGGAGAGGTCTAGGCATGGCCCTGCAGTGCCGGTACCTTAAGATGACAGGGGCCAATTCCACCTCCATCTAACCTGCGAACTATCGGTTCAACTCAGTAGCAGTGCTGCTCACCTACAATTACGTTAAAACCCACAGCATGTGAATTTGGAACAGATGTATTTCCTGCCTTGGTCTGTGAAACGCACCCTCTATTACTGATGTGGGCTTTTCATCTTAATTTTAATTCAGAACAATCCCTTTTCAGCTTAGGTTATGATACCCCAGAGAGCTGAGATAACCACAACACCAGAAAAGGTGAGCGTCCCAGATGTGCCATGCTTAACCTTGCCACCATGTGTCCCCGTCCCCCCCCGCCGCTGATGACAGAGATCTCTGACCGACCCAACCAGACCCAAAACCATCCCCAGCTCCCTGCCCACTCCATTATCAAATCACTTGGCTCACAGTCCAAACGCTCCCTTCCATATTTGCACAAATCATAATCCATTTGCTCCGCTGGAATCTGAACACGCAACGCTGGCAGAAGCAAGCAAAAAGGACAACTCAAGTTGTACGACACAGTATCATAACCAGAAAACCACAAATAACATGTAAAGAGGGGATGCCTCATGTTTTCCCATTCATATTCGCCACAGGTTTCTCATGCCTGTCCATCCCATTTTGATTAAAACAGCTTTCATGGCAGTCCCTCTTGCATCTGTAAATGAATTGTTCAAATACACAAGTATCTCCCGGATGTCGGTAACCCATTAAAGCACTTCACCTCTGTGGATTTCTCCCTAATCTGTGAAACAACCAACAGCCATGGTAACATAGGCAAAAAAACCCACGAGACAACTCTTCTTCAAGCTGTTTTGGGACTAAACAAAGGATCAGATAGATTAACAACCTTTTAGAGCATTAATGGAAAAACAGACTAGGAAGTGCCCCATAAGGGACGATTAATTGGGCTTCGTCCAGATGAAACAGCTGATTTCTCGGGAAGAGAAGAGAACTGTGCTTCCACGCGTGCTGGGAACACTCCTCTTGTCACAGCTTCTGCAATCAGATACAAGTAACCCTTAAAAACACATCTGCCGCTTTCTACAGAGTTGGATCTACAGGTCTGAATACAAGGCAAGACCCAAAGAAGAGTTGCTGAACACAAAGAAAATTTCATAATCCATCTACACAAAATCCTGTTCTGGGGCAGATCACAAAGCAGAAGCTACAAGGGTCTCCTCTCCCTTGAGACATCAGAGCTGATGGTACCACATGGGGAGCAGGACACAGGGGACCTCACCTGGAACTACATCCAATAAAGGACGCTGGCACTACCACGAATGACTACAACACAATTACCTAAATCTGTAACTAGGATTAAAATAAGGCAAACTACTGACTCCTCGTGCAGGAGATGCCTCACTTGGGTCACTGCCCACCTATCTGTCTGAAACCCTTGCCCAGCAGCTGAAGCTTTGCTCTTGCAGACTCCCAGGGTAGTCTCAGCCACCACAAGCAGGTGCCTGGTTAGCATCACTGGCCAGAGGTGACCTCCTCATGCACCAGGATGTCTTCTGTCACTAACTTATTTCTCTTCGAGCATTGTTCAAGGAACTAGTCACCTTGCTCAGGGCCCTCAGCTCCACTCCAGATGCCAGGCAGGATTTTAAGGCACTAGTGTCTCCTATTGGATCTTGCTTCTGATTCATTAAAGCTGAAATTATAGAACATTGTCCAGTATTTTCGCTTCAATTTTATTTGGCTCAGTAGTATTGCAGCTCACAACGCTGGCCTAATGCTACCTGCTGAGAGCAGCCTGTCAGCAAACACAGAGGCAGGCCAGTATTAGCTAATCTGGAAGCCTCTAAGAGCCTCTGCTCTCCGTCAGAAATTGCTCCCTCCCCCCACCTGCCCTCAAAATAATCTTTTGATTTCATTTTGATTTCATTAGCTCAAAGATTAAAATGCAAAAAAAAAAAAAAAAAAAAAAAGGGGAGTGGGGGAAGAAAATCAAGCCAAGTAGAAGCTCCATAGGATCGATTGTGGAAAACAGACTTTTCAGTTCCCACCAATTTTAGCATTTTAGCCACAAAACAAATACTAGCACTTTCCACTAAGTAGCTGCCAGGACACGGAAGAGGGAGGACAGTCGCGACAAAGTCTTCCTTAGGGGTCCACGTGCCCTCAGTTACCCCTGGGACAAGGACTCCTTGCTGCAAGTCCAAGCAGCGGGCCTCAAAATTCTTGCTTCCGATTCAGCAGAATTCCAATGGTTGCCAAACACCTGAAAGCTCAGGAATCAACACTTGGCAACACAACCTCATTCTGCTGCAGAGAGTCTGCCTGCAAAATGACTATAACAAATTTTTTAAGAAATGGCATTGAAACGGCAATCAAATAAGACTGGTTGGTGGATATCTCTGACTGAGACCATCAAAGACGGCACTATCAAATCCCACTCAAACAGCAAGTCATAGCTGAGAGGGCAAGAACTAACCAAAAGGCCCTCTTTCCTCTGCAGACTGCTGCCGTAGTGCAGCAGCCCCGCCGTCCTCATTTGCTCAGTCCACGTCATCTGTCGTCTCTGCTGTTTGTTCCAAACCCTGTACCGCAAGCTTGAGCGGCAAGCTCGTCGCTCCACAGCTTCCTCCAGAAATTCTTTCGTACAAACCTTTTCGTCTTTTTTTTTTTCCTTTGACGATGCTGTAAACCTAACAGTTGTGGGCTCTGTATTAATCTTCTGTCATTTATGCTCCACTCCTCCTCTCAATTCCAAACGTTGCCGACCTTGATAACAAAGCAAGGAGCTGCGGCTCGAGCACCGGTCTCAAACGAGAGCCATTCCGGATGTATGTTAGGACTGAACCGGTAGAAAGCCAGTGACATAAAAGCTCATGTTGTCTCTTTTAAGCAGTATTCCAAAATGGCATCATGACATGCTTCAGAGATGCAGTGATTAGATTATCAATGAAGAATATGGGTATTAGACTGGGAAGTTTTTCTGGCATTACTATACATTCTTTTTTTTTTTTTATGATAGCAGCTAAGAGTACAAATCATGGACCACGAGCCTGTGAGGCAGTGATTATACAGAAAGAAGGAGAAAAAAAAATCCCTACCTAGGGAGTTTACATTCTAAATGATACTCAGGTACACTAATTATTAGGTTGCCTGACATTTAATCAATCGTTGAGCAATTTATATGCTTGACAGAAATGAAGTATCTCCCTTTTATTTATGTATGAGCAGGTTTCTAGCAGCAAAAACTTAAAAACCCTATAAACCAATTATTATTCCCATTACCTCATCCTGAGTGACTCTCTGGGATGATAAAGCCCATCTTATTTGGACTTATTGCTGAGAAAGAGACTTCTAAGGCATAAAGTTCTCCAGATGGATGCTTTTGGGGAATTAGTTGAATAAGAGAGATTTAATCCACCCAAAAGTCAGTATACTTAAACACATGATGAACATAAAAAACTCATTGCTAATCCAAAGTGACAGGTACTAATAGGATACTTAGTGGATTAAGAGCTAGCATGCTATGTTGCTAGGACCATGCTGTTTATTTCAATCGTGTGCTTGAACAGATAGAGAAAATAAACTCAGTCCCTTAGGCACATTTAATTCAAGTGGACAAAATGCATGACTGTACATCTAAGCAGGCAATTGAACCTGTAAGTTTATCTTTAAGATACCATATTACTTCAAGCTCCTGAGGAAAGAGAAAGAAACCAAATCTAGAAGAACTAGCAGACTGCTATGTGTGGGGTTTTTGCCAGTTTTCATAGTACCTCTTGCACGGCAAAGTGAATTTTTCAGCTTTATAGCATTGTCTCCCCAGGTCTTAATTAATACCATGCACAGGTGGCATGCAGGATAACCACAGTAAATCACACTAAGGGTTATGAGCCTCTGAAGAACCGTTATTAAAGACAGTCACACAATAAAACAATAGGCTAGAAGGAGGAAATTATCTCTCACTGCCCATTTCAGTAGGTGCTTTTCATGTCTGCAATCTTTGCTTCTACAGAAGGAATCAAAAGGATTTAGCCAGAGGCTCAACCCACTGCAAAATTGGAAAGAAGGACAAAAATGCTTGAGAAGACTCACTAATGCCTTCCGTGACTCAAAGTGTCGCGAGCAGTTTATTTGATTAAACAGATGATATCCCTCATGCTCCTGGCATATTTCAGCAGTTGCTGTTTTGATGAAGGCAGCGGCAGGCTCATGCACCAGACGTTGCAAGGGCCTGAGAAGCAGAAAGTGGAAAGCAAAATTATTCCCCATGTTCAGCTAAGGACAACTCCCTGCTTCTTACGGCTGCACATTAGACAGGGTTCCAAATCTAACCTTGATAACTTTGCAGGTTTTTTTCATGGTCACACACACACACACACACACACACACACAAAAAAAAAAAAGTCCAGGAAGGTAATTCGTTCAAAAGTGAGCATTTGCTCACTGCTAGCAATGTAGTGTGAGAGATTCCTCCAGAAAGCCAGACTGGGCCACACATTGAGAGATTTTTTAAGGAACAAATCCGCTTTCCTGGGCTGACAGATGCTATTGTCAACATACATAAAGGAAATTTCTCCACCCTACAATGAACCGAACCAAATATTCCACTAATTAAAACAGAGATGAAAATCTGAAATTAAGTATAAGAAATAATGAAATAGGAGAGTTTTTTTCTGTTTGGTCCAGGTGTACTGGTGACCCATGAGACAAGCATGATGTTCAGCAGCCCTGGTCTGAGTAGGTAGGGAGCTGCCACTGCACCACTGCGGGGCCTGCATCAGACGCACGGACGATACCTGCTGCATCGTCACGCGCTCCTGCGAAGCGGCAGGGATCTGGCTCTCCAGGCTGCCCTGCTCCCTAGCTGGCTGCCACCGCTCCGGGCAGCTCTACAACTCCTTGGGGAAAAAACGCAACAACAACAACAACAACAACAGCACTTTGCTTGGACTTTTTCCGAGCACTACTTCAGACTTTGTTCTCACAAGGTATTTTTCATCTGGCTAAAACATTTTGTTCTTGAAGGCAAACTAATGGAGTATTCCAGCCTACTCCAAGCAGTGCTAATGCACTCACACCAAACGATCCACAGAAGGCTGAAACAAAGAAGTGCATAATGACCCCCAAACTCTGCCTCAAAAGCTATCAGTGTAAGCTGATAGAACAGCCACAGCAACACATCAAAGATCCATCCAGCTCAGCTTTCTGTCTCCAGCAGTGGATACGCAGGAGGAACAGAGCAAGAGCAAAGGATACAGCAGTCCTTTTACCATATACCTTCCTGCTTTCCAGCTTTGCAGATTTTAGACTTCTTGAGGCAGAAACTGTATCCATGTTTACCAGTGCTTGATAGATTTTTCTGCTCTGAAGTTGTTTAATTGTTCAGAACGTTTTTAGTTTGCACTGAAGGAAATGAAATGAAAGAAATGAAGGCTGTATCTGCAATTGGGTTTCTTTGTCTTATGGTAACCTCTTCTTCATCCTTCATATTCTTCCACTGGTACTTTCCTAAGTTAAAATGCTTAGATGCAAGTCTCACAGGTCTTCTGGAGGGGTGCAACTCGATATAGCTACTCAAGACATTTCCCAAATACACACGATGTTTATTTATCTTGCCAACAGGCATGCAGGAGATTTATGGTAGATTAAGCAATAAAACATTTTTTCCTTAAGTACTAACATGCTGCATTAACTGCCAACCCACCTTTCCTTTCCATCTGTAATTGAGATCGGACGTACAGCACCCTACACAAAACCAGCAGAACATGACCATACTGTCATGCAAAGGGGTGTAACGATAACGCCTCTTGACTTCAATACGCAGAAGTAAAGCAATTATAGCTAAACTAGACAGGAAGGACCCAATTAAGCTGTCAGGTATGCAGTTTTCCTGGGCTTGAAGTCACCCCATCCCCTTAACCTCTTTTTTTTTTTTTTTTTTTTTAATAGACATTGCAGAAAGAAAGCAAAACTTTTTGAATACCTGCAAGTTTCATAGTATGGAAGCAAACAGTTCTCTTCACTTACAGCGAAGAAACCGGACTTGTGCCACAAATCAGAAGGCAACTAATTGGGCAGAAAAGAGTTGTGAGATACTGTCATCCGAGTTCAGGGACGAGCGAAAGGAAAGCAAGCTCACCTTCGAGCCAGTAGAAAGAAAGAATCTGTCACTAGCAGAGACCCAATGATGTAACGCTATTACAGAACACATCAGGGAGCTGTCTGTCAGCAAACATTAGGGTACTGAGAAAACAAAAGCAAAGCTGTTTAGGAAGGCATCCGTATCAGCTGGCCATAAGGCTGATAGGAAAGCAGCAGAAACTGCTACTTAAAGGAAAGATAAACTGTCAAAACCCTCAAAGACAGAAAACCTCTTTGGGAGTGAAAATTGTCTACAATTTTACATTCTTAGTAAATATCATTATTTTACTCCTCGTTCCTGAAGAAAACCAATTTCAGAAACAATCTGTATACTAAGATTTTGGAACAGAAACAAATATGCGTCAAAGCAGGTTTTAGCAGAAAAGCGCCCAGGTACGTATTATCAAAGGATTTTGGAAAAAAACTCTAGCGTTTAAAATACTAGTTGCAAAATCTCACCTCTACTGTAGATTTTATAATCTCCCTGGGCCTCAGTAGCTTTTCCCTACAACCACGATGGTGGTAATCTACCTAGCAGTCAACATCTAAAAGCTGAGTTGATGAAAGCCACCTTTCCTCAGCTTGAGAGCTAATTGAGACCATTTTTCCAAGGAGTTTTGCATTTCCATCCGCAAAACATGAGCCATCAAAACAAAACATTGTTTTCAGAACTTACTAACTGGAATTTCACAGGCAAAACTGAATAAACTGAACCAAGCACTTGAAAAATTTTAATTTCCCACCACCTCATACACTGGTGCAAAACATGGTATTAATGGAAGGCTCAAACTGGATTTTGTTTCTTGCGAATGAACCAAAACTTCATATTCTTGCAAAAGTTCTACAAACGTCTACAAAGAGATAAAATCCTTTACAGCGCTACTTAAGAATATGTTTCAATGTTTTCCCCAGAGACCAAGAGATCGTTCTAACAGTGCCACTGAAGCACGTGTGTAACCGCCTGCAGAAAGCAGAAAAAGCTTTTCTTGTTGCACGGATACACAAAACCAGAAGACTACATCGCCCTTCCGTAGAGAGGTCCAGGAGCCGTGTGCAGTGCAGCACTACATAAGCCCTAACACCACCGTCCAGAGCCCAAAATGCAGCAGTCCTCCTCCTGCTGCCACATCATCTGCAGGCACACATCATGAAAGGTTTGGAAGGAAAATTTGCGGTCTGAACCAGTGTCGGTCTTTGCAAATCTAATCTGGCTGCAGCTGCTTAGCAAGATTTTTCTCTATTTTTACTCATTCCCTGTGTGAACTCATAAAAAGAACAGATATTCCTTTCTTGCCCTGCTGATATCCTATCTTGTATTTATGTATAAATTTAATAAATATACACCACACATCCTTTTGCTGAAAGGTCAAAATCATCCCCTCCCTCCACCTGAAAACCTATCTGGGGATCTAGTGAACATCCGTTCTACCATCACACCACTCCCGAAAGGAAATCAGCAGGTACACCTGCTCACGAACTATAATCTGCTCACACAAAGATTACACTCCAATTAGAGCTCTTAGGAAGAGCTAAATCGGTTTTTTAAGAAACTTTGTGCAACATGCCAATTAAACACAGCCTGAATTTATTACTAAACCCACAAAATAGGGCAAATTGGTTTCATGGGCAGTGTTCATTCTCACAGTTCTTCCTTCTGCTTTGAGTTCTGGCCAGGGATTAGAAGCAAAAGCAGCAAAAATGCCACAGAGGGGCAAAATGCTGCTCTTACTGAATTCATAATACACTAGTGTTCATTATCTCAGTCCCTCGCATTTTCCAGAAGAACCGTCTCCACGAAGCCCCACCAACTTCCTCTCCTCCATTTCAGACTTGACAGAAAGCTTTGGAGACAGAGCTCCAAACTATGGCTCCGAGGCTCCACTTATCAGGCTGGAAATGCAGGGAAAAGAAAGAAGATTATTCTAGTACTCCGTAATTGCTTTTTATTTAAAATACTGAACAGCATCTACTACTGCTTTCCACAGAGAAAAGACAAGCACTGGAGGTACAGCCCTCCCTAACCTCTTTAGCAAGAAAGAACCTGTTTTAATTGAGGTTAGGCAACTCTGACCCTAAGGGGGTCAGCTAACGCCAACACCTCTGCCCCAAAGGAGTGGCGCACAGTCCATCCACAAAGCTGGGAGACCTAGCACTATCTTCAGATTGCAAGGCCTCAGGGATCGGGAGCTCATGAGGTCGGCCATCCCGAATAACAGGGAGGGATTTCACCCACTGAGCCTGTAGCCTATCAGTTGATTCGAGAGAGACGTTCCAGCAGGACATCTGATCTTGATTTGAAACATTTCTGCAACGGAGACTCTTTTATCATCCTTGCAGGAGCCCTTCCATTATCAACCACTTTCACTCCTCAGATTTGCTCTCTTTCTTTAACCTGGAATTCTCCAGCATGAGCTTCTAGCCCCCAGACAGTGGCAGCCCTAAGCCCTGACACAGCTGACTTTTTGGTCTCCACGGTGCAATTTTCACTCAGCAGCACCTTCAGAGGCACCAACTAGCAGTGACAGCAGCTCTGCAAGCTGAACCTGATCCTGTTTCTCCTCTTTTGCTCTG
This sequence comes from Rhea pennata, assembly GCF_028389875.1. Taxonomy (NCBI): domain Eukaryota; kingdom Metazoa; phylum Chordata; class Aves; order Rheiformes; family Rheidae; genus Rhea; species Rhea pennata. Next base: position 80,619,444 of record NC_084666.1, on the reverse strand, counting down.
TCTAGAAAAGCTGGTAATGGACCAGAACCTGGATTGATGCAAAACGCTTTAAATTCTGGCACACAGAAATAGCAAAGATTAATTAGATTGCAAGAGTTTAAACGTTCCCCTTCTACCAGACTGTAAATTTGTTTATCATTTGATTATTACAGACAATTTGTTGAGGAAACATTCCATTGCTGAAAACTCAGCGAACCTCAGATAGTGACTGTCACTACCTGCTATTTCACTTCATTGTTGTCCGTTACACTACGTTTGTCTTGTCTTCAAAATTAAATACCTCTAATAAAATACCAATTTCTTTTTTAAATTGTCAGGTTACCAGTCACTTTAAAACAGCCTGGAAATCATGACCGTGTGAATGCCACGATGGGACCTGAAGATACAGAACTGTAAGGTGCACACTCAGCGATCCAGCTCCCCATCAAAACATACACAAGATAGGATACAGAAGATTTTTTGTTAATCGTGGTCATATTCTAATGCTAAATGCAGTTACCACCTTTAGTAAAGGCCGGAAGGAAGTGTGGGGCCTCCAGTTGAATTTAATGAGACCCTCTTGTTTGCAGTGAACTGCTTCATCTTGAAATCCGAGGCCAGATTCTCACAACCTGTTCAGTATCCCATTCCCAAAGATGCTCAATCACATTTATATACCTGACAACAAAAGGTTCTTCAGAAGCCCAAGGTGGGAACAAACTTCAAGTTTCCAGCTGGTTGGCCGCATTTTAGGTTAAAGTATTTATTTCCCAGCTCCCTCCTATTTCCCTGCATGTCCATTCTTCTCAGTCTTCAGGTGATTTTCAGTCTAAATATCAAACTCTGAGGTGCTACAGCCCATGTTATTAGCTGTGATAATCTAATCCAGATCCAAACTCCATAGGCTTGAGGGGTTGTTAAGATGCTGACTTGGGACCCCTCTCCCCCAACAGGCTGTATGTCTATAAACATTTGTTTCCCAGTTCAGAGGTTTTACAGACAGAAAAAACAAGGAAAAAAAATCCTTCCCAAAGGGGAAAAAAAAAAAAAAAAGTGATAATGTTGTTATTCTGTGCATGTGCTAAACGATCAGTGCCATGAATGCATTTCCTAAGCACGTTTTCTATGCTTGAGTCCTGAATTTGTCAGGATTTGTCAAGAACTGAGACACATTTATGGATCTCTGATGAGTAGTTTTAGGCTCATCCCCAGAAAATCAGAAACGTCCCACTGGCTAAAATCCAGGGTTTGTTTCGTGACAAACTTTATATTCCTAAAGCCAGCCTTGCGCAGAAATCACTGCAAGTCAAAAAGCAATGCTGTGAATCTAAACACTTCCCCAAATGATTATTTCTCTTTTTTAATCGCCAAACTACAGCCAGAAATCTTACCGAGGTCACCCTGGTTTAATTACACACGTGACTGATATGAAAAACATAAATAAGTAACTGCAATAACTCACAAAAACTGTGCAAGAGTTCAATCTGCCAGAGACAGCGTAATCGGAGCCACAGGCTTAGGCATTTCAGAAGGCAGAAAAATAATACAGTCTGAAGGGAGAGGCTCAGCTAAATAGAACCTGGCAGGTGACACCAGCTTCATTATACGAGCTGTTAAATTGTATGCCTCAGTGTCAACAGGAATTATACGAATGAAAGTGTCCTCCAGAATGTCAGTTATTAGTCTAAGCCTGGTAAGGCTTGCCTACAACTTCCCAAACTGGCTTCACATTTGCAGGCTGATTCATTCAGGAGTTCTGCACCATTTGGGTTGTCCTTCCGATGATTTCCTTCTGCAAGAGTGTATCATACGGAGACACAAACAGGAAAAAAGTAACAATGCAGAAAACGCACTGAACATCTTTCTTTCTGCACTGTGACTGCATTCCCTTGGACCGACTGGGAACAAGATGTAGGGAAGTCAGCGTGAAAGAGATGTGAATGTACTTCAGATAACTGCCACACCGCACCTGCACAGATAAATAGCCTTTTTTTAAAAAAAAATCTATATTTTAACCTATTTAATTTTAAACAAAACAGCACTGTTAATTAAAAAAGCAATTCCTCGAAAGTTGAAGGGCCCAGAGAGCACAAATGACTTATTCTCTCTCAGCACAGCTGGGACAGCATAATGTGCACGCACTCAGCATTTGCATTTCAGAGAAGACACCCTTATTTTAGGTTCCAAACACGATTGTGCCTCAGAAAAGGGTTGTTTTACAAGCTCAGGATGCCCGTGGCTCTCCACTTAAACACCCCCTGAAGTGAAGTCTCTGCTCTTTCAAAAGGACAGTGGATGTACCTATCTACATGTAGTAATCATCTTTAGTGGTAATAATAAAAGTTGAAAGCTGTTTTTTTGACAGATAAAAGTATTTTAAGCATTTTGCAGAATAATCACTACCCCATAGTTTTACACAGTATCTCACTTTCCACTAGGATTCCAATGTGATGACTTCTATGGGAAAAATAAAGCTCCATCCCTCGAACAGAACCGTTTCCAAGCAGCTGCTGCAATGAATCTTCCACCGATGGGAGAATCAGTGAAAGCGTGAATCCCTTCTCAGTACTCGCATGCTACATCTCAGACACAGATGCACAGAAAATACACGTACGGGTTCTGCAGAGAATCCTTTTTCACGTGTCATGGTTTGAAAAAGAGCTAGTCTCCATCCAGATCTAATGCCTTCTCAATTCAGCTTCACAACTACTTTAGCGCAAGCCAATTTAGGCCCAGGCCACACCATTTGGAAAATGCTCCAGCACAGTTATACCTTGCTCACATCACATACATTCAGTTTACACATCTTACGTGTTCATCTTGTTCTGTGCTGTTTTGACCCGGGTTGCTCTCTGGAGACACCCAACACACTGCCAAGAGAAAACAAGTTTTCCTGGAACAGCAGTGGCAACACTTGGTTCCTGCTCCCCTTGACAAAATATTTAACCTTATCTATATAAAAATATAAGCATAGTCACATATTAAGTAGTATTTGGCAATGAACAGAGCAAAACCGTCCAAGCTTCTCTCTGCTGAAGGACAGGAGATTACTTTATGAGTGTGGCCAGCCCCATCCTTGGTTGGCTGAAAGAAGCCTCCTTTTCACTTTTCTCTGCAAATCAAGGTTTGTTCTTTGCACAAAAAGCCAGAATAAAGGAGAAAGCAACCGGGAAGCCCATCTCTCTTGCCAGACTGAACACATTCCTAACCCCCGCTTTCTCCACTGCAACCCACAGCAAAGGAGCACGTGTTCAGTGACATTTGGGAAATAACAGGATTCGATTTCACAAACCTACCAGCTTTGCAGCCTACCTTTTAAAGCCTGTTGTGGTCAGTGGGCTCTAGTGGGATTACTAGAAGATGTTGCAGCCTCGCAAGAGATTAAGGCTTCTTATGCTGCAGCTCCACAAACAGAGGAAGAGACCTTCTCTGATTCGTGGAGTGACATGACCAACGAAGGGGGCAGAAGAGATGAACAAAGTCATGCAGCATCTAACAATGCTCTTCTGCATTTCCAAGATGCTCCTGCATTGCTCAGGCACCCTCCTGCAGGAACTCGGCTAGTCAAGACCAGCTTTCGCAGACGAGGAGACCTCTGAAGACAGCTCGTCTCATTGTGCAGTCCACAGGCACGTCCAGCATGCCATTCCCGGCTAGTTTCTCCCTGGGAAGGTTGGCTCCAGCTTCGCAAGCTTGCTGCGAGCTGCATCCATCCAGCACTTCCACTGCCTCTGCACACAACTGGTTGTGCAACTGGTGGAACAGTTTTGGCATGGATTTGGCCAGGCCAGTTCCGACTGTCTCAAACTGTGTTAGGACTCAGCTAGGAGATACCCAAGACTGTTCCCAGCTGGCAGATTGGATAAGGCCACCACTTCCGAAGGAAAGAGAAGGAATTAGTTACACAGATGTGAGTTACACAGACGTGAGCTGACTCCGCTTACCCCTCAGGGCCAGGGTGCAGGCTCTGGCCTGGTCTGTTTAGTAGACACAGCAGTTAACAGAGTCAGTTGTGGCAAGCAGCAGCCCCTAGTCCCCAGGCCCAAGAGCAAGCCCAGGCAACCAGGGCTGAAGTCAGCCCTGCAGCTCCTCACACTTCTGCATGGATAGCAGCCCTTGCTTGTGCCAGACTGGACCTAGACATCCCCATCTTCCCAAACAAATGTGCTGCCACATAAACCACACATACAGCACTTGCCAGTGTCCTCCACCAGGCTGAACAGATTGCATTCCCCAGGCACAGGCACCTGGCTCTCTCTGCATGGGATCCCTGGAAGGAGTCCAAAGGGGGCTGAGTTCTGTCCTCGTGGACGTATGGTGGGGAGCAGCCAGCTGCACCCAGAAGCTTCCCACCCTGCTATGAGAACTAGGCCTCAGACATCCACTAGGGCAACTGAGAAGCCCGTGAACCACTCCGGGTCATTTCTCTGCATCTTCTTACACGCCTGGATCCTGCAATCTCAGCTCTGCAGCCAGCTCTCACCATCACTTCACCTGCAAACACAACACTTGCACCAGCACACTGCCGTAGGGATGGCAGGGCCAAGGACCATTCCTGACCATATTCGTTTTTCTTCAGGAAGATACGGGAGCACAAACATCATTCAATGAGAGCAGCCTTTCCTTTCCACAAAGCAGCATTTAGCTAGGCTTGGCAGAAGGAGGTGAGCCTCCAGGAAGACATTATCCTGACCGCAAACACTGGTGGCTGGCTTTGAGTATATGAATGCCTGTGTTTGGCAGGCTCTAGATGCTAAATAAATATGGGTTATTAATAAAGTGCTGGCTGGAGATGGAAAACAAGATTGAATGCTTCATCTTCCCAGAGCTGTTTCAGGAGATCTTAGGGGGGAAATAAAGAACAAAGACAATGGAAAATGCAGAGCCATGGGGGAAAGGTGGGGGCGGAAGGGAATCAAATAAAGAGGAAAATAGCAATGAGCAGGAGGCAGTAAATTTGGCTGGCTGTAAAAGAGGCTCAAGTATACAAGGGCTAAGAAAACAGCAATGGGAAAATCAAAACCAAACCAACTCCTTCTGGCCCCCCAAAATGGAAACTAAGATGTGAAAAGAAAATACTTTAGCCAAGAATACTTACAAGAAACTGAGAAAGTACAAGGAGAAGCAAATAACCTGAAAAGGAAAACAGAAAAGGCAAGAAAACAGGACCTAACGTGCATCCAGAGAAGAAGCCCTGATGCTATCTGAAGGGCTTCCAAAGTGCTGCAGGTCTCTCCACGAAATGCCTGAGACCAAAACACCGCCGCTCTGCTCCTGCATTGCTCCACGCAGACCTCCTGGGCTCACCTGGCGGCTTAGCGCCTGAAGCCGAGGCTTGCTCTGGAGAGTGCAGTGCCAGATTATCCCCGCACCTTGCCCTTTTCACAACCTTTCCCAGTTCATACATTAAACATACCTTGAAACCACTTTTCATTTTTGTAGCCTCCACTCTATGAACTCACCGTTCCCCACGTGCAGTATTTCTGCGTCAGCATCAGAGTGCCACAAAGTGACAGTAAGGTAACTTAACTTTGCAAATGTCTTATAAAACATTTAGTACCATAACAATCTTTAAACTTAGACTACAAGTATTCTAGCCTAATGAGCCTTTAGATCTTCACACCAGTTAACCAGTTAACAGCGGGCTACATCTCTGCATAAAATGGCAAACTGCTACATGTATCTTCATAGACTAATAATTCATTTATTTCTGCCAAGCAACTAATCACCGAGTTAACTACGTCCCCTGGGCCTAGTTCTTCTCTATTTGTACTACAATATTACTAAAGCTGTCAAACAACTTATAAAGGCTACAGCTTAGAGTTACTGTCATATTTTGGGCCAAGGCTACAGAATGCTTCGAATTTGGATGTCTGGGATTAAGCTTCCAATTCCTCAAGCAGAAGTAGCAGGGAGCAGTGAGAACTTTGGAAAGAGCACCCACAGCTCCCTTGGTTATAATGGCACGTTTGCTGACCTAAAAGATTCAGAATTTGGGTAATTAACATACAAGTGGGAGTCTCTCGCATCTCAGGACTTCTGAAGCCTAACCCACTGATTTTATGTGCTGATTTTACAGAACTGTGTGATTTTGTACATCTTTCGATAGTAAAGCTACTGAAATAAAATATACTGATAAAGCCAGCACTCATTATCCGCTGCCACCTAACTAAGCGGAGGTCATTTGTACCTTCAACTAGTCGTACACACGCATCAGTCACACATCAGTCTTCTACAAAAGCTGTTTTGCAAGTGACTTCACAAGTCAGAAATCAAGGCCCTGCTACACACAGTGTGAAGACAAAAATGACAATTCCTCTTTGTTTTTATTATTCAAAGCAAGAACTTCCAAGAAAAATGCCACTGGAGACCAAAACGCCGTTAGAAACATCTAACATATGAAAAACTCAATTCAATTGATGCTAAGGAGCTCTGCAAAAATAACTGTTACTTGCAAAGCTGGTTTCAATTTTTCAGGCCAAACACTGAAAATACCTTTTCCACACACACACACGCAAAAAAAAAAAAAAAAAAAAAAAAAAAAAAGCTCTTGTTGACAAAGGATCTCTTCAGTAAACTTTACATTCCCTTCCCTGTTTTTCTCTCTTTGGTGGATGAACGAAGAGTAGCTCAAAGCCCAGCAAAACGCTAACGACTTCCTCTCTCCTCAAACAATTAACTCTCAGTATATTTAAACAGCATTTTTGAGCCCCTCTGGTAAACAGTGGATACGAAGGATTCAGCTGGTATTTGTATAACAGCTTTCGTTTCCTTGGAGTCTCCTTCTCCCTTAGGTCGTCTTCATTTCCCAAGGGGAGAAGCACGCAACTGCTCCTCTCCACAACTGATCTCAGGGCAAATACATCAAGTGAAGGGCTTGATCCAGGCTTTCAGGAAAAACCCTGCTGAAACTAAGAGATTACTCACATGAGTAAAGACTACTCCAGTGCCAAAGAGTCTATAAGTAGATCATGCAAAAGGAAGAACAACTGCGCCTGAGAGGACCCTGTACTCGGCACGCTGCCATTCTCCGTTACACGCACACTGAGATGCTGCTACCGCCATCCAAATCATACCCTACAGAGTGACGTGCAAGAAACATTAAGAAAACTGCTTACAAATCCCCGAGACCTTTCCACAAGGTATTTCACTCCCTTGCGGCACAAATTTCAGCAATCAGGGAGCCGGTGCTGCCTGCTGGTGCAAACCTTCGGATGAGTCATGGCTGGGGATTTCTAGCTGCCACTGTTAGAAATCCCCAGCCATGCTCATTGCTGTAGCGCTCACGGTAGCTTATAAGCTTGCTGAAGGCAATAAATAGCTTCCGAAATGCAGCTCATTCATATAATTTCTGCTGTGATTTCATGAAGCAATAGCCTCTACAGCAACAGACCCCAAACACAACAGAGTTTTCAATGCACTTCAGCAAAAGCCAAAAAAAAAAAAAAAAAAAAAAAAAAAAGCAGGTGGAATCAAAAAAGTGTAACTACAAGGTGATAAAACATGGTGGTTGCCCGGAACGCCTCCATCTTTGACAGGGTTGGATTTTTATCTCTCAAATACAAGCTATGCTTCAGTACTATTCTTATTCAGCAGTACAGTTATTTTACGACACGTGCTGATGCGGAAAAGTCCTGCCTATTCTGGTCAAGGAAGCATGGCTGGACAGTAAAGCTTGTGACAGACTCTTGGCAGGGAGGGTCATGCATAGCACAGAAGCCCCAATCCAGCTGAAGTTTAAGGCTGTGCTTCAAGTTGCAGTGTGCAAGCAGTCCCCAGAGATCAACGGGTTGCTGCAGAGCTGCACTCGCAGGAATACACGAGTCAGAAGTTCATCTACTTGAACGACCGAGCACGTTAATGGTAAGTTGCAAGCACGACAGAGAAACAGAAAGAGATCTGAATTATGCAATTTCTATTTATCCTACTTTCAGTGATTTTCAGGTCTGTCATAGTGTCCTCCAGAGCCAGACGGATGCTTAATAGACTTAAGCAGTTGAGTTCAGGCTTGTTGCTGAGAACAAGGAAGGATAACTGAGAACAAGGAAGCCGCAGAAACAACCTGATCTAAAATAGAAAGCTTTTCACTCAAAGCAATGGGCACAGAGACTCCCCTGGGTACATCCGCCACCACCCCCAGCGGGTGGCTGGCCATCCAGGGCAGCAGCAGGCACGCTGTGCGAGCCCATGGCGCGTGGCAGAGCCTGGAGAGGGGGCGTTCGAAACAGCGAGGCCTCTGAGTCCCTGCCCCGAAGGGCCAGCAGCGACATTCCTTCACCCGGCTGGGGAGTCGGACCAAAAGCAGCTAGGGAAGCGAGCACGTGCACTGCCTTCAGAAAGCGGTGTTGTTTCAACCTCTTAGGGGAAAAATGTTTTTATCCCCTATGTACTGATCACAATAGATAACTCCATAGGCAGCTGTTTCTGTTTATGCCTCCCCACTCCTACAGATCCACTGAAGTCTCGCCAAGCATCTGGCTCCTCTTTGTTGAGGGGAATATTCATTCATTACGAAATATATCTTACAAAGCCAGGGCTGGAGGAAAGAGGCAGCATCTCCAAAAGCTAATTCCTGGAAAGAGGAGCACAGGCTGCACACATACAGAAAGCTCTGCACGAAGCTATACCTTGGAAGAAAGTAAGTCTTGGGGATACAGAGAGCATCTGCTTAAAACCAGTCGGACGTCAGCACAGACACGAAGGTCAGGCTCTCTTAACAGCCTTGGAAACTCTTTGTGCTCAGGACTCTTTCAAATATAAAAGATTAGACAAAAATCGAAACAAAATTGTTACCCCCATCACCCCAGTAATAACCCTTCTGTTTTGACAGGAGGAATCATCTGCTCTAAGACCTCTGCTTGGGTCTGGGATGGCAAAAATCTCACAGAAGCAGTGCATCAGATCCCTGTTGTAACAGTTTCCCGTGAGATCAGCCACCAAAAAGGTGGGATGCCAAAACGCCACCTGGCGACCTCTAAGACAGTGCCTGCCCGCTCTTACCAGAGCGTGATACTGCTGCTCGCTGCGCCAGCAAACACACATCAACCAACAGAAACCATCAGCAGAAGAGTCTGGCAAATATACGCACTCTCAGAGCAGTAATAGCAGCACTTTGTGCCAGAGATTAGATAAGTTGAAAAGAGTGTGTTTCCTGCATGCACTTCCAATCTCCGTCTCTAGGTTTATATCCACGTTATCTGATGAAGTGACTGCTAAACAACCCAAGTTGACAATACAGGCTCAGCAGGATGCTTTATCTTGATCTGCAAGTGTTGCAGTAATCTCTGAATATGTATTTCAACAATGAAGGGCATCCGCCAAATACAAACCTATTATTCAGGGCATAAACAGATCTCTGCATTAAATCAGGCCTACTTACATCTGATAAAGACCAGGACCAAACGCTGCAGAGCAAGATGCAGCCAACTCCCTTGTAACATACCATTTTTGTTAGCTGTTCCTAAAGCAGCTGACAAAATGCAGTCCGGGTCATAATACTGATGAGGGAAACTGAAGCATAGGAAAGGGAAAATGGTTTGTAAGCAGGGGAAGAAACTTTATCTTTTGAACTACCCACAGTCAGCTGCTTTTTGCAGCAGGATGCTTTGCCTCCTAGGGAAAGAATGTGTCTACATTTGATGTCTTCTTCCATCACCAGCAGAAAGAGGGAAAAAATCCCCAAATACTCTAGAGTACAGTCCTTAAGAATATGAAAAAAATGCTCGTAACACAAGTCAAAATATTCTTATTATGCATAGAAACGCAATTCCTTTGGAAATAGCATGAGATGATAAAAACAGTATTAAAATATTAATAGGGCGCTAATCAGGAAAACAGCTTCATTAGGTAGAAAGAATATTTGTGAAGAAAATCGGCTGAAGATTCCTCTGTCCTGCAGCATCACGAAGGGAAGGTGCAGCGTGGCTGAGCAGCCGCTTTCCCAATGCACGGCCCACATCCATCTCCAAGTCTCCACCTCCAAAGACACGGGGAAGCATTTGTTGTGTTTGTGGAACCAGATCAAGGCTTTTTGCCACACATTTTGGCAATTCTATTGGATTGCATAACGATTTCCATATGTTTATCGCATCTAAACAACATCAAATCAGTATGGTACCAACTGGTTCTGTTTACATTATGATTTAGCCTTGACATTTGTTTTCTGGAGAGGATGTTTGGCAGCAGCAACCTAACGCTTTTCAAAATACCTTTCACTCTTTGACACTGAAATCAAAGGCCCTGCCAGTAGGAAAGGGAAAAATCTGGATTCAATAAAAAAAGAGCAAGGTCGGAACAGCATGAGGAAAACGCAGGATAATGTAGATGGAACTGGCAGTAATACTGACATTTAAAGCTGTCTGACATGTTTCATTATAAGAACTTGTTTTCAATTACTTGCAGCTCTGCAAAATTAACCGATTTGCCAGCAATTTCCTTTGCTTGGTGTCTATCACAGGCTGGTACCGGGGAGCGTGGACACTGGGAGGGGACTGTCAAAAAAAAAATCATTCCATTGTTTCTGAAATTGCAAACAGGCTTTATCAGGGAAAATGCATTTGTTTCCACTTTAAAAAATAAATAACCAACCCAGACTTGCAGAAATTTTTCACTGAGCAGCACTGATGTTTCAGAACTGGATCTTACAATTTTGCAGAGGATGGTTTTGAAGATACAAAGGAAGTCTTCCTCGTCGTCATAGAAGAAAAAAAAAAAAAAAAACTGTGCCCAGCATGCTGCATTGAGACTTCTAGAAAATCAGCAGCTGTACAGCTGTCATCTTGCAAAAGAGAGGAACTAGCACTGGAATGCAGCAGGGAGAGGAAAAGGAGGCAAAGCTGAAATCAGGACTGGCTATGGCAAAGGACAGGGAGTGAGAGCCTGAAGACAGGAAGAGATGTCCTCAAAGACCAAAGACAGATGAGAAGCTCCAGGAAAACTGGTGCAATTAGGTGGAAAGGTAAAACTCAAAAGAGAGAGCAGAAAATCAGGTGAACTGAAGAACGAGTTTAGGATAACAAGAAGAAATCAAGGGAAACATGACTTCTAAGTTTATCCTTCTAATTTTAATACAATCCTTTTACAACAGCTGTGGTTTCTATGCAAGATAATATTAGAGCTGATTTCTACTCTGCAGGACTTCTGGGAGCACCGCAGCCAATGTGCACCATCATGGCAAATACTGGGAATTTTAGTCAACCTAGGAGCCAGGCCATCGGAAGGAATGAGAGCTTTAATGGCTACAGCTTAACAGCACCACAATTGCTCAGGTCCCCAAAGACACTCATTTTAAGGTAAAACAAAGCAATTTTCATTTTGATTTTCCCTGAAGAAAACATCGCCTAACAGGAGTTTTTCCCAGAGAATATACTTATTTAGAAAACCCTATTTCTCAGCAAGAAAGGTGCTTGAATCTCAGCACTAACAAGCATATCCAGTCCTTCAAGAGCCAAGTCTACACACAAAAACAGACCCAGGAGTAAGAAGTGTTTCTGGGCTCTGCAGCTGTGATGTAACTGATGGCAACAGGGCGGAATGCTTGGGAAAGCTGACTGTGTCAAAACTAGAATGAACACCAAGCAGGGAAAAGAAAAATAAAAAACAGGTATAGGACTAGGAGGATTGCCCGGGTTCCTGCAGACAACACTGGCATGGCCACTTCGCTCAGGGGAGCCCACTACGCATATTCTTTATCTACATCTGCATGGCGCAGGCTAGGGAACATCCTCCCTCCACCATGCAGCAAACTTACGATCCCTAACAAAACAGATCAACACTCACAGAAATTATAACATACAGTTTACAGAAAGCAAGAGACACTAAGTATATCACACCAGCGCCCCAGGGCTGTGCAACAGCAGACTTCTGACATGCAAACACCCAGATGATCCTCTGATCGTCCCAGGCTGGCAGAGATTTCAAGCGGTATTGAAGAGAAGTCAGGCATAATTCATGCAGAGGCTCAAAATGCTACCGTGTTCCCTCCAACGTCCCAGCCAGCTGCTGGGATTGCAGCAGCACAGGACTCCTGTCCCCCAGCTGATTACCCCGACATGGGGCAGATCTGGAAATAAGTACCAACAAGCAGACACAGTTGTAAATTAACTCCCTACCTATGGTCTGCTTTGTTAACATCATCAGCATAAATCCCAGAACGGGTTAGAAATGTTTGCTAAATATTTTACACCTCTTGGCATCCTTTTTCTGTAGCAGCCTTTGAGTTACAAGAGGCAGTAAGCATAAAATCAAGCTCATCAGTTCCTATAGCTTCTTGGAGAACTGGTTTTTCAGTTCAAAAGGGGAAGATGAAGCTTTATTAGAAACACAGTACACATGTTTTCTCTCTAGAGGGGCAGCACCGCTCTAGTAACTCAGTTCTCAGCACCACACAAAGGAGCATATTGAATCCAGCACCAGTAGTGCTGGAAACTGCGCAGACATTTAGGGTTTTTTGTATCACCCAAGCAGAAATGCTTAATTATGGCAGCAGAGATAATGAAGAAAAGCAAGGCTGTTATTAGAAAGCTGAAATTTACTCCACTGGGGTCCACACCTGCACTGGAAAGTTTCCAGAGATCTGCAAATTGAGAAAGTTTAAAATAAACAGTCTAGAAAAAAGTCACCACACTGGCTGGCTAAGTATTACTGCAGTATCAGTACTGAACATTAAAGGTCTAGATCATGGGTTGGTCCACAATTGCTTTCTGCAGGAAGACAGACAACTTCCTCTCAAGTATCTAGCGGCGATCACCGTCATGGATGAACATGCTGACTAGGCAGGTACACTCATTCGCCCCACTCATATCTACGCTCCTACTCCACAGCAACTGCTAGTTTTATCTTTAGTCTCTTGATTTCACTATACCATTCAGTAGTTTCCCTTGGCTAAGGGCACAAAACTGGCTTCTATAGCAAGAACGAACTCACCCATAAGAACAAGGTTGAGCAGGAAAGGTAAACCTTGTTCCCTCCTGATTGCTGCACTCCAGACAAAGAGCCGACTAAGATCATCTCTGAAGCTCGCCCGTTGCTCTGCATGGTTCAGCTTCAGGGAGCATCCACAGGAGGCTGCTGCCTTTGCCTCAGACCTGGACACCAAACACTTCGTGCCTACCTGCTCAGAGAGTGCCAAAAAGTCCCAAGGGGCAACAGCATTATTCTGTGAACTGAACTTCAAGCCTCTTCTTTACCTCTTGGCAAGACCCAGAAGTCCTGTTCAAAGTCAAGGGTTTTTTTTGTTTGTTTGTTTTGGTTTTTTTTTTTGAACTTTCCTATTTACTGTGATTTAAGTAATAGCTAAAATATGAACCTTCAGCGATTTTAAAAGGGAACCCTCTCCCTGTCTCCCCATAGAACTCTTGCAGTATGCAGAAACAGTAGCACTAAATACCACGTTAAACAGCAGCGTCCAGAAAACTGCAGGCCAAACTTTGATGATCACTAATATTTCATTCGCTTGTTTTCATTGACCTGTTTTCTTTTAGAAAACATCTTCTAAGGAGAGAATTTGCAGTAATTTTAACATAGAAATACTGTTTCCACCTTCCAACAGAATAAAATCAACCACTACATTGCTCAGTTTCCTGCTGATTTATGAATGCTTATTTTTGCTTTTATTTTCCACAAAAAAGAAATCAAATTCCAGTGAAAAGCAACCCAAGGAAACTCTGCTGTCATCTAGAGAAGTCAGCTCAGCCGTATCCAACCGTCTGAGTTGCGGGTTCTGCCGAGACTCCCAAATCCCTCAGGATCCCAGTCTCCGCTACTTGGATGACTATCATTATGGCCCTTGTTCCCACCAGTGCCAGATGCTCTGCTGCTAGAGTTAGTTAGTCTCCCCAAATCTCTCCTATAGACAACAATAATAAACTTCTCTTGGAAGCTATTGAGAGCATCAGTCTATCATAGGGGGCTTCAGATTGTCCCTATAGAGACCTTCATTAACTACAGCTTAGGAAGATTAGTTCCACTAGGCTTAAAGGAGAGTCCTTTTAGGCTAAAAATAGCCTAACTGTAGCCTCTGTGGGTTCTCCCAACCCTCTTCTCTTATTTAACGTTGTAAATAGCTTTGATTCACAAAGAGAATGTAGCACTGGAGAAAGATATGCAGGTAGAAACCTAGCTAATTTAGTTTAACTTAAATAGAAAAATAAGCAAAAGAGCAATACAAGCTGTCAACTTGGAAAGAGTTCACTTTAAGAATGAACAAAACAGACCGGAGAAGTCAACCGGACTGGCAAACACGAGGATCGAAACGTGACGGAAACTCGGAATTCATTTAAGACGTCTCTCACACAAAGCAGAAAATCTGCAGGACTAGGCGGCAGACTTGAGTAGATTTAAGTGCATTAGAAGTAAGCAGTGAGCCTACAAAAAGAAGAAAAAGAGACTGACAAGCAAAGTGTGGGGCTTATGCGAATATTACCAAAACTCAAGTTGAGCTAACTGTCGAATAGAAATCGAAAAAAAAAAATAGTACAAGCTTATCTAGCTGTAGAAAGCAAGAAAAGAGAAAGGGGAAGAGGGCATTTGTCCAGAAAAGACTGGCTCATGAGTAAACATCCCTCTCAAAACTAAACCAACAGTGGCCCAGTTTTCAGTAAGAACAGTGGTACTGATTAAGAGAAAGAGGCTGGGGAGGACAGAGTTCATGAGAAAATCTCTAACCATTAAAACATGGAAACTTTTCCAGAGTAGGAGTCATGGGGATAAGAAATGGAACTGGTTTCTTGAGGGAGCTAAAAGTACGTGCTAAAAGGACGGCTAAGACCTGGCTCCTACAGCAGGAGAAAGTTAGAGTCTGAAGTCCAGTAAGTTTTCTTCAGTTGCTCCTTACAGATTTTTTGTACCTGCTGTTTTCCTTAAAATTAGTCTGGTGCCCAAGTGCTTTTGTAAGTAATGCAGAATGGCAAATTTTACTTAAAGCTATATTTTCTTTGTGTTTTTTCTCTCTTTTTAGGCTGCAGAAATATCTTCCTGCAGAAGAAACTCTTCATATCTCTTGGGACCTCAAAAGATCACTCACAGAGCAAGAAAGATGGGTACTTTACTGCAGCTGAATCGTTACTAGCACAGGAGGACCAAAAATCAGAAGAAGGTTATGTAAAGTTGCCTCACTGTATTGCAGCATGAAATTAGAGGAATTCTGCTTTGTGCTTTTATCCACAGCATTCACCTTGCTCTACAAAGTTCAGGAAAACAGGCTGCATACTCTTTATCTATGGTCCTGAAAACAAGGGTACAGGCCTGATTCAGCAGGGCAAGGCGGGTTTGTTCTCTCTCCATATATACATGTATATATATATATATATGTATATACTTATGTATGTATTTTTAACAGAACTTCAGTGCCTAGACATTAGCACCTCTTGAGATGGGATCTTCTGACAAGCAGGATTGCTGCATGTTTAACATCTAAGTACCCTTAAAAATCTGGTCTTCTAACTAAATGCAATGAAGGAATCACCCAACTCCCTCACTGACATTAAGCACATCCTGTACCTAAGGAAGTGAGGGTGCAGGAGGGCTCATATGCATCGTCCAGCTGTGACTCCTCAGTAGCAATTGCAGAGGGCAGATTCCTACCTCTGTGGACAGCCAGCATGAGTGTAACTCTATGAACTGAAAACCTTCAAGTTTGATATAAGGCACAGGCCAAGATCAGCACTGTTGGTGAACAAGAGATCTATGCGTCTTCCACAAATCTTTAAACATCTGATTACGAAAAACATTGCTTCCCTTGCAGCCCAAGACCTCATCTTGCCTTCCAAGTTCTCAAGGTCATTGAAGCAAAGCCCTGGGCTTGCTCTCACTTTCTTAGCTCCATATAAGTGACCACAATTTGACAACACAGACATTGATCTGGAGAACTCAGTAATACCACTCCCTGTAAAAGGGAACACACAGATTTGACTTCACTAGGAAAGCCCAAATCATTAGTACTTAGGAATTTCTGATCTTTCACTATGATGGAGGTGAAACGGGACCTTTTCTTTTGTAATAGGTGAGGAAAAGAGCTCATAAACTGACCAAGATCTAGGAGAAACAGCAGCCACCGCTGCACGTCCCAGAACGGCTGGGTGCTGCCGAGGGCCCCCGCCGGAGGGATGCTGTCTCGAACTGTTCTTCGCACAGTATTTTTTCAGATGCAGATGGACAATGCTAAGGGGAGTATCGGCTGACCAGCCTCGCCTGACACAGAGGAGCAACACGGTCTCCTGGAGAGAGTCCAGTGGGGCTTTCCTGCATTATGCCTCATTCCCACTCCTCAAAACTATGCAGCCTCAAATGCATCAGTCTCTTAAAACTAAGTCCTTTAAGGAGATTACAGAGATGGGAACTGCACTCAGCCCCTCTCCCTTCTACAGAAACCTAATTAAATGCATGAAACCTCCTTCCTCTCTCATCTCTCATGGCAATAGCAGGGCATTTTAGAATATTAAAGTTTCAAAATCTTTTAAAACCATTTTTTAGTAGTAGATGCTAATTTAGTTTCACAAAATCAGGAATAACCATAAAATACCATTGCATTTTTCCACCAAGTTATCAGGGTTGAAAAGAGGCAATTTCTAATTAAAAAGATGTACGTTTAAAATACTTCTCCACTTCTTAGTGAAAAAAAAAAAAATCTTTCTTCCTGTCAGAGCATGGAAATGGCATTAAGGTTTACCTCCTTACAGCTGGAGCACACAAAAGTGCACCCAGCAAGTGAAGGGGTTTTTGATGAATTTGTACTATGTTCTATGAATTCTATTATTTTTCTTGGTGAACATAAGTTACTTTTATCCCCAGTGGCTGGAGGGGCTGGATAGAGGACACATTATCAAATTGCTCTGTGCCATGCCTTTTTTAGGACTTCTGATAAGAAATCAGCAAAAGCTTGACATGCCATAGAAACTCTTCTACTTTCACCATCCAGAACTAAATACAAAGGTTGGTTTCAATGCTCTTTTATTTCAAATCAGTTCCTAATATGAAAGGTGATCAGTGAAATTAGGTAACCCATTAAAAGGATTGTTTTTCCTTACCTCCGCTAGGATATCAAGACTATATTCACAATCTGAAACATCTTCATTTGTACTTTGCTGAAAGAGACTGATCAGTCACTCTAGAGGAACTATTTAATAAGAATTCAGTTTGACACTGTGCTTTGGGTGAACACCCAATATCCTGAATGTACATACATACATAAATATATATACACACACACACACAGGTCTTATCCCTCAAGGGATTTTTCAACATCGTCTCTTTGGCGGCTGCCTTTGCCCACAGATCACTACGTTTCTGGACCTGCCGTTATAAACTGACTGAGGCAGGCATGACAAAGAGCACTTGCTGACACTAAGTGCCTCATTCTTGCACTCAGTTATTTTGAAGTGAATTGTTCACTGGAGATTTCAAAAAAAGTGCTGCTTGGTTCGGTTTACTGCAATAAGAGGTATTTTAGGAACTTCAGCGAAATCCAGTGAGCAAGTCTGTATCTTGTATTTATCTCCTTTTTGTTTCTGCTTTGAAAGACCACACACTGGATCAATCCTGGCATTAATGATGAAGCTACCTTTACGAAGGCCTGACAAGACACACAAGTGATTTATGAGTATAAATTCCATTTTCAAGAATGACTTCAAATCACCTTTCAAGATAAATTTAAACACAACAGTGTGAGTTTGTTTTTATAGTCAGATTTTTCAAAATGCTAGAAGTCAATATACAAAGAAATTTGAATGCCAAAAACCAATGCTTAGACATCCCTGAAATCCTCAAAAAAACCCACCAGGACCACTAGTGAAGGAAACTTTAGCAACTTCAACAAACTGATTCAAGTTAGGGAGGGAAAAGGTCTGCATTTCGAAAGCAATGCGCCGACACCCTGGTCCATGTTGTGGGACAAGCTGGCAAAGGAGCAGAAAAATATCAGGGATTATCGAGTAACATAAGGTGACTACAAACTAGCTCTAAATAAGTCAAAATACAGGAGCTGTCATCACAAATAAGGCAAATATTAAAATAGGAGGGAGAAGGAGAGTGTCACCTGAACGACAGTAGAACACTCCCGCGCTCTCGAGCGCGGCAAGGCTGCAGCAGAAATGCTGTGCCCAGTTTCAGCATGGTTTGGCACTTCAGAAAGGATATGGACAAAGCTTCAGGAAGCCAGAAAAAGACAACAAAATTTAACTAGGAAACATGTATTGCAAGGAAAGACCTGGGAGGAACTATAAGTGTCCTGATAACTCCTTTAAATTCACATGAGGTTGCTGCAAGAGGAACCATCTGTTCTCCACATCCATGAGCAAAAAGTCAGGAAATCACAGTCTGAAACTGCAAAGGTTTATCAAACACTAGGGCAGATAGTCCATCAATAAGCAAACAAAAACAGCTTGAGAAGGTTGTGGGACTTCAACTCTGGGAGTTTAGTAGGACAGATCAGGCACGTATACCTCCATGATGACAGAAAGAGAACTTAAGGGAGTGCAAAAGAGAGGGAGCACCATGCAAGGGAGCCCCCAAAACCTGCTGAGCCGCTCATACGATGGACGCAGGCAAGCTGGGCTCACATCCCTGTTCTAGAGTTTCTTAACTGGACATAAACAGCAGCACAGCTTCAGCAAGAAAGTTTTCAAGATCATGCTGTAAGTGAATCCACTCAAAGAAAACACAAAATGAACTGTACAAAACTGCTGTCTTTTAGATGGCCCCCACGCTAACAGAAACGAGGTCAGGAGACGATCCATTTGAACATCCAATACCATACAGTCAACGGCTTGCCCAGCTGTGGCTGCGGTCTGACTCTGGCCCATTAGTATTTAACCTCTGAGTGCACTGAACTGTGGGATCCTTTAAATCTCTCAAGGTCATTGTGAAATTGGAGTTACCCTGAAGAAACAAGAATATTCAGGAAGCAACGCTTTCAGGCAATGTATGGTCCTGTGTACTATGCCTCATTTGAATGGCCGCTTAATTAAACCAAAGCTGTATATGAAGGATTTCCTAGTGACCATTACTGCCATATGTAGCATTTCAGAACTAAATTCGTTCCCTTATTATGGATGGCTTTGCAACATTTCTGCTTGCCCTTTTCGTTGTTGATCCAGCATTTAACTTGCTATCATTTTTCTCTTTTATGCTACAGTCGCCTTGGTAATATTCTATTCATCAGTAATTTTCCCGACTTCTGTACTGTACCCAAAGTACTAAAGCACCCACCAAATGCATCTGAAGCCAGATTTTTTTTTATTTTCCATGTTTTCTTTTAGAAATGCTTCATTTCTTCTTAGTACAACCTTGCTGAGTTTAGCAAATGAAGACGTGAGTTGTGATCTATTGTGTCTTTGCTATCAGGCTCAGCTGAAGCAGTCTGACTCACGATGGGGAGTTCGCTCTTACAACCCAGTAAAGTCAAATCAAAGGAGTTGCCAGCATTGGGTAACAAAAGTATTTGACTGTCAAAGACACATAAAACTCACACAAAGTGGATGATGGAACATGGATGCAGGAGCATAAATTTGGGCTTCTCTTAATGAAAATACTGCCCTGTTTCTATTTAGGAAAGTAGGACATCAGCCTGTGCTAAAGACATCGAGATATAGCCTTGAACTGCAACACAGCATCTTTTGAAATACCGAGAGAAAATGGCAACTCTTTTGGAGAATATAGTTGAAACACACAGGTCTCGGCTGCCGCCAGATGAGGCCCCGAGACAGCCAAACCATAAAGCACATAAAAACCTGAGAACTACAGTTCAATACAGTGACCAAAGCCCTTTTCCCCTTCCACCCCACATTCCCACCGTGGGGAACGAACACAAAGACTGCTTGTACGGGCTGATGTTTAGGTGTGCCCTTAATATCATCAATTAAGAAAGAATCACCGTGCGATATAAGGAAGACAAAGAACCCTGAAAAATATGTTCAGGAAAAGTGGCAGCTGTATGGAGATTTTGTTTAAGATTAGGATCTCTCATCTCTTGTTCTCTCACAGAAGTATAACAACATCCTTGTTTCTCTGTTACAAACATATAAAAGATTCCTGACATTTGCACTTTCCATATATATGAAGCGGTATTTTTTCCTTGCTCCTTCGTATCACCTGTTTAGCCAACCTCACACCCTTTACCTTTCTTTTTGTTAATGAACATATGACCTTTTCCAAAGAGTGAAAAATCTTAAAATATTTGTACACAAATTAGAAGTACTGGGCATATATGAAACGTTTTGCAGAATACAGGGCATGAATTGAGGCCAGCTAGTACAGAAACACTATGATTTTAGCTAGATGAAATACGGGTATTTCAGACTCTAGCTTTTTGCAGTGATAGTGCTGTTTGTTCATAGTGATAGTGTTGATTTAACATTTTCCCAGATACTGAAAAATCCAGAAGACTTGGGAGTCATTCAAGCAATGCTCAGAATCACTGGCCTGCAGAGAGATAAAGCTTTCTGCACGGGGTTCATTCCTTTACAATACGTTACCCCCTTCCCCAAGTGACAGGTTTGCAGGTCTAGGCTGCTCTGCACTGAGGTGCACCCGGTCAGATACGGGAAGCGAAGTACCAGAGCGCTCAGCACGCCCGTAGCTTCCCTGGCCACAGCAATGTAAACTGCAGCGACAGTCTATGGTAGTGATGCCAGAGACAGCTTACGGGAAGCCCAGGACAAGTGAAAATGTTCAGGTCCTGATGCTTGACAACACATGTGACTTCTTCCATTCCTGCAGAGAGAACCTCTCCTCTGTGAGACTCTGGGCATTAGGGTAGAATTTGGCAAAACACCAGATGGAACGAGTCAGATTTCTGATCCAAGTATTTCTGACATTAGTGCTAGCTGTAGGTGTTCAAAACCTCTAAAAAATACAATTTGCTTAATCAGCAGCATAAATAAGTCATTAGGATCCAACCCAGGGTCCTGAGGGACACTGTGTACTGCTCAGGTAGGCTCTGAAAAGGCAGGTGTAGGCCACTTTCTGTCCAGCACCTTACCTAAATCCTCAGCCCAGTTCCTCTGAAGCTGACATGGTCAGCAGCTTACTTCACTGTCCATGCCAAGGGCATCAGGCTATTTGAATATGGCTCACAGCTTTCATACCTTGGCCTTCCTCTGCCGGTGGTGAGAAAAAGGGATGTAGCGGAAACTCAAAGCTCCACTTAGCATCCCATGCTATACTTAAAGAGCTAATAGAGCAATTATCTCAAGTTATGTCTTCCAATGAATCTAGAGCTGTGGGTGACAATTCGAATATAGTCTCTTCAGTAGCCTCCAATTTTTAACCCATGCAAAAGGTACTGTAAAGCAGTGGGTTCTACTTCCAGGTCTGCTTTTCTTTACACACGAACATGTCTGAAGAAACAGTGAACATCACTGCATCATCTAAGAGGAGTGCAACATTTATTAAGAAACTTCTCAACTGTCTGGTGGCTTTTATCTCGTAAGGGTCATTCCCTTGCAACACAACAGGTATTAATCGCCTACGCCAACTTCACCAAGTTCAGAAAAATCACAGCTGGGTAAGCCCTTAGCTGCTTAAGCTCTTCTACAACGAGATGTTAATTACTTTACTTTGTTGAGTGGTGAAAGCTTAATTATTATGGATTTTTAACCTTCTGCTTGGCACTTTGGAATGGAGTTTGTAGCATTTCTTTCAATCATCGGAGAGTCAGGCTGTGTCATACACAAGGGGGTAGCATAGTACAAAGGCAGAATCCTAGTTACACCATGTTGTAAGGCACACAGAAGTAGAAAAAGCAGGGCAGAAAACATTGGGAGTGGCACATCAGGATTCCTTTCCCCCCTCATCAGAAAACAAACAAACAAAAAAAACCGAACACACACAAATGCACATTTTGGATTGCACCTCCCATAAATGTGAATCAGCCTGTCAGCATATGAGATTCTCCCTTCGCCTGTAAGAACATTCTCTAAGAGGACAGGCCAGGAAACTATCTTATTCTAAAAATTTAATTCATTCTGCTTGATTTCCAGTAGTCTCGTAACACCTCCACCAGTGGTCAAGCAGCAGTTACCTAGTATCAAGCAAGCGGGCCTCAGCGGGGGACTGTTCGGTGTGATCATGCCATATAAACCCTGATGGGTAAACTCTGGATGAAGCCCTAATAATTTCCTTACTGGATTTAACTATAATCTTCACATTCAGTCTTCTTCATGCGTTTAGCGCAAAACTCACTTTCCAGTACAAGGAAATGAAAAGGCCAAGTAAAAAAACACAGAACGGAAGGTAACAGCATTCTCTGGACTCCAAGAAAACTATTTTCATGCAAGGCATCAATCTCAAGAGGGGAAAAAAACATTACTGGTCAAGCTGCTTGTAAATGTTTTTGCTCCAGTCTTTTGCTGTACACCTTTAAGATCAGCTCCCCAACTAACCACTTGAGTAGTCCAGAATTAACGCATGGCCAACATGGCAAACACTGCTGGTTCTAAGCGCTGCGCAGTGTGTATCAGAGCGTGCAGCTGTGCTACATCCAGGCAATCCAGCAAGGCCAGAAATGCATAATTTCACCTTGGAACCTTGCTAATGATGTTTGCAGAATTTGTAGTAACTTGTCTCCTCTTCAATGCTAAATTGCCTATGCACAGTCTTATTTTAATCTGCTGTTTTACAACCTCTAAGGGCTTCTGCTCCTCCTCACGGGAAAGCGATGCTGTGCTTCAAGATGACGACCAGGGAGGGAATAGGGCTGCAACCCCGTGCAGAAGAGGTAGCCCTATTTCCTGTCACCTGTAGCTGGGTCTGCGCAAGTTCAGCCCCTACAGGAGACCTCAGTAGTAACAGGAGAGGAGATTTTCTCTTTCCATACTGAATTAAGTCTAGTGAGTGAGTAAGTGATGCCGAGAGGAACAGGAGCACTGACCGAGTGCCTTGCTCTTTTCAGTCCTAAGGGATTTTACAGAAGCGGGTTCCTACCACTCCCTCGAGAAACTAATAAACCTCATTGCCAGAAAGTCTTCTCTGACATTTTCTTTAATTCACTTTCATCCTATTTCTCTTACTTATTTTGCCTTAGCATAGCCCAAAAAGCAATTCTTGATCTTTCCTCTACGTTAAACCCTGGAAATTCATTTTAGAAACACTCTCGCAGAAGAAAGCTGACCTCTGGCAAACGCATACACACACAAAATCAGACCTAAAAACTTTAACAGAAAACCCACACAAATCATTTCAGGTTAAAGCATGGCGTGTGCCTGAATTGTAGGTCCAGACCCTCAAGGCTCCATCCTTGCCAGCAGCTCAGATCTCTGGATGTCCCATGGCCCTTTTGCACCGAAGCTCCTAGCAGCACATCAGTGTGTCGTGACACCGGGGGCTTTATGGGAGGGAGATTCAAAAACACACACCTCCTTCGGAAAAAAAAAAAGGTATTTACTGTAAAAGGCACATTTTGTTCGAGAAATTAGATGGGAAAAACTCAAAGCAGCACTGATGAGTGTAGCAGCTCATAGGTCAGACCAGGTTATCCAGGAAAAAGGCAGCTGGATGGGATCACTGAGTTTGAACTGACTGAGCCTGGTGAAGATAGCTGCGTTATGCCAATTAGCAGGGGAAGAACTAACATCTACAAAACGTGCGAAACAATCAGTCCCTTCCCTTCTAAGGGGCCCTTTTCCTCAAGTCTTTCATCCTTTCTTTGCGAGAGACTGTTTATCAGGTTTGTTTCACGAGGACTAGAACATTATAAGCTGTATCACAAGACAGCAAACACAGCACAGCCAGTACTCCTGAACATGACCTTTTCCATATAGGTACAATTTATGATGTATACACAATTTATGAAGTTCTGCGGAACTCATGCTTCAAAAAGCAAAGGTGGAAAGCGTTACCATGGCTAGCAATTCTGTTATTTTTAAAAGACGCGTTTCTTGCGACAGCTAAATTCCACCCTAACTGAACCCTGCACAAGCTCTAGTTTCACCAAGGAGCCCACCGCTTCATCTGATTTCGAAAAACGCTCCTCAAAAATACCCTGTATTTCCTCTTAGATTATCAGCTTTATAGAATAGAGGCTGTCTTTTTTGCATATACTGATCTCCAGTGCCTGCTAAAAGGTATCCCTATCACTAGCTAAGTCTCCTAAACAATACTACAATAATACAAGCAGTGGAAAACGCTCACGCTCTAATATTTGGTGCAGCACCTTCCCCATTCCCAGAAATAGCACTTCGAGATAGTCCGAAAATTTCCTTTTAGTGAGCTTTTTCAATTCTGTTTAAAAAGTAAACAGTAGCTAGGTGAAAATTTTGCCTGTTCAGATGGTCTGAGGTTTTATTTTTGTGGAAAAATGTCCACCTCAGGATGCTGCCTCCAAGAATATTATGAGCACTACAGCAACATATAGCTCTGGCAACCTAACATCTGAAGCAGACTCTGCTTTACGTGGGTCTATATCAAGAGTTTCCTCTCCTGATGTCCAGAAGAGTCACTGCTTCAGGCAGTTGTTGTGTCCAAAAATGCTGTCCTGCTCTCACTCCCCTTTTAGCCCATGTGGGTTTCCATTACCATGGTATTTCCTCCTCTCACCGGCTCTGATCTCCACACCTCACAGCTACTGTGGCTAGTCAGAGCGAGTGGCCGATAGGATGGCCTTAACAAGGAGTTCTCCCAGTTCTCAAAGAGAACTTTCTTAATCTTACGGATTAAGATCCATGCTTAAAATGGATCTTAATCCACCAAAATCCCCACTGACAGTTTGCTTCCTGCACCATATGCCTTCCTTAATATGTAACTTCACTTCCACAGAATTACCTGCTGTCATTTCTATAGACTTTGTACCTTAATACAGCAACGTCCCATTTTTTAACTTGTTTCAGCAAGTTTCTAGAATAGCTATTATAGCAGTGTCTTCATTTGTAACAAATGCTCCCATTAGTCCTGGTTAGTTCCCAGCCTTCTCAGCAAGGATGAACATATTTGGGGTCACGTTGGTTGCACCAATGGCCTGATTAACTGAGACTTCACCTTTCCAAACTTCTATTTCCTCTTCCCTTCTTCAGTCCTACCAACTCCTGTCCTGCCTATCCTAGACTATTGTCTAGGATAACACAGTTTTCTAATTTCACTCTAAAAGGATGCACTTATGTTCAGCACATCTGCATTTCTTACCTCTCACCTTGCCTTTGCTTTTAAAGCTCCCTTAGATCTTTTCTTCAATTTCAAATGCCACTTGACTGGTTTCACTTCAGTTCTTTCTCCCAATACATTTTCTATCTATCCCAATTTTCCCCCCAAGTTTTCTCATGAGCATGACATCCTTCTCTCCGTGATTTTCTTTTCAGTTGTGAAATGAGATCTGCCCATCTCTGCCTGTGCCACTGGCAGCATTTCAGAGAACGCTATCATGTAAACTCCTGTTCTCAAATCCACTATCCAAGACTCTGCTGTGGCTTCCAGTAACTCATCCATCCTTTTCCCTGCCACATGACGTGTAGCCATGCTAAGAGGACAACCAGCAGCCCCGTTGCTACATGACATAAAGGCTGGCTCTGCCTACCATTCTCACACACAGCAGGCTAGTCCCTATGCAGCACGCACTGGCATCACAGATCCTGTTATGTAAAGGTCTCCTCATCAAATTCCCAATGCAATAACCTATCTCCTTCCAAAAGCTGAGCTATCTAGCCTTGGATGGGGGGCGCTATACAAGAGGATCTCAGACCATTACCCCGAATAAAAGGAAGGAGGCAGCCGTGGCAACAGCGGCCACACGGAAGGTCTTTTTCCCCATTCAGACTGCTGCCTTCTTGCCAGGAGACTTTATTCCCTCCCAGAAGCACAGGACCCGAGGATCACGCTATGTGAGTGCTGGACTGCTCCATGATGCCTTCAGGTCCCCTCCACAGGTCGTTCAGTTTCTTTGACCTCCTCTAGTTCATCCCATTTCGAACTGCTGAGACACTGTAGTAGTCTAATGGCCATGAGTTGCACTGATTACTATAAATCCCATCTAGCCACATAGCAGATGCAACGCTCAGGATAGCAGCAGTCCCTCAATGCCCTGGATGAACCAAGCCTCTCGCTATCTCTTTATAAAGTAAATAGGCAGACTGAAAAGCATAGTTCACCCACTGCGCTTTTCAAGAGACACATCTCTATCAGGTTCTGTTATTTCTCCACATGCCATCAGCCCTGTCCCTCTCTCACAGGGCTTGGTCCCTGCATGGATGCAGCCCTTTCTAAGACCACCACTTTGAAGGGATGCTACCTGGCCTGGAAACCAGAATAGAGCTACATGAAAATTTCTGAGCTATATACATTCCTGGTCTCCACAGAAATAGAGTAGTCAGATTTGTGCCCCCTGCCATCTTTCAAAAGCAAGACATAAATTGTGCTTGAATAATACAGGGCTGTTGAAGCAACAAGCAGACTGCCTTTTAGTTTGAAATCGATAGTCCCTTTACCTTCTCTCCTAAAAAAAGTATTTCCAATGGCAATAGTGGGAAAAAAAAGGTCTCCTTCAACAGTGCCTTTCCTCAGGTTTAACAACCACTCTATTCACTCTCAGGCATGAATGTCATTTTTCTATAAGGTATAAGATATCCAAGCAAGACAAGCCCCTTCTTACATCCGTCAGGACTCCCCAAAGAGAACGCTTTAGAAGTTTGGCTTATCTCCCCATATATTTTCAAATAAATAAATATACTCACGCTAATCACTTGAAAGCATGTAACGGATTAGGTAACATGAAAAGAAAAACTTTCAAGAAGGATTTATGATTGGGTTCTTATGACTCAATCCCACCCCTTTGGATGTGGGGAAAAAAGCAAGCTTTTCTGTTCCCCAGAGAGATGCTCGACAAAATGTTTTTGGTCTCATCTTCCTTCTTCACTACAGCAGTGGATTTAAGCTATATATATATGTGTGTGTGTGTGTGTGTGTGTGTGTGTGTGTATGTATGTATAATTATATAAGCTATTCTGTAGCTTAGAGCATGCACGGAAGGATAAGCTGGAGCATAACAACAAAATACATACAATTATGAGATATGAGATACATGCTAAAGTGGTGGATGAAATTGGAACACACAATATCCACAAAAAGGAACTATTTTCACCCACATTTCCATGACTCTTTCAGATGCACAGATGCAATTGATTAATTTTGCTAAAGGGGACGCTCCGCTTTCAGGAACTTGGGAACTCTGTCTTCATGGTGTCTCAGGTTGGCCAACCAAAGAAAGCAAAAAAAAAAAAAAAAAAAAAATCAATAGTAGAAGATCGGGCACAGTGTGCAGGTAAGTTAGCTGATTTGAAAGTTAATAGACACAAAAAATCGTTGCATCTAACAAGGAACACTTCTAAAATTACCCCTTTCAGACATCAATAGCACTACTGCAGGGCCTTGCTAATCCCTCCCTCCCAAAAATCACAGTCATCTACTTTAGATCACTGCAATTAGCACCAGCACCAGATGTTCATTTACACCTTCAGAGATCCAGGTTTGTAAACTGAACACTGCCCTGTTATGCTAATGTGATTTTAACACCCTCCAGGGGCTGCTTCTCTCACCCCACCTATCCTGAAATCTGCTGACAGTTTTAATCCAGGATGATTGCACCTAGAGCTCTAGAATAAATTTCGGCTTTAGCGCCACTTGCTGGGGTGCTTCAGGTGCCTTAAGGTGGGGGGTTATTGCCACAGCACACACTAGGCATCAAGGACATCTACACACAGCTGACAGATACAACACAGAACCTACGGGAGACTTGCACGTTTCTGGATAAGAAAGAGTATTTAAATGGCATAAAATTTCTCTGTTTCAGATCTTAAACACTCCCCGAGCGTCTTTGATAGCACTTTCAAGTACTCATTTTTCAAGTGATAGGTAAGAAGTTGAAATCTAAGCATAAACCTAGGAAGCAATTCCGCCGCAGAACACAGAGTATTAGGACATTCCCCACAGGCTGTGTCCTGGTGCTCTCCAGCACTTCTGATCACTTTAATTTAAATTACTGGTTCTCATAGGCACGCATACTATTTTGTATTTAACATACACTACAATGCTTGACCAGTGTCCATAATTACATGTTTCAAACCCCATTCAGAGCTAAGGTCTTTCCCCTTTCCTATTCATTCTCAGAAAGTACTGCAACTGCAGTGTGCTTTGACAGCCATCATGTTCCAGTGATGGGTCTGTTCTAGGGACAAACACACTTCTCCCAACAACTATGAGCTCTTCCATCATCAACAGGTTTCTGCGTCAGGCGTTTCAGACAAACTCTATTGGAAACAGAGGATATTGAGCCACACTCACGCTACCTCAGGAAGTGCTTTCACACAATCAAGTGCCTTAATAAACCTACCAAGCACCTTCTCCAGCCATCTTCAGTTTTTCCTCATCTCTTTTTAGAAGCCTTCTTCAAAAATTTGTTTTCATTCCTCCTTTGGACATTCTGTGGCACAGAAAAGCCTCAGTTACTCTCAGCTGTCTTTCAAGTTAACTCAGGAGAAGTTAATACTGGAAAGCACAGAGTAGACACAAGCGCCATCTAGTTCACTGTCAAGTCTGAGATTGCTAGCAAAAGCTAATTCCTTCGGAAGACACCTAGGGAAATGCTTCATCTTGACATGTATTTCTCAAATCAACATGTAAAACAATGAAAAATTTTAGGAAAGCTTTAGGTCATGAGTGCCACCTTTCCTGAGCTTACAGAATCAGCGACTCAGGGTGTCACCACATATGCCAATTACTTCATTTATCCAAGAGGAGACTTTCTAGAACTATTCACCAATGAGCACAGCAAGACTCCTAATAGCCTCAGCTTTGCACTGAGAGGTGTGACTGGGCCAGACAGTCAGGTGAGGCTGAGGACATCTCAGCGGGGAGAACATTCACCTCCCTTGTCTTGATTCAAGCTACCTCTATATGAATCATAAGCAAGTGCATTCCAGCACAGATAGGGGACAAACCATTCCTGGAAAATGAGCAGGCCGAAGAGTTCCTGGAAAGCCCCAGAGCATCACCAACCTGGAAAGTGGCTCATCATGCAAGAAGCTAACAAACCAAGTATTTCCAACTTAGAGGAGAGAGACAAAAACACAAGAGGCAGCGAGGGATGATAATCAACAGCATTGTTTTAAAGGAAAAAGTGCCATACAGCTAAAGGAAAGATTTAGTGTAATATAAAGGCTTTCACTGGAAATAATGGTTGATATTAAAGAAGTGAAAATGTAAGCTGAATGTCACAGTTGAAAACTAATACTATGAAACAATTTCAAAAAGGAAACAGAAAATAACTTTCACTGACTGACAGCACCTAAAATTAGAGTAGATCAAACTTTACAGAAGATCAACTCTTCAAACAAGCTCAACACTCAGCAGCTCCCAGGTAATCTCCTGAAGCCAGAAAAGCCAATTCTGAGAACTCAGGCACTTTATTTACTCAGCTCTGTCAGCAGGACCTGCAGTGAAGAAACCTGGCCTCAAAGTTACAACATTATCCAGCCCACATAAGACTGACTTCTCCACCCAGTGTTTTACTCCTAACGCTACTAAAAAGGAAAAGAAAAACTTAATGAATTCTGCATGACAGCTTTTTTCTTTCTCCTTGTCAAAATGTTGACTCCAGTTCGGTAAGAAGAATCAAAATGAGCATGATGGAGAAAAACAGCGATCATTATTTTAGACTGCCTTTAGAAAAACCTGTCCAGTCTGAAGCCCATTATGATGAATTAAATAATTAAATTGTACTGGAATTATAATTGGAAATATCTTTTCGATTACAGCCACCCCCGTGACTATGTATTCTTGACAGTTGTTTGTTTCTTTTACACCTTACACTGACGATGATCTCCAAGATGTTCCCTCTCAGCGAGACGTTTAAATGCATTAGATATTGCCCTTGTGGCTAAGCACACAGAGGCAAAGGGACAGAGAACAGAGTATTATTACGTTTGACATGTTTCAAAGGCTTAGGAAAAATTACTGGCCACTAGAGTAAGTTAAACCCATAAGCATCAAGTTTCATATTGAACCTCAGGCGGCAGCTAGTGCTACACACATCAAAAGAAGATGCAAAAAAGACTTCTGGGCCAAGTTATAGGATGGCATCTTCCCACCTTCCAACAGACAGACAGTGAATCCTACTGTAGAAGAAGCGGTTTTACCCTTTCCATCATCTCCTTTGTTCAGTGTTTTTTTCTTGCAGTAAACAGTCAAGTTATCCCTGTAATATCAAATTTCATCTTTAGTATTTTCACCCAAAAGCTTTCCAAGGCAACAATTTTCATAGGTGGCTGGAATACATAAGAAGAATAATCCTGCCTTTACACCAGGTTTGGCCACCTTTGTTGTAACAGCTCCCTTCGTCAGAAGCTCTGCAGGGTTACCCACAGCTGTAGGAGCTGCAAGAAAAATCTTTCCTGGGGTGGACAAACATCCTCTGGGGAGATCTGGGGGAGCGTTTCACCATCGATGTGCTAGTTTGCCGCACCTCCTGGTGCGCTGACGGGTCTATGAAAAGAGGAAATCAAGCTGCAACTCTCTTGGGAGCATTTTGACCTTCAAAGACGAGATGGAGTTGTTCCTGAATTCATCAGCTTTTTTGAGGGAGGCTTTTTCAACAGCTGGGGGAAGCAAGATGTTTTCATGCATAACCAGTTCCATGATAAGGCATCATACACATGCCGACTAAAAGAGCAGCAGCAGAACGGCTATGCCATTTCAAACAACAAACCGCACAAACAATTAAAAGGCTTTGGCAATAAATGCTTAACAGATGATGCATGGACAAACCTCTACAACTACGAAACATATTTTCAGCAGAATACAGTTACCATAATGTACTCCACATGCATTAATGCATTACTAAGGCTACTGTAAATCAACTTATCAATTATTGAACCGCAATAAAATATTTATAAATGGGCCCTTAACATCAAATGTGACTGTGGTATTTACCAACCAGGGCAAACGTAAGGGAATGTGCTTATCTTTTCATTAACAGGAACTTGTGAAGCGTTAACAAATGGCTTTGCTTTAACTCGTACTGAAGATACTCAGAGTATCTTCAGTAGTTCTCACTTCTGGATGGTGTAAGATCCAAACAGTGACTCAGTTTTGCCATAGTCTGTGCACTAAAACAACCCACTTAGCAAAGCACTAGGAGATTTTTTGAATTAAATTACAGCCACCACTGGGAAAAGAGAATGCCTAGTTTAAGAGATACGAAGACTCCTGGAACTAAGAGTGTGTGGGGGTAAAACTACCAAGTGATTGTCTACAAACTCCTTTTGCACTTGTTACTCTCAGTATAAACTGGTCTGAAACCACTGCATTTTTCATTTAATTTTGCAGCAATCAAAGAACAAGTCAGAGCAAATGAAGTGCATGCGTGTGTGTGAACATGAGAGAGAGCGAGAAAGAGAATGAGAGCAAGAGGATGCTCGTGAGAAAGCATGAGCAAATGAGAAACCAAGCAAGTGTGAGAAACAGCGCAAGAAAGAGCACGTGCAAAAGAGATGCCGTGCAGAAGAGACAGCAGGAGAACGAGAAAATGTACCGTTTCAGTTAAACCAAAAGGTTCTGCATAGAAGCAGGAAGCCTTGCTCTGGTCACTTCCAGAGAAAAGAAAAGAAAAGAAAAAATAAACAAACAAACTCACAGTTTTTAAACCTATATACACACACAGAGGCCTTGTGAAAATCTGGCCGCAAGTCTGCCTTCCAAACAGCCTTTTCAAAGGTTCTGCTAAATTCCAGTGAAAACAGAAACTACTCTGGAAGCCTCAGGAGTCAGCGTTGCCCAGCCGTAACAGAAACGATTATCAAGTGAAAATAATAATAGTAACAGTTAATCAGAATTTGTCTCCTGGGTCCCTGAACAGAAATCGTATGTTCTCTTTCTAGTTTTACAAGGTCAGAATTTCCAGAATGTTTTCTCATATCCAAACTGCAAGGAAGTAGTCACGTCCTGCCTAATGCTGATGCCAACCCAATAAAAGTGAACAAAATTACTGTATGGGAAACTTCCAAGGAGGAAACGCTTAAGTGCACCCTTGAGCAGGAACCCTCTGGTGTAGGTGGCACAGGGGACATTGCACAGCTTCACTCATCTTCTCCAAGTCAGCAAGACAGCAAATGTGCTAAGAAAAGAAAACTTCCCATCTAGGTCAGTAAAGAGGAAGGTGCAAAAAAAAAAGAGGGGGGGGGGAGGAAGAGAAAGAAAGAGAAGAAAAAAGAGAAAGAAGAAAAGAAGAAGAAAAAAAGACTCAACTGCCAACAACTGATACCACATTAGGTATTACCATAGATAACAAGGGCCATTATACAGCTGTCCACCATCCCTGATAAGACTACAAGACAAAGCTTATGGCTAGAAGCACAAATCCTGCCTCCAGGCTCTCTGGGCAAAACTCAGGGAGTCTCCATGCGAGCGGCTGAGAACTGCCTTTGCTGTTGTCACTACAGCCACAAGACTGCAGCTGGCAGGAGATTCTGAAATGGAAACCATCTAAGCACAAGCTGATTGCACAGTCCAAACATCATCTAGAAACACTGAAAAAATTGGTGGTAAAATCCTTCTGCCCTCCCAACTAGCTAGTGAAAAAACATAGCGCTATCTCACAAGAGCAGGCTCAGGAAGCTCTCAGCAAAATGGGATATGCACGGTCACTAATTTATGCCTATTCGGCCAGTCAAAACCGGAGATGATCGATATGGCTGAGAGCTGTTAGGGATTTCCAGTATCTCTTCCGAGAAGAGAACCTCAAAAAACCACACTGGCTATAAAGTAATGTATCTAATGTCAATCTCAATCGAAAGGACCAGAGAAATGCTTTTCCTGACAGCTGCTGGAGGGATGGCAAATATACTGGGTATGCCTTGCATTTGGAAGCCCACAGACCTGGTAAGTAGAACCAGTCTCCCAGTATTTCTTGTCCTCTGGAAAGGTTTCTCCTAACTCCGCCCGTTTTCAACTTCAATCAAGGATACAGATTGATACTTTTAAGGCAGAGGGGTGATGGAGGAGCAGAAAATACATTTGTGGTCACGTCATCTCATCTCTTGAGTACATGGGCTGACCCAATAATCTTTTGACCATGAACAACAGCACATTTTTCAGAACATCTCCCATCTTGATTGAAACAGTTGGGTGATGGAGAACAAATCATATTCCTATGTATGTTGTTCCAATAATTAATTACCTTTGCACATAAAATGTTACACTTACTTTATGACTAACTGCATTTAGCTTTACCTTCCAGGCCCTGAACTGCCTAAACAAATTTAGACAGCACTTTCATAACGTGCAGAAATGAATTAATTTTGCTTCCACTGAAATTAAGTCTGTAAGACTACACAGCTCATGTATCTGTGGTATTCATCATACATTACAAACTTCCCAATACTCTGCTGACTGCATGCAGGGAACATCAGCTAAAACAGACCTTATAGTTCACATGAAAAGCATTTCAACTTTCTCACCTTTTCTTTGCCATATATGATGCACAACCCCCACAAATTTAGCATGAGAAATAGATGTTTCTGGCAGCTGCAGCAGTTGCTGCCCCTCTTCTGAGAGGATGTTGCTCCCAGAAGTTACTGGGCTGTCCTCCGGAGAAACTCCACAGTGGTTTGCAGCCCAGCATATTATGGTAGACGAAAATGAGTGCTGACTTTGCTGTAACACACTAAACAGTGCACATCAGTCTTTCAAGGTAACTTCGCAATAACTACAGCTTCTCGGCAGTGGCACAGCAACCTCAAGGTGAGGGGCATAATAACCAACAACAGTGAGTCAAGTATAATACGCATACACAGCAAGTCCAGATGTGGCCTGCCACTCCACATAACTATTCTCACACACACAGCCTGACAGCTGAGCAGTTCTAAAAAAAAAAGTCCAGCTCTGCCACATACAACACCTGCCCTGTTGCAATAAATGGGCAGAGGACATTGGAAAGTGCTGGTCTGTACATGAAGGGTCTACAGCCTAAGACAGATGCTTCCAAGATGTTTTGGCAGTTACTGCCATCTCCCTTGCCACTGTTTTCCCTAGCAGCACACGGTACTGGACTGGGGGAAGACCTGATACTCGCCGGAGTCAACGGTAGGCCGACTCTGTATCCCAATAAAAGCTAGACCTTCCCCATAATCTTTAAAGATAACTGGCTACTTGGGTGTCCCTGGGCCGCTTGTGGAACAAGCCAGATGGGCAGGCAGTAAATTGCCTAGAGCTACAAGGCCACCAACTGTAAAGGTCTGCTCCCTGATCCCGTAAAAAGAGGAGGCTCCTTTCAGAGGCTGAAGAGTTGGAAAGTGACTATCCGTGCAAATTCATCCCTTTATTTTTTTTAATTAAAACTCTCTAGACTGAGATCCACTTCTTTCCTAATGCATTATTACTGTTTCATCAGCATCACAAAAGTAACTGCATGAACAAAGGCTTCTTTTATTTCCCTTTGGCCACTTCTGCAACCTTTGCTGAAGAACTCATTACAGGAGCACTTCCAAGTGAATGACAGCACCTAATGATATTCCTCTTACAGCAGCAATACACAAGTGGGACTGTTTTACCTAATTTGCAGAACATCCCAGCCCCAAAGTTATGCTAACTCAGGCTGCTCTCCTCTTCTATAATTACTACAGTGATACTTAAAATGCAGATCTTAAATAGACCCAGAAAAACACCAACACAGTGCTTTTGGTTTTTTTAAAAATCCTTGGAACAGTAGGCATTTGATACCAGCTGTAATTCACAGTGTAGGCGGTTGTGCCATCACCGCCCTATGCTCGCTGTAAAATCTACGTGAAGATGATCCGAAAAGAGAACAATTGATGGGAAAACGCACACGGCAGAGTGGCCAAGTACAATGGCTCTGCTGTGTCAAAAGGAATCCTAGCACGCAGTGATGTTTAAATAGTGTTTCAGCTGAAAAAATTAAAATACTGTTGAAAGAAATCTGTCCCCTTCCTAAGCGACAAACACAGGACATATTGCCCATACACTGACTGTCTCAGTAATGCTTTGCACCAGGTTTTTTGTTGTTGTTTAGTACTTTCGATGGTCAGAGCAATCTCATTTGTTCTCTGGCAGTATTGACCTAAGTTTAGACTACTTTTAAGTTTAGGAATTCACTGATGCATCTTTATAAGCCTCGGGTTGGAAAGACACTATGTAAGCCTTTAGAAATTAAATCACATAGTATTTATAAGTTACTAGATAATGTGAAAGAAGCTTTAATTTCTCAACCTTCTTTCTCAGCCTTTTCCAGAATACCGTTATCTCACTAACACATTTTTATCCAGTTCATCTCACCTTTTGCCCTTGAAACATTCCTCCTGCTTCATTAGGTATCTGCTGCTCTTGTGTTTTACAAGATAAGGACCCAGCACAACACTTCATGGAAAGACAGAAAAAGTACCTCTCTTAATAAAACAACAAGAAAGGGGATCTATACCATCGCCGTGTCCCATGCAAATAATAAGAGGCTACCCATTTTGATGGTCAGCCAACCTAAATCTCTTCACCTTGACTGACACTTTTTTATACTATCGCTTATGCAGAGCTATGACATGAAATTCATTAAAACCAGTGTGACTGATGTTCAGCAACAGAGAGCAGATTCACAAAATAAATCAAATGTTCCGATGCACAAAATTTGACATGGAATGCAAGCAGCTAGCTCATTAAACCTTAGGTAACAGAGCTGTTGTTGTTGTTCCATCTCTTCCATTTTCCATCTACTGTCGAGGACCTGGTTTTAAGTTGTGCTGATTAGCTCAGCTCCCCTGTTTGCCTCTCAAACCTATGTTAACTGTTTAGATCTGTATTTTTGCCCGGTTCTGATGCTCTTACCCAAGAGGACGCAGCTTCTCCATGCATTTGGAAGGAAGGGTCTGATCTCAACACTACTCAAGCACTCATCATCTAACCACCAGCACGGGAACGCACAGGGCAGGCTGGGAGCAGGTATACCCTTTGCATCTTCAGGGTCGCAGCCAGCACCTATGGGCTGGTGCTTCACAGGTCAAACAAAATCGCTACAGGATAGTTCCTTCCTCCAAAGCAAAAATACGATCAGTAAATTCTGTGTTGCTCTCACACCCAGCAGCTGCCGCTGTCTTGGGACAACGAGCTGGAGTACCTGAAGTTGTGACTCGTTCAAATGAACACTATTCCACATACCTCAAGCTGTGACAAATGAAGCACTGCTTCGCTAAATTCACCTAAACTGATGCATACATAGGAGAACACTGAAAATACTCACTCTTTCTTGTGGGTCAGATTTACAAAGTAATCCACAACCAAACTCTGACGGTTCCTATGCTGATAGGTCATACGTCCCTGTGTCAGGGCAGCAGTCTCAATGAATCTCTGAAATGCCAGCTGATTTATTCTATAAATCTGTCTTTATTCCTTGACCTATCACCTGCTGGTGGTGATAGGTTCCTCTGATTTGGAAATCAGAGAGGCTACATTATAAGTAAAGGAACACTAAAAATCTTATTTAAATGATTTGTTCCTAAGGCTTCCCAGTATGTTCCAAAAGCTTCATACCTCAGAAAACTGTTCCAAGTTCCTCAAGACATCCTTCAGCAATGCCACCACACTAATAAGCTAGACACGTTCAGAATATACAATGTGTAATTCTCAACGATCAAAACAGTTATTAAATTGGTCTATAAAGAAAAAAGCTTTGGGAACATACAGTTCTGGTTTAATGTTAAAAGCAGGTCCGCATGAATGTAAAGTTCTTCACAGAAAACAGCATGCAACTAGAAAGTAAGTAAAACAGCTGACACACACTATGAAGAATCATACCCCACTTTTCCTGCCTGGATTTTCTCTCACAGCTGGAGATAAGTCTTGTACAATAAAGATAATTGGTCACCAGCAAACAAACAAGACACATACAGTCAGCCGCCACCAGCCCCTAAACAAATAACTGTTACATTGCCTTTCTCTCACTACACAAAACCAGAATTAATTTGGCAAAACTACAAGTCAAACAAGTTACCTGAGAAAGAGAGAAGGGAGAAGGCAGGACTGGGTGGAAGGCCATGGATATACTACTGTGCTAACCTTTGAAAACTCAAGCTGCCTTAGATTTTAAAAGCAAAACAGTGCCAGCTCAACAGAAGCAAATTTACCCCATAGCCATTGCAGGGTGATTTTCTCATGCTTTGAGAGAGTCAGCCTGTTTCTGTGTGCTCACCAACCATACTACAAGCTGCTCCAGACGAAGGCACTGTGTAATTCCTGAACATACATGCCCACAGCCTTGGATACGTGCAGATCAGCTCGGGCCAGAGGAGAAAGAGGCGGCTGTGCATCTAAAGATGCTGCTGAAGGTTACAAATGGCGAGTCCAAGAAAGCCCTCTGAGAAGGGGACATAGGAGAGCTCGCCACTTAAGAGGAAAATCTCTCTCAAAAGCTTTGCAGAGTATTTTAATTATTTCAGTAAATGCTCACTGTAATACTGTGATTGCTTGTTTTTAAGATGTGGCCTGTTTTGATCAGGCAAAAGTCATAAATAGACAACAGAGGAGAAACAGCTAGCTTCCCTTTCGGGCATTTTTACTCATAAAGTACAGTCATTTCTTAAACTCTGAGAGCTTTTCCATGCCCGTTTTTAAGAGCTATTTAGCTCTTTTAGCGAGATGCTCCTCATCACCAGAGAACTAGAGCTCTCTACAGTCACTGCATCAGAGGATGAGGAACTTGATTCTGAAGGGGTCTCTACATAGGTTAACACTAAACCCAGAACCAGTCGTAATTGTGAGGTCTGCAAAGATTCAGGAGATCATCTAAAAATATGATTACACACCAGATACAAGAACATCCTGCAGTGTTTGCAGCAGCACAGTGCTTGCAGTCACAGTAAACTTAGGGCAGCCAACAGCTCATTCAGAAATGCCCCAAAGCCCCTTCCTCTATCAGGGAACACGGATAACTAAGCGCTGATACCTGTAATTCCTCTGCTGAGATGATTTTTAATCAGATTGTAGAACAAGCTGTTAATTTTATCCTTTTCATTATGATTGTTTGTTAGTTGAAGCATGCTTTTTCTCAGTTTGGCTTTACGTGAACTATAAAGTATTCTGCCCATCTTTTTAAACGGATGGTTTGCTGTATTGCAGTACATCCCAGAATGTGTCCGATGGTCATCCGGTGGATAAAAGCATATATTTAGAAGGTGTTAAAATACACAACCTTGATTTGAAAGGAGATCTCTGAAAGCACCCTTTCTAAAGCAGTTCTATAGAAAATAATTTCAGTGTGGTAGTAACTTTTGTTTCTACTCTGTGACACTTCTTTGTCATTTTGACATATAAAATGACTCAGTGGCTACTACATACTTAAACTGTTCTCTGCTCTGCAAAAAATTTCAGTTCTGAGTCTGCGCAAAGCCCTAGGTCTGTTTGCTGGAGCTACAAATCTCATCCAAGACATCAGAATCTAATGGCTTCAGTTTTGTGTGGCCTTCTTCCACCTTCCTTTCCAAGAAGGAAAATTTCATCTTGCTAGGCAAATGAAATCCAATCCTCTCTCCTGTGTGTTAAGCTCCCCAGCAATACTTTGTAATCACTTCTGAATCTATTTTACGCAGAAGGCTGAGGAAGGAGAACCATTTCTCCTATTGTAAGGGATGGTGAGAAAACCGAAGAACATGGGCTGAGAGACACCTTCAGCGCCCATGGAATGAAACAGCTCCAGTCACTCAGGCTACGCCAGCGTGCTGAGCTGTGCGCATTCTCCTAAGGTACTTCCTCAAAGGCTCCAAGCCTTCTAGATTTCCACTCTTCTCCAGAGTTGCAAAAGCTTGAGAGGGAAGTATTCCTTCCAGGAGTCATTCTGCTGTCGTGTGCAGCTCTGGTCCTCAAGGTAGGCTAGAGTGTCTCTACAATGCAGACAAACTTGATGAGCTCACCCAGTCCTTAGGGGGCAATCCTGTAATGGGGCACAGGAATGCCAATACGCTTTCCTAAGGCAGTTCAAAAGCAATAGATGAACAGATCATATAAAAATAGCTATACAAATCTCTGTCAGAAAACTGAAAGAGAGATTGCAATCAGCTACATCATCTATGGAAACAAAACAGATACAGAAGGTGGGGGAAAAAAACCCTGCTGGAAGAGCACTAAGGTCCCTACTGCACTGTTTTGTTCGAGCTTTTTTTGTGGTTGTTTTAATCTTTGAAAAAAACCTTTTTCCTGAACTGAATTTGAGGACTTTCTTTTTGGCCCCTCTTCTTTTAAACCAATGTAACAATATTGCAGCTCCAGAGAATAATCTTTAAAGTCAAGTAGACAAACTTTGATAGGAGATCAGTTTGGACATTCCAAAAGGAAAGGGGTATCTACAGGAAACCAAAACCAAACCAACATAGTCTCACAGCAATCTGGGAATAAAAAAAAAAAAAAGAAAAGGCTGCAGGCAACTGGCTATTGCCAAGGCATAAAGAAAATTTCCTATCTCATCTTTGAGCTACACTCCAAAGGAAAAAAAAAAAAAGTTAATCCTTAGAGAAATTTTCTTTAATCTCTTTCGAAGTGTACACAAGAAAACAAACAAACAAAAATAAAGGCTTAATCAAGGGAGGAAAAATGCCAGGGGTGATTCCAGTAGAACTAGACCCCAGGTAATCATTTCTTCCTGATCCAATATTCCTTTGTTGTTGTTGTTGTTGTTATTAAAGTAAAAATGGAGTTCAAAAAAAAAAAAGAATACTACAGAGATTTAATTTCACTCACAAAGTTCTTGTTAAACTGGTCTGCTATCTCCCAGCAAGTTTATTTTAATGCAAATTCAAAATGCAGCACTTGTGATGATACAAATGGTATTTACTTCTGAACAGTTTCCAGTACTGTTTCACACTGAAAACAAATAACATAAACAAGAAGAAACCATCCTATCGTTCTGCTATAATCCATGAGGTAGATTCTCATTTCAGATAAACAGATACAAATTTACCAAGGCAGTGGAGCTGAACCCACTTAAACTGCCTCGATTCTCAGTTCCTTATATATTCACACACCTTACAGCGCACAATTTAAAATGTATGCTTTGAAGTGGCACTTAGAAGGAAACGTGTTTCTTTGGTAAAGCCAGATTTGCCAAGGCAGTAATGTTTCTGCCTCCTTTGCAGTTCTAGTACTAAATGAGGTGTTTTCCCTGAGAAGTTCCTCTGTAGGCTAGGTTACAGCCAGTGTAAACTGAAGGAACTCCATATACACTGATGATCTACACCATTTCAGAATCTAAACAGTAAACTAAAAACTAACCGTGCTATCTTCCAACAAGATTTCTTAAATTGTAAGTACAAAGATGTCTTCCCATACTTTGAGCTCACAAACGTACTCCAGAACTTACGATCCAAGTTCTCTTCTCTGAATTTTACAAATCAGTGCCAGTAACAACTATTTCACAAGTCAAACTTCTGCATCTTTTTCACTGGTCTGACCATCTTTCAGTGTTGTCCTCAGTTACAACAAAGATCTTCCGCTACCTTCATCAGACCAAGTACGAGAATGTAGTTCATAGCTCAGCTCACAAACTCCACAGGTGAGATTTAGTGTACACACTTCGAATGGGAATAACAGAATACGGGGAGGAAAAGAAAAACTTTACAGAGGATTTTAACTTGTTTTCAGGTCCAAAGGCAATGCATAAATGTGTAACACAAGATATATATATGTGCGTGTGTGCGTACGTATTTGTTAAACCATGGCAGTTAAATGTAGAGGTTCTCAGTTACTAGAAGATATGACTTTATTTCCACAAAAAAGGTAAACCATGTGGTTAGACACAGAGATTCCCACATCTGTAACAAGTTCCTTACGTAGGTACGAATAGAGAGCATCATCTCAGATGTGACCCTTTAAGCAAAAGCATGAGATAAATAAATTAAGAGGTGTCAAGGACTCGCAGATGATGTCAATGATGCAAACTGACATTTATAAATCAGGCCAACCCTTATCCTGAAGCATAAACATAGCAGGGAGCCGAGGAACCCAAAGCATTAGGAACTCAGGTTTGTAGAATTTTAAGCACCAAGGGTTTCAGACATTACCAAATAGAAAGGTTTGCAACAAAGCATTACAGTGGGAAAACACAGAAAACTGAGCATATTTGCCAAATTGCCATGTAGGAACTGAAACAAGGAAACTGTACCAGGCTAGTAGGCTGTGGCAAATACAGTGCAGCTTCTTCCTGTTGAAGGTGAAGACAGGCCACTCGTGAGCTGCATTTGCTGTAGCCTGAGCACAGTTGCGGTAGCCTGGCTCAAGTGCCGTAGCCAGCTGAGCTCTACCTGACTAGCAGTCTACCTGACTAGCTACAGCGACTGAAGTCTAGACATGGACTGTGTTTTAATGCACGAGGTTTCAAGAATAGAATTACAAACACAGCAGAGAGTTCCTGTGATTGGGCTGCCCTAACGAAAACATTTCCTTTTGGGACATCTCTCTATAGGGAGAAAACGATTACAATAAATTTAGCAGAACCTGTAAGAGAAGTCAGATATAAACATCCCTTGTTTATCGCAGTAAGAAAGAGGATTAAGTTTGTTCTACAGTGTCAGAAGGAAAAATTCACAGTTCATAAATTCTCATGAAAAATTACTATCCCATAATGGCTATCAGCTTACCGATCACAAACCTTACTGCTCAAAACCTTCCTGAAAGGATACATTAGGCTGGGATTTAGACTCAAATCACTCCTGGTTTGGATTCAAATAACCAGAACTGCTGACGGTTGTCTCCCAAGGATGGTCTATGCTTCTCACAGAATGTCACATCTTTCTTTTTTATATAAGTACTGTGTTACTTTTATTTACTTCTGTTCTAGCTGCTCTATTCTTGGTCAGAGCTGATGTGTGCTATAAGCCTAAATCTTTCCTATTAGATCGATCAATCTTGTACTTACACAGTAAATGCCTTGTTTACATTGTGGCAGAAGCAACATGCTTGCTGAAACACTGACACACAAATAAAATACTGATTACACTTTTGGAGAAGCCTGAAGAGGGTATTTTTCCTAAAGGAACACTGCTGCCCCATGTAGAGTTCAACTGGTACTTTGAGTAAACAGAATCATAGGACTAGCATTACATGTTACGATCACATTTACTTTAGGGGCCTCGCAGTCAGCCCCTAAGTAGCAATGTCTCAGCAGTACTGAAAGCTATTTACTCTGATTATAGTGCTCTGAGAGTCAGCATGAAGGGCTACCTTGGCATTTTGTCTACAGCTACGCAGAGAACTGTTTCTGCATCTTGGGACTCTTGAACTTTGGGATCTTTTGTCTTGTAGCTGGACGGCATGGATATTTTTGAAAGGGTGCTTTTGCTTTGGGAAATCTTGTTTTTGCTAGAAAGTTTTATCAAGGAGAAAGAGAAGGGGAAAGGCCAAGACAGAGGCGGGGGGGGGGGGGGGGGGAAGATAGGGAAAAAAGAGCTGCTTCCCAGAGAAGTAGATATTTCAGCTGAACTGAAAAACTCTCTCTAGAAAGGCTACAGTAAACCCCCTTGAGTTACATTCCACAACAGCACATCACTTTGCTTTCCACACCCCACACAAACTACCTTCCTTCTCATCCATTCACACTCCTAATGACTCGCTCTCCAGTTTTGGCTTGTAACTCTACTCGTAACTTGAGAAACCTTTTCTATCAAAAGTATTCTCAAAACCGGTACCTTCTGGTTTCAATTTAAAACCATCTAATTGGAAAATTCCCAATCAGTTGTAATTCTACCCCCTAATGATCCTGAAAAGACATGATGCAGATATTACTGAGATCAATTCTGTGAGATTAAAGAGTCTTTTTACTGTCTGGTCTCTTCTTCCCGTAAAGGTCCTCAGGGACTGCAATCAGGTCACCTCCCAATCTTATTTTTGATATGCTGAGTTCTTTAAATCTCTCACCACCAGGCATTTTCTACAGATCTTAGCCCATTTCTGTGGTTGCTTCCTGCATCTTCTCCAATATTTTAACAATTTTTCTGTTATATATTTAGGTACAGGTACGTAAAAAAAAAAACACGCAGAAAAAAAAAAAACTTGAAAGTCTAACTCCTAGGCATCTCTCAGTAGAGAAACTGCACTAAGTCCATCTTTAGGTGACCGTAAATAATGTAGAACGCTGCAGTACATACAGCTCAAATTAAGCCTTCCAACATGTACAGCAGTACATTTTTCATCCTACAAACGTACGTCTTTACAGTTTTCAGCCTTGACTAACCACGTCCATTGCCCCTATTAGCACCGCCTTCTATTAGCTTTCATTGGAGCTCCTCACTGTGCCCTTTAGTCACCGCTGTGAGCAATGTAAATGGCCTTGCTTTTTGGCTGTCCACTTCCTCCAGATTTTAACTTCAGTTTGTTTTCCAGGACATGCCCTACTTTTCTCTTAAGTGGCATTTCTACACTTGTCTTCTGAGGAAATACTGAGAACTCCAGTTTTAAATACTTTTTCAGGCATGATTTAACATAAACAAACCAGTTATGCTCTTTGCTCCACAGCACTAGCCTTCACAACAAGACCAACCCTTGTGGAAGACACACTTTAGTTAAGTGAAGTGTTGGATTGCATTTTGAAGTAATCAAATGAAGATTATGAAATGTTCAGGAACCATAAAAGTGCTGTCAAACAGTTCCACTGTCCTTGGTGAACTGGTACAGGCAAACAGTTTTGGGGGCATAGAAACATGTCTCCTGGGACAGCAGGTCAGGGGAAGGAACAGAGATGGGTTCATAAAAACCTAGCACTCCTTTCTAGTGTTTCAATTTCTCTTAGATAATTAGACATAGAATAATGTTACTTGCCTACATTGTAACGCGCTTCCTGGTATCAACCGCATGATGAGCACATCTAGGACAGCACCTGTGCAATCTGAAGCCGGTCTACAAGAATTGACCTAGCTTTTATTTCATAAGTC
This sequence comes from Rhea pennata, assembly GCF_028389875.1. NCBI lineage: Eukaryota > Metazoa > Chordata > Aves > Rheiformes > Rheidae > Rhea > Rhea pennata. The sequence continues at coordinate 80,575,579 of NC_084666.1, read as the reverse complement.
AATAAACGATGATGAACAAGAAGTAGGGAAGGAGAGAGGAGGTTGTCACTGATATTCTGCAGTAAGTTGAGGAAGTTGCACCCTAAAATAGCCAGCTGTCAATCCCACTGGCTCCTCTCCTCAGATCCCTGTCAGAACAGTAGAAGGAGCTTCTGCACTCTTCCTCTCACTTCATTTGCTACCAACAGGGCTCTAGAGCAACTACTTTAGTCCAGACACAGCTTTCAACAACACAAATCAAATGAGATGAACCCTGTTCACAGAATTTTTGCACCTAAGGTCCCTGATGAAAACAGATTCCCCACTTCACAGACACACTACAGGATAAATATTCTGATAAAACTGCCAGCTTATATTGACAGAATTACCAGTCCAACACTGCAGGATTAAGAGCTGGGAAAATATTTGTTCTTTAACACTTTTATCACAGGAATTTGGGTTTTTAGTAACAGCCGTGACTATACAAAGCGAGACTTACTCTAAGACAAGTGAGATCGTGAAGTTGTATTTCAAACCAAAGCTTGATTTCTGAGGAAACCTATCAGCCTCCATGCTACCAGGTTTGCAAAAACCTGGTATTATGCCTGGAACCTGGAAAGAAACACTGCTTTCCAGCTTTGTTGCACATTTGGTTCCTTTTGCTCTTACGGTGCTCTTGATAATCTTGGAAAAAATAGGTGCTTTCAATTTAAGACTTCACTGATAAGAGGCAAATAATATTCCCCTTTACAAACTGATTTACCCTTTATAGCTCAGTTAAAGTGATATCCACTATTGATTTCTCATTCATTCCACCCCAATACAAATTGTACAGAGCTCAGCAAATAACTTGTGTCATTCAGTAAAGAGGCAGAAACCCTCCAAACAGCAGCAACATGAGGAATTCAAATACTGTCTTTGCTCCAACTTTCTAGTTCTGCTTCTCCAATTCTCCCCACCTTTTTCTTTCTTTCTTTTTTTTTTTTTTTTTTTTTTTTAAAAAAAGCAATCTGTTTGCTTCTTTGCACTTTGATAGAAGACGCCCATCATGGGAGGAGTTTCAGATTTGCCAATAAAAGGAAATACTCATACAGGCAGTTCTATTATTCCAGCTGGCTGTGCTGACTTCGCTATGTTCTGCAAGCATTGTGCAAGATCCAAGAAAGTGACCTACAGAAGCAACAATCTCACTAGAGTTTGATGGCTAGGGCACCAAGGAGTTTTTAGGCAATTCTGAATGATCCCTATGCCCGTGAGTAAAGCAAGCACTGTTCAGCAGAACATACAATTTGCAAGAAGGGTGAATCTGTATGACAGCAGAGACAGACTAGGACTTGATCAGGAAGGGCACAGGACTCTACAGATGACGCATGAAAGGACGGCCAGAGTGCAAGGACTGTCAGCGCACGCAGCTTATGCAAACATTACATGAAAAGGAAGGATGCTCAGACCTGGACTTGCCCCATCTAACTTCAGGTGCTTACTTAAAGACACCTAAATGAAGACCAATGCAGAGAAAGACAGTGAGAAATGTGTGTGAAATTGCCCCCACCCCCCGAGCAGCCAGCAACACAAACTGCTTTCCATTTTCCCTTTCTCTCTGCTGATGGAAGGAGAAGTCAAGAGGAAGGGGCAAGCACTCCCAGCAGCAGCTAAACTGCTCCCAGTTAAGTACACGGCAATGGACGGAAGAAGCCTGGGCTCACAGACCAACTCTCTACTGGCGCAACCCACTGCTATGCTCTGGCTACCTGCAAGTATCTACATCAAGATTACTACATAGGCACAGAGGACTTATGCAGCAGGGTTGACGAAGCTCAAAAGCATCAGCTTAGAGCCCAGGGGAAAAAGAAAAGCTCAAGATATTCACGGAAAGACTTAAATTCTTAGAGTAACCTCACTATATGATAGAGGCTCAACAGATTTTTCTTCCATAGCTCAAGAGCTCAGTCTCAGGGAAGGAATCCATTAAGTCAATCCCTTCTCATTTTCTCCACAGCTGCAATAAATGGATGTGAGAAATTAAGCACAAATGGTAAGTCCCTCTTCAGTGCTTACTCTGCACACAGCCATGACTTCTTGTGAAAACAGAGCTTCACTTTGACAGCTGCAGCCAAAAGCCTTTGCATCTTTTTCTTTCACAGAATGAAGACCCCTTTAGCCTTTAAAAGGGTTGCAAATGGACTTTACTGTTTAAGCCCCATCTTTATTTCTGAAGGAGAATGCAAGCCACAGTATCAGGGTGAAACGACCTTTAGAATCATCTTATGCTGTAGTGAAAACAGGCACAATGTCCCAGAGCAAGGCTGAGAATCCTCCAGATCAAACTTTAAAAATTAACTGCAGCAGAGGGAATGGAGAGGAGGAAAAAAAACACCTGGGGGAAAAAAAAGGAAAAAAAAAAAAAGAACCTGCCTTACAGTTAGGTAAGCCCTTGAGATAAAAGCAGCCAGCGGCTATCATTGAAGAACTCCTATACACAGACAAGACAGGCAAAAGGCTCAGCAAGTAGGCTTGTGATTTTTAAAGCACAGTAACCAGAGAAAGTTAAAATCCACACCGTTCTGAGAGTAGCTTACATACAAGCCTGCCCCCTTGCTCTCCCTGCATGTCAAACCCCAGTGTTTCCCTTCTGTACGGCTGAAGGTTTAAAACAAAACAATAAAAAACAGGCAGATTTTTTTATTCATAATGGCATCTTTCAGAGCAGCAAAGATTACAAGGATTACTTCTGAACCCCCCCCCCCCAAGCTGAGGAAGAATTCACTGGAGGTCTCCCAGTCCTCTAGCGAGTGCTCTGCACATAAAATCCTAGGGTTTTATGAGCCCTAAGGTTTATTTACACAAGAACCTAACAGAACTGCATGGGACGCAAGGACAGTTACTTAGGGAAAAAGTCATAGCTATACTGAAGGCCCTGAAGGCCTTAGAGTCACAGGGGAAAGCAAGCCAGAACGGAAAGAAGCAGCATCTTTGATGCCTGCTGACAGTCAGCAACTTTTTCTAAGGGCATTTTTTGACTGTGATCCCTGAGCTGCCATGAAGTTTTGCTTTCAGCACCTAAACATATGGGGGACTATTCCTGAGACACAGGGCAGCTCAAGGCTCCATGAAGGACATAAGGACTTCAGATTACTTGTGCAGAAATCCCTTTCTAAACTAGGGGACAAACTGCTAAATCACCCTGGGCAATCGTAAAGTTTTAGCCACTATATACGTTCTTCATATTAAGTCCTCAGCAAAGGTTTCAATCAGCAGAAACCAAGGTTCAGTGAAGGGCTGAACCAATGGCCTAGCCCTTTAAACAGTCGGTTTAGTGCCATGAAAGATGACATTTATTGAATTCCTATTTCTGTCCAAGCAATCCCATGGTGCATGAATCTTCATCTGTTTCTCAACGGCCGATTGGAGCAAGTCTGAAATAAAATGTTTGAATAAAACAGAAATATCAGTCATAAAGTCTGCTTTCAGGCTTTCTGGCAGCCAGTCCGACCACAATAAAGCACAAAATGATGCGACAGTACACTGGAACGCTCAAGGATATTTGCTGCAGCCAAGTCAATGGTAAGCAGAGTATTCCTGGGAAAGCTGAACAGGGATAAATATGTAGGTTGTTTTCAGCTCACAGGGGGTAGTTGCAGAGCATTACTGCAGTAAAGGTCACATTTTGTTTCCTTCCTAGTGTAAAATCCCACTCACAACATACAAGCTCACAGATGCTCAGAGCATTTTCTAACTGTAATTGTCCAGTGCTTCCGGTTTGAGATGTGACCAAACCTATGGAAGTTGTCAGCCTACAGCATCTGTTTCTCCAAGTGACACTGGTAGGGCTCCAAAAGTACTAAATAGCCATGGCACCAAATGATAAAATAGAAGAATTCAGGGAGTTCTGCTGCAGTATACAACACCTCCCAACTAGAGGGCATCTACAGTATCGGCTGCCCAACGGCATCATACATCCATCAGATACTATCTTTACATGGCACCTGCCAATTAGCTTCAAAGCCAATTCACAGGTTAGGTTACTCATGCAGCCCCATCAGAGCTGCAAGGCCGGAAGGATTTCTAGAGACCGTGTAATCCATCTTCCCCCCTCCCTGCCCCCCGATGCAAAACTTGGGATGGAAGGAGCCAGAGGTATCTGAGAGATGTGTCTTGCTCGCACATCTGAAGCCAAAGAGAGAATGCAAGAGCCCCAGGACGTTCACTGTGGTTCCACCTTAATGCTGTGCAGTCGTGGGCAAGAACCTGAGTGACCCATGACCACCTCCTGAGCCCTAACCCAGGCCAGCCAGGTTAGGCACAAAGCATGAGTGTGCATCTGACCAAACCAGCAGTGCCAGCTGGGCCTTTTACAGGCGCACGTTCAGGGACAGTTGGTGATGTCAAGCTACTCTGCTAAGAGAGTGCTGTTGCTACGTCCTCCTGCGGTCCATGGCATATATTCTCAAATCACAGCATACAAAAACAAGCATTTCATTACTATAACCAGGTACTCACGCCTGTTGTTAAAACCTCACACAGAAGCAGAGCCCTCTGAGACGGCCTCTGCCACCAAACAGCAAGACTCTAGAAACACCCAAGTAAATGAAGCTTCTGAAACTCTGTACTTAGGAACGACCTAGCAAAGCCCAGCCTTTCTTTGTGCTGCTCAGTGCCCAAAGAAAAGAATCCCAAGGGGACAACCCCTGTACCAGAGACTGCATACGCTCACAGAGACAGCATGCTGTAAGACCTCCCATACTGCTGGCACCGTGTATATTCCTCCAGGACTGCAGAGGAGCCAGTCTCTGCAGCAACTACCATTTTGGATGAGCCCAAGGGAAGTAACTGCCTTGCCAACACACAAAATTGCACATCCATATCTTTCCCAGCCATGCAGCAAGGCAACAGGGGAGCAATTTCATCTCAGGAAATGGATAAATGGTAGTTACCCATTTGACATCAGATTCTTAAATTTTGCAATTACATAACCCTTCTGTGCATCATCAACAACCTGGAAGCTATTAATCTACCTAACTGCAGCAGCAGGTTTGCATCTGAGGATAGGATTTTGATCATTAATATTTGTCAAGCCTAGCTTTCTAATTATTATTTTTTGAGGGTAAATAGAAATGTTAAAATTGACAGGCAACTCTTGAGCAATCTGATCCACTGTTAAATACAGCTGTTTTTCACCATCTAATCTTAATATCCTATCTCTTGTTTCTTACAGAGGAACAGTACCTTGGACTACCCTGAGATCAGTATTACAGTAACTGTGCTCAGAAACAGTCTTGTCACACACACAAGCAAGTTCCACTCTGCTTGTGCAAAATACACCTATCACGAATACAATTCATTTTTCACACTGTAACTAATAAAATTCACCACAGATATGAACCAAGACTTAAATTAAAATAAAACTTAGATTTCTATTAACAAAGTACCCATTAACTGGAAAACAGCAGTGATCAATGCTGAGCAGGTGCTAAGGCACAGCTGGTTTGTGGAGGTCTAAGGGAGGGTATTCACAAGCCAGATATAAGGATTTGGTTGGGGTGGGGGGACCATTAGTGGTTTCTATTTCTATTTACTAACTTACATTTACAGTAGGACATCTACTTACAGAGCACTGCCTGGGGGCACACACCCTGTGGAGCATACCTCCAAGCACACCAAAGTGCCAGCTGACTACTGAAACGCTGACACAAAACACCTTGAGAAGCAGCACACTACAAAACGTTGAGAAATTCTGCCACGGGGCAGGCGGGCGCATGCGTGTGTCAATCAGCTTCATACAAAACTAATGGAAGAGGTCATGGCTGACCAGCAGAGAACACACTGCATCCTATCAGGTTCATCCAGAGATCTGAAGCAAGACACAGCCACAGACCGGAAAACCTACAAGTACACATTTGAGCTCCCTGAGTGGGCAACTCCAACAGAAGACGACTTAGGATTTGATTCCCAGGGGAACAACCAGTTTTCACAGTTATGAGACACAAAATAGAGGTCCAAAGCAATTATCATAACCATCAGTAGCAGAACCAGGACTAGCATCCAGGTTTCCCAAATCTTAAAGCAACGTAACAAACTTCCTCCTCCTTTCAGTAACCATCACAAGACTACACATGAGGTGATGCAAACATGATTTTCATCTTCTTTCCTTGAATTTAATAGGCATCTGACTTCCAACTTGGTTGAAAGGACCATTACTTCCAGCATTTATTATCCTTTTATTATTTTACTGCACCACCCGGCTGCACACATAATTAAGGATTTAAATAATGAATAGATATTAGCATTATGTAAATCACAATTTTCCATTAATAGAAACTGGTGGTAACTGCCCGCGAATCACAAGCGTTAGAAGTCAGCTAGACTTAGAAATTTTAAAATTTTAAGCTATATGCCTGTTATAAATTACAATCAAAGCAACTCTTTTGACTACTCTTAGATTGTTCCCAACTCAATTTGCTGCACATCTGTTAGCAAAACTTTATGTCCAAGGCCCTTAAGAGAATACGGACTATATTAGTGTCTCAAATTAAGACAGCATGGAACGTTCAAACCATGATTATCCCAACCAAAATTAAATCCTCTGAGTTAACATTATGTATGTCTATTCAAATTACATTTAGCTAAGGTCAGTTATGAAAAACAATTGCCATCTCACCACTTACTGCTCTCATCCATCTTTTTTAATAAACTCATTACTGAGTTATAATTGGAGAGGCTCATTTAGGCCAGGACTGGAAAGCACAGCTTTTCTTAAATATTCTTGCTCTTCTTGCTCTGCCTACTTCCACTGCGGCTTTGGGCTTAGCCCACTGACACCCCAAATAATGAGTTCAAGAGACAGGTGGGACAACGGCATCTGTTCTGAACAGTACCCTGTACAATTTTCTTATTCTACGTAAGCACGTTTTAATTACCAATTTCAGGGAAAGGTATTGAGTCAGCAACAAAGGCTAATGGGTACACTTCTACACCACTTTGGAGCTCTCAGGAGTCAGTGATGAGGTTTGCTATGCTAAACTGTGACAGACATGACAACAGAAATGAAGAAAGCAGTGTTAGGAAAGCTGTCACAGACACAAGACGTATTACTGAGTGTAGCGAGTCCCACCCCAGCCGTGAAAACCCTCTTTCTCCCTACCATCATACAACAAACTTCTGACCTTTCACATCTACAAGCAAGGCCTCAAAAACTACTTTGTGTAGCACTGGTCGAAATGATCCCCCAATGTTAAGATCCCTGAAACAGCACGGGAGCTGTTAAATGAAAATGCCCAAGCAATCCTGACAAGCAGATTCAGATACCACTGTATGGAAGAAAAAAAAAAAAAAAAAAAAAAAGTTTGGATTGGCATTCAGCTGAGACCTCAGCAATACTGAATGGCACTAATAATTTTCTCCAAGAATTTTTAGTATTCTCTCTGGAATTCTTTGGAATTCTTTCATGAAAAGAATAAATATGAGGTTTCATTTTGCTTTAATGATTTTCAGAAGAAGGCTCAGAATGTAAGATCAGAAAATAAAAACTGTTAGGTATCTATTTTAATTCATACTACCATAATGCCTCTAATCCTGTTTTGGAATCAGAGTTCTCTGAGCTAAGCGATCAGCTTAGAAAAGGAGAAGCTCTGCCCCAAATCTGATCTGTTAGGTAGAAAATGGACAGGCAACAAAATGCAAGGAAAAAAACTGTCACCAACATCTAGTGGACTGAGCGCCTTGAGAAGAATACTTACGCTGTTTATTTCAAGTTAAGCGCCTTGGTTAAGTACAGTGGCTAAGGCAATGTTATTTAAGTGCTTCTGAGCGTTCAACTTAGGATATAACTAGACCAGAAATTAACTGACACAAACTTTCCTTCCACTGCCCAGGCACTGCAAAACTACTAAAATGAGTTTAAGCTCAGACTAGGACAGAAACATTAACTTCCTGATTCTAAGCTTACATAATTATTCACGAGGTTTAAATCCAGGCCAGAAAATTCAAGTCAAAGGTCTTAATGATGTGACAAACATTTATCATACACAGCAGACAATCAGGTGACTATTTGATCCCAGTTCTCTCTCTCAAATATGTATACTAGCAGTGAGTGAGGAATTCTCAGTGAAGAACTAAGTCGCTAAGTCCCTTAAACCCCATAAGAAGAATCTCAGCTGCTAACAACAGATGGTGCTAGCCAATGCCAGGAGAACCTTTCAGACAGAGTCTAGCTCAAGCTCTGGGCCTCTGAGGCTGGGCAAGTGGTTTCAAAGTCAAGCATTACTTAATTCCGCAAAGCGTTCCTCTGATCCTATGGATTCCAAAGGCTGAGTCCTAACACAGTCACTCCTCAGACCACAGGAATCCATGGGGTCCTTTTCAGGCTCGACAGCTTTCAGACAGTGCAATATACAGCAGACTAGGGAGGAGGTGAATATGAGAACAGCCCTCTTCACATTTCAGCTCCTCTCTCTTGCAGTACTCCTGATGAGAGGAAAACGGTGAATGTGGCATACATAACATTCAAGGAAGGGACAGTGTGCTAATGGCTGCAGCTTCCTCAAGTCAGGCACACAAAATTTCATCCAAAGAGGCAATGCATCCAGGGAAGGTTTACTTTCCACTGAGTTGACGGAAACAAAGGAACAGGTCACGTATTCCATCTCTCAGACAACACACGATTGCTCCATTTACTACAAAGGTCGGGAACAGTAACCAGGTTAAGGGCTAGGTGCCTTTTTAAAGGTTACGCACTGATGAAAGCAAACATCATTTATTTTTAATTAGCTTTCAAAATTTTATTTAATTTTCCTCCCGGTACAGCACAAGCACAGTGCTCTTCCTGCACCTCCTCAGCTCAAACAAAAAAGTATCACTGCCTCTCAGGAGAAATCTAGTGATCTGGAAACCACTCCACCAATAAACAGGCTGAGCACCTCTGCAGTCAGAGGCACAGAGGGAGGGGCCCCCATCATCCTCCTCCTGAAAGCTTGAATCCAACGTGAGCCAGGACAACAACTGCAACAACATACATTCCAGTTGCTTCGACCAGGTCAGAGGTTTTCTCAGCACTGATCCGCAGCCAGCTCTGGGGCAACTGCTACATGAGATGGGGCCAGGGCCTTCCCTCAGCAGCATGAGGGGGCTGCCAGGCACCCACAGCCCAGCCAGATACTGAAAAACAAAGCCAAGCTCCGTAAGCCAGTCAGTGACTACTTCTGCAACATGGACCAACTCCAACAAGAAATACCAAAAGACTGACACTTTTAACAGCCAGCTACCTGACGGTTCAGGGACTCATGTACAGCAGGAAGCTCCCAGCCTCAGCTCCTTGTTATACATGACTTGGAGCTTGGGTCTTCCTAATCACAGACCCTGCCCAGCCCATTAGGGCATTCAGGATTCTGTAGCTTCTTTGCAAGTTTGACCAACACAAGTTTGAGAAATCTTTACTCCTCACAAACTTCACGCAAGCAGGCAAAATGTTTCCATTTGAACAAATCAGTATTTTCTGCTCCACCAAAAACACCCCTAGCCTGTTCAAGCTGTGAAGATTATCTTCAGTTCTGGTTTACATCTCCTTCTGAGGACAGCTCTTTGTACTCTTCTCACAGGACACCACACTGTGACTTGACCCTGACACTCTGCAGCAGGGCTAAAAAAACACAGATATTTAATCTAGATGTATAAACCTAAACATATGCACAGAGCTTTGCCTAAATGCTCCTCAAAATGGCTTTTGCTAAGCTAACAATCTCATGAAGAAAGGCGCAACTCACCGTAGTCTTAAAGCATTACATTACATTTTAGACACAAATCCCTGCTAACGGCTCTTGTTGCTGAAACACGATGTTCCCTTTTGAAAACTTAAAGAGCCGTTCTCCCTTTCTTCTTAACATCATCAGAAAGAAAAACATATATACATAATACAGATTCTTATCCACATTCTATCTAAAGCCAGCTGTGACTTAGTATCTTGATTTATTGAAAAGATACTCTAGTTAAGCCTGACATTCTTAAGACAGACACTCATTTTTGGAGAAGTGTTATCTCTTGAAAACTCACAGAACCAGGCACCTTCCCACCCATCAGCCTGAAGCGAGGGGGCATTTCATGACCCACGAAGCATGAGGGCACAATCCGATATGGACAGCTAGTACTTCTGTAAGTATTTGCTCGAATTCACACAACTATCTGATCGTGTCAGGCCACCCACACCCATGAAACAAGCAGAGAGAACAGCTCACAAAAACTGCGGTCAGATCATTCCTCAGTTGCAAATCTCAATAAACACATTCTAGACACATCTTTGCCATGGTCTGTATTAAATTCTAAGCATTTTTCCCTAAACAGTCCTTGCTTCCTCATCTTCCTCCCCTTTTTAGTTAAAGCTTCTTAAAGACATTTTTCCAGATGATTCTAGTAATATTCCCCAGTGACATTTTGCTGTTGAGCTATAAACTACTCTTGGTGCTTTCCCATATCTCTTCCCAACGTAACCATGGAGACGTTGCCAGCTGCTACAACATCTTGAGGAATTTTGTCTCTCTTTCATCAGCCTCCCCAATGACAAAATCATTATCCCAAAAAGGGAGTCACAACTGCTGCAGGATTTTTGTTTGTTTCTGCAGCGTTCGCTAATACTATGTGTATTATGCCAACAGTTGAGTTTATTTTTTATTAATAAATAACAGTATTAGTTGTTTACATGAGAACAGCAGGCAGGGAACACATAGGAAGGTTATCAGAAAAATGCTCATATTCTAATGATCTGTCCAAGGTGAAAGATTCCAGCCCAGCCCACGACATAAAATGCTATATAAAAATAAAAATGCTCAATTAGCTGAAACAACAAACTGTATTTATCTACCTTCAGACGGTCTTAGAGCACAGCTGCTGAATGAGAACAGCATGGACTCTCAAACCAAAGGATACAGAAGCGTATGCCAAAACTACACTTAACTGGTAAACTTATAAATGAAAAAAAAAAAAAAGAGTTCTGCCAATCATCACCTCTTTTGAGCATCCTGCACGTGGGATGGTCCAAGAGGAAGCATAGTTCAACCAGGATGTCCAGAGAAAAAGGGGACTGACGGAAGAAGCATTATTCCCGCAGTTTGCTTAGACCCTGAACGTGATGCTTTCTGAGTCCTGCTGTTACTGCCACCTCACCGAGGTTCCAACCTCACAGTGAGGTAGCCACAAGGATTCTTCTCTTCTAGGTCCTTTCCTTCCACTTTCATTTCTTCTTTCTTATCATCCTCCTCTTTCCTTTGTACATTAACGACACGGCCTGCCCAAAACAGGCAGAATCTTCCACAGTGCTGTTGCAAACCGATAGCCAAAAGCAAAGCGAAAAGCAAAGCCTTGAGGACACCAAAGTAGTACAAGCTAGCCATATCTTTGTGTGGCTGTCAGGACCACGAGCTCTGCTCGTCTCTGCAGTAGCAAGGTTACTAGTAAGACAAAACCACGCGCAGAAGCTCTATTTGCTTATTTTGCTGTTGCTCGCTCTACCCTTTGAGAGGCATTTACTTCTAATTCTTCTCAAGGAAACATGATCATACTTCAGGAACAAGAGTTCCAGCAGTTTTAGCCCATCTCACATATTTCGTGCTCTTTTTCAGTCTTTACTACCAACAAAGGCTTCCAAAGCATTCTTCTTCTCAGTGACTCTTGAAGGACAAAATAAAGTAAATAAACACTACTGGCTAAATATGTCTTATTTAACCCTTGACATTTCAAATTCGGCAACTATTACTTAGTTTCTTCCACTGCATTTCTAAACAAAAGATACCAACTATTTTTAAAGGGGATTGTTGTCAACGCACTACACAAATTCAGGTATTTGTACAGCACCTCTATCTCCGCACCAATTTATTCCATTAAAATTAATTCACCAGTGCTGTGCTCACAAAGAGTAATAAGCAGTCTTCATCAGAAGCAGCTTACAGCAATTGGAGACACACAGACAAGGCCCAGGGAGGAACAGCATCTCCCCACTACCACTCAAAGTGAAACTGCAGCAGAACCAAGTCTCACTCATGTCTCCTAGTTCCAGTTCGTGGCTAGCATGTTTGCTAGCACAGTTTGGGGCTGCTGATCTCACCATGCTGTGGTGTGAGATACAGGAGACCATTGCAACTTTCAGGGCAGATTAAGTCATATAAGAGCATCAGGAAACGGTCAGAGCACCACACACACAGTAAACCACAGTCTATACGAGCAATAGCAAATCACAGGTCGGCACTGCTGTGTCTGTGGATATTGCTGGAAAGAAGGAGGCACCGACTGCAAGGAAGAGACCTGTCAAAAGGTGCTGAGACCTGAATAGCCTGACAGGGGAATGTAGAGGCTGTTTGGAAAAGGAGGAAGAAGAGTCTGCCAAAGCAAACCCTACACCAACCAGCTTTCTATCATCAACTCCTGTGGGCTATATCACAGATTCAGTCGGGACTGTAAAACACTTTCGACAGTTTGAGGTACTCCAGCTCTTAGTTATGGCTTCTTGCTGGAATTTTCCCCACTCCCACATGGTTTGAGATGGGATAGAAGGCGCACAACTCCTGTGATCACTGGAGTCAACAGAAGTTGCTCCCATACTGTACTGTCCAGAGGACTGCACTGCCTCTTCATAGCCTAAAAGGATGTGGCTTATTTGGCATGTACTACAGGCAGTAGACCATTTGCTAGAGCTCTAGATTCACTTTCCCAGTACGTGAAGATAGCCATTTACTAATAGTTCTGTGCAGCAAGTTTAGAATCCATTCCAATATGAGACGTACACTGCTCATCCTTTACTAACATGCTGTAATGATGTAGAGCTGTCCAACTTACAACTCTTGTTCTACTTCAAAGCTCTCAAAGGAATCCAAAACATATCTGTTAAGTGCACAGCAGCTTGTTAAGCATGGATGATATCTTATGAAGTAGCTCTCTACATCCATTTTATTAAGATATACTTGTCAGTCAAGAAGGAAGGGGAACGCTATGCCTTTTGCTTTGAAAGCTCGTAAGGAGAGAACACCAAATAACAGCATTACATTGAAATCTGTATTTGTACTAGCAAAGCATATGATCGATCTATTAGGCAAAAGCTGTGACATTTCTGGTGTGAGCAGGTCCTCCACTTGAATTAGTCAATGGACTCTACACACAGCAGTAGACACCGTAAGGTCCGAGTTGGTTCCTCCTGCCCCAGACTTCTCATCTTCCCAGCCCAAGAAACTATCTTTGCACCTAGTTTCATTCAGAAGCCATGACAGAGCCTTCCATGCTAATCTGCCATGTATATAACATAAAACAAGCTTTTTCCAGACCCAAAACAGCTAAGAATTGTTGCAATCTGTTGGAAGAGATTCCAACTGGTAAGAAACACAAGGTTTAGGGTGAGGAAAAGCTTTATAGTAGAAGTCCTCACATCGCTTTACTAGTGGAAGACAGCAGGTGAACAGCGGGCTAAAAGTTGAGTCATGCAAAGAAGATGTGTATACCAGGGTAGCCAGCAGCAGGTCACCCTCAGGAGAAAAAGGCACAGTCACAGACAAATATGAGGTCACCAGAGCAAGGACTGATCATCTGGAGCAAAAGACAAGAAACAGAACGAATTCCTACTCAAGCCCCTACTCCAGTAGGGGCATGGGAAACTTTGCTGGAAATAGAAGACAGAGCGTGCAATAGAGCAAGCTCCCTGCCCTGCATAGTCTGGCCTTGCCTCGAGCAAGGGGCTCCAGAGAGTGACAGAGATGCACACAGACATCTTTCAAAGGTGATCTTGGAGTGAGTAGATTAAACAATATTTCCTTTCCCCCCTCCTTGTGTCATTATAAACCTTAATTATATTGATGTCTGTTTTGCATTTTGCAAATACACTCATGCGTCCTCTTCAGTTTGACTTGGCTTGAGCTAAAAGCGATATGAAGATTAACTGCCCAACATCAGGACACTCTATTGTCCTACATACAGTGTCAGAGAATCATAGAACTGGTAAGGTTGGAAGGGACCTCTGGAGATCACCTAGTCCAACCCTCAAATGAGTGGCCCATACAGGGATTGAACCTGCAACCTTGTCATTATTAGCACCACACTCTAACCAACTGAGCTAAACCACACCAACCCTGCAGACCGGATACTCGAGCACTCTCGCAGAACTCAGCTCCTCAGCATACTGCCTCAGGTGCATTACCCTCCCTAAGAGTCAATAAGATAGCAAGCTAGACAGAAGAAAAATCTTCTGGTTAGAGGTATTAGCCAGGAAAATTCTTCGGCAGAGAGCAGAGCGGCAGACAGAAAACCTTACAACTGTTGCCCTGGGGCAACATGTAACATCCCACAACCACGATTTGTTTTTAGTATAAAGGAAAAAAGTTATAATTTCACTACAAAACAAACAAATGTCAAAAGGGAAAAAAGAAAGAGAAAGAAAGAAAGCCAGGTCTTCTTAACTCCAGGTTGATACCTCAGATTTAAAGGACAGCAGAGAACACTAATTTTCACAAGTGTTAGCTGTGAAGGTAAACTCCTCACCTTTAACTCAACCTGCTAGTCCAAGAGAACATTTTAAAATTGGTCTGGCATGACTAAGATTTTAACTGAAGCTCACTGACTTAAGAACATCCTTTCTTCATGATCACACCTCACATTCCATACGATAAAACTGGAAAGACACCTAAAATCAGAGCTGTTCTACCTTGAGAACATGTTTAAATAGGCTTCTCAAAGTAGTCATGGCAGGCTGCTAATGAATACCAATCTGAGGAAAGCAGGCCAAGGCTGACAATTTCTAAATATCCTGCCTAATCCAAGTCCAAATACGTACAAAAATGTTCATTATTATTAAGATAAACCAGTACCTTCCATATTGCCAACACCTCTTAGAGGTGGCCCCATCGCTCAGGATTTTAGTACAATGTGGGAAGCTTTTCTCCTCAGTTCACATACAGCACTAACTTCACCTGCAGATACTAAGATGCAGAACTGGGCTAAAATGTTTAACTTCGTTTCTTCCTGATGAAAATGCCAACTGGCATGATTTCAACATGATCTGAAATGTGCTTGAGCAAAAAATGAATAGAAAAGGAATTTTGAGGAATTTGAAATAACTTTAATCATTTAAGATTTCAAAGGCTTCTCATTTCAAATATCCTTTCATTTTGATTTTGAAAAGCTTTAAAAATTTACTTGATTTCTAGTTGTTCTAAAACAAAAGCATTTGTCCAGAAAATAACCACCCCACCAGTTCTCCATTCAATTCAAAGCCTCTTGTTTGTTGATAGATACAGATATTACAATGAAAGATGCCATCTGTTTTTGTTTTTTTTCCCCTCCTTAGTACCAGTAGGTAGAGTTTGTATCAGCACCCCAAGGCCACCTGAGCTTGCTTTAGATAAACAGCAAGTATGTAGAACAGTCTCACCACATAAAAGATTTTTCTTTTATTTGAAACGTGATGAATTACTGATCAAACTTCAAGAGGATAAAGCAGAACTGAGTGCCAGACTACTACTGAAGTGCAGATACCACTGGCAAATGTATTCCAAGAGATTTTGTACCCCCTCTTTTTGACAAATTGCTGATTGTAGATCACTTTGGATAACACAGCCTGTACGTGGTTATTGCTGGATCCACAACAAATGAACCCATCCAAAGTTCGGTTCAATTTCCGATCCTATTTTCCACCTATAGGCTTTCCCCCAGCGACTGCTGGCTCTAAGCACTACAGAGCTTGAGTTTAACGGCACTCTAGCTTAACAAAGCTCTTCATGGTCATTAAGAGAAAATGATTGAATTAATTCAGAAACTCGAGAGCATTCAGTTGAACTGATATTAAACCTCAAGAATACATGAGCCAAAGTCCATTTAGGAAAAGGAAGGTAAAAAAAATAGATAATAAGAAATAGCCACAATTCAGTTCTAATCAAACCAAAGCATCTTAAGAAGAAAACACTCTAATGAAGCACTTAATGACTACTTAAATTATTTTAACAACTGATGACTTCAAAGAGAATCTAGAAGACAATTTTCCATCAGAAAACTTTATGCAAAGTCACATATACCCATTAAATCTAAGAGTTAGGGTTGAATGATTCTGCATTGCTATATCACAGAGAAAGGACATGCATGTTTTTCCAAATATAGATGAAATTGTTCTGCATTTTGTATTTTTATACACACATAATACAAAGACAGGATTACTTTCACAGGAATATAAAATCACAGGATGTAAAACATCAAGTTCAGTTCCGCACAAATATCCACGTAATATTTACCAAATCCAACAAGGCCCACAAAAACAGTTAGTCTAGACTCCCCCTCCTTCCTGTCCAAATCTCACAAGCCAGAACATCTCTCTCAACACACTATGAAAATTAAGTTCTTCAGCAGGAAACACACCGAGACTGCAAAAATTGGAACATGGCATAGAAGGAGGGAAAATCAGAAAACCTTAAAATACTAAGGATTTTGTCAGATGGAAATACCAAGCTAATCTAAGAAATGAAACATACTACATTTTACAGAGGAAGATGGGGAAAACCCCCTCCTAGAGGAAAAATTACTTCCTAACTCCCTATCTGTCTAATATAAGTCTCAGCTAATAGCAAAACCAAGGTCTGCGAGCATGCAGAAGACTACCAGAGCATCCAGTCCCCCATGCCTTTTCTAGGTGGCGCCAATATGCAACACTTCCCAGAAGGTGAGAAACAAAACCTCAACACAGCTCTAACTAGGCTTCACTGCTGCAATGAGCTTAGTCCATCAGGCAAAATAATCAGTTTATTTGCTCAGATAAACACACATCCTTTTATTCAGTTCTGAGCCTCGCTAACAATATCTGATTTATTCCCTTCTTCAATAGATGTTTTGTTCCCTCTCATTCCTCCAGCAGCTTAAAAAGGCAAAACGAGGAGAGCTCAAAGGCCCGTCCACACCTACTCAGGCCACTGGTTTAGCAAGAATATTATCTGTTCCCATAGCAATGGCACAAATGAAAGCAACGTGATTGCCGTTACAGCAGTTCGTCTTTGATCCGCTCGCCCAAATGCCTTGCTACTCATTTACGGCTGGATCAACTGCAGACGGTTTTCAGCAGGAGCAAAGCTCAAAGTCACTTGAGGTCCTCAGCAATGGGCACTGTTCTCTACTACCAGACCCAATGAGATTTAAAGCCCAAATAATTGCTCCAAATTTCTCCCTTTCAGCCTAAAGGAGGGAAAGCTTGTTCTTCAGTCTCAACTCTCCTTTTTTTTTCACACCGCAACTTACTCTGCCACGTTTCTCCTAAAAAAACAGGTTATATCATCAATCCTCAAACACAAAGGCCCTGCCTCCTCCCTCTCCTCCTGACTCTTGAACTTAAAAAGAGGCTAAGTCATCTTCTTAATAACCACAGAGCTCTGAGTTTCACTGTATGCAGTGAGCTCTGCTTAGGCAAGTATCCAAGAATCTGGACCCCGGGCATCATAAAATCGGCCCTCAGCTAATGTGTTTGCATTAGAATTATATTACTTCACAATATGAAGAACGCTGCTCAACAATTCAGCCTTTCATCTAAGCTAGTCATGTACTGAAATGGCAATTCTTATACCTTATTCTCAGCAAGATAATTTCTTTACAGATGTTTTCACGGCAAACTGATTTCCCTCGTGTTTCACGGTAGTTACAGTCAGCACTGTTAATTTATTCTTCCTTCTACAAGGCAATAAACTCTTGCACATTTTCCCTGGAAGAAAAAGATATTATTGATTTATGTTGCATAACAGGAGAGCCGGCAATCAACCAATGATAAAGATGAGCAAACATCACTGCAGAATCTTGACGGAATCAACACCACCCAACGCAAAACATCACTAGCTGAACAAGTAACAATAGCATCCTCCACCTTAACATTCCCCTTTGCTTTCTTCAGAGCTATTTACTTGCCCTATGTAACTACTTATGCTCCATCTTTAATGAAACAGTGATGCTTAATGTTTCATGCTTGCCAACTGTCTGGAATTCACATTGAAAATATCCAGGTTATAGTAGCTATTGCTAACACAGTTCCATTAGAAGTAGGATTCGACATGGCACCAGTGTGAAGTTGCCAGGAAGCACACACGCAGCACTTACACAGCAGAACCCCTCTCTAACAGACCTGAGCAGAAAGGCAAGGCTTTCCAGGGTCCTGAAAGACAGCAGGAAGAGATGATCCCTCAGAGAACCTTTCCATTCAGGAGCTCACTACAGGCACACCAGACCGCTTAGAGGAGATGCGGTCTTCAATGACTATTTGTAAAAGCCTAGGGAAGCTCTACCCAAAGCTTGGACATCTCTGGTATCTCTCAGAGTAAGTCCTGAGAGACTCCAGATCCTCACTCCATTCACCATATTGAGTTCTGCCTTAATTTTTAAAAGGTCATGACCTCCCACAGAGTAACACAGGCATAACTGGGGAAGGACTATCTTCTACTTGTCCACTTGCCCAGCCATATTTCCTGTCACAGTAGCTCCTTGAAGCCTCATCACTGCAAAAACGGGACTACCACGCCACTGCAGTAAAAAGTTAGTGGCAGGGAAAGATACTGAACAGGTGAGGTAACAACAGCAACTGGGGAGGAAGAGGGACTGATTAAAATTAAATCAGCTATTAAGACAGGTACATTCTCACAAGCAGTCAGACCATATAACTATTACATGAGGTCACTGCGCTGGAACAGCACACAGCACCAAAGATGTGGGGCCTCTCCATATATTCTGAGAGAGGAAATCACTAGAAATGGTTGTAACGTGATGACACAGGGTTAATTCTCTGCATTAACAATTTGGTTTAGTTCACTGTAGACTTGCTAGGAGGCAGCCAAGAAGCCAATACAACGGTTTCAGATAAAATATCTCCCGATAACCAGGGCCAGAGGTCGGTAAACAATGCCTGGAATCAGACAGTGAAGAGGCTGCTTCCCATTTCCCCTCCGAGTCACACTGCTGTAAGGCAAGCGTCGAAAAAACAGACCAAAAGGATCCGACTCTTGGGAATGGGGACCTGCTCAGCAGGGCAGACTGAAGCAGGTCAGCAGATCTCTGCTCAGGGGTAAGACAGCAACACTGAGCGCTTTACTAAGTTTTCAGGAAATAACAAACCTTGGAACAGGTGAAGATGCGTATTTTTGCAATCTCCTCTCTAGCACACTTCTCATTTTCCCTGCTATGGAGATTCTGCAGCACTTTGGTTCAACTAAGCTGTCTGACTGCACAGTCACCAGCAGCTGCAGCTCCTTCGGCTGCATCTCCCCCACTGAGCAATCACTGCTGACCCACACAACATGCTGTTCTAGGAAAGCATCGACCACAGGGCTCTGCCTCCAGGCAGGGCAGTAAAGGGCTCCTCTGTATCCAGAAAGCAAACGCTCGAGAAGGAGCTTATTATGCCTTCCTTAGTAGATAACAAAAATATTTATGGCAGTGAGGATGTGAAATAGATTTCACTGGAAGACCAGTTACAAATCTTTAAAATCTTTCTTTAAAAATAAAACAGAAGAATAGTTACTATGTTGATCAAAAAACCCTGTTACTGTTTTGGGATAGAATACAAAGAATATTTTCTCTAGACTTTCCCTTTTCCTTCATTTTTAATAACAAGAGATATAACAACATTTTCAATAACAACAGCAAGAAAAGCAAGAGCATTGGCGACAGATGACTGAAGCCAATACATTTATCTGCCAAAATTTACTGCTTTGTCAAACTGCTTTGTTTAAAAAGTCTAACAGAAACTCCAGTGCCTCACAAATTTAACCTCCTGGAGAAATGAGTTTTCGAATGAGAGTGCTTCACCACTAAACCAAGACACTACATTCTGCAGCAGATGGCAAAACTGAAATTACTCAATTGTATGAATAGAGACTGTATAGCGATACTGCCGAGTTCAGTGCCTGAAATACAGTAAGCAAACAGAGGTCTGAACACTGAATTCATCTGGAAAACACTTGGCAACTACAATCAGAAAGGAAATCAAAAAGCTGCAACCTTACACATCCTTAGACCTTCCGTTCGAGAAGTGAAGTCAGGCAGGCTCTGTCTGTCCACTCAGCCAAGAGCTCTGACACTCAGTTTGCTTCTTTGCTGCTTTCTCAACTTAACGCTAGAGTCATAATCTCTTACACACCTCCCCCAGGCCTCCACTAGAAAATTAACATAAAATTAGATCCGTGCCCCTCCAGAATTAAAGCCACTAAAACAACCTCAGCATAAAAGTAGCAGGCAATGAACAAAGCAAGGCATTTTTTCCTTCTGTCATAACACGAACACTCCAAACCCGCTTCTGTAACAGTGTGCCTTTGCACACAGTGAGACAAGGAAATTATCTGATCTCATTATAATTTATTATTTCCTTGCTCCGTGTCCTAAGGAGAGGGGTCATATACAATCACAGTATCTGTCCCTATTCTCTCCAATAGCTTTCAACCCATAAGACATTTAACAAGATCTGACAGGGGTTTCAGAAAGAAACATTTTCAAGGCCTATGAAGACAGACACATCTGGAGAAGAGAAAAACAGTACTCATGGCTCCACAGAGGAGAAGGGAATCCATGAAGGCGACAACAAGGCGACACCAGGTTTCGTTTGTTCTGCTGCTCAGACTAGCTGCCTGCTCCTGCAATAGCATCTAGACTAGAGAAAGTTTTCTGCACCTAGAAATAAAGTCGTGTCTTCAAAAGAGCACGACAACTAGGTTCTTTAGGGCTTTTTTGATTTTTTGGTAGTTTTTGCAGGGTTTTGTTTCTTTAAAAAAATCTGGTTTTATCTCTCTCAAGTATGTGGCTTCCTTTTAGATACTTAGAAGACAGGCGAAATCTTTTGAAGGTGAACTCAACACCAAAACAGGGGCACTACAAACACAAAAAGCTAGCCCACAGTAGCCCGAAACACAGATTAAGGATTTCATGCTACCAGTATTTCACATGCTATCTCCAGAGGACAAAACTTTCCTTCCCCTGGACTCCTTCCTATAGAAGTAGGGACACAGAGACTACGTACCAGGTTAAGAGGCACCACTGGACGCTTTCCTATCTCTGAAAAACAGTTAGGGGCAATGGCTTGTCCACAGAGTACCTTAAAGAGATGAAATTTTGCGCAAAGTAAGTAGTCAAGATCTTCAGATGCCTCCACATTGCTTCTCACATGACTTTTCACTGTGATTGAAGAGTTGCGCTGGTAATTTCTTTTCCCTGTGAAAACTATGATAGTTCAGAGTTCACCGAATTTTTATGAGCCCAAAGCTCAGTCAAGAGAGGATTTTTTATGCACTGGTAGCAACACACTCAAGCAGTTATTAATAGCCTGAGAGAAAACCTGGTCAATAAGAAGATACGAGATTGGGAGGATCCCCTCTGTTCTCTTCCACTGTTTGTTATTCATCTGATTCACCACCATTTTATATTGCTACTTCTCCAGCAGTGCCCGTTTCCACTTGTTCAATATGCCATTTTAGCCTCTCACAGTTACTTTCACAGGTCTGACTGCTGTACGTATGTTCTAAGAGCGCCCAGTAAAAATAAGCAAAAATCAGTCTACGCTCTTTCTGCTATAATAGGATGTGGTGACAGCAGGACTAGCTTTAATAAACTCTATGCAAGGCGAGCAGTAGGCTCAATAATTCATAACTAGGTGAAAGAAAAAGGACATTTTCCACCAAATAAATCAGTGTCCTTTAATAATTTTAGTTCTTCCTGAAAATAGGGTCAACTTGAGAACAAGTTTTTGAAGTTGCACAGTAATTCTGGAGTACTCCAGGAAAAAAAAAATTACTATTTCTAGATGAAAAATCCCGAGATCCCTCAAAATGTGCAGCTCCTCTTTATTCCTCTTAAAATCTATTTTTTAAGACATACAGCCTTCTTGGCATGCCGGAAAGGTAAAAGCATTAACTCAGGTTTCTCATAAAATCTTCCTCCAAAACTCAGTGCAGCTTAGCTCTCCGACTGGAGAAGTTTCCAAAGCAGCTTGAACACACTGCAGCATGCCCTAACGAGCAGAACAATGTCTGCAGCAAGCCCTGAGACCAAGAGCGCTGACAAGATTCCTCTACTGCCTTACGGACCACAGTGAACAAAAACAAGCTTTGCACACACTCGCTTGCACAACGTGGTCCCTGAGGAGATGCTAGCCCAGTACCGGCCCACCAGCATGGTACT
This sequence comes from Rhea pennata, assembly GCF_028389875.1. Taxonomy (NCBI): domain Eukaryota; kingdom Metazoa; phylum Chordata; class Aves; order Rheiformes; family Rheidae; genus Rhea; species Rhea pennata. The sequence goes on along the minus strand of NC_084666.1, from coordinate 80,553,451 downwards.
GAGACAAAGGCAAAAGATGCAGAGAGAGAGCGTGAAAGACTGCAAGAGAAAGAAAAGGAGAATAAAAGTGACTCTCCAGGTGCAATCCACAGGTCGGCTCAGAATGTTTCTTCTGAACACGAATAAGCTGCTTTGGGCCAGCACAAATGTGCAGACGCTCTCCTCTCTGCTGGCTGAAGTGCACTGATTGAATTAAAGGAGCGTGTCGGTCTCAGGGACTCCCGTGGCTCGGCCCTCCCCTCCTCGCCGCTAAGGTAATTATTTCCTGACAGCTTATACCAAAAACAAGTCAGCTCACTGGAGAGCCGGGAGCACAGCCAAGGCCCTTGGCACATCCCCCTCTCCAGCCCCATATACCTCCTTCACTACCTGCTAGGAGGAGGACTCCGCAGTGCAAGCAGCCCACACAGTATACAGAGGTGAGCCTTCCCTCTCCCATCGTGTGGCCCGGTGGCCCACGCCACAGTGCAGCTCTGGGTGACTTGCTGCACTTCGTATAGAATTCAGATACCTCCAAATCACAAATAACTGAGAGAAAAGATCAGAAGGCAGCACAGAACTATCTACTATCACTAGGCAGTGATGCTCTTGTGGATCTTGTCACCTTCAGCATTTGCACTGACAACTAAGTTCCTGGAATTCAGTGATTACATGAGCTTTTCTAGAAAAGGAAATGTCTAGTCCAAGTAATTGCAGAGAAAAGCTTGAAAACGCAATTCTGAAGCTCAAAATATCAGATATCATAAAGAAAACGTATACATATGAAAATCTATTGTTTAAAAGCTGTTCTAATGAGTCATGTTTCTTAGATACTAGAAGAGCAGAGTGGCAGGAAATAAAGGTCTTGATAAAACATCAAGAAACCCTGACTGGAAAGCTGTAATAGAAACATGAAGTACCTTCAGAAACTCAACATAAAGCTGCATGCATCCTTGCCAACTCCTGGGCGCATCAGTGAGCTCCAAAGCACAGAGGTTTGTCTGGGAGCATCATCGTGTTGGCACACTGGCTAAAAGCCATGGTCTGCGTTCCAGAGACTGGCTATTATTTATAATGAAGAAACAAAAACTTTTTCTGAAAAATGCATCTCACTCCTCATTATTTACTTTTTTTTTTTTTTTTTTTTTTTTTTTAAGAGAAAGGTGAATTAAATTATGGTTCAAGAAAGAATTTCAGTGGTGTAGTCATCTTTATCAACATGCTTCCTGTAATTTTATTACCAGCTCTGCTTTTCAGTACCCCTTTAACTGTGAACACTCTTGGCTACTCAGTGAGCCGGAGTTTGTGATTTACTGCCCAGCCATGTTTGGCACTTGCCGGCTGCCTCCTCAGTTCAAGCACTTTAGCTCATTTCTGCAGACAGCAACTGGGATTTCACAGCCATTTTGGTCAGGGCAGCCTGGCCACATTCACTCTGGCAGTTAACAGAGGTTTATTCTTTAGAGCTCATTCTCCAAGCTGATAAAAATAGCCTGATTTTTTCAGAAAAATGTAGTTCATCAATCCCCACTGAAGCAACTGAATATTATGGATTAAGTTGGTCAAGCAATTAATTCATTTCCCACTGTAAAGAAGTTTTTTATCATGGAAAAAAGTGATAAACTATTACAGATTCTGTTGTCCCCAAATCACGTGTTTTTAAATCACACCCCCAAAAAAAAAAAAAATCAAGGAAATATGATCTTGTTGAAAATTAATCGTCACAAAGAACTCTGCTTTTGAGGAAGTCACAATTCTGATACAAAACTGATTTTTGACCTAAAACTTGCTCAAAAGGACTTTGTACTGCCTCAAATCCAATACTAGTCTATGCTGGAGAAAGTGGGAACGGCTACACAGGCAAAGAACAAGGAAGTGTTAAAAATATGCGCCGTTTGTTGAGAAAAAGTGTAACATTTCATTAGAGAAAGAAGTATAGTTGCCAGGCATTGATAAATCGTGCAAGAAACACTATTGATGATTCATACCAGTAGAACCTGCTGCTCAGTAAACTCTGACCTTGATACTCAAGAGACCCACTTAGAACATCCTGGAAGACAATGATGTATTTCTCCCCGCTAACCTCTGTGAGCAGTCTGCCTCTTCAGCTCCTTGGAACAAGCTAGTTCCAATTAAAGAGGAGAAGCGGACCCATTTCGTACATTTGTTTCGGTGACAGGATACGCAGGGGTTATGATGTCACCGTGCCAAGAATACCGGGCAGGAAAAGCTAGGGTAGGGCTTTCTTCAGATTTGAAACACGCGTTATTGCAACACTGCAAAAAGTGTTTCCTCCCTCAGGAAAAAAAGGCTGAGCTGTTACATGCAGTGCCAGAGCACTGGTCTAGAAGTTAAAACTTAGAGCTCAAGGGAAGTAGGTGTGCGTCCACACTCCTGCCCAGGTCTCCCTGCAGACACAGGCAAGCTTTTTCATCTTCCTGCAGTTCAGCTGCTCAACAGCAAGGCCAAAGGAGTAATACAAGCTTTCTCCAACCTCTAGCTTGCTACATTCTTTCCTTCCGCCTGGGGCATTCACTTGCAACATAGTTTGGGATTCTCCTGCTAAAGAGGCAACTCCCAGTAAAGGAGCAGTCAGCAGAGAGGACAACCACAAGATGGCAGAATCTTCAAGGCCAACTCTCTCCGAGGCAGCTCAAGTCCCTGCTGCTAAAGGCAACAGAGACGCTGAGGAGAATGAAAACAGAAAGACCTCGACAGGCTTTGGACATCATACTCCTCAGTCTCATGCTGTGAAGCTGAGCAAATCAAAATTTTCAAGGGGAGTCTGCAAAAGGCTGGAGGAAAAAACATCACGCTGCTCCTTGGTTTGCTCTACGGTCTTCTAGTGGCATTCTCTCCCATATAATATCCAAGTACCATGTCCAAACAGCAGGCAGCAATACAACTAGAAATCATTACCTCTGAATGGAGGGGCTGAGGACTGAAGAAATTACTCGACTCATCCCTAGCTTTCTCTTGCAAACACTGTCCACCATAGAACAAACATATCCAAGAAAGTGACCAAAAACACATCCCCCAAAAGACAAACAAATAAAACCATTTCACAATGTTCTTTGTACATTCAGTAAAAAACACCAAAAGCCACAACTGCAACATTCCTAAAGAATAGAGAAGAAAAGATTCAGATGACACGCACACTCTGTATCAATTTTTCTTCCCACTTGGAATATGAGACTATAAAAGTCTCATTAGATGAATATAAGGTCTTCTATGCCTTGCATGGTTCCGCAGCAATCACGTAAGAGAGAGAGGTTTTGCACAACAGAGAAGAAAAGTAGAGATGTTGGAGGCATTTTTAAAAATCCTTGGATCTGTGTAGTGGGGAGAAAAGTGGAGGTATTGACTTTGCACTCTCAGATGTAAACTCCCAACTCTGACAAACAAAATCTTTACCCTTTCAGTAGGAAGCTCCCGAGGAACCAAGCTGCCAAGCATGGCCTTCATCCTAGAGCTTCAGATAGTCTAGGCTCAGGATGGGAAGAGAAGGTGGGACAGACTGCAGATTGCTCAGTGTTGAGCAGGTAATTTCACATAGCGAGTGGAGGACAAGGTGCAACGCACCCGTGGAAATGAAGTGCTAAGGATACGTGCCATGGCAGTTTGCTTGAGGAGCCTGAACACAGAGGGAGGCAGGAACACAAGAATAGGTGACAGTGATGGAAGCAGATGGGATGTAGAGAAAGTTTCATACGGGAACATGAGAGAGACACTTTAACACGTTTGAAAGGAAAGGGAAAAGAGAGTGACAGATGCAGAAAAGAAGTGAAGGGATGGAGGAAACAGTGAGGCTGGTGAGGAGAAGCAGCAAGTAGAATCAAGGGATTTGTTCACATCCTGATGTATGTTGAAAGGAATATTAAGCTTTTCCTGGGAGGGAAACCCTATTCTCCAATCACATCCAAAATGGAAAACAAGCCTGAGGAGGACTGAGATCTGAACTTCCCCAGTATGCAAGCGATTTGCTTTTCACTGCTTTTAAAGCCCGAGCGGTGAACAGCTATGCCTATTAGTAACCCCAAGTAAGAGAAAGGAATCCCTTGTGTCATGGTGTTTTCTTTTCGAGTTATCTTGGCCTCCAAATGAGGATTTCTTGCCACACTCCCCATGTACAGCAAGTCATTAGTATTTCTGGTTCTTTAGCTCAGTGGCAGACAAACAGAAACAGGAAAAAGTCAGTGCCTTCCCAGAGCTTTAAAAACAAATTTTAAAAGATGCAGTTAACCGAAAAGTACTTTCCAATAACAACGCTACTTATTTCTAAGATCAGGCCTGTTGCGCCATTAAAAACAAAACAATTTCAACTATTTTCAGTGGATCCCACTATAACTCTACTTGTGCAAGTGAAGTTCATGATGCACTCTCCCTCTTGCAAGTACTCAGTGATGAAAAAGACCATTGGAAAAAACTTACATTGCTTATTTTGCAAAGCAGAAATGCAAGTATGCATAAATTGTATGAACAGGAAATAAAAATTTCTTCCTTGCCTAACCTTTAATCCCTTAGAAAAAGTAACTTCAGTTGGCGGAATCCTGGATGTCTCTCCTCCACTACACGAGCTTGTTGTGCTTGTTAAGGACGCTGCAGGAAACTTCATTATTAAATGAAGTTGGTAAATGTGAGTCCAGGCTATTAGTTTCCCCAGAAGATGAATGATCCCACTGATCTCTTTGAACCTAAAGGCCGTTATTACAGACACTAATTGTCGTAGGCTGTTCTCTCCTGCTTTCCAGGGCTGCTTGCTACCATTCTCAGAAGTTTCAAATTAATTCACCTGATTTGTCACTAGCCCTTCTCAGAACAGACATTTATACATTGCCGATGCTTTAAAAGCTGTTGTAGTAATTTCCTGCAGTGGCTTTTGCATCTTTAAAGGGAATCCTGCACTTGAACAGGAGTCCATATAACAAACAGAAACATAATATTAAGTATCAGCTTTTAGGTAACCCTCCACATACTTAAAGGAGTCTCAATTTTTCCATTCTGCTTTAGCAGAGGCTTCAGTTCTTTTAAGTTCAAGGTTTTTGCATTCATACGCATAAAAGGGAACAAACTGCCTTACATTTCAAATCTAGAACCAAGCAGAAACGAACACATCTCTAGTTCTTAGCATAGAGTTATTTAGACACTCCATGCTCAGTTTAAAATGCAATGTGACAAGGTGCCCTTTCTTTGTTTATAAAAGGGCATATATTACATTTCTGTTTTTATATTAATGATACAGTCTCCGCTTTACTTCCTCCAGTATATTTCATCTTGTATAATATTAGCAACCCACACAATTTGGGCCTGATCCATGGAAGTTAGTGGGAATTCTTCCCACCAATTCTGGGCACTTTGGAGAACGTATAATGAAATTAGAGGAGCAAATGACTTATTTTTAAATTAGAAATTCAAAGAACCGATACTTTATATGCAGCAGGAAAAGTATAATAGGAAAACGATGAAGGAGGAGGAAGATGAGACTTGCTATTTGAAAATCAGTGTGACATAGGAAAGGGTATACACAAAGAAAACAAAACAGTTGTGAAAATAAAAAATGAATTATTATTACTGTTACTTTCCAGCAAAATCATTATTATAGCCAAATTTGATCAGAAAGCAGAAGTCCTTTCCAACTAGGTATTTCAGTGTTCATATGCTATAGCAGTAAACCAAAAACATACCCCAATGTCCACTTCCCATGGGTTAGGGTTTTCCAACATTCCCATCAGAATTATCTGGGAATTTGGTCACTCTGGAAGTCCAAGCTGTCTGCCTCACACTACTCACACTCTCACAGGAGTGACAGAAACCAGCCATTTATGTCCTTTCTGTGGCTGCCCACGCAGCAGGTCTCACTAGATAAAGCAGCCCCTAGTTCTACGAAGAGAAACTGGAGCTGAGGCTGTCTTCAATCTCCGTAGATGAGGAATTTCCTATAGAAAAATCATTCCCTTGGAAAAATATCAACAGTAAGTCTAACAAGTACAGGGGAAAGGTTGAAAATTAATCTCCTTTAAAATAATTTCAACTACATTGCGGGTGGAGCTTTCAAAATCATTGGCCTGACCTGGATTAAAAACAAAAAGTCTAATTGAGCCGCCTTAGTACACTGATGAAAAAGACAGGACACACACAAATATATTTCAACTTACATCTTAAGAATTCTGCAATTTGCTCTGAACGTCAGCCTTAATTTTGCCTTCAAACTAAAAGTACATCAGAAACTTTGGGACATTGACTATATCTGTATTTTTTCAAAAAGACAGCACGTACTAGCATTAGCTACATCCAAGATCAGCTAGTTCCACAGATTCTCAAGTATCTGCCTTGTATTGGGTACTACAGAAAAGGAGTAACTGTCCACAACAACAGCAAAATTTAACATATACCCATGATACTCTACTTCCCTCAGCAGCCTAACATAAGGACCAGGTATTAAACGAAGATAAAATGCATCCCTACACACGCCGTGGATTAGAGAGAACCATTCCGGTGACCAAAAGTAGAGCCAAATCTGTCTCCTAGGTCCTATCTGTGTCTTCATGCAAAGCAAGGAAGTTGGCTAACAAACCCAGCAGGTTGCAGAACTAAGACTAACTGCTGATAATTGGTAAGATACAAAGAAAGTACTGCTTCAGACAAAACCATAATTACAATGCAAAAGAATCTACATGAAGCAGATCTGGGAGCCATTGTGATGCTATGGAAGTATTTTCAAGGGCAGATTTCTTTCATATCTTTCCACTGACACCACAGGAAACATTCCAATAGATAATTCACAATCTACAGAACCAAACGCAGTATTTCTGAGGCAGTGAACACCTTTCTATCTTCTATTTTGGGGGCATATAACAAAGTGGGACCTCTTAAAGAGATAATTTAACACAACATAAAAACGATTACACTAACAACAACAAGAATCTATACAGATGCAATAATGAGGCATCATCAGTGGATTACAGATGTTATATTAATAGTGTTGACATTATTGATGGTAATGCTGTAACATGTAATTCACAATACCATGCCCTAGTTTATTTCAACAGAGAAGGGAGTCTTAATAAAAGCAAATGAACTTTCACTTGACCCGTAAGAATTCTTCACTTCCCAAAGCAGTGCTTCAATCCTTCAAATCTTCTCTTTAAGGGACGACTGAAATTCTCCTTAGGAGAACTGGCCAAAACAGTGCTGACAGCCTAGGAAACGTCAGGGGGCTAGGGCTGTGGTGCAAAGGAGGTTCAGGAGGCTTGCTTTTTTTTTTTCAGATTTAGTTTCAGCCTGAATTGAACCAAAACTTCTCCCTTCCTCCAAAAAGAGATGTTCACTTCATCTTAAGTTCTATGTGCACGCACAGGCTGTGCTGAAACACTCTGCCCCAGCTACATCAACTTCAGAGGTCTGATGCCACCTCTCAAGTTACCTACCCTTGGCCTAGGGAATGCTGAAGGCCTGGAAACAGAACAGAACAGCTCCAAAGGTACAGGGCTCCAGCATTTTCTTGCTTTACCTCATTGACTGGCTGTTTCTGTGGATTTTTCTTGTGCATCCACTATTGCCCTAAGCTCTAAAACACAGGGGAGGCAGCATAGTCAGCAACAATCCACAAGAACACCTGTTGAGAATCTTAGAGGGTTTTGAAATGGCTCTGCAAGCTACTGATACTGGTTTTAAACTCCCACTAACGATGCTGTACACATACAAGCCTTTAACCTCTCATCTGGGAACTTTTGTCCAAGAGGGATGAGAAGGTCTCATAGAGACCTTCCCTGCAGCTGGAACTTCACAATCTCTAGTAATGCTGAACTGGACACGTGCCCTTCCTTCACAAATCTTACCCACTTTGGGACACAGTCACAAAACCAGAAACATAGAAGATATGTAAGCTCTGGAAACATACCATTACTGGTAATCTCTGTAACAAGAAGCAAGAAGACTGAGAGGAGTACAGTACCTTGAGCAAACCTACACCTGGGACAGAAGGCAGAGCACAGTATTTGCAGCTGCCCCACTGCTCTGAGGAGCCAATATAGGGGCAAAGCAACACAGCGCAATGCCGTTACTCTCCCTACTGGACTTAAGGCCAGAAACATGAAGGTTCATCCAAGCATCTCAAGAGTAGGAAGAACAGAATTTTCCACTCGATATGTAAGCAAAAAGCATCTTTGGTGAGTCAGATAGCACAAGGGACAGCCACGAGCCCAAACCAACGGAAGGAAGCAGACATTTGTTTATGCACATTCCCAATTTTGGAGTCAGAGAGTCTTACATTTTAAGTGTGAAATAGAGGAACACATCTCAAAGAGGCTTCCAAAATCTAGCACAGAAGCAGTATTTCAGCAACACCACCATGAAAACCAGGCTTGTGTGAATCTTAAATGCACATGCATGACCTGAACTGTATACAGTGAGCCTGTTCCAAAGAGAGTTCAAGAGATGTTCTGGCAACTGCGATCTCAGTGGACAGTTTCTAACCCTCAGGCTCAGACCCATTACCTTTAGCTCTTAAGGCACAGCCTCTCCATACCTCAAAGGTGTACAACATGATTTACACAAATGAGACACAGCCTTAGAATGCACCCCTCCTCATCCACATGAGGTCACAGATGCCATTAAACACCCATGGGACCCTCACCAGATGTTCCTCCAAGAGTGCTCCTCTAGAGATAAGAAAAAAGGTCCTACTTTTGTATCACATCAGAACAGTACCACTACTAAATTAAGCACCAAAATTAACTTAGAAGAAGGGCTGAACTACTGATCACTATTCCTCTTATGAAACATACTCTAAATTCAAATAGTTATGCATCAGGCAGCAGTACAAATTACAATAATCCTCATGTTCAAAGAAAAAGAAAGATGTCACTTTTTTTTCAGAACGGTTGAGGTTGGAAGGAACCTCTGGAGGTTATCCAGTATTGTCCCTTTTTCCACATTCAGTGTACCTCCTTCTTCTGCTTGAGCTTTGCCAGGAGCTCTCCTGAAGTCCAGAGCTGCAATCCTAGTTATTGCCTGGCTTCCTCCTTGCAGGATCCTAAACTCCACCATCTCACGGTCACTAAAGCCAAGGCTGCCCCCAACCTTCACATCTCCAACCAATTCTTCTTTTTTGGTTAGTACAAGATCCAGCAGCACACCTCTCCTTGTTGGCTCCTTCACCACCTGTGTCAAGAAGTTTTCATGAATGCTCTGTAGCAGCCTTCTGGGCTGTTTGTGCCTAGCCAGTAGGTGGAGAAAAGATGTTGCACTGACTAGAACACAAATCAGAAAGAGAAGGGAAAAGTACACATGGAAAGAAGAAAAAGTTAGAAGTTGATGCAGCATAGTCTGGGGCTTCCTTTGTCAGGCATATTCTCTCGTCTTTACCCTGACTAAAAATATTTATTTTAATTCATTACAGAAAGAACAGAGAAGACTCCATAATTATTCATTAGATACAATCATAGAATGAATTATCTTTGCACATTGTATCATTTCAGCCTTTAGATACACAGAGACATGCAGTTAAATCAATATTCTCAAAGTAGACAACATTCTCTAATAGCTGGCTTTAATAATCATAATTTTGCAACCCATTGTGTTTTAAACACAGGAATGAATTAAACATGGCAAAGCCAAGTCTATCCAGAAAAAAGGTCATCTCCAGTAATATCATAGTCATTTTTAGCTGGGGAAATTGAGGCTGAGGGGTTACTGAACTTACAAATGAAGAATGCACTTAAGTACTAAGATCCCACTGGCTATCGGTCTACACTCGCAAACCTAAATGCCTAGTCGCTTCCGAAACAGGGTTTAGAAAGTGAATTCATTTAATAGCCCAATTTTTGTAAGGATGCTTGAGACCCCCTAAATATGCAAGAAGTCATCCAGAAGGAAATTAACAGATACCTTAGGCACTTAGGCGCTAACAGGAGCCCTACCAGCTGCCCCATCCCTATCTTTACATGCATACCTGACTTCCAAGATTGGGTTTGCGCCTGCTCCTGAAATCATTACTTTTTCTGCGTCTTATCTGCACTGCAGTATCACTGCATGATCTCTCACAGAGCCCAGACAGGCACAAGCAGCCCTAGAGCCCCTGGGTTTAGATATCTGCTGCAGACAGCTAGCCAACCTCTCTCTGGCAGTCTGTCTAATGCAAAGAGTTAAGTACATCCTAAGAGCTGCACTTCTCCCTCCCCACAAAGGGCTCGCCCCTTCCTCTTGATCCCACAGTCATCTTTTGGTGAGCATGCAGCTAAGAGAAACCCCTTCACTACACGCCTAGCAACAGGGTCAAAGCCAGGCTGTTCTCAATACTCAAGAGCTGAAAGAGAGGAAAGATGACAGGGAAGGTCTTCTGCTCAAGTTTACACAGCAATTCAGTAAGAGGGTCAAGATGACAAAGGGAGGCTCTAATTGTCAGCTGCTTATCTACATACCAACACATCTGCAGGAGCCAAGTAGAAAGGACTGCATGTTCCCCTCCTCCAGCAGTACCTTGCCCCCTAATAGTCAGGGAACAGTCCTTTTTAATATCAGAATGGCAGCACTTACATAGCATACAGGTATTTCTTCTTCCTCCTTTCACAAGGGAAATGTGCCCTGTCCTGGCAGGAGCCAGATCCCGGAGGTCAGTGGATACCAAATGAAGGCATATTAGTGATGCCTGTCCTCAATGACTGAGTCCTTTTCAAGGCTTTCAAAAGGAGTGTGTGCCGAGCCAAGATGTCATATTACTAAGCTCACAGCAGTCTCCCGGAGAAGTCCTGCTATGCTCCTTGCTTGATTAAACACTGAATTCCCTGCTGGAGTCACCTGAGTGGGAGTGCTGCCTCTGAACTGAAACTGAATTTATCTCCCTTTCTTTTTCTGTCACTTATCTCTGCCTGAATTATGCATTCAGGTCTGGAACTGCACTCACAGAGGCTAATCTATTGGCTTCTTTGCTAGGTAGCTCAGACCCTATCTCCAGTTTTAATGACTATCAGTATGTGACATTTGTGGATCAAAATGTGAATAGATTTAATGATAAAGGCACCGAAGCAGGTAGATCCAAACAGTTCCAGGACAGAGAGAGCATTACCAGGAGATGGATCTGAACCTTTTACGCTCCTTTAAAGACAACAAAAAGAACAATGAACCCCCCCCAAAAGGTCTGAGAAGAGCCTACATAAAATCAAAACTGAGTATTAGTTCTACACAACATAATGGAAAAAACGTTCACCATCTTCCACAGAGAAGCATATTAGCAATAGAACACACGTGTTTCTCAACCCTGTGGCTCTGTTACACACACGGGCCACATTTTGCAATGCAGGTTACTCAGGAGATTCCCACATTGGGATATGCAAGACCTTGGCTCTCTTCCCAGCTCTAGGTGCCAGTGTAGTGCTTAGGTAATTCCCTTTTCTCCCATTTCTGTTATGTCCCTTTGTATCATTAAAAGGCAAAGACGGCTGGTGGATGGCACTATGATTAAGCACAACAGCAAGTTACCACAAAGTTTTTAGGCATCATTGAAACATAACACTATAAAAATAATAGGATACACTCACAGTTGCAACTAAAGAGCAAATGTTTGGCTCTGTATGGTTTTTCTGTGGCTTGTTCCTGCGCTTGACCAGTCCTGTCCGGCCAGGCTGCAGTGGGAGAGGCATACAGCAAATGTCCACACTGAATGTCACCTTCTGAAATACCAGGACCACACCAGGTTTTCTAGGATACCTCTGTAAATGCCTACCTTGGTAGGATCCCATTAAGAGCCAGTACGTGCTGAAATTACTGAACAAGCAGAGCATATTGCTTTCTCCAGAATTCTTGTACAAATACCAGTGACACTACTATAAACTATTTCATTGTACTGTTCAATAATTAACCCTGGTTCGACAAATTCATACGTTCTTGGAGGGAGGTGTCTTTTTCCCAGCTAAGAGTATTTGGAAAATTAGATGTGAGGCAGAGAACACGTGTGCAAACAACTAGGGAGCCATGAAAAGAAGGCATCTTAGGAGAATAAAGCCGAAGCCTCCATAAAGTAGAAGACAAACAATTTAGCTGCACAGAGAGAACTTTGTACATGCAATGAGCAAGTAGCAGCCAAGAATATTCAGAAGCACCGTATTTTCAGGATGACTGAATTATTAACCATAAAACACATCCTTTAAAATATCTACCTGGTAAGTCTAGTTTGATCCTGCATCTATTTCATCTATTTAATTTTGTGATCCATAATAGCACAGATAAAGTTTCCAATACATACTAAAACTATATACACATTCCGTTGCTTTAAAGCTGAAATTGCTGAAGATGTTCTGATGCCTGCCTGTAAATGAAGGCGGCAAATGTTCTACAATCTCTACAGTAGTGAAAGATTTCACTGAAGAAACCTGAAGCTGCGTCAGGGACATCTGCAATAATCACATTTAGGAATGAATGTGACACCACTTGTTCTACATGATTGAGCTGCCGCACAGACTCATGCTAGATAATTAATCACCAGGATTGCTGAAGGAAAGAGTCCTGTTCTTATAGATTTATAGGCTCAGCAGGAGTAAGCCTGAGAACTTTCCGCGCTTTCTTTCTGTGTGTGGAAAAGAGTCAGCTGTGAGGCTCTCACTTGTGCTAATGATCACCATTAGGCTAATGCTGAAATACAAAACTGTTCACTCAAGTCAGGCAGTGCACCATAACCTCAAATACATAAAGCCCTTCTGTATGTTTCCTCTGTAAAAGTACAAATTAAGATCGAAAAATTATAACAAGTAAATTAGGCTCTGAACTGTGGTGACATCTAGAATAATTTATTTAGTATTTAGAATACTGTATAATTCACTAGAAATTAAGAGTTCTTGATTCCGCCCCCTCCTGCAGCAATGCAAAAAGAAATATATGGCATCATTAATGTAGATGAGATCTACTTTTATTATCAACAGCAATGGAGGAACAAGGAACTCCTGGCAAAACTCAAATAGAAGAAGGAAGTGTGCAAAAGGCAAAAGCAGGGACAGGTCACCAGGGAAAAATACAGGGTTGTTGTCAAAGTATATAAGGACGAGACTAGGAAGGCCAAGGCCCATTTGGATTTGAATCTCGTGAGGAATGTCAAGGACAACATGACAGGCTTCTTCAAATACATCAGCAACAAAAGGAAGACTAGAGAGAACGGGGGCTTACTGATGAAGGCACAGGGGCCCTGGTAACAAGGGATACAGACAAGTCAGAGGTAATGTCTGCCTTCTTTGCTGCAGTCCTCATTGCTAAAACCAGCCCTCAGCAATCCCAGCCCCTGGAGACCACGGAGAAAGTCTGCAGAAAGGAAGACTTGCCCTTGGTCGAGGACGATCGGGTTAGAGATCATTTAGGCAACTTGGAATCCACAAGTCCATGGACCCTGAAGGGGTGAATCCAGAAGCACTGAGGGAGCTAGGCCACTTCCCCTCACCTTGGAAATGACATGGAGAACAGGTGAGGTACCTGAGGACTGGAGGAAAGCCAGTATCACTCCAGTCTTCTAAAAGCGCAATGAGGAGGACCCAGGTCCAGTTAACCTCAGTCCTTACAAGGATGATAGAGCACCTCATCCTGTTTACCATCTCCAAGCATACGAAGGACACGGTGGTGATCAGGAGTAGTCAGCATAGATTTACCAAGGAGAAATCCTGCTTAACCAACTTGACAGCCTTCTCTGATGGAGTGACTGGCTGGGTAGCTGAGGGGAGAGCAGTGGATGTTGTCTACCTTGACTTCAGCAGGGCTTTCAACACTGTCTCCCATAACATCCTCCTAGGCAAGCTCAGGAAGTGTGAGCTAAATGAGTGTACAGTGAAGTAGACTGAGAACCAGCTGAAAGGTAGAGCTCAGAGTCTAGTTGGAGGCCTTAGACTTACAAGTTAGTTGGCTAATTACGTCACACGCAAGGACATGCTTAGTACAGATGAGTCACCGGATCAAAACAGCCTATCACAACTAGTAAGTGCTGATACACATGTGAAAACTTAGGCTGAACATCAAAGCTTTTTGATTAGAATTCTGAAGGAAACGTCTTTATATTGATTCTACAGAGCCAATTCTGATTAGTCCAGCTACACAAAAAAGCTGTCAGCAATTCAGCCATCCTTCTCCAAGGCTGTAGCACTTCCTCTGAACTCTCCTTCTGACACTTCTCCGTTCACACCGCAAGATTTCCACCTATTTCTTAAATGGACATTTCCCATGTCATCCTAAACTGGGCCTTTCCAGATACTCCAGATCTGTACAAACTTCAATTATGGTAAATGGAACAAGAGAAGATAACTGATTTTCAAGAAATAAAGCAGCGTTTTTTCAAAGAGGCTGACCCTGCCTCGAGGCACAACAATTGTGATTTTTAGTTTTAGCAGTAGCACAGGTACCCCAGGGTTTATATTCTTCCATTGGATCTTAAATATACCACCAACTTAGAATCAGAGGGGTTTTTTCAGTCCTATTCTGCTGCTGCTTCTGCTTTGTTTCTGCTTCCTACCTCTCCTCCCCACTCCCAATACGCAATTATGCTGTACCGTTCTCTAAGTGAGGACTTTGAACATGGGTTGACTCATGATGGCTCCAGGTAGTAACTAACACGCCAAGAGGCATATTTACCCAAAGGCAGCTCCAGGAAGTATTCTGCTTCAGGGAAGCACTGAAGCACATACTTTTCCAAAGAAGCTTAGTATATGCTTCAGTGGCTTTCCTGTACTGAGGTTTTAAGGATATAATCAAGAAAAGTTCTCCTTCCATCACCTAAGCCATTGCCCTTAATTGTCAAAAGGTATTTGATATTTCACTATGTGTTCCATTCCAAAACAGGCTGAGCTATTTTAAAATAATGTTCTTTATTTTTCCTCCAAAGAAACTCAGACTTCCTAGATCTAGGCATACTCACACAGTGATATGGGCGTTCAACTGGAAAGATGTTATTCAACTTATCGATCTAACTCAGATGAAGTAGAACTTCAACCAGGATCTCCTAATCCCATGTGAATCACCTAAGCAGTTATCAGAACTCCAGCGGTGGGTCTCTCTCCTTGGTTTCAATCACAGGCTGCTCTCAAGGCACAAGTGGATTTTCTGCACCAAGGTTAACTGCAATGGAAAATGCCACCCAGGACCAAATCCTTGAACCATATGCAAGAAGGTGATCAAGTAAATAGTTTGTGTACTTGCTCTTATCCTACACTCCAAAGGGCAAGTATTTTAAGGATCATCCGCTTTCTTGAGGCAGGTAACTCTGCGTTGCAACACGCAGACAAGGAGATTGATTTAATGGAACATTCCATTTGGTCTCCATCTCAAAATTCATAAGGTAAGGAAGCACATCTCTGTGAAATGTATTTAAAATGCATTTGAGAATGGTTACAATCATATTTCTGAGCCTCCTGCTGGTGGCAGCTATCAGGATGAAATAGCATCTGTGACATGAACAGCGTGACAGCATTATGTAAGAGATTATGAAGCCGTTTCCAACCTGCTTTGATACAGTATTAACAATCAGCAGGAAAAACTTCGTTTAATATTTCAACAACATGTTTAAAAGTTAAACATTCCCATTTCTCTGATGGTTCAAACATCCAAGCAGTATTGAGACAGAAAAGGGAGAGAGAGATATTTCAAATCTTTCTTCCTAAAATTAGGGCTATCACAAAGACCTTATCAAAAACATCCGTGCATTTTGACAAGATGGACAGCATCAGCAGGAGACCTGACTTGCAGCCATTTTTAAAGCACTTCCTAAGGGTTACACATCACTTTCCCTTTCATTCTCAGGATGTGAAAACAGTTCTGAGTGCAGGTAAAGTAAAGCAATTTCAGAGAGCTTGAAAGGGGAGAGAGAACCTGTCTCCAGCTCTGGCATGTTCTGGTCTTGGGCCCAACCACGAATTCCCCTAGAATCTATTCTCAGATGAGAAGGGCTTACTCTTCCGGCTTTGGAGAAACCTCAGAACAATAAAAAGATCATCACTACTCCCTGGAAAAGAAGAGACAACAAAGTCGACTCCTTGAAACTTGCCAGGGACAATTAAGCCAGGTCCCTGCTTAAAGACTGCTTTAAGCAAGGCAATCTGCATGCAGCAAGACGACTGTGGTTCCTTTTAAGGATGCTCTTCCTCCATCTAGAAATACACTGTCAATATACAGCAAAATTCATTTATTATTTTATACATTCCTCTCAGTATCATCTGCATTTCCTTTAACTCAGGGCATGCTTCCCATTCCCAAACAATACTGTTCCCCTGCCTGTTCTCCAGGCATTCTAAATTTTTCAAAGCAGTACAGATGCTCTAAAACAGAGTCTTCTAGAGGTGCCACCAAGCTCAAATAGAAGCTGCGAGTCAGAGGCGACACTCCTCCATCCTGTTTTCTACAAATGGTAGATGAGACAATGAGAACGGTTCACTCTAGCCTTGGTATCTGTGGTGTCATATCAGGTACAAATGACACTGAACAGTATCCTTGAGACACCTTCCAATGAATAGATTTGTTTTTTTCATCACCTCTTTGGACTCATTTCCTCATTCTCAGAGGCTGAGTGCACATTCTCTCTCTGTTTTAGCCAATATTAAAAAAAAAAAGATGTCTATCTAAAAACGGCATCAGATACTTTGAAGTGTCCTGATAATACACATCACATCTTAATTACATTTGGTTTCCTATCAAGCATTTCATAAAAATGTGTCTTAATAACGTAACAGCGTGAGTTAACGTATCGATTAACAAACAGTATTTTTCCCACTATTGCACTTAGGTGGTAATCAACTACTGAACACGCTCCATCAATAGAGGAAATTGTAACAGTGCTAGGACACGTATCATTTCAGGATTCAGCATTCTCTCCAATTTGTTTAAAAAAAAAAGTCTGAAAAATTGTTTCTTTTCCTGGCATAAATCTGGCGAAGCAAATTAGCTCTGTGTGTGTGGAGTAAATAGAATTTATCTCACTGAAATGGAATTGTGACCAACAGAACTGAGAACTATCTATTGGGAAAAAGGTCACAGGTCTGAGAGCCTAGATCCTGGCAGGGATTAGGGAACATCATCGATAACATTTTCCCATCGTTTTCTTACAGAAAATCAACCATGTCTTTTCAAGCATCTTTGTTATACTTTTCCTCTTATACTCCGTTAATCAAAATCATCAATCACAAAATCATCACCGCATTGTTGTGCAGTTAACTAAGTTCAGGTAACTTGTGCAATGCCTGCTGTACTATTTTGGTATTCTTCCTACAAGGAGGTATGGGAAGAGTCAACTTCATGCTGAACGTTTAATACCTTTCTAACAGGTAGTTTATGCGGTTTCTGATGGCACACTAAATCATTCAGTATTTAACTGTGGCACTAAGACTGATTCAGTTTTGCAGTGGGAGTAGAATGACTGAATACGCACAAGAACGCTACGAAAAGCTGAAACATGCCTAGGTTAAGAAACGATGCTGCTCCTCCCCCGGCCCCTTCCTGGCTGTCCGTTTTGAGATACCTTCTGTTTTCCACAAATTCAGATTCTTTTTGTCTGTCCCGAGTAAGAGACCTGTTAACTGCTACTGAAAAAAAATCACTATTGTGTTATTTGGCACCTCCTGTAAATCATGCAAGTGCCTCTACCTACCTCTATACTTGTGGAGCTGGAGGCAGCAGAGACCAGACATTGCATTTAGCCTCAACCATCATCACGGTCAGTCCATGGCACTTCACAAAAAGGATGCTTCCGCCGATCACTTGCATACAGTCGCACCCCGCACACTGCCCAAGTTGCCTGGCATCCGTACGAATGCAGCCAGCTGGCACAAAGTCCAAGGCAGGGACACTAACCATCTTATTACAGCGTTCTGCCTTCTGCTCAGCATGTGCAAACTGACACCACATCGCTTCTAGTTAGCTCTGAATAAGCTTGAGCAGAAATCATTTACGTTTGTGTATGGGATACAAGCAGGCAAATCCTGGGTTATCTTCCAGACTGCTCAAGGGGTAGGTCTCAAGTCCAGCTAACAGACACATGGCACTGGACAGATCTGGGCATTTCTTCCCTCGCTCACTGCCTTGCTGCTAACCAAGTTTGCTGCCTTCTGCCACCAGAACATCTGCCTCCCTCCAGTCTGGCTTGGCCCCCATGCGATATTCCAAGCAGACAGAATCTGGCCAGCCACTAAGCTAGAAGCTTCCAATTTGTTTCCTCTTCCTCACCCCCAGTCAGACTAGGAGTTTGGTGTCCAGCTGACTTGCAGCAACCATATTTCTAGTTCTCTCCACACACTGCAGGAAAAGCCCAGGCCCTCAATCAGAACCAAGGATTTCCTAATGCAACAAGGCTCTAGGCAGTCAACATGACAACGTGGCTGAACGTAACCATCCACTTGAGAAAGGGCCATATCCTGAGAGATATTTAGATACCAAACTGTTGCTTACTTCAACTGAGTGTCTGAAGTATGTTTAAAACAAAACAAAAACAACCCCACCCCTAACTACAGGAACACAGATATTAAGTTAGGTAGATAGAGCTCCTACTGATTTCAGCAGGAGTGCTATACAGTAAACCCTTCCTTCCTCTATTGGCACATTTTGTACGTCTCTCCTAGTGAGCTCAACTGAAAATGTCAGTCAGCCTCCGCTACAGAACAACTTTGACACCCTAGATTTAAAGAATGCACTGAGAGAATCTCTAATTATTTATTCATTTATGTTTCTTTTATTTTTAATCCTTTGATTTCTGAGAATCACTGGCTAAATTTCCTGGCACAACAATTATAAATACTTCATGATACTGTATGTACGTAAAAATTCTATTTGAAGTTCTGATGAGAGTCTGTGATGAAATGTTGGCACTTCCCTCTTTCCTCATTATTTATCATTCCCTGTCTCCGTTCAGAGTGCTATTTCCCAGCAGAAAATTCCACCATTGGTTTTAACATGGCACATACACTTAAACAGAAGAATCAGGTGTTGGTTCAGTCGAATAAAGGACCTATTCTGGACAAGCATGCATACCTACGAAAGCTTATTGCAGCGCTAGTGACATCAAGCAAACAAGCTAAAACCTACTTGCACCACTGACAAGTGGAAAAGGGTGTACAGCATGAGAGGGCAGTGTAGCCCACTATGTACAGGGACACACTGAAAAAAAGCAAACATTTCCAAGACTGCTGTTTAGCCTTGAGCAAGTTGCCACAAAAATCTGTACTTCTGCTTCCTCCACTTCCTCTACGACGTCTCCAGAGACAGCGGACCAGAGTTCTTTAGTACACGCCAGACAAAACCCCAAACAAAGCAGTAATGTTGGCCAGAGCCCCTGAAATGCAAGCGTAAAGCTACTACCAAGAAAAGGCTGGTTGCCAGTTCTGAATTTTGCCTGCAGCACCAAGGGCTACACTTGTAACTGGAGTGTACTGCCTCCCCTCTGCATCTCTTGCAAAGGGCATGCAGCGGTCCTGAGACGAGAACTCACCCTAACGAACGCCCTGGATTAGAAAAATACAGCAGAAGGGTGCAAAAGCAACTGCCAGGCAGTTGCAAGATGGAGGAAGAAAGTCACAGAACAGGACATGGATAACAATACACAAAATGTAAACTCCCGCCCTGCTGTCACTTAAATGCATGCAGCAACTACCTCTATAATTTGAGGTCTGTAATTCAGGGATATTTGCAACTGGGGGTTAGTCATGAGCCCGCTTGCACAGCTGGGAGGTAAGTCACCTAACAGAGAGATTTCTCTTCACAGATGCAGCACAAGAAGAAAGCAGCAGCCCTTGGTTTTGCAGGGATTAGATGCGCTAGGACAGCATGGTCCAAAACCGAGCCCATTCTGGCTCCACTGGCCTGCGTGGCAAGAAAGAAGCGTAACTTCCTGGTGAACCAAGAAATTATTTGTTGACTTGCATACGTAGTCTATTATATTTCTGCAGCAGCCTTCTGACAGAATACTGTCAAAGACTTGAGATGAACTGAAAAGCTGAAATGCAGTCCCTACATGCCATTCCTACTCTTTCCCATACCACACCAAAATTCTTTCATCATGCCACTGAGCAATCTCCGCAGATCATGTGGACAACTGGTTTGAAGAAGGTAATCTGGAAGTATCAGGAAAACAGGCTTCTTAAGTAGCAACATCAAAAGCATTGGCAAAAATGAACTGTAGTAAAAGGAATGTTATCTTAAATAAGCACAACAATGACACGGATTTCACAAAAAGAGGAAAAAAAAACCCTCAGTTTTACTTCAGCTCCTCAAACATCACATCAGTAATTCTGAGGCAGAGACTAAAGTATGTCTGTACCTGGCTTTATCTTTCTTCCCCACAGTTAAAGGTTTTATTACAATTGTCACCTAGGCTTAGAAGTTCACACTTACATTTTCCATAGTGTTTGTGATTTGTTTACAATGCTGGCATTTTCAACCCAAATTCTATAAAATATGAAGACAGAATGAGATAGTGTACAAACAACTACAGAAACTTTCAAACAGTTCGAGTCAGTTCCGCAAAAAGGCCAATGAAATTTGCTATAGTTCAAATGCTCACTGAAAAAAGATGACAAAAAACCGCCATGCTCAACTTGTGAATTAATACAACCTGCTTCTTCCCTGAACCGATCCATCTCAAACATGCTTTTCAGGTTAAGTCAAGAAAACAGATCTGTCATTTTTAAACTAAAATAATAAAAACATTTTCTCCTTTGAAGTCTTCATTAGCATGCATTATATCAATTTCCAGCACAGTAGCAGCACTGACATTTTTAGATTTTCATGATTGTGAATGTCAAAGCTCAGAAAGAAGTGAAAGCCACACTGAGATGATTCTTTTCAAAAACATTCCTTAAAAATAAAAGAGAAATTCTGACGAGCACAGTAATAAAGCAACCAAATCTTGAGAGGAGTAAGCAGTATTATGGAGAATACAGAAAAGGAAGCCATATAAAAAGGCCTTTAAAATCCTACAGCCATTTGTGATCCAACTTGTCACTGGTACATTTCTGATGTGACAACTATCTTCTGCCTGAGTCAGGAAAACTACATGTGAAATTCCACATATGTAAAAAATTGAAAAATATCAGAAGCATTTTTGCTTTTAAAGAACTTAATTCATTGGACCTTTACATAATCTATTGCACTAGAAGTGCACAGGATATCCACTGAATTGTTACTCAATACACTTTCGTTCACCCTATTTTAAAGAAGGCTCTTAAACAGGATTGTGAACTCATCAGACTATGCACACTTACATACAGATGCAAGCCACTGTCATTTCTGAGACATGCGTACCCCTTCACATCTTTCTTTCATGACGAACACACAAAAACACCACCTCCAACTTCTCAGGTCATCACTACCACAGAGGAGCTTTTTCCATTTGATTATAATAAAGAAAAGAAATGGTAATGGAGTACATGCTACTTTCATCCCTTTTAAAAATACTTTTCACTTGATCATTACATTTTGATATATACCAGTCAAATTAAGCAGAGGCTGGCAACTACACATGGCAATCTGATTAATGACATATAATAAGATTTATGTGCTTCATTTCAGTGTATTGGGTCATTCTGATTTTTTTTTAATATATTCCTGCAGATGTGAAGGAGCACCACATTAAATCCTCCCTCAGTCAAAAATCTCCCACTGAGATTGAAATGACTGAACATTTTCATTTAATGGGGATTGTATTTTTTTTAAAAAAGGCAGCCCAAGTGCCATCTAACTTTTTTAACTTTTTTTCCCCCCCCAAAAAAGCCCATACTGGTAAATAACAGACCTTTTAAAGATACTAGTAAGTATTCAAATGCATATGTAAGCACCTGAAGCCTACAGAAGATTTTACAGAACCTTTTTAGATCTGATGGAACCCTAGGCCTACACCAGTCTACACCAAAGTCCAAAGACATCAGGTCACTGCAGCTGAGGTTTTGATGCAGCCATCAGCATGTTTTCAAAATTGCTTTGAGTGGTAGAGTCAAAGATCATACACATCAAGAATGGATGAAATTCCAAACTGCATGGAGAAACTATCAAAGACATGGAGACAGAAGCGCTATTGCCCTCGTCTCTCCGTATTTCTTCCTCCCCAAAGCAGGTGCTAGCAGTCCAAGAAGTTACATGGTCCAGCATCCCTCTCCCTCCCGCAGCCACTTTTAGGCATCACTCACATGAAGAGCCTGTCTGGGCTGAATGAAATGCTTCTTTAGGGCATTAACTGTCTGAAATGATGAGGATCTATCGATTAGCAGCCATAACTTAGGGAAATGTAACTTTTGCCACGAGATCCCGTCAAGATTTTTTTTGTGTAACAAGTCTGCAAAATTAAATGAGAAGAAAGTAATTTTCTAGTCCTTGAATTAGCTCAAATTGCAATATTTGGAGTTTTCTGTTGGCCCTCATACTGCTCCCTTTCATGTCAAACTATGAACAGAACTAGGCCACTGCTGAAAGCTTTGACAATCCAGCTCACTAATGACTACTTCATTCATCCAGTTCCTTTCCCATTACAATAAGCTTCAGAAATAACATGAGAAAGTAAGCTGGAAAAAAAAAAAAAGAGTATAAACATGCCAGGAAGTTGTTTGCATTGGAATTTTGAAAGTTTTCAACCAGCTTTTGCAACTGGAGTGGATACAGGGAGAAAACAGGCTAAAATGCAACTCTGGCATTTCATTTACATAATATTTGCAGTAAGTATGTGTTTTGGTCAATGGCAAACAGATGTATGTTAAATAACATGATGTAGCAATAACTTTGTTTTACCCCCTCAAAAGCATTTTTACTAAATCTCTTTTCCTTGCAGTTTTAGGCAATGTTTAGGCATATTTGACACCAAAGCCTATTCAATTCACTAAGCTTAATTACAAAGGATTGGAGATAGGGATTAGTTTATTGCTTAAGTGTACAGAGTAATTATTACACATGTTAATAAGGATATTTCATTACTAACATGAATTTTGTGCATTACTGCTGGTGGCACTGGCACTAAATTATCAGAACTGTTTCTTCAGGGTTCATCAGCCTCACACAGATATGTACACAAGGTTCCCCCCCCCATCCCTCTATTAAAGAAAATAATGATAATAAAAGTACTTTCCATCACTTTGTAGACCAAGGGGGGGGGGAAGGGAGTAGGTTTGCCTTTTCATTTTATTTCGGAAAATCAGTGAACAAACAGTAAGACTCGAGCAAAACTGAAAACTCAGCCAACTCTACTCCAGGACTTCAAACTCGAGCGAGTCCAAAGAGGCAATGAATGCACAGGGACATTTAGCACAAAGAGTCTAAACTGGCTGCAAATGTTGTCCCTCGTGGTCTTTGCACCAGTTCTGGATGTCTCTCTAGTTCTGCCACAATTGATCAGTTTGGTGCAGAAAAGAGCAGCAGGAGGGTCTCCAGACCAGGCTATCTAAGAGGTCATGGTCTCTTATCCCAGTGGTCTCTTCCAGTCATGAAGATCATTAACGCTGCATACATTTTAGATGAGCATGTAAACTCACCATTCTCCTTTCAATTTTAAGTTAAAGCCACATCCCCTTAAGCCTGCCAAACTAGGCCACTCAGCTCTGAAGCAATCCTATTTTTGTCTCTGTTGCCGAAATACTACTACTAACAAAACCATCCCTTTCTTCTGCTTCAACCTTTCAAACTGTATTTAAACTCTTTTTCAGTTCATTCCATATCAGCACAATTCTTTCTCACACCCTCATCTTGCCTTTCCTCAGTACTTTACCCTTCAAAAAACTAACACACTAGGTAGCGTAGTAATACAGTCTCTCTTCAATGTATGTTTTTCGGACTGGTAAAAGCTGCAACTTTTGTTGCTGACCAGACAGGTCTGGTTCTACTGGAAGTTCAAGAGGCATGTGTTAACAGAAAATCATGACAGCAGCTGAAGGCAGCATCTGAAATGTCAACTCTGTTTTTCACGTTTCAAAAAGACCAAGATTTTGGGCAGTTGGGCAAACAAGAGGCTGACTGTGATGCTATGTATTTCGCAGTGAAGGTCACCCTCTCAGGACTCTGAAGTTCACCTCTATTAAAAAAAAAATCTTTCCTTTCTCATTTATTTTTCATGGACTCATACCGTTCTGTATCATTTTATCAGATATCTATATTAGTTATCATTTTAACTGTTTCAGTTACACTGGAGTCTGTTTTCTCAGGACAGGTGAATATTAAGAAAAAAACAAATTAGAGACATCTTTACCCTTCACCACTTCCTTGCTCAGCAGTCATGCCAAATGCAAGCGTAGTCTATCTTACAATCTGTTTCAAGATGCCTAAGGCAGTGTTTCCCCCAAGAACTGCTCCAAAGAAATAACACATATTACAAGAGGTTCCAACAACGATTACTGACTAAAGGTTAGTTAGGAAAGCAAAGAATACTACTGCCGGAAGCCTGATACTAGCTCAGCTCTGCTAGGCATAGTCCAGGAAGACTAGAACCTGCAGATCAACGAACGGTCTTGCACACAGTTGTAAGCTCACTAATTTTAAAAGGATGTTTATTCCTTTACGCAACACAGATTAAATATGCTACTCACAAAGTCATTTGCTTTGAAATAGGTAACTTTGTAAGGACATGCAGGTTCTGCACTTCGCTTTATGTGCGGATCTCTTCAGAACTAAAATCATGCCTCTGTTTTAAGATTGACACGCAAGGTATTTACATCAAGTAAATAAAAAGCAGCCACTTAAAAATAAGGCCTTTTCTGCCCTGAAACCTCTAAAGAGTAACAATTTTGTTAAAATTTTAAATTACCTACATTGTTTTGAAATCAATTCATTTAGCATATGCCCATTTTAAAGGATGCACCTGAACAGAAGTTGGTAAGCTTTATTCTACATAGAACTGAGAGTGCATCACTGTTATATGGAACAGAAATACAGAGTTAAGGGTGATGCTATCTGAGGTACGGGTACTCATGGTAGGTGTTGCTACATCTATTTCTGTAATACATTACAGGAGCAGTTCAAAAGCAAGAGAGATGCTTCAAACGCACTGCTCATTGTAAACTCATTTGGCTGGTAACAAATTGTCTGGAGTATGTTATACCAAATTATGGTGAGCCACTTTATCAGCAAAATTATTATATAGCTCTTATAAAAAACTTTCCCTATGAATAACTGTGAGGTTACTTAATAAAGAAGAGATTTCCAAATATGGAAAAATAAAAGAATTTGCAACTGAATAGGTTTTAGAATTTTTGAAACACTGAGGGGGAAAAAAAGTATTTTTCATTTGGATCAACTTAGAAAGTTCAATACAAAACTAAATCTCCATTTCCTTAAAATTCTTTAATTGGTTCTAAAAGCTTTTTTCTACTAGACCATTCTTTAAACTATCACTGCTACAAAAAAAAAAAAAAAATCTCATTTTAATGCAAGCAGCTGAGATGGATCATTTCTCAAGTCTTTCCTCCATTTTATTTTCATCAGCATAGGTCTCCAAGCACGTGAGGACAGTACGTTACAGTATTTCTCCTTTGCCCCTAAAGGGGAGGAATATACAGGCAGGCATTCAGAAGCAGAAGGCTAAGAGAAAAGGCCCAGTCATCCATAGCCTTGGTCTCAATTCCCTTTCTCTGTGGGTAAGCATATGTGTGTATTAATGAATACAGTGTTTCACTGCAGATTAATCCTGTGGCTTTCTCAGTAGCCTAAACCATGCCTTTGCCAAGCACAGGAGGGAACATGTCTACTTGTACCACAGGAAGCTGAAACGGCAACTTAGACCAGCAATTCCTGTTGCCGCCAGCAGCGACATTTGTTGCAGAGGTAGTGGCTGCTCAGAGGCTCCTAATTCTATCCTCTCCTCCTCAAAACTAGCCACAGTTCCCTCTAACTCCGTCTTCGCTTTGACGAGAGCAGTAACCAGTTCCCTTGCAGTCCAGAACAAACAAAGCGGACAATAGGGCTGAGACTTTTGTACCTCCTCTGCTGCCCAGCACAACTGCCTGCTCTGCCTCTGCCCGGAGCTGGCCTTTCATCCCTGCACTTCTGCAAAACTTGAACGAATCCCAAATCTAATCGCCTGTCTGATTATGAAGTGCTATGTCTGCAGCAGGCATGTTATTTTTCTTTGGTCTTCCGGAAATTAGGCAGGTTTTTTTTTTACTTAGTCTAACTAAAGATAGCCCAATCAGCAACAACAGTATTACCTTGGGGCAAAGAAAACTAACTGCTCAAAAAATAATTTTTTATTAAAAAAAAAAAATCAGAGCACTGATTCCTTTTTTCTACGTTTTATGGGAAACTAGGCAAATAAGTAAGCCTTGAATAGGAAGCAGGAAATGGAAGCAGGAAGTGGAGCGTTGACCTCTTAAGGAAAATCACACTTTTTTACAACTGAAGCAAGGAACGCTCCCTTCAGTCAGTTGCTCACAAAGCCTACTAAGTTAGGAACCAGTACACCTACAAAACAGTGCTTTTAATCCTGTGTCCTTCCAACACTTACTGGCATGCCTCAAAAACTGCAGAGGTACATTAGGACACATGGTTCTCTCAATCTGGGAGTGTTTTCTACCCCAGATAGTATTAATAAAAGAGAAATGACTATTAATAGACAAAAACTATCTTTGAGAGGATCAACATTAATCTATTGCTACTGTACGAATCAGTAAAGTCAAGCACTCTGATGTACCACCAAGGATTCCCAGTTGGTTTTGACTGGGGTCCAATCTGTCTGCTATTTTCAAAAATGTTTCTGGAGTTTTCAAACAGCACTTGGCAATACAGGCCTACCAGGTCACCTCCAGGGGGGCCCTTTCCCTTGTTTCCAGCCCATCTACGTTCAGCCAAAGTCAAGGCTTCAGAATGCGCTACCCTGAATCATCAGGCAGGTGCCTGGCAACTTTAAGAAACTTCCTTCACTGGATGTGATTTCTGTCAGTAACACTATTCACAACAACGAAGATGCTTTAAAGCTTCCTACCTGTACACTCTAGGCTCTGTATTTCCAGGCTTATATGGAAAACAGACACTGCAACTTATTAAATAGGGTTCATCCCATTCACTGCTACTAGTAGAGCTATGTGACTCAAGTATATATTACCTGTAATAAACACACTAAAATTCAGGAAAGGTGGATGGAACAAAATGGATCTTTTTAGTTAGCAGAACAGCTTCAATTAGGACAGCAGAGTCATTGATGCAGCTAACACTGTACCCCGCAATCCCAGTGCTGACCCAGACACCCTCTGTGAGGACAACACTCAAAGAAATAAAGCTGTCAGAGCAGGGGAAGGCAAACTTTTTCATGAAGGGGATCAGAAATTTAAAGTCATTTCAGAGCCATTTCCAAATCATCAAGTTTTGCACAGGTCCTGGCAACTCAGACTTGGAAATATGCCTGACTAATTATTTTCACTTGCTGATATTTATAGAGGAAAGCATAAAGCATGTGCATAAAACATGTAGATTTTATATCAATGCACATACTCTGCTATAAAAATGCTCTCTTTGTCCCTTGCTTGAGAATAAAGGAGATACCATCAGCCAATCAAAGGAAGAAGCAAGAACAGTTCAAGGGGAGAATTATTTTTATTGTAGATTTCCAAAGGGAATTAACCAGTCTTCTGTATTATGATAGAATCAGCATATTGTAGATTGAACACATAGATAATGTCAAAGCAGAAGAGGTGCTTTCAGATTCATGTGCCTGCTGAATCCAAAATACAAAAGGCTGCTCTACTTCCGATTGCTCTGCAGTTTTCTCATCAATGTGCATATTATCGGACCTATTGTCCAGTTGCAGCGAGCATTTCCACCTGGCTGCCAAGAACTGGAAACACCCCTTGAACCTGGTGTGATTCCATACTTTGCGATGACTGCCCCTCCCATCAATGCATGGGCGATGGTGAAAGGACACGAAGGAAATGAGACCATGGCCATACCCAAAGGATTTTCCAAGCATAAGTACATGTCACGCTGTTTTAAAATGAAAGTAGAGCCTTTTATCATCACTGTCCTCCAACCTAATCCTGAATATGATTACTTTACACAAAAGGGAAGTTGGCAAGGAACTGACATGAAAATAAGGGCAAGAGAGAACAACTAGGAAAAGCAACACAGCAAGTTCATAACCTTTCAAGTCTGCATTCTTACATTCAATTAGCACATACATTCGAACATGACTCCTGTAAGATTCAGGAAAATGACAGAGCGGTCTTCTGAATATATTTTACTGAAACTGGTGGATTAAGTGCTAGATTTAATGAAATAAGCATTAAAGATGGCACTTTACTCCTCTAGTTTGAATGAATTTTCAGTACAGCAGGTGTGAGTGAACAGGAGAGAGGATGGTAGCGAGTCACTAAGTAGTAAGCCATCACCTAAAACATCTAAGTAAATTTACTTACGTTCCAGATACGGGATACCTCCAGCAGAAACTGCTGGCAGAGTTCCTTCATTTCTTACTGTCCTCCTAGTTTCTTAGGCAACAACTGCAGCAGGTCATGGCAGCTTTCCATCTTGAGGGCACCAAACAGGACACGTCTAGTTTTGCCGACATGGAAATAGTATGTCATATCTTGCTCCAAAGAGGCTTCAAAAAGATCAAGCAGCTCCAGTCTTGGGGTTAAGTACTGTCCCAAGACTCAGATCATACGGTCATCTAGGGCCATTTTGACCTTCTCGCTTGAGCTTGGTATGAGATGCACTGGGATAGCTTTCCTACTCATTGTAGAAAGCATCCACAAGGACCTTTGAAAAGCTGTTTCCATCATTAATTACCCTGACCAAGCAAAATGATTCTGTGCTCTTTGTCACTCTAAGCTCCTATGCCTTCATTTTAAAGTCAGACACCTCTTGCCTCTTCCAACTTCCAGATAGTATCGCTAGACTAATCAAATCACTTTGTTCTGCATCTCCTTTAAAGCAGTAAACTACATCAGAAAGCGTGCTTGTAACTAGGAGCTTAAATTTCAGGATCTCAATTACACCCCTCAGTTCTCAATTTTCTCAGTGCCTCTTAAGCCAGGGACACGAGAACCAGAGACCCAGTCCAGCAGTGGTCATAACAGCACCACACCAGAAGTAATATAAACACTGTACTCCTATTGTACATTCCTGCTTAGGTAGTCTGGATAGATATCCATCTTTTGGCCCAGTAAACAGTAGAGTTCACGTTCAGTATCCATTAGAGCACCTAGCTCCTTTATAGAGGTACAGGTTCCTAGAACAAGAGACACTAATCCTGTACACACAATGAGCGTTCTTTGCCTTTTCACATGAGCGTGCTGGAACGCATGTCATTTGCATTTTTTGGTAAGCTACATGCTCAACCTCTTCTCTTATTTTCTACACTCCTTCAGTGTTACTGTCATCTGTAGACCTTAATAATGATTTTAGCCTCATTTGGTAAGCGTCATACAGGCAAAGCCAACAACCAACTGTTCCAGGTCCCTAGGAGACACCCATCCACTTAACAATGATTCTAGACTTACTACTTCATTACAGTTTGTTTACTATGGACGACATTGATTGTGCTTATTTCTGCTTCTTAAGTGAAATATCACTCAATGCTGTCTCAGCACTACATCCCTTCCATAAAATGGATCTAATGGGTTTTTTTATGCCTCAGAGAGACATCATTTGTACTGAAGCACTTTGATCCTGTACGTTAACAGTCAACAGAGATGCAGGTATCCATTTTTAAACTGAGACCATCCAACTTCCGCACGTGGAAGTAAGTGTTGAAAAGTCCTCATTGCTTTAGCACAAGACTGTACCTGGAGTAAAGCAAAGCAAAGAGATCTACATTTCCAAGCAGTCAGCTTCTAAGGCTTCTGTGAAGGAAGTGTCCTAGAAGTAGACAGACCAAGAGGAACTGAAGATCAGGTTCCCTATCATACAAGCAGGCAAGAAATGCTTTTGTCACAGGGCAGAGAATGTGAACAGAGTGGGGGAAGCACGGACGCAAGGACGGCTGAGACTTAAAAACTGAGGTAAATGCAGCAGACCTAGGGGAAGCAGCAGTGAGCTGTTACAAAAATTTCAAGCTGGAAATAATGATGTTTTACTCACATCTCTTGGTACTATTGCCTGATGCAACCTAAACTTTTTAGTTAAACCTTCACAGAGAACCCGTAACAAAACGCACAGTCGAAAGCTGTACAGATGGGGTTTCAAACATGCTCAGCACCTAGCAGGTCCGTTTGTTCTCAGTGGCCAAGTTCTTATCCATTGCTCTCGGTGAGAGCTGCTTTGAGCAATTTCAAATGCTTACCCCATAATCTGAAAACTCTTTCGACTTGCAGGACCAAAAAGTAACTGTCACAATGTATAGCTTTATGCGGTGTAATTCACACCAATGCTGGTTAAGTAATTTATTCACTTATTTACTTTAAATCTTAGCATCCCTTTTAAGCAAGTAATAAGGACTTCTCTCTCCCCATGCTAATGTGTAGTTTTAGTACCCAGATATAAATGCCAATAAAAGGAAGACAGTGCAAGCTCCATAATCAATAAAAAAGACAACATTTTTTACAATGCAACACAAGCTGCAGAATTGCCACAGGTACGGCAACTGCTCACCAAAAGCAATGACCACCATGAAACACAGGTCCATTTTTAACATTCAAGGGAACTGTGCAATGCTCTGCTCCATTAACATAGACACTCCTAAAGGTTCTTGCAGTATCTCTGATCAGCAGATCCAAGTAACACAGGTCCCTGAAAGTCATACAGCATTATGTACATACCTAGTAATAACTGCGATGGGAAAAAAATTCTGGCCTTTCTGAGCACTCTCTAGTGCTCTGCCCACTAACAATTAAAGAATCAGTAATGAACTACAATAATGAAAAGACAATTTAATTCTGGGAGGCAGCTTATCCTTGAAGGTACAAGAAAGGTAATTAATATTTAAGGCCTCATGTAACAGACAGATTAACAAAATCAGTTTTTAAACAATTTTGGTATTTTTTCCTTTTTATTCTCCCAGCCTTTTCTCAAATGGAGACTTTTGGTAAGAATTGCTAAACGGTGTTACACAAACCTCCCTATAATTGATGTCCAGATGCTCCATGCAACAGCCACTATTCAACATCAAAGGAAACTGCAGTGATCTTGAGCAGTTAGAAAGGAAGGCAGCAATATCCCCTAACGATCTTGCAACCGGTTGCCTCTTCCAGCGTATAAATTCACAACACTGTAACAGGACTCCCTGGAAAAAGTGTACTGTGAGCTGTTAGCTGCTCCACCTGCAAGCAAGTACCAGGTGCCACAATACCCAAACTACAGAGCAAGGCACGTACAGCTTCCTGAAGTGAGTCAGGTCCGAGCGCAAACTTGTAAGGTGCACGTGAACAAAAGGGTCTGCAGCTGGTGCTCTGGGTAAGAAACAAGCTGATTCAGGAGAAGATGCTAATTCTCCATGTCTACCAGGGGACAGCAAGACAGGGATGCACGGTCTTGCAGAGACCCAGGACTAAAAAGCATTTTAAAAGACTGCCTAAGCAATCCCCACCCTCTGCAGTAGCACGTCGAGCCTTTTCCTAAGATCTCTCTGCTATTTGAGACTCTGCGTCATATGCAGGCAGTCCAAAGTTTTCACCAGTCTTACTGCTAGGAATTTTCTCGTAACATCTAAACTAAATCTTCCTTGCTGAAGTTACAAAGCTTATTGCTACTTCTGCTACTAGCACAGCAGTCCTTTACGTACCTGCAAATGGATACGGCTCTCCTTAATGTTCCCTTTGTATACAGGGACTTACCAACAGCAGAATATTACTTATTTAGCGAGACAGAAAAAAAGCCCACTAAATTCAACAGCAGAAACTCCTCTGGCTAAAAAAGAGAACCAGAATACATAGAAATATGTTGTATAGGGAGCAATCCTGCATTTGTGGGAAGGCACTGAAGTGAGTAATCCAGGACTGTTCCAACTCTCTCTGCATTGGTATAAGGATAAGCACTTAAGCAAGTAACTCCCCAAAGCACTGCATTCCCCTGTTTAAGGGAGTCTTCACCTACGTGTTTCATTGAATGTGCTGTGTACGTGTACAGAACCCAGCATGCGGGGGCTGGGTTCTGTTCTTCTCAAGAACAAAAAGTCTAAGATGGTGTTTGATACTGGTTAGTGTCAACTGCTTTCCCTTGGAGAATCCTGACTGCCCTCAAAGCAGCTAGAAATACTATCTCGATTATGATCCACAGAGGCCCAACATTTGCGTAACACTTCAAAAATTCAGAGACGGACTATTTACTGAATATGCTGATTTTGTTTCTACTTGTTTCTGTCTACAGATTCTGATGTAGTTAGCTTGAGAGCAATTTTCTATTTAAAAGTTTAGAGCCTAGAAATATTACGCAGTAATAAATCAGCAGGGAGGGGAGGGAGGGAGGTCAGGAGACAATTATTTCAAGAATCTAGTGCATAATATGCCAGATTTGTGAATAAGAATGCTAATCCTTTCCCAGATTTATTTTGCCAAGACCTTCGCACCAGTCTATGCAAATGGACTGTAATTATTCTTGTAGCCTACAAAGAGCTCAGGTGTCAGTGTCTGATGGAAAGTCCACAGAGCAGATAGCTGTGATTTCTCTACTTTGACATGCTCCTGTTTGCTAAGGATTTTTTTTTAATTGGAAATTTCTCTGGTGTGGGAAAGTTGTTTTAATCAGGCATCAATCTCAAACTTAAAGATGTAGAGCAGGAAAAAGTGATTTGCAAAACTAAAAGACTTACATGATAAATTCCCGACTTGGACCATTCAGGGACAATTACAAGGTAAGATTTATATTTCTACCTATCTTTTTTCAAAATTAGTATCTCTTCTGAACATCTTGCTTTTCATTATCATCTAACAAAATAATCTACGGCGTATTATCCACATATTGTCTTATGTAAATAAGGACAGGTATGATTTTAAAGACAGTTTTTAGGTGAGTTTCCAGGAAGAAAAAAAGCAAGATTTGATACCCTTGTAATTAGGTCAGTAAAAGACAGATACACAGATTTTGCCACACTGCATTAGATAATCTTGCTTTGGGCAAGAAATCAGACCTTGACATTCAAGCCTCCTCTTTGTTCAGTCTTTTTTATTAAAAAAAAAAAAAAAAAGGGGGGGGGGGGGGGAAGAGAGAGAGAGAGACTTGGCAATTTTTTTTCCCCTCTCCAGAGGGCAAGAGGATCAAGGTCAGTTCTGGATGTTTTGGGTAATTCCATCAGCACCACCCACATCTTCACCCACCATAAGGTGGTGCTCTTCCTGCTTGTTCTGCAGTGTCCCTGCCATCGGGGACAGAAGCTAGGTTTCTCTGTGCCTGATTATACCAGCATCACACCTATTACAGCCTTCAGGCTCATCCTGAACATGATGGCTACTTACCAACAAGCAAGTTATCACCTGGTAAGATATAACTTCACCTTTTCCCACAGTATTAGGGCTCAAGCCCTAATTAAAAATTTAGATCTTTTTGAAAAACCCACCATCTCCATGCTTCAATCTGTTTCAATCACTATCAGCAATTTTCTGTGGTTAAATTACCTTACCAAAGTAGTGAACTAACTAGCTTTGTGGACAAGGCACTGCATGTATCAATCACTTCGAATTGCTGTGCTAATGTTTCTGCTCAATCTATGCAAAACATCTCTGCATAAAAGTCTCTCTGTTGGTATGGACTGGGTAACCACTGCCAACAAATGATAAATGTTTGTGAACAAAGATAAATACATACCCAGGGGCTGAAGTTAATCCTGATACGATTTGACACATTGACACAGCAGCAAGCTGAGAATATTTTTCCTGCCATTTGTCTGTTTGTTCATTTGAAATACAGCAGCAGCTCTGTTTGTGGATGTGCCTAATTTATTTAGATTTCTTCACCTGTGATATAGACTTATGTAAAGTTCTTTAGAATAATGAGCAAATGAATTAATTCAGCATGGAATAAATTGTAAATAGTGCTTGATTCTCAGGGCGACATATAAAAGTAAAGGGAGTAAGGAGTGAACAAGTTCTTGCAAAATTAAGCAAATGCATTATTCAGTTACCTCTTATTTAATTCACTCACTGCCATTGCCGCCTTCTCCCCCATCAACTGCTGGGATAAACATTTCCCTTTGATGCACTTACACATCTGCTTCAGACATAAGACTTAAACCACCTGACTGCATTTTACTACTGCAATCCCTCCTGCTTTTTACAGACAAGGTAAACATTTCAGAAGCTCATAAACTGCTAAGGAACCCCAGTTTCCAATTGAAAAATCACTAGGAGTTAGGGACTTGAAAGCCTTGAAAGATGCGGGCTGTTAGGATCCTCTGTACCACTGATTCACTGATTCACATGCACTGCGGCTCACAAACACTTAAAAGCCTTTTAAAATTGGATGAAGTGTTTAACTCTAGTCGACATTTGAACACTAGGTCTGGACTCAGAGAGCGAAAGACTGAACAGGGTAACAGTTCCTCAGCATTTTTTCTTCTTCTTTCTCACCTACTTGGGAACTCACATAGTGACCTATTCTTTAGTTAGAGCTTTCTAGATCACGCGTCGCCAGGAGGTAGATCTTGCAATAGAATCACAGCACAAAGCCTCTTCTCCTTTTTCTCTGGAATGGGCATATCACCTGAAATCATTTGGGAAGTGTATGACCAGAGTGCTGCTCATAACTTGTATGTGGCCCAGAACTTAAGGGAAACATTGTTCAAATTCAATTTACTAGTTTTACTCAGATATTACAAGAGCTGAGAAGGACTCTCTCAAACATAACACCTACAATAACTTTTTCAATGTGTACTTGTTAGACAAAATCATATTCCATTTTGATGCACTATGTAAAACAAAGCAGCATAGCCTATGCTGAGAGTAATACACCAGAACTTCCGGCAGGCCACATAGAAAGACCGTACAGTTCAGATTTTGGAGAGCCTGGTCCTGTTCTTAGCACAAAGTTCCTAGGGCTTTAGAACATCATCATTAGACCTAGTGACTCAATGTTACTTGCAACCTAACTCTAAAACATGCTACACTTCCCAAAAACTAAATTCTTCCCTAGTAGCTCTCCCTGCGCCATGAGCCTAGAACGAGTCTCTGAAAGGTAAAGCAGAGGAAGCACATGCCTGTAACCATTCTACCCACCCTTCTCCTCCCTCCCATTAATCAGTCCAAGGAAAGAGAATCCTGGCGGCAGATCTTCAGAGAAACGAAGACAAACTTCAGTAAGCATGCTTGTGATGAATGAGGCCTCAAGGAACTCCATATTCAATTAAACCTTCTATGACTTACAAGGAAGAGATGTAAAAAGGGAAAAGACATACATAACAAAATTATAGGGAAGAAGCTGTTCCCATGGGGTTCCATATTTGAGTTATCGGTACACAGTTACGATTTATTATCACTGCTTTAAATCACAACACATTACTCACATTGTAACTGTTTGCCTACAAAATCTGCTGTGGAAGAGATTCCACGTTTGACCAAGACCAGTTCTGCTGTGTTTCAGGGAGAAACATGTAATAATACAAAAGGGCATCAAGGATTCTGTGGTCTTGTCAGGTGCGTTTTTACAGGAGGCACAGGCAGGTTTGTACATCACAGAAGCAGGTTTTGCATGCAAGACCAAGCAGTTGGCACTGAAACACAAATATATTCTGCTTAAAATCTAATCAGAGACCCTCACAGATCAAATCAGTCCTCTTCACACTTTCAATGTGGCAGCAGAATCAAAGTCCAATTTTGTTCTATCTATTATGTTAGAAAATTGGGATTAAACTACAACAGAATGCCCATCTAAGAACACACCACACCAAATCCTACTTCTTGGTACCATCCTGCAAACCCACAGATCTTATTTGTTCAGAACACAGCTGAAGGGCATAAAATACTGGCTTCAAAGGAAAATACAGGCATTCGCAGTCATTTCAGCTGGGTCAAGATGTCACTCAAATGTTTGGCAAGTTCCACCTCAAAATTTAAGCCTTGCTGCAACACCTTGTGCTCAAGGGTGGGTACTTCAGAAACACTCTCCCTCTAATCAGAATATCCAGGAACTTGCACTGCATAACCCTTTACACTGGTTTTCAAGAGGGAGAATAAGGAAGGAAAAACATTCAGGTCCTGGCTCTGAGTCATGTAAGCCTTAAAATCCTCAATCACTCACAGTGCTGAGAGACATCCCAATTCATGTGTTATTTGATACTTAAGCGGCAGGGAAAACAAAATTTCCACCACAATCTGGGGAATGGTGCCAAATCCCCAATCAGAATTTTACCATTTCCGAAAATCAGTATTTTGGACACAAACAACTGACCTTATTTAAAACAAAATTTGCTAATACTTTCAGCTTCCGCAACAGTAACAAAGAATAAATAAATAAAAACAGTAACAGCAGTTTACAGCTCTGCATTAAATAGCCCCACATTTTCTCTCCTGAGTGGTCCCACTAATTCAGAAAGGAGCTGATTATAAAGCCAGGAGAAAGATGTGTTTCTTCTTTCTTGTCTAACACCACTCAGATTAGGCCAGAAATAAACACACATGCCATTAATCTACAAAAGGAATTCAGAATCCCTTTGCATTGCTAACTATTCAAAATAAACTAGAGAGAAAACTTGATCCTTTCTAGCCACCTAGAGTTGTGCCTTCTCAGTGGACCGGCCAAAGAGCCAAGAGAAATCGATGGTATGTGTCTCAAACATCCAGATTTTGTGTACTTACATAATAATACCTTACAATGCCCTTCAAAAAGCACAGTGAAAAGCTTTCAAAAATACTGGCAGAAAAAACAAAACGCTTAAGCAATTAAACATTAAGCATCTGCTACTGAAATGAATGATACCCTTACAGAGACTGGTAGCAGGTTTTGGGGCTTCACTGTCGCACTGAAGAGAAAATTTCTTTAGAGGGAAACCTGAAAGACAAGAATTAAGCTTCTCACTTCCCTCCACCTTCCACATCAAAATAATGAAAGCTTTTCACTGTCTTGTTTCCATCCAAGTGCATACAGCTACAGCACACATGTAGCGTAGAGCTACAGGTGGTTTTGTTTTCCTAATTATCCTCATAAAACACTTTTACAGGTTGAATTTCTTGGTATTGTCCAGCATTTGAATAGCACTAAGTTTCTTTTCATCTGTTCAGTCTGTATTATTAGATTAGATAAGCAAGTTTATGGACTATTTTCTGAAGCCATTTCTTCATCTCTCTAGCTCCTCTTGTCACTTTTAGGTATAATCCACAACAGAGTGTAAGGCAAGGGAGCTACTGATTGTAAAACTATCACCACCATCTTTATCTCCATAAAGAAAAGAGATCAACACAACGCATCGGCCAGGGGTCAGAACTCAACAGGATTGGCTCTGCTG
Organism: Rhea pennata; assembly: GCF_028389875.1. Taxonomy (NCBI): domain Eukaryota; kingdom Metazoa; phylum Chordata; class Aves; order Rheiformes; family Rheidae; genus Rhea; species Rhea pennata. The sequence goes on along the minus strand of NC_084666.1, from coordinate 80,516,193 downwards.
TGCCTAAGTGGGCACACGCATACAAGTGCTGCTCAGCAAACAGCATTCACCTGCAGGTTTACCAACTACACTGCTTTGGAAAGTAACAGAAAACTCTATAAACTGCAGCCTGATAAAAGGAGAAAAATCAAATCAAGATAGGATGAAGCAGCTGCGAAACATCCGAAGAGGTAAGAGGTGTTCTGTACCCTCCTCGTTTTGGACTGTCTTTCTTAGATCCTTTTGCCAGAAGCTGAGTTTGTACCTGGAAATATTCCTCCCTAAAATCTGAAACACTATAGGTAGCCTGGAAGGAAGGTAGGTTTTCAGAAGTTTTGGAAGGACACTCTCCTTAACATGCTACATTTGTTCAGCTGCTTCAGCAATCCAGATGCATCAAACTTCTCTGGGTGTTACAAACCATTCAGTGTGAGTGCACCCTACGCACCTGAAGACATTCTAATGTCGTGAAGACCAATCATTATATGACTCTCATCCTCCTTACGCTAAAACAAACAGCTTCTCCCGTATCGAAGACCAAAGCTTGCGGTTAAAAGGCCATTTAACAATTTGCTAGTGTTTTATTTCACACTGCATTTTCTTAAGAAGGTCTGCATCACTCAGCTGATGCATATTAAGACAATGCACATTTGGGAAAAAAAGGTAGGTTATTAATAGGCAGCATATGCTCAGACTTCACTGAACACTGCTGAATCCTATTCCAGAGAGCATGTCTTCTTGGGTGTTTCACAGATGCATAGGACTGTGACATGAACACCAAGCAATACACAGGAAGTTGGGATTATCCTCATTACACAGGTAAGATGAAGTCCAATTCAGGTGAGAAGCACCTTGTAATTTTGACTACGTAAACTGAAGCAACATAGTGCTCCACAGAGCATGTAAGATTATGCAACCCTTTATACACCTGAAGAACAGTCCCTTTCACCTCAGCTTTAAAAATTGCTGACCACTCATCACTATACTCCAGGCTACCACACACACTGAACTGACAAAAATCTGCCGGGTAAAACTACACTGCAGCTTTATTTTACTAGACTAAATCCAGATGCATGCAAGCCTTTTTAATAACATCACTAAACCCAGCAGTCATGCATCAACTAACCTCTGCTTTGAATATAGCCTATTTTATTTTCAACAGTAGGAACAGGGACCATGTTTTCACCTATGCACTGCTACTAGACAACATTAATGTTTGCCCAGTGGGCAGCTATCAGGTTTGAAGGTTACTTCTGTTTTAAGGATCAGTCAAGTCATCCAGAAACATTTGCGACAGCTACCTCTCCACTGACGAAAATAAACTCTGCAGCTATGTGACTGTGCGAACCTACCAAGAGGTGGCACTGGAAGGACAGAGTTTGGAAGAAGTCAGGTGAACTTCCGCCCCAGGAAAAAAGTGGTGAGAGTCAGCCTGAACGCAGAAAATGCCAGGAAGTGCATAGTATACTTGTTTCAACATGTAAACATAGGCAGTGTTTCTACCTGCTTCTGTAAGCACATCACACTAAACCTATTCACACAGAACAAAACCACACACATACAAAAAACAATGATGTTTTTTTTCAATTTTAAGGAAGAAGATTGTAAGAAAAGTTAGCTTTGATAATATTTTTCATCAGAAAATTATCAGGACTTTCTTGCTGTTTTCAGACACTACTAGTGATGAAGTAAAAAGACAAAAAAACACAAAAGACATTTAAAACTTACTTTAAAGCTATGATATTAGACTCCTGTCATTAACTTGTAACTGTACAAATCTATATTCAATTTCTAAGACTGCCAAGAAAAGCAAGACTATTGTTAGTGATCTTAAATCTACTCAGGGATCTACATCTCCCACAGAAAAATTCTAGCATCTGTAAATAGTAGAATAAAAAATGTGCAAAATAATATTAAAGAGTACCTGTAATATTACACACGGTAGGGCATCCACGCTAGTAGTGCGTAGCCATGCATATGTATGTTTATATAAAATACTTTAAAGTGTACCATGAGTACGCAAGTCAAATCTATCAAAATGTTATCTAAATTACATTTTAGATACTTTCCCAATGAAACATTTTGATACATCACGGATAACATCATGGTAACATCATGGATCGATAGTCCTGAATCAACTTACTGAAAATCTGTACTTACTGGTATGTCTCAAAACCCAGCTTTCCTTTCTGGCTGGTAGACAACAGTTTTCCTTTCACCCTCCTTCCCCTGATTCTTACCCAGATCCTCCACTGCACAAAAATCAGCTCCTAGTTAGCCTCTTTGTTTTTACCCATTACAACAAAATAACATATCACAACACGTTTAAGTCCCAGTCCTCAGAGAATTAATACACACAATAGAGTTCACTGTAAATGAACAAGCTGCTCCAGTTAATTCTTCTCCTCAGAAGTAATTTAAGTATGAATGTTTGCAGCCCTGTGGTCTAAAACCAGATGGCTCGGACAAAACCTGGCTATGCACAATCTGATCAGGTGTAATAGCTTTTATGTATATCGCATTTGATGTATTTTAAATGTTTGACTTTTGAATTAAGGCTTTGTGTGCTATGATTCATGTGCCACAGCCAAATTAGCTTTTCCCCCAGATATACTACAAGATGGAAACAAAATAATGCCTCAATTGTAACAGGCATTTCATAAGGTTGGTCACTTAATTTCATCAGGACAAGAGAAGTTTGCAACAAGTTTATGGATGTTCATTAAATACTGAGTAATTCAGAAGTCTTTATTTAGTGACCGGGTAGTTTTGTAATTCATCACGATTGAGACGTTATTCAATTACTAAATTTTAATTCACACTAACTGCAATGGTGGAGTTTGGAATTTACATAATTTCATTGTAATCAAAATCTGAAGCTCCCCTTTGTATATGCCAAATTACATAAACCTGTTTTACTGCCATCGGATAGCATTGGTGCTGGGTTTTTTTGGGTTTTTTTTTTTTTTTTTTTTTTTTGATTATCAATCTCACATGGACATCACAGTGAAAGGAAAAAAAATCTTGAGACCTAGTACAAAAAGAATAAATGCTTCATGAATATTTTTACGGTAAGCAGATGAAAACTGCAAAATAAGTTGAACTCACCAATTTGTTCCAATAAAATGTTATCAGTCTGTCACATTTCAATTACCTCTGATCAAATCAAATGAAAATCGCGCAGCATTCAAAATACCTCTAATGTTCCAAGTCAAAATATATTCTTTCTTTATAGGGAGAGGTAACTCACATAGTTATGCTTCAAATTGATTACCACAAACTGTACCTGTAATTAGATATAACCAATGCAATTTAAGGAAGAGAAAACTAATATTTGAACCTAAATACTGTAAGTAATCTTGTTGCCTTCCAGTCAGTTACCAAGCAGAAAATGTACTGTCTCACTAATTTATTATCAGAAACATCAGTTTCTTAATCTATTCTCAGGACATAACTAATTTTTAAGGTAGTGTTTCCCAACCGTATTTCAAAGCAACAAACTTGCTAGATTTTTACTGAAATAAGCAGCATAGAACTCTCCATTACTGCAGAAGAGGTGGACTAGGAACTGTATTATAAGCATCTAAAAATGAGATGTTGGTCAGTTAAACATTTGACCTTTCACGATAGGAACTAAAAGAAAACAGAATCCCAAAGGCGGCGGGGTGAGAAAGACACAGAATCTTTGTGAATGTTCACTGGATTCCAATGACAGCTGTTAAATATCCAAAGCACCTTTCAGCACCGCCGCAGCTAATACGGAATACCAAATCACAGAATAGTGAAGTAGAAGGCAGAATGTACCACTGGAAGTTGCCTGGTCCAACCCCCCTCCTCAAGCAGGGTCAGTTAGAGCAGGTTGCTCAGGACCATGCACATTTGGGTTTTAAATATCTCCAAGGATGGAGACCCCACAACCTCTCCAGGCAACTTTTTCCATATTTTCTTATGTCCAGACAATTTTCTGTGTTTCAGTTTATAAATAAACTACATAGAGTTCTCTCATTCCTTCCCTAGCCTTGCCAGGAAAAAATGGCTGAGGGAGGAATTCCTTCATTCTCCTTTGAGCTGCAACTGCTGCCACTACGTCCTGCTACTTCCCGTGGGCTCCTCTCTGGCGATGAAACATAACCCAAAAGGACAAGGAAACTGGGGCTACTCTGAAGTTCTCTGGAAGCAGCAGTAGGCAAAATTTCATCACAACCACAAATACGGAGGAGTTCATGCACCAATTGTTGCTCAATCCTGCAGACTCCAAGGTGTAACTTTGTTTCGGTGATCTGTAAGAATCCTATTTATGTTTTTACACATTGTTAACATGGGTTTTATCTCACTTATTACTCTAAGATAGTCTTACTATGTTCTTTCCCATATACTAGAAAATACAGATCATCTCTGTCAAGTTGCAGTGGGCCAGAGAGAAGTGACATAACTTGTTAACATGGCAAGCACTGTGTAACAGGTCAGGCAGAAACTGGTTAGGCAAGTCCGCTGGACCTATACAGAGGACCCTTGAGTGAGACCAAAGCTTAGTAGGGCGAGATTCAAAAGACTCAAAACCCACAATAATATGTTATCACATATGAATGAAAAAATCCTATCACATCAGTACAGGAAGAGATCTTTCTCCAGAACTCAGCTTCTCCAGCTCAGGAACATCACAAGCCTCCGTTACAATCCTCTCAACAAGTTGCTATGCTGTCACATTCCCCACTAGCCAGCAGGCTCTTGGATACTGCGGTTTCCAAGGTGACCCGTGGGCTGAAGGCTTCACATGAACAAGCAGGCAAGCCAGTCATATAAGCTTGGTTTATCTCATTTTTCAAGCCCTGAAATACAAGCCCAGTACACACTGACACTTCATATTGAGCGTGATTCACCCACCTATTACAAAATGGTCTGAGATCACCCATTTCTTCTACAAAGGTCACAGAACAGCATATTGTAGTAAGTAACGTGCAAGTACGACTAACTGAAGCTCATGACATCACACCGAAGTACCTCAATGCTTCTTTCCATCACTGCTTGTAAGAGCAGCAGCATTCTGATCAGTAGGCTCTCAATCTTTATTTTATAACCAGTACTGTAACACACACACAGAGCGAGGCATGGAAGAGGAAATGTTACAAAGATGACCCACAAACAGTTGTGAGCTCTTGTGAAGGCATGGCGAAGCTTTCTTTAAAAGCTAGCTCTACAGCAGCAAGAGAAAAAACAATGGTCTTCTATAGGGAGGTCCCAAATGCTACAAAATTTAACAGAAAAAAATGCTACTGATTTGACTTTTAATTGCCACCCTTAATGCAATGTGCCTAAAAGACAACTGCTTTATACAAGCGACCTGGATTTGCAGGCCAGGTAAACCATACAACTGCAATTATTACTCTTTTGCACTCACACGGTCAGATCCAACATTCAGGTTACAGTGTTTTCTGAAGGAGTTAGTGCTTCCCCCTCTTTTTGTTAAAATTCTGAAAAAACAAATACTTGACTATTCATAAAGGGAAAGAACTCAGGTGGGCAGCAGCAATTCTATAATCTTTACCACACGGTAGCTTCAGCCAGTCTCCTCAATTGACCTACAGTTTCATATATTACAATCAACATCTCGCATCTCAGCCAAGGCTGTGCCAAGAAACACATGCTTCTGGCTGTGAGAAAATACCACTGTCTGGTGTCAGGCCCTAACCTGGATCCTCCCAGTTCCAAGTTTAAGTCCCTATCATGCAGAACTGTAACACCAGAGAGGCTGACGAACAAGTCCATGCGAGCCAGTAATGTCCGCAGGTGAGGGAGACAGACTCACTCTCCACAGTACAAATTCAGTGCAAACATTACTGTGCAAAGTGAACATGGAAGATCACCCACATGGGAATCAAATCCTAAAGATGTGTTTGGTTTCCTCCTACTTCAAGGCATCTAGAAGCTGCACATCTAGTACAAGTTATCGGGGCTACTAATATACCAGGAACGCATCTTCCAAAGAGGGGACTAAATACAAGAACGCTTTTCTAAATGAGTAAGAGTTAGCAATCCATGAAGACCAAGTCATACCACAGTAAGCTTCTGAACACCACTGCTTCCCCACGGGCAACAAGTCAGAGCTCATGGCTGGCAAACAGCTGATATCCCCAGCAAGCTAGGATTTCATTGTTCAGCTTGTCAACAGTTGTTCTGCTGGACTCGGTTCAGATCCACAGACAGCAAGATCGGAAATATAAATGCCCATGCCATGTGTGTGCATCCCTGAGCTATCCCAAGTACATCACAAACCCCAGTTATCTTCTACCAGAAGAGAGAAAAAGTCGTAAAGAAACAGAGCAGCACTAAGCACATGCACTAAAAAATGACCCCGGAGAAGGATGTGTGTGAAGAAGTCATGGGCATTTTTCAACCAGTCAACCCACTTAGAAAAGATGCCTGCTTACACTGGGTGTGCCCACAGAAACCAAGTGCTTTCAAAAATTTTATCCACCACAAATGCTTTTTTTTCCAGGGGGGCAAGGAGGAAGAAAAAAAAAAAAAATCTTTCCTTGAGTTCTATCACAAAAGCATCTTGGCATCACATGCTAGCAGGCGGAACATAGCCAGAACACTATGCAGTAAGAAAATAGACTTGGAGCAGAGTAAGGGGAAGTAGAAGTCTCCTCTGGGCCAAGGAAAATGAACTGGCACCAAACAAGAAAACAAAAATCCAAAAGACTGAGGATTGTTATTGCCTCAATATTTCATTTGGTGATATTATCGATGAAATTCTCAGGTACTGTAACTTGTCAACTTTCAATATACTTTGCCACTCATGTGAAGAAATTAACCTTAACCTAACTCAAGGTCACTACCAAAGAATGCAGATTGCAATTTGGGATTATATGCAAAGAAAAGACAGATGTAGAGAAACTGGCATTACCATTTTATAGTTCCCACGTTGATTCTCAGCAGCTGTTGTTGAGTTTTAGTGGACACACCACTGGTTTGTTAATACTAGCACTAATAAAAGTCTCCTACAGAGCCTATGTGTGAGCCTCGATCACATGAGCTAAAATCCTGTCTTACCTTGTTTTAGCACCTTGGAAAAATCAGATGTTTCCTGTATGTTGTTCTTTTTAATTATTTTGTTGGAAGATTAGGTTCATATTTTGTTTTCCTCTTCCTGCTACTGTCCTTCACCTCAAGTATTCTGACATTCTGAACTGTTGAAGAGTCAGTGTGTAACAGCCCTCAAACTAGACTCTCAAAATAACTGAAACAATTTCCTTGTGTTTATATCATCTCTCCTCTCAGAGTATTTGCAATAAAACCGCCTCCAAATTCAATGTGTGTATGTTTACAAGGCTGTAGTATTAGCTAAGGAGGCTGACTGTACAATCCCAATGATATTACACGCTACAAAGCCAACGCAAAAGAAATCTATGGCTTCCTATATCCCACTTTTTACTAGGTAACTCAGGAACAGACATTCTTTTCTCTCACTCTTTCTCCCGCTCTGAGACAGTTCATTAAAAAACCATCAGAAACTGCTTGCTCGTTTTGTGATGGATTTTGTGCTCACGGAAAGTGACAGATAATGCTGGTAGCTGCTGCTTAGTCTCTTGGATGTTAGTCTGCCCAAGAAGCCATCCCAATTCCCAGTTCACCAGTCAGGCTCAAACTGTGCTATAGCAAGCCATGTTAAAGGGAAACAATCTCAACACCACAGTTTTCATTGCCACAAAACACCATCTCCGGCCTCCTGGTGTTTTCAATAGGTTCTTCTCCACCTTGTTGGCCACAGGATTTTAAAAAGGCCTCTCTTATGGTCCATCATCAAACAAAACACAGACCACTGAATTGCTCGCCATATAGTAACTGCCAACAGAGAAAGCACTTGTTACAATGCTGTACAATAGTGACCTGCCAATATACAGTTCTTAAGGAAAATAAAATGCCTCTATCTCATTCCCCGGTAAGTTCTGACAACTGGACACCAGTATCTCCAGCTGAAACACTAGCCTCAGAAGTAGGGCTCACAGTTGGGATTTCACAAGACATTGCACAGAGTAAGAAAGTGCAATGAAATAAATAGGATCATCCTAGATTCACGCAGGAGTAACAGGCAGCAGGGCACAACTTTGCCATCCTGCCTGCATTCTTCCTTCTAATTTGCTGCGGAACATCTGAACGGCATAGCTGGGAAATCCCAGACCTTCCTCCTCTGACAAGACTCACTACTTTCAGAATATATAAACACAAGTGTGCAAATTCCAAAGAGAGAACTGTACACCCCACTTCAAAACCACTCTGCCCATGCCCAGGCTGATTGTTACTAATGCTGAGAGAATGAAGAGACGGTATTTCACATGTACAAGCACACATTCACATGGGAAAAAGGAGGTAGAGAACAGAAAGAGCACCTCATTTTACCTTCTCAAACCTCTCTAACAGACTAGCTTACAACCATGATAGCATTAAGTATTCCTACCACAAATACAACAACCATTAAAGGTCAGACAAGTAGGTGGGAAGAAAGAGGGGGAAAGGAAATGTTATGGTGTTTACTTAACCAAAATATTTGGGCATTTGTTTGAACAATCAATTTAGAACAGCTAGCTCAGTCCAACCTCTTGGAGCAGTGACACGTGAAATAAAATGCACAACAATTTGTTAAACCAAAGAGAAAGAATGAAAACATCTAGCCAGGCGCCGCAGGGCACTTGCCTGCATCTCAGTCCCTCTTCCAGTGAAGGTTTATTTAGTCATAAAAAGCAGACAACATCACAAGGACAGACTGGAAACCTTTCCCTCCTGGCCCAGAACACAGTAAATTCCCTGCTGCTCCCACCTCAGTGAGAGCAGTGCAATTGCTGGAGGTGAGGTTATCTGGCAAGTCACTGCCTCTACAGGCACTAACCTCACAGTGAGGCCAAGCACGTTTGACTGACCTAGCCATCAACAACTGGAAGAGAAACACATGAGTTTGTTTCCAACTAGTCTAAACTTATAGTACCTAATTCAGTCCATCTGGTTATATTCATGGTGATGAAAATACTTTCCAGTTATTGTGGCAAAGCATTTGTCAAAATCACCTGAACAAACAGAAGATTAGACATGCACTACAAACAGCAATTCTGCCAGCTAACATTCACACACTGTATGATTTACATTAATTGGAGCAAAGCTTTAATGGGATCAGCCCCTAAACCGCAACCGGGACTGCAAATGGTCTTGCAAAATGCACCTAAGAATTTATTGCCTCCTGGAAAAGTCTGTAAATTAAATAAGTTTATATTTGTATGGTTCTTCGCAGGTAGAATAGTGTTTGCATGGACCTCCCGAGTCATCAATTCCAGTCATCTACCACTGTAAAGCCAGTGATATACAATCTCTCATATTAAGAGATTTAGCTCTATTTAAAAGCAGTCTGGTGATCCCTTTGCCCCTGCCACACACACACTGGGAGGCTGTTTCAGAAGTTCACTCCACTGCTATACCCATATCTCATTCTGGTTTCCAGTCCAGGTTAAATTCACAATCATTCATGGCCATTTTTCCCCCCTTTACCAGGTGCTGTCAGGTGACTTTAGCAGTGCATTTCTTTCCCTAGCATTTAACCTCATCTATTTAGAGACAGGCCTATTCCATCTCCAACCATATTTTCATTTAAAGTCACTTTCTTCTAGATTACCTCCTACACAGCAAGCAGTAGAAGGGTTTATTTAAGTTTACTGTGTAAATAAACCATTTCTGGAAAGAACATACAGCTGAGCAGAGAGGAAAAAAGTGCTTCTGCCTCGTCCCATAACTGACCCACTGTGTCCAGTTTAACATTTTTTAGAAAGGGAGAGATTATTCCTTCCTTGAATCTGCTTGAGCGTGCTCTGCAGAGAGAGGCAGCTGATGAGAGACCAGGTAATCGAGTGGAGAATGGCCCTGGCTGTGGCACGCAGCCACACTTTCCCTAGAGCTCTGTAGATGACAGAAAGAAAAGGACTTCATCTGCGACTTAGAGGGGATTGCTCAGATTGCATGCAGCTCTGAAAGCAATGGGAATCTGCTAAATTAAAAAGCAAGACTGGAAGAAATTAACTGAGTATTGAGGTTTGTTTTTGAGATTCTCATTTAAAGGTTATTTTACCCAGCAGATCTAAGAATTCCTTCTTTAAAGGCTTACTTTGTTCTAGTGCACTGTTTTGTCCTTCTAACAAAGAAGGCCAGAGACTAGACATCTTCACATTTATTTTGTTATGCTCTCTTCAAAAGAAAAAATACAGGGCAGGCTCTGGACAAGTTAGAGACAGGATAAAACATAGCAGGCTATCCCTGATAATTTGTCTAGTATCATGTTTTAACACTTCCACCAGAACTTCACAGCCATGCCAGGCATTTTTCCAGCGCTTAAAGTAAAGAAGCTTTTCCTAGTAACAAGTTTAGATCACTATTGCTTCCAATTAAACTGATTGCTTCTTGACTTACCTCAAAGAGAGCAAAAGACAGTTGTTCATTACTCTCTTTTTGTGAGTACTTTGTACACTCGAAAAGATCTCATCTTTAGATTGAGCAAGCCAGTCCTTTTCTTTAAGGTAGCATTCAGTATCATTTACAGCCTACCACTCCTTTTGGTAAAAATGGGAGACACACCTAGAGACTCTCTCAAATGCACGGATGCCTTCCTGAACTGCAATGCTCACTGGAACGCCTGAACCGCTAATCTGTGTTCTCTCTCCTTTCAAATACAGTAAAATCATCACCTTTCCTGTCTAATATAACAGACCGCTATTAATGCATCTTAGACTATTATTTACTGCCCTTGCTGCAGTAGCATCAAGTAGCACTGTTGATTTTATTATGTACTCTAATAAACCACCAAAGAGAGCTTTCTCACTCACTCTCCCACCAGTTTCAAAACTGACTGAGGTTTACATGCAGAGGTTTACATGACAGATTACATGCGTGTCTGAAGTGAAATCAAATCACCCAATGCCTTCAGGTTAAAAAGCACACCCTCTCTGTGGCCTGTGACAATCATTTTGCACCATCATCACTTTGCAAAGGCAAAAAATACCAGAACACTCCAAAGGGAGCTAGACAAATTCAGGGCAAGAGCTGACGGTGTTCAAACGCGGTGACTAGAAACAACTTCCTGCAAGAAATCCCATAGCTAGCAATTACCGCAGGCTCATCCATGGCTGCCTGTTTCTTTCTACTTGTCAGCTCCACTCCCAGTCAGACAGGATCCTGGACTACCAGACACAATTTCATCTGACCCAATTTCTTATGTCTGCCATATGCTTATGCAATGCATAGAAGTAGATCTCAGCATTACGTTCGCTGAACACAGTTCACCTACCTGCCTGAATAGAAACCACAGCTTCACAACACCTATGCATGCAATTTAATTACCTCCGTGCAATTTCATCCCCTTCTTCCCTGTTGCAGCCATTTCTCTGAGGATTTGATTTAAAGAACAACCGGGGTGACTGCGTTAAAGAGCGGGCAGTCACAGTAGAGACAGGCTAGCTTCATTTATTCTGCTGAGAGCAAGCAAATTGGTTCGGAATCTGTCAAGCGTTGAAGAACTGTCCACAACAGTTATCTCCTCATTTTCAAAAATGCATCACTCACTCGATCTGTATTTCTAAAACCAACTAGATTTTTCTAAAATCAATAAGATTAAAAAAAAAAAATCAACAAGAAACATTCTTTATTTAAAGACAAAAAACATAGTCCATGTAGTTGAACCAAACTGTATCAGCTTTCCGTGACAAGCTAGGTGAAGCTGCCTGGCCATTCATCAGAGCTAGATTAACTCCTGAAAAACAGCTCTACCCCAAAGCCAGGCCAAAGTTATTTTATTCCAATGAGAATTCAGCAACGGGATCCCCTCTGAGTGGGGAGCAAGCAATTTCCAGTACTCTTCCTTTCACCACAGCTGAAGAGGCAGGATGCTCAGATGGAAGGGCTATTACAGACCCAGGGAAGACCCTTCCCCAGTGACAACCTTCCCAAATCCCTACCTCATGCGAAGAAAGACTGTAGAGAGCCAGAGCTTACATCTATGGCAAGCCTTGGCCTAGGATTCCAAGAGGCTGAGCAACATCCTTTGTCAAAATCCAGTCTCATCCTGCTGTATCTTTTCCAGCATCAAGAGCTTTTCATGCACCTCTCAGTGACACTCCTGGGAGACAACCAAGTGCTATTAGCCCTGTCTTATATTGGGGTCATGAGACAAAAAGACAAAAGACTCACTCATCTACACAGGGAAACTGTTAGGGCAAAGAAGGTATGTAAACTCAACAGAGGCATCAGAACCTTTAAAAGTCCACGCAGACAGCCAGCTGATATAAAAGGCAAAGATTTTCCTATGCCATACCTTTTCTGCCAGAGAATTAATACAGAGTTGTTTGCTCCCTGGCTATTCATATACCACTTGCTGACAGTTTCCCCATATAAAGCCCAAGCAGTTTGCCTATATGCTCCTAAGAAATCCATGGCAAAACAAGGACAAGCTCCAGTATCCCACAGAAAGGCTCTAACCGCTAGGCTGTCTTTCAAAGCAATTGAAGTGCATGTCATTTTACTCAGATATAGTACGTGGAAGGTTCAGACCCTGGAAGCCGATTTATAAATGAATGTCTCTTGACCAGGATGTTCTCTGCATATTGTATCAGGCAGACAAACACAACTCAAGTGACAGCAGTGACATCTCCTGAGGCCTCTTATTTCCACTGTAAATAAAATACCTTCACAAATAGAAGGCTTAATTTACGAGGCTTGATTTACACTGATGGGAGAAAAAAAAGAAAAAGAAAAGTCTGACGGTGCTGTGCATACTCCTCAAATGAAAACATAAAGCAAGCCTCAAACTCCAGTGCTATGTGTGCAGTGAATGTAGATACATTAGCATTTATCGGCCAAAAAGGAAAATGTCAAAGCTTAGCAGTGTGTCATTAAAATCAAGATCTCACCCTGGCCTCCCAACTACTGACTTAACAATAAAGACAAGCAGGAAGCACTACAAGGCACTTAGACTCATTATCACAGTGCAGAGCATTTAAAGTCTAGCAGGTTTGTCTCAATGCACCACAGAGGTGAAACAGGCTAGTCAACAGTGCAGTGAAGTCAACAGAGACCTGAAGTTAACTGACCTGGCCCAAGGGACTGAAAAGAGAACAGGGCCTCAGTTCTCAAGATACCATATTTGAGGCAAGTTTTTCCAGAGTTCCTTACTGTGGACTTGAGTATTCTATGGCACATCTGTGAAAGGAAATAAAAATAGAAGCATATGAGCTCCGAGTACGACAGTTTGCAGTTTGCTAATGATTAGTACCGACATATAGCAAAGCTTACAGAACTGGACCTGAAGGACGAGACACAAGAACGTCCTCATAGGTCTGCCGTCGTTCCGTTTAAGTGCTCGTGCTTCACGTCGGGCTGTGCCTAAAGGTGCGACACAGTCTGCTGCAGGAGCTCCTAGACCATAAGGGACAGACAGCAGATCCATCTCCATATGGAACAGATCCTGTCTCCACTGCAGGTGCTTACAGAAAGCAAGTTAGTATTTGACACTTGCTCAGCTCAGCAGGCAAGAGAACAAGAGTCCACTTCATTTTACAGCCTTTAAGCCTTTCAGGTCACTTCAGCCCCATACTGGTCTTTGTTAAATTAAGACTGAATGGAGGACACTTTACACAGAAACTCACTGACCAAACCGCTGCTATGCAGAAGAGAGACTTATCCATGAGAAGCATAATTATCGTCATAACATATCCTGTAGAAGGATTTCCTGAGGCATTACCACAGGGTAATACGGTTAAAATGGCTAACGGTAATAATTAGAGCTAACGTAGGACTTCAAAATAGAAGCATGCCTATCCAGAGCCATCGGCCTCAGGTTATTCTTACTGACAGGAAATAACCACATGGAAGAATTAAGACATTTCAACACTGCTTCATCAGGAAGTGCATGAAATCCTCAGTTCATAGCAGATGCAGAACGTCAAGTGATGATTTTATCCATAATTCTTCTAACAGAAGGGGTTTTATTATTTCCGCTTAACACGTATAGTTGTCTCCCAGCTAGAAGTGTAGCACGTATCTTCTGTTTCCAACCTTTGTCAGCTCTGATTAGCATGTTTCCTACAAGCTCTAAACTTCCAAAACTCTGGTAACTGAAAGAACCAGCATTTTCCACTACCTACTGGGAGGACTGGGAGGCAGTGCTGAGATATTTGTAGGTAAGAAATCTGGCACGCAGAAGAAAAGAAAAAAGACCCTACCTCTGTGAATGCAATCTCAAACATCAACAAGGCCTCAGGCAGTCATTTATAACCCCAGTCATTCCTGATCACTGATTGCTCCCAAGTTACATAGCATAGAGCGCACCTGATAACAAATTATCTCCCTCTGTCTCCTTGCCAGAAGAAAGATGTCACTAAATCAGTGTACAGCACATTTACTCCAGCAAATACAATGTTTGTGCCCTTAATAAATGCAGCCTCCTTGCCCAAGTTTTGAATGGCTCTGACACAGTTCCACCATCCATTCTGCTGAAACTAAAAAAAAACAAAAAAAACAAAAAAAAAAAACACACAGTAGCAGAGTAGTAGAATTACACACTGAACACCAAATATGCTTATAGGAATTAGACAATGAGATCTGAACTATTCAGTAACTGATGTATGGACTAGTATGCATTCCCAAAAGGTACATGCAAGACTGCACTGCTAAGCATGAGTTAGATCAAAACCAGTCTATTCAGTCACCGAGCGTTATTTCAACACACATATGGGTTTGTCGGCAAACTGGCTCACATACTGGAAAAAGCAGGCACGACTTGTTACCTAGCTGATTGAATTAATGGCTCTTTGATGTGAGTATGATGTGCAAGAAATCAAGACGTGCTTCCTACACACACTGATATCGTAACATCCATAGGTACACAGCCCAGGCGCTCTGTTTTGGGGAAGGTTGACGGTGGATCCATCTAGAGCAGGCTGTATTGCTTTTTCAGTATGAAGACTAAAGAACCCTTCCCCTTCAAACCTTGCAAAAACAAACCAACAAGCAAAACAGAGCAGACCATACAAGACCACAAAGCTTTGTCCCCAGCTAAAGTTAAAAGTTTCAAGCAGGAAGCAGCAGCTCAGCCAGACAAAAGAAAAGGCATTACAAAGAAAGTTTAAAATGGTATTTCTATGTTATTCACCTTCAGATATCCATGGGGTGAATGGAAAGTAGCTCGTAGTAACATCTGCTATTTTGGGAGATAAACAAACAAGAAATGTACAAATTCTTAAGTGCTAAGACTAACTAGAGAAAGAAGATAGGTCCTTCATTCACTAAGATGTCTTAAAGGGAAAAGGAAATAACCTTCACATAAAAAAATTATTTGACACGCCTCACATCTTTTTGACACCTTGACACACTTCGTCTTTCACATTCCTGTAATAAAGGGCAGTTTAGGCCTGTACATCAAGCCAACTTCTTCAGTCTTTGCTTTTGCCTTGAACAGGGCAATTCAGTAAGATTCTGTGTTCCTCCATATTAATCAAATCTATACCCTACCCCTTCTTATGTTTTAAGATCCTGGAAATGGACCTCCCAAATTTGGTGGCTATGGCTCTCACCCTTCAAACTCTGTGAAGGCTGTCAATTTTATCTGGTTATTCGCTTAAACTAAAGTAAATTTTGGCTCACACTGATAATATTGGCCTATGAACTCTTGCATCTGAAATGAAGCTGCAGCGTTATGAAAGGATGAGGGGTAATAAGATCTTTGGCAGAGGTGAAAGCTGGAAGGCTGTAATCTCTACTGTCACCTCAAACCATCCCCAAAAGAACATGGGTCTGAAGTACCACTTAGTGATGCTGAGAGGAGATCACACTCCAGACTAAGTGCTGTCCATAAAGGCCCCTCTCCCCCTGCAATGACAACAAGCAGCAAGAGTGACCCCTATCAAGCCAGTAACATTCTGAACTTCAGCAGCTGCACTGCAAGATCATTAGTCTGAAAGGTTTGGCTTCCCACTACTGCCCAGATGTTTGTGTTACTGCAGAATACAGGAGGGAGCATAGGCTATCTTGTGTTTGCAATGGCTTTGAGAAGTCCAAAGATGAATGACAAAACAGATGCTTTTAGTGAGGAAATATTTGCAATCTGTACAACACTGGGGGCAGTTTATAAATAAACTCCTCTACAGCAAGAGCTTCCAGAAACACTCTTTCCAAGGAAACAGTAAAGACAACCTTTAAATTACAGAAGACAGACCCCTTTAAAGTATGAAGACTCTACACAGAAAAATTCTGCGCTCCCTAACAGAAGATACAAGCATGGCTGCAGCAAGGAAATTCTAGATATCTGTCTTGAAAGTACTGCCTCTGCCAGAGTACTCTCAATAATAATACTCTTGGACTCAGAGTATACCAAGACCAACTGGATACTCAGCATCCTTCAATGAATGCTAGGTTTATTCATTTCTACCATTTTCTAGAAGCAGGTCAGCTGTCAAGAACCCAGCAGTATAAAGCCACCAGGTCCTAACCTAACCTAACAAAAAAAAAAAAAAAAACAAAAAAAAAAAAAAAAAAAACCCACAACCTTAAGACACTACAGTTTTTTTCTGAAGGTACTGAGCCTGCACTACCAGGATGAGAAGGCCCTTAACATCACTGCTCACTGAGCTATGAAGCGGTCAATTAACAATCAATTAACAAATGAATTTTTGGTGCCCAGCCCATAGTGGAGGCCATGCTAGAGAGCTAGAATACAAAAACCAGAAGAAGAGACAAGAACGAAGAAATAAAATCATAATTCCTGCACTTGGTATTGCAGCACTCGGCACCTCAACCAGGCAACATTCAAAGTATCAAGTGCCCCTTCCTTCAAGTTCCATTCCCCTGAAAAAAAATCTTTCTTTAATTCTTCAGAACCAAGACCACCCTCTGGCAACCCATGAGATAGCCACTGAGCTCCTGTGCAACCTAGGGCAAATCACCTTCCTGACCTGTATCTAGTTTGTTCAGCTGCCGGGCAAGGGCTGTCTTGTCATCACGTAGCTACTGCCTACACCACTGGAATCTCTAGCTGCTCTAATATTGATAGATAACAAAAGTAATCTGGTTGTTCTGTTTCAAGGGCATCAGCCTCCCAAGAAGCAGTTTGAGAAAAGTTCCCACCCCTGCACAGCCAGTATTGACTGGCCCAGTTCGTGAGCCTGGCATTTGGTTTGCACACTCAAGCAGCTTGAATGCATGCCAAGCCATGAGGTGTGGGGTAATGTTGCGACTTTGCCACAGAGCTTACCCACAAATACGCTGCAGGCTTAAAACAATGGGAAGTTGGAATGAACACAAAGCTAAGCAGCTGTATCAATCTGAATCTATGACCAACTGGAAACTGCATTTCTTGAAGCTGTAGACTTCCATACATCCAAAGGCCATTAGCACCTTCAGGTCCTCACAACACAAGAGTCTATAAACTTCAATAGCTTTTGCACAAAGCTCCCAATTTTACTTCAGCTACTATGCACCAGACATTTCATTTCCCCTGCCTGACTTCCTCCCTCAGACAAGCCTAGAGTTTCTCATATTCCTCAGCTTTCCTTGCATGGTCAAATTAACTGCACCCTAGTGGTGAAATCTCTACAATGTGACATAAAATTGAACACCGAGACAAGAATAGTTAGTCCAAGACCTATTCAAACTAGTAAAAGCAGTCCGAGTGCTATCCAAACTGGGTATTTTCTCTCAGCCTGATCACCAAAGCGCCAAGATATTTTTCCGTGACCAGAATTCACTCTTCTTTTGCTATTAAGCAGCTGGTGAAAAAGCAGGTGCCTCAAACACTTATCCTTTCTGCAAACAAACTGCAGATGCTCTGCTTACTCAGGAAATGAAAGAAAACATTGAACACGCTCTTTCTCTCGCAATCACAGTCACAACCAACCAAGAAAACCCACCAGATCATCACATCACATTCAGATACTGCAGATCCATTTCCAAACCAGAGAAATGCACTGAGAAGAGCACTAGCAACCAGATGAAACAAATCATGCTAAGAGGTCAGAAATAAGACAAATCTCTTTTCAAGAACTTGAAAGAGCTCGGTGAAGAACATATGGCCAGGAAGAATGGGTCAAATCCAGTACAATCTTCTTTCCCAAAAAATCAGAGACGTTTCAATCAAAGATCAAAGTAAATGGGAACCTCCAATCTACCTGTCATCTGACTCAACGTGTTTTCCAGCAGCACAGCAAGATAAGCCAGAGAACAGTCTTGCACACACACAGGTCAAACACCATTCTCACCAACCTAGCGAGTCTTCGGCAGCGAGAACTGCTACGACTGGGCCTCATCATCTGCTGTACCATTCTGCTGGGCACTAAGACAAGATATGTCTATCTAGCTATTGTATTTCTACAGCTCTGTCTTAGCAGTGGGCATAGGAGAGCCAAAGGCATCCAGGCACAGCTGAGACATACTGTTCCAGAAGGGCAGCAGTTTGCTGGCCTGTGTTCAACACAGATTTCCCCAATTGCTTCATTTAAGCCAAGGCCAGCACTATAGGCCAACTCCTCTTAGCTGAGCCAAGGTTAGATGTGTAGGGGACAGACAGCACGATATGCCTGGATCGTTACATACCTGCCTTATTTCAAGCACTCCTGAAGAACAGACATCAAAGCCCCTAAGATCAAAAAGCCAAGTACTGCTAAGCACTGTGAGATGCTCTCTTTCACCAGCAATCGGAATTGATATATTTGCTGGCTGCTGCCTGGAGCACTGCAAGCACGTTCCCATTTCAAGGGAGATTTGAAGGATACATGTTTCCTGCATGAGTCAGTCCAGGTTTTTGGGCTTGTGGATCCTACCAGCAACAGGTATTGCGTCACCTCAGCATGTAAAGGAGCTGAAAGGAAAAGTTCGCTTGCAGTCAAGAATAAACAGTGCTAATGCAAGTAAGCGTGTGATCCAAATTCCTGAGTCACTACAAAGGCTCCTCCACTCATTCCACTCCACAGATTCACATACACTGAAACCTGAACACTTTCTCCAGAGACTGGAAGCCTTCTAGAGGAAGGGAACCAACAGCAGCTTCCACACAAACACTGTGGGTTCAGTGTAAGCCCCCAAACTGGTAAGGTTATGAAGCTGACATAAGAATGACTGCTGAAAGGGGGCATTCACCCACTTGGGTCCCTGCCATGCTCACAGTAACTCCTTGACAATTCTGGGCTCCCCTTGACAAGACGGACAGAGAACTGCGGAAGAGAGTCCAGCATAAGGCTACAACAATAATTAGGAGACTGGAGCATCTCTCTTCAGAGGAAAGGCTGCAAGAGCTGGGCCTCTTTAGCCTGGAGAAGAGAAGACGGAGAGGGATATTATCAATGTCTACAAATATCTGAATGGAGGGTGTCAAGGGGATGGGGCCAGATACTTTTCAGTGGTGCCCAGCAGCAGGACAAGAGGCAACAGGTACAAACTGAAACAGGAAGTTCCATCTGAACATGAGGAAAAACTTCTTTCCTGTGAGAGCAAGAGCACAGGAACAGGTTGCCCAGAGAGGTTGTGGAGTCTCCTTCGTTGGACAGATTCAAAACTCGCCTGGACACAATCCTGTGCAAAGTGCTCTAGGTGACCCTGCTTGAGCAGCGGGGCTGGACTAGATGATCTCCAGAGGTCCCTTCCAGCATCAACCATTCTGTGATTCTGTGACCTGGTTCTGTAGCAGTCTATTTCACAGAGCTTCACAGTCAGACTTAGTCCCCAGTCATCCTGTGGACAATTCACAGTTATAAGAACTGAACAAATTCCTACACACCCAGGAATGCCTTAAAACCACATTCGAGCTTTTCTCCCCTTTCAGAGACCTGAGTATCCTCAAAAAGTGAGAACTACCTACATTTACTTCTAGCTAGCCAAGATATATATAGCTCCAGTCCAGATTAGATAGGCCTCCAAGTCTTTTCCTCGCAAACAGCTGCTGCTTTGCCTTCATTTTTATTTAAGTCAAAACATTTGATTTCCCTTTCGCTGTGCTGTCAGTAGATTCAACTACTGGGGTTATTTGCTGCCTTCAGGCACAACAAGCAGGGCTGAAAGAGCAGACTCATTCCTCTTAACCTCTTTGCTGGCAACCCAAGGAAGATACTGTTTTTAGTTACTGTTTTCATAAAAAAAGGTTGAAAATTTTTTTAAGGACTATCTGTTTCCCAAGCTGATTGTTCAGAAGTTTACAATAAAGTCATCTCCCACTATCATTTCAACACAGGCACCTGCAAGTCTACCTTAAGGAAATCTCCTGCATCAAGTTCATAAATGAACCTGTATTCATTAGCCACTACAATTTGGCTGGGCCAAATTCTTTTTGTCATTACCTTTAAAAGCTGCAGCTCTGAGAGTTACAAATGATTACATGGATCATTAGCCATCCTGTATCATAATATAAACTGATCCCCTTTAAAAGGATATGTTTTGCCAAATACTTACGGGTTTGGATTTGTTTTCACTTTCCTTAAGCACAAAGTACCAGTCACTGTTAAAGTCAAGCTGCTAGTAAGAGTAACCAGTAGACAAACCGAGAAAGCAGACCACGAGACTTCCTGGTTCTCCCACTCGGACAGCAGTCCAAGATTTGCTGCCCCCTACTTAACACTTGTTCTCTGATTGCTCAGAACAACCGCTTCTCGAGCAGGCCAATGCACGGAGCTTAGTGTCATATCTGACTATACAAATGAACAACATAGTGCTGGACACAACACTAGGACTCAGATTGGCTGGGCTAGTATGATAAATTGTCAGCGCGTGCTTAGTACGTGACATGCCAGAACACTTTAACGCAGCAGTTCGTTTTCCTCTTAAAAATACACTGCTTGTATCCATCTGCATTTGAAATGCAAATGGTATGTGTTTTACATTCACCACTGAATCGTGAAAATAAAGGTTTTAGTTCTCAAATGAGCTCCCATGAGTTCTGTGAAGGATTCCAACATAGAGCAAGTTTCCTCTGCTCCATTATTTAAGAGGCAGAGTTGATAGATTATGTCACACAGGTAACACTAGCCATTCACTGATCAGCATCACTCCGATAAGCCAGCAAGGTACATATATGGAATTAGACTTCTGATCTTTGGAAATACCAACTTGAATCTAGATAACGTTACTTTCATTGCAGGGGTGTCACAGACAACAAAAGGTAATGAGGACTTCGTCATTGTCCAAACACACTGTGAAAAAAGTTCTTTGCACTCGAGAGTTCTGACATAAAACATTAAACTTATCAAAGGTGGTGAAGAAAACCAGGATTAAAAAAAGTTAATCAACTGAAGCAGCAGAAGCAGGAAAATAATTAAACACTGCTGACTACTGTCAGATGAGCACTCCCTCAGCTACAAACCCTCCCCAGTCCCACCTCACACTTCTAAGTAGCAAACTACGCAGCCACCGGCAGAAAGGTGAGTGCTCGAAAGTAAAGCCAAAACGTTCTGTACACTTGAAATAGCAGAATTTCTAGGGGAACGTAGTTGTTTTCAGCACTGGCAAATGCAATGCGACAAGCTGTTACAGAGATCTCTACTGTGACACCTCTCAAATCCCTACCGATGAAATTTAACAGCACTTCAGCAAGCAGTCTGTCAAGTTTTATCTGTACCCCCATCTAATTGTAAAATTAGGCTTCCAGAACCCTAAAAGAAGAAAAGCTCTGCCTTCCTTAATTCCACCACCACTACCCACTCAGCTTAAGGGCACCAGAGTAAGGAAGGAGTTGTTTGTTCTTCTGGTTAGTTGTCCTGGATTTTAAGAGGCCTTTAGACTAGGGCTGATAGTTAACTGCTTGGTTGAGGTTCTTTCTTTGAAAAATTCACTAAATCAAGGGGCATAAGCCCTTGGTTTTAAGTGCCTCAAATGTTACCCTAGACTCTTTGTTTTTTAAATGAAGTCATCATAAGCGATGAATGGTTACCAGGAACATTTGATTTTCCTTGAAAAATACAGACACTCTCATATGATTTCCAAGTGACTTGTAATTTCTGAATCACCTTCCTCCCACCAGTTTCATGGGTAATAATATTGTAGGCTTCATGCCAAGGTCATCAGTTTACACACAATGTAGACGTTTGTCCGTTTTTACTAGAGTTTAGGGATTGAGACTCACTCTTGCCAATTGATTTGAAACTGAGTTTCACTCTTAAAAAAAAAAATGATGCATTTTCTTTTGCAGTTGAAAAGCTATGGCCATATGGCTCCTACATCAACACTTTATAGCGTCAGGTACAACTGTTACTGTCCGAGAACTGCTTCAGTAGTTTTTACTCCAGATTTCATCACAGGGCATCCCACTTAATCATGCATTTTGTGAACACAAAGCATCACATTATCTTCCTCGTATTTGGAATGTCAAGAAACTCCTTTAAATGCCTGTAGAAACGTAAATAATCCCACAAAACACAAAATAATTGTTGTGTCTGACCTCTGACACAGGATTTTCCTAAATTAGAACTTACTTGAATAAGCATGCCTTGCAGAAAAAACACCTAATATGAAACAAAACATGTCCAGCAACAGAGACTCAACCACAGCTTTTATAAGTCGTTCTGGGGTTCTTTACCCCCGTAACAGCAATTCTCATTCGGTTTCTGTACTTGAAAATCCTCACACAATCCTATAGATGTCTTCGGCACTTGGCCTTTCTATCTCAGTCTATCATTGTGAGTCAGTACAGCTTGAGATCTTACCAAGCACTGACCACACCAGCCCTACTTCTGAAGGGCACAAAATGGCTCCTCTACGGAGCTGCAAGGATCGCTGTAATCGCTATTTGTGTCGTATTATGCTAAGCATTGAACCAATGAAAACACAGACAAACGCAACGCCACCTTCAACACTAATACTTTGATCAATATGTTTAAAAAGCAATCCTCCTGAAGAAAAGACAACCGAGAATCCCAATAAGTATGTGATTCTCCATGACATTCACAGAAATAGAGAACAAATGACCAGATCTAGCTTCAAGGCACATCTTAGCTGAACAATTTTGACAGAGAAGTGCATTCAGTTAGCACTTGGATTCTGCTGCAAACTCCTCTTTATCTGTAGACTAGCTCTCTCAGGCAGCAAATTCCAGATTCTGACAACATCTTCGTATTCTGGCTTGTGCCACCAGTTAAGTTAAACCAATGCTGCAAGTAGCAAGCTGTTACATAGCAAGAAAGGAAAGATACCTCACAACTTGGCATACTAACTGAAGGCCTGTGAATGAGCAAACCAGCACAGCACCTATGCTTAAACCTCAATACACAGAAATTTCTTCCAGTTAAAGATGGGCCAACCATTGCTGTGTGGAAAAAAAATGGGCATAACCATGCACATTAAGCACTCTGTTAAAACTTCAGTCTGACCTGCTGAGATCTATAAACACAGAGCTTCTACTATTTAATCCATTTAAAATATGTCTAACACCTTCACTGCTGTTACCCCTTATCTTCAGTTATATCACTTACCTCAAGCAGCTGAGCTAACGCTAAGGGTCCTACGCATACCTAAGCGCCTCTGGAAAGCACAAGTCAAGAACGAAGTACAGGAAAGACAGACCGACCTAGGGAGCAAGGAGAGGACTTTTAGTTTCGAATAAGCCTTTGTGCTACTGCTGTGTGCACACAATTCCATCCCTCCTGCTGATTACTACACAAAAACCTTATGTAATCTATAATGGTTTACTTAATATCCCTATTTTCCCAAGTATTCTCATTAAGCAATCTCAGTGCCCTTATAAAGCTAGAGCACAACCTGGTTTCTGTCATAGAAGCCACAGTCCAGAGATGAATTTGCTTTCCATTGTGTCTATGTTACCTACTAGACTACGCTTTGTTTGCTTCAGAAATTTTAATTAGGCCATAACTAGCCCCCACCTCCCTACCTGTTATGTACCTTCTCCCAGCTTCCTTTTCAATGTGCTACATCCTAACAATATTAACATTCTCCACTGAAACCTCTTGAGATTCTAGCAGCAATTTCATGCACCAATAATGTTTTACTGAAAATAAACAGACCTAAAACACTGGTAACCTGGGAATACTCAAGTCATCACACATGTCCTGATGCACAGCCAAACTGCCTAGTGACCTCCGTAATTATGTTGCTCATTAACATATCCCCAGCCAGCCCAGATTTCCCTCTGGGTGAAAGAAAGCATACCTGTCCAGCTAAGCAGACCAAAAAGGTGTGACCGACAAAGGCAATGAAATCTAATGGGATAGAACCAGGTGCCATAAAGGTTCAGGCTCACTGGAGTGGTTTTGTTGTAAGGGTCGACTATCAAATTCCAGGTCTGAGGCAAGAAATTGGTATTTATTCTGGCAGAGCTCTAGTATTATATGTTTTAGAGGATTCAAAGCACCTCTTGGATTTCTACTAATTACAGACCTACCATTCTAGTCAGAGAGATGCATGCTAGGCTCCACTACTGGTTACAATAACGGAACTATTCTCTTCAAAAGCACTGAGGCTTCCACATCCACACCCCTCCTCCTCTACAAGCTGCACAGAAACCCTGGCCACGCAAAGAGCAGGCAAATGCCGGAAGAGAAGTATGTTGAAAAGAACAGAGCTTTCACCCTCCAAACACTGAGGTTTGTTCAGAGGAATGAAATGATCCCTGTCCTTGTTACATACAGCAAATCTCCCTGTGCCATCAAAATATTTCCAGTAATTCCTTAAACCTTGTCACTTGGTTCTTCTCTGAATTTTAAAACCTGGTAAATCTGCACAAACATAGGAAACCCTAGCTTGAGACCATCTTTCTTGCTGATTACAACAGGAACTTCGTGGTGTCAGACAACTGAAGCAGTGAAAAGGATTGTTTAGCAGGACATGGAATCTCCGTTACTAGTAAGCTTTTTAAGAACTGTCCAAACAAACATGCAGTATGATGGCCAAGACATTCTCACCTAAACTCTTCACTTTCCTAAAACCAAAGGTAACTCTCAAACACAGGATATCTCAAGTCTGAAGAGTTCCTCTCCTGAGCACTGACTTTCTAGACTAACACAGACCAATGGCGAAATATAGGTATCTCCAGAGCTCAGTTCACTGTCTTCTAAACAGCACAGGCTCGATCAGCCCCCAGATACACTTTCCTCTGCCTAAAAAATACAGACAGAGCGCATTTACCTAACTTAAACCAAAAATCTATCTCTAAGCAAGATGAATCCTTCTCTTAGCCACAGGTAACTGAGAACAGTTAGCAGCGCTAACATGCAGAAAACAGTACTACACACCAGCTCCTCATGCAAATTGCTGTATGATTTAGAAATATTTTAATTCAACTCCTATTTCCTTTGTCTTAAACATAACCAAGATTCTTCTCCATATTACTGAGCAGCTTTTTTTTTTTCCCCTGAATTTGCCATTAAACCAAAATAGTGAGCATGCATTCTTGGTTTCCATCAAGTTTTTTTTCCTCTTTCTTTTTAATGGCATGTTTAAACTCACAGAAGACCAATCACTTGCACTCATTATGTTTTAGTCTTCGATTACAGCACTACAGTGGAGCTAATCTTATTTTAAAATTACTTTCTAATGGGAATAAGTCAATCTCATAATTTATTGAATTCTCAAACTCCAATGGTAAACACTGTTCATAAGCTACATCAAGAAAACAAATTACAGTAAGTAATACAAAACCACATAAATGTAATCATACAATCTCAATAGTTGTTCTTCTCAAGGCAATGGAAAGCACACCCAAATGAAACAAATCTAAACCAAGTTTTGTCGCATTCAGCCTAAGCAGCACCTGGTACAGATCCAGAGCCCTCTAACCAGTATCAACTTATGTTAGAAGATAAGTGCTTCAGGAAAAACTGCTAATACACCCTCACCCTAGCCTTCAGGGATTCATATTCACTTTCACTCCCACTTTCTTCTTCTTTCTTGACTTCTCCATATCTTATTAAGTATTGTAATTCTGGGTACACATGATAGATGAAGAGACTGGGAGCGCATACTCAAACACATGCCAACACTGTTAGAGAGAGTCTGGCCCAACAGACGAAGAGTTGCAACAAGACTCCAAAAAGATGCCTGCTCAGCTCTGACAGAGACTTGCTATGACCCTGAGCCAACTGTTTATCTTCTTCCCCCCTCCCCCATCAGTGTCTTTCCCAAAGAACTGTGTTTATTTACTTAGTATAGCGTAAAAGACCTTGATCTTCATTTGATCCTCTAAGCACCACTGTAATTACGAGCAATAATAAGCAAGGGAAATCATCAAATAATTAATGTGAAAAACAGAGATGCATCTTACAAATTACTCAACCAGCCAAAGTCATTAATAACTTCCTAGATTATCAAAACTAAACCAACAATAAAAGACAAATTTATTTTACCATGTCCTTCCGTTACTATCGCTCTCTAAGACAGAAAACTACAATGGCACATTTAACCTGAGTAAGGAGACACCCACTGCTAAGTGTTGCCTTTGGACAGAAAGCCTTGCAAGAGAATTTTTTCCATTGCTATGATTTGCAAAGTCATAATAATATTTCTATGTCCATATTAAATTTTATAGAGGTTACTTTTTTATTACCAAATATAAATTTGGGGTCTCTATTGCCTAAAACGATGTCTGAAAAGAATTCCAAGGTTATGCTGTCATCACATAACTCTAGAAATGTAACTAATTCAAGCACTCAAAATACGATGCATAATGAACAGCAAAAGAAACAACGTAATGCCAAGCACAATTTTCTACTACAATAACCTGGGGAGTGGCTGAGCAGAAAATTCATCTTTCATGTTGCACGCATCAGTAGTCCATAAGCGAAGACCGTACCTCTACCAAATGCTTGAATGATAATGTCTCTTGTGAAGCCATTTCTGAAGTGTCAAAAGACAACAGCAATAGTGTTCTGAAGTCTTGAAGTCTATTGTTTGGCTATCTGGAAATCTATGTAAGAGAAATCTGCTTTTGCTCACAATCGCCTTGCACTCACTGTATTCAGCCCTCGCTCCTGGTCCTCTGCCCTCCACTTTATGAGAACAAAGGTAAATTGTTCCTAGATGATACAACTTTCACACTGATACAATACAGTAAGAAAACAGAATAGCAATAACATCCGGCAGCTAAGGACCTTTAACAAGAGCAGGGAACTTACCGGTACTTCGCATAACAAAGACGGTTGAAGAGAAGAAATGTCATGCAAAATATTCCGCAGCGGCATTCTCTGGCAACCTGTTTCTTAAACCTCAGTTTTGTCACATCATGATCGACTTTGTACTAAACACTTCACATCCCTGTGATTCAGCTGCCCATATGATAAAGGGGAACAATGATGCAGACTTTTCTTGTAAAGCAGCCCGGCACATAATGGCTAGTAAGACTGTACAAGTAGTCTTACTACCATTGTTTCATGAAAGAAGTAATTCTACTTAGTGGAAAGGTAGTAAGCCATGCAGAGAGAGGAGAGGAACAGCTAGTAAGCACCAGATTCAGTCAGTAACACATACGCTTAACAGCACTGGACTACAGAAGTCCAAATGGGCTTCACTTAGTGGACTCGTCTATGAATGCTACAGATTTTTCAGTATGATCCACATCCTGTAAGAGTTGCTTCTGTGCACGCACTTGAAGGGAGGGCTCTTTATACAGCCTTCTGTAGGTAGTCACAATTAAAAAAAAAAGTTAAAAGTCTGCAGTCACTAGCAGTTTTACAAAAACTTCATTAAAAAAAGTTGCCAAGTCAAAGTTGTCAGCTGCTGCACTGGGGATGCCTCCACTGTTCTTACAGGCCTAAGTTTCACAGTTGTATACAAAATAAGCCTGAAAGGGACCTCAGAGAACACTGTCTCTGACTCCATCCTAACATAGGAGAAGTGCAATTATGCTGTTTTTCATTACCATGCAGGAATTCTGGACTACAGCAGTAGGTGCACCAAATCCTGACCACTCATGAAAGTGCAAGGAAATCTCAACAAACAGACACAAGAGAATGAAGCACAGATCAACTTGTGCTTGTGGCTTGGGGAAAAAGCTCTGCTCGGGAAGATAGCTAAGCAGAAACAGGACAGAACCTGGCACCCTACATCAGAAACGGCAGCCTTTCATGAAATACACAAAACAAGGCTCTATACTAATACCACGCGCTTCCTGTGTCGTCAAATATCTGACAGACGGAGTAAATACAAATGAGTACTGAAATCTGGGCAGAGAATTGTTCGCAACTCTGATACTACTGCTTTGAAAAAGTTACTGATACTAAGAAATTTTTCAAATTTATTCCTTGCACTTTGCTCTGAAGTCTGGAACTTTGCTGCGATGACATATGGGCTATGAAAATCCACAAGAAAAACAGCACACATCATTTTTCTGTGTGCAGTATCATTCCCTACTGAATAACCTATAAAGAAAATGAAACCACAATAGTAGAGTCGTAAGTTATAATGGGTTTTTTGATTTTGGCCCTAGGACCATTACCTCTTTGTGGCACAACACAGCATAAAATCAATGATGCAGGATGCTACTATTCATCTTTAAGTTTGGCAACCAAAAATTTTGTGTTCCTTTTAAAAAACAGTGGCCTACATTTTTTGAATGCCCAACTTAGGTATTTAAAAACATTGCTTAAGTCAAGGGACTGCAGTTTAACACCACAGAAGAAAACAAGAAATTAGGAAGCTACATAAAACATGATAATGTATGGACACTTTTGGCAATGCTAGCCTAAACCTTTCTACGACCGCCTCAAGCTACAGGATGAGGTTAATAAAGTAAGGTACAGAGTAATAACTGGTTAACACAGTACTCGGTATTACTGTAGGAAGCAATATTGGAAAGAATCATGAGAAACATGCCTTACCTTCAGAGCAAGATATAGAGTGCAGTAGAAAATTTATAGGGACTGATTCTGAGTGAACAGCACAAACACTGTTGAACAGCTACCAGTTCTGCAAGCACTGTCCAATCTGCTCAGGCTGAAACAGGGATTCTGTAGGGAAAAAACAACAAAACATCATCATGTAGCTAAAACACTATCAGAACACGTATGCAGAAAGGGACAAATGATCAATGCACACATATTCCTCATCATAACAGTTTCAGCATTTGCGTCGGCAAGCTTACAATTTCTTTTCCTTTTTAAATGGTTCCTCAGTTGATAAAACACAGCTCCGTCTTTGTACAGACACACAGAAGACAAAAACAACAACAAAAAATCACATATATCCTACGAGATGTGGAGGGGAGGAAGAAAGGTATACAGTGGATGCAATTATCATATAATCACATGGATGAAAGGGACTTCAAGAAGGGAGATAGGGCCAACTCCCACACCAAGAGAAGCTCAATTTTGCATATATCATTCCTGACCGTTTGCCTGACTTGCTATTAAGATCAGCCATAGAGACTTCACATCCTGGCCATAATGTATATTCCACTGTCTTTCTGTTGGAAGGCTTTGTCCTAATATCCAGTTGATGTAATTCTTGCGTAAATTCTTACGCCATCCACTGCATCCACTGGAGAATAGTCAAATTTTTTTTAAAAAGGAAGCACGTTCCAAATATTGTGATATTCTGAGAACCAATACTGCCTTTAAAATGGGACAATATACCCCATTCTGACTATACATCTCCCTAGAATCCCGAGAGATTAAGAGGGCACTAAAAAAATACTATTATTTTATCAGAAGGATTTAAAAAAAAAAAAAAAAATCAACCTATATACAACTACAGCACTTCCACTGCTGTTAATAAAACACTTTTACATTATGGCTTTACCTCTTACAATGAGTGCTAATTTCTAATTTAGCAGAAAACTCAATTGTTATGAAATGTACTTCTGTAAGAGGAAGAATACATACTAAGAATAAAAGCCATTTTGCGTTATTTACATAATGCACTTTTATGTTATCTACAAACACACTGCAACCAAAAGTTTTTGTTTTGCTTTTAGCAATAAACACATCAAAGATTAAACATCTTTAGATGTTTGCACAAGTCTTTAAGCCTCAAGTTTCGTAAGTAAGGGAGAGAGTCAACTTTCTAATTTAAATAAAAAGCCCTCAAAATGAAACTATGGGGGAGTAGAAAATTATGAACAATCTCCCCCATCTGCTGTGCTTTTGCTACATCTCTCCTCTGCACAGGGTTTCAGCCACACCTCCAAGGCTCTCTAGGTTGCTGCATACTATGCATGAGCCCTCTGGTCCCTACAATGCGCCCACTTGTTACAGCAGAGGCCAAACTGCATTCACTCCCCGCAAGGCTCTATGGTGATTCTCCATCTTCTCAACAGCCTGAAGTCTTTCTGAGGAAGGCACACGTCAACTCTTTTTATGGGACTAATTCATGTATGCAAGGAACAGCAAACCTATGTATACATTTATAGAAACAAGCTCTAAAACTCAAGGTAAAGAAAATGAAGTGCAGGACTTTCTGGAAAGTCTACTGCAGATGCGAATAGAACCAGTTTTAAGGCAATGTGCTCTACTTTGCAGAATTCACCACTGTAAAATATAGCATCATTAACCAAAAAAAAAAAATCAATCAAGATTAAAGAAAAAATAAGTCTAAATACACACACACACACACACACACACCCCTCCATGCAGATTCTGGCAATTCTCCAAAGAATCTAGTAAACCTGAAGGTAAAAAAACAGTCCAAATCCTGGTCCATGGGAAAACTCACAGGAGTAGATTCTGGGAATTTTCTCTGAATGGCTAGCAATGTCTTACAGACATTTATGTCTGCACAGAAATGACAGCAGGCCTTGCACAGCACAGTCTCACTCATGAATCCTTTCTGAGACTCTCTGGATCAAACTCAGTAGTCTAGAACCAGAAGCATTCATTGCTCAGAAAAGGTCCTTGCTCTGAAAAGTACATGCCTGGTTTATTTAACCCATGTTCCTGGATGCAACATTGGGGGACAAACGGAAACCAAGAGAAACTTCTGTCTCTTTCCTAACATAGCTTTTGACCAATCTCCCACCTGCATTTTAATTTGATAGAGCCACCCCTTAAAAATGACACCAAACTGAGGCTGTGGGAATTCAAGATTAGCTTACATTAAGGGGAAATTTAAGATTAGCTTACAGTGGAAAATACTGTGGGACTGTGGTTCACAGTTCTACACTCAGCTTGTAAACATACCCTGGAAATAAAAGACCCTAAATAACAGATGATATTGCAAAGCTAGTGGATGCCACATGGCGAGACACAAAGCTGTCAAGGAAAGAAGACATTTTGTAAGAAGTAAATAAAAATGTAGTACCAAAAAGTGACTATTTATTTCATACCCCCATAGGATTTGGTTTCATTCCCAAATGTTGCTACACCCATAAATCCTCCATCCTAGAAAGCTACAGCAGCACAAAGGATAGAGGAAATGACACATAAACAATCTGTGTGTTGACAAGAAGGCAGTTTTGTAATATGTTGTTATTTATGGGCAACACTTTAGCAGATGGAAGATGCATCAGAATGAGAGTTTCATTTAGAACATGTAGGCCAGGGAAAATTCTCTGCAAGAGCCACTTGCAGTAGAAAAACACAAGCAACCTAACAGCTACAACTGCACTGCAATACTCATTTGAACTTTCATGGCACCACATTCCAACGCACGGGAGATGAAACAATGGGGCAACCCAAGGAGAGTCTCTCAAATTGTCAGTGGAAGGAGCAGTGCAGAGCAAACCGTTTTCCAGAGATGCACACACTGAACTGCCCTCGTTTCCTGAGGGAGGAACTGGTGCATCAAGCTAAGATCAAGGTCATGCTGGAAGTCTTCAGCAGAACTGAGCCCAGGAAACCACCTTCTCGCCCTTGCCCATTAGACCCTCCTGCCACTTGACCATTCCTGCTCCCAGGTACAGGTAAAGCCCTTCCTCTTACAGGTGCAGGCTCTGAATCAGAGGTCTGTTGATGGAAGCAGGCACAGGATTTGGTCCTCATTCTCTGCAATACCTGACTAGATTTGCATTCATTAGTCCACCATGCTCATTAGACATCCCAGAGGCAGCCTCTCTCCAGCACTGCTTAGAGCACATTGTGATACAGCAATGGGAAGTAATGGATTGGCTCAACAGGCCAATGGGCATTTCCACCCATAACCGTGAGCAACACAATACCCAGCTCCCAAGGAACGCACTAATTTTTAGCTGCATTGCTTTCTATCATATTAGTTCACGCATGAAAGCGGAAAATAAATTAGCATGGGAAAAAAATATTTATGCCTCCTCCTCTCCCCTCCTTCTATTTCATTCAATTCTGAATCAATTCAGAGGCCCTGCTGCTACTGGGATCCGGAGGTGCTGACAGCTTCAGCGAGCTTTCAGTATCTTGGAGTTGAACTCTCTTCGTTCCTCTCAAATGGCAAGGTCCTTTTGTCATACCACGGGACACAAGGGAAGAGCAAAGTAGTTTCAGAATAGCAGTCTTTTTCTAATAATTGATTTCACTTCCAGATCAGAGCCGAATTTTAAGAGCTTCCCACCCTCCAATGGGGCACCCACGTGCAACTCAAGGATAACCACCTCCTCACCCCCCTCCCCCACACCCTCTGGCTGTCCGACTCCTCCCATCAGATGACCATGCTTACTGAGAGTTCATTTTATAGTTTGGCTTCCCAGTTTCATGCTCTGTACACGCCTTTCAATGCCCCTCTACTGATTTTGAACAAGACAGCCAGTTTCAACTGCATTTGGCTGGAAGGAAAAGGCCTCAAAAACATTTACATTCTGTAGGGATCAGCAGAGAGGGTAAACAGCCCATTGGAGACCCTGGCTCAGGAGTCGCTATTCCATGAGTGCTCTCTTGATCAGGCCCCAGAGAACCTATGCAGGAGACGCATCTAAGACAAAAAACCATTGGAAACCAACCAGTTCGTTAGCACTATTTCTTCCTGAGCTATCCTTTATTTCTAGTCTTCATTCAACCTCCGTGATTCTAAGTATAAACCCAGCCTGCAATATTTAGCAATATTTCCTCTGCCTGATGAAGTACTTCTATGCAACATGGGAGCATGACGGAAAAAATAAGCAGGCAGAAAAGAGTGCTGTACCAGCAACAAGCAGCATCACAGAAGGAACTCAAATGCAAGTCAAGCTCCTTCTACCTGCTGGCCGCTCGGCTCCTCCATCCTGCAGGAAACAGCAGACAAGAAGCCCATGTACTGAAGCAAGGGAGTCAGAGATCCCCTCCTTCCCAGCACGCTGCTCACTCTTACCCCTGAAACGTGGTGACATAAGCACCTGATGTACTGCAAGGCTACACCTAACTGGGGAAAACAATCCAGCAAAAGAAGAGTTTTCCTCTGCATTGATACACATTCCCATACATAGAGTTCACAGTACAGTTCACAGCACTCAGGCCAAGAGAGTAATATACACAATAAAGAGGCCAGGACTAAGGACTCCTTTTCCTTTGGTGGTGCAGATGGCTCAAATGCACAGCAAATTTCTGTTTCAGAGTGTATTTCTGGAAGTCACGCCTGAGCTCTGTTATGCTAACTGCTAGACAACACCTTTAATGTGAATATAAAAGCAACTACCAAGAAATGCAAGTTTAAGATATAGGTTTGGTTTGTCTGGAAGTATGCACTAGCTCAAGTTAAATTCAGCCAATAGTCATACCCGAGGGGAGAAAGTAGAAATCAAAGTGGCTTGTTTGACCAATTTCAAAATGCAGTATTCTGACATTCCCTTTCAAAATATTTTTCTCTCCTTTGAAATAATACATGTGTTGGTTTTGTAAAAGGCAGCATTTCCCTTCACCTTCCCCCAATCTAAACACTGTTTCACCTAATACTTCTTCCAGTTTTTGAGAAGACTTCGAAACAATGTCTCCATTGCAGGCTAATGATAAATCATCACTCTGGGGCGAAGAAAAGGAAATTAGCAATTACCTGAGAGGTCCTCCTCCCCAGCCCATCCCTCCTAGCTCTCGAAAACTTTGCAGAGTTAAACTGTAGGATGGGCTTGAAGGACTTGACGCTTTTTCTTTGCAAAAATGCAAATGTGAATTTTTTATGTCTGAAGGTAACAAGGTTTGGTATGAATTAAGAGAATTAATTCATCATCAGCACTAATACTGTAGATACCTGGATGTAGCATTATCTTAAATGTACAAGTTATAGTGACCCCAAATATTAACAGCTGGAGGAGAAAATACAGATACTGCAACTTGTTAAAACTGGAATTCTCAGATTTAATAGATTGGCACTGAGCACACTGTTACATACAAAGTGAGCTACGCTGTGTACCACAGCCGCAGTGATTCTGCTGACTGCACTAGAATACTGTGGTTATCAAGGAAACATTTGTACCAAATCCCAAGAAAAAAAACGCTCCAGTTTATAGCAGGGCACATCACCAGGTATTTTTGCATAAGCAAACCAAATACGTAGGAAAAGTTAGCACAGCCCATAAAAACAAAGTTTAAGGGTCTTCTAAAAGATTCTTTTAATAATTATCATTATTAAAAGCCTTGATTTGACTAGCATAAGGGTTACTCAATTTAAATAGCATGAACATGAATGAGACAATAACTTTGTCTCATTATTCTACATCTAGACAGAGGTAAATGCTTTAGCTTCTGCAACAATACAAAAACATTAACTCCCTTTGATGGTTTTCCTGCAAAAACTCCAGAGGCACTTGTCAGCAAAAAGCAGGGCAAATCCCACACAGTAACTGTCCCTCCATTCAAAGAGCAATCCCCACTCCTAGCAGCATCCTCTGCATAAAACAGCAACAAAGAAAGCTTCTTTGGTTCAAAGATACAAGTAAACAAAGAAGCATGACGATGATACAAATTACATCTGCCCAGGTAACAGCAGTTGGCAGAAAGGGTGCCTACTGACTGATCCATTTTTAAGCTTTTTTAGAGTATTTCTAACACTAAAATCCTCAAGTCTTGCCATCAAACTAACACTCAGAGACTTACCCGAAACACCACTAAGTTCTCTTTTCCTCCTCAAAGCGTAGCTCAAGGTAAAAGGGGCTTCGAGGAGGTCTCCAGCCCTGCTCCAGGCAGCGCGGAGCCGCTCTCCCCTCTGCTGGCCTCGGGGCCGGGGTGACGGGGGAAGGGAGCCGACCGTTAAGAGCTCGCGCGCCGACCGTTAAGAGCTCGCGCGCCGACCGTTAAGAGCTCGCGCGCCGACCATGTTTCAGCAGCAGCGGCCAGTGCAAGTAACGGCCAACAGCTGCTCCACGCTGGAGGAGCCCCTGAGAAGCTTCCAGAAGAGACAAGAAGCAGCCAGCTGGAATTTCCCCTCGAAGGGAAGGAAGGAGGAAATGAAAAAAAGAACGAAGAAAATAAAAATGTAGAAAATTCCCACAAACACTGCTGGGGAGGGATTAAAAAGAAAATCAGAAATCCTTTCAACCTCCCCCAAAGACTTCACCTACTCTGAAGTAGATTTTGTCCCCCTTCATAATTAAAACACTTCCCCACCCTGGGAAATCTTAAGCATTATGAGACTAGCAAGGAAAAACAGCAAAAGAGATTCAGAGGCTATTCAGCAGCCTTTCATCTTACTCAAATGTCCTGCAGTTCACAGACACAGGAAAAAAAAAATACTAAATACTGTCCTGTACTCATCTCTGTTTGAAAACATGGCTGAAAGCAAACAAATAGGGTAGCAGTCTCACTCTGTACTGGAGTTCATTGCAGTAGCTGCCATTTCTATACAGCAGCACAGAGGACCCAGAAGTGTTTTGTCTCAGACGAGATGTAAAATAGAGACTTCTGCCCGCTAAATAGACTATCATTGAAAAAGAGGACATGACATACCTCGCCATGAAGCTGGCAGAGGAGGGGGGGGGAGGGAGAAATCAGATACAAACAGGAATTTTTTAAGGTTTTTTTTCACCTCAAAGCAGGTGAAACACGCCTGCCTCGCAATGCATTACATTCACACAATGTAAGCATTAGCCAGAATATTATCAAAGTGTTTACCAAAGCCTTTCACATGCATAGATGGGGAGAGTAGATTATCTCTTCGCTCTGCCCATCCAGCCAGCTGCTCTCCTTGCACCAAACAACCCTGGCTGCTTCCTACCTTCCTTTCCATCCTCTCATCACACCTGCAGTCCCAGTCCTTCCCATTTAAAACGCATATGGTGATCTTCTGTGGCAGAAACCTAGGGCGACGACATAGCAAACGCAAACTGGTGTAAATCCAGTGATGTCATGGAGCCACACTGATTTACACTAACTGTGCCAATGGCTTGCTGCCTTCTCTGAAACACAGCACAACTTCCATGACCATAAAACAATAAATAACAATAATAAAAGTGTTCTACTCGCATTCAAACTTGAATAATTGCTTTCTGTCTCCCTCCATTCTACTCAGAGTCTCAGCAGGAGACAGTTATTCCCATTACTTGTTTCACTAACCTAAAGAAATCCAAGCTCTTAAAGTGATACATCCCCAGAGACATTAGTAAAGTATTTACACAGCCGAGCAGAGGCACCCTTGGCAGCAAATGCCAGCATCCCAGTGCCGGCTTGAGAGAGACACCACAGGAAACAATAGCAGCAAGAGCTGGCTCCAGCACATTAGCCAGGTGTGGATTTACGAGGGAAACCAGGAAGGCTTTCAGTCCTTTTTCCTCAATCTGCATGCCACGTTCCTTCACTGTGCGTTGCAAGCTCACGCACTCCCAGAGCGGAACCACAGCTTGCTGCCTTCAGCTGCCCACACCAGTAAGCATCTTGCTGGCTAGCCATACAGGGGCTGCAGCTGCCCCCTTGGTCACCAAAATGCACATCCAGCTCTCTGAGAGTGTATGTACTCTGGCTGTTAGTGTATGTTAAGTCCTGTTGCTATTTCTTTACAGCTTTTCTTACTCCTGCCAATGAAGGACACTACCCATTTGCTAGGTCCTGCTGTAGTCACACTCCTTTTGCTTCAGAGAGCCCCCCAAAAAGTGCCAGAAGGGTCCAGAGAACATGTTGGCAGCCCTGTTGCACACCAAATGCCTCACCATAAGGTTGCATCAGTTTACAGATGGTAACAGAGAAATTCTGTTTCACTGGTGCTGGGTACTTTAAGCCACTGTAATGGAGCTGTAGGCCTGAACCTCAGCTGTTTGCCAAAGATGATCCAGGATCATGAGGACAGAGGTGGAATCTGCAACTCTAGAGGTCTTGGTTCAGGCCCTCACAGTTCTACAGTGATTCTTTAATCCTTTCTCTTCTTGTTCTGACCTAGCCTGTGCTACCTGACTTGATCTCTCCCATGAAAGCATTCTTGAGCATAACGAAAGAGAGCGTTAGAAGAATCCTGCAAAGCAGCAAAGAAAGAGGCGAAGGACTAGGGAGAGATTCAAGGAGATATGGAAAGAAGCATATGAGCTAGAGAGGTAAAGGAGATTGTTAAGAAATGGTGAAGGGAGGAAAGAAATTAGGAAAGCCATATATGGATTAATACAAAACAGAGGGGAGAGATGCAAGACGGACTGTCAAAAGCTCTCTGCACTCATCTGTCTCTTCTTTTCATCTCAGTGATAACCCTTACTGACATCAAGACTTCGGTCAGTGCTAAATAGTCTAGAAACTGTCAACAGGGAATGAGCAACATAGGTTAAAGTGAGAGCACAGAACTGGAGGAAAAGGACTGAGGCAGAGAAGAGAGGACAGAAGAACAGGATCCCACTGAGTTAGCGGGCACGCATTCCTCTGATTAACTTTCCTTTCTATCTTCTAGAATGTCT
The DNA here is from genome assembly GCF_028389875.1 of Rhea pennata. NCBI lineage: Eukaryota > Metazoa > Chordata > Aves > Rheiformes > Rheidae > Rhea > Rhea pennata. The sequence goes on along the minus strand of NC_084666.1, from coordinate 80,478,524 downwards.
TCCACCTATGCAACCATGACAACAGCACACAAATACAGATTATCTGCACAGTAAAGTATGCACCTTAAGAGACTAACAGAAGGCAAAAATCCCCTACTAGTTTTTACAGCATGAAACTCCTTGGTCACTGGATCACCAGTGTGCAGCTGCCCACTCCTATAGGTCTGGAAGAACTTCAAAGATTAATCCACATTTGTTCAGAACATCTAACCATTTTTGGTATGTCTAGCAAAAAGCAGTAATAAGAACCTGTCATCTTTCTCTGATTTTAGAAATCTTTTGATACTGTCATTGTAGCTTCAGAGTGGCATAACATCTGAAATGACTGCATCCATCCATTCACCATCATCTGCTGCCAGAAAGAGTGATAAATCACCATAAATACCACTCAACTTTGTTTCAGTACTTTTGGAAAAGCAAAAGCCACCTTTCCAAACGCAGCCACACCACAACTTCCGGCACACCGCTGTTTTCTCTGTGACTATCGAAGGACGTGTTGGTGATGCCACAGCACAAACTCACCATCATGACTTTCAAGGGCTATAATGATTCCCCAATTGCTCAAGTCCAGTGCAGCCAAGTTTATCAGGATATACAAGTATAGCTCTGCATTAGCAAGAGGTGCACAGAATAGAGAGAATTGCTTCTCGGGCTCCGTGGGAACAGCTTTGCTACCCTGTCCATAACAAATTATTACTACTAACCTTTATATTGCTTTAGCACCTAGAAGTGCCAGGTAAGATCAGTAAATTTTTGCACAGCACACTGAAACAGAATCCCCGCTACAGACATCCCCAGCTGAAAGCTCAGCCCATCTCCCTGGAGCCAGGATATAATTCTGACCACCCAAGAAGAAAGCGGAAAGCCACACAATACAGTAAGTCTCTAGAGGAGCTCAGCATAGAGTGTAGGGCTCCAAATTTGCACCCTAATGCAAAACCTGGCAGACCACTTTCCTCTACCAGACCTCTGCGCAGCCAAACCATTTTGTAGCTGGTAAATCAACAGACTGACCCTTGTGAGAGCAGCTTGGAAGAAGGCAGCACTGGGCAGTACAGGTAATTCCCATGTGCGCAGGAACACATGTTCAGGTAGCTGATGCCATCGACCCCGACAGCCTTTCACCTCACAAGGGGCTTCTCAGCAGGTTATGTCCAATACTAGCATGCCTATTCTTCATTATCTTCATTTCTCAATAAGCTGACAGAACTCACATCCCTTGCAGGAACCTGAAGGCTTCTGAATAGGAGCTCCTGGGCCTGTTCCCAGGGAAGAGAAATTCATACAATCTGTATGCCATCAGAGAGCCACAGACGAGCAGTAGAGACATACCAAACCCTACCGCTTCTCCCGCCATGGGACAGGAGCAAGCTATGTCCGCTTTAAAGACCTAACATAGCGCCCGTGTTCAGAGTGCAGCCTGCTACTGCTAGGCCACATGTAGAGCCTGATGGGTCAGCTTGAATAACTGAACAATTACGTCCACAATCCATCAAAGGGTGCTTTACATTATAGCATCACTGTACAGTAAGAGTTACCAGGGCTTCCAGTATCAGATGTTGCTACTTTTAAATATCACCATGTCAGCTGAAACTCTACCAGCAGTTGCTGTGTCTGGAGGAATTGGAAGTTCATGGTTTATGGCACTCATTATGTCATTTTTTCCTGCCATTTGTACTAGGCAAAGTGCAAACCAGAAATGGCATCATGCACAAAACTGCCCTTGTGGTTTTTCAAGGCACTGTGATTATTTATTGTGCCTTGTCATTCTTGCAGATTAACAATGTGACATCCTTCTCTGTAAAGCACAGACAGCACAAAGCGATTGTTTTTGACTACACAAAAAGCAGATTGCTGTTGCTATGACAATACAGCAAAATAATGAAAGAATGACTCCAAAGTATGTGTAAGCCATCCTCATTCATCCCCACATCACTTCATATTTAAGGCACAATCTTACTCGAAGAATGACTTCTTTTAAAGAAACAAAGAAGCCAGAGGGATACACAGTGCATTACCTGCAAAACCAGATCTACTGATGAAGAACTTGTAATGCAGAGAGGAAAAGCCATTGGATGGCAGGGTGGGAGACATGTTGCAACAGAAGCTTGCAGCAAGGGCTGTCCAGGCTGGCACTAATGAGGTTTAACACAGACACAGAGCTCACCTTCCTTGCAAGAGCGCCCTACCTCAGGCCTTGCTCTTGCTGATACCGGAGTGAGAGCAGCCAGTTGTTAAGAGCCCCGTGCCTGCCACCACACACTTCATTTTGCTGCGTGAGGGTCACTCCACTGATATTTGAGGGCAGAGACAGCCCCTTTTACTTTATCCCAGGGATGGATATGCATCAGTTTTTACACTAGTCACAGTAGATTACAAGAGGCCAAGGAAATCAAACTTTGGCAGAATTAATACCCAGAATAACTCCCCTTCCACTGCTGGCTGGGCCCAATTTGTAAGGAGTCAGCTTATTTAACAAATCATGCTACAAGATGCAGAAAAACTGAGAAAGAACAGCAGAGCACCTTAAGCAGCAAGCTTATACTGTAGCTAAATGAAGGGATGGCAAAAGTCTTTTAATGGCAGTGTGGTAAAGAAAAGAGTAAATAGAAATTGATACAATCTTCTGTTATTCTCAGCTCTGCATCCTGCTGCACAACAAAGATGGGAAGCCTTGGCCAACATAGAAAGTTAGCAATTGGAGAAGCTTCCGCTCCTGGAAAACCTCCAAGTAATTGACAGGAGATGTGGGGAAGGGAGGAGGGAAGGCAGAAGAAAGTAAACCTGTTTGAGATGTTAATTCATCTATCCAGTTTCTGCTGAAGATCAAAGACAAAATTTTGCACCAGAAAGGCTGGTGGGCAGGAAAGTTCACCAGAGCAAAGGAGCTACAAGGAACACGCAATTCTTTTAAGCTGCTAAGTTGGGAAGTGTGTGAGTGGAGGGGAAACAAAGACCATAAGGCCTGTTTGAACCTAGTGGTCTTTTTCCTCACCACCTGAGGCCCCAGGGTATGTTCTCTGTTGGCTTTCTGGATGGCAAACAAGCCTGAAGGAGAAACACGGGAAGATGGCCAAGGATTACAGAAGCCCTCCAAGTGGGCCACCAGAAGTACATGCTTCTCTTCTGTGCCCAAACACACCAGGAGAGATTGTGCCTCCCTGAAGCACAACAACTCCTGGCAGGGCAGCAAGGTTGGAGACAAGTTCACAGTTAGATTAGGGATGTTCTGCTAGGCACAAATGACTCCACAGAGCTTCATTTACAGCTTCCCTCATCACACTGGATGAACATAGGCACGCAGCAACCACACGCCTGCAAGCAGCCCTAACAAATATAACACAGCTTTTTCACAGCCACCCGGGTCCACCCAAAGGGCAGATTTGAAAGATCATAGCCTAAGCAGATAGCCCTGGCTACCGTGCTCTGTCACCTCAAAAGGGGGAGGACACCACAGAGGGTCATCCATACACTTAGTGCAAGTGATGTCCATGCCTCAGAGAGCGATGGGTTGTTACCACAGAAGCTATATCTGGGTACCTCAAATTCATGTAGCAAAGATTTGCCTTTTTCTCTGTGCTATTTTCCTATGCCATTTCCAGCTGCCTGATCAGCCCTTAGTTTTTTGTTTGTTTAAATTGAAATGAGCCTAAGGCTGTGCTTGGTTTCTGCATATTTTATTTGATTGTGCTGTACTCCAAGTATTACATCCCTTCAATGATGTTGGGTCTCAGCAGCTCTGCTGGAGCTGTAGCAGCCAGAGAGGACAGATTCACCGCCTCATGTATTTTCAAAGGAATTTTTCTTCTCTTTCACTGAGAATTATGCAGGAAGCTCAAGCAGAACCTTCATATATTCCACAGAAACCTTTAATTATAAGTTTCTAGGATGTTTCCAGCTACTATATTGTACTATCTGAAGACAAAGTAACAGAATTTGGTGTCTCTTTGCCCTCTTGCTTCTACAATATCACTTTGAATCCTTAAATTATCATTGGATGTCTGTTATTAAAGAAACTCTCCATCTCAACCATGAGGCGTGTGCATTCCCAACCTCTTCTGTGCAAGATGCCTCTTCTCACCCTGAATGCAGTCTTGCACAACCCTTCCCATTAATTGAATTAGGCATCCTACACATGCGATGTGGGATCCTTTTAGCTTATCCCAAATGAGTGATCAGTTTACTCTGCCTCCTGTTGCATAGAGACCAAATTGTGTTTTGATTCAATCTCACATTAAATGAACGGCCATTCCAAAACGAGAAAGCCACTGCTAACCTTCTGTTCCGATCCTGCCTTGCAGGGCGTACAGGCAAAAAGAAAAAGGCACGTGGAGTGTCCAGCAGTTTTCAGCACCAAGCCTGACTTGCAATGCCACAACATCAACTTTGTGCATCATCTCTAATAACAAGCTGAAAATCCACCTGCCTCAGAGAAGGTGACTTGTTATTACAGAACAGCTTGGAGGCTGTACGGCACAATGACAACGGCAGCCTGCAGATCCGAGGGGATCAAGTGGGAAGAGTATATCACTTGTTTCTATCTGAACAGCGCCCAGAAGAAAAACCATGAGCTCTGGCTGGTTACAGGCAACTTCATCTCACTCAGTACTACCATCCCGAATGTTACTGCTATACAGTGAAGCCTGGCTCTATAAAAACGTGTCTCTAAGAAATAACTTCTACCTAAGCAGGCAGGCTAGCCTAAATCCTCATACAGATGCAGCTGCACTGATACAAACACTTTTATATCGCTAGTATTATGTTTCCCTAGGCTATACTATGGTTTATCAATTAGGAGTATAGTCAAACTAGCAAAACTGGTTTGGGCAACATCTGGAACATTTCCTGTGCAAAGGAGCCTTTTGCTTATGAAGCTAACCTAGAGTTACAAACCAAACATGAAAAAGAGGTGAAGTTACATGCCCAAGGTTATACAGCCGTTCAGTGGCAGCAGCAAGAATAGATTTGAATTAAGTCCCACAATAGTGTCTGCCCATCACATATTGCTATCTCCTCGTTAAGGATCACCCCAGAAATCAAGAGGCCTTTGCCTCTTCCTCAGTCTTTAGAGCTTCCCCAGCATGATGTGCTGGATGAGGTGGGATTCTGACATGACTAGAGGACAGGAAAGCTTTTCTCCCCTTCAAACAGCGTGGATAACTTCAGGTTGTGCTTACACACAGTAACGGATGACAAAAAACATAGTCTGGATGAAGTGAATCTCAAGACATAGGTACATTTATGACTCCTGTTGAACCCAATAGCCCTTACCTCTCACTCCATAAAACAGAGCAATGGCACTGCCAAACTGCCTATGGCAGTTACCTTCACTTAATCGCTAGATCACACAGCTTGTAAAGAGGAATGAGTCAACAAATCACAGACATGACCACGGCCAAGAAACAGAAAAGGTTCTAAATGTCAAAGCAGACTTCTGATAAGTTTCTTGTAGCAGGGGAGAGGAGAACTGCAGTTCTGTGAGGAGGGACACACACTACCAACAGCCTTCCAGCAAAGCAACAGCAAGGTCAGAATACAGTGGAGCAAAAGCAAAGACATCAAGAGCAACTTTGGAGGAGACAAAGATCTGGCAAGAGAGAAAAAAATAATCTGCTCCTCATCTTCTCCAAATTCTAGCCCCAGTTGCTTCCTCCTTGGAGAGAGTAACAGGCAGTGTAACAGCAAAGGGGCTAACATTAAAAGACTCCAAGTTAAGTAAAACTTCCAGCTGCTCTTTGCAAGAGCACACAGATGCAACAGAACTGATGCCCATATACTGTATTCAGTCTTAAAATCATTTCTATGGGACAAAGAAGAGCTTAGGAAAGAATAAGTAACAGGAGAAATTACAGAAGAGACTTTAAAGAAAATAAAAGCTAACACTACAGGATGAAGAAAGAACATTAAAATCATTAAAATATACTGCTAATATTAATTAAAATTAACATGTGAGAGCACCAATACATACTTCTCTTCTGGAGTAAACCTAGTTCACATACTAGGTGTAAATTCACTGAGCAGGTATACAGACACATCTTTCCTAGCATCAAATACAATTCCATGCCTGTATTTCAGTTTACCTGGTTGTGTCAGAAGAGCCATTAGCCTAGCTGTCAGAAGCTCCATGGAAGATGCAGAGCTGCTTAGGATGCGGTCTCATATTGAACTTGAACAGAGACTACAGAACAGTTTGCTTATGAAAACTTTGATCTCAAAATTCATACACTGCTGTGTAAACATACTATCTTATTTGGTGGGAGGAAGGGTAGGGAACAGATATTCAGTATTTTCATCTACTACTAGGGTAACTATAAACTCCTTTTACTGCTTATAACCTAGCGATGCTTCCAAAATCATCCTGCCCATCTCATCCGATGCTATTTTTTGGAATTTCAAGCATGGAAAGGGAGAGAAGAGTTCAGGGTAGTTTCTCTCTCCTACACTTCACCACCGCTAACAGCTGTGCAGAAGAGAAACCACTTCTTAGTGCACTCTCTTAAGTCAATGTGAGGAGCACCCAGGTGTTTTGCATCATGCCCGGGAGCAGCCGACCAGCAGCAAGAATCAGGCTAAGACATCAGTAGGGGTAATGCTCAAGCTGAGTCACAGCCTTTGCCGTCTCTAACACTATCTGTGATACTATCTGGTATCACAAAGGGATCTGGAAAGAAGCTGAAATTACTATAAAGCAGGGGAGGTGGGAGAGGAGGTACGGAGCACAAAATCACGGGAAACAGGCTTTCATTTGTCCTTCTACACCCAAAACTGTTCCACGTTACAGACGCTCAAATAAGGATTTCAGTGGAAGCTCCAAAGAGCCTTACTCTTTGAATAACCCTAGGCAAAGAAAGCTCTTACAGAGATAGCCAGTTCCTCAGAGATTCATTCATTTGCTTTCCAGAGGAAATGACCTGAAATTCATTTCCTTCGCAGATTATTGGAAAAGTTCTGTATTCCAAGAGGAAGAACTGCTGGTTTGGGGAAGAGACTCTGCATCTTCCCAGTGCAACAAAATGATGAGATACAGCCTTTAGGAACAGAACCCACCCGCAGAAGTGCTGTTCACAGCCCCTCATTCACAGCTCCACTGAGAAGCCTCAGACATGTTCACAATCAAACAGAGTCAGAGTTTTCCCTTCTAATTCCTTAATTTCATTTCACTCATCTTGTTTCATGTGATGCATTCATTTCACTCCTGCCACTTCTGGCTGCCTGAGTTTCCTCCAAAAGTAAGGCATTAGCAAGGTTTCCACAAGAATGGGAAATTTGAACTGCTATTGCAAGGTTCCCAGACCCTACTACTTAAAACCTAGCAGTGGTATTTTTATTAACAAAAACAAAACTGAGTTGGAAAGTCAGGCATTTCATTAACAGAAATTAGAACAACATGATTTTGGCAGAATAAAAACAGAACTGTAGCTAAAAAGCTTATCTATATAAAGGGTGGAAATGTTATGGAATTACATCGCTCCCATTACAGGATTGAATTTCACACTATGTTGGCTACTATATCCAATGATTAAATATTTTCTCATTTTATGTACTTTACAGAGATTCAAACTGCACCTCTTAGGGGTTTTACAGTGAAATAAGAAACACTTATTTCCAGTTTATTAGAAAATATGAATAAATCTAGTTGCAACAATAAATGCAACTAGAAATAAAAGGGGTTGGTAAGAACTGGAGATAACTAAAATCCTGGATCAAGAAGTAAAGCTTAAATTCCTGTAGAGACCCGAGTTAGACCTAATTTGCAGAATGTGAAATAGCGTAAGACCTGAACCAATGTGGGAGAAAAGGAAGAGAGACTGACCACAGGAAAACTGTGAGGACAAAATAAAAAGGGATCCCGGGAGCAGAAGATATCCATACGCAGTACACTACCCACTGTTTTCCTTCATTCTGTCCCACGCACGTGTGAATTACACACAGAAAAAATGGCTACAACAAAAACTGTAGATTGGAAAAAGATGTCCTCATTGTGGCCTTCCTCACTGTGGGGAGCATAATGTCTAGAGATAGTGGCATAATCCTTCTTCCCCGCTCTCCCACTGTACAGTCTGCACTGGAGTTTCACCTGCTGTGGACTGGGAAAAGGACATGGCTTTGCTGCGCCTGTCAGAATGATACCAGGTAACTTAATCAGCCCAGGCTCCCAGAGGTAGTGCTGCCTGGTTCAGTTCCTGATGTTGATTGAGAAAAGAGCCATCTTGTTACACCTAACACTGAGTTGCTCCACTGGCAACCCAGGTAGCTCCCACAAGCTCCAATATGTTGAATGAACAGCATAAAACCCTGAGCCGGGTCTGACAGTCAAATTATCTCATGGATTTAAATCCTCAACTTTCCCTTGACTTCAGCAATAGTCATTCAGCGACACTGAAAGCTAGCTTTGATGCAGTATGCTTTATGGGAGGACAACCACTTAAAGCAGCCTTTTTGTTTGGTTGGCTGTAGCTTCTAACATTGTAGAGATGTACCATGCTTAAATGCATTTACAAGGTCTGCTTTAGTGTACCTAGCTCAAATATGATGTGTTAAGACATCATCAGCGAGAAATAATTACTACTTATGAATTAAGATTGAATGAGTTTGACTTCAGGAGGAACAATACAACCACAATAGAAAACCTGGTTCCAGATGCTGCCATACAACTGTGATCTCTGAGGTCACAGAAAGTCCCTTCCCAGGGGCAATTACTTCTCACCCTCGCCTGGAGGGAAAAACAATTGATTTGTGGTACCTGATCAATAGGCTTCTATCCTATCTGCTACTTTATATCGTGAGTACTTACCAAACCTATATGGCAGTTTTGCGCTCAGCAGTGAAACTATCCCTGCACATCTTTGCAAAAATAGCAAAATTATCTTAGAAGGCAAAGGCAAGAAGTCATATAAAGCAAGGGAGCTGCTGTTAGTTTTTATGATAGTAAAACACTTCTCTCCACTAGTACATTTGATTTTTCAATTAAGAATTGAAATTCCTCATTGGAAACCACTGCCGCCAGTAATCCTTTTAATTAAACAGTAGCCAGAATCCTGTAATTTCTGTTTTCTGCACCTTAAATCAACTGAGCCTTCACACATTATGTTTGTTTCACAACATTTTCACTTTCTGGGCTAGTGCTTCAAAAAGTATTAACACACGAGGAGCACTGCCCTAAGAAAAAAGACTGATGATGCTTTAAGAACAGTCTTTAAGCCAGAGCATGGAGTGAATTGGCATTTGCTGTGCCAATGGAGGTCTGCATCTTACCTGTATGTCGGGGATGGATGCCTGTTATTTTATTACTAGAACTCATCAATTCCATTAGAATCATTTTGCAGGTTTTTGCAGCGGATGGCTCTTTCTTCCAGTGTCGAATATTATTCAGTGCCTCCTAGAAGCTGACAGAGGGAGCTGTTATCACAAATGTCAAATGCCAGTAATACAGAGACAACATCCATTATATCTTTGACTAGCTTCCACTGCAGGACAGACGTAGGTTCAACAGGCTCGGTGCCCAGTCAGGACTGGAAAGCGCAGGAAGCCAGGTACGAGCAAAGCAGAAGGGAAAGTAGCACGCCGAGAGTTTTTTCAGGGGTGTGGAATGGGTGAAATTGATGCTCCAAAACCCTGAGAAAGATCAGGTCTTATTAGTGTGGCTGTGCCAATGATGTAACGAGGCTTTTGAGAATGAAACTAAACAGCAGCTGGATAACAGATTAATAATCAGCATGTCTATCATCCATCAAAAGCTCAAGAGAGGGCTGCTCATGACGCTTCTGTGGTATGCATCAGAAATGTCCAGATACGGAAATATTCACTGCAATAAGATGGTGCAAATAGATTCTGGAGCAGCCACTTGTAGTGAATAGCTGCAAAATGGAAAGCTGAGCGTGGGGCAGGGTCCCAAAGCACCCAGAAATCCAGCAGTCTCTGAAACACACCTAGTTACCAAAGGGGAGAGAGGGCAACCCTGGACACAGCAGTATATGGTGGTAAATTAAATCCTGTGTCAGCTCACTTACTTAGGGTTTCAGCTTAGTCAGCAACAAACAGATCAACTCCATATACCTGCATTTCACTTTGGACCACACGGCGGGTGGCTTGGAAATCCAGCTGCCAGTGGGGCATCAGGTAATAGCCTTCCTGGGGTTCAGCTTTACTTCCAGTGGCTCGTGTATCATCTCTCTCATGCCCAGATTACTATTTCCATTTCAAGTGGTAGCAATGAGAAACTGCCTGGTCTCTTCTTTCTCAAATATTTCCCTGTTTTTGTTTTATTAAAAACACAGAGGGAAATTCCCACTTTCAGAGCTCTGGTTTCAGGCTGTCAGCAAACTTGGGAAAACATCATTGCCTTATTCACACACTGATCTTTTAAGGTTTCCAGCACAGACATGAATGCTGGGAATATACCTTAATTCCTCAAAGTGAAACAGAAACTGTAATCCCATGACTCCAGAAACTGGGACTATATGTACGCACCAGTCCTGGGTCTCGCCCGCGGGACTGGCTCAGGACTCACGTTGTCAGGTACCATTTGTGACAAATACACAGTTAAAGAAAGCAAGGGCTAAAGGACGAGATCTGCATATAACCCTGCTCAACGACAAAGTGCAGATCACAACTCTCTCAGGAATTTCAAAGCCACAAGAGTATAGGAATTCAGTCAGCAGCCACAGGAAACGGCCAAGAGCTGTTGTCCGATTGCTTTGCCAACATCACAAGGCAAAACGGATAGTATGCTCTTTGGCAATGGAGGGAATATCTCTGCTAATATTGAAGAAATTACACTTAACACCTCTGTTAGAATTTGCCCGATGGGCAATGACCAGACCTAGCTGCAGTGATTAAAAGACCTCATTCATATCTAATGATCACAGAGAGTAATAAGCTCATTGTAAAAAAGCAATCAGACACTTGTTCACTCTTCTTATCTTTTCTTCACATTTGTAGTTACTAAGAAAGGATCTGCCTTTGATCATTTTTCCTGGGCTGCCCTTTTAGTCATTTCATTAAAGGGCCAGAGTTTTCTGGATTAATGGCCATTTGTCATTTTCCAAAATCAATTTTGCCTCCAGTCTGTAGAGACCTTGCAAACATTTCTACAAATGTTTTTCAAAATTACAGCAGTTACAATGCTTCACTCAAATGAAGAGTTTTCTTAAAAGGAAAAAAAGAAAAAAAAAGAAACCACCAGAACACGTTTTTGTTAAGGGTATGGGAATCTTAATTGAATTTTTCATTTCAAAAAAGGAAGAAAAATACTGACTTCAGTTTTTTCTGCATCTCCAAGAAGTCCTCATTAGTTCGACTTTTCAACCTGAATCTTCCTCTTGAGCTGCCTCCAGAGCCTGGGCTCAGCCCATCAGTTCCTGTACGGCTCTCTACTATCTCTGTTTCATCTAGCTGTCTGCCACATCTGCTTTTTTTTTTCAGTCTCAAGCCTGTCCTGGGAGTAAGCTTGTTTGAAAGAGTGCAGTATTTCAATAAAATAAAGTGTTATGGTACAAATGTTTTCCTCATGGAGAAGATTTCACCACCTCCCCTGTCTCAGGCAAGAGCATAGCCGCTCTGGTTGTTCATGAAGAAAATTCACTCCTTCATGTAAGTGGAGGACTGACATTCAGCAAGCACACTTTTCTTCAGCATCAGGTGGTACCTCAGAGCTGATGTTACTGCCATGCCAGTGATGAGGCTGGATTTCAGTATTCAGCAGTGAGTTTTTTCATTTCGTTTTTTTTTTTTTTTAAGATGAAAAAAAGTTTCCAGTTCTTCAGTGGCACAAGATGCAGAGAATCAGGTCAGTTCATTCTCATCCTATGCCGAGGCTGCTTCCCTTGCAACTCCAGCACGTTTGCTGAGGCTTAACTAATTTAACAGAAACCCTCACACAGGGACCTCATACCATTTTAAACCAACACTTGCAACATCCTCCTCCAGCAGCTGTAATTTACTCCACTCTTCCAGTGACTGGATGGAGATGAAGAGAAAATAAGCATCACGACCTGTGTCTTTGTGCTTGGGCACGTAACGCAAGACATAGGAGACCAAATTTTCACAGCACTATTTAGGCAGGTGGATCCTTGGGGGTGGATTTGCAAAGCCATTAACGTGTTAGTCATTCGACTAACACCAGAGACCCAACCAAAACTCTCTAAATTTAAATGCCTGAGTGGCTAAACTGAGTAGTATCAACTGAGAGCCTTGGCAGGCCTTTTTCCTTCGCAACAAAGGTCCAGGCAGAAACACAAACGACTAACTGGGCTATCCACCATCTAGCTGAAGCCACTGCGGGTGAGAGGTGTTTCTTATCCCTGCAGATCAAGTGCTTGCTTTGTAGGTTGGACTAGGTGAAGACACAGCCTTGGTTTGAGCTTTTCCCGCTCCGACGAGGTAAGAGCACTCATGCTGCTAGCGAGCAGTAGTGGGACATCATCAGTTGCCCCACCACTGGCACCCCTCTTTGCTAAGCCCATGCCATAGCTGAACTCATACAGCCCTTACATTCAGTGTGAATCAACCCTTTTGAAAACCGGGGCTGTCAGGATTTGCCGTAGGTTAGTCTCAGCATTGTGCAAGCCACAACGTCACATTCTGGTCATCTCATTAGGTACCTCCATCCAGTACAACCACAATTTCTAAATGTGACTGTGTTGCTTTGATTCTTATTCTTTTTAATAGTAATTCACCTAAGTGACTACCATCCAATTGAACGGTGTATACAGGTCACTCCTCATTCAATTCAGGCTGCTCAGTTCAATCAACATTCAATTCCGTTCAACGAAACCTTCCACAAGTAGGCTGGCCAGGACCTGTGCGATGAAATTGTGATAATAAATGTCAGTCTTTGAAAGAGGTCTGAAATGCCTGACTGGCAAGAGAGAAGGCAGCAGAGAGCTACAGAATCAAACTTCTTAACGGGACTTCTTAAACACACAGCGATGTAGCTACCAAGCATCTTAGCGAAACAGTAAATACTATTTCACACAGACCCAGAAAAACAAGGGATGCAAGGAGACATTTCTCCCAGCTGAACGGGTATTTCCCAGGACTTGTTGATTTTATGACCTCATCTGCACCCTTAGCTGTCAGCAAAACAGTGCTGAAAGCTCCCCATTTAGAGCAGGCCATAGCAAACAGAGATTTACCGTCTATCCAAAGCTTGTATAAATTTACTGTGGGCAAAAGCTCAACAAAAGCTTATAAAAGAGGTACCTGTGGCTTCCAAATTAAGTCCATTTTCTCTAATTAGCCTCCTTTTTTCACAATTTTCCTTTTTCATCCACTCTTAAAAAACGAGGTGGGGGGAGCAACAGCAATACGGTGAAGGCTATAAAATCCACATGCTTTTACTGAGTAGGAACTTGGCACGTTAAAATTTGCTGGAAGAGAAGTACAAACTTTCAGCTCAACTGCAAAGTGGAAAAGGGAAATCAAACATTCTAGTTGACTCAGATCTGGTTATCAGAAACCTTACACATTTGCCTCACATTAATTTCCATCTGGTTATATCCCAAAAGAGTTTGTCCTTTCTATGGAAGTTAATTCCCAGTATAATTGTTCCTTGTTTATAAGCCAATTTCTCCATTACCCCTTGTGGCTGACAGAGCAAAACTTCATTTCATCTGATAGAAGTCTTACTGAAAGCAACCAACATGGAACACGTTTACAGCAAGTGCTGTCCCTGTCATTAGATTATCACTGCAAAGAATGCGGACAGGCAACATGCTCGTTAACACTAAGCAGCTGCAAATAAAACAGCTCTTCTAGGACCAGTTTGTAAAAAGGGAAGGTTTAAGGTTAAGCTAATTACTTCAATAAGTAGCTATCTGGAAGAATAGATGGTTCGAGTAATTAGGCATGGGCGGAGAATCTGAGGCTCTCCTGCACTCTGTGCTGGGGTCAGCGCAAAATCGTGGCTCTCCAAAGGCCCAGTACACCAAGTCTAGCTTTAAGCTTCCTCTACAGCACTGAGAGCGCTGCACACAGGGAGTCTAGGATGAAAAAATCTCGGTTAACTTCAGCTCTCCAGTTGGCAGCATCTGGTCCCAAGAGCATCTTTGCTTTCTGAACCTTCCATCACACAGGCAAAGGATACCTGCTAGTACCTCTCCCGGGAGCATGAAACATAAATTGGCCAGAAATGCACGGCCTGCGCCAAGCAGAACTATCCACTCTCTTGTTTTCAGCAACTAGCATTCCAACCAGTTATCCTGGAAGACAGCGATGGCCAGGAATCAGAGAGCTAGAGAGTGCGAGCACCAATTCTCTCGCATAAAGGATGGATATTCAAAGCCAAGGAGCTAGCAGTTTCTAAATGGACAGCCCCGTTTTCTTATCCAGACTAAAAGGCCTAATAATAAGTGCGTCAGATCAAAACAACGGCCTCAGCTTGGCACTTGGAGGTGATCCTGTATGTTATTTACCTGGGCAGGAGGTGTGCTTCTCTGGAGGCAACAGGTCAGTGCCTTAGATAGATCCTGCTTCCCAGTAAGGATCTGATAGGGAAACCTTCCCTCTGTCCTCTTGGCTGCCAGATTTCTATCTGACCCACGCAAGCATCCGCTTGCATTGTGCTTGTGCTATTCGCCTCAAAGGAAGGGCGAGCGTGGCCCGTGGCACTGGGATTTGCATGTTCATCCCTCCCCAGTGGCAACTCTGCTACCTGAAAAGATTAACATCCTTTGCCCACCCTCCTGCTCTCTATCTGCGTGGCCACTGCAGCTCCCCTGCGCCAGATGCACCAGCCGGGCTGCTCATGTGAGCGCTCCTGGGCCTGTTTTAGTCGAAGGGGGAACTGTAGTTAACTGACAGGCTTTGAATAGCCACTCTTTGCTAATCCTATTTCTCTTGATTGAAGCAGATCTGAGAAAACAGCGATGTCCATGTGGGAGAAGATGGAGAACAGGGTGGATTGCGCTCTCTCGATAGCAGCTACAGCTTGAGGGGGCTACCCAAACAAGCCTTCGTTCAACTTGCACACTTTTTTCTCCACAAAGCAGTGAACATACTGAGCTTCCAGAGAGTTAGTTCCCGGTACCCTGACTTAATTGCAAGAGGGGAAAAATAAGCTGAATCACAACTTACAGCCTGCAGAGATGAGGCTGAATAACTGGGGAGGCTCCTTCTCTCCTAATATGCATTGATCTACTTGCTGTGTGCTGAAAACCTTCAGGCTTTTATTCTGTACCAAGAAACAGTGCAGTCATTTAAGTGGTACCAGATATTTACCCCCTCCCTGCCTCTCCTCACAGACATGAATAGTGTTATGAATGCAAAGAAAGTAACTGTGAAAAACAAAGGGTCTCTTAATCAGTGAAACCTGAACTGAACTTAATATACCAGGCCTGGAAAATCTTCAGTAACCAGTTCTCCATAAACGTACCATATGGAGGCAATGTGCATGTAATACAATATTTTGAGTTGGCTTGTTTATTTTAGCAGAGAGAATTATTATCAAATTACTTCGAAATGTTTACACTGGAAGATGTGGTTCTCTGTTTATTTGTCTTCTTTTCATGCACGGATCTTGATCTGTACCTGCATCCAAAGCTAATGATGCTGACCCAAAACTAATTCAGTGAAGCTGCCGAATGGGACAATAGCAATCAATTCCTTTAAAATAACTGAAGAAATTAAGAATAAATAAGCCACAAAAATGATGGATCAGCTAGAGTTTAAAGGATCACCTAGTAGTTGCTAAGCCTAATTTAAATACAGGATGAATATCACGTTTCATCAGCTTCCATCTTCAGATTTAAGAGCTTCTCAAGTCCTCATTTATATCTGAAGTGTCACCAGCACGTACATTAATGCTGACAAAATCCATTTACCACAGCAAGGTGTTCAAGTTCCTCTCCTTGTTTTCAATCACGTTAATTTTCCTCAGTGTTCTTTGTTTGTTTTTAGAAAACAAACAAACAGCATTTTGTGTTCATTAGCCTGAAGTTCTTCCACAATCATTTATGTGTTTTTCAGGATTGGGCTGGTGAACATCACCACCATTCAGCCTAACTGCGTCTTGAAATCCCCAGCGTATCTCACCCTCTGGTCACTGCTCCCTCGTATCTCACTCCAAGAGGCCGTAAAATAACCTAGCATCCATAAATACACTTCCTAAATGGGAGCTCAAGTCTTCTGAAATATGCAACCATTCAAAGTTTAAATAATAACTAATATTAAAAGTAAATGAGAGCTTTGTCTGGGGCTCGCAGGCATTACTGTTCAAGCGGAGCCGTTCATCTTCTCCCGCCCTCCCGCAGCCATGGGACAAAGCCCTCTGTGTGATGACCCACAGCTTTTCCAGCACCCTGATTTGTATCCTGATCTCTTCCTTAGAAAAGGAGCATCTTCCTCTGCTTGCATCCCAGGAAAAACAGACAACAGGGTTTTGCCTTACAATTTGATTCCTCGGTATCTAATAAGGTGTGTGCTCCAAAGGAAGCACAAGGGCATCCTCTACTTGGGCACCAAGTCTTACGCGACTGACACCCTAAGGCCTCTGACACCTCGGTCAAACGTGTCTGAAATTGGCCAAGTGGGTCAGATGCTCTTGGGAAAGGGCAGGAGGGAGTCAGAAACAGAAAACAGTATCATACCAACTTCATATCCTGAAGCAACAGGGTTTAGAAAATCTATTATCACAATCCTCCTCTTGAAGGAAATATTATTTTCTCCTCCATACAGGCATATCCCCTTGGCTTGCAGACATTACTCTTTCAGGAGTCTGCATGAGGAGTCAGACACAAGCCCATCCCAGCAGGTATCCTAAGAAAAACAAAGAAACTTTTAAAATAGTATCAATTCATCACCAAGCCTCACCCTCAGTGCCCTTATTCCCCAACTATAACAACCACAGCACCTTACAACAGCTGAAATACAGGCCTGAGTCCCTCACTGGTGTTAATTAGTTGCCTTCAGTTGATTTATGCTTGCTGTCGTCTGCTCCAGTCTAGCCATATTTTCAGTGCTGTTAAGAACATACCACTGGGAAAAAGCTTGGGGAATTCCCAGTGGTAACACAGCTCTTTTTTGTTCAGCTATTATATCTGCACTTACAAAATAAACCCCCATGTTTCTGCCCCCATACTCATAACAACCATCCCAGCCCCACTTCAGTCCCTTTGTAGGGGGCAGAGGGAATGAAGCTGCCTCAATTGCTCACTTGCTGCTGCTCCCTTCTCGCTGGTACCTCCAACACTCAAACTCACTTAGCTTCTGTGGACAGCTGTGCTCAACCCCTCCTGCACCTTACTGGGCTGCTCTTCCTCCAGAAGTGGGACAGCTGGGAGGCCAGCAATCAGAAGGGGGGTTTGCAGGCGTGGAAAATGGGTCACTGTTGGAGCCTGTCGCCCTCAAAGGCCTGTGATATAGGTGGCATACCTGCACTGCTCCAGGCTGATGGGCTGCTTACGCCTGTCAGACAATTCCCGGGCAAGTGGAAGAACACTGAGGAAACAATTTGTTTGCAAAAATGGTGCTGGTACAGACCAACACATTTAATTCACAAGAGGGGAAAAAAATCAAACAAACAAAAACCACAAAAGCATCCTTTGCCTCCCTTAATTGTTCCCTTATTTGCAGCCAATTTCCTGCTTCCCTCTCCATTTTTTTTCCTCTGCCTTTATCTAGGGCTGTTTTCCTCCTGCTGTCTCAGGAACTGAAACAAATTGTCTTCGGTGGATCCGTCTACATGTCTGAAGATAGGCATGAACAGAACTGCTCATAAAATCAGCACCCTGAAGAGATGAGATCATTTCACACGTGCTGTTTGTTTCCTGTTATACTGGGGAATTTACAGTGGCTGCTGGCCACTATAAATACTGAACTGGCAAGAGGTGTTTCTCATATATTTTACCACAATATTCACTGCTGCATTTTTGTCCTAAGAGTCATTTGATTTGTGGTAATTGATTTGGGTGGGTTTTCTTTCCTAATTAACTGTTGTTATGATGGAATGATGCAGTTCTTGTTCATAAAGCAGAGCTGAGAAATGAAGTTCAGAACAGGGTAATAGCAGGAGGATGGAGGGGAGTCCTACCTACCAGAGGGCTGAGAGGTGGGTCGGGAAGCCAATTAGCCATGGTGTTGATGAGTGCTGCTTACAGTAGTGGTGAGGGTGGACATGAACTCAGACAACAGTGGCAGCAGCCAGAGCTCAGCACCCAGAAAAACTGCTTGAGGTCAGCACCCAGAAAAAATGTTTAAGACTTAGAAAAAAAGGATACGCACCTAGAAGACCTCCTGAGTGATGTTGTTACAGGCTTTGCCTTTTGCTGGTGGTTACATCAATCCACCCCTCACTAGCTCTAGTAGTGTACGGGTGAAGCCCTGCAGCACCACAAACACAAATGCTCTGACTTTTCTGCAAAACACTCCGCTTGAATTCAGAGCCTCCATCTGCCTGGAGGCACATGCATAGCAGAAGGAAAGACCATACGGTGCTTGTGGAGAGAAAGAACGTCCTAACCGCCCCCTAACCAGCCTTGATTTACTTTTGCATGCCAAAGGCCAAGAGCAAATGCTGGTACTCTGGCTAAAAATAAAAGTTTTTCTCACCATCGCTCTATCTATCTGTTGGGCCAAAGCATTTACCTTTGTTTAACTAGAATGCATACTGCTATTTCTCTGCTTGCTTATTTTCACCAGACCATTTAGAGTGCTTAAAACTTCTATGGTAGAATCTCTTCAGGTTTTTAACTTTGATTTTGGGGAGGAGAATGAAACGCCAAGTCACATGAATTCTTCAAGAAAATATGAATCCTGAGTATTATTTCAGACACACCTTTTAAGAAAATTGTCATACAATTAAGAAGGTTTACGTCAGCCTAGATTTGAGACGAAAAGACTATATTCACAGCACACCAAAATCCTCCCCTGCTCTTGCTATACCACTGCGGCTGCTACAGTGCAGATGTAAGGCACATTCTGTTAGTTCTGCCTTGGTATTTCTGCCTTGATCAGATAATACGAAATGCAAAAATGCCTATGTCCATCACTAGAAGTAGGCTATGGGTTATAAATAAACCGAATTTTATTTCTCAAAAGAATAGCTAATTCTCCCTGACGTTTTCTTTTTTTCTGGTCTTTGTGTGGAAACACCAAGCAGTGAAAAAAATGCTGTTTTGATCAAACCACAAAATATGTGTATTTGGCATGGGATTTTTTTTTTAGCACTCCAGGCTTCAGATGCCGCAGATTGTCATTCTCTCCTGCAGAAAAGGTTCTAGACTAATTCTGCTGCTGCTGCTGCCGCCCTCTAAGGAGTCCTTAAGGATGACCTAATTAGATCAAATCAGGTGCTTCACTTCTCTGTCTAGGCTATGATGGCAACTGCCATTAGGCAAAAATAGAAGCATTTCTAAATTAAAGTCTTTCTGGATTTCAGTCAAAATACTTTTGTTTTCCACTAGAATATTCTAATACTCAAACTTATACAGGGAAAAAAAAATCCCCCTTTTCAGGCAGTTTTAGTAACTAGCTCTTGGCACAACTATCCCTTACCTAGAGACAAACATATCATGGAAGGTCTTTTTCCTTTGGTTTCGATTAGATAAGCCAAGAAGATAATAGCAAGCTTTCCTCAAATTACAACCACCGTGTCATTCTTGATTCTTTCCTCCTATGAAGATTTCCGATGAGGAAAAGATGTTTGTCTTTACCTGAAAGAAAAACAGAATTATAAGGAACAAGAATAAACCATTCAAGCAATGGTCAGTAAGGAGCATAACTGATGCTTTCTGTTTAGTTAAATACTGCCTCTGATCCTGAGTTTCAAGAAGTTGTACTCTTGCAGAGGAGGGACACAGTAAGCGAACACTGACACGCTTGTTCTGTTGTTGGACCTGAAAAAATGCCACCTAAGTAAGTAACAGGAAACCATTCCATCTCCAACAAGAGTTTGAATCTCCTCCTCTTTTCCCCTCTCTCATTTCCTTTTCCCCTTCCAATTCCTTAATAACAAATGGGCATGCTGGTGTGAACAATATTCCCAGCATGCCCACTGGCAATATTGAGGAGATCTATATGCTTCTACTAACATTAATTGGCAATATTGCCCCTGATGGACAAGCTATTATCTTCCTAAGCTTTAGTTGTCTCAGTCTGAATACTTATCTTTATCCAACTGCTAAAGTCAAGGTCCCACTCTATTGTTTTCTCCCACAGAGGGTGATTTATTTGATAATACGGTTTCAAACACAATTTCTTCCTAAATTATCCTATCCATTCCATTATTTCTTTTCTATTATCTCGAAACTCCAAAAGACTAGGTAAAAAAATTAGGTGCCAAATTCACTGTAAGTTTAGAAACTCAGACTGACATCTCTAAATCCCTTGGATGAGATTCTGTGATGTCCTTCTGTCTTTCCAATTAACTTAGAGTGGTTCAGTGGTGATAAAAAGATCTGGTCAGTATTTGTCTTCTAGATGTCGTGTAAATACAAGTGCCTGTATTTCATTTGAGCTTATTCTTTGTTGCGGTAGCAATGCACATATTTTTTGCTAAAGGTCATGCTTACTTCCTTTCCATGACACAAAGACACATCCTGTAAGTGTGGAAAGTGTCATGATTAAACAAAAATTAAAATGGACTGGAACAGGTATGAGTCAAAGATGCTCTCAGGCAAAACAGTGATGTTTATTATCAGGACAACCAAGTCCGTAATACTGTGATACTGTCACAGCAATTCAGAGCTGAACCACTTTATAAATATTAAATTCCTAAGGAAATGAAAACTCATGGTGTACTAGTTTCAGGATGTCATTTCTATCTGTCACTTCGATCCTGAATGTATGGTCTCTGGTACAGCAAAGGACTTTTCCAATAGAAAGACGCAGGTATCCGGATTTCCCTTATAGCTGCATCTGAGAAAAGCAATTCCTGTTGCTCTGGATTTCTCCTGGAAGTTATTTAAACTGCCTTTCCTTTGGTATTCTCTTCTGTTCACAAGAAGAGATCTTGGGGCCTATTCTGTAGCTACGTATCTTAATTAACATCTAGCACCCAAGTGGGTATCACGCTGACAAAAATAAGTAAGAAACCCTTTTGCCCAAGGAGCGCCTATCTGAGGCCAACACTGTCTGTTGACCAAAACTCATTATCTGACAACAAGCCAAAAAGCAAATTGATTTTGCCTAGCTGACGCAGTAGCAAGCGGGTCTAGAGCGCACAACCAGCAACACTGCAACCTTGGCCTGCTTCACGGTATTTCACTCCATCATACCATTACAGAATAGACCTAAAGACCAGCAAACTGACAGCTTGGTATCTGTGCAAAAAAAAACTGAGGCACCATCCCAGGAATACACAGAAGAGTAGTCCTACAGAAAGGTCCGTTTGGTCTTCATCTGCATGAAATGACCCGTAAAGGGACCTCTGATTTGTCTGAGTAGTCTGCAAGCACCTGCCTGAAGGCCAGCTCTTCAAAGACACACAGTACATGTGTTTCCCACTAACGCAAACCCCGGGGTAGACAGTTTGCTACTTTTCCATATACACAGCTGAAGGGGCATGAGCATTGAGTCTGTTTAGCTGCGCAGCGCTGAATGGAATTGCTTTTCTTTGTTACTGCCTTAAAACCTCTGTAATAACGCCTTACAATTGCTTCTTCTGTTGGGGGATAGCTCAACTTCAGGCAACATCTTGCAGACAGCCAAGAAGAGATCTGTATGTTTAGCATCTTGTAATGACTTGAAATCTTTGCTTTGCCTCAAACTTGCAGCTTTCTCAAGAGCAGGGTCATTATACTGAAAGAGAAGAGAGCAAAGCTCCAAGCTATCAAGCAGAGTACAAGCAGATTAGGAAGAAATGAAATTCATCAATACAGTGCCCTCTTGGTCAAAAGTCCGCTAAGAGAGCGGGGAGCAATATGGTGCACCCATCTCCTTTTAATTGGTTTGGAGCTGGTTCCGACCACACTCAGGCAGATACGGTGTCAACAGAAGTCATGCGAAAGCAGAAACTTTTAATTATTTTAAAATAGCCTGCTTTGTCATGGGGAGCTGTGGTTATGACTTGACAGCAAGAGATAAAAATAAATAAATAAGAATGGGCAAATATTTGACAGACTACGTCTCTGTGAATTCACTTCCAAAATATTTGCATCCACTGTTTATTAATGCAAGAAATGAGTTGTTCAGCAACACATAAGAGAAATGCTGTAAACTTTTTCACAAACATCAATATTTGTGGCAAAAGCATTGTGTGATTCCATGGGATTTATTTAATTCTTTCTCTCAACTCAGAAAATTTTCTCTCTGGAAGGGGAAGAAAATCACAGAATCAGTAAGGTTGGAAGGAACCTTTGCAGATCATCTCATGCTCAAGCAGGGTCACCTAGAGCAGGTTAGACAGGGTTGCATCAGGCAGGTTTTGAGTGTCTCCAGAGAAGGAGACCCCACAACCTCTCTGGGCAACCTGTTCCAGGGCTCTGTCACTCTCACAGTGAAGAAATTCCCCCTCACGTTCAGGCGGAACTTGCTGTGCTTCAGTTTGTGCCTGTTGCCTCTTGTCCTGTTGCCAGGCACTACTGAAAAGAGCTTGGCCCCATCCCCTCCACACCCTCCCTCCAGATACTTGATCTGAAAAAAATGAAAAGGAGCACCATGCAACCTGCTACAAAGCACAAAGCTACTAGCTGTATATCCAATATTTGAAACATTAGTTGTAAGGTAGAAGCTGGACTGAAATACCTTCACGTGATATATATATACGACACCCATCAGTTTTGAATGCATCTTTAAAAAAATTGCTGTCTCACAGATAACTGACAAACAAAAAGCAACAAAGGGAACCCGTTGCTCACCATGAGTAGGTCTTGGTGGACAGTGCTGGTCAGGATTCATTGTATTGCCCTCAGTCTTTTTACCAAAAAGCCAGTGTGGGGAAGCAGAGACAGGCATGGATGTTTGCTTTGGCCTGATTGCTGTCCTTCCTTTTCAGACAGCAAGGACTGAGCACAGTCAGCGAGGAGCAGCTGCTGCAGGGTGAAGAAGTGCCGGCAGGCCAGGAGACTGGCAGCAGGGAGAGTCCAGGACACCTTAAGAGATAGAAGGGAAAATAAATTTCTTTGTTGATACAGAAGGGGACAGCATAGTGGTTTTTGCATCTAGAAAGCAACTGAAAAGCTGCTGGGTTGAAAGGAAACCCTTCAAGGGCACTATATATACGGCAGAGATACGTTCCAGTTATTGAATCTCTCCTTTTAAAATGTCATATAGTTATAGCTCCAGGTCCAACAAAACCTACCTAACAATAACAAAAGCCCCCGTGGTGTTTCTGGGGTGCTCCTTTAAAGCCACAGTGCAGGCAAATCTTCTGGAAGTAGCCATCACAGGACCAGTCCCAAGCTCATTATTTGGTTGCACAGCAAGTTTGAAACCTTGCTACAGCTAGCTCATGTGAAGATGAACATCTCTAATTCTTAGCATAGACAAAAGGTGCCATGGACAAATTAATTAAACGGGAAAAGTTGGAAAAAAACTTCCATTCCTGGTAGAAGTGCTTCCTTACACTGATTTGGCTTTCCTCACAAATATTTATCAAACCTACTTTCCTCACCCTATGAAAACAAGCTGCAGCTGAGACTCTCCGGTAAAACCTAGCCCCAAGTCTACACTGTCCTAATACCTATAATCAATAGGATTTTAAAAAAATGCTTACTGTTGGTATAAACTATTTCCCACTGGCATTTCAGGGCACTCTACCATTGAGTCCAGACAGAGACTAATGAGACCCAAGGGTAGAACTTTGCAAAAACCCATCCTACCTTTGTTTTTCGTCTTATGAAGCAAGCAAGAGATCAGAGGAAATATTTGCTGCTGATCAAACATTGATTCATTACTCCCCCCCTCCAAAAAAAAAAAAAAAAAAAAAAAGGCCAATTATGACTATCTGTTTGCCATGTTTTTGCAGGCCTGTTCTTGGTACCTGTGCCCCTGGGATTTAGTTTAGCACATCAAAGTATCTGGCAGCATCAGTATTTCTTCGTAGCACTAACCCGATCAGCTCAACAGTAACCCCCCTTGAGCATGAATGTGTAGAGCTGCTGAAAATCATCCTAGCAAATCATTTCATACCAAAAAAAGGCAAATCCGTGCAGGGAGGGGGAATAAATGAATCCATGCACAGCAATTCAGCAATAGCAACTTTTCCTCTTCTCAGGACAAAACAGGAACACAGAAAAAAAACTACCAAAAAAACCCCAAAGTGGTTAGAACCTAACTAACGTGGAAGAAGTAAGTGTTTGCTATAAAAGCTATGTCGATTTTTCCGTATGACAAATACCCTCTTTTCAAAACTCAGAAGCTACCTGTAATATTTTGCTTTTTTGGCAACATGACATAGCCCTGCACCTGCGCATCTAGGTCTCGTTCCTGCCAATATCCACACACAGCTACCTTTAAGCAACGTGAATAGTCCTACTGCAGGCCATGGACCACCTTGCCTACTCTGCTCACACAGACAGGGCTCTCCCCTTCCAACAGCCCAGCCAGTCTGGCACTGTGTGACCTTTCCAGCTGTGCTGGGGCACCTGGAAAGGTCCTGGATAGTCTGGAGGCAGAAATGCCACAATCTGTGTTTTCAGCTCGCACGTCCCTTCTGAGCACAAGTCCCCTTTCAAAGGTGACCTTGATGAAACACTTGAAACCAGGCCAAATGCACCCCTCACCTTATGCAGCAAATACAGTACGCCCTTCAGAGCTTGTAGAATTAGGGCGCTAGTTGATACAAAGCATACTTACAACCACCCTGAAAGCTTAATTGCTTCATACTATAAATAACCGGTTTCCTTTTTTTCCCTGTGACTGTTTGGGCATTTCTTTAAGCTTCTCAGTTTAAAATAAACACAGACAAAAACAATGTGCTAGAAGGTGCCAAACTGTGCATAAGGGAAAGGCATGTGCAAGAGTGCAAGCTATTTTTGAAAGGCTGACAGACTCACGCAATGTTTTTCTTAGTTTAATAACAGATAATCCTAACATTCAAAGTACACACGTTGCATTAGCAAGCATAGGATGACACAGAATAACGCTCAGGTTTTTGGCTAGTGGACTCACCCATTCAGAGTTAATGCCAGACTGGCATTTAGAAGGAAGACGGGGATGCATCTCCTTGGATCATATGGGTCTTTCATCTAGTTCCCAACTACTGCAAATGCCCCTTGTTTTTCTGCTCTCTTGTTTTGATACATTTAAGTTCATCTGGCTTCTGGAGTTCTGCACTGAAGATCTGTGCTGGGGAGTCAGTCAGAAAAGGCCGGTGGTTAGAGCTAAGCAAGCATTTTCCAATCCAGAGCAAAACTCGGTACCCTGATCAAGGTGGAGCTGAGGCTGCAGGTCTGAATAGAGAGATGGCCCAAAGTTAGTCCAATGGTCAGCATGAAGTCCACCAGGCAAGGAGCAAGGCAAACACATGCTCAGAGGCAGAGCCAAACAACAAGAAACCATGGAGAACGCAATGTAACTGAGTCCACAATAAAATACAGGTAAATCAGTCATCAAAGAGAACAAGACTTCTGCAGCAGAAGGCAAGAATGAAGAGGAATCTACAGAAATGCAGCTACATCCAAGCAGCATGTTGAGCAACCCAGAGAGCTTGCTCTGGGCTCCTGAGAGCTGAGATTGCCTCAGATTATGAACAGACTGGGAAAACAAATTGCATTTTATGCTCCCAGATTCTTTATTGCCTTAAGTTGTGGAGTTTTGTAGATCATAAACTGATGACCTCTGGCCACTTTGGGAATAATGTCGATTGCCTGTGATGGCAAAAGAATGGGCCCAGCAGGGCAGAACTGCGTTGCTCTGTCTGAATTTTGATTCACAGAATTTTCTAGCTGTTCCTCTGTTTTGTCTGAGGGCAAGTACACCACGATACACTTAGTCTGATGCCTCATCTTCATACTGCCTTTCCAGTCTGGAAGAATTTGGCAGTATCTGGCAGTTCCTGCTCCCAACTCACCTCCCTTCCTTTCCCCTGTTTGCTTTTCTTCCAACTCTTGAAATCAGTGAGGCCATTTGCTTTCACTACACACATATGGCTTTGCATTTTGTTGGGCAGCAAACCATGCTGGCAATCATGCCGAGTTTTATTCAGCTGTTTTGCAGCCACATATACACAAAAGCTGTTTTTATCTCTCACCTCTCATTCAGATGTTATATACACCTCCGCTTTTCTAAGTTGTGTATGCTTTATGACCTGCTGCTCAGTCTGAAAGTTGGCAGGTGTTTGCTGTACTCATGTACAGACTATTTCTCTTATCTTCAGCAAAACTGTCCCTGGAGATTTTGCTCTAGATCATACCTTTCATATGCTTTTAGGTATCACTTGGTTGAGAGGGTACCACACAGAGAGCCATCCCGAGAGAAAAGGATGAGAGAGCAGGCAGGCAAATGAAGTTATGGCAATACCCCACGCTACCTAACAGTACAGTTAAAACAGTACTGCTGCTGCGTGGGATACCTCTGAAGCTTTCTCTTTGCATCTCTTCTTTGTGAAGGCAAAGGGAGGATTTTCTCAAGTACTGCACTGGGAGCTAGCAGGCACTGAGAGTGCTTGCCTCAGACAACACAACACCTCAAGCATCCAGGGGAATGCTTCGGAGAGAGAGCACAAGGGATGCAGCAAAAATTTGTCTCCACAAAAAAAATTTCCAGAATGATGATATCATACTCGGATACTGCAGTGGCTGCAGCTGGAAAATGTTCTGCTGCTTTTTAAATGAGAAAGTCATTGTACAGCAATATTTCATCATCAAGCACACCTTACATTTTTAACATTGCCGGGAAGGCTGTTTAAATATCTCAGCGCAAAGGGAACGTTTGCAATAATACTGTCTCCTGAAGAGACACAGCCCACAGAGCTCAAGATGGGCTTTACTGCCAAGTCTCCTTTTAGCAAATGAATTCCCATCTGTGGGGGGTGGGAGGAGGATGCTGGAGAAGTTTCAGAGAGGGATAGTAAGACATTTCTCCACCAGAATTACAACTATATAAAATCTGGTATAAACTCAGTCTGTCTAACCTAACAAATACCAGCTCCTCAGTTTTGTTGAACTAGTTTCTCGCAGTCACACGCACGTATGTACACACACATGGTGCTTTGTTCATTTTTTCACATTTCAAATTTTTGAGAACAGAAATAGTACATTGAAGGCCGGATTCTGCAATCAGTACCCTTCTGAGTCATGTTTCCTCCCTGAGTAACCCTACCGATTTAATACTGTAATAGTCATTTCTACCTTCCCTCTCTTTACAAAGTAACCTAAGTGCATGATTTTATCATTATTTTATTATGATTTAAGTAACACCTGAAAATAAAGTTGACTAGATAATAACAAGTCTGCTTCTATTTCATGGTAGCTCCAGAAGTTTTGAGCCATAGAGTGGAGCATAACTAAACCCCACTGAATACTTTTTCCAGAAACTCAATTCTGTATTTTTGGGTAGCTTTCCCCCCCGCCTTCCTCCCTCCTTGCCCCCCATCAAAATTTAAGCTTTTCCTTGTGGCTACAGCATGTGTCTAAGCTGCATAAAGTCCTCTTTCTATTCCCTAGTCTGAATTACAGCATGATTTTTTTTCACCCTGGATTACTACACTCACAGAGGGCTAGGGTCTGAACCTGCATCTTTTACATCCAACGCTAGAGTGCTAAACCTCAGAGGCTTAAGAAAACAGAGAGATTTGGAAACATCACTAAAAGCAATACACAGCCCCAAAAAGTTATGATGTGACATGACATCATATTCTGGCAGAGACTGAGTCAATCAGAAATGTTCCTACCAGTCCCTATATGGTTGAGCTGAAGGCACCTCTTGTAAGCATCAAGGATGGTTATTGAATTGCAGACCAGTCTAGGGATCTACTAATGAAATGAAATCATTGCTAGGATAGAGTGCAGGCGCCAGCTTCCCAGCTGCTATAAATCAGCATAGCTCCATGCAGTTCAACCAACTGAGTACCCAACCCAAGGTGTCCACCTATTTCTATTGTTTATGAAGCTGGAGGATGAAACGCAGATATTTCATGAATGGGGTGGGAGTAGCTACTTTGGAATGGAGCTATGGACTGCTAAGTGGGAGTAGCAGACAAATGCTTGCTCGTGTCCCTTGCAGTCATCTGGTGACAGATTTGCAATGTCTATTCAGCAGTGGAGTCATTTTGAGAAATTTGCCTGGCCATGACTCTCAAGTGGGCTCAGCGCTTAAGTCAAAGGTAACTACACATTGAAAGCTGCCACGATGTGTGTGTTTGTGGGGGGGGGGGGGGCAATCCATGTTCTGCCTTAGAAAGTTAAACAAAAGGAAA
This sequence comes from Rhea pennata, assembly GCF_028389875.1. NCBI lineage: Eukaryota > Metazoa > Chordata > Aves > Rheiformes > Rheidae > Rhea > Rhea pennata. The sequence goes on along the minus strand of NC_084666.1, from coordinate 80,450,230 downwards.
AATAGAGCTTAGTGCATTTAACGTTTGCTCCCATCATGTCGGCGGGGGGCAGTTCTCAGCATGCTGAAAGAGGCAGCAGTGCTTGGGGGAAGATGTTTTTTTATGGAGTCAGAGTAAATTAGAAAGAAAATAGATAAAACCTTCTCATAGTTCACTGTTAAAGTATTACCATACAGCATTTGCCTTCATGTCCATAGTTGCATTACAAAATGAAGGACAGACACAGCCTCTCAAACATAAACTGCCAGAGCCGCTTATCTTGCCTACCTCTCAAGCTGATCCTTCTGCCTCAGTTAAGTAGTTTTCCATTGACTTTTCCAGTTCTCTTTCAGTGCTGTAGGAGCTTTTGATGACATTGGCTGTTACGGCACCCCTAAAACTTAGATCCTGTTTAATATGAGGACAATCTGATTTTCTGGTATCTTTTCCTGTGTGCTTGTTCTTAAATTACGCAGGCTTTCTGAAAGGACTTCGTCCCCCAAAACGGAGATGGATTTCTCTGGAGTACAACCCTGCTCCTGTAAAACTCAGGAGGCATGGAGGTGGGGAGAAGAGAAGGAACAAACTGCTAAGTATGTACCATTTATGGCATTCACCCTCTCCTTTACTTACATAGAGATGAGGTGAAATTGCAGAAGTCTTTTAAAAATCTTGCCAATTCAGAAGTTTACACTTTAATCTTATTTTTAATGGGCCCTTCTGTTTGTGAAGCACCAATAACCTTTCTTCCTAACTTATCCCTCATTTTACCCCATTAATTTATCTGTTTTTCACATCCTACTGGGTTTCTTTTAAATACTGCCTTGTATGAGGAAGGTTTTTAGCCTGTTACAGATCTCAGGTGAATTCATCTGCTCTTGGTCATATTGCAACTCTGGGATTGGTAGTAAGCCATCATGGACTTCCTTTCCCCAGTATTTGCTTCTTTCCTGATGGTATTAGGACTCTGCCTTGCAGCTTGCTTGCAGACCTGATTCAGAAAGACATGTTGGGTCACAAAAACAAAAGCCACAGTTTCCATAGGAACGGTCTGCCTCTCCTAAATGTGACCAAGCCCAGGCTGAAGGGCACAGCAAATAATGTCTCCCCGCTGTCTGTGCAAAAGTGATTATGGGAAAGAGAGCATTTCGAAGCTGCTGGTGTCTCTCTGTGCACGTATGCCATTGCGTGCATGTGTCCCGACGGACACGGAATCTGGAACATGTCCAAAAATACAGGTATCTACACGTGCGTGACGTGAGCGTGTCTCCCCATCTACAGCCACCCCGCTCTTCCCCTTTAGGTTCGTGATGGCACTGGAAGGAAAACATACCGGTGTCCTGTGAGGCTGCAGCTCCTCAACTGTCATCCTGGTGCCTAGTTCTTGCAAACGCAGTCCTGCGCTCTCCGTGACCGGAGCTGATTGAGCAGTGAGGGTTAGCTGGTACTCGGGAAGGGCAAGAGCGAGCTCGGATCGGCTGAGACATTAAAACCCTGAGACATCTGTAACAGTCTGAACCGCTCTGCCCCATGCTGCTTCAGGGTCACCAGTGGCAGAAAGCAGAAATCACAGATCTCCTTAGACAGCAACGATTCCCTCCCTCTGCTCCAGTTAACTTTGTCAGTCAAACAAGTCTTCCGCAGTGGATCTCGGTGCAGATCTGCGATACAAGGCCGCCGTCGACTCCCTTGTTATTGCTGGCACGTGGCAGTTGTCTTTGCTTTTGTGCAACACCACCAGAATCTGGTAGCCTGGTGTAGTAGAGGGTAAAATAGAAACTGGTAAACGAATCTTCAAAGGCTATATTGGCCATCACAGAAGTATTAGAAGTTCATCAACCACTAAGAACTTGCTTAAACGTAGGTATATGTTTAAATGCTCCCCTGAACCTGGGCCTAAACATTTGCAGGTTCAACACTGGAGTCTGAGCTCATTAGTTAAAACAGCCATGTTAAATTTCTGTTGAGCCCATAATAAGCTCCTCCTTAATACTGTGGCAAGGGAGTAGCATATGCTCACTCTTTATTCAAACACTTAGGAAATTATTTTGATTCCAGAACTAATTAACTGGACTGTATCTTAATCATTCCTACTAGTACTATACAGACTGTAAGCAAGCTATCATATGATTCCCTACCAGCCTGATATATTTCAATTTAAACGTAACTTAATAATTGCAGTACCAATTAGTTAAAATGTAAGTAGGAAAAAACATTGGATGGAGACATCTTAATTTAAATATAATCCATTAAGTAAAAACTGCCATTCTAATTAGTGATAATGTAGCACAATTAGGAAATAAAGTCTGATTGGTATACTGGAATTTAAACTTAATTAGTAACTGCTATTCTAATTAGTAAATGCGGTACATTTAGTGCAGGGTTTTCTCAGGGAGAAGTGTGTGTACAGTAGAGATGGTGGTGGGGAAAGAGGTATGAGAGGAGGTGAAGCAGCAGCAGCATAGAGCAGAGGAGGCCAGTCGATAATATCGGTGCCAAGCCCAATGTCCTATATCCAAACCAGACGTAATCTTCCAGCGTGAGAAGCAGTCTGGCCTGAAAAGTTCAACGTGAAGGAGAACTCACCATCACCTTTGGGTGGTCTGCTTCTATGGTTAATTATTTTCAGTGCCTAGACTGAGTGTTTTATTACCAGCTTGACTTCTAGTGTTTCTTGTTTCAAGATCTGGATCAGCAGAGCAAATTTTGAAAAACTAGGGAAAATAGTTATGGGAAGTCAGCGGGATTGGAGAGCACAGGGTTCTGAATGTGGAAATGTCTAGGATGGCTTTACATCAAAGGCACTAAAACTGCCACAAGTTTATGCTGTTATGAAGAAAAAAAAATCAAAAAAAGGCGCATGAGACCTAGTTAGATCAATACCCTTCTCGAGAAGGTTATTATAGTAAGTTTTTAATAGGAGAAGAGGGAGGGGGGGAAAAAAAGCATTGGTTGTTGTTTGCATAGAACTAACCAAAATAATTCCAACATCTCTTTCCTGAAAAACAGTTCATTTAAATCCCTCATTATGCACGTACAGCTAGCAGCACTCTCCATTGTATTATTTTGCATTTATTGACGCTGAATTTTGTCTGCTGTTTTATCAACCATCACTTAGCATCTTCAACACTTTGCTGACAATTTTAGTTTTGTGTTTCAGGACTAGCATTATACTGCCAGGAAATTTTGGCACTTCTCTAGTCACTGTTTTTCCCAATTATTTGTGACTATACAGAATGTAACAGGTCCTGGTACTGATCACTGCAGGAGGTCTGCTGTATGGACCAACCATTTATGCTTCCCTTCATTACAGAACCTTTACCAGAGGAAAATATCTATATAGGAATAATTTCATTAGAGATGATTAATATATAGGAATAGTACAGGAATAAATTAACCTTCTCCCTCATCTCACAATAGCTTTAAGAGCCTTTGGTGAAAGAGTCTTTGTCAAAAGATTTTCAAAATCCAGTGCTCTGTATGGATTGGATTGTCTCTATCAATACTGGCCAACTCTTCCAGCAAGCTTTAATAGATTTGCATGGGAATAATTTCCCACTCCCATAGATTTTTTTGCCTTGTGTCATACTTATCCAAATGTTTATTAATTGCATTCTTAATTACAGTTTACCCAGTGCAAAAGCTACCCAGATGTTTCCAGACTCTACTTTAAAAACATGTTATATTTGCCACTTCCCATTCTCCTGGTACCAAGGGCGACAGAAGCAGCACATGTGAGACACAGCTGGTAGGTTGGTACTTTTGTACCTGAATTCCTTCACACCTCTTGTGGGAATATCTTTTAGCCTTCACAATTGGTTACTACTCATCTTGTTGATTTGTTTGGAAACCTTTTCCATCAATAATTTTATTGGAGATAGTTCCTCAGAAAAGCTCCCCAGAGAGAAAGGTTTCAATGTGGGAACGCTCCCTCAGTTCCTACGGAATTAATTTTACAGGGCTTTTCTTCTACCGTGGTCCGATCTTTTTCAAGTGCCCCCAACGGTTATGTCTCAATCATTTATTATTCCTACAGAGTATATGGCAAGATCCCCACTTCTGATACGTCTGAGAAGAAAAAGAACATCTTTCAAAAGTAGCAGATTCTGCATCTTTTTAACTCTCCTTTTCGGGGTTTGATATTTAACCTTCAGAATTCAGGCATTTCTTTATTTTTGTGTTGAAATCTGACATCTGGCTTTCCTTAGTGGCTTCCTTTACTACACTGCTTAACTACAGCCCCTTTAACTTTTTTTCTGATGGGCAATACACATTCCCTCTAAACTTCTACTGTGCTAAAATAGTCATGCTATAATCCAAGAATTCAACCCTTTTAACTGCACTTTTTATGTACTCATTCTCATTTGTTTTAGATAGATGGCTAGAGAGTAAGCTCTTTCATTCTTCCTCAGTCTAATGTAATTCCTCCTTTTGAAGTTAAGCATCAGAAAACACATTGCCCTTTCCTGGACGTGAAGGTGAAGATGTAAAAGATTAGCATGTATCCCCCGCGGGCAGTGTGGAATTTCCACCACCGAAGGTCTTCGTGGATGACCTAGATAAGTATCAATCAGGAATTTTATACAGATGACTGGGTCTGCTTTGAGGTGAGGATAGAGATTAGTTAACCATAAACGGTTCCCTATGATGCTGTTTTTCTGCAACTTTACGAAACACATAAGGGTAATAGACACCAGGGAGAATGAAAAGCCTTTCCAGCTGAGGGACAAGGCTGCTACAAGAACAAATGTATTTACCTAAATTATGAATAAATTATCGCTGGCAATTAGAAGATGGATCACGTCCATTAAGAATATATTTCCAGCCAGAATAATAGGTTAGGAGAACGTTACCTAGTTTTAATATGGGGAATCCCTAAATCTACAAGGAAGATCACAAGACTTGCTTCCTCTAATGGCAGAGACTCAATCGGCTGACTGAAGATCCTTCCTAGGTTCCTCAGGATGTTACTGTGCCTTTTCCTGTTAGACAATCTTCTCCTACAGAAACCTCTCTCTACAGAGCTTGTGCTTGTTCCCAATCTGGAAGGTGATTCAAGAGCCTGTTCCCCCCAAGATCACCTGGCAATGAGCTGAAGTTTCTCTTCCAACCGCCTTCCAACACCCAAAGTCTCTTCTGCTCATCCTGTCTGTCCACTTTTTTTGTTGTTGTTGTTTATACTTTGAATAGGAATATACAAGTGCCCTCCGGTCCCAAAACGCTCATCTTTCACACTCCAGTTAGCAAAATCTACTTCCATTTCTACACCATAATGTCAGATGGCCAGAATTGGTCTATCAAGCCCTATATTCTCCTTCCACTGCCAGATAGTATCTGATGCCTAATGAAAGATAAGGTCTGAGGCCAGTATATAGATACTTCCTGTCATCAGGGACTTCTTCAGTCATTACCGGTATAATTATACCACGGTGATCTTGATTCCTATGAACTTGCCCAGTCTCTTTTTGAACCCACATACATTTTTAGGCTAGCCCACGTCTTGCGTCACTCACTTTGCCGACGTAACTCTCCACTGCAGTGGGGGGGAAGACTTCCCTTTTTTTGTTAAAAATCTGCCATCTGATAATTTAATTTGCCACCACCTTGCTCCTGAACTATAAAAACAGTTGACTCCTCTTCCCCTTCTCCATCACACTCAGTTCTATGGATTTGCCTTGTACCTTCCCCCAACCACCGCTATTCCACACCAAAGAGCTTTAGGCCATTTAGTCCCTCTTCATATCAAGCTGCTCATACTTCCGATAATCTTTATTGCCCTGCTTTGAACTTTGCCCAACTCTGCTAGATCATGTTTGAGCTAAACAAACTGGCACTGCACACAGCACTCAGGATGTGAAAACACCATGCATTTACACAGCAGCCTGAGGGTAGTTTCGGTTCTCTTTCTCTAATAATTTTTAACGTAACTGTTAATGAGGACTGAGCAGATGCTGAAGCTCCAAGACCACTTTCCTTACTGGCAACGGTCACTTAGAGACCATAACTACATATGTAAAGGTTTGAAGGTTTTTTACCCCATGCAGGGCTGTTGTTTTCCAATGTGCTTTTCACATTCTACTGAAAAAAGGCTTTGAGTCACCCCAATTAGCAAAAATGTCATCTCCGGCACGTGCTTCCCAGCCTGGTATGTACCAGACGCCACCCACAAATAAACAGCCACATCTACCTAGTGCTCCGGACATTTCATAAACCTGGATTCTGGGTATTTCTCTCATGCAATACCCTCTCAGGTTTCCCTTCAAGAAAGCCACTTAAGCATCTGCTTCAATACTGCTCTCGTTAGCTAAATATTTAAGCACATAGTTATCCTTACACACATGCTAAATCCTTTTAGCTTCAGTAGCATTTTGCTGAATGGAGATCCCTTCTTGACCAAAGATTTTATTGAGTGAGTTAACTAAACAAACCTGGATTTCCAAAAGACTAGGCTTTTGCCTATCAGAAATGGACTGAGCAAGCGCATGGTTTAGAAAATGACCCCACCTCTGACATCACTCATCACAATTATTTTATGCCAGCAAATGCACCCTGATTTGTCCGATGCCTTCACAAAAAACGAACACTACATCTGAGTCAAATTTCACTAAACAAGAACCGCAAACCAAAGGGAGGTCTTGAAGATAAAGGCAATAGCGGCAGGCCACCAGGTGCACAAATTGCCATTAACAAATCTGAATCAAGATAAAACACCAGCCTCCCTATTGAAAAGCTCCTCTGACCTTGGTTTAACACCACAGGAGCCCCTGGAGGTGCGCGCACATCAGATTAACTGCACTTGCGGTTTTAAAAAGTAATTATTTAGCTTCAGATTTTCTCTGATAAGTCAGTATTAAGCTCAGAATGCTGCCCTACAGTTCTGCCTGTCTTTTGTTCGGAGAAGCAAGAGCCATTTAATCTGACATTTTGTATTTTACTTGGGAAGTATTTCTTCCTGGTCCCTTTTCTTTCACCGCCTGAGACATGAAAAGACTTGCTGCATTTTGGGACCAGCTGAAGTACAGGGGAAAGAGAAGGTCTCCCAAGGTGGGGTTCTGAGTACAGGTGAGCTGGTACTACAGAAACAGCTATAGAGAACACAAAAACCTTATCAGGGAGAAATGCGTTACCGTGGCTGCCAGCCTGCATTGCGTTACACATGTGTGACTTGGAACAACTACTGACCTGCCTTGCCTGTTTTGCACAGCGCTTTTGTTTCTACGGTTTTAAAAGCCTTCCCAAAGTCTCTGGCACTGCTCTTTTTACTCTGTATTGGTACAGCTTCTAGTACAACAGGATCTTGGCCCACAACTTGAGCTCTTCGGTGAAATTGTGATACACAGACGCAATCAGTAATCAACAGCTCCCAGACAAGCTGGCAAAGATTACCCTGCAAAAAGCACTGGAAAGCAGGGGCACAGGTAAGCAGAGCTGAGAGACTTGCTCAGAGACTTGCACTGAATTAGCGTTTGAGGGAAGAACATTATCTGCCTGTTCTGGGCTATACGAATTACAATTCTCACCCATCTGCATGATCTAAAATTACAGTTTGGATCATACAAAAGGCCTGAAATAAGCAGAGTGTTCACTTTGAAGGGCTTGTATCATTAGGCCTTAGTGGATAAGTAGTATTTGTTCCTAGAAAATGATGGTCATGTCCTCTAAATGCCCTTCACTGTGATATATTTTTATTAAGAGTCCTGAAGAGAGCCCCTGAAGAAGAGTCAGCATGCCCTCATGCCAAGCCAGGCACTAAACACTGCAAGAACATCTCATCTAATTTCAGCTGTCAAAAAATTAACTGCCTAGTCACAGCAGTCACCTGAGTACTCTGCTCTCTGTGGAAGTTCAGGACTTGAGCAGGCTTCCTCGCCCCCCAAAGGTAGCTGCCTCTCTGGGGGAGAGGGTGATTCATCCTATCCTAAAATAGGCATGTTACCCAGGGATTTGCATCGTGCTCAGGTGATGTTCTTCTCTCTTCCTCGGCCCTCAGTACCTCCACAGGGAGTCCAGACACCTAGCACTGACCCACCCCAGGGGTCAGACAGCTAAAACAATTTAAGACAAATCTCACACAACAAGCCAGTTCCAGACCCAAGGAGCCCACTAAGTCGGGCAAATCTTCCAGAGAAAGTTTTGTGGTCATCAAGTCTTTTTATCTGTGCAAGACAAATGCCACTGTCACCTACAGACAAGGTTTGCAAGTAATTGCACTTCAGACAAGACTTTCTATCCTCATCCCCACCGGGTTGTAAGGGGCTGTTCTCATTTCAACGTACATTGTTGCACGGCTTTGGCATGTTCTGTGCAGAGTATATTTGACATTTTAATTGATGCCATTTGTTAATTAAAAAGGATAAATGATGACAAGGGGAAGGGAGGAGATCTTATAAAGAATGAATAATAACCTTATTCAAAGGCAGGTAATGAGGTACCGAGTTAAAAATATGTAAGAGCTTGCAAAATTGTCTAAATGTTTTTCAAAAAAAATCAAGCACTGTCTGTCTTCCCTTTTCCTTATCACAGAAATGTCAGGGAGCGAAATTCATCAGCGACTTAAAACACGTGCTCTTTACTCAAGGATTTTCTATCAGAAAAGGCCATATAGCCATCAGTTTAGTCAACAGTCAGTCTCCTGCTTCTGTGTGGATTATAGCTTACCCTCTCCTTTCTCTCCCCTTCCTGTTACCACAGCTACCAACAAGCGGAGGACCGGAGGATGTGGCCGAGCAATTGCTCGAGTTCAGCCTGGGGAATGGCCGTCAGGTTTGCACGCAGAGAAGTTAGGCAGCAGCAGCAACTTCCCTAGACTGTGAGCAAGAAGAAAGCAGAATTGATGGCGTGATGCTGAACATTGATCCCCTTTCAGATGTGCCAGCAGCTGTGTTTAGGGCTTGTTTTCCCTAAATACTGTCTGTGTACTATGCAAAGCCCATTAATAGAGAAGAACAGAGCAGCGTCTGTTATCCACAACGGTGGCTGGGCACAAAAGCAGAGTCACAAAAGGAGCTAAAGTCCTTTCCTTGCAGACGCACATTTACGCTGAGACGGAAGGGAAGACTGGGCAGATGCTGGAGAGGAAGGAAAGGCAATTTGCACCAAGCCAGGCTAGCGATACCTACCCTTTCCTGCTCTGTTTTGAAGAGCATTTCTACCTCTCCCCCTTTACTGCAGTGGGGCTGAGCTCTACCTGGGATCCCTCCGCCCGCTCTGCTGCATCGTGCAGCCGCCCTTCCCTCTTTCTGATCTCTCCCTCTCTTCTACACTTCACGTCCTTCAGGATAAGCAATGATGTGCTGTTCCAGATGCAGGTATACTGCAAAATTGCCAGAAAAGATCATATTGAGCTTCTGTTAAAAAACCTACGAAGGTTTGGGGAGGTGACTATTCTCAGCTCTAGACTGGTACAGGCTGACTGTCTGTGGGTTTTTCCTATTTGTTTTAGGCTGTTTACTCAAAGCATTCATTTGTTTACCTTGTTGTTTTTCCACTCCCTGCATCTGTTCATTTGTTTAAGTATAAGTCTCTTCATTTTCCACTTCTGTTTCCTCTCATTACAGTGGAGCATCTGCTTAGCACTAAGCAAACAAACAAAAAAAAACCCCAAAATAATTTTATATCATGAAGTAGAAAGTTTTCACAAAGTATAACTGAAGAATGATCATTGTCTGCATAATCCCTTTATTATTACTATTTATTTAGGCGCTAATTTGACAGAAATTCTAGATGCCCTTCACAAACATTTTAGGTAGAGGAAAAAGATTTAGGTAGAGGAAGAAGATTACTGAAGAATCAGCCCCCCCCCCGAAAAAATAATCAGCAAAGCAAGACTATCCTCTCTCCCTCCCTGCCATAAATCACTTCAACATCAATCATACGAGTGGGATAGCCTGCAGAAGCTCGCCAAAAATCCCAAGCAGGATGACTCCGGCTACAGCGGCCCGACTGCAAAAACTCTGCAGAAAGCTCACAGCGGGACACATTCGCACAGTGCTCTTGGAGGACGCTGCAACATCACCAGCTCCCCCCTAGCCAAACTCCTTCTCTCTTTCCTCCCCTTCCTTGACAGACATCTGCCACAATCCTTTTTCCCTTCCCTCGTGGGAAGAAGCAAGCAGGGGAAACCCTGTCCACCATCCTCTCCCTGATGGAGGAAGAGCCGCCTCCTCCCCCCTCACAGCAGCGGCTCTCGACGACTATTCACACTGATGCATCTTGTCTGACCAAGCGACAATCAGCAGAAAGGGTTTCGTCAATGAAAAAAAAAATACACACACACACACACACACACACACACACACAGGATCTGGGGAAACGGAATTGGGAGCAGATAAGAGGGTAACACAAGGCCAAACCCCTCTTGCTGACTGACTCCAGGTGAGAACACTTCATTACCGTAACCAAGTCAAAAATTAGCAATAACATTCGGGGGTTTTGCATGGGTGATTAAACTGAGCAACAGGCAGGCGAACCTCTGTCAGCAAGGGTTTGTGCTCTTCCAGTAACTGGCCTACCTGACCACCAGGTCCAGTTTACCTCTAAGGGGTGTTCCTATGGCCAGGGCTCAATCACAACTGACTTGGTATCACACATACTGTGTCCCTGGCAAGGTCTGACCCTCCAGCTATTTTATTCATATCCACTGCTTTCAAGAGGCTTTGAACTGCAACTTGTTTGAGCTTTCCCCAGCAGAAGTGTTCTGCCTTAGTTATTATCATTATTCTAAAGTAATAAAAATATAATATTCAATTTGCTCCCTAGCATGTGGCTACAGACTGTGCCAAGGTCTTTTTCAGGGATGGCATAGACAGGACATCTTCACCAGTCGTTCCCACAGTGAAACCCCGAGACCTGGGTTTCAGCGCCCCGTTCCAGGGCTTGCATTGCTCTGGGGAATCCAACAGCTCGAAGGAGGGCTGACGTCCCCTGCCAGGGCGGGCTGCTTTCCTTGGGGAGAGGCTCAGCGTACCCTCAAGCATGCCTTTTCATTCCCATGCAAGGCATCACCAGGCAGGATTGACCCTCGCCCTCAGCACCACGTGTTTGGGGATCTTCTACATCCTGAGGGGCAACATAGGCTCATAAGTTTGCAGCAGCCTGGAAAGGTCTGGGCCTTCCTTCAGCCTCTCTGCCCCGTGTTATTGCTATCCAGCAGGTCTAAAGCAGGCTGCAGTCCAGGCACATGAAATAATGCTACTTAGACATAACAGCATCACGATCCCTCAGTGCCTACAAGTATTCACAGTATCTGGGCTCAGCTGCAGGATAAACCTATAGTTTGTGTAGGTGGGGAAACTCCACACAAGAGAAAAAACAAAATAACGTAAAATAAAACCCTGCAGTGCATCTTCTATATTTACTCTTGGCTCTTTACTCAAACATTTCTTTTTCCACTCCTAGACACAAAACAGGAAAGAGATTCTACAATGCAAGATGATACTTGCTACATAAAAGTGCTCTTCCACTAATTAGCAGAAACATTTAAGGCAGCGAGTAGTGGGAAGCTTTTTTCTTCCCTATTCTGCTGTAAAAATATGATATCATTTGGAAGATCACTTAATTAAATACTAGAAATGAGGACACTTGGAATTGAATAATTCTTTTCTCCTACAATTCTTTCTGGTGTTCAAATATTGGCCAGAAAAATCTAGCCTTGTCACAGTCATCTGGTACTTAATTGATTTTTTTTTTATTTAGTTCAGCAATAAAGCATGAACTCTTAGGAAAAAAAATAATTCATCGCTCTCCAATGTGGACAGCTCGCAATGAGTAATTGCGCAGGAAGAAAGAAAATAACCCAAAGTCTTTGTAAAGCCCAACATCTGATCTCAATATCATCCATCAACCTTTACAAAACTCTAGCTGACGCCGGTGGTGCATCTTTCCTACAATAGCATTAAAAAGGAAATAGAAGGTAGCATTTTCAAGGCACTTCTTGCTGTTCTGTCTGCGTTCCTGTGGAAGCCACGGGTTAAATCTTTACTCCTTTCCCAGACACCAAGGCATACCAAGCACACCCAAGTACCCTGTGCAGGTCAAAAACCGTAAATGCTAATTTGTATCATCTTGATTGTTTCAGGGTAATCGTGTGGAGCTCTAAAGGCCATTTTGACTAGCCTAGTCCTTGTGGTCACTCTGCCCTTCAGGTTGCCTCTTCAGCCCCCAGCAAAGCTAGTCTCACGGTGCTGTTTGCTTGGGAAGCAGGACCCTTCCTGAAGATACTCTGCAGATGCCTCTCTCTCCTTTCAGCTTTGTCCCAATTTACAGGGCCACAGACAAGAGAAACAAAGTGCCTGGAAGGCAGTGAAAAGGAGCAGTGGGATTGCTCTTGCCTGTAGGAGTGAACTGGGGGCAGCACCGACTTCCACTGGGAAGCTCAGCTGAGTTACCAGGGCTGAGCTCGGTGGGCGCTGGGCCACAGGGGCTCACAGAGTGGGCAACTAGGGCCTGGCCCTATTCATCCATGAGGCCGTCACTGTGCTTGCCCAGACTGCTCGTATAGGCACAAGTAAAGGCACGAGCATTGTGCAAGAGCAAAATCCCGGGATGCACATCCACCTACAGACGCGTTCTTACAAGGAAGGTGTGTCTTTCGCCAAGTGCTAAAACCAGCTTAGTGCAGACAAGGCAGTTCGTAATTTCTGCACATCGGACAATCATTGCATCTATCAAACTGTACTAAAACTACAGACTACCGTGTTTTCACGTGGCTGGTTATCATATATTAGCAAGCACGCTCTAGGGACAACACTCGTTCCTAGGGAACGGAAGGGAGTGGGGAGAATAGGGCACGGAAAGAAGCTGCAAAACCAATGGAGAGTTTTGACAGAGATTGCGGTCTCTTCCGGATAGCACCAAATAAGAGCAGTTTCAAAACACATGAAACACTTGCAGAGCCTTTTGCTGCACCATCTGTTTTGTCCAGCTAAATTCTCATATTAATCATCTTTTCTCCTTATGATTAATTCCCTTAGGAAAATCTACTGAGCATGGTTAAATTTATTAAAACTATCACAGTTTATTACAAGTCCAAACCCAGTATCCTCTGCCTTGCATACCTGATGGTGCAGAGAGACGACAGTAATTGCAAAATGGTTTCTTATTGCTACATATCCTGGTGTTATTAGTGGCAGGAGAAGGTATCTGTGTTGCAGTAATGTCTTGCACATGTCCACTGTAACGTGCCAAGCATTGTACCAACAGGTCATGTTTCTCCAGAGAGCTTATGTCAGAAGCTTAAGAAAAGGCACAAATGTGATTACAGCCAGTCTAGGCAGAGCAAGGATATAATGAGAAGCACAGCGTCCATGAAAGCTCTCAGCCAGACCCTCTCCCATTACGTAGCAAGATACACAAGCCTGTTCCTAATTTTTAGCACAGAGCGATTTACCAGTTGGCCTAGGTAGGCATCAACTGCATGGCCAACTCCAGAGCTCCTCTCCCAAGACAGCAGAACCGATTTGCTGCCTTCATTACCCATGTGCAAGGCAACAGAGGAAACCAGAGAAAAAGGCTGGCACGACAAGGAGACAGGGAGAGTGCGATGTGCCACGTGACAGAAGGACTTGGTACTCGGGGGATTTTCAAGAAGCTCATCTTTGAAAGCTGCACGACAAAATAACGTGAAACACTTTCCACCAAATTTGTGCTGCGTTCTCCAGCTGCACTAGAAGATGCGGCTGTTTTTAATGGTACAAGAATCATAGAACCATAGAACTGCTAAGTTTGGAAGGGACCTCTGGAGATCATCTAGTCCAACCCACAAACAAGTAGCCTGTACAGGGATCGAACTCACAACCTCAGCATTATTAGCACCACGCTCTAACCAACAGAGCTAAACCTAACCCCCAAACTACTCGTTTCTCCTGGCTGAACCACCACACCTCAGTTTCCTCTTTTAAGTAAGGAATGCTAAAACACTTTTCCCTTTATCAGTAATGGAGATTAACTCACGTGTATAAATAGGGCGCTGAACTACGGCCAAAGACGGAACAGAACTGCAAAACACAAGTTAGGGCTTGGACTCAAGTTCACTAAGCAGACAACACATGCCGTTTAAGTTAATACCGCTTCTAGTGCTTTGTTTACAACCCTCTCACCAAACCATGTTAAACCCATGAGAGAGAACACACGAGGAGACGCGTTAGCCCATCAGTCACGCTGCTGAGGGTCTTGGCACAAACCCTCCTCTACTGGGATGCCAGCTGGTACACCAGACCCTGGGCAGAGAGCTGTAAGCGCATACACAGTCTTTCCCTTCCATGTCGCTCCATAAGCAGTAACTTCAACTGCAAACTCTCAAGCCACCAGGTCATATCCACCCCAGGTGGTAACGCATGACTAATCTGGGTATTCCAGTTTAGAACTAACGTGGAGTCAACCAGCCCAGCAAAACTACTTTGGCAAGCTTAGCTTGCTCCATCCAGGGATCTGCTTTAATCTGTACTGGCCAGTGACTCCCTGCTGAATAAGCTTCCTTCTCCACCAGGCAGTTACCACTCTAACTCTGCTCATACATCGATACTGACAAAACCCACTGAAACGTAAAACAGCCATCCAGGGTGTTTGGAAACCCGTTCCTGTGTAATTTGTTTCCACAATGACTCACAAAACATGGGAAATGCTCCCCCTCAGATTTGCTCAGAATACATGAAGCTTTTCACCTGTGATGAATTATAAAAACTTTTTTATTTTGTCCCTTTCCTCCTCCCCCCCCCACCCAGACACTTAACTAAGCATGAAAAAAAGGGGGGACCTGGCCAAATGCCACAGCTAAAGGATAAAAATCACACACACATACACAGAGAGCAGGGACATGCTGAAATGCCATATGGAGAGTAAACAAGCTGTAGTGACCTTCTCAGGCTTGATCAAATATTCATGGGGAGGAGACTTGTGAGGATACAAAATTAATAATAATGAAACCACCAGCATCCCAGCAGCTCCAGCATTTGGATGTACTCCAGTTTTCCATATGCAACACTGTGCCCCCCATCCCCGCTTCCACACCAGATGCCTGTCAGTACACCAGCTCGGTCAGGACCAAAAGCAGGCTGTGTAGCTGGCTTCAGCCCTCTTTCTAATAATTTGAGCTAAAGCAAGTAAGGAGGGCGCAATGTCACAGGGGGTTTCCTTCTATCCGGAGTTTTTAAATGAGAGAAGAGGTTGGCTCCAAGAATGATCCCAAAGGCTCTGGGAAAGAGTCAACTATGTCAGACCTTCGGGGAGAGCAGGCAACCTCTGGACTGTGAAATTAGAAGATCAAGACTGGTGTCAGGGCAAAAAGGATGAGAAATCTGCAACATCAGTTTCAAATCTGTTGTCCCTGAGACACAGACCTTGGCTTTTTCAGCATGCTCATCGGGTACTTTCTGGAGATCAGGGAAGGCACGTGTCACCAAATTACTGACCTCAGACATGAAAGTAGTCATTTTATTAGAAGCTAGCCATTCAGCCGTAGCAAATCACATTTCTCGAAGGATTTCAGCCTCAAATTTTCATTCCACAATGTATTTCAAAGGGAAAAAATGAGACCTCCTATGCAGACAGCTGGAAGAATGAACTGCACAAGATGCAGCAATTTTTCCAAAGGACAGTGATCTATTTTAAAATAACAGATATGCTGAGTGGAAATGAAACGAATTATGTTGATGTGACTACTCAGGAAAGTTGAACATGTGCACAAGTCTTCGCATCACTAGTGCTCTCAGCTTTAATCTCTTAAAAAGAAAAAAATTGGCAACGCTGTCATTGCTTGAAAGACAACGGCTGTATCTTGATTTCAGCATTCTTTGCATCTCTCTGAATTCCGTTTCTTTTTCCTATATGCTTCAAATCCAACAAAAGATATTTTAAAATAGCTGTAATTGGCCAAAGGTGAGGTGGAAGAGAACAAGGCAAAAGAAGAGGTTTTTTTTTTATAAAGAGACAGACAGCAGGAATAACCATCCAGCTGATATACAAACCACCCGGCCTCTAGTAAAAACAGAGTTGGAAGCTATCAGAAAGGGCTTAAACATTACAGAAAACAACTTAGGTCACTTGCAGAAACTACCTGAAGCTTAACACTAAAACCAGTTGCGACAGCTTTGGTCAGCACAGAACACATTTGAGCTTAGCATACGCTGCTGCGACGTGGTTCGCATCCTCTCCTTCCACAGCCAGCGTTTGTCAGCCGTCGCTGCGAAGGATCGAAGGACCGGGGCTGGCGTGCGGTAACTACAGTCTCCCCATCCCGGGCAGCACAGCCCCATCGCTGAGAACAGAAATGAAAGGTGCAGTGTGGCTGAGCTTGCTTACTTGAAAAGACAAGTCCAACAGGATTTTTCCCTTTCAGGGTGGAGAAAGCCTAGCTCACATCCGCTGATCTGATTTTTCCCTGCTCTTCCCAGCGGCTCTCACCTCTTTCGTTTTTTCAAATGCTACAGTGTTGCTGTAAACAGCTAAGCAGTGGTGCTATTTATGGCCAAGATTCGATCCATACATTGCACTGGATAACTGGGGGCAGAAACAATATGCATCCTGGGATAAACTGCATTTCTCATATACATTTAACCACCTTCCTTGCTGTTCCAAGCCTTGTGCTTAGCTCATTAATCCAGTATATATGGACATATTTCTAATATTCAAGGTTTTTTCCTTCTTTAGCATGAAGTATTATATTAAATTTGCTTTCACTTTATGATCTGAATTTACAAGACAGCATGAAAAAAAAAATGAAAAAAGAGACGGAGAGAAATTCAGCCTGTCAATTATATAAAGAGAAAAATGCAGGGGGAGGAAGGAAGAGCAAAGATGCAAAATACAAGAGGGTCGGCGAAGATCTGTGAGCTACCAGGATGAACAGAAATATGAGAGAAAGCAGGTGGCTGTGCAGTAGACAGACAGACAAGTGGAACAACGCAGTATCGTTGACCATGACACTACTTCAACCCTTAGTGCGTTTCTGCTCTCCCTTACTATCCAGGAGTCTTTTTCTCGCAAACCAGCACACGCGTCTATGCACACGTGGACGTGCCCCTCTCGGTGCACTCTTTGGCGCGAGTGGGACAGCCAAGCTCGAAAGCAGCACCCATCAGCTCACCTGAAGCAATCTTTATCTTTGAGTAGCACCCGAGGGTGCCCGACACACGGCACCCACATGCCGGCAAGTGTGAAAATAGAGGCAGATACCCCTAGAACAGCTGGCTGCTTCTCCAAGTGCTGACAGAAGTGCTTCTGCCACACAACCCATCCCCGCTCACGCTCTCCCCGCAGGAGCCAGCAAGCCCAGAGACCTGTGGTAACTCCACAGCACTTCCAACTCCAGCTCATCTTCATTTCCTGAAGGAAGCCGGGCTGTGGGCGATCCCCGTATCCGACAGCTTTCGGACGTTTTGCCATCGCTGCTGTCGTTAAGGCAATGTCTCGCGTGGCCCGGCTAGAAGAGCCGATGAAAAGGGCTGGCACGTCAGAGCTTCTGCAGGGAACACGATGTTATAATTTCTCATTTGTCCAAGCCAAGTCCCCGTTCCCCCGCAACAATGCGGCCCGAGCACGCTGTTGTATACCATCTGGCCTCTGGAAACACTGTGTGCTTCCGTTTTAATTCAATCCACCCTTCCATTCTCTTTGGTATTCTTCGCTCAATGTCACAGCAAGAACAGCTTCCTGATTACCTTGCTACATGTTTATAATTAATTTCTCTCAAGAGAGTTACAGCCAATATTATTACCAAATGCATTTTCTAAGTATTGAATCGGCATCAGTTCCAAAAAATACATATGATTTATTTTCTCCTCGGGGAGCAGCTATTTATAAGAAGCAGATTACTGACATGCTGCAACCAGAAAGAAAAACATATTAGCAATTAATATAGCGCTGTGAAAGAAAGCCTGCTTGCTGCAAAAATCTCTCTCAATGGTAGAAACTCAGTGGTGCTGGTGTCATGAAACCTGCTGCAGAACTCAAAAATACCAACCAAGATTAGGACTAGAAGTGTGGGATTTAAACTCGTTGGGGCAAAAACTAATCTTTTATTCAGTTTTTGAATAGCACTTAGTAGACAGAGGTCCAGCCCTGCAACAGGTGCTCCAAGTGCTGGCACAAGTAATGAAGGGTAACACAAGCCTGTGAAAAAGCCTGGCGGACATTTTAGAGATGCCAAGTCCTTCTGATGGGATAACTTTCTGAATAATACGAATTTGCTTCCCTCCCCCCCCCCTTTTTTTTTAATAAAATTCATTTATTTCAGAGCAAAAGAAGAAATTCTCCTCCCTCCATCATGAGGATTTTTCTCTCCTTTTTTATATTCTTTTCCTTACAATTTCACTAAATCTGTGGAAGAGAAGCTTTTGTTGAGATTGTAATTAGGAAAAAGCACTTTTTCCCCAGATAACTGGCTTCTGGAGAAGATATCTTTGATCAGCTCTGTAAGTAATACAGTAAATGGCCATGGCATGATCGAATATGCCTTATAAATCAGCAAAATTGTAATACAAAACACGAGCAGAAAATTTCACAGTCCTCATTCAGTTAAATAGCAATTTGGCCTTATCCTTCCTTACTGAATCACTCTGCAAGAGAAGTAAAGGAGCACTGCTTAATCAAGAAGTACTCGCTGGCTTATGAATCTAAGTCTTGTGTGCTTGCCAGAGGCGTCTTCTCTCTAAGGATGGAGAACGCCGTAACACAATGGGAAAGCTTTGGCTCACCTTCCTTCTCAATGCCAAGACCTCCTTCAGCCACATAGTCTGTTCAGGCAAGTCTGCATCCCTCCATTGCGTGCCACGGCTCTCCCCAGAAGAGAGCTGCACCAAGTTCTCTCTTCACGTCCCAGGTTCTTTTGTAGGGGTCTGCAGGGAATCAGTCGGTGCCCAGCACGGCTTTATTGCCGGGTTTGTCTGTATGCACGGGCAATGCAGAAAGGAAAAGGAATCGCAGGCTGATTGCCACCTGACTTTGTGGGCCTGAGTCCTGTCACTCTTGACCCTCTCTCCTTCAACAGTTCTAAAGAAGCTGCAGGCAGGTGGTTGAACGGGTCATCCCAAGCCCAGGAGCTCAGCAGCACTGGGAGAGGTCAGGTCGAAGAGCGTTGGCACGTCCCAGCTCCTAGAGGCTCTGTAGATCAACTTCTAACTGTTACTGCAGATGTGACCTAAACGGGTTCTCAGATGAAAACTTGCGATATAAAGCGGTTCATGCACAGTCTGAGAAAAGACAGGCTGTGCTAGTAGTATCTAGAACATTGCTTGCAGTGCTTTCCAATGCCACTTACTGGGCTCAAAAGGGGTCAAGTGGTTCTGCAAATGGATGGGAAGAGTCCGTCCATCTCCGGCCCTTATTTGCCCATCTGTAAAACCAGCACTGAAACCTTCACCCGTATGAAGAAGGTAATTAGCAACCTGCTAAAACATTTTGCAGCCATGGAATGGAGAGCGAAACATCAAAAAAAGTAGTATTTTTCTTATGCCCTTGCAGCTTTTACAACTGTTTTAAAGAGGGCTCCCAGGGCCAGCGGTCATCAGTGTGCCTGGGAACTCTGAACACTGCCGAGTTCTCCCCACAGACCTCCTCTTTGCTGCAGCATTCAAACTCACTTAAGGAAACTGCTTCAGCCTACAAAGATAACTCTGATAACATAAACTGCTGACTTTCCAAGTCCACAGGAGGCTGAAATAACCATGCTAAGGGAGATGGGAACTTTCCGCCTCCTTCCAGCATAACGGGCTGCAAGGTTTTCAAACCTAATAATTAACATTGAAGTGTCAGCAGCCTTAACCTTTTCAGTACCAGTCAGTGAACCAGAACACCCCACTCTCCGTGTTTGTAGTGCGCGGTTGCCTCAGTATCCTTTGATGCACCATTCATGTGAAAGGATGCCACGTTACAATTAACTCCCTAAGCCTGGACTACGGAAAAGTGCTTAGATGACAGGGAAAAGCGAGCTATTCACCTCCAAATTAGACTAGCAGGGATGATTAGGGTAGTATCAATTTAAAAATAAAACACGAAACTTGTTTTTCCCATCCCTGACCCAAAAGCCCACATTGCTTCACGCTGTCTTTCTTTTGACAGCGAGCAACTTGGAGCCTGGCTTACAGCCAGTTTTGAGTTTCTCTACATTTTCAGAAAAGTTCATGTGGCAACGAAGGGAGTTCACTGAAATACATGCGTACAACAAGCCAGTTTTTATAACGTGGCATTCACTGCCATCAAATTACGGTTATTAAACCTGGAAATCACAACAAAACCTCTAGCTCTTGGTCTTAACTTTTACTGCGCTTGCTGGGAAGACATCACTGTATGCCAGCCTTGTTTCTCATACTTATTCTCCCATCTCCTCTGAAGACAGGATATTTGGCGAGATGAACCTCTGGTCTGCCCCATTAGGACAATTCTTATAGTTTTCAGGACACCTTGGAGAGGAAGAAAAAGAATTGGCAGCTGATTTTGCAGAATGATTTTTCCAAAATGCTTCAAATGGTTATTCTCCCCTTGCTGTAATTAACTGACCAGATTTTCCAATTCTGCATGTCTTGGATTATGGCACATGCAATCACTTTGTTCTACCCAGTAACACCCACAGCTTAGCAGATTTGTACAAAGGTAAATGTTTCTCAATGTGTAACCTCCAAAGTAGAGGGAGCTCATCAGTCTGAAGAGCAATTCAAACAGAAACAGATCGGTTAGCAAACAAGGTAGTTGCTTGGTTGAAAGTCTTCGCAAGATGAATTTCGAGGGTGTTTGTTAAGGTGAAGCAAGAGGGTTTCATTTGCTTCTACTGAGCCATGGTCCTGAACACGTCCCAGCAGCACAGCACGCTTCAAAGTGGGATGTGCTGTTGCAGTCTGCCGGTGTTTGAAAACATTGAGTCGGTCCTCATGGAATTAGGAGAACAGTGCAAGAATGACACAGCATTAAAAGCTATGCATTTTGGACTCTATTTGTGGTTGACACCAACAACTTGGAGTCATCTGTGTGACTTATCTCCCTGCAGCATGAAAACAGCCAGCCTCTTCTGCTTCTCTCCCTTCTCTAAACAAAAGCCGAGACCTTCGTTTAACCGCACAACTCCAAGATCTAGAGCTTTAATGGAAGCACCGAGTATCCTAAGATGCATTACTGTACTGATGAACGTGGCCCTCAGCCACTTCCTAATGCTGAGGGAATGACAGTGTTGCTAGCAGGCTGCAGAGCCACATCCTCTCTGTGCGCTGCATGTAGCATTTGAGTATTACCATCTTAGTAAGCAGAAAAGAAGAAACTACCCAGACCTCTGTTTGAGCTATTTGGGAGCGGAGAGCTCTAGCTTTGCTCTGGCAAAGCCCTGCCTCGAGAACTCACCTGTAGCTCAAGTGCTGCACATGGGGAGAAGCAAGATGGGGCCCTAAGTAGGAGCACAACCCATGGGTGCCTTGTTGAAATGTCATATCTAGTAGCAGTAATTCAAACAGTCCCATCTCCTCCCTCTGCAAAAATACCATCCTGAACAGATTGTTGGACAGAAGCAGCCAGTAGCTAAAACAGTAAGCAACATGCCCTACCCATGGTGTTGAGGCATCTGGTCTCCTGACACACGATCCTGGCCTTTAACAAACTGGCCTCCACGTCCCTGAAAACAGGAGGCTTGGCAGAAACTCCCGTAGCAGTTTTTTCTTTTTTTTTTTTTTCCTTCTTTTTTATTTTTTTTTGAGAAAAACAAGCACCCTACAGATCCTATTCCCTGGTGGAAGATTAAAAAAAAAGTAGGTTTCTAAAGATTAACTCATAATACTGCTTTCCAAGTGGTGTATTGTTTCCATATTGATTCCTCTAATTGAGACGGGTCATATTCCCTTTTTTCTCCAGTAAGTACATATGAGGACAGGAGAATGACTTACACATTTCAGATACCTTAGAGAAAAGAAATTTTATTCTTGTTGCGACAGAGGCTGATCTCATTGATGTTCAGGATGTAGCATAAAAATTCTCAGTTTATCCATGCCCTTGTAAGCGAGGGCATATTTCTCTATCTGTGCATTCACTGGAGAGTACTATAGTACTACATGAATTTTCAGCCAGTTTTGTACCAGTGCCTAAGACTAAGTAGTCTCAGCTTTAATAAGAAAATTAGTAAAAAACTCAGCACATTAAAGACAGAAGTGACCTGGATCAGATGCAATCTTTGCGTCAACCGCATGAATTACCACACAAAGCCCCATCTCAGAATCGTAACTGTATAATCCGATTGCCTGAGTCAAATAACTTTACGTACTCCTGGCAATCAAGAGAGATTCATCCCTATAAACCTCTTTGAACTCTCTTCTAAAGAAAGCCCAATTACACACATGGCAGTGCTCCATTAACCTTTGACATAGGTAGGAATTAGTGATCAAATCTGACATACGAGCGATAGAAAGTTGCCAAGCAGCTTCAAAAATTCGTCTCCAGAATGAACCCAACACTGTGGCCCTGTTATGGGACAGAAATTTGCCTGACAATGTGGATGTTAAAAGATAACAGAGGCTTTACTGATCTTCCATTTCTCAGTACTACACCATTGTTGATTGCAACTGTAGGAGGAAAAGTATTTGAAGTAAGCAAACCTTTTTGATATTAACCTCAGTAAGTGATTTAAGCAGCACTATTTACCATAAAATTAAAGATCACTAATGGGTCAAAAATGCAATTTATCTTTGCTCTGGGCAATCAACACTCTCATAAGACAGAAACTCTGCAACTTACTATAAACCTATTAATCGCTACCCATTACTGTGACTATCATAGACTGACCCCAAGGATGGGAAATACCAAAATCCTATTGGATTTTAGGGGCACCAGCCTCCACCACAGGCCTGTCCCTTGAAAATCTCAGCCGAGAGCTTGAGCAAGACAATGTAATTTAAACTGCTTCCAGAAGAGCAAAGGGTTACACTCCTCCTTAGGCTATCCTGCTGCTATCATGATAAACCTAGACCAGCATTAATTAACAGCCACAAGATATTCTTTGCCTATCAGCAGCAAAAAAATGTAACTATACACACACACAGCTGTGTTTTAGAAGCAGAGGTACAATAAGAAGTAAAGGTATAACTGACACTGAAATCTTCTAGCTTAGGTCTCTGAATTGTTCCCTAGCATTACAAAATTCACATTAGAAAGAGACTAATTCTCTTCTTATAGCAGTATGCAGTAACAGCAGCTCTGCAGGGGTCAATGAAATAGAACGGGTGGAAGGAAGAGAAGGAATCCGAGAACAGCAAATATAACCTCAGTCCCTTCGCCAGTGGAATTTGCCTTTTTATCGCATAGAATTTGTCATACCCGATTCAAAGCTCCAGCAACACCAACAGCCTACCTTTAACAGAACACAGCACTTGATGCTTTCAAGGAAAGCAAAAATGCCCAGGACCTGTAAAAACACTCTTAAACCTTCCTCCTCCCCACCCCCCAAAGAATCCCCCATAATTCCTGGGAGGAAGGGGAGGAGCAAGTCCACAGATATATATAGCAAGGTAAGGAAACTCCTGCAAGTCATTGTAACAGCTCCTGGGTGGTCATCACCTTGCCCTTGCTTTCAGAGAATTTTTTCACACCCCAGATGAGTGTAATGCAATCAAATAAGTGTGCTACCTACCTATTCAGCTGAAGAGAAGCTCTAATCCCTGGATATTGAAAGCAGCTGGAACTGTCTAAACATCTCTTGTGGTGGCTACCGTTTTCTGCAAGTGTCCTTGCTCAGAAAGGATACAGGAGAGGCAAAAGAAAACTGGAGGGTTTTCTATTTGTTTAGTGATGACCTCTGTGGAAGAACTTCAGTGAGACAGACGTGGCGAGTCTGGATTGATTTTGTGCTTGGTTTGTCCATCAGAGCTAGATAAAAAGCAGCAAGAATATTCATTAAAAGAGAAGTTCTGAGGATTTGTATAAACTGTAGTGTATTATGGCACAGAGTCAGTAGGTAAGGTCAGTTATTTGATCATCTGAGAAATGCTAATCTCTAAATTACCAAAAACAAAACAAAAAAACCCAACACACCACAGATTTGAGCATATACTTCAAATTTGGTTTACACCACAGACAGCAGATGAACACTCATTGTAACTTGATCCAAATGATTTTTCTCATCTTGCACACAGGTTAGATCCTCAAACTTCTGCCCTAAAGTTAGTATGACAGCTCCTGTACAGCTCCTGTACCTGTTAATATGCAATGAGCTAGCTTTGCCATTTCCGGAGTCCTCTAGCAGCCTCACAGCTTTTAGTATGTTTATCCTCACATCACCTCCTCTAAAGTAATGAAGAGCTATTAATCCCCCCCCCTTTACACAGGTGAGAAATTAATGCAAAAAGAGATAAACAGGCAGACTGCCAAGTCTTTTTAAATTTAAGGGCCTTCAGTATCTAAATAACTGGGTGAATACGGGCATTAAGGAGCCACCTGCCGCCAGGTAAGGAATAAGGGTTCACAGCAAGAGCAATGGTCCCCGCTTCCAGCCGTGGGAAATGAAATAGCATCAGTGGCAGATCTCCTTAGCACACTGCGCTTTCGACTGGGCAGAAATTCAGTGGCCACAGCCCTCTAGCAGGGGAGCCTGGAAATAGAGGGAGAAGCGGTTGAGACAGCTGCTAGCACCCAGGAGAGCCACCTCACGCTCACCCCACAGGAGCTCGGCTGCCTTTGCTCTCCAGCGGACAGCTCTCCCTGTGAGATATGGGAACGTTCTGGGCACCAAGGAACAGGGAACCGTTAAGACGTGCAGTAATTCTTGCTGCTGTACTTCATTTCTAGTGTACAAATGCAAAGGCCTATCTCCAGCCTGGCTCTATCATTCTTTTTTCTTTCTATCTTATGAGCTAGGAGCTCGTTTGCGCCAACGGGCACTCTTACAGGTCCTTTAGCATGGAGCTGGCCTCTCCCCACCTCTACCTGCTGTTTGAAGCAATGAAGCTGTGCAGGAGCCTTGCTGTATTTTGAGCAATGATTTTGAACTCCTTCAGCAATAGCCTGAGGCCCTGGGAAGTCTGGGACAACGTGGAATAGCTCTTACCCTCTGAAATGGTCTAGGATAAGCAACACAAATCTCTGGCAGATCAGGGATGTGCTAGATTTCCCTGTGCAAAAACAAGCGATTCAGAGGTTCTCTAACTCACCTTTTGAGTCAGCAGTTACTTTGTCTCTTTGAAGCTGTTAAAATATACAATTCTGTGTTTAAAACATGCAGTACACTGATGTGTACCACCACCCTCAAAGACCACACTGAAAAGTTTCTTGCCAACGATACTTTAAAATGAGACAGCATGCTAAACTGCCAGAATTCTAATGTGAAATAATTGTACCTTTGGTATTTTTTTTTTTAATCTTCCTCTGGTACTGACCTTGCATGATTCGTTTTACTGGAGTTGTCTACAAATCAGTTGACATAAGTACGTAATTGCGCAGTACTTCAATTCCAACCAGCTAGATTATATAGCCTGCAAGCCAATAGCAACCTTACTTTGTGGTCATTGGTAGACTGTGGTCATAGATTTATTCTCACTGACTTTTGGAAAAGGTTTTGTCCATCACAGGCATTCCAATAAGCTACCTGGGAAATCAAAGAGCTGTTACACATCTGCCTATCTCAGTGCTGCTTTGTATGTGAGTAACTCACTCTCCCCTATTAATTTCTTATCTCCAGTGCCCCAGTTTCACCTCCCACTGTTAGACTGCCTCCCTGTCAGTCATTTATTGTTTCAAAAGGACCTTTCAAAATGGTATTTTCTCTTTTGAGATTCTGTGACCCATCCTTTTACAATGGGACAAATGGGAAAAGCAAGCACAGGACAACGGGCAGTACCAAGAGAAGAAGAGCTGAAAGGGCATATTAAAAAAAAAAAAAAAAAAAAAAAAAAAAAAAAAGACTTGCTTATGCCATTTATTCATTTCATACTTAACAGCTTCTCTTCCAACATGCAACTGGGTCATGCTGAAGACAGGCACAGTTCTCATTAGATGGCATGGCTCTTCTAAACATAAAATTAGTTTAGTGCAGGCATGGTTCATAATGGGCCACGAGGCAGCACAGATAGGTCAGTGCAACAGGACGCTCAACAGCGTGGGTAGAAGCACGTGTAGAAATTATGATGAAACTCTCTCAAAACATTGAGGCTTTTTTTCCTCCTGAAGAAATTGCTGGGACGTACGGTAAATCCCTGCTGCAAGATCTGCGTTCCTCCCTCCCTGTCTGCACTGTCTTTAATAGTTTCTCTCAGGCTCCCTCTTCCTTGTCTGTTCTCTTGGAAAGGAGAGCAATTCACTGTAGACAGGCAAGAACAAAGGTGCCTTAGAAAACGGTTCTCTCGTTCAAAACATCTGTGATATTTTTATTTCTCCTAGTTCTGCATGTTTGTTTTCATTCTACAGCTTCCAACAACTTTGGAGGGCTGTATTCGTAGTTTATTTTTATCTTGTTTCCACGGCACGATGAGGTACTGTGCCTTCCTTTGAGCCAGGTAACGCAGAAATGCTTTTGAAGCAGTTTTGCTTACAAACTTCTTTGTTCTTCCCTTGCGCTGTGCCCTTCGTCCCACAGCCAGACTAGGTTAGAGCTTGGATGTGATCAGACATGAAGGACCAGTACTGGCCTAGGAAGTCCCACGCTATCTTCCCTCAGCTGTGCCAATGGGGCCATCTAATGAGATCTTTTCATGTACGCTGATGCTGAAGGCTGCCAGGGAGCTCAGCCTTGAGGGCACGCGCAGGACACTTAGCAGGCGGCACATACCCAGCCGGCTTTGGCCCTCTCAAATTCTCCTTGCAACTTCCACAGGATAAAGCACACCTCCTCTTTGCAGACTGATGCCATGCAATGGCAACAGCCGTGATCAAAGACAGCTGGGGCATCTTGCCAACAGCATGGCTGCCTGTCTGTCTGTAATGACCTGCTGTCTCCTGCCCTTGGGTGTTTGGCTATGCACTGGCACTGATCAGGCTCAGAATCCAAAAGATGCGTGAATCCTTTGCAACGTAGTCTGTGTAAAGCAATTTTACTAGCCAGCCAATCACACCAATGCAAGCAGTTCCCATTAAGTGGCTGTTTTAGTATGTTTTTGCCCACCTAAATGTGTCACACAATTAGGAGAGTGATCAGCTGAAGTGTAGGCACACGTGACTCTGCTTTTTATTTATACACACTGCATGACATTTAGCTGGGAAACAGCAAATACCTGCATGAGGCTGCCTGCAACAGCCCTAGCCTTGCCAGAGGGAAATATCCTTCTCAAAAACAACATGCAGGAATTGGTGTCACTGTCAGCAATTAATGTCTCATTAACATGCCTGGTCACAATGGAGACAAAACAGACACAGCTATTTACTTCTTTCTTCCTTTATGTGTGTTAGGAACCACTTTTTTGGGGTACTTAACAGAATCTGCTGTAAACCTTCAAAGGCGTCACCAGTGCACTTGTGAAATGGGGCAGTGACATGTCCGCCTAGTCCTGTCCAAGCAGAAATCCATCCTGCTGCTGTGGCACAACTGCTGCCTGGTTGAGAATCCTCACTTGAGAATAACAAGTTATACTGCATTCACAAGGCTGGAGAAATGTCACCTTCGTGCTCTCGCCACTTCCAAAAGGATGGATTCTCAAGGCTGCAGGGCCCTGGACTAATTTTCTGAGATCACTAGGGGAGAAAGAAACCAAGCTAGTTTTAATACAGAGGAAGATAACTACATTAAGCACAGCCACAGAAGACAATTGCCTGGGGTAGAAGAGTTCTGGACCATACAGCCCCACCGGTCCCTAGCTGGTCTATTCTCAAACTCTTAAACCACAAAAAGCTTCCTTTCTTTGAATAAAAGGGACAGAGTTTGCCCTTTATACTACATTTTAAAAGCAACTCTGAGATAAAGACTAGGACCTATTTGCACTCAGATCCCAACAGAATAGAAAACCACGCAGTTTCCTATGACCTGTCCCTATTCCAGTCCCCAAACAAACACCATTTGGTCCTGTGAAGTGGTATGAAGCAAGGGGTCATGGCCTCTGACCCAAGGACATAAACTCAAGTTCCTTCTCAGACCTACTGACTACTAATAGGGGAAATTCAGGTGCAAGAGGCAAGACCTCTGTTGGATAATTTTTCTCCAAAGCTGCATGGGTCAGCTACTCAACAACTCCTATTCACATCCATGGGCTGTTTCCTATTTGCTGATCCTGCACACTTTTGGGAGTGAAAAGCTCGAGTTCCCAAATGTGATGAAACCTAGACCAAAAAATGATCCAGGCTACCGCTGAGTCACAACTTTGTCTCCAGCTTCCAAGCCTATGGAGCTCAAAAGGAGAAGATTTTACAGTCTGGTAGTGTCAACCATCGTCACCTTGGCATTCAGATATTAACCTGTACTGCTACAGGGAATGAGACAAGTACTGGAGAGGCAGTTAGCAAGAGAAGACTGCCTACCAGATGGACAACTAGAGATGGCACCACGATCCAGTCAGCCGCGTGGAAGGACTTCTCATCTGGCAGTCTTTTTCATGCATATCTTGCAGCCCAGATTATCCCAGTGCTCCACAGAAAAGGTACGCAAAGTTCCCTCACTCACGGAGGGACAATGTAGTAGAAAAACTACAATACGCCCTGACGCTGTCAGTGCGATAGCTCCGAGATCGTGCTCTCTCCGCTCACTTCGGGATGATGCCTGCGCTCTCCAACCCTGCTCGGGGAGAAGGCATTTATTTCACTGTCACTTTTGTCTACCTCCAGATCCTAGCCGCTGCTGTTAGGCTGTGGGAGGGTTTCTGCGCTGCAAGGAGAGTTCAGAGACAGCACTTTGTTCTGTCAGCCTCTAACTACAAAAAGGAGGGATGACTGCAGCTTTTGTTAAAGACACAAAGCAGGAAAGTGGCAGATGTGTCAGACTCCCTTCACAGACTGTGTCCTTCAAGTGTAGGCAGCTGGTTTTTAGCAGGCAGCATTAGCAACTGAGACATTCAGTAACATGGGAGAGATTTCATTTCAATCCACTGCCATGTATTTGAATGGGAAAATCAAACCTTTCTCATCTCTTGCCCAGCAAAAGCGGGCAATTCAGGAGGAACTTCAGACAACTCTTGTTCCTTTCTGACATCCGGATGCCCCTTGCCTTCAGCTCCACCTTCTACTCGGTGCTTTTGGAAAAGAAAACCATTTAGATGGAATGGAGAAGCTCATACACTGGAGCTACCCTACCTGGCCTGGAACTACCAAGGATGACTCAATGGCCTGACAATACTGAAGCTGAAGATCAGTTCTGAGGTCCATCTTCTCACTTGATGAATATTAATCAGTTTCCCCATTGGCATCCCACACGAACTCCCAAAATGCTCTCCTAGTTCTCCAGAGAAACACCAAGATCCCCCACACACACCTCAGCTCCCCTGCAGCCCACAACACTGAGCCTTTTCAGGGGAGCAGTCCACGAGTGATCTTCTTTCCATGCGCATTTCTATATAGAAGCTGGCAGAAAAGCTGAATCCAGGATCAGGAAACTGGAAGATTTGGCTTCCAGGATTCAAGTCCTATAGCATACCAGTAAATACGCAGTACACCGTAGGAAGGGGCAGGCTGGCCTTCCAAGGTGGAGGAGGGCATCTTGTCTGTCTGGGTGGCCTTATCCTTGCCCTCCTCGGGTAAAACAGCTTCCCCACACAGCAATCTCCTTCACTCACCGCTACCAACACCAGCCTTGACTCCTCCACGATTTCTTTCCAAATCTGTCTCTGTATCATACCAGTGTGCTGCTCACAAAGCCTGTACCAATTTATTGTTCAGAATGAACAATAAGTATTTGGTAACTTGTATCTGCAGAAATTTCTCATCAATTTAGTTGAAAAAAAGGCATTAAAGAAAACTTTGATCTAACTGTAAAGGCCATTTCATTTCCTTAAATGTAGAAAACATTCAAAATAGCACCTGGAATCTCTAGTAACTGCATATAACACTTTCAATGTTAACTGCACTGGTTCTACCCAGGTTACACTACACAATACTATTAAAATAGTTCAAGCTTTATCTGTGAAAGAGATCACACCCTTTAAAACAAGCTGTTGAGTGGACTGCAGGAGAACATTAGCTCAGAAAAGAATAGACCAAACCTTTGAAAATTGAGTCCTGATGTTTTCCGCTGGCATTGTAAATGTGACTCTAATTGGAAGCTGTCAACTCTTTAGAAGAAAAAACTGTTATTGCTGTCAGGTGACTGCTTCAGGTAACAGTGCCAAATTAAGGTGATGAACCAAGGTAGGAGTGGGAGGCAATAAATAGAGACAGACTCCACTGTCTGTAGACAGACAGTCATATCTAAAGGCTATAACCCAGAAAGCTATTTATAAAACTCTTTTGTAAAATCTCCTAGTAATATGCCAGGTAGTTTTAAGTTTAAAAAAGGGGGTCCGAGGGGAAAGGGGCAGATTTTCTCTTTGACTTGTCTTCAAGTTGTTCCTCTCCATCCTGCCCCGTTTCCCCTGCGGCTCTGCAGTGCCCTCTGCTGTGCTCTACAACACTGGGCAAGTATCTTTAGCCTGTTTTACTCTTCGCCCTTCATTGCCCTTCTGTGCAATGCATAATACAGGCCCTACCTATCATGGTACTTCCGTAATGACTTTATTACTAAAGAAAATTAGAATCTTACTTAAGGTTTATTTGTAACCCTTACTAAAGAAAATTAGAATCTTAAGGTTTATTTGTAACCCTTTGCAGGGCTTGCAAAGGTAACTTATTTCTCTTCAAAGTTAAGAGCATCTGCAAATGAAATTACAGCTCATCTTCCTCCAAACTCCTTTTTAAATACACATCCAGGCATGAAGCTTAGACTAGTGCGCATCTCACCATGATCCAGGTCTTCTGAAGGAGGGCCTAAGTGTTTCAAGGAGAGATGGCTCTGCCTATGTAAAATAGGAATGCCTTCTCATACTACTGAGAGCATTTTCTCTCAGTATTTAGCCAAAATAAGTATGTCCATTATACAACAATTCTGCTATGGATTGATCTGCTCTTATTCCTGCTGCAAGAAAAAAGAGTCATGAAAAGAACAACGTGAATAGGCTAGCCATGCTCCACATATTCCAATCGACTGAAGCCATCTATTTCCCCTCTCCCTCCCCCCCAAAAAAAAAAGTTAGAGCCTTGTCGGCTGGAACCCAATGTTGTGTTCAGCCTGCCTTTTTGTGGCTGTCAAACCTCTCAACCTAAGACTAACATTTATCAAGGAAAGCTAGTCAGAAGATTCATAACAGTGAAACACCAATTTCAGGTTGTATTTAATCTAGCAATAGTAATTACCAATCACTTAATTTGGTATTTCATGTTACAAGACCTACGTTCACCAGCTACTCATCTCCTCCCTGAGGCTTGCACAGGTCATCACGGACGCTACCCTCACTTTACTTGCTAGTGCTCTGCCACACTCCTCCCCACTTAAACTGATAATGACTAATTAAAAGTTTGTATCATAGGAAGACCAGATGAAACACGCCTTAAAGTCATTCCAGAGCTTATGCCGCCAGTAAAATAAAAGCCTTTCTTCCAGGCCACATTTTAAATTCAGACTGCAGAGTATTTCCTGCAGTATATTACTACACTGGGTATATTTTCAGGCCAAGAAATGGCTATGTCCCTCTGCACACAGGGTCATGCAAGGGTGACACAGTAGTGATACGCTTTTGGAGTGGAAGGAGCTTTCGGAAGCAGGGAAAAATATCAGCCTTCTCCTATGAAATTATTAGATTTTCACACACCAACCGGCCAAAGCAGACAGTGACACTCGGCTGTGTCCCAGCAGCCTGCAGCAGACACCACCGCAACACAGAAGAGACTTTGTGTGGTGCTCTTCTCTCCTGCACATTTTATTTCAGTTCTCTCTTGCTCTGTTTTAATATCTCAGGCAAAGTTTTAAATCAGTCAGGGCTGGGAGTGTCCCCCTGATCTCTGGGAAAGAAATCACACGGCTGCGCTCTCCCAGGAGTGCAGGTGCTTATGGAGGACAGCAGTGGCTACAAAGGGCTGTTTAGGGAGCATATTTTGCTTGGTATTGAGAGTCAGTCCATAGAAAGGCTGCTACTTTGACTTTAATAGTGTGTTTCTGCCAGGGAAAGTGCCTCAGGCTTGGGGCTGCAGTTTTTTCTGCTCTCTGCGCATTTAAATCTCAGCTGCTCTATCAGGGTGATGAATACAGGTTCCCATTCTCTTCAGATGGGATTTGTGCTCCCTAAATCCTTCAAGGACTTTTGGAAAAAAACCCCACAAAATACACTCTCGATGGAGAGGTCTGCGTGGATCTCCCTGACCTGCGTTAGGTTGAAGGCTGAACGTGGGTGGGCGTGAGGGTCCCTTCCAGACCTAAAAATCTAATAGAAGCTCACCTTGTGCTTCTATCTCCTCCTGATGCTGAGCTCAATTCAGACTGTTCTTCCCTCTCTTAATTTGACAAAGCAAATTGCTTCCTTCATAGCTTGGTGATTTCTTATCTGTTGCCCTCTAGGCTAGATGTGCTGCATAAAGGTTTCAACAAGACGCTTTGATTACATGCTGTACGTACATAACCCAACATGCTGAAGGCAGCTTACTGTAGACACCCTCAGTTACCGCTTTTTATCACTATATGCCGATTTCCTATTTAATATAAAATATATCTTCCTTGGTGTGTTTTACTTTAAAGACAACAAACTTCCCATTATAGAGAGAGCTGGCAGTGAAATCAATCAATAAAATTAGAATAAAGGAAAAACATCCTTTCTAATGCATAAAACCGCAATAACTTCTACCATTACTGTTTTAAACATCAAAAGTTATACCAATTTCAGACAGTTTCCCTTGATGTACTGACAATATTTAAGTAGTGCATATTTTATAGCACTTGCTGCTACCGAGCTTAGTTTCAAAGTGTTCAGCCTGCACCACATCTGCCTGCCTGACTCTGCTCGAGTACACTGTGAACATGGTCTTAAGAGGCTCAGGCTGATACTCTCTGAGCACATTTTTCCACCAGAGCTCATTAGATTCACAGCCCGTGATCTAGCTGAGGCAAACACAGACAAACAAAGTTGACCCTTCTCTGGTCTGGACTGAAACACGTACCACAAGGACTTGCTCCCTTTACGGGGTCTGCTTTAGGGGTTTCTGGAAGAAAGCAACGTACGAGTCC
Organism: Rhea pennata; assembly: GCF_028389875.1. Lineage (NCBI taxonomy): Eukaryota > Metazoa > Chordata > Aves > Rheiformes > Rheidae > Rhea > Rhea pennata. The sequence goes on along the minus strand of NC_084666.1, from coordinate 80,417,130 downwards.
TTCCCTCTACCGCTCCACAGTGAAATAGCAGTAAAATTCTCCAGGCTTACCTAAGATGACACGTGCCTGCCGTGGTCAGTTTGATATTCTGATCTGCAGATCGCTGAAGTCAATAGAACGTTTGTCATCTTTGGTGAAATTGCTATCAAGATACAATACAGAAGTGAGGTACTGAATACAAAAAAGTAGCAAAACCAGTGATCCAAGCAGCATACTCTCAGCAGTTCCCACCCCATGAAATCCCTGCATTCGGGACATTTGTCATGTAAATTCTGTGGACAGGAATAATAAATGTTAATTTTCCTTTTGAAACTGTTTTTATTTCTGCCAGAGAGAGTTTTTAACTATTTTCTGAAAACCTAAAAAGTTCTCAGGGGTGTGCATACTTGAGGGGGGGAAGGGGAGGCAGCGCAGTACCTTGGAAGTACTGCCACAATACCACCCAAGAGAGTATTTCATGATCATATTCCTCTCTAGGTTCTTCATGTGGACCATATATACCATCACAAAACACATCACTAATATTTTCCACCAGAAAAGTAGCTTTTTTTTTTTTTTTTGCCTTGCACTATCATCATACTGAAAATTATGGTCTTGAGACAGCAAGGTCCAGAAGGATAATTAACAGATTCTATTTAGCTCACTAGACATTTTGGGATTCCTAACTGCTGTCATATGGAAGATGCTCAGAAACCACGGATGGCAGTGTAAGACTCAAAGATAGAAGGAACTTCAGCTCGATTCCTCCTGTGCTTCAGTAGTTTGGTGGAGCTTAGCTCACATATTTTGTTCCCTGAAGCCTTTCTGAGCAGTTCACGCACTTGAGGAACATCCTCTTGAAAGGATCCCACAGCAGTATCAAACTCCTCCTGAGCAGATCCGTGCGCCTTGAAATCAGCTCAGAGCAGCAGGGATGGGAGCAGGACTCTGAGCATGCAATTAGCTAGGAGTTGGCTTATGGCTGCTGCGAGTTATTCCCCACTCGCTGTGACCTGCGGGGACTATTTCAAGAGTTGAGGACACCAGGGAAAAAAGCTATACCACTCTTTCCCTAGGGGGCATCCCACCCTGACTCCTGCCACTGATACTACAGCAAAGATGATCAGACTGGTGGGAGCAATGTAAACTAGGCAGAAATAGGTGCAAGGACCCATCCCCGTGTCTATTTATAATGAAGATAAAACAGCTAGAAACAACTTTTAAAGCGCCTTAAATGCAATTTTCTAAGTGTAATTACAACATGTGCCTGAGGCTGCCCATCCTGACGTGGACCTTTGCAAGAGCAGCCAGAATCCTGCCAGCTCTCTGGTGTCCAGCAGCAAAAGCAATTGCTCCGGACCTCCTGCACTGCCTCATGTGGAGAATCCTGCGGAGAAATATCACTAATGTAGCAGCCCCGCTGAGAGAGAAACCAGTCCCAATTCGCTGCACAGAAACAGTGTCTCTGTGCCAGGCACTTCTACAATAGGCTGCAAACATTTACTTTCTGTCTGATTTTCTATGGAAAGGATAGCTATGTGATCTCACTACGGGTATTCCTTTTCTACCTGAAGGCCATTTTTTAACCTTTCTGGCCACCTCTTATTCAAATAAAACAGACTGATCTCTCAAAGGCATTTAGATCTTATGCATATGTGACAGAAGAGATTTAGGTAGAGAAAAAAATTCCTCTCCCTCCTCAGTCCCTGGAGAAATGCCTAATAAGCTTTACTAAGCATCAGAATATCTATAGAAGGGAGACATTGCTAGCCAGGCCTTATTACTTCCACTATTCGTGGAAACGCTTGAAAAGCAAGTTGCAATGATTCAGCTGGGCCAGCCTCTATCACAGGCCCCACGACAAGGTCTATGAACAGTTACAAAGATGCTCTTCTCTACCTCAGTGGACAGAGATTCTTGCTTCTGCCAAGGGGCCTTCTCTTAACTTTCACCATACAGCGCTCAGATCGGAATTTGCAGTATAATGACAACTAAAATGTTTCCAAGCAATCCCTGATTTAATGCACAAATTATGTTTATTTGCTCTGATCTAGCAAAGGGCTTTACCTAGAAAAAGAGCTGATCAAGTCTGATGGACCATCTGTGCATAGCTAAATATCCGCATAGGTCCAAAGGTTGCTATTCTGCACACAAGAACTTCTCTGTGCACATCAGAAACTCCCATATTGCCTGCTTCGGTAACATGTCTGTGACTCCAGAACATAAGACAGCCAGTTATACACAAGACACCCAAACGCTGGAATATGAAGATGACTGGAGTGTAAGGCTGGGTTTATCAAAAGTCTATCACACGCAGATGCTCTGCAGACTTCAAGACATACTTTGCATTTCAGTTCTTTTCAAATGCAGCTCTACAAACAGCGAATAGTCCCACTGTTAATGACTGACTTGCTGTATTTATAGAAAGCCAGATGTTATTCAGCTATAGTGGGATTTAACAAGCAGTCTAAGAACTGAGAGGGTTGGGGGTTTTTTCTTTCTTTAATTCCCACCATCTGAATCACTAAAGTTCTGTTGCACCAACAGCCTCTAACACAAGAGCATCTACTCAACAAGGCTCAGCAGCATCAGCGCAACACAAAAAAAGGTAATGCTTTTTCTAGAAAGTTATGATATTTGCTGATAAAAGATGGAGGGGTCAAACAGGAACAAACAATATTTGCTAAGAGGAGGATTTTGGTCCCCATCAGCTTCAGGTGCCTGTTATCTCTGTCAAAACTGCTCTTCTCCCAGCCAGTCAGGGCTGAGACTCACAGTAAAGGCAAGGAACAGACAAGAGGAGTAAGGAAGAATGAGCAAATGAACAGCAAAAGAGAGAGAAAGGGGTCCTCCCATTTAACTACTTCTGTGCAAGGAAACACAACTGCTAAAGAAAACCAAAGGTTTTGGCATGGACTGGCTCCGAGCACTAGATACTGTTTCGATAATGCTGGTGATGGAGCAATGAGCATCAGCTTTGCAAAGTCTAGGTGCTCAGCCTTCTCCTCCTGTCAACCAAGACAGTTTGCTGTCTCACAAGGCTTCTATGGTGCACAATAACATCTGCTCCTGCCTTCAGTGGGTGTGGAAGGAAACAACCAGTCCTCAAAAACGGGAGATTTGGAAGCCTTTTAGTCCAGACCCTGAATGACAGTTGTTACCTTTGCCATCTGCAGACCAAGTTGCAGGGCTCCACTGCCAGAGCTGCAGCTGCCCACAGTAGCAAAGCAGCGTTTCCTTCGCAACACTACTGTCTTCCTAGCAAACCGCTTCTAGCCAGCTGTGCTGATGCCAGGGCTAACTCGAACAGCTCTCCAAAAAAGGCCAGTTCAGCCTGCAGTGCTCCGCCACTGGGGAAGTAGCACCACTCCCTCGAGAGCAGGCAAGACACACAAACCCATCCTCTCTCCCTGCCCTTCTCCCACTCGCTGCAAGCCACAGGCTGGGTGTCACACTGCTTTTAATAGCGCATTGCCACAACACTTCTCCCTCTGGAAACTGAAGAAAGCTTAGCTTTCCGGGGACAAAAATAAGCCTGTCGTTAATCCCGATGAGGAACCTTGCTCTAGTTGGGAATGGACTTACACTGCAAGACTGACGTTTTCTGTGGAGAGAAGCGATCTTCACTTACTAGTCTTTGTAAAGCTTTTTATAGCAGGCTGAGCCATCTTTTGTTGGTTTCTTCTACCACCTCTGAGAGGTCCTGAATTTATGGCATTTTGTCCCTGCCCTAAGCTTTATATACAGGCCTGAAGAGTAAGTACTGCTGCTTGCTCTTAGCCAGCATCTTGCTGGATATGCACAGAAATAGAACTCCCCTTTCCCCAGCTTAAAACTGATTTCTTTCCTCCGTCTGAGTGTTCCAACAGCGTAAGGCTGACGAGCGCACCTTTCTTTCCAGTTTTATGTTGGATAAGGCAGAAATTCATACCTTGATTTGTGATATACATAGCTTACGCTATCAGCTTGTCAGCCTGAATTTAGAGAAAATGCATGATCGCATCTCCTATGGGATCTTGAAGCACAAGCTGGAAACGGTAGGCCATCTGTCCCCTGATCAGGGAGAAACTCGATGACAGGAGCTGTGTTTGCCCTGATGCCTTTAACATCTCATTTTGCAGCTTGTCTTTTCCTTCTCTCTTTTCCTCTGTTCATTCAGCTTGCTGCATTTGGGCTTTGTTCGCTTCTTGTTCAGTAGAAAGAGCACACTGGTACCTTTTAAACACGTTGCCTCTACCCACGGGGCAGTAAGGACGTCAGCGGCCAACTTCCTTGGGTCCAAAAGGTGGCACGTTCAGCTAAACGACACGCTTGGTCCGCAGATGAAGGAAAACAGTTCAGAGGTTAAAAGGAAGCAAAGCAGGGAAATGCCATAAATTTGAAGTCGAAGAGCCTGCTGCCTTGTTCAGCAGAACAGTATTTTCATTGTCAGGCAGCCAGTCATCATCTGACAGTTTCATAACAGCAGCTATTAGCCAGTTCATGCTCCTTATTCCTTGCCTTCTCCCCATTTATGCTCAGTTGATTTTTCCCATGCAGTACAGAGGGGTGAGTCAGACAGATGAACCTGCCATCGTTAAGAGCAGGGTTTCCAATCTTGAAACCCTCTGCTCATGCACCTACATCTGCACTTAGACCTAAAATTGCCACTTGACACCCACTGAAAAAGGTAAGTACCTACAGGCTTTCTGAATCACTAATCAGTGTGCAGGTGTTTAATTGCTGAATTAAGAACCTGCTTTTCAAAACTGAGCTCTAAGTGTCTGCATTTCTAGAACCAACTTTAATACCATCTTCAGAGTTTTTCCATGGGAAAAACAGTCTATCTGCTTGCATGGATAACTCCCACACATTTTAATCACTGAGCCCTATTGCTATGCCTCTGTCTGGCACCCATTCCTCTTTTCCCCAGGCACCTTCCTTTCTGCCTTCTGGGATTCAGGGGTGATTCAGGGATTCAGGGGTTCAGGGGTGATTCAGGGATTCAGGCAGCCCCACAGATTCCCATGCTTCCCAGCCTACTTGAAGGTCAGAAGAGACACACACTAAAACAGCTGCAGGTGAGGAACTGAGGCTATACCTCAGGGGGACTTCGGTTACCATTTCAGGACAGCTTTTCACCCACTCCGGGGGACTCATTTCTACAGCAGCTGGAATTAGCACTGAGCAATCAAAATTTTTTATTAAGCTTCACAGATAAGGCAGCAGTAGTACTCACAGCTGAAGTTAGAGCTGGAAGACATCAACTGAGAGATAAGGCACTAGATATTTCATTGAGAGAAGCAAGCAGTAAGCAACAGACATCCAAAAATACTGCGAGTTCTCCTCCTCAACATTCATGTAGTCAGGACTAGAGGTCTTTGTGGAGATTACCCTATCACTAAACACAGTTTGCCAGATTCACTGTAAGAGTAGCTGGATGAAATTCTGACCTGTGTTTTGAAGAAGCTCAGTGAATCATACTCTTATCATTCTGGCTTTCAGATCCATCAATTTAGCACTAAAAGACAGATGAAACATTGATGACCCACCTACAGACATTGTTTTTTCCAAAGAAACTGTCTGGAGATACTTATTATTAATAGAAAGCTTTGAGAGAAATATTCAACTTGCATGATCAAAAAGTTAATATAAATAAAGGCAGGCAAGAGAACGAAGCAGTGACAGAGGAAGATGGTGATTCAGGTATCAGTTAACACGCTACAGCAAAAAAGTAAAAATAGCAAAACAATTGAACAAAATGTCATGATATGGGGAGAAAGATATTTTATGTTTCTTTTCTGGAAAAGGAATCAAAACTGTTTTGTTGACATACAGTAAGAACTTCTTAGGAGAAATTAAACCCCAAATGCCAGAGGCATGATTTTTTTAAAAAATTCAATGGCTCATCATCTCCACTTGTTCCCACAGCACACTTGTGTTCTAGACACTGATGAGTATCACATGTAAGCATTATTTTATTTGCTTTTTAACTAAGTGGTAATACAATATTGGCCTTTGCTGCCTGTACCAAAATCAGCTGCTGAAAAACAATAGCCATCTGTCTCCTCATTTGCCTTTCTACCACTATCAAACACTTAAGCCATGTTTGAATACCACTATGTCAGTAAATGCACAGATTGCAAAGGTTGTAGGTAATAAACATTAATAACACACTGAAAATAAGTGGGGTAGTTTACAGACTTAGATTTAAGCATACATTTAAACACACTGTAGTGAAACAAGGCCTTGTACTGCAGACTCCAAAACCTCTGCAGAAGCTCTAGTCTGGGGCATCACTATTCTGTTCTGGCCATTAGAATAAGTTTTCTTTGCACCTAACCTGAATTTTTCTTGTTACAATTTTAAACTGTCACTCCTTGTCCTACCCACTATACAGAGGCAGTTTACCTCCTTCCTCTTCACAACAGCCTTCGTATCTGGCCACATAACAACTTAGAAACACAAGGCATGAGGACAAAACACAGGTCCGAACTCTGATCTCAGTTAAGGCTTAACTTCATTGCTTTCACAGAACTATTCCAAGCTAGTTGAAAATGACATCATTTAGCCCACGCTCTAACTTCATGACATGTGTGATACCTCCATATTAGAGGACAAATATATCCATTTAGTTCTTCCTTCTCCCCTCAATCCTCGTTGAGGAAGCGACCACTTCCGGCTCTGTATTTGCTACAGTCTTTCACCCCCCTCCTCACTTTTTTGATGAGTCCTCTCTCATTTTTAAGTGTCCTGCTTCACTGTTTTGTAGTTGCCTTTATAAGAGACTGTCAATAAATCTACAGTGCTGCTCCGTGTAATGCTCCCTGTCGTACACCAAGTCCTATGCAAGGCCCCAAAGGATTCTCCTAATCTCCATAACCTGGCTTGTCCTTTCAGTAGACTGCAGCTCCCGCCTTTCACTCCTCTTCTCCTGCCAAAACCGCAGTCCATTATTGAAATGACTCCTTAAGTCCTCCTGAATGGAAAAATCAAATTGGCTCACTCAGGAGGCGACAGTCATTTTTGAAGAGAAAAATGCAAGAAAACATCCAGCTTTGCATGGCACAGGTCTAGAGTTATGCCAGCCTTCCTTGACTCCTGATCTAGTTGCAAGCACCTTGTGCGAACCTGCTTTCAAATTCAATCGTGAAACCCAAGATGTTGTACCCAACCACCTATCAAGAAAACCCCTGGGTGAAATTATACAGGCAAAGCATCTGATAGCACCTACATCTTCACAAAGGACAGAGCTGCATCAGATAGAGGTGGCAAAGCCTTGCCTGGCCCTCCGTATGACGGCCCGCAATTATGAGAACCAAGTGGGAAGTCAAGCTCATTTCTCAGACCTGTGCTCCTCACACCTCTGCGAACTGTAGCAGTCTGCATTCTTTCATACTGACAAGTAACTCATCCCTGGGGGCAAAGTTAGCTGAAGCGGTACCAACTTGGTTCTCCTATTGGGCCGGTAAAGTTAAGCCAGTCTCGTACGCAGACACAGCTTTTAGCTTTAAGTCCCTGCGGGCTAAATTCAAAATCGCATTTCTCTCCCCCCGCCTCTTCTTTCCATGTAAACCGTGACACTCTTCCTCTCATGTATCAACTACATGTTTCCCACACTGCTTCACGCTCTTGGCAGCGACCAAGCTTCCCAAAACACCTTAGAAAAGAAACATTAGCCCATTTGCTTTCAGTGTAACGAATGATCACAATAGCAATGACAATAAAATGTAGTTCTTATAGTGCATTATGGCTCCTCCCTATTTTACCAACACTGTTATTTTAGTACAAATAGCAAGCGTATTACCCTTACTAACATAACGTGTTCCAGTTTGCTGAAATATATACTGAAATTATTCCAAGTTACACGAGATCTTTATTGCTACTTCTTGCCTAGCAATTTTTCTATGAAGTATACAACCAGTCATTACTGTAAGTAACTCGCTTTCTGCACAGTATTGCTTGTTTAAATGTAGCTCAGTCTTACCTAATACCCATTGAACTTCACTGACAGTTTCAAAGCAGAGCAGCAATATCATCTATTCCCTTTATTCCTTACACCAGATACACGTCTCTCAGAGCAGCTCACTGAGAACTCGAACAGTGGCTAATTCAACCTTCTGGGTCCTCTAGAGCTTTGATGTGTTGTCAGAGCAATGGGAAAGCCATGGCCAATCTGAATTCGGTAAGGGATTTAATATCAAGCCCGGATGAAATAAATCAAATGGAAAAAAGATGGCATCCAACACGCACGCTGGAGAGATCACAGGGGGTTAATTGGCAACCTTGTCCTTTGATCACAATCCAAGCATCACTGAACCTAAAAGCCAGATGTTTGGTGTGCTACCTTAGGAAGAGGCAAGGGGTACGCTTAGTCATTAAAAAATAAATAAGTCATGATTTTTTAAATGCTACCTATACGTAAGAACTTTACAGCTTTCTCTGTAAAAGTCCACTCAAAGACCTTTGAAATCTAGTAGGCCAAAGATGAGGGCAATCTAACAAATCATTTGGGTTGTATGCAACTTTCCTACATCAAAGTTCTCTCTAAATAATAAAACGTCAACTGCTGTCGTTCTATTCAATTTATTATTTTAACGGAATTGTTTTACTACTCTTCTCAGTGAGATACTTTTTTTTTTTAGCACGCTTGCTCTAGCGCACAGCTAACGACATTCTGAAGACAGACTTCCAAAAACATAATCTGTATTGGGGCCTGTCAGGACCATTTCTGTACCTCCCTCCACACACTGACCCGCTTTCCTTCAAAGGATGCTCATGCTACACAGTTGTCTTTCAACCCATCCTACACTTGACACAGTTCCGTCATTAGTTCAATGACTTGCATTCCTGTGTAGGAAAATAAAAGTTTGATGGTAGCACAGGACCCAGTGTACTACTACACAAACAAACAGACCTAGTCCAATGAAGCAAGATGCAGTCGAGTGTTGCAGAAGTACCTTAGACATCCTACTGCGCTTTTCTAAGTATCCTTGATTTGAAGGAAGTAAACACATTCGTCAGACTAATACAGACTCAGGGAGATGCACGCAGTTTTGCGCTCTAGTTACAGAAACACCAGTCACTCACCATGTGGGTCCTGCAAACCAGGCAAGCCTGCAGCAGATCCCTGCGGGACTGCAACTAGCTTACCAGCCACCTAGATTTTCTCCAGCCTTGGCAGAATAAAATCGTGCTACTTATACACAGAAGAAACTTCTGCCCTGCCTCAGCACCCCTGGAGAGAAAACCAACAGGCGAAGGAGCCACACTGTGGTATTCTGTTAACATAAATCAAATGACCTTTCATGCTTCTCAATAACTGGGAGACAGCCGAAACTTTTAAGCTGGATGATGCGTGCTTGCTTTCTCTAGGAATTTTAGTTACAGATGCTTTCCAAAAGAGAGGCAATTCACTTATCCATACAGCAGTAATTTTGGTAAAAATCCAGGTTAATTCTGTTCTTGAAGTAGGAAATAGGGGAACTGAAGTACTACCCTAGATGACAGATCAACTCAGCTCTACCTATGGTATCACTGCCAGTCTCCTCTTGTGTACTACTACCTGTTGCAGAAGTCACTTAGAAAAATCCTGCTGCTACCTTCCAAATTCAGAATAAACTCGTTCCCCTGCTAGCCTACTCTAAATAAATTTGTGCAATGAATCTCTAAAACTGAACAGCTAGAAATCTCTTCCTCAGGTACTTGCAGAACAGCACATATTAGACAGAAAACAAATGCTCACTCTCCATAAAAACTTCTCCTAGAACTTCTTAGATGCCTGAAGGTGTTTAACTTGAAGTTGAAGGTTACATAAAAATCATCAGCCTTTTGGCAGTTTACAGCACCTAAAAGCTAGTTACAGGGTACACTCAGAGGGCTACCACACAAGTCTGGATAACTGACTGAGCTTCTGGTGCTCCTCTGAACCAAAGCACCTAAGCCTTTTGACATTTCCTCATCATTAGTTATTTCAGCATCAATGTTAATTACCTGTACAATGCATGAAATGGACAGCGCATTGAGGACTCCGCCTGCTTTGCAGCCAGCGAGCTGGGGATGCAACTACTTTGCCTTTTTCATTACTATTCTCATCAGTCCAGACATGAAAAAAAGCACAGTGAATGATACTTTCCTCCACCACAGTCTGCTGTGGATGCAAGTCAAATCAAAGTTATGAACAAGACAGAAAATGCCCTCAAACAGCATCACGATACAAGTCCACAGACAGCATTTTTCTTCCCTTTTAATTATTAGCTTCAAAAGGATAAATGCAGTGGCATTAACGAAGGTTTAGAGGAGGAGGCAGAATACCTTTACACAGGCTCTTTGCAGAGGGACTGATTTGCAAAACTGATACAAACTGGAGACAAAATAATAATACGCAACCTACTTAAAGCAAGAAACATACCAAAGCAAAGAAAGGACAATAGCTTTCTCCGTCTCTGCTGAGAAATATATATTTATATTTATATATTTATACGTACACACACATATATATATCTATACGTATACCATTACTATCACGAATCACACCAAAGTCAGTGCAGGTTCAAACAGCTAGGACTGCTCAGCAGCCAGTACAATGACCCAGTGTGCCAGTCCTTCTCTTAGCCTGCAATGTGCATATGCAATCTCATGATTAATGCTCCTTATACAGCTTCCTGGTGCTAAATTCATGGTGGATGCAGATCTGCAACAGCTCCCAGTTCAAAACCCTCTTCTGCAGCTGGGAGCAGAAGGGTGCAGGAGTGCTCCACTCACACATCCAGACCTGGCTGGGGGTGCGTACAGCGGGGCAACCTCCACGCATCACTCACCCCCCCCCCCAACACACACACACACACACACACACCCGTCTTGCTTTTGCCAAACTCAGAGTATTGTTCTCTAAACCTGTTCAGTCCAAATAAGCTAGGCTGGCAAAGACCAACCAGGTAAAGGGGTTAATCTCAGCCCATTTTACTAAACCAGCCTAGGTGTAATTACACCTCAGTTATGCTGGCTGTATGAGAAGGATGACAGTATCTGGCAGCAAGAGGTAAAAAGAGGGGAGGGAGCCCATTGTGGGGCATGAATGGCTTGATCCATAGAACTGCAGCTGGAGCAGGTATGCAAATCCTACCTGGATCCTGCCCTGCAAACCCTGTGCTCAGCCCTTCCTAAATCAACACAGCAGATGAATAAAAAAACCAGCACTGAAGCTATTTGCTTCTGAAGGGACTGCAGGAGGTTGGCAGTTTGGCTCTGGGAAGCAATGTTTCAGATTCTGGGATTGAGGACTACAAAATCCTACTAATTTTAGTATGTTCTTGGGCTAAGAAACCTAAGTCTTGAAGTGAATTTTTACATTTCCCTTAGACTAAGGGCAGCAGAGATTCCCACGGCTAAGAGAAGAGCATGGAGGGATCAGTCCAAAACACCTAGAAGCCCTCAGAAAGATTTCCATTGCTTCAGCAAAGCCACCAGCTTCCTAGACACAGCAGCAACCCATACTTCTGGGCCCTGCTTAAATACAGGCTAACAGGCTACAGCAACAGGCACAGGAACCTCTCAAAGGCTTCATTCTCCTGCAGAAAGCACCATTTAATCAGGTAGCGAGCAAGCAGCACTGCCCCCCACTCACCTAACTCCACAGCATTTAAAGAAAATTCTTCTCTTCTATACTAGCATGATTTATCAAACCCACACGACTACCTCAGCCTATGCCACTTCTTTCCTAGTTTGTCTGCTTTTGAGGATTCAGATTTATCTCCCTGTCTCCACCCACACATCCTCCTTTCTACGCAGGTAAGGAAAACCAAATGTGTATTCACTGCCACATTAGCCTTCTTCCACACAGTGCTTTGAGCCAGATCTTGACTGCTGCAAGTCAGCAAATACCAAACAGCTGCTACTAGCATTCTCCCCCTTTGAGATGTGTCCAAGGGACCCCAAACATCTGAGATACAAGTGGTCTAAACATGCTGATACGGTAAGCTCACAGCCACTCAGTTAAAATCACCACATTGGACTGGTTGTTTTAAACTTCAGGTTTGCATCACTTTTTTCTCTCTCTCTCCTCCTGTTACCAAATCAAATTTCCTTAAGGTTTCCAGGTCATGTTAACAGCTTTCATTTAGATGCTTAAAAGGCTTTGAAGTTGCTTTTTTTAATCCATCCCTAGTTTTTTGCAGTTCATCTCATTTCCTGCAGTTTAATAGCAAGCCTACAAACTTTGTAGCCCTGAAGCTCAAGTTACTCCAGTGTCACACCTACCATGCCAGTGGCTGCTCACACGTTCGGTCCCGGAGCCAGCTTCCCCCACCTACCTGGTTAAGAGCTAACTGCATCATTTTCCCAGACTCCAACAAATCCTAGTTCAAGCATGTCATACATTAGCAAAGGCTTTATGTACATCTTTTGTCTTGCTTTGGTTTTGGATGTTTAGCACTACAGTACCACTTAGTTCTTCCGCCAACCAGCTTGCGTCTTCTTGGCATCAAAGAAGGTGATAATTTGAAATGTTTTCACCTAATTCAGCGCCTGTAGCAGTGTTTATGCCACCCAAAGTCTGCATCAGCGTGGTTCCAGTTTCTCCCTCTGTAGTTTATAGCGGACTCCTTTGTTACATGTGTTCCTTTCCTCAGCAGCCTGTTCTGTAGCAAATCTGGCCTGGAAGGACTACGTATGGGCTTTAGCAGAAAAAACAGAACTCTCCCAGGACTCTGTTTCTCCTTCCTGCTACTCTCTCGTTTCTCCAATGCATAGGCTGCTGCCTTCTAAAAGGGCTTCAAAGTGTTTTAAGCTCCCCCACTCTTTCACAAGTCAGGTCCTTTGCTACAGTTTGGTGGCTTAGTGTAGTTTTTCAAATGGTTGTTGCATTCTGCCTAGTAGATAACCTGGGCTTCATTTTTTTTTTTTTTTTTTTTTTTTTTTTTTTGCAGTAGGTTTGAACCTAACATATGCCAAGGCAGAGGAGAGCACCAGGACCCAGCAGCAACAGTCTGGTCACATCTCACATGCAGAGCTTGAAACTTCCTCATTCCTCCCCCCTCCTATTCCTGTGGGTATTTTCAGTGAGGAGTCACAGCACCCCTCCACCTCTGCTGTCCCCCATTCCAGGGGCATCTAAGACAATTGTAGGCAGACTGGCGAGAAATGAGTAAATAGAGCTACACTACCAGGCTGCAATCTCTAGAAGCTTCGGCCCTAAAAATAAGAGGCATAGCCAGGACAGGCAATTTGCACACCTGCACCTTAAGAGGGTCCCTGACCCAAAGAGCAGGGCATAAAGGCTTGGATTAGAAAGCCCTGTACTGTTTGTCCCCACAAATCCAGCATATACATGGTCTCATGTTCCCCAGCTAATTTAAGAGAAACTTAATCCTATGTATAGCAAGGAGATCCTACAGCACCCTGATTTGGTATAAATGAGTGAAGTCACCACCGCACTTACCTGTCAGGTCAGTGAAGAGAAATAGATGATTTTAATCTTAGAGAGGATGAACTTGTCTCCTTCATTGACTAAAAACTGTATCCCAAATACTACAAGCCTAAAATCTGTGCACTCTGATTATCCTCCTTGCAAAGATACAGTCTTTGACAAATGCATCTTGTAGGCAAAAAAAAAAAAAAAAAAAAAAAAAGCCAAGGGTAGGTAGGGAAGGGGTGTAATGTAAAGAAGTGTAAAATGCCCTTTTCCAAGGTATCTAAGAAACTGGTAACAGTGCCAAGTTATTGCCCATCTTCTCTACTCCCTCTTGCTGGTTTTCAGTATGAATCAGCCATCTGGCTTTTCCTTTGCTTATGCTTCGCTATGCCAGCAGAGTTCAGCTCCACCATGCACACAGAGCTATATTTAGAGGGAAATAACTTCAGCCCCATCCAGCCAAACAGGCACCAAAAGGGCTTGTGAAACCATCACTCGTGCAGATGGGATACGAGCAGGAAAGCAGACTCCATCGCTGGACCCGATACATCTGTAGCTGCCGGCCATGCCAAAGCTGCACCTGCGCAGACTCTCAGGATGGAAAAAGCAATGCGCTACCTGACATAAAAGAAGCCCATAATTGCAGACAACAGGAAAAAAGTCTGCACGAAAGGACAGCTGCCATCCTGAGCCCCGCCAGAGCACCCTGGGAAGGGATGACTTGTCAGCCTCTGCTCATCCCCCTTGGCACCTAAGCATACCATCTTGCTTGCCCTCTGTGGCTCACCATATCCAAAGTCTGCCCTTAAGGGTGGCTACCTGCCGGGACTAAGCCACCTGGCGTTACTATGTGCATCCTTCAGCTACTCTCTCTTACAAAGGCTTTTTCTTCTCCCCTGAGCTGCTCCTGGGCCCCACCACTCTGCTCTTTAGTCCCATCTCCTTCCATCTCCCTCTTTACCTGTGCAACATCAGGATGTATCACCACAGCCTCTCTCAGCTTGCTTTTCCCCCTTCTTTTGTCTAAGCACGCAGGACAGAGGCTCCGTGCACCAGGATCCCTTGGTGCAGGGTTGCAATGCTGCTTTGGAGCAGGAGAGAGGGATGGGGAAGGATAACCCGGCAGGCTCCTGCCAAACCAAGCACAGTGCAAACAAGAGAAAGCATTTACATGGCAGAGCGCATTTGCAAGCCTGAGAGACTTCACAACGAAATGCCTTCTTTTTTCCACCTCTTCTTGTTACAGCGAAATAGCAATGGGAGATTCTCCTGCAAGTTTTGCACCATCTTAGCTGACAGCTAGATGATGTCTTGATTTTGAACCCAAACGCTGTATCAAAGAGGATCTGCAGGGCTTTTTTCTCTCCCTCTATATACAGAAACCTCTTTACTTTGAAAGATACACGCAACCCAAAAGACAGCCCTTTTGCAGGCACCGCTCTCCTCCGAGACAGCCTAGTTCAGATGCTGAATTAGTGCTGCTGGCCCATATCCTTCTTGCACGTACCCTGCTCTACCTAGTGGTTGAGGGAACATGCCAAGCACAGCTACAGACACAGCACAGCCTCGCTCCTCGCCGGTGCCCAGAGACACCATTTTGCAACACCACTGATTTGAAATCGCTCTCTGCTGACCACCGCTCATCCCACGGCTGCAGAACATGTCCGCAGAGAGCCAATTTCTAAGTTTACCAGCACTACTCTTGAAGCAGGAGTTTCATGATACAGCTTATGCCCCGCGCTATGCCTCTGCTTCCTCACCCCTCCTAACTTTGAGGTGTCTTCCCCTGTCTGCTTAGGCTGTTAGCTAGCCCATGGAACAAGGGCTAATGTGTCCTTTCCTCACCCAAAGATGCTGACCTAGTACTACAATACTGCTGCAAGCAGCACCCACCAGCAGAGCCTATGCTTCAATAGCAATTACAACAGTAAAAAAAATCTCCCCAGTTCCCATCATTTTTATGCAGACTCTGGCCATCAAAACCTATTAATGTGAAGTGTGTTAGCTTAGAAAGTTACAACAATTCAAGCTATGCAGATGGCCAGCGGTCTCACTACACTAATTCAGCCTTGTCTAATATTTGCCAAAGAATTGTCAAGTCCCCTTTGGGGTTAAAAAAAAAAAAAAAACAACAAAAATCAAAATGCAAACATACATACCAAAATAATGAGTACAGGAGGGGCATTTATCCACTTTTTAAAGCATGAAACCATCCTTTTCTCTCTCCTTTTAATCTCTTGAACTCATCTGACTGCAAAATTCAAAGGACTACATTAGCCTCAACCGAGTAACTTTTATTATCATTTCTCCTCCTCTCTTCAATCAGCAGATGTAACTTTCCTCTAGAGCAGCAAAGCTTTCAAAAATAATTCCAAATAAGGACAAATCAACAGCCTTTTCTTTTTTTTTTTATGCAGTTCACAGGGCATCTCCAGAGAAGCTCCGGGGTCTGAACTCAGACAAGACCAAATGTACTGTGTCCTTCTACAGCCCCATCTGAAGCCGCAGGCCAGGCAAGGAAGCAAATTTTTAAAAACAGTTAATGAAATAAAAGCCCCTCACTGCATGAAGCCAACACTTTTGTCTGAAAGTTGACAGAAAATCTCCTTTGGATTAAGGTATATTGTGACACTATTGCAATACTATTAGTGGCAACGGTCGAGACTTAAGAGGTACCTCCCGATTTTTTTGCAGGTGGCAGGAGACCACATATAAATGCATTTGTCTTGGAAGCTCAGTTGAAGATGGGTTTAAGGAGAATGCTCTCCAGAAAGCACTAAGTCTCTTCCCTATCAAAACATGCGCTGGCTCTGGGTATCCAAACATCAGGGGTCCCAAAGTGATTAATCCAACTTTGGGGCTATCTCCTGACTCAGTCACTACTATCTGTAGAGGAAACTGCTTTAGCAGAACAGCAGAGAGCTGCACAAACGAAATCAGGACGTGCAAACCACAAAGCATTTGCGGTAAGTGCATTTGGACAAGGTTGTCAGATACAGATGAAGGATGTGCACCGGAGAAGAGGATGCCCATCTCCGCAAATCTCAAGGGTCACCTGGGGCACCACCTCCACCAACGTCATTTGTCACAGTTCCATTGGCTTCTGTCAGATTTGACAGCTCACGTCGCCAGGGGAAGTGTCCAGGGCACACAACTAAGAGCATGAATAGGTGGCCATAGCTCTGGGAGCACAGCAGAGAATTTTCCCTCAAACAAACCCAAAAGGAAGGGTCACAGAGAGAAGGAGTGGGGGCTCTGTCCATGTCAGTGCAGTCTTTGATTAGCTTCAGCTTTGCTGCCTGATAGAAGAGACTCTGTAGACTGAAATGGTGCTAAGGATCCAACACCTCATTTACATTTCAATGATTATACTGCAAATGAACTCTAGCCCTGTCCTGGGGACTCAGTGTCCATTGGTGGTTGGGGCTCACATTCTGCTTTAGTTCTATGCAAAGAGAAATCAAGCTCTTGCAAACTAAGCCTGTTCTGGAACACGAACAGAAATACTGTAGGTAAGGATTAAATCCAGAGAGATTCACCTCAAAAACATGTTTCTGACCCAAACAAAAGCACTGACATCAACCCATCCAGTGATCCTCGCTCTTGGAGTTTCTGCTATGGGGTTAAAGGGGTAGCAGTATTCACACAAGGCTGTTCAGCTGTGCTTAATTCTCTCAAATGTCTATATAAAGATGACCACTCCCTAGAAGTAACCTTAGCCTAGACTCTCAAAGTATGATACAAATATCCTACTTCCTGTCTCCTTCCTGCTTTCTCAGTAACTGCCAAAGCTCATCTAAGACACATAGAATAGTCAACTTCCAATAACTTACAGTCAAGGTGACTGCCACAGAAAAATCATTCCTGAAGAAATTTGGCAGCCAAAGCTGACAATCAAGACCACTTTTAACTGATTTTAACTTGATTAAGTAATTAAGAGGGTTAATATTTTTTTCTACTCGATAATTATGTGTAAAGAATAGGAGTTTTTTTTTTTTTTTTTCAAATGATCAATGAAATTTTTAGCATGTCTACCTGCTAGTACAGAATATCGTTACAGAAAGCATGTCTGTAGGGTCCAACAGCAATTAATCTCTAAACAAAAAACCCACTTGAATGGTCATTTTCATTGGGCTCTAAATTGATTGACAAGTTGTTCATTGAATGCTCAGATATGTCTCTTCAGACTAGAGAAGCACACGTAAGATAGTCTCTGCTTTCTTTCCCAGACCATTTTTCTCTCCTAAAGTAGACTGCACTCAAGCCCACAAGAGAAGTAAAAATCTGCTTCTACTGACTTATATAAAACTCTTTCAAAAGGTTCAAATTGTGATTATAGAACTGAAACACAGCCAGACAACAAGTGGTGTATACATGTTGCAGTTCACTGTGTTTTACAACAATTATATTTTAGCTCTTACATTCTGACTCGCAATCCTGACAGATTTACTGCAGATTTGAATTAACATACCATACCTGAATCTTACTGTTGCCATTTGTTTTATTTTAACAGCCGTATTTCCAAAGACAGAAACTACACTTTTACTGTTAGATAATTTTTGCAAAACAAAATAGTCTTTTAGATTCAGATTTTCCCTGTAATTCAGCTGAGAACATTACCACTCAGCACCAAACACTCAATTGCTCTTACAGAGGGAAATCTCAGTGCTACATTATTTTTGCTCTTTTGGGACTAGAGGCAATAGTAATTTAAGAAAGTAAGGCAGTTGGAAGACTAACCGGTATCCTTTTCTGGGCTGCGAGCTGTTGCCTGCTAGCATCAAAATGGTGTTTATGGACACGGCTCTAGATTCATATACTGTAGGATCCCCAGGTCTTCAGAGTAGTTTAGCATGGGCAGATGGTGTCATCCATATTCGTCCTGGTACTGCTGGCAGTCTTCGTTCCATCTTTTCATACAGGCACCCTGTTGAATGTAACTGGCTTATGGCAACAGCACAAGTTAACATCAGTCAGCTTCCCTTATCTAACCAATCACACAACTGCAGTCTATCCCAACAGTAAAGGTAAAATGCAGTACCTCTCACCTGGAAGAGGGCTGAGGGAAAAAACCAAAACCCACACACCATACAGAAGGTGAACACAGAGCTCAGCTGATAAATTCTTGACAGTGCAAGGTATGTCTTGTCACATTTAAAGATGTCCGTTTCCTTCTTTTTTCTCTGAGCTTCTTCTGGTCTTGCATAGCTGAAATACAAGCAGCTAGAACTTAGAGCTCTTACGTGTATTTCTTATTTGCTCTTCTCCGTTTCTCTAGGCCTGACAACAGAGTTTAACTTAAGGATTTAGATGCTGTCTTAGTATATAGACTAATACTTGGAGTTTTAGATAGCTCCCATGATAAATAACTGCTTTAAAAGGCATTGAGCTCTGATTGCATGACAATGTCTGTTCACTACTAAAAAGAAACAAAACCAAAACTTTCTAGCCCGAGGAGCAGAATTCAAAAAGCTGCTGAAGATATTTAGCACGACCACTAACCAAAAGAACCCAAATCTCTTTAGACTGGAGATCAGACAAGCAGCTGATTCACAGAGTTAGGAGCTCTGCAGCATTTCACTCGTAACATTTGGACAAGTAGATAACTGCACTCGTTCTCCTTCTGGCAGACAGGAGTTAAAGTCCTAGGAAAAATCACTGTCTCCTGAATCCAGGCCCAATAGCACAGGCCGTGAGCAAACATATCTGATTTCACAACTCAGCTCACCTTTTGCAATAATATTTAAGCCTGAGGGCTTGCTTTTGTGAAGTACTATCTAAAAGTAGTAGCAATCAAATACATAAAGACCACCAGGAGACTTAATGCACATTCAAAGACCCATCTGTGTCTGCAGCTTAGGCTGCTGAGGAGGGTCCAGTGCTCACAACAAACTAGGGACTCAGTCAAAAGGAAAAAGGATGAAAACTTTTACAGTTTGCCTAGCCACAAATGCAGCGCACCAACATACGTTACACAAGTGCCAACAATCTGACAAAAGGTACACTGAAGTCATACTTCATGCAGCAGACCATTCTCCTCTCACTGAACCAGTTCATTCCTACCTAACATCATTCAGTCTCCTACCATATGAAGTTTCAGGTCAGTATTTTGAAGGATTTCTAAACATCTTGTTTGTCTGTACATAGCGCGCAAACACGCTTCATATACAAAATAGCAAATCTGAGAATGGCAAGTTTTAGGGAACTTTCCAGTTTCTGACTGGGCACTCAAGGTACTCAAAATCATCAATTGTTTTTAAGCTTTTTCCTTTTTTCTTTTATAAAAATGGAAAAATGGCTTTGGGTTTTTGCATGAGGCTCAAATGCATTCCATTTTTCCATAAAAATAATGCTACCATAATTTGACAAGCTTTCCAAGCTTGCAATTAAAATGGGCACTTCCTCAGCCGTGGATTCCCTTCCCCTGCCTTCACTTCAAAGAAATTTCACTCCATTACCTTGCACCATTGCTGACAAAGGGAAATTTATTAATAAATTGGAAGAACGACTTCATTTCAACCTTGTTGGTACTTTACACGTAACTCACCATAAACATACATCAGTCCATCTTTACCATTTGTCATTTGTTCCATGTATCAGCACAGAGGAGAGAAAAAAGTTATTATGTCCAATGTCCCTTGCTTACACAAAAAGTTCATACTGAATTTGATGTTTCAAATCACTTGACAATTTTATTGTTGCCAGTGATAAGGGAAAAGATCAAACGAAACCAATGTCCTTTGCTGTCAAAGACAAGGGTATCTTGCGTCTTAAATGCCATCACAGACAGGAAATTGCCTGCACTCGTTTCAAAGAGATTTCTGGAAGAAGGGAATGACTTCTTGACAAAATGCACTCTTTTTGAAAATTGTCTGTCAATCAAGGAAAACAAATCTGTGATTAGATGTTAACTCTTTCAAGGGATACCTTGACCTAACGCTGTTCACACAGGGTATTTTGGTGCATTCTTTAGGACAGCATTATTCGGCAGAGAGCGGCTTAACCTGGTAACTAAAACCTTTTGGCCAACGCCATCAATTTGCCAAAAAATTCCTTGACTGCTTTAGTCACTCCTATTTAGTGTGGTTCATTCCCATCAGTGGCAGCACTGGGGATGCTCAGGCAGCATCCTGAAGCAGGAGGTGATATAACCTTGTAGTCTCTACTGCTGCATTTTTGGCTGAGCACACACAGACGCCCAGAGAGCAGGAAACAACAGTATTCACAGTTCATAAGGGACGTACAGAAACAGGGTGTAGGCAAAAGCCACCAAAGGCAAAACTCAACAGCACAAGTCTGGGTGACAGGAGTGCTCAGCTGGAAGGCTGATTACTATCGTTATTAAAAATACCAAAGGGATCCCTGCACAGGGGAACCAGACTATCTAGGTTTCATTTTTGACTTGCAAGAGTATTGCAATCCTATTGACACCACTGGAAGCCATCTCAATACAGTCCCTCTCTGAAAACTCAGCCCTTCTATTTAGGAACTGCACAGCTATCACTCTCATAGACAGTGCTACATGCATTTGTACAGTACCTGGAGCAACTCTGATATGGGGCCCCTTGGTGCTATTACAAAATAAAGCTAGACACTGAAGCTGAAAGCTCTAGAGCTGGAGAAAACAAAACAAGGAAGTACAGAGGAGCCCTTCCCTTTACGCCATTTGGGAGAATTCAAATCAACAGAGCTCTGTAGCAAGGATGTTAGAAATCAGATTTCTCCAAAGTGGCACAGATCAAGATTAGACCTTGCTAGGCTCAAAAGCAGCACAAGAAAGCAACATGTCACGCAATGCAATTTAGGATGCTGGCTACCATACGTTGTCAACAAAGTCAAATCAGAAGTCCTGCGATGAAACGCTTATGTGGCTACCCAGGGTTGCAGCAGAACAGACTACAAGGTTATATCACCTCCTGCTTCAGGATTTAAAATAACCTCTAACTATGAGATAAAATTAATATAAAGATTAGATTATCTAGTTTCTGCCCTCTCCTCTTTCTCCTAAGGCAGCCAGAAAAAAAACTGTCCAAGAAACTTTTACATCGCTGGGAGGTAGCTCACTAAATCTTTTTACAGCATGCTCTGGGTCTGATTGGAAGTGGGATTTCAGCCTATGCATCATTTAGCTACTTCTGCAATTTTTATCTCAGTTGCTCTCTACTCTGCGACCACATCTGGCAATATCTACAATCATTCGCTACTCATGAAAATGCAATGAATACCAAGGATTGCTCAAAAGACTCATATTAAATCTAACAGCTTTATAATAGTCAATAACTAACCTGTCAGGTATTTTATTAAAGACTATACTAAAGACTTATCTCTAATATTACATTATTGAATACTATAGGTGGGCTGTGCCATGGCAGAAGAGAACATCACCTACTCTATCTCAGCAGCTAAATAAATACAATTCTTCATACTGGATCGGGGGGGAAATAGAGTCAACATTAATTAGCTGTACATTTTCCAGAAGTCAAGGCACTCCTAACACATACATATTTGCTCTGTGCCTTACACTTCCTTTTCGGTCTGGCCCCTTGCCCCTATGCGCTGACACCCCTCTGAGGGGCTCAAACTCCCAAGTTCATTTTCCGCCACTGCAACCGATTTCACAATGCTGCTCAGTGGCGGTCAAAGCTCCCCACATCCCCTGCTAAATCCTACGAGGCAAAAAAGAGAAGGGGGGGAGGGGAAAAAAAAAGAAAAACAACAAAAAAAAACCCTCATCCCTGCTTGAGGCCACACTGGGGACCTAAGTAACATAGGGAAGGATTACCCTGAGGGAGCCCATTGAAAGGGCTCGGTGTTGTTCTCAAGAGGATGGGGAACAAGTTTAACAACACAAAGAGTAACAATTTTCCTAGCATAACTGGGTGGAAGGGTCACTATCAGCAGCATCTCAGGTGGTTTATCGTACCTGGCTCTGCAACAGTAGTTCCACCCCCAAAGCGGCACACACCAGCAGCTTGGAGGAGCAGGACATGCGTTTTCAGCTTCAGAGCCGGATTGTGGGAGCAAAGAAGAACTGCAGGGCCAAGACGAAGGACGAGAGAGCACAAAAGCACCCCGAGGGGCTCAGGATCTCCCTACGACAAGCGTGCTGGAGCAGCAAGCAAGCGCTTCCCACAGGCTCACAGGCCGCACGAAAGACACAACCCACCGCTCTGCGGTGACAAGCCGAACAACCGCTCGCTATAAACCCAGGGCAAAGAAGAATGGCTCCTTCGCCAACGCCCAGGGGAGGCGCGCTTCACCACCTACCCGGCTGCCAACGGGGACCAAACGGGAGAACCTGCCCCCGAAGGCAGCCAGCAGGCAGACCGCAGCCAGGGCTAAAATGGAGGCAGGGCCTAAGATGGAGGCGGGGGAAGGTTGGGACTAAAATGGTGGAGGGGGGGGAGGCGGGGTAACATGGAGGCGGGGCTAAAGGCAGAGCCAGAGCTATGATTGGGCAGGGCCGGATGGAGGCGTGGCCAGGAGTGGGCGTGGCCAGGAGTGGGCGTGGCCAAGGCGAGCCTGGGGAGTGACAGGGCGCAGGTGGAGCGGACAGGGTGGTTAGGGCTAGCGGAGGCGCCGTTAGGAGCCTGACAGGCCCCCGGGGAGGGGGGGACACCCCTCTGCCCTTCCCCTCAAGTGGAAACTGAATGAAACACCAGGCAGGGCGCGAGCAAAGGCTCGTTTGGCGGCCGCGGGGCTGCCCGCAGTTCGTGCCGAAGGAGCCGTTCAAACTGCCGGCAAAATGGCGACTTCGGTTTGCCAGGGACTTAATTTTCCCTTGTTACGAGCGTGTATGTGGAGAGTAATTATTTCTTGAGAGCTTTTTTCATACTCCATGGAGTATTAAATAGGCAATCGTGGATTGCCTGCGTTTAAATCGGTTCCTCTGTCAAGGTAAATCCCGTGCTCGGCCTCCCTCCGCATCTCGCTCATTTTGCTTGCTTTAGCACACTGATTCTCCCTAATAGACCAATTATGACCACTGTAACTAAATCAATCATCCATCGAGAGGTGTAGGCCTGCATTTATTTATCTGAATCGGGAATGCTGTAGATAACAGGTCATTAAAAACTGCACTTTCCAAGCCACAGACACCATGAGCCTGACTGACAAAGAATGAGCTTTTAGATAAGAAAGAAGGCTTAACAGGGTCAATTAGGTTATAATTGGTTTGGATCCTTGCCCTCTCATATACTGACTTTATTAAAACCCTGTAGTTGGAGACGGTTGCTTATCTTTGCTTCGGCACAATTATTTTAAAAATGGGGCCGCACAATTTGGGCATTGCCAACAAGCGATATCCGTTACCGACAGATCGGAGATTATCGGGCCTTCGAGCCGATCAGATTATAAAGCTAAAGGTCATCTCGGAGAGAAGATAGAGAGGACAAAAGCACTCTTCTTCTGCCAAACTGAGCCCAAGCCTTTGCAAAGCGTGATTGACTTCTGAAATAAAACACCGGCAGTCTGGAAGGAGCCAGCTGGCCTGCAGTCGCGCGAGCCCAGCCATTCCTCTTCGTCCTCAGGTGGGGTTTCCATAGCCTGGAAATGCAGCAACCGCTCCAAGAATATTACAGAGCAATTCCCTGTTACGAGCACTTGCTCTGAGGAAAGAGAGAGAAACTCCTCTCAGGGCTTTCTCAAACAGGTATTTTTTTTAGCTCTCCCTGGACGCCTTCGTTTTCAAGCTAATGAAAGAGAAAACCAGGTCTGCAATGAAACCGGCCAGCAAGCCTAAAGCCAGGGAGCTGCTGACGCGGTACGATTTTCTGCAGTGCAGACCCAAAGCACTTTCTCCCACTAGGCCTCCAGCAATAGGACCTCCGGATGCTTTTCTGCTGCCCACCATCTGGTTTCTGCAGCTAGAGTGTACCTTCCCCCCTGCACTGCAGAGCCAAGTGTCTTTGCTCTGAGGCGTCTGGTGGGAGCGTTTCTGCTCATTTCTTCTACAGCTTGGTTTGGAAAGAGCTAGGAGATGTCTCGCAGCTCCCTATAGGAAAATGGAGTTACGTGAGGTCAATCCTTAGGTATTTCAGATAACAGGGAAGTCCGATTGTTTCAAGGCAAACATCCAGAATAGTATCAGAACTAGGACGCAGCACCTGGTTAGCATCTGCAGCATTTTTTGCTGCTCTTGCTCTCCCATACATTCTTTGTATGACAAGACTCAGCCTCACGTGGCCTTTGCCTCTTTAGGAGTGTGTAGCGGCTTAGTGAAAAGGCATGGAAATTGGGAGCGCTTGAATCCCAACCTCGTTTCTGCTCCTTCCTTGCCATTTGGCTTGAAACAAGACATTCGTGACTTTACATATCCCCTTTTGAAGGTATCATGAGGATTAATCAGATCTGCATTTATAAATAATGGCTTCTACATGTAGCATTATAGGGCTTACAGTCAGCAAAACGCTGGGCCTGGAGAGCAGTGACAACACAGTCCTTCTGATAGATCCAAGAAATACTGAGGACAATTGCAGACATGACTTCTCAGAAGACTGACAATCATGCCACCTTCCAAATAAATCCTCTCCTTAGAAGCAAACTCTGGGATGGATCTGGAGAGTTGCCCAGACTGCTTTCATTCACAAACTGCCCTCGCCTGTCCCATTTTTCACTAGTTACAGTCCTCCTCTAATATCAAGGAAAGGAAGACAAAATAATTTTTGAAAATTTATATCCTTTTCGCCCTTAGTAAATGTAAAAATTCATTGTTTGTGTTTCGTTCTCCCCCTCCCAAAATGCATGCATGTGCGAGCAATAAAAGTAGTGAAAAACTCATCCCTGCTTTAGAGGGCAAGCAGCGTACTTCAATTAGGCATGCATTCATCGAATAAAATTTCTGCAGTAAACATCTGGCTCGTTTCCATGTATTATGTAATCTGTCAGCTACATCATACATGCCTGTGCAGTAGCCACATATCTAAAAAGAGAAAAATGCTTGCATTTTCTACCCACATTTAGCCTGAAGTGACTTCACCATCCATGATTTCTTACTTTGGTTTGCTGCCTCTGTGATTGAGCACCGGAGAAATGGAAGCCACTGAGTGAGTATCCTGGGAGTATAAAGGGAATTGGCACTCGCAAGGAGCTGAGCAAGTCCTGGGCTTGTGGCCTCGTTTTGACTCCTATCAAAGCCAAGTGTAAAATAATAGCCTGATTCAGAGCTAAATGACATCTAGATTTCCCACTGAGTCCATTAATTCTCTTCCTTTATTGTGGCAGAAAGTACTAAATACCTCACACTAGAATCTTCGTCTCATGCAGGATCTGTATTCCAATTAAAACAGCGTCTTTCCTGAATTCAAGACATTGCATTGATTTGCTTGGGGGGTAGGGAGGAATTCTTTTGTTTTTTTTTTCTTTTTTTCCAAATTAAAAAGAGCGATTTATTCTTTCTGTATCCAGTAGTGCAAATAGCAGATTTTCTGTCAAGCTGCTTCACATCAGAACGGGTGCATTAGTGAGGAGAGTGGTTGTTTGCAAAGGAATATTTGAATACTAGACTTATTTTGTCCAGTCAGATCACCTCTTTGCAATCTTTGAGGATTATAATCAACTATGAATTCCAGACTGACACCTGCTAGGGACAGTCCAGCTAATTATTTGCAAGCTTCTCTGCTTCTACTGAAGTTTTGGCAACTGGCCTGAAAAGAATGACTCCGAGCTGTGTTTCCGCAATAAGGCGCCTCTAGGAATGACACAAACTGCTTTTTCCAGCCAATGCAAAAGACATTTGCCTCCCTATCACCACAAAAACAATATTAAGCAGCTGCTCAGCACTCTTTCTGAAGGCACTTCTGTCACTGATCAACAGAATTTAATAACGTCCAGATTTAATCCTACAGAACAGAGCTGAGCTCACAGCAGAGGCAGAGTATACAGAAGATTGTTTGGGAATTCAAGCTCTCGCATAGGCAAGGGAGCAGCTGGAGATATTCTGGGCTGAAACATTTAGCGAGGGCTAAACAAGCAGATTTGAAAGGATAGCAGTAAATTATGCTTTATAGTTTATCTTTCAGTCCGTGTTAGAATCACTCTCATAAGAACCCCAGAAAAGAGTTTCCCCATGAACTCCTTTTTTGTTATTTGGCAAATGCAGATTCTTGAATGTGCATTTGAGAAATGCGATGAAAAGGGCTAATTTGGCTGGAACGATAAAGCAGTCTAGCTGATGCCCAGAAAGTGAGGCAAAATTGTCTTTGGGTATGTACATTATCAGTTCCTATCAAGGTGGGGAAGGACATCAAGGCTCAAATATCAATGAAGTTCACAGTAGACAGACTGGGCTGAACTCCAACAGCCATCCTGTCATCCCAGCCTTTGCAGGCCCTAGGGTGAAGTAAGAACCTTCAGAAGATGTTCAGTGCACCCAGTGTTGTCGCAGGCTCCTAACTTGGGTGCTTCCAGTGGCCAGGATTTAGATGAAGGGAACCCTCCATCTCTCTCCTGTCCCAGATCATGCTTCTTTGCCCACCTACAGAAAACACATCTGGACACCAGAGTAATTCAGAGGGACAATGCAGCCCTAACTGTTTTTCATAAAACGCTTCTTTGGTTTGTGACGAAGGGTGCTTGGTAAGCTGGAAAGAAGCACATGGTTACACCGTGAAAGCTGCAGAGTTTCGCATAGAGACCAATATCTGTATTATTGAAAGTTTAACTTATAGGACAGATGTTCTCCTCATTACTATCTTAATGTTTTGTCTGGTCACTTTGGAGGAAAGATAAACAATTAAAAAGGATGTCAAATTAGAGAACTGGATGAAACTAAACATTAAGAATATATATATATATAAAAATATAAATGTATATATAGATATACAGGCCTGTATATAGACATATACATACATACATACATATATATATATATATAGGAGGCAATATATGTATATATTGGAGACCTGTAGCTAGTGGTATCCTCTGGGGTCAGTCCTGGGTCCAGTCTTGTTCAACTTATTCATCAGTGACCTGGATGAAGAGACAGAGTGCCTCCTCAGCAAGTTTGCTGATGATACTCAACTGAGAGGAGTGATTGATACACCAGGGGCTGTGCTGCCATTTAGAGACCTGCACAGGCTGGAGAGCTGGGGGGAGAGGAACCTCCTGAGGTTCAGCAAGGGCAAGGGCAGAGTCCTGCACCTAGGGAGGAATAACACCAGTTCAGGCTGGGGGATGACCTGCTGGAAAACAGCTCTGCAGAGAAGGACCTGGGAGTGCTGGTGGGCGAGTTAACCATGAGCCAGCACTGTGCTCTTGTAGCTGAGAAGGTCAATGGTATCCTGCAGTGCACTAGGAAGAGCATTGTCAGCAGCTTGAGGGAGCAGATCCTGCCCCTCTACTCAGTCCTGGTGAGGCCACATCTGGAGTACTGTGTCCAGTTCTGGACTCCCCAGTACAAGAGAGACATGAAGCTACCGCAGAGAGTGCAGTGTAGGGCTACAAAGATGGTTAGGGGACTGGAGCATCTGCCCTATAAGGAACGGCTGTGAGAGCTGGGCCTCTTCAGCCTGGGGAAGAGAAGACTGAGGGGGGATCTTACCAATGTGTATAAGGATCTGAAGGGAGGGTGTCAAGGGGACAGGGCCAAACTCTTTTCAGTTGTCCCGTGTGACAGGACAAGAGGCAATGGGCAGAAATTGAACCACGGGAAGTTCCACCTGACCGTGAGGGGGAATTTCTTCCCTGGGAGAGTGACGGAGCACTGGAACAGGTTGCCAGAGAGGCTGTGGAGTCGCCTTCTCTGGAGATACTCAAGGCCCGCCTGGACGCGATCCTGTACAACATGCTGTAGGTGACCCTGCTTGAGAGGAGGGTTGGACTAGATGATCTGCAGAGGTCCCTTCCAACCTCAACCATTCTGTGATTCTGTGATTCTGCATAGGAGCATGTACCTCTCATCTGCGTGACAGAGGATGACAGAGGAAGGCCAAGCAAACCAAACCTGCTGCACAGCAGTCTCTTGGCTTCCTCCAAATCCAGGGAAGGCAGGGGAGAAAGGTGCAAGTGAAAGGTGTGAAAAGCCA
This sequence comes from Rhea pennata, assembly GCF_028389875.1. NCBI lineage: Eukaryota > Metazoa > Chordata > Aves > Rheiformes > Rheidae > Rhea > Rhea pennata. The sequence continues at coordinate 80,388,738 of NC_084666.1, read as the reverse complement.
AATTCTTCTGCAAGCAAAGTTTATGTGCAAACAGAACAGAGAAGAGTACTGTATATTTTCAGATGTGAGGTGTCTGGTGTTTTTATAGAGCTGAGCAGCCAGGTTACTCCATTTGAGTGCAAGCACGAAGAAAAGGATTAGATACATGGTTTTATTCAAAGCCAAAATTGTTAGAATAAGGAGGCCAAATTTAGCACAGGAATTCCTGGTTTGCTTTTAACAGCTGAGCTGGAAGAGGTCAGCTGTCTTGTGCTCTGTTGGCCTATCTCTTTTAGGACGTGAAAGCAGTGGTATCAGATAGGGGTTTTCTGTGATACAAGTCTGTATCTTGACAGCATACCCTAAGCCCCGGCTCCCTGAACGCATCAGGGAGGAAACCGACTGCTTTCTCAAAGGTTTTACAACTTTCTTCAGCAAGCACCTCACCCCTGAGCCCCCTGTCCCTGGACTACCTGTGCTTTTCTCACTGCTTCCATAGTTTTGTTGCTCTCTTCTCAGTCTGTGTCTGCGATAGGTAATACAGTGTGGTCAAATCCTAAGCACTCCAACATTTGCAGTCAGCTTTCAGTTAACTTTCCTCACCCGAATCACTTCTTATTATCTCTGCAGCCTTTCAGGTGTCCCTGTTTTGAGTTATAGTCTTATTCTTGCAGCTGTTTTACTGGAAAATGTAGCTTACCTCCTCCTGCCTCAACAGGGAGTATCCCTGAGAGGGACTTCACCTAAACTCCACATATCTGTGAAGATAGCACTGGAGGAGCATCTTGCCTCTCTTGCAATGAATATTCATATAAATTCCAGTTCTCCCAGCCCTTCTCCTGTAACAAATCCCCTGCTGGAAGCAACCCTCAGTCGGTATAGCACAGTATTTTATACCTTTCTTCTTCCCTACAGCTGAAGCTGCTTGGCCAGACTCTACGTCCAACACTGGAGCCAAATGTCCCTTTTGTGCTGCTGTAATGGGTGTCCCGGGGGATGTAGTTCAGCCAAAAGGCTATTGCTATGGGAGGAGATGCAGTGCCATGGAAGAATGAGATTCAAACCCTTCTGAGGCACCACCTGAGGAGGATGCATTTTAACACAAAACAAATTCAGATTGTATCCACATTTTCCACTTTTCCTTATGTTTTGTACAACATTCAAAAAGTTGCACTTAACTCAAGATCCTACCTCAGCTGTTCTTTACAGCCTTCATTAGCCAAATAACCTAGTCATTATCCATATAGGAATGAAATAACCTTCTATCACTAAGAAATAAGCAAGGCTGGTTTTTTGTTGGGAGAAGTTTATTAATTCTTATTTCAAATATAAGAAAGGAATTTTACATACTTCTTAATGTTTCTTCTGGGCCAGAAATTCAGCTAGTAGGAGCTACTATAACTGCATTGTATTCCCTGGATCTGTGACAGTTCACACCAGCTGTGGAATGAACAGTTGCAAGTGAATGAAAATGATCGGTGTAATATGTGGTTTTTGCAATATGAGGTTACAAATTACGGATCCTTTTCCCCCCCCCCCCCTTTAGTTTCAGATGTGTGTAGATGGAGAGGTTTAGTTGGAGATTGCTGAGCTTTTGGGAGATTTTTTTTTCTCTCTCTCTCTTGAGCTTGTGTCCCAGCTCACCTGTAGATTATGGGCTCTGAAAATTTTCCCCAGAGAAAATAAATTCAGCGTTCAGGGTTATCTCAGCAGTAGGTGGCACTGCTGGGACTGAAACCTGGACGGCAAAACAAAAAGATGCAAATTCCGCTCCTAGAAAGGCCTGTTGGGATTCTAATTGCTATGAAATACCCCATACATGCAGGTTACCCTAATAACCATGTATTGATTATAAATTGTTTCCGTAATTGCACTTTTAATGCATGGAACTCCCCAAAGTGTCGCACACGCTCGGCAGTTGAAGAAAGGGAGATTTCGTGACTGCAGGTGCAGGGAGCAGGCTGCTTAAAGGGAGGGCTGCTAGCAATTAAGTTGTGATTTGTATATTATTTATCACAACGTATAGCATCTAGTTAAGCTTTTCTGGAGTGTGGCTGATTGTTTAGCTAGCTTACAAGGTAACGAAGGAGCTTTCTATTGCAGGGAACTTTGATTTATGGTCTGTAAAATATCCTTGCTTTCATATAACAGGATTACACTGTGTTCTTTTCTAGGCCTAATCTTTATTATATATTATTATAAAATACTGTTGCACATTATTTAAGGCATGAAGACATTTAATACTGAGATGGACTGAAGCTGTTAATTGAATGTACTATATTTCTTTGAGCAAAGCTGTGGGAAACTGGGATTCGGACAATCATCGCTGATGGAAAGTAAGGTGGAGTCTCAGGTGGTTGGACTCATTCCCAGGACCGTGGGAGCCTGGCATGTGATTTAGTACCCAAGCGATTCATCATCGCTTGGTCCTTAAAACAAGCCTTTCCCTTGGCTGGAGACTGTGTCCTTACGCTGCAAGGTCTTTATTCAACACTATAATTTTGGGGTGATGCCATCGGTATCTGTAGGCTCGCTCGGGTGCTAAGTGATCTGGCGCTTGCACCCCATCAGAGTATCTTCTGTCTTGCTGTCTTATCTTGTAACTCAGACTCCAAGCAGGACCGGCGCACACGATCAGTTCATCACGGAGGGGACGAGCTCTCACCGCCATCCCGCCTAGCCGCAGCGAGCGGCAGCGGCAGTGTGCCCCCCTTTGCGGCAGGGCAAGCTGATTGCAGATTCTCTGCTGGGCAAGTGGGAAACCATACGGAGGGCTGTCGGGGTGCAAAGCTAAAGCAGCAGCGTTTTCCCCCAGCTCTGCGCTCTCCCTGTGCATCTCCCTAGAACTAACGCCCCTGGGAGACCTCCGTGCTTTGGGCACGGAAAATGGTGGGTTTCCAGGACGAGGTTTCAAATTGTGACTGTCCAAAACTCTGTCAGCTCCCGAGGGTGTATTTATATACACTTATAATTGAGGAAGTTTGGAACTGCAGCTGCAGTTATGGAAATCACCCTAGCATGTCTCACTTTAAGAACACTCTTCCGTTCTTTTGATTTCCATGGGATTTTCGGCTTTGGGGCAGTCAACCGAGACCTCTATTTGCACATAAAAAACTCAAGCTCATGGAGGAGCACGCATACGCTTGGAAAAACATACGTCAAAGCTCAGAAGAAAGTCCGATCGTGGCAGAATTGTCTATGTAAGTACCTGGATGTGATAGTCCTCGGTAAACAACAATTTGCTCAGGAAGGAGGGGAAAAAAGATTAAAAGCAAAGCATGAAAACAAAACACACCATTTAGGGCAAACTTTTCAAAAATAAGAGAAGCCTGTAACATATGCACTGGAGCAAAAGGAGGCGAAACTAGGGCGCTCACAAACGATGCAGGTGCCAGCAGTGAGTTGCCTCAGTGCTATGTGCAAAACTTACTGGACAAGAAATGGGGAAGTGCTGCTAGAGGGACTAATCCTGCGCCGAGCGGGGCGATGCTGAACCTTGTTCGAACGCTCTGGGACGCCGCACAGCTGGAGCGCAGCAAAAGTTGGTCTGCGGGTTTTGCCCCGGGTATCCCGTCCGCGCCTTCGCCTCGTCGGCGAGCAAAGTCCCGGGGCCTCGGTGCTCGCGCCGGGACCGCCGCCGCGTCGCCTCCTCGTCCGCTCGCCCCGTCTCGCGAGCCCGCGGGGCAGCTCGCGGAGGCCGGCTGCTTCGCGCTGGGCTCGGGCCGGCAAGGCAGGCGACGGCTTCGTGGCCATCCGCGACCTCCTGGAACCGGGAAACCCGCGCTCTTTTCTTACAAATATTGTTCTTTTCCTTAAAAAAAAAAGAAAAAGAAAGAAAGAAAGGGGAAAAAAAAAAAAAACCCGAAATCATTCTGTGCACACGCTGGTAGCTTTTGTCACCGTGCCAGCGCATGATTAAAAAAACCTATAGAAATTACCTTCGAAAATAACTTACCGTTTCCTCTTCAATCTTTTCATCTCCTTTCACTTTGTTTTGGTTGAAAAGCAACGATAGAAAGTCAGAGGTGGGAGGAAAGACGTTTTCGTGACAGGATTATGGAATATATAACGGCTTGGGGAAAAGCAGTTCTTGCTGTTCTCATTTGTATTCAGTAACTCTGTAGGTTTTTCTTCTTTTAAGTACACATATACATGCACAAACATGTAGTCAGTGCCAGAATATTTTTTTGCTGCATTTACAGTGCACTGCTGTTTTGTCTTATTTTTTTCTTTAGGGGTGTTTTTTTTAAAAAAAAAAATAAAATAATCATTATATCTAAGCTTTTCATTTGGGAATCAGCTCATGCCAGAAATGTAAAGATGATGACACCTCATTCGCTGTGATCTTAACATCAAAATTTCGGTGTTCTGCTCTTGAATTGCGTTGCACATAAGCAAACAGAAATAAACAGGACAGTGCCGGTGCCGTGTTTGGATTTTGGTTATTCCCTCTTCCTCCAAGGAATAAAGGAACCAAAGGATTAGAGGAAGTTCAGTATTGTGGAAAGCTTTTTTGTTCTTAAGGAACAAAGCCTTTCTTTTAAAAGGAGATTATTAATGCATTTTACCCACTTTGTTCAGTCTCCCAGCTCTGCTTCCAGTGCTCCTCTGACTGTCCTACAACTCCACAGCGGTGTCTTAGGCTGAAAGAGCTTCCTTATATGCTCCTGTTGAAGGAAATAAAATGAGCTCTGGAGCAATGTTTGGGGTTTCTGCCTGTGCAGACAGAATTGCTTCTTTTGCCACCGTTTTATCGGCCCAAAACCAAATTCAGGTTCTGTTTGGAGCAAACCCCGTTTCCCCAGACAGATGCAGACTCTGATTTTTCTCTGCGCTTCAGCGGGCAACACAGGAACAAGGCTCTACCCTAATGTTCTCCTCCAGAGCCCTTAGATGTCACTGGGAATGTTTCCACCTGCTTCAATGGGCTTTGGATTATATGTCCAAGGAAACAGTTGCATTTTTAAAGAAAATAGCAGCTTCTACTGCAACTTGATAGATACTGCTGGAGACCCCAGCATGCTCAGAGATTTGTAAATCAGGCAACTTAACCAGCTCCCAAAACATGAACTTTGGAAACTTTTTTTTTTTTTTTTTTTTTTTTTTTTTTTTAAATACTAGGCACAGTTTTAAGGTCACTGTCATTTTAAATGAAAAATATTCATTTCATAATTTCATAGTGTCTTGGACAGGAGGAAATGGGAATGAGATTTGTCCTTTTCATTTAGTTATATCCTAGACTAACTCCCTTGTCTTTACTGGGGTTTTTCCTTGTTTACAGGAGTAGAGGTAACTGCTGCTTCTCTGCCTGTGCTGGGATTTTCTGTACCATAGCATGTCTCCCCAGTGAAACAATGGGAAAATGGGAGAGGATTATTGAATTTACAGTGGAAGAAAAAAATGTCATAGGTATTGACTTTGAATTTGATGGTCAATGCCTTGGTGATCCTGCTTTCACTTCTGATAGTCCACTTTATGCACCTGCTTCTGAGGGCAAGGTGCATTTTCTCTTTCCCACCAGTACTTTTGACTCCAGTTGGAGGGTCAGGGAGGAATTCCCGTACACAGGCTTACCTTTAAGAAATTAAATTGGATCCGATCTTCTGATACTCTTGTATGTAGTATTATTTCAAGATCTCATACAAAGCTCTTGGACTGCTCAAACACACCCGTACTTTACCTTGCAGAGGGGTTTGCCTTCTGAATGCCTGCTTTATTCAACTTGCACCCGTTCCGTTTTGCCACCTCCTAGCGTCTCCCCAACCCAGGGGAAGTGGTAGTTGTACAGCTCTACAGAGTACAGAAGTATGATGCAGGCCATGATGGTAGTAGGAGGAGAATCGTTATATATCTGCTTTCAGCTCCCCAGTTAACCCAGCTCTTGCTGGGCAAGCGGTTTTCAGGCTAGCGCTTGCAGCATGCCTGCTGCGTATAAACTTGTGATTTCATTCCCAGTGAAATCTAGGGAGTTATACACAGCCTCAAAAATAAGCAGCAATTCAAGGATTTCCTCCGAGACCCAAAGAAAGCAGAGGTGGTTGGCTTTTGCTTTCTGTAGGTAACGATCTTGTCCCATATGCTGAATTATAGAATGGACACAACATGGGAACCTACCCTGTCGTGACCTCATCCAGCTTTTGCTGACTGTTAGGAGGGCGAATGTGTCGTCGATGGCAAACAGGAATAGAGTTACATCAGTGCCGTGAGTTTTCACAAACCTTACTCATGCAAAACTCAGAGGCAAGTCCTCTCCACCTTATTTCCCCAAGCATCAAGAGAAGTAGTCACGTGAGGCTCAAGGTCAAGGACTTTGCACTGAAGAACTATTTAGAAGCTTAACCTTCACATTCACTGACTGCAGATCCAGTTATACATAAGACAAGTAGCAAAACCATGAGCACCCAGTTTATCATCAGTCCACCTTGCCTCCTACTTTCCCAGTATCCCTAAAGCAGGGGATAACGCACCTTCCTGCCTCATGTGCAGCCGTCGTATAGCTGCGGGCTCTTGTGGCTCCTGCCCAACCTATCTAACCATTCTGGCACCCAGCCTCCCATTAACTACGACGGTCTCTCGTCACTTGTCAACTAATTAGACCTAGCAGGCACATCACCAGCATGTGCAGACACCAAGGCCTAAAACACAATTGTAGTTTTAGTTTTTTTTCAAAAAAATAGATACCAGATGTTTACTGTGCCTTATCCAAGGGGATTTTCTGGCAGATGCCATGCACTCCCAACAGAGCAGCATCTGTGAGTTTCCAAAATGAGACTTCATTAATTCCTCCGTAGGCTCGGGTTCCTATCAGGAGCCCGTGTTTTCCTTGTTTCTCTCATGGCCGCAGCAGAGATCGGTGGAGCTGCGTTGTCCTGGAATTGCCACCGGTGCCGGGTCGTGGCATTTGTTGTCGGCTAGAAGGTTTTGCAGAGTTTTGGCATGTCACTGCTCCTCAGCGACAGAATACAGATGAAGGACGTTCCTGAATTTTAGGACTGGCAGGAAGCCAAACTTCTACAAGGGTTGAATTGCACCTGCGGAACAGCAGACTAATTTGAATTCTTTGTGAAAAATAAAGGCCGGGAACTAATACGAAAAAGCTTCCTATCACTAAAGGACTCTCTAGTGCAGGAAAAAGACGGTACTAAGGATATAGCAAGATTATGATGTATACATACTCTTCAGTCCAGATCATTAGCATGGCTGTTTATCTCCACTAATGGAGTATTATTATCCATTAGTGTTGAACAAGATTAATCAACAGACAATCAAAAAAAAAAAAATGTGCCTGGTAGCAAGGCGTTCTCCTTGCACAGCAGACACTCGCAAAGGCAGCGACTGGAAACCTCCCCCTGGTTCGGCAGCAACCTGACCCTTCCCCGGCCCTCCGTGAGTCCCGCCACCTGGTCCCATCCTGCACATCCACGCTTGTGACAGTCAGTATGGATGATCAGAAGAGCCCCAGTGGCTGCCAAGTCCCAGTCCAGATGATTTATGAAGCAGAAGGGGTTTGGGAAGCCACTGATTGTCCACATGCAACATTTACACCTCCGTTTCAGCATGCAGGCGAATGAGACTGGCCTCATTCCCGGGATACCTGGCATAGCGGGAACTGGAAAGACTACCGTGCTCGTAAATCACTTCGGCAGGGGAGAGGAAGAAACCTGTCTCAGCGCGACCCCTCTGTCTATTCTGTATCTGATAGTCATGATTCTGCAATAAAAACAGAAATATTATTGACTTCCACAGTAATTTACTACAGGGAAAAAAACCCAAGTAGCAGTTTCAGTACACACTTGACAGATATATCTAGCACTCAGATATGCACTGAGGAAGCTTGACCTTCTTATCCCACAAGAAAGCAAAATAGGACTGATTATGGTACTTTCATACTATTCCTCACCCCTTCATCTCCTTCTCGCCGGCCTCAGACCCAGCTCCAAATTCTCTCTCTGCTTTCAGAAAAGGCACCAGAGAAAGGTACATGGTCTCACTGCCTTCTTCCCCCCCATCCTCTTGATTTTACCTGTATGATGTTTTCTGCACTTCTCTTTTCTCCACGGTTTTATCCAAAGAGGGGGGAATTAAACCAGAGGACAGAGAGGAAGCAAGATATAGCAACATCCTCAGTGAGAAACGCCTGCTCGGAACAACAGGAATTCAGGTGGCCAAGAGGACATAGTTGACTTTGCACTATCTGTACCTTCCCCGCAGTGGCCTGCTGAGTAGTTAAAACTACAGAAACAAAAAACATCCCCCTCCTCTTTTCTAGCACATATTTGTACACAGATTGTTTGAGGTGTTACGGAGAGAGGCAGGTCCTCTCCAGAGGAGACTGGAACAAACAGTGGGATGGGAATTACACAATTTGATCTACAGGTGCTCCATGGGCATACATTTCTGCAAGCAGATTTTCTTTTAACAAGACAGGCTTGTTAGTCAAAAGCTAATACATTGGCCACTTCCAGTCAGACTGTGAGCAAACGTGATGAATCACTGTTGTTTTACAAGAGGCTTCAGTGGTAAATGCGGGCAGATGCATCTGCAGGAGGGGTAGCTTAGCTGCTAGGATTTGGCACGGTGTAGCTGCTGCTCTGCATGCTGCACTTCCTTTTGGCTGCAGGAGAGATGATCCTACTGAGGCAGGTTCCTGGAGCGCACTGTGCTACCTCATGTGAAATAAGATCTACATTGTGAAAAAGCAAAGACTCTGCTCACTCCCTGGGCCAGGGACCAAGCTCTCATCGAGCTCCGGGGGGAACAGAACCGATTCTGCTGCATTTGCACATCAGGAAAAGTTATGAACCTGCTATGCTCAGCTTGCAGATATAGGACCCCAGACAATCCTTGTCTCGGCAAATCGGCATTTGAGGTGACTCAAGCAGTACCAGGTTCTCTCCAGCAAACGTTTAGGTGTTGTTCAGGCGCTGACTTTCAGCATCCTCTTTTAGATTTAGAGGATTTAGAAATAAACACATCCTGAAACACTGCAAGCTCAGCCTTTTTACTTATGAAGAGGTTGTGATAGGGACAGTAGGAAAGTATCTTCTTCGAGGGTTTGAATCTTCTAGGAAAGGAAATGCAAAGCAATACATTTTCCACTCAGTCCACGGCTCTATGCCTTCCTTTTATTTCTTTTCCTCTAATGGCCTAGCACTGCGCTCATTTTCCACACTTGTAAAGAAGAGATCTTCAGAAGGAGGTCGTCACAACCCCTGCAACTGCCGCTCCTCTTCTCCCAAACTGACTTCTCCAGCTGAAGGGCTCAGGACACTTTGCAAGCAGCGTTGTAACAGCTACGAGTTGTGCATCCACCCCCTCAGGGATCTGAAGTTTAAGGAACCCATCTTCACCTCTTCCACTAATAAAAGGAGCTTGAATCCTTCTTCTTTGACAGAACTTGTAGGAGAGCAGAGGGCAGGTAACCAGCAGGCTAGCCTCAGCAGCTCATACTTATAAGAGGAGCTTTACAATGATAAGTTAACGGTGGGGAAGTAGAGAACTGAAAATATTCTTAGAGCTAAATTCCCTCTCAGCTCAACACTTCAGATGTCAGTTCTGCTGCTTTCTTCCTGCATTTTTCTTACTGTTGGATTAAGTGGGAAGTTACCTTGTGGCCTCAGCGGAGTCCCAGGTCCCTTTGCCCAGGCTGCAGTGCTGCTGAAGACCACTTCCATCAGTACAATCAGATTCTCAGCATCATGGACAAATACATGCCTGTGAAGCCCAGAAAAAGCCTGAGGACTATTCATTCTCTTCCTTCTGCACACCAAAGACCTCTGCATGGGTATTTGGGCCCATCCAATTTTAGGTACTTACATGAGGCAACCGAGAGCACAGATGTCTGAGGATCTCACTATAATCAGAAGTGGTAAGTGGCACTTTCAAAGGGTAATTCAGCCCAGAGGGTTTTAACTCACCTTAGGATGGCATTAATGATCTTCTGGAGGGGCTTTTTGCACCACTGGGGGTGTGATGGGGAACTCCCACATGCACAGTCATTTCCACAGGACCTGCTGGGTGCTGAGTCCCTTGTAAGGACTACCTGCTGAAATGAGCCAAGCTGAAAGCCTTGCTCTTCATGGTAAATCAAGAAAATTCAAAATAAAATTGACGGCAATAATAATTTTGGTGGAATGGTGTTTTACTAGCTCTGTTATTATTGCATCCATTGACTTTATTAGAATGTATACACAGCATGTATTAATGTAATTAGATTTTACAATGTGTAATAATGACTTTTATGTAACACACTGCACATTAGGGAAGGGAATTCTTTCCCATTACAGAGTCAGCACAAATCTTGGGCTGTGTTCTTCAGTGCTATCTTTGGTACTTCAGAGTAATTTAAAATAAACCCAACAAAAAAAATGAACGGGTCCTGTGATTTTTACTATGTTCAAGCTACAAATGTATCTGTGTGTTGACAGAGCAGTTTGTTATCTGGATGAAGAGAAAAGTCACTGGAACATCCAGATTAGAGCACTTGTGTCTGTTGAGCCTCAGGTCTGGGCTATAATCCACTAAGAGCTGAAGAGCAGTTTGGAGGAGGGATTTTAACCTCTCCAGCTCTGCAAAGGCAACCTGTACTGCCTGCTGCCCCAAGCGGTCCTTGTAGCACCACCAGATGCTTCATCAAACAGCAAGAGACTCTAGTGCCTGGCTGCTCCCTGCGCCAAGCAGCTTGAAATTTAGATAGGATGAGAAAAACATTTTGCTGAGTAGGGAACACGAGATCAGGCGAGGGAAAGCCAATGAACCAACTTGGGGCTAGGTAGGTACATGGCACGGCTAGAAGCTGAAATGGCCCAGACACAGGCTATTTCTTTACCTTATGCTTTAGGGGGCTGTAGGCAGGCAGAACCACAGATAAGGTTGCCATAAATAAATAAATAAATAATTCCCAAACACTTTGGTAAGAAAGAACATAAAATGAGAGTGTCACCAGGCATAATGTCAACAGTCCTCAGAGTTTTTGCATTGAAACAGGCTGTTAGCTCAGTTTGCAGTCATGTACCAAGGCACAGAAAGAAGAGGTGGGTTCTGGAAGTGTTAACAGGCTCCTAAAAACACATAGGATGCTCTGCCTGTGCACTTCTAGTGCCCAGCTCCTACCGAAAAAAAAAAAAAAAAAAAGTTATTGGGGTCCTAGGTTCAGGTAGGTGCTCCTGAAATCCTGGCCATGCATCAGCTAGGCATTAAGTAGTAAAACATATTTTTGTAAGTCTTGCCCAAGTGAATTGTTTGAAGCAAGAGGCCTATGAGGAGTAAAGACCTGGGCCCTGCCACCTGAAGGCCATCGTGGTGGTGGTCAGGAGAAGACCTTCCGGCTACTGCACGCCTGGACTGAACCTGTTTTCACGCCGGGCTGGTGCTCCCAGCCTGCCCCAGTCATCTTCAGCTGGGGTCAGCATCCCCTCCAGTCCCCCCCCCCCCCACAACTGTAGCCATAATGTTGTCCTAAACGAGATGAGCTGTGGCTGATGCAGGCGCCGAAGGGCACAGCCTCCGCCGGCTCACGGTGCCGGTGCTGCAGCAGGCGAAACGCGGCACCGAACTCCAGCAGATGGGAAGCCCGGCTCCTTCCTGCTCGGCGGCTGGCGCCCTGCGTCCTTGCGCCTCGCGCTTGAAAAGCTAATTGTGACAACAAACACTTTACGGCTTCAGAATAAATCATTTTGCTTTCCCTGCAAGGGGCCTTGTTTTAAATGTCACTTGCTCTGTCTCCGCTGTTAATGAACACGACTTGACCCATTTATTCTCTGCTGCACGCTCTGCAGCAAATCGCAGCCTCGCTGCAAAGGTACGGCGGATTAAAGCCACGATTTCCCTGGCGAGATTTTTGGCTTGCGAACCCATTAGTATTTCCCCTGAACAGTTTTCTCCTCTAGCCTTGCTAGAATAGAGAATTGCTCTTTTGCAGGTCTATTCCTTCTGTTATTCCTTTGGCTTTAGTGAAATATATACGAGATGACTCAGAGTTTGAACTCCCGGGATGTGTTTCTAATACAGCGTCTCTGTGTGTCTAGGGAACTAAGACAGATATTTAATTTCAGATGAGAAAGGCTGGTGACATCATGCCTTTGATTTCTTTGCTGGACGGGTGCAGAGCAAGCACGTGGTGAAGCTGCTCAGCCGTAATAGCCTCATCACATTTAGGAGCCTGCTTAATATTCAGCGTAGGTGTGCAGTAATGGGCAGTCTGTGCTGCTCTTGGGTGGTGCTTAAAGAGAGCGTGCACCAGAGCTTTTAACCCCAGCGGGTCTGTATCACGGGGCCAGTGAGGGTAAAGCACCTTGCAAGGCAGACCATAGGTTTTTCTAAGCCCTTTCCCAGGCAGCTGCTCCATCTCCTCCACACCAAAGCTCTGGGTCAGTGTAGGCATCAGCTGCCCTTGCCCTTTGCACTGATGTTACACAGGTGGATTTATGCCCCCAATTCGAGAGGCATTTAATTCAGCCATGCCATCAGTGACTGCAGCTTCCCACAGCAGCAGCTGCCTGCATGTGCATCCAGGCAGAAGGAAGAATGCACACAAAACAGCTTCATTTTTAGCTTTTCAGCTTAAAAAAAAAAAAAAAGGAAAAAAAAAAAGACATACCATCATTTTACTTTGAAACATGACTAAAAGCTCATGTGCATGGAGGGAAGCTTGAGAAAAATCCGACTGGCGCAGCAACACCTTTTAGTCAAGATCATTTTGGTGACATTACTGTGACAAATTTTCAGCCTTTCCTACTATTATATACCTTCCTACACAGCAGGCATTATCCAAAAAGAACTAGAAGAGATAATAATATGGATAAACAGGGCATAAGACAGGAAATAAAATCTAATTGCTGAGACACTAGGCAAGCTACAGTGCTTGTACATCAGAAGAGCAGAGAAGCTGCATGTAGGGCAACTTACCAAGGGATCCGATAGCTTCTTCATTCCTCAGAGTCTGCAATGAGCCTTTGAGCACCTTCCAAAAAGATACTTTCTAGTTCAGCCAGGATTACAGATCTGATGCAAGCACCATGAGCTTCAGTGCTTTGGCCAGCCTCAGCATCCGCTTGGTCCTCAATCCAATAGGCCTCCAAACAAGACCTGCACATGCTGCTACTGCTTCTCTGGTTAAGTACCAGATGAATTACTGATTAAAATAACTTCCTTTAAGCAAACATTGCTTTTTTCCAGAAGCCATCTTTATATGCAAGAATCCCAGTGCATGCTGGGATTTATTTTTATTTTTATTTTTTTGTTAAGCTCAACTTTGTCAGCTGCACCTCCTGATTGCCCTAAATTAATGACTAATCAAACCTGCAGGTTATGGAACAATTAAACTGATAAACACATGCTAACTCAGCACAAACGGTAGGAGCCTACGGAGCTGGTTGATGCTAGTGGCTCTATCCGTTGGTGTCACCCTGCTGAGGCAGGTGGTGGCAGGTGGTGGTACAACTCAGAGGATGGTCCTTTACGACTGGGATTAGCTCTGCTTTGGTGGAGGATGAGAAGCGGGGGGGGGGGGGGGGGGAAGGACATCCATCCAAAGTTTGCACAGCACTTCCAAAATAAAAGTTATGGTACTTTCCAGAAAGGTGAAAGCCTCTCATTTTTCCAAGCCAAGAATGTGGTTTTGTGCTTCCTCATGGCCTCAGGTCGAAATCAGCCCACAGTGTACTTGAGGACAGCGGTTTTTAATGTCTATCCTAAAGCCACAACATTGGCCCGGTTCCTGTTCCCTGGTGCTCAGCCGTGCTGAAGCCTTTCTGATGCTGCAAGCACTTTGCAATAGCCCTGGCTGGGCTGTTGACCAGCTCCCCCATTTATTGAACCAACCTGAGCAGAAAGGCCAAGAGCAGCCTTGATATAAATAGATCATAACGCACCCGTGACTTTTTAGCCTGTACTGACATTTCTCAATTGATTTATCGTTCCTCTCCAGGGTGGTCGCTGCTGAAGGTAGAGAGATGCCCTCGGCTGCAGCGAGGGTGTTTCCAAGCATGGACCAGAGAGGCAAGGCCCCTGCAGGGATGGGTGGTTGGGTTTGCAGATGACAGGATGCAATGCGCTATGGGGAGACACAGGAATCTTGTCAGCTCTTTCGGACAGACTGCAAAGTCTGAGGCCTCTAAAACCTTTACCGTCTTGCACACATGGCTACTAAAGGGCAAGGGAAAATAAAGTTGGACACCGGACCAAAAAGGGCATAATTTTGCCTTTTTGTCCTCATTGCACTCCTCCTGCAAAAGCAATAGTTGAAGCAACTGGACAATAAACTGTGCAAAAAATGTGGGTACACACAACAACATGTTTTTAATAACCTTGGTGCTTTAAAAGCAGCATTTACAGAGAGTGTAAGCTGTCTCCTTGTATATGGGCCCCTCTGAACTGAAAGTTACCATTTTTCCCTTCTGCTGACAAATTGCCTCATCCGCACGTCGTGTCACCGAGGTCCACGGCGGTCGCTTCTGTGGTTAGACAGCGCTTCGTACGAGGAAGTTTTATGGAATATGACCTTTCCAAACACTTACAAGCCGCACATTGGCCACTGAAATGCCGCGTCTCTGGGGAGCGGTGCTGCTGACCTGCGTGTTTGGAGCTAAGCCCTAGTGATGCTGCGGTGGGAGGTGCGAGGGGCCTGAAGCACGTGCCCCGGCAACCTCCTTCTGTGAGCCTACGTGTCCTCCAAGCTGCAAAAACAGAATATTTCACTGAATGTCACTGCCCTTCATATCTTATTGGTGTTTTGGGTCAGGGAATGCCATGGGTTAATCCTATGCTGTGAAATGTAGCATTGCCTTTAAGTATGTTTAAGTTCATCACCTCTTTGTTTCACCACATAGCGCCATTTGCTATATTAGCTAAGGAGAACTGAAACACTTGCTTCCCCTTCTCTGGACGCTACTTATTATTTTATATGCCTCTAACATATCATTTGTTATGTGTCTCTGCACTAAAAATATTTCTAAAAGGCTCCTAAAAGGAAACTCTTCGCTATGACTTAATAGTTCCTTTTAGCCACTTTATTCCTGGATCGTTTGGAGGCGCAGCGTGGTTAGCACCTAACACAATTCAAAGCAAACATGGGCCATTGATTGAGAGCCTGGAATTACGCCTTCTCTGAGTGTAATTTCCTTAAAACTGCATCATGCCCTGGTTGCCTGACAGGCTCTGGTGCACCATGAGCAGCTGTTTTCTTCAGCCAGCTTCTTCTGGATTTGTCACAGGGGATAGGCACCACGCAACCTATGTACAGACAAGCAGGGTGAATCATTCCTGCCAATACTCATTGCTTCGTGTTTGTTTTCACTTGGTTTTACCTGGAATCGGTTGATAACGGCCGCTCGCTTTGCCGTACATGTGCCCAGCACAGCGGGGTCTTAATCCATGACTCAGACTTTGGCTAGTTCCAGGTCTGCACGGTCCTGCTGGCTGCAATGGTCCTTTGCAAATGCTGCGAGTGTTTTGTACGTCACGTTGTGTTTACAAATCTCTGGCTCCTACATAATGCTCCTACGATGGCAAAGCTGGCAGTTTGGCACCTGCATCAATGCTTTTAAATATTGGTATATTTATGTTGACTTTGACACACTACCACGCAGATCTCCTGTATTAGGGTTGTACTTCTTTTTATGTGAAGTATTGCAGCAGCTAATTGCAATTACCAAAAAGCATATACAAGAGAGCTTGTTGACTGCCAGTAGACAAAGATGCTTTTTTGGAAATCTTGAATTTTGCTATAGCTGAAAGCCTATAAATTTTAAAATAGAAAACACGTTATCATTTACAATTTCTGTTTGCTAACAAATTCTGCTAAACAAAATTGGTGGCTGATTAGGTAAACATTTATACATAAATAAAACAGTGAAGATCTCTTCAGTTATTGAGATGCAGCCAGTTCAGTCTCTTGTAAATAATATAGTGATGAATTCTGTCGTTACAGTGCATGATAAACCTATCTAGCCTCAAAGTCCTGGGCAAACTAATCCATACGCATGAATCAATCGGTTCATTTTAGTCATACCAGTGTTATATAAATGTCACTAAAATCAATGCCTGAAAGACATAATAGATTAATAATCCTCATGCGGTACATCCAACTGGGATGCAAACCTACAGTACATAGCTGCACACTGAACACAACTACACAAATAGTTTGAATAAGTCATTTTAATAGACAACTCAAGGGCAGGTCTGTAATGAGCAGGCGTGTATGAGAAAATCTAGTGCATTATTAATTTCAGACAATACTGAATTCTTTTTCATAATGTACATTTTATTAATGCTCTCTGTGATAGCTTTTCATACCATTTCATCAATAGGAGTACAGTAATTACAATTTATTAAGATTCATTCCATGCCTGAGGAGTATGGAAGTTCAGTTAAGATATGTAAAGTAAGTGAAATGTAAATCACTATTGACTTAGGGCCGGATTAAATAAAAATTCTGCCCTGGGGAAATGAGTGGCTCGGGGATTTAGTAATGGGATACACAGTCTTTGCCAATTAAAATCTTGGATCTGTTCAGCATTGACTGGGTGTCCTTATTATCCAAAGGCAGCTCTGATGGCTGGGTGAAATGCACTGGTAGTCCTCCAGCACTTTCACAGGAGCTAATAGCTGCAAGAGGCAAACCAGAACAGCAGCTATATGCACACAGACATATATATATATATGTATAGATATATATATTTTTATATGTGTGTGTGTGTGTGTGTATGTGGTGGCCTCACATCATGGAAGAAGGGCCCAAATGAACACAGATTTACATGGAAAACACAGGTCCAGCCACTACTGCCAGATCTATAGCTGCCCCACGGCGCCCTGTCGCAGGTTGCTGATGCAGTGGCGGCATCAGGGCGTGGGGGTTGGGTGGGTGAAAATGTCAGGTGAGTCACGGGGCCCTTTTTGGATGTGCTCCACCTGTGCTGTGGTGGATGTCCACCTCCCACATCCCGTAGTCCCATCTGCTTAGCGCGTCCGCACGGGCCGGCTTGAGCTGCCGGGACGCTTGTGATTGCTAAAGCCACGTAAGGGTAAAGGCGGGGGGGGGGGGGTGCT
The DNA here is from genome assembly GCF_028389875.1 of Rhea pennata. NCBI lineage: Eukaryota > Metazoa > Chordata > Aves > Rheiformes > Rheidae > Rhea > Rhea pennata. The sequence continues at coordinate 80,371,713 of NC_084666.1, read as the reverse complement.
CCTCAAAAGAGCTCAATGTGTCAAACTCAACACGTAACCTGTGTGCAATCAATACAAAGGCAGTGGACAAGAGTCATCATTTTTATTAGGACTCGGTGGGTTTTTCCTCGTCTTTACAACAGTCACTGTTAGTTACCAGGGGTCAGGCTCTTTGAGGTTGAAGCGAGAGATGTCAAACAGGTTGTAAATGCCTCAAAAGAATAACTCTTCTAGACATAACGACAAAGGTTTAAGGTGCAGTATGATAGGATTGTCCAGGGAGAGAAACGAATAGTGAGGGCTCTAATGGAAAAAAACAGGGAATTTCTGCTTTCCTGCAAACTAGCGCTTCCACTGACAGCCCCCGTGTTTAATAAATAAATAAATAAGCTCAGCAATGGTGGTTGTTAGGTGTTAATAGCAACAGTTTCCCCACCAATACGGATGAAAGAGGAGGTATTCAAGTAGTCAGGAGAAAAATGTGATCCCTGCAGTTCATGTCAGCCCACTGCAGGCAAATTACCACTCCGGATGTCAAAAGCTCTGAGTGCTTTGAGGCAGTTCCCAATTTGTGTTGATTACCCACTGTCCTTTCCCTGCAAGTGTAGGGGGCTTTTGCCCCAAATATTATGCTTAATATGTGCAAAAGGTGTCTCTGTACCTACTGTTATCTAGAAACGGCTGGTTGATGTCATGCTATCTGGCCTTTTAATGGCACTCACACATTAGCCCTGATTAATTCCAAAATGCCAGACCAAAGAGATACTTTTATGTCTAGAAAAAGCTATTCTAGGTCATTTTTACACATCTTTTCTTTATTTTTTCTAATTGGGTATGTGATTCCCCTCTGCTGTATGAAATCCATATAGGGGTGAGCATGACATACACACATACACATCTAGTTCCTCTCTTTTTCTCTCCGAGACACTGCTGTATGGATGGAGGAACTCGTGCTGGCTCACCCACACCCACGCAGGCATATGGAGGGCTTACAAGTGTATCTTCCGTGCACACGCATTTGCACGCACACAAAGGAGGGCTGCACATACAGACATTGGCTGGTACAAACACAGATGTCTGTGTGTGCCTCCATTTACCCACCCAAACAGCTGGCCAAATATCATTAATAAGTCTTCAGGGTTTGGGGTATCTTCTCTTCTTCTTCTTCTCTTTTTAATGAATGCTAAAAGCCTTGGGGGAACGGCACTGATGGGAATCCCTTCCCTCCATCAGTGATTTCTGCCCATCCCGCCCTCCACAGCTGCACCGAGCAGACTAGGTCGTGCCGTGATGTAGCTCCACAGGGTATTTACACCAGCTGAGAACATTGGCCTAGCAAGTCCCTCCTGGTAAAAGAAACAAAAGAGAAATATCTGTTAATAAGTCCTCTGCTGGACGAGTCAGTCACTGTTTAGACGTCGCTCCCACAGTCCAAGGTGACAGCTGCAGGCTGGCCGACCGTTGCTGAGGCGAAGCTCGGCTACAAAAATCGCGACGTGAACATCAACTGTTGAACCCAGTGGGTCCGCTGAAGGTCCACATCAGGGGCTTGGCTATAGCTATCCCCAACTGAGCTGATAGAGGACCGTTATTTTCAGGGTACTAAGGCTCATTTTCCCGCAAAATATCTCTATTTACATATTACAATAAAATCTGAGGAGCTTTCCCCCGGAAGCTTTTTCTGAGAGAAGTTGCTGTTAGCTGCGTGTGCCGTTTTCTGTTTACGAGTGACAGTCTTGTTCTAAAGAAGTACTCTGGTGGCAAGTTCAGCTTGTTTTGGAATAAGAAATCTTTCCTAGCCCCTTTCTTCCGTCCATCATTAACAGAAAGGCCTGTATTTACAAGAGCGACCTGGCTGTGGCGGTGTCTCCTTTGCACAACCTGGTTTGAAAGCCTTTTGACGGAGTTATGAGGTCAGGAAGGGGTTGGAGCACACTCAGACATCCTTAAGTGCTTGCGAGTTGCAAAGCCAACATTTGGAGCAGATGAAAATCACGCGTAAGTGTGAAAAGTGCGGTCCGTTCCGCTCGTCTTAAAAAAAAAAAGCCAAGTAAGCAACCAACCAACAAACCAACTTCCCAGAGAGCTGTCCTACGTCTGGGCTCTGCGGTGGGGCAGTGTGGAGTAGAGGGCCTCTCTAAAAGCAATTTTCAGCCGAGCTGTCTACTCTGTGGGGATCCGAGGACTGCCGGATGTTTTGCTGAGATGAATTTATTAGGCCTCTTGGCCTATCCTGTTGCATGATCCCACGGAGAGATGGGTAAACCGAGGCACAGGGAAGCTAACTCAGAGCGACTATGCGGGTGAGCCAGGTGCAGTCTTCTTCTAGGAGTGCTGGGTGCTTCTTTCCGCACGCTAGATAACGCTGTCTTCCATCGTAACCCTTCGAAAGACTGGCTCCTGCTTGGGCGCTCTTCCGCTTTCTGCGAAAAACAAGGGAAAATCAAGTAAACCCCAGCACTTCACTTTTTCTCTCACATCTTGCAGAAACAGTCGGATGTGAGAGCTGAATGAGAACTTTCTTACGACAGCCAATAGGTACTTTATGGGCATTTTAAATCAAACAAAGCACTGGATGTCTGTGTTTGCCTCGAAAGCGAAAGCCAGCCGAGAGTAGGTGAAATAATGTCTATGAGAAAGCAACCCATCAACAACCTCCTCCCACCCCTTTGGCTGGACTCAATTTTGAGGGCTGTGTGCCCTCATGAGCCATCTGTGGTGTGAGGACTAACGACAGCCGCCACTGAAGCCCACCGATCTATGGAGGAGGTCCTGTGCAGCGATACACTTCGCTTTGGGATCCTCCAGGTTAGTCCCAGCTGAGCAAGGACAGCCAAGAGCCAAGCCCCAACCATTGGCATCTAGCAGCCCACTCCAGAAGTGCCTCCACCCTTCAGAGGAGCGTATCGGGATGTGGTAGGACAAGGTAACGCTGGAGCCATAAATCAGGTTAACTCTGCAGGGAAGGTAAGTCCCAAGTCCTCTGCAGAGACCAATTCAAGGTCTGCACACTTCGACCCCTCACTGGGGCACTTCAGAGGTGGCTAGATCCTTGCTCTAGGTTGAATTTTTCCCCAGGTCCCTGATGATTTCGATCATTTCTGGCCACTTCTTGCTCTGACAATCCCAAGCACAAGTGATTCAAGCAGGTACAGTAACCCTGTCAGTTGTAGCTATATCCCCAACCGCTCTTGAAAACCGCTTTAATTATTCTTCATGAAGACATGACCTCAGTGCCTACTTCGATGCCACATGTTCTACTGGACTAAGAAACTCTTCCTGGTGCAACCGTTATGCAGTATTTATTAGTTTTATTCTCATCAAATGCAGTGCCTGTTTGAGCAAACTGCATTTTTTGTGTTTTTTTTTCCTTCCCCTTTAATAAACAGTCAGTATAAATCACTGCAGAGTAAACAGCTTTGTTTTGCTAGCAGATATTATAAGAAGGGTACTTCATAGACTTTCTTTGAGTGCTCTACTTTACGGCTGTTTCTATAATAATTGCAACCCCAAGAGGAAAATGCCTCCTTTTATACATATGGGTTGGGAACGGGGAGTCAAGTGGTATTGCAGGTAAAATGAATACATGCAGGCTTCTTCATAAATAACACGCAAGGAGAGGCTAAGGTAGCCCAAACAGGTTCAACAAGAATTAGACGTGTCCGGAGGCCGATTTTAAAGTGTAAATCATTTAACTCCATCCCCCACGGCATCCGTCCGGAATAAAGCAAGGAGGAACCACAAGCGCGGACATTGCCGCAGAGTCTGCTTGAGTGATTTTTTTTTTTTTTTTTTAATCCTGGCTCAGCCTCGATGATTAGCTGCTGATTAATGCTAATGTGAGCAACCCCTGGCAGCAAAGCAAGAGAAAAGTGACCCTCCGCGTAGCAGACCGCAACCCGGGGATTTTAGCGATCCTGCTCCTTGCATTTTTTTTCCCTTTCTGCAGAATATAGGGAAAAAAAAAGGCTTGAGGAAAGGGCCCTGTGCTCTGCGACCCAGCAGTAGCGGGAAGTGGATTTGTGGGTGCTGCTGTTGCAGGAGCTGCTGAAGGCTGAGTTCTTCCCGCATTAACTTGGTTTTCTGCTGCTGCAAAACAGCAGAAGGGAAAATGCTGCCTCCACATATTTGTCCAGAGGGAAAGAGCTGCGGAAGCTAAAAGGGATGAAGAGAGAAAAAAACTTTATTTATTTATTTTTTTTCTGGTGATGGGTTTGGGCTTTCCGAAGAGGAGGGAATTTCTTTTTTATTCGATGGCTCCTCTTTTTTTCTCGATCTAGCACACCTTTTTCTCACTTAGTTCCCGCTGCCAGCAGCTCGGCAGGCTGCTTTGGGTATATGGTGGTGCAAGGCTCGTCAAAGCTGACCACGGCTCTGTGAGCTGCCGGCAACTAAAAACGCCCGGGCGCACGGGGTACCTTGCGGAGGGAGGGGGAAGTCTCTCCTCTTTAAGGGGGAGCACGCTTTCCAGCTGATACCAACAGCCATTTGAGCACTGAGTCCTTCTACGTATACACATTATCTGTAGAAAAAACCTACGTATTGGGCCAACCTTGCAGCTTTATATGATTTTGAGTATAATTGTATTGCTAATCACGACACGGAAACAACACGGCTGCCACCCTTTTATCTTCTCGGGAGCATGATTTTGCTCACGACCACTCCTGGCCCCACTGGCTTTTCCAGATACGTTTGCTTTAAGCAAAGCTAATTACTTCGACAAGCACTTGCACTGCAAATATGGCACTGGCCCTAAAAACCAAGGCCAGTTCAGGCTCAGTAGGTGCCCGGGACCTGAAGGGATGCCGCTGCTCCTTATGCAAGCTTGACAGATGATTAAAGAGGATGGACACGCATGATGGGAAACCCCCACGGAAAATCCCTCCCTATAGTGCCAGTGTGGGAAAGATTGACTTGGAAAGCTGAGGGGTTTTGCTTAGCGAGATGAGATTGCAAAGAAAAGGGCTAAAGTGCATTGTAAAAACAAAACAAAAAAAAATTTTTTAACCCTTCCAGGAAGCTGGCCGTTGCTGGTTTTCGCAGCGAAGTGGTAGCCGGCATGCAGCCAAAGGTGGTGGCTACCGTTAATACTGTGGCAGTAGAAGAAAAAATATTTCCCTGTAACACAGAGGCACTCCATGTTACTAAACACAAAATTTCTTCCGTCTGCAGGTGAGAACAAGGTTCGCGACTCTTGGCATCCCTTTGAAAGGGCTCCTCCGTTCGTGCCTTTTTATTCAGAGCCCATTTAATTTCAGGATATGTATCAGGAAATCAAAAGCAAGGGTTCTTCGAGAGCTACTTGAACATCCTGTTGAGTTACCAGTGCTGAACTGAATTATTAATTGAGCTGAAAACACTCCTCTTAGGCAAGTTAAGGGGATGTCCTCAAGCCTTTCAGAGTAATAGGTTTAATTTTTATCCCTGAACAGTCAGCACAATTAGCAGTGCAGTCACTTTGAAACTCTTTAGAGCAACAGAAGACAAAGATAATATGCAGCACGGGAAGAAAGGGAAATTGCCAGTGTTAAATGATTCATTTGCAGGAGAGACTCTTGCATCATCCACTCTGACTTTCTGGATGTGGCAGAAACATCACCCAGGTGCACACACAGCAAGGTGGAAAAAGCAAGTAGGAAAAATCTGCCTTATAGCAAACCATGAAGTGTGTATGTGTGTGTGCGTGTGTGTGTGTGTGTTTCAAGAGAGGACATGCAAAAGCCCTGCGAGGCACCTGGATACATTTAGTGCCTGCACATTTTTGCGCTCGGTCAGAGCCTCATGCAACACCAATGGCTCCCAAGGAGACCGGCATCTACACAAGGTAATAGCAAAGCTGGATGATAACACCGAGTGAGAAATGCCAGGGCTTGGCTGGCAAAATTAGGTTAGAAGCAATAGATCATGGTGATGTGGCACGAATTTTGGGTCTTAGCAGGTTAACGAGCTTAACAGAGAAAGGAAACACACTTGGCATCGCCATCCGCTTTGGATGGTAGTAGATTTGCTGTCTGCATGCTGCTACAACTAGCTCAGAAAGTCAGCGATGAGCAGCCCGCTGCCTAAGCCATAAGCTCTGCCGTGCATGGGCCCCAGCATGGACAGAGGGACGGATCCAGTGAACATCCCGCTGCGGAGCCGGCACTCGGCTAGGGAGACCAAAGCAAGAAGGTTGCTGTGCCACAGCGACTGTGCTAGCACCGCCACCGAGCCACATCTACTGCAGTCGGCACGGACCATACCGGTGCTCAAGAAGGGGCCCATCACCCCATTAAGGGGAAAAAACAGCGATTCGCTCCTCCAGGCCTCCCATCACACTCCTGCTAACCTCTTACGGCCACACGCTTCTCTCCGGCTGACTGTGGAAGGCACCTGAAAAAAAACGGCTTTGGCCCGTTTCAGCCAAAGGACAAAGTGACGCCCGAAGCATCCGCAGTTCAGCGGCTTTTCCTTCCAGTCCTGCCCCACTGCAAAGTCCATTTGCCCTCCACCCTTCCACCTGCTTGCGGCTTTTGTGCAAACAAGTTTCAGCAGCTGCCGGCAATGATGTGCTCCTGCTTCCTAACCGACATGTCCAGCCTTCCTGTTTATCTCCTACAAACTCGGCCCGGCTGAGCGATACTTTGGCCGCTTTGCTTTCAACGCTCGTCCGCAAAAGCATCCGTCAGCGGAGGTAATGAAGGGTCGCAAGCACCGAAAGGCAGGGCCTTCGCTCTCAGCGAGGCACCGGGTCTTCGGAGCCGGTTTCTATTGCATTCCCTGCCACGAAGCCCCAAATTCAATTCTGCACTAGATGCCTCACAGGTAAGTGGAAGGAGACAGGTCGAAAACAGTTTTATTATAGCCATAATTTACCCACAGAGCATCCCGCTGCTGGAAATAGCCTTTCCAAAGTCGTAACGTAACACGCAGTCGATTGCAACTGGCATTCTTAGATATCGGGTGATCCGTGCGTGTGAAGTTCAGAGCAAGGCTCCTTGGCTTTTCTGCGGCCGCCGACCTACGTATAACGCACTGCCCCCTGCGGACACGGAGAGCTCGTGTGAACAACAGCGCGTGCGGCGTCATGGAGAAGCCAGAAATATTCTACGCTTTAAGGCCAAAAAAGAAAAACAACCTACCCCACAAAACACAGACACACACACACACACACACACACACACACAAAAGAAAAAACAGGGAGGGAAAAAAAAGGAAAAAGATAAGAAAGCTGTAGGTTCTCACTGTTTTCACTCTAATCACCTGGACCGGACTATTTGCCTGCAAAAGCAAAAGCAGATGCTCCTTGTCTTTGGGCATAATACTCCTTTAAAGGGGCTTGGATTTCCGGCACAAGCTAATGTGAATCCATGATTTTGAAGGCCGTATTCCCAAATATACCAGCTGAGGAGGTTTTTGCAGATGTGTTTGTGAGTTTTAAGCTGTGGTTTGGGGTTTTAAGCAGCGCTGTCACAATATCAGACGGTTGCTTCCAGCACATAATAACTGCACTGTTTCACTGCTCTGTTTGCTGATATTTTTTTTATTGAGGTTTTAGCTTGGGTTTTAACATGTGATTGTACAGAGCATTTAAGGAGTAGAAATATAAGAAAAGGATACACATGGAGGAAGAGGAAATCAAAAAGACAGCAAATAGGAAACTCTTGGTTATTTTGTTGGCATTTTGCTGGGTAAGAATATCACCATTTGGCTGTCGTACAGAATAGGACAAACAGTAGGCACCTGAAAATAGCTCTTCTCATTTGGAAAAGGGAGATTTCCAAGTTCTGGCTATGTTGGCTAGTCTCAGATATTTCAGCATGAAACACACCCTCTCTCTTGAGCAGGAAGACGTATGATTTGGTTTACGATCCAAGCGTTCGAGATTGCCAAAGAGCTGGAAGCATCTGGAAGTACCTTTGCTTTCCCACCCCTTGCACCATCCCCAGAATTTCATTAGGCGAAAGAGTAAGTGGGAAGCGGGGCGTATGCCAACTTTCTGCTGGGGAAAGCCTAATATTTCAGCTTCCGAACAATAACGCCTGGTTGTACGGTGCAGGCACTAGTCCCCTGCTCTTCAGTCAAGCTTTCCCTTGGAGCTAAACGCATTCATTACGGTTTTACTCGGCTCGATCTGTGCGCTGCGACACAGCGCCGAGCAAGGCTCTCCGTGGGCACCGGCTGCATTTTTTTCCTTAGTGCTGCCTTGCATGTTTGCGCGAACCGCCAAGGTGGTCGGGATTAAATCACGACGTGGAAAATATACGGCGGCCTCGATGCAGCTCCGGCTTCAACCACCGACGTGCACAAACCACTACTACCGAGCACCCTCGCTGCCTCTCTACCAGCCAAAAATCCTGCAGGAAAGCAAAGTTCAGGAATTGGTAGCGAACGGCAAGGAGTTCCACCGTCGCGGGGCTACAGCGCAGCATCTCTCTGCTAACAGCCCCGCTGCACATGCCCACCTGTAAGGCGGCTGGCGCTGGCGCCCCTCGGAGCGTTAATCACCGATTGCATCTGCTTTCCGTTCTGCACTGCAGGATGGGCTGGAGTCTACTACAGGAGAAGCTGTGACTCCATGCCAGGTATATAATGTTCACGGGCACAGACTACTTAAACGCTAAAACATTCATTAAATAAAATTTGCATAGAGTCTCGCTGAATGCAGCAGATGATAGCTAAAAATAAAGGCCTCATCCTTTTCTTTTTAAATGGAAGAAGGATATTAAGGGGTGACAGATGACCAAGCCTGGGCTTTTAGGATCTCCTGGGACAGCTGTTTATTAAGATCAGCTCTCCTTTTATCCCCGCTGTCTATGGAAGGCGGCACGGTATTCTGCTCTATATAAACTGGCACGATCAAGAGTTTGTGTGAGCGAGTGTGGGAGAAAGGACCCCCCCAAAAGCACAGTCCTCCCCATCTGACACGACAGCCCTGATTTAAAGTTGTGAAATCACAACTACAGCCAGGAAATGCCACGTAGGTTCCCATCACGTTACCGAGGGCACCTCTAGCGAAGGCTCCTTAGCAACACTGTGTTATTAAATTCGGATACCCGCAGACCACCTTCATTGACCATTGCTTTCCAGCCCCCTGCTCGGGACCAGAGCAGCTTGGTGTCTCTCCAAAACTTCCTGGATGGACAGCATCTGAGGCTGCCTTCACTTCAGTATCTTTGCCAGCCCAAGCAAGACTTTTTCTTTCTTTTTTTTTTTTTTTTAAAAAAAAGCATGCTTGAGCTAGGTATCTATATAAAAAGGCTTTTTCCAAAGGTGCACAACTACCTGCTCCCCCAAAAGGTGAGCCCTCGCCTTCAGAACAGGGAAGTCTACAGGGAAGTACACTTGGCTGCTGCTGCTGACATTTTCATAGGAGCCAGAATGTCCTTTTCTCCTCTGTCCTGTATGTTATTCATTGGGAATGGGATGCTTTTTGCAGCTGAAAGATGAAGCTTTGATTTTCTCCCATTAAAGGCAAACCTTGCTTTTAAAACACAGCTTTAGAAAGGAAGCAAGAAGAACAAGCAGAAGCCTTCAACATGCCCGAAGTCAACTATGTGACACAACACGAGCCTGTTTTTAAGAGGAAAAATGACGAAAATAATTCCCTTTCTGCTTCTTCCCCTCCTCGCCACCCTCAAAATAAATGACAGTCTTAAAATATTTTTGGATTAACATAATTAATACTATCATCTCTTGCCCCACTCTTGTGATTCAGCCTTTCCCAAAACTGTAAGAAGCCCCATTACTGAAATCCTGTGGTGCAGGATCAGCATGGGGAAGGAAATAATCAGTTTGGAAATAGAGAACATTTTTTTTTTGCAATCAGAGCACTCATAAACAGAAGCTCAAGCAAGAAGCGACGATGAAAGAAGAGGGAAGCAAGCGTTTTTGCTGAGAAACCAGAAATCCATGGGCAGGGGAATAGAAAAGGCTCAGAGAGAACAACCACACGGACTAAAGGAGGTCACAGAGTTTCGGTAGGACACAGTTATTCCACAGCAAATCCGCCACCGGTTTGTTCTCGCAGAGGTTCAGGCACGCGGGTAAATGCCGCGTGGCTCACCCACTTCCCGTTCTGCTATGAAAATATTTTTGCCATGGGGGAATCTCACCCTCTGCATGAGTTTAATTCCACCATATTCCTGGAAAAAAAAAATGAAGAGACTCAAACAGTAGCAGATTTTTTAGTTTTCCTGAAATATAGCTTCTCCAAGTATTTCAAGGCATTGGCAGCCTCCATTTGACTAGCGTGCTACGAGGAACGGCCACAGGGGCTCTGAAACCGCTACTTCGCGCTTATCTACCGAGCACCACTCATCTCACTCACAGCCGACGCTAAAAATACCCTGAACTGCGAGGCGGCGAGTTAAGGGCATCGGAGAGGCAGCCTCAGGATGCAGACCGCACCCGGACCGGCTGGACGGCCCCGCGCTACGAGGCCGAGGGCTTCCCCGAGGAAGCTACCAACGGGATACTCTCCCTCACCCCGGGCTCAAACCCTGAGCCAGCCCGGGGCACAGCCACAGCCACCACTTGGGCGGAAATCAGGTTTCCTACCAAAAGCGTTTTGGGCTGAGCTCCTGGCTACAGAAACGGCTCGAGCAACTCAAACCACAGGATCTGCCACCAAAACAACTGCCCTTCGTGGTTTTTTTGCCCTTCTCCTCCCCTTAAAAGCTCCCGTTGCTCACATCGCCTTTCGCAAGCGGCCCTCCGGCCTCCAGGGAGGACCCCCTGGGACAACCCCGCACGAGGCTGGACCTGCACCGCCGAGCTGCTAGCCATTTAACCTCCAACGCTGGGAAAACGTTTTCTAATAGAGGCATCACCTGCCCACCCAAAGCCCCTTCGCCTTTGACTAAGCTTGGTGGGAGCTTTGCCCCCGCCTTGCAGGAAGGTAGGATCGGACCTCCAAAGGCCAGGGCTTGGGGGAATCTTGTGCAAAATTCACATCTAAATTGCATTTACGCTGGGTACTGAGTGCATCTGGAAGCAGCTATTTTTTGCTTTCAATCACATCTAGCTCACTGACTTCTCTCTGGTTATCAAGGCTGTAGGAAAGTTACCTACTGGCTCACCGGGACTTTGGACGGTGGGTCAGAGGAGAGTTTGGCTTGGCCACCCAGGCAAGGGGGACATGCCAGAGCCGGGGACTTTGTTTTACTCTGACGTGCTACCAGCAGGTTTTTAATCTCAGAAGAACCAAAAGAAGAAGAAGAAGAAAAAAAAAAAAAAAAAGGGGGGAAAGAAAAAAAGGTCAAACGATGATTAAAAAAAAAAAAAAAAGGCACAACACAGGCTAGTTCCCGCAGCAGGCGCAAAACAGACCTAGAGTAACCTGCAGATCAAGGTCCACCAGTGTGGCTCTTGCCTCTAACGGAGCCCAGCTAGCCTGATACTCGGCGCGAGCCGGCGCCGCTGCCTCTGCTCGCCCCTGCCTTAGGGCAACTCGTCCTGAAGACGGCAGCGGAGAAGGGAACCGAGACAGAGAGACAGAGAGAGAGGAGATCCGGGCCACAGCACATACATACAGGATCTTCTACGTTGTGATCAGTCGTTTATTGGTTGGCAAACAAGCTTCACTTTTACAACAAGTATTAGTAAATGAGGTCATCCGACTTTGCGACCATACAAAATGGACCATAAATTAAAAAAAGAAGGGGGAGAGGGGAAAAAAAAATTATACTCCGTGCTGCTATTTTACCTCCGGAAAGCCTATGTTACTTAAAATCCTGTCAAATAAATAAATTTCCTGCTAGGAAAATAACCAACAGAAGGCTTTTTTTTTGTTTGTTTGCTTTTTCCTCCTTAATCACTGCAAAAAAAAATTGCATTTTATTTATTTATTTATTTATTTATTTAATTCCCGGTCGCTCCGAGTCAACCCATTTCCTTCCTAACCGCGGCAGCAGCGCAAGCGCCTACGCCCGGGCTCCCCCCTCCGCCCCCCCAGCCCACCGCGGACGGAGGCGCGAAGGCCTTCGGGGAGTTCGCGGGCGCGCGCGCCCCAGCGAGGGAGCCCTCGCCGCGGGCGCTTTTCGGAGACGCGGCGGGGAGGCAAAGGACTCCGCGGGAATAAGCGGTGCTCGCGCTGCTAAAAACGGCCCTTGGAAAGCGACGGCCTTTTTTTTGTGTGTGTGTGTGTATGATTTTTTTCTTTTTTTTTCCTTTTTTTTCTGCCCGGGGAGACTTTTTGCCAGGACAAGAGGAAGAGGGAGGGGAAAGAGGCAAATGGGGGGAAAAAAAAAGAAAAAAGAAAGAAAATGAGAAAGGAGTGATGAAAAACCTTGCTCCTACCGGTAGACAAACTTACAAGACCAGCACAACAGAAAAAGTTCTTTTTTTTTTTCCTTTTTTTTTTTTGTTTTTTTCCACTACATTAACAGGGACGCAAGTTCTGGAGGGACAGAAAGCAGACTATATGTGCAACGCTAGGATCTGTACAGTACAGAGAAACCGTTTCGGCTTTTTTTTTTCTTTTCTCTCTCTTCTTCATTTTTTCCGCCATTAGTTTTTTTTTTTTTTTTCCTTTATATCATCAGTTAATACAGCAAAACGTAAAACACGCGGTCAGCGCGTAATCCTCGGATCCCCTTCCGGCTCGCGAGACGTTCGCTCCGCTCTGCCCCCGCCGCGCGGCCCCCGACCCACCGCGCGACACCCGCCTTCGCCGGCGCTTTCCGTCGCCCGGATTTTGGCCTCTTTTTTTTTTTTTTTTTAACTCAGGTCCTCGGCATTAAGAGCAACACAGCATCAAGGATTTTTTTTTTCTTTTTTTTTTTTTTTTTTTAAAACAAACACAGCGTAACTTGAGAAGGCCGCGAAGTGTGCCGTTATCCGAAGTCTGTCCGAAGGGAGGGAAGGGGAGGGAAGAAAAAAAAATAAAATAATAATAATAAAAGAAAAAGGGAGGTATCAGCAGTTTACTCGTCTCTCCGGGCTGGCCTAAAAATTCCGGTTAAAAAAAGTCCGAGAGTTTCGCTTGTTTTTTTGTTTGTTTTTTTGTTTTTTTTTGGAACGGCGCTGACGACCGAGGAGCGAGCGCGCGGGCGCGCGCTGCTCCGGCCGCTCGCCTCCGCTCGGGGCGGCGGGCCGAGCCGCCGCGGAGGGGCTTTCCGCCGGCGTCCTCCTCTATAGGCTAGTGACCAAGTGCGCGGGCCCCTTGGTGGGGCCGTCCGGGGGCGTCCCGTCTTTGCCGGGCGGCGCTATGAAACCCTCGCTGCTGCCTCGCCCGAGCTGGTAGTACGTGTGGAGCTGATGGACGTGGCTCCTGGAGCCCAGGTTCGGCATGCTCTTGTAGTAAACGTCGTCGGCGTCCCCGCTTCTGGCCGCCGGCGGGTCGGTCTGGGTGCTGGCGGCGACGCTTTCCGCCGGGGGCGCGCCGGCCAGGGCGGGCATACTGGTGTACAGAGAATCCCTGTTGGGCGACTGCAGGTCGTCCGTGTGCTCGTTGGTCAGCAAGGGGAAAAAGCTCTCGCTGGTGTCCTGCGGGATGCGCCGCCGGGCGTAGAGGTGGGGCTGGTGGTTCTCCGCCGCGTACGCCCGGGGCGGCAGCAGCGGGGCGTCCGACTCCTCGTGGATGAGCTCCAGGCCCAGGCTCTCCTCGTGGGTGAAGGAGGTGGCGTCGTCCAGCACGATGGCGTCGTCCTCGCCGCCGACGCTGTTGACCAGCTTGTTCATCAGGTTGCGGCTCTGCTCGCTGGAGCGCTCGTGGTTGTTCAGGTAGGAGGGGATGTAGTTGGAGGTGAGTTCCTTCAGGATCTTCTTCTCGAGGGCGTTCTCGGTGTGGTTGTACCCGCGGTCGATTATTTGCACGCAGTTGCTCAGGTACTCGCCGCCGGCGATGCTGTAGCTGTTGCCGTGATTACCATTCAGTGGTAGAGTATCCGTGACACTTGTATCCCTGGCATTGTTCAGAAGCCCCTCTGAAAAACATCACACAAGACACGGTGACTCGTACGCGCGGGCCCCTCACGCTCAAACACCACCACCCCCTCCGGCGAGCGCGGGCGGCAGCTCGCCCGCCGGCACGAGCGCTCCGGCTAAGGCACGGGGCGGGGGGGGGGCAGGGGGGTTATTAAAGCCTTCCCGGCGGGTTTTGCCGCTGGGGAGCCGCGACCCGGCTCCTCGCACCGGCTTCCCCTCGCTATCGCTGCTTCCAAAGGCTCGTGGCGTTCGCGCTACATGTTCCTCGGCGAGCCGCCGGCGGAAGCGGGGAACCTGAGCCGGGCCAAATTGTCCAACCTCCGGGCCTGGCGGTGGGACGATTCATCCCAGCCGAGGACGATCCTCGGCTCGATGGGTTCGCCGTTCCCGCCGCCGCGCTTCGGGATGCGCCCTCGCTCGCGCGGCAGGGCAAGACCAAATCCGCTCGCCCCTCCGCTTTGGAGCCCGCCAGAGGACGGGCGTAAGCTCCCAAGGGAAAAATTTGGGGATCGGGCTCGCGTATCTTTGCGAGAGAGAGAGATGGAGGCACAAGGTGCCGTTTGGGAGCTGCGCTCGACGCGTCCGCCCGGCCAAATTACTCGCTCAAAACGGGCCAGAGGGGAATTTGGTTGTATGGCCAATGCCGGAGATCGCCGATCGATAGGGGTCAGCGTGGCTTTGCTAAAGCCTCGAATAAAAACAGCTTCCATCTCGCAGGGTTCAGCGGAAGGTTCCCACCTCGCCCGCGGAGCGCAGCCCCCTCCGGCTCGCACGAGGAACATATACACGCGTACAGCCACGGAAACGAGACCTTTGGATTTTAGCCGCTCTACTTGGACTGACTGCCTAACTCGCATTTCCATAGGCGTATCGACACGGGCGGCACCGGCCCGGGGCTCGACTCTCCGCTCACTCACGAGGCCGTGCGGGAACGCTTCAAAAGGCAGGCAGCACGAGCGCGCGAGTGAGGAGGAAAATCAGGCCTCGGGAGGGTTAAACCACCATGCTTTCTCTTTATTTGGGGGTTACCGGCCTCCTGAGAACGAGCGCAAACATGAGAATGCATGAAACTCCCAAATTTTCAGCTAAGGGCTTCCAGCGCTGCCCCAACCTGCAAGCCAACCCGCGCAAGCGGCGGGGCCTCCGAGGAGCCCTTAGCTGACAATTCAAGACGGACGGTCGCTCGCGTCCGTGGGGGAAAAGGCTCGGTACGGTGCTAGGGCGCCTTCCGAAAATACAGGAGTCGGTCTGCATCTGCGACGCGGCCTCGCGGGCCGCCAGCGCCTGGCGAGCGCTGACTCGGGTCTCTCTTTGAGCGCGACGCCCTGAAAGCGCCGCCCACGGTTCGGATTTCGGGTGCTTAAGGAGGGCGTCAGCGGCATCGCGGGCTTCCCGACGCGTAACGCTGGGTAGCCGTCGCAGACGCAGAGCGAAGCCCTCTATTTTCACGCTGGAAGGTCCGCGGACGAGCCACAATGTTTGGGGAGGAATGGAAAGTGAGGTTTTTTTCAGAGGGCTGGATGCAATGAGTGACGGGTACAACAGGGTCTGTCTGATGGTCACGTTGGGTAACATGCATTGGGGGGCTGAGCGCTCTTTCTGCCGCCAATGCATAGAAAAGGAGGCTGGTAGGTACTTACTTTTTTTTTTTTTTTCTCCAAAAAAAAAAAAAAAGAGAGAAAAGGATGCATTGCACTTGAAAACAGAGCGGTTTCAGTAATGGAATACGCCATATAAAAATGCTATGACCTCGCAAATAAAAACGCTAACTATAAAACAATTGAAACTCATATGCACGGTTTTATGAGAAACTACGTTGGGAAAACGATACCACAAAAACGAGAAATAAACAAAGAAAGCATCATCTAATCTTATCCATATATATATGTACACATACATATATATACACACATGAACACACACACACGCATACACGTATATATACATATATATATTCATATGCTTCTGATTCTTTTGATTTCAAAACTGTGAGATGAATTTCCTTTATTAACTATGTCATCTATATGTGATGCAATAAAAGTGAACTAAAAAAAATTACATTTGATATGCAATGTTTAGCTTTACTCCCATACTTGTCTCTCTGTAGGGCTCTAAACGACAGCATGAAGAAAAGGAAAGAAAAAACAACAAGTAAGCTTACAGCGACAGTAGGAGAAACATGAGTTAAAAGCAAATTGATGATATGCAGAAAAGAGAGTTAACGGAAATAATTTCCACTGCCCAGAATACATGAATTTGTTACATGGTTTATTTCAGGTTAAAAATATTGACATTTTAGACATTTTTTTTTATGCACAATATTAAATAGACTACATTTTTATTAAAATAAAAGGAAAATCATATTTAAAACTTTTTCCAATGCCATTGTCAAACATTCAGAGTGCAACACAAATCAAGAAAGCGAGCCTGGAAATTTAGGAAAGTCTAGAGCTGGTAACGGTCATGCTTCAAAAGACAGGCACTGTCAGTGTCATTTCCATAGTCTTAAAATGAATGGCTTTACTTACTGTTAGTTACAATAACCCCTGGCAGTTGAAATTGAAATCCATTTCCTTGCTAAAATGTTTGGCCGTCCATCCTTTGCAACAGTGCTTTGTAAGAGTACGCCTTTGCTCATCGCGGGGCTGCCGGCATTTGCAAACTTTTGCAAAGAAGCCTTGCTTTTCCTTTCTCTCTTTAACCAAGCGCATGGAAAACTACATGGGCTTTGCAAACAAAGGTGAGAAAAACAGCAGCTCAAATAATGGCACCTCTAAATGAAGCTATTGAGGAGGAAGGGTTAAAAAAAGGAAAAAAAAAAGAAAAAAGAAGAGCCAATGATGAAGATGGAGAGCCATTAACTTTCAACTTCCCACTTCGCACTGGTTTGTGGTGCGCTGTCGTTTAAGCAGTCGTTTATGTGATTTTCTTCTTCTCTTAAAACAAGCTTTCGCGACAGCAGTTTGGAGAAACTTGGGTGTCCAAGAGAGCGAGCGAGCGAGCACGTGTCCGGGAGCGAGTGCTTGGCCGGGGCGGTGGGGTTTTGCTGGACTGCTGGGCTTCTCACCTACCATATCCTTAGTCCTCTACGCTCTGGCCCGCTGCAGAAACTCATGTCACCGCCAATACACTGGAGGTGGTAGATGAAGGTGCAAAAAAAATCAGAGCCTTAGGAATGCAGGATGAGTTAGTTGAGTGATGTTAGCTAACGTGTCCTCATTGCCCACGGAGCCCGGGCACGGCACACCCGGAGATGGGGACAGCGTCTGCTTTTACAATGCACTATTACTGCTTCACCCTGACCGCTGGAGCAGCACCTGCAAGTCCCAAAGAACCTGCGAGACCCTTCAGGACCGATTATTTTGGCTAACCTCGGTTTCTGTAGGGGGATCTCCCGTTATTCACCGTTTGCACAGCAAATCCGTGGTTTGGGAAGCAATGGCTATACCGCAACTAGGGTCATTAATAACCTCGCTGCCTCCTCAAAATAACGGGTCTGATTCTGTTCCCTCTGAAGTCAATGGCAAATCTCCAAAGGCTTAAACAGCATCACTGCTGGTCCCGTTTCCTTTCACCTCCAAAGGATGAAGCCAGGGCAGGTTTCTCTGTTATCCACCTGGCCGGGTTGCACTGACTAGCAGTTTAAAATCGACACCGCTATTTGTGGAATAACGTGCTAGTCGCTCAGCTAATTCCACCACAATCCAGTGTTAAAAATTAGAAGAACGCAAGATTATTAAAATGCACGTTAAACCTTTTTTTTTTTTTTTTTTGTCACATTTCAGCCCAAATCACCCCTTGCTCAGTTTAGACCCACAGACCTCAGAACGAGGACTTATCTTACGCCAAACGCTGACCCAGCATTACCTGCTGCCGCTGGATTGAAAAGTCCCACTGCATTTTAAGCCTATGTGAATTCTAAAAGACAAGGTTATCGTCTCACTGCTTTGTTACCTCTCTATCAAGAAATCTCAGCATTAGCATGCAGGACGCTATACAGAAGACCAAAAGCTGGGTTCAGCATTTGCGGTACTCTCAAGTTCTTAATGTTCAGAGCATTTCACGCTTAACCGCCGCCCCTTCTAGAAAGCATTAGCGGAATCAAATCAACTGCACAAAGTTGGAACCGACCCACGCTCCTTGCTTCAGATCCCATTTTCTTCCTAGAGATCAAGGGTATTTTTGTCTGGCTTGGTGCTTTTTCCTTGCCCAACCTGCGGCAGACACGCCGGCGCGCTGCCGAGCGCGTCTCTACGTGCCGCGCCGAACACGGAGCGGCCCTGGTGTCCACGACCGTTGTAGCTTCACTTACCTTCAGAGGTGTTCCTGGTTCTGAAATGAATGATTTAACATGGGGAACGTGCCGACAACAGAGAGAGAAATATGGATGCGGCCGACAAAAGACCAAAACAATACAAAACCAAGGAGATTCAAAAAAAAAATCAAAATCAAAATGAATACTTTCAGTGGAACTGATGACGGTCTCTCAAAGCAGACTTGATCGCTCATGAAAAAAAGCTTGGAAAATGGAAAAAGGGACTGAAATGAAAGGAAGGAGGGAGGATCGTTTTTGTGCCCACTTCCAAAAAACCAAAATGTGTGTGTGAAGGGGGTGGGAAAAAAGAAAAAAAAAGGAAGAGAAAAAGAAAGAAATGGGCCAAAATAAGCCACAGAAAATGGAATTCTCACTAGAAAAATTAGAGAGAAACTCCAGCACACCTTGTGCGTTGTACATGCTGACAGAAGGGTTGTTATAGACGGCCGATTCCCCGAGCAATGTATTATAAGGGTTGTTAGTGCCATGAGGACGAAGCAGAGCATTGGTTATAAGATGATTAGCCATGGCTCCTGGAGCAGCCCGATAGAAAGACAGAGAAAAAAAACAAAAAAACAAAAAAAAGGTCAATCAGGCAAATGTGGCATAAAAAAAAGGGAAAAAAGAACATTCAGAATGACAACAGTCCAAATAGTCCTGATTACAAGCAGCCAGCTAATTCGACTGGCAAACAGTGGGCCACTAAAGCAGCACAGATGTTACTGACAGCGCACACATCCAAACCGATGCAGAGGAAAATGGATCGGAAAGCTGAGAAGCTACATCGAGGGCGGTTCCCCAGTCGGTCCCTCGGCACGTAAGCAAGGCTCTGCCCGCATGCTTGCTACAAATACACAGAGGGAGATGGCAGCCTGCACGATGGGGGCAAAACTCTCCAGAAAGCGCCAAATGAAGGGGAAAAATAATCAAAAAAAAAAAAAAAACTAACATAAAACAGCACATTCAACTCTCACTATGGACTAGGATCCATTGCCTTAGTTTCTTGAAATGCATCAAAAGTTGAAAAAAAGAATAATTAAAAAGAAACGATGGAAGATGGAGGCTCTCCTAAGACTCTCAGTGCTCATCAGAGGACTCTCTTTCAGGCAGTGCGCACCTGTTTCTAATGGGGTGACCTCAACTTTAGATACTGCTCTTCAAAACTACTTGCTACCCGCCCCGAGCGTGTCCGCGCCGTCCCGCAGAGCGCAAGCGCCACAGCTCCATCGGGCGTTTCAATCGAGAGCGAGGGTTGGCCGTGGAGATGTCCGCGTCCCGACGCTCTCCCTTTCCCCAGCCAACGCCCTTTCCCCTCCCAACTCCCAACTGCCCTGGCCACCAGCAAAAGGATGAGGAAGCGACCGAAAGCCCCGTCTACCCCTCGTCCTGTTAAATCTGCTCTGGACACCAAGAGGCGAGCAGCTCAGAAACTTGCCCCAGGTTCGGACGGAGAGCGGGCAAGTCCGTCTTTGGTGGTAGACACCAAGAGTGGAGAAATCCACAGACACACCGTTTTTTACCAGTTGGACTAAACCATTAGAAGGAAACTTTTCCATCAAGCCAACGAGCCTTTCTGTAGGGTGGCTAGGACCAGCCAGGACTGGGCTCCTGGATGCCAAAGGAAAAAGTAAGGAGCCCAGGGAGGGGTAGGAGAGAGCAGCCCGTTGCGGCCAACCGCACATGGCACTAGCGGGTAACTCGGCCTTCTGAGCACAGAAAAAAAAACGGGAAGCGGCACCGTATTCGGACTGCGTGCCAGGAGGACTCCCAGGCACAAGCAGCTCGGAAAAACGCTGTTTTCTCTCACCTGGTATTTTTGGCTTTACTAGTGTAAAGCAAGAGGAGGTGTGTGTTTGGAAATAAGGAAACAAATCTGTCTCCTGTAAGAAAACATTATACAAACACTTAACTTAGCAACCTTTAACGTAACTAGTAGGCAGATGAGTTGATACTTCTGTTCTGGTAGCGTGTTTATCCAGCAGTCTCACGTACTTCTGGGATGAGGGACTGCAGGAACCAATTACCTTCCTGCACTAGTTTTATACTAAGTCCATTAAAATTGTTCCTGCTTTTACATCCCTTTTAAACAAGTCAGGCCATAAAAGATCTAAATAGCAACTCTGCTTTTATACAGCAACGCCCAGAGTTAATGTCAGCCATAAATTCAGGAGTGATACAATCCTCACATTTGAGATTTAACCCAATCTCTAAGTCAGATTTGACACAGGGGAGAAGACTACGCCTGCCGCGTGGTTTTGAACACCTTTGCTTGAAGCATCTTTAAACGGCAATGCTAGAAAGAGAATCCCACGTTATATATCCCCAGCCTGACCCTCCCAGCACGTGGGGCTCTTCCGACTATTTCTTTAGCTAATTAATCAGCCTATTCTTTTTCTTTCCTTAAGAGTTTACAATTCCAGGAGCGAGGAAGGCTTCCGCTGGCTTTCACCACCTGGAAACCATTTCCTGGATGACGACCCAACGGGTGACAAGTCACGGTGGGTTTCAGCGGGCAGGACCCTACCCGGGCCACCTGCCGGCACGCCGCTCCAGCTCGAGCCATTAGAGTGACTTCAGGGCACCTGGCCACGGGGGACTCAAAGTCAACTTTGCCAGTCCCAGCCTACGTACTGGATGGGCCAGCCTCCTCGGTGAAATCGTGGATAATTAAACCAAAGCTGAGCGCAAGCTAAGCCTGAGCTACAGTCACAGCAAACAGGCTCCGCTGGGCTGTATCAGCTAGAGACTTTCCGGCAGCTTTTAATGCAAACACATGATTCTGACAGTAAACGTAGACAAAACGTTGAAAACTCAGGATAAGTCATTTCCCCCTCTCCCAGGTGCATAGTAGGATGCTCGGCATAAGAAAACCATCACCCATTACTGTATGCAGATACCAAGCACCACCTAGCCGCTTCTGCCTTCCTCTCCCTTTATTTCTGAGGGCATCGGTTTAAGGACAAAAACGCCTCCGCTGAGTAATTCTCCTGATGCAAACTATTATTAGTTTATTAGCCCCACCGGTACCACCTGCAGCCGCCGTGCTGGGCCTTAGGGGTCTGCAGCAGGTTCCCTTCAGGGCGGGCCTGCCACGGCGAAGCTGTGCGAGTCAGAAAACATAACCTTCAGCCTCTTAAAAAGAATCTGATGCATACCTTACCTTGATTAATTGGGGCTCGTTCCTCCTAATCTACTTTAGCGATGCAACGCTCACTCTCTCCAAGGATGTGGAGAGAGAAGTGGTGCATTCAGGCTCCGAGGCGGCTATAATTAAAGCTTTAGATAAAAATATAATAACACAAGCAAATCCCCGTTATTGGTTTCTCTTTCTCGTGAGGGAGAAAGCCTAAAAGGTATCACCAGCCATACATTTAAGTTATCCTCCTGCCTCCTTCCTAACACTTTATCATTGCCATAGCAACCAACGGGGCTATTAGGAGCAGAGGATTAGGTCTGCAGATGAGGCATGAGCAGAAGGAGCAGGAGAACCAACAAACTGTGACCTCGTTTGCACGAAAACGGCCTCGGCAATCAACAACGAGAAAAGCCCATTACAGAAAAAATACGTTTCCGAGAATACCGAGAGAAAAATTGCGGTTCAGGCTCCTCTTGAGAGCCAGCTTCGACGACGGCAGCGATGGCAAACAGGGATGTCGCGCCCAGAGAAAGGCGCCAACGCGCCGCAGCCCAGCGCACCCTGATCGCTGCCGGCAAAGGTCCGAGCGGGCTGAAAAGCAGAACGAGCACGGCTGTGCGCGCACATCGAACGCTCCGAGTCTGCTCGCCGCCAGCGCGCTCTCGTTGACGTGACCCCCAGCGGCCAGCGGGCTCATTGCTGGCCATCTGCCAAATATCCTCAGCAAGAAGCAGTCATTGAGCGCTTGCTTTTATTCATTCGCTCACGGCCAGATCCTCAGCTCTCTGTGGCGTAACACCAATTTCTCCCACCAAGTCATACTGCCCGGCACCTTTCTCGCTTAGCTCGTTTCAGCAATAACATGCACTACAAAACTCCTTTTGCAGCCTCCTGAAGCACCTTCCTAGGTATACTCCCTATCTGATGGTTACAGTGCCTGCCCTTTAACTCAGCTGCATCGCAACACCGTGGGTTCTGCTAGCCAAAGATACACTGCTGAAAGCAAATTCACCCACTGTTTCCACATCCCTCCTGCGCGTGAGACTTTGGAGCTGGAGAAAAGAAGAAGCTTCAACCACAAAGGTGCACCAAGGCACCTGCTTCTTCAACGGGACGAGCTCAACAGAAGCAGCGCCATAGCTACCGGCAGGACTTGCACCCCCGAAAAATACCCACTATGACCACACCAGCAAAACCACAGCCCCACGCATGGAGGTCTCCACGTTGTTTCCCCCAACGTTCAACCAAAGGTTAAGGTTTAGCACGAAACGCAGAGCCCAGGCCAGCTCTGAAACTCAAAATTGGATTCAAATTCTGGCTACAGGTGACTTCTGTGCTCGGTTCTAGGTATCCTGGTGCGGGATTGCCTCAAGGGAAGGATTTACAGACGGCGAGTACCAGTAGAAAGGAAGCGTGCTACTTCTGAAGGCAAGCATCAGGTAAGTAACAGCCAGAAAATAACTTATGTCAGCTTATTTAGTCCTTCTGTATTTGTGGGCTGCCTGCAAAAAAATCACTCTGAAAATCTGATACGGTGACCAGCCAGGACGAACAAGTGGAAAATCCCATTTTTTGCAATCACTCCTCTGACTATACCCACGCATACAGGATTCGGATGGCTAAGTTTGGCTACTTGGTGCACACATAAAAGTAGACATCCCTTTAATGAGAGTATGCGGCATAAATTTGGCGCCTTTGCCTTAAATTCAGGGCACCTTTGCCTTCTCTTCCTTAGAGGAAAACGATGTCCTTGGAGAAAAAGAAATAGATAGCTCAAAAAAAAAGCATTGCGTTGTAACAAAATTTTTCATTTCCTCGGACTTAGCTGTTCCAAAATACCATTTTTCTGTTTTGCTTCTTTTTAAGGAAGACAGAAACAATAACAAAAAGTACATATTGCTGCGTTTTTTGGTCAACCTTAATCTTTCCTCTTTTTCTCCCCATTTTGGCCAAGCAGCAAACCGATCTGTATTCCTTTGGTTTTCCCTCCTGCTCCCTTCCCACGCCGATAAGCTCGGCGCCGTGCTCCTGCTGGCTCTGCCTCCCGACGCCCCCAGCTGCCGTTACTCGAGTGTCTCCAACTTTTCACTCTCGATGTACTTAACCTCAGCTCGCCTTCACGGAGACGCAACAGCTGGAGAGACTATGGACCAGGTCCCGGGAGGCACTGAGGTGCCCAGGCTATTGGGGAGCACAGGTCACCAGTTTTGCTTGGACATCAAACTCTCTACCTAGACTTGAATCCTTACCTAAGTGTCCACACGCACACAAAATTGCTGCTTTATATTAACCGTAGTAAATAAATCATCTCCCAAACCGTAATGTTATTGAAATAGCCTTGCAACACTGATTGCAGTTTGTAAATTCTGGCCTGTTCTGTACATTGCTTTGCGCTAACTCATTTACTCAATTTTATTTCCTGAAAAGGGGAATATGTGCAGCGCAGGTTTGTACTGAGCCAAAGCTCCAGTCTTCTTTGTATCTTCCTTTATGGGCACTCAGTAATACCATTTACTGTGTTAAAGGCAGATTTTTCAATTATTTAAAGAGTCCTGGTTTTCTGCATGTTCTCTTGCGATTTATTCAAACGATTAATGCCATCACGAAAAGTCAAATCAGACACACTTGCTGGAGGACAACAGGTATTTTCAGCTTTTTCCTGGTGCCCTCCAACCAACGCTCTGACGTTTAGATTTATCGAGCCGTGTTTGCATAATAGCCAACAGGATTCAGTTAATAAACTTCAATAAACCTCCCTATTAAATTTATCTCAAATAGGTTTGTTGTCACTCGCAGCATCTAATCTATTCATTGAGGAGCTATTAATACTGGCTGCAGCAAAATGAAATTTCAGCAAATGAGATTGTTAAGCTCTGGGCCATCTTCTTCAAAATGAAACTTCACGTGCTTTTATGGAGAGACAGGGGAGGGAAACTGTTGGGTTTTTTTTTTTTTCCTCCTCTTTTTCCTTCCTTTCTCATGCAATAATTTCACCGGATTAATCTCCTGGATTATAATCTGCAAGCCCCATTTGAAACACATAGCTGCCTGCACCGACTGGTAAATGCCTGAGCTGCCATCGGCGACGTGGGTAGCGGCCGCTTCTCCGCTTGGGACTTCACGGCTCCGCTCCTGTTATTTATACCGTTGCACCCCCGGTTCGAGGATTCGCTCAAATTAACGCCTGGCAATTTTGACAGCGAGAATCGCGGAGCCCAACTTCCGAACGCGCGCGGGACCTAACGTCTCAGAGTCGTTTCCCAGCCCTGAGAAACGAGGCTTGATTTTTTCCAGGAGAGCTCGGCTCGGTGGGACGCCGCGAGCTTGTGAAAACCCGGCCGTCAACCAGCACGCCGAGCTGCAGAGCGGCGACCCCCGGCAAAGCAGTCCTGCTTTCTTCCTTCCTCCTTCGCGGCCGTCGTATTAAGATTGCTGCGCAGCAATCCTCTGCTGGATGTAATGCTCCCCAAAGCCTGCTCTGATTTCAGAAATTGCCTTGCCCTTCGTTTTCCTCTTTAAATCTGATCCACCTAATGACTGAGCATTCCCATTATAGGGCTGTCAATCCGCAAATCAAAGCCAGTTCGTAATATCTCCCAAAGGGAGAAAGCCACATCACTCACCGAAACCTCACTGCAACAAATCTCAGCTAACTCAGTCCCAGGCAGCAGAGAAACAAAATAAACTAGAAGATGGTCAAGAGCGGGATTCATTTTGCACGTACAGTTACATTCCCTAAGTTTTGATCCTTGATGCTGAAAGTCATAATTTTCCTGGCATAAAATCTCTGGATGATTAGAGAAAGAGAAGAGGAAAAAAAAAAAAAAAAAAAAAAGCAGCAAGTTCAGGCAATTGCTTGTCCAAAAAGATGCTGTGTTTCCTTGCCCGACAGTAGTAAACGGGTAATGTTCATCTGTTGCCCTTCCGTGGATTTAAACAAGCCACCCATGGCTGAGGAAGTGGGATTTTCCCACTGGCAGAGGGTGGTCTCCGCGGTGGCCACGGAGGTTGCAGCCCCTGTGGGGCCATGCCGGGTTCCTCCTCCGAAACCCTCCGCACCCGTCGCTCCCCTCCAGAAAACCCTGAGCGTCGCCGAGCGCAAAGCAGCTAAACTTTACGAGGTTTAGGTAACCAAAGACGCCGTTTTGGTCCCCGTGAGGACACACGGAACAAAAACAGAGAAAATATTTATTCTCTAATAAATTTAAGCTGCCAGAAGAGCTGTCGGGTAAGAGCTGTTCAGAGAGCCTGCTCTCATCAGCTGATGGCGCCCTCTGAATATCCTGTTGAGATGAGTAGAGGAGTTCACACCTCTCCCAGAGCTCCGCTGCTCGTTTCGAAATGCAACATAAATCTGACTGCCGTGCTGGCCACGTAAACGCATCACGGAGAGAACGAGCATCTCCAGAAAGACCCGCACAGGACAACAGCATCGCTCCTCTGCTCCAAATTTCGCCCTCAGTGCCGCACTGCCTAGGAAGTGGCCAGCCACCTACTGTCCCAGGAGACGTCTATGCCGAAACGTCTTCATCTAGCAACTGAGACGTGTCCAGCAGGTCCAGCCACCACTAGCAGCAGAGGTACGTGAAGGTGGGAACGGCACGGCATGATTTCTTGGAGCTGCCTCACAGCCAGGCTCAACTTCCCCCCGTTACATGTGTATCACAGTTGCATGCAAGCTCTCATCTTGCTTCTCCCAAACCCAAGGACCGGAGACCTCATTTCAGGACAAGACCAGGGACCACCGCGGTGGGCATGTCTACACCGTGGAGACTGCAGCTGGCAAGAGCAGCCCCAGAACAGCTTGGACCCAGCAGCCTCTGGGTACCACCTGGCCGCCGGGGCTGCGGTAGGGCCCCGGCGGTCTTCTACTGAACAGAGAATTTCACGCTCGCCACGGTTTCTGAAAAGCTGCTTTCTACAAACTCAGGATAATATGGCCACCTGAAGATAATTTAAAACTTCACTCGCCCTCCCCAAAACACACACAGTCGTCCCTGCTGAGTTAACAGCACAGATACGGTTTCAGCACGGAAATCACGGCTTAATTATATTTTGGGGAGGGTGGGAGGAATTTGATGGGAGATTTCATTTAGGAAACAATCAGGTCTCAGTTGGGTTAGAAATCAGGATATTAATGTTCTTCATTTTAATTTTCCTCTCTGACTCAGATTCCCACTGTTTGAATTTGAGCTCAATTTGTTCTGTTCATTATGAAGAAATCCACATGAATTTGACATTAAACTGATTATCTCTGAGAACAGTAGCAATAATTTCCCCTTTTCCTGTGTACGTTTCAGATTAGGTCTTTGTGGCTGACATAAAGACGCAGAGGAGAAATAATGAAGCAAGGGGAAATCAAGTATTTTTTCTGGAGCGCTGCTCAGAAGCAGGGACGTCCAATGACATTTATCCATTTGGGAAGCCAAAGCAAGGATATCTGCCTTGACCCTTCCCAGTCCAGCGTGCTGGCATGGGAATAAACAGGGGGCGAACCCAGCTGGGAAGAACTACCTGAGGAGCTAATACTGGGGATCTCGGGGCTTCACGAGGATTATTTGGGGAGGTTTCTGGCGTTCGCATTCACCCCGCACCTGCGGTTTGCTAGTGAGTGCACGTGCCTGCGCATCCTCGTGAAAAGCCTCTTAGGGCTGCAAGGAAAAAAAAAAAGTCGTATTTAAGACTCCCCCCCGAGCGGCGAGATGTTTGCCTGCATTGCCGGAGCTCCTGGGCCCCAATCCTGCACCAGCATCAAGGTCCTGAAGGCACCGAGAGGCATTATTGGCCATGAGCAGCCTCACCTGCGTCCTGCACCCATTCCTCCGTCCAGGGCACCCTTTTAAGTTCAGCCTGGGGCACACAGTCCTCGCCTGGGGTACGTCTCCCAGATGGGGCTTGGGCTGCAGCCTCGTCTCCAGCCCGGTGTCTGAGCCCATTATTTCCCCAAAGAGAAGATCCATTAAGATATGGTAAACGTTTGCCTCCCATTAATATATATTACCCCTTATTTGTTAACTTGCATGGACACACACAGCTCCATCCATGCATTTTCCTGTAGCAAAACAGTACTTGATATCAGTGATAAACTGCATTTTTTTTTTGTTTCTTAGTAACTTCCGCAAAACAAGGGATAGTTGCTTCTTTAGCAGATAACTTCCACCTTTCCTTTACAAAAGGACCTCAAATCCCCCAACTTGAAAACCTCAGCGTGCCCAATGCATGAACCTAACACCGATGGAAACCCTGCATCCTCCGCTCCCTCTATACCCTCTACTTCTCAGCCCTCAAGGAAACAAGTAATTCAAGGCCCCTGCGCGGCTCCACCGTTATTTTTGCAACGTGGCGAGGCTCTGAGCCAAGCACAGCCCCGCAGTCTCGGCTCAGGCGTCGCGAACTCTGCACCGAAGGCGGCAACGTAGACACGGGAAACCCAAGCCAGCTGGACGGCCCGGCACTTGTGTCCCAGCTGCGTCAGTTCCTAGCCAGGCAAGGGCTATAACAAAACGCAGGCTCGGGGACTTTACAAACACGCTATCCCACAGTGAATTACAGCCTAGTCGTGCCTAAATTAAACACGGCCCAGCACGTACCGAGTCACACGTGAGCAACGGCAAGGCAGGAATGCAGAAAACCCAGCAGACAACATTAAAAGAATCAGGAGCATGCGGAGATGTGCTTCCCGTGCGGAGATGGGCGCTATGGACAAGCTAGAGGGTCTTTGAGATCAGGGCCTCAAAGTGCAAATTTTCAAGGCCGGGACAAGAAATATCGAGCGCAGGTTAGATGTGAAATGGATGACGGAAAGTCCAGCCAGACCTGGCGGGGAAAATAGGGGCACGTTGGTGGAATTGAGGTGCAAGGAGTAGGAAATCACTGGGACCTGCAAAGAGTACGTGTCCACGGAGGTGTACTCTTCATCTGAAGGTAGATGAGGAAATATTTGGCCTGTTTCTGTCCCCTTCATCCTGACTGACAGTGATATAACAACGCAAAACCCACATCGCTACTAAGCGGTGATAAGCAAGGGGAAACAAGGCTGGAAACAGTTTGGCCTTTAGGAAATATCTGAAATGATCAGGTAGGGCCTGGGAGGAAAGAGTGTGCGTGCTTTTCACTTCAGAGCACGTTACATCAGGTAAGTATGGGGTCAGTACGCCTTAAATTCCTGATGGGATAAATGAGAATATAAACAGGCAGGAGATGCTATGGTCAGCTACTCTGGGGAACAGTAGATCAAAGAGGAGCTGGAGCCGAAAAAGATGGAAGAAACATCCTATCTGCAAGTCAGAAGAAGAAAACAGTTACATGTCTAAAAGCAGGATGCGTTAATACAGGCACGATATTCCAGACTGATGCCCAGGAGGTTCACGGAAGAAGGGGAGAAGGGGATGGGATGGTAGAGCAGATGGAGAACTGCTGCGGATCATAATACAGGAATATGGAAAACGAGAACAAATTTGCCTGGGATGTTAGAAGCAACAAGGTACTGCAAGAACTGTGAATGTGACCGGTGGGTAAAACATGGCTTAAATGAAGGAGGAACCCGCGTGGAGGACGTCCCTCTTCTTTCTGTTTTCACAACAGAAGCGTGGCAAGTCAGGACATGGAGAGATGGCATCGAGCCAGGAGCCGGAAGACGGGAGAGGTGGGAGAAGAGATCGTCGTCGTCTTCTTAATATTTCCGAAAGGCGGCTGCTGCCTGAAGGCTCGGGAAAAAATACCAGTACCACAAAGAATACCACGAAGCAACGTTCAACACGAATACTTTTTTATAAAAGGTGTCTAGTATTCAGCTGAAGTGTTGCCAGAATAGAAGTCACTCCCTTAACCACCGGATGGATGTGTTAGTCGATAAGTGTCTCTGGTAAGCGGGCAACCATTAACGAATTTACAAAGCGGCTGGGAGGGCTGAAGAGGGACTTCTGAAAGGGTACGTGAGCCTCCTGTGTGTCAACCTTGGGCAGGGAAAGATGCTAAACACACAATTCCAGGCTTGTAGTTTACTCCCCTGGGCTTTCCCTGCGCATTTTTAAATAAAACATTAATGAAATGGCTCCTTTAAAGTTTGATATATAGTAAAATATTAAGAGGAAGACAAGAACTGTGAAAATTGCGTTGCCCCACTGGTCTGCTCAGACTGCAACCATCTCTGGAGAGACTTAAGAAACAACTCAGGCTTTATGCAAAGCCCTAAGACCATGATTGTTTCTTTTCAGCTGGAATAAACAGGATAACGTGTGAAGTATCTGGAGCCCCATGCAGCTGGATCCCTGTTGACGCCCGCTGTATTTTCCCAGCCTACATGAGCACCTGCTGCTTCGGAGCCGCTAACTCCCCAAGAAATGTTTGAGCCTCCATTTTGCAGATGCTTCCGTCCACCGGAAAAGCAAATAACAAATATTGTACCTGCTGGTATGGAAGGGGTGGAGGTAGACTATTATAGCTCCAGTTATTCAAGCCACCAAAGCGTCCCACCTAGAAGCACTGGCACGGCCTTTCTTCCACCAACGAGCACCTCTCTGGTTTTGATGCAAAGGTGGAGAGAGATGCATGGGCAATGCACACGGATAAATCAAATGGAGGCATTTGCAGTAAACAGCATCCTATAGCCTTCTTTATCAGGGCAAAAATTAAACGATCAACGCACGAAAGCCACCGGAGCAGGTTGCGGGATGAGAGAATACCTCCACCTTAGCTACCCTGCTTTCCCCTTTGCGCTGATGTGAGCAACACGTATACTGACTCGGAGAACCGAATCCAACGTCCTCAGCTCCCCAGCACTCAATACTAACCGCGGATGCAAAATCCTTCCAGCCTACCCTCAGATTGTCATGCAGGCAAAAGACCCAATAAAATCAGTGTGAAATCTGTCTGAGAAAAGGCTGGATAAGGACCAAAGCCCCAATTCACCTCTTGATGAGTTTTGCGGTCAAGACTCCCGAGACGGGAAACACCTTTGACTTTCCCTGACACGAGGGAAGAGCTGGGCACGCTAAGCCAAGCCCCATCCCCTCTTGATGCCACCACGGAGCGGGTAGATACAGAAACTAGCTGCCAAGTCCTGCTTTCTCAAGACAAGTCATAAAGGAATTATGCGAGAGGTAAAAGAAACTGGTGTCTTTGAGGCTAAGGGGTTTGTTTTCTGGTATTCCCTTACAGCCACTCTCCCGCAAACCATCCAAAAGGATATATATATATATATATATATATATATGTATATGTATATATGTATACATATATATATGTATATGTACGTATATGTATATATTTAAAGACGTTCAGCTTTCATCCTGAGCCAGGCACCACGTTTTCTTCGGCTTGACTCTATTTCTGCACGTTTCCGATAGCCTCTCCTCTGCAGACGGCTATCGAGCTCACGTTAGCCAGGCGCACCAACTAGGTACTTGCACCAGTGGAGACAATTCTGCTCCAAACACGCGGGCTTTCTCACGTACGGCTACCTTCGGCAATTTATTCTTTGCTTCCACAAAGCGGCCGGAATTGCTATATACCCAGGGCAATGGAAAACGGCCTGTTTTCGCCAGCCACAACGAGGCCTGACCCCTCGCGAGCTTACGGCACCAGCGGTTCCCGGTGGGAAGGTGGAGGTTTCTTTCCATTTTTTTTTTTAGTTCTTTTTTTACTGGGGAGAGGGGGTGGTTCCTAACTTCCCTCCAGGGATGACAGCTCTTGAAAATGCATGTGTAAAAACAAAGAAAAGAAAAAAGGAAACAACCGCCACAACCCCTCCTCCCGGTTAATACCGTAACGTTTTGGAAGTGAGAGCGTAAAAGTCCAGTGCCGTTTGGGGAAGGGGAGGGGAGAGGGGGGGAAAAAAGGGGGGCAACACATTTTAAACTCCTTAAAGCCGCCACGAGAGTTAGAGAGAGGAAAAATAGTTTATAATTACCTCTGTTGAGTGAAGCTGAACTGTTTATATCTCCAGTAATAAAGGAAGACTCGGACTGCTTTCGAACTGTGTCATTCCACATCCTACGAATCCGGCTCTGAAGAGGGATTGAACCACAGCAGGTAATGAATTTTTTTTTAGCAGCGGCAGATAGGTTTCTTTCTGCCTCACTAGAGGCGGCTACTGGCACGTCTGGCTCACCAAGGGACTCGTTTCTACCCAGCTGTGGGCGAGCAGTCGCTGTTTCCTTATAACCCGCCTCGTGCCAACCAGACGCTGCCTTCGCCGAGGCGAATGCCTACTGCGAGTAAGAGGTGCGTAATAGGATTGCTCGCATTGCTTGCATCTTAATTAGAAGCAAACAAACAAACCAACAACAGCAGAAATTATATATGGGGAAAACCCCATGCCCGTGCAAGCTACACATTCACCAATACAGCCTCAAATAATGGAAAAATGACCTACGCGCAGAAGCACGCACGCTTCCCGTATGCCCTCAGACAGCTTGCGTCTATTTTTGTAAAGCATAACAGAAGAGCTGATCGGTGTCTTGGAGTCCCTGGATGAACAGGAGTTTCCTATAGCTACTATCCGTCTTGGGGAATCTCAGTTAAAAAAAAAAAAAAAAAAAAAAAAAAAACCAACAACCGCAAATAAATGACTTCTAGTCTTCTCCTGAAAAATGCGTGATGGTTTTGCCATCTGCACACAGCTTTTGCTGCTAGGGAAACAGAGTCCCGAATGTGCTGGCCTTCTCTTTTGTTTCTCAGAGATGCTGTGGAGTATTTATCGCTGCGGTTTTTACACCACTACTTCGCTCTCCTCCCCAGCTCCACCTCGCAAAAACTCGACAGCTGTACCCATCTCGGGAGCAGCTCAGCTGCCGTCCCTGTGCCGACACGGCTGGGGACTCCCAAATCCAGGGGAATCCCAAGCCCTCCTACTCTACTCGTTAATTATGCATTAATGGCTTCTCGTAATCATGCACCTGCCCTTTGTAAGTGGAACCATGGTGTAATATGTGACTCAGGCACTCTGATATCAATTATTTTGCACCTGGGTATTTCGTCCATCGCACTCGTCTGACGTGATCCAGTGTGGTTTAATCGTTCTGTTTCCTAAGCGCTTTTCAGGCAAAAAGGGATCTAATGCGTTTCCCTCCTCTTGGACTTTGCTATTAAAAAGTTTGGGATAAGATGCTCTCACCACCTTGGGTCTCCACCCATTCTCCATCACCTGTGAGGCTTCTGCTGCCTACACCAGGGCCCAGGTCCTTCCAAGGACAAGCTGCCCGTAGACAAGGTGACCTGCCTCAGTACCTCAAACCTCAGCCTACCGTGATGGGACCGCTGCCACGAGAGCTGGCTGACCCTCAAAAGGGCACGTTTTCTCGGGCTGAGGCTACCGAGAAGGATGACCTGTTAAAGCCACATCTTCTTGGCAAGGAATGCACCTAACTGCTAGCTGAGCGGCACAAACCCAATGGATTTCAAACCAGTCACCCAAATATTGCTGAATACAGTAAGTTTGGGACAGAAAGCATTTGGGGATTGATGCGACATTTAACAGCCTCCTGGGAAGGACTCCCTATTCTATACCTATTCGCCCTACATAACATCTAGACCTTGGTAAATGCCAAAGTGGAACTCTTGGATGACATCTTGGAAACCGCAGAAAATAAATAACAATTTGCTCCGAGACATAAATCGCAAATTATTCTTTCCTGGGAGGTTATAAACTGTTATATGTTGTGTGTCTTTCATAATTTAATAGT
The DNA here is from genome assembly GCF_028389875.1 of Rhea pennata. Taxonomy (NCBI): domain Eukaryota; kingdom Metazoa; phylum Chordata; class Aves; order Rheiformes; family Rheidae; genus Rhea; species Rhea pennata. Next base: position 80,338,691 of record NC_084666.1, on the reverse strand, counting down.
TAAACTGTCAAATATAATTACTTCCATTAGTAATACTGAATAAATTTGTGTTTGGTTTCTATTGATTAAGTAGTAAGCTTCTTCATTTTATATGAACTGTTCTTCCATAAATCTGTGTCTGTACATAAAAGTCAGCTTGAAAATTGTGAAGTGCACAACACTAACAAAAATTGGATTTTTGGATGACCAACGCATAACAAATTCAGTAACTTCCTAAGAGAATCTGACCCCCCCACCCCCCCGGCTTCTCTTAGGAGATGTATAAAGTGAAGAAAATCGAGTGAAGCAAGGAATTGATCAAACCAGGGAATGTCAGAAAGTGAGCCCTTTCTTGGCAGAAGCGACTGCAAGACTCTGTAGTCTTTTTTTAGCAAGAAAAATAGTTGGTTGTTACGGTATCATTACTGTATACGGCAAGAGCGGTGACAACAACCTTCAGCACGTGTCAAGGACATGCCAGGCGGCTTTTGCAGGGCATGGAAGAGAGCTCACAAAACACTCCCAGCTCCCGATCCCCCTGGAGACTGCTCAGGTCCTGAGCGTCCTCCTGCCTCGCGAAGGCAAAATTTGGGCTTTTTATTCCCACCACTATTAGGTATGAGGTTCTTGGAGGGATGCTAACTGCCACGACCACCCAAGGGAAAGAACCATGGTGGCTTCAGTTAGGGGAGGAAGGGAAGGCACCCTTGCGGTGGCACGAGGGATAGCGCTAGAGCAGCTCCTTTGCCTCCTGCCAGCCTCGCTGTGCCTTTGAGGACAAGGCACGGAGAGGCCACCACCAACCAAAGGTCTACTTCCACTTTCATTTTTCAGCTCAACCATCAGGCTTAAGAGCAGACCGCTGTACTGAGCGCACCTCACCCCAGCCCCAAAAGCCACGTTGCCATCAAGGGGCTCGGTGAGGAGGCACGAAGCCCTTGGGCCCGGAGAAGAAACCCGAGTTACCTGTGAGCCTGTGGAGTATCTTCCAGGCGTCCGTGACCCCGAGGTTTTTCCTGAGCCGATGGAGCTCTCTGTACTTTTCCCGCTACAGCAATGCGTGCGCAGGCATTTCCCGTACTCCTTACGGACCTGAGCCAACAAAACGGGAACGGCCGTTAGCCGGCAGGTCTTCCTCCACCAGTCACGTTTCACAAGGGCAATTGCTGTCAAACCGGGCCTGCTCCTCGCCTGGATTAAAGCTGTGCCACCACGCTGGTGTCATAGGAGCCGCGCGTCCTTGGTGCCAGGTGAAGCTCTGGCCAAGTTTGAGGGCTGAGCACATCAGATTTTCGACAATAATACCCGGAAACCACACGGGGCAAGACTGAAAGTGCACGGACTGGATCGGAAAGGCAAACACAGGTCACATCGCCCACCCGTGGAAAAAAGCAAAAAAAACCTCAAAACCATACATGCGTGCCCCAACCCCCCCATAGAGGTTACTCAGAGCATACAGTGCTCAGTTAGCTGTGAAATCTCCCTACACTGACTATGAGCAATTCAAAACTCAGTGAAACAACCGTTTAAATAGCAAATTACAGCTTTTTCATTAGGCTTTTCCTTAAGCACTTGAGACAACCATAATACCACGAGTGCCCAATATGCTCGAATGCCTAATCAATCCTTTGCTGAGAGAAAATAATTCAATTGCTTTAATTAGCCACCCACTGCTTCCTCTCTGCAGCTTTTTGCTGATTTTCTAGTCCGTGATAGATAGGAAGGGAAAGGATTTCTTTTTTCCTCCCTCAAATGATTCTTCTCTCAGCTTTCGGGTCAGAAGATACATCCATCCCCACGGCCAGGTACTGGCCTGTTGTCTCCCTTCCTCTACACCACCATCCATCAGGAGCAATTTCAGAGTAAACAGGGATGGTTTAAGGGTAGAAACTGGCTTGAGGCAGATGAGCGCGTGGTCGTTCCAGGCAAAACGAGCCCTCCAAGTGCCGGCAAGGATACGGTGCCCCTCCGGCATGCTGCGGTGGGAGCCGACCGTTCGCGGCATGCATCGGACTGGGCTGCGCGGGAGGTAGGGAGGGCGGCCCCGAAATTCAGCCTGCTCGTGAGAAGGGGGCACCTGGATGCCTAATGGACATTCTGGAGCACGTTCAGCTAAAACTAAAGCTTTTTAGTCTATTAGGATGAATAAATTTAAGGCAAAAATGAGAAGGAGCAAAGCTCTGATCCCAGAAAGTCTCCCTTCGGGCTCAAGGGTGCCTTGCTATGATATATTTTACTTATGATCTTTTAGGGCAGATCTCACTTTCCAGCTGAGCCCATAGGAAAATTCCCACTAACGTGAGAAGCACTGGAGAAAGACCTGGGCTTTTTGATGGAGAACAGACCTGAGCAAGACCCTACCTTTGCCCAGTGGGCCATTTCACCAAAAACCTAATGGACCTAATGGACATTTTGGAGCATGTTCAGCTAAAACTAAACCTAATGGACCTAATGGACATTTTGGAGCATGTTCATCGCTCTTCCACAGAGACTGGGACCTAGTTGTCCACATGTAAATTCTTCCCTACATAAAGGCAATAAACTGGCCTCCAAAACCAAGATGCACACCAAAAGCCAGCAGCAGACATGCACAGAGTTCGAGAGTGCTGCACCACTGATTTTTAGTGGAGAATAAAATGGTTATTAAAAATATTTATTACTGATTGTCAGCAGCTGTAAGTTTGATCTACACAGACACACACAGATTTTTTTTTTCTTTTTTTAATCAGTTTCCCCAAGTTACTCTGCTCTTACCTTGCAAATGTTAATTGGGTCATACTTCAACTTGCACCACAAAACATTTACTGTGCTCGTTTTGAGGAAGATTTCCAAAAGCACAAACTGGGATTAAAAGATGCGAAGGCCAATGAATTGTTGCAAAATTTTGGTCCCCCGGGTCTTAGAAAAGGGAGGGAAGCAGCCCCTGCTACACACCATACCCAGCCCATACTGCCACGGGAAGAGGGAATTCTTGGCCAGCTTTCCTGGTCGGTAAATGAGGATGTGAAGGATCCTGCTCTGAAGGCTCAGCCACACAAACAGCCTCCACGCTGCCCGTGGAAGCGCACCGGTGTCAGGCTGGCGTAAGGGAAAGGAGGACGCGGCCGGCAGCAGATGAAGCCCCTTTCCAGGGGTTCCCGCTCCGCTCTGGATCGCGAGCTGCCTTTCGCAGAGCCTCCGACGCGCTCGGCGCCGGCACCCCGACCGCTCAAACGCCGCCGCGCGGCTCCGTTATCCCCTCGTTGCACCGCATCCCTCCGCTTTCCCGGCTAAATACCACCCTTAGGAGGTGCGCGGAGACAAATCCGCTCCACAGGGACTCAACGCGCACCGATAACGTGACGCTGCAGCTGTCTGGTGACAAAACACCCCGTTACCGCCACTCTCGCTGCCAGGAACCGTCTGTCTTACCTTTTTCTGGAGGACACAATGGAAAATGAATATAAACATTCCCTGCAGAGAATTGAATATGGTGAAGAGATAGGCCATGATGACTGTGCTTTCATTAATATACATGAGTCCAAAAGCCCAGGTCAGTCCTAGTAGGCAGAGTAGGGCTATCGCACCTATAACCCAGGACCTGTCAGGAGAAACAAAACAGAGAGAGAGAGGCGTTGGTCCTTCATCTGCGACAGCACGCACACGTCTACAAGCAAGGGCGACTTGGGCCGTAGCTTTAGCAGTCTCAGATTGAGCTGTTGGGATTATTGCCTTGAACTGGATGCCGTTTGCAAGTCTTCGAGCTCGAGGAAACACGCGGCCAGGGAAATGTTATGAGCGTGGACGTTTATCGTAACCCAAGAGTACCTGTCCCCACAGTATTCTCGTTTCTTTCTTTAATGCAAAAGCAGTGCGAATGTAAATGATATGGAGATGCTGCTTCTCAAATGGCAGGAGAAAGAAAACAAACCAGCCAAAACAACAAAGCTAAAAGCCACTTTGCCAGCGTCCACTGCTTTCACTGGGGCAGAAGTGCCAGCTGGACTAGTTTCTTTGAGCTTAACACCAAGACACATTTAATGCTGCGCTTTAGCTAGTCGCCCATACGCCCACAAGCTAGCTAAACCCCGGCAAGCAGGTGGGCAAGCCCTGCCTGCTTGCCAGCTCAGCTCCGCGCAAGGAAGCTCCCTGCAGCGCTGCTTCGTGCTTCTTCCACCCAGTGTGGGGAAATACATACATATGATGTGCTCACACACCAGATTTGCTCAAACTATAGCTGCCGCCACACTTTTGCCCTGGGAAACTGCGGTGCAGTCTTTCTTCGCAGCTGTCACCAAGCTACGACTGCTGCTGGCTCCAGTCCAGGAGGGAAGCAGGAGCCGGGATGCAGTCAGTGCTTGCTCCCAGGTGTTTTTCCAGTACGAGATGAAGCATGCTGAGCATGATGGGGAGGAACGAGAGATGAGGTCCTGCTTCAAACCATCCCACTAGCTTCCTGTTTGCCAGATCACCTAACAACGCTCAAGGAATTGCTGCTGCACAGGGGAGAGGATCGAGTTCCCCCTGGTAACCAAAGACCTTGACTTTCTTCTGCCTTCTCCTAGCATAAATCAGCCCTAACACCATAGAAATGAATACAAGGATGCCAGCATAGCCATCGGTCACCCCCCTCTTCGCTCCTCTTTCTCACCCCTTTGGCTCCCCAAAGCCCCGAGGATTCCTCGTCCGCCCCCCGAAGCACCCTGGGGTGCTGCTCCCCACCCTGCGCAGCACAAGGTGACTTCAGCCTTGAAGAAACTTAGCCCGGATCTGGGCTTCCACCTGCTGAGCAGAGCAGGGGGCAGTGGAGAGGAAGAGGATGAGGAAGGGGCTTAGGGGGAACCCAGCCGTCCACGGCTCGGGCTGGCAGTCCCTGCTACCGAGGCTCCGCGGCGCCTCTGCCTCCTTTTGCTTTCAGTGGGGCTTGTCACAAGCAGAAGCACGCTGTTGTCATATTTATGTTCTGCATTGTTTTTCTTTTTCCTTAAATATTAGAGAGAAAATACAGCATTATACCTTCCACTGAAGCTTATAAGATAGGTATTATTTAACCACGCGATCGAAAGAGCTCCCTAAGGTATCCGCTTATTTAGGCACTTCTTTAAAAATCACTATTATGCATCTAGCAGACCAGAACAGCTCCTTTGAAGCATTTCCAGTCAATCCTACTAATAAATATTTAGCACTATGCAAATTGAAATTGCACTCTCAAAATCCTTCTGAAAGGTAGCCACCAGATGAAGTTGACAGCTTTAGCTGCTTGGTACGTTTTTCTCCCCAAGATTCCACCATCAGTGAGAACACATTATGATCTTAATTGCACACCAGTTTTAAAAAATACAAATCAATGGGGTTTTTTTTTTCTTAAAGAAACCCCCAACACAAAGTGGAAACCACTTTTCTCCTGCCCCCCGCCTTTTTCTCTACGGTTGAAAGGCTCCTGCATTTAAAGAATCTTTTGAAAACGGTCCACAGGATATTGGAAAACTATTTTGCTCTGAATTGCAGCCAATTCTTGAACCCGATTACAGAGCCTTTGGCTGCAGAGGAGTCAAAGGGCTGTTTTAACAACGAGGGAAATGCGCTACCTTCACTGATGGGAAGGGATCTTTGGGGGAGAAGACCCTCATCATGCAAACCGGACGTGATACGACATCGGGCTGCAGCGAGCAGGCCTGGAGATAAAGAGGGAGCGGAGCTTCCTTCGAAGAGCTCCCCTCCCTACCCCGCAGGAGAAAACGAACCAAAGCGTGAAAGAGAAGATGGGGATGAGACTGGAAGAACGAACACGAAGGACTCTTCACCAGAAGAACAAACTGAAAGTCTACGGCGAAGCTGATTCGCTCCCGCTTTGTGCTGCTGTGCTTTATTTTTTGGTTGCAGGACAAAAAGCACAGATGCTCTGAGGCATGTCATTTCTAGGCATTTTTGGCTTTCTTCATTTTTTTTGGGGGGGGGGAGGGGTTTGGTTTGCGATTTTTGCTTTGTTCTTTGTACAGACTTGCTATTGTTTTTTTTTTTTTTTTTTTTCCACAGTCTTTCTTTTCGGTGATGCAATTTGACAGCAATAAAGAAGCAAAACCATCGTCGAAAACTGTAAAGGGAGGACAGTTGGGTATTCCAATCTCTACATTTCCTAGGCACTGCAGAGGGTTTTGCTTGGGCTGCTCCCATCAACCAGAACGGGAATCACCACACATACACCTTTCTGAAAGTCTACTTCTCTATTGCATTAGCTGCAAAGCACGCTCAGCGCCAGAGCGCAGCGCGCCAGAGGGTTGCTCTTGGTAAAACAAGTCTGTACCACGCATCATCACTTCGGTAACGTTCACCTTGAATTCAAGTAACGTCCAATCAAGGAATATAAAGCAGATACGGTGACAGAATTGGTTGGCAATACACAGGCAGCACATTTACGCTGCACGTTAGCTGTATGCCTGGCCATTTGCCTACACAGTTTGCTCTTCTGCCTCAAATGCGAATGACAGAAGCTTTAATGATTTTTCAATATTGATCTGACAGCCAGTTCATGGGACCACACTGATAAATGCAATTTATCAGCCATTCAGGTCATTCTTACTTGATGAAGGGTCTGTTATCCTCATAGCTAAAGAATGCGTAGACATAAAGACAAGAACACCAACATTAGAAATATAACGACAGAGTGAACATCGCTTGCGGCTAGGCCCTCTCCCTTCTCCCACCCGCCGTCACCGCAACCAAAAGTAGGCCCACAACCCCCGTGGGGTGCCCCTGCTACACCCCAGCCAGGCTGGCTTGCTGCACCACAAATGAAACACCACCGTGCATGCCGGCTTCACCCGCAGAAGCAGGCATCCTTAGCCAAAATCTCCAGCCACCCCTCAAGCTGGCTCCGATGCTGATCGTGCAAAGGGCCCTTGACTTTGAAATCTGCTTTAAAAACAACACCGAAAATACGGTGCTGTCTTTGGAGGACACTGATGGACTCCAGTGTAGCCACCTTCACGCGCTGAGATGGCAAAACTTTGTTGTTCTTTGTCTGCTATAGAGTATTACGGGAGTCTCCGCTGCTGTTTACTTTTTCAAAATCGCAACTCCCAAGCTGCCTACTTATGAGGTGGGCTGCAGCATTATCTTCTTTCGAAGATAGCAGCGTTAGGACCTCCTAAAACCCTGGGTGACTGAGGGCATGGGCCCATTTCCTCCCGTTTCCTTGGAAAGGACAAAGAAAGGACTCGGCCAAGCAAGAGTGAAAAGCAACCTGCTGTAGTCGCTTAAAAACGAGCTACGACAGCTTGCACAAATTTCAGCAACTGGGGGGACCCAGGATAATTTGCAGCCGGTTTTCCCAAGGGAATCACCCAGAACCTTGGGGACCAGCTCCGTTCTCAATCCTGCCCATAAGCCTGAGTGACATGCCATGCACGGGGAGAAGAGGCCACCTCCAGCCTCCCTCTCCTCTCCTCGCATTGCTCTTTTTGCTCTTCCGACTCTATGGGATGGAGGCTGGTTCAAAATGGTCATCTCGCAACGCCGCTGGGAGCAGTCCTGCCTGCTGAAACCTCCTTCAGTCAATACTGGCAAACCAGCAAGCTCTCCACGCCGTTACACAACCCTCTCCTCTTGGAGGGACCCACCACAGCCTGGGCTAGAAAGAAGCACCAGCACAGCCGCAACGTCAAGAATGTGTTAAGCGTAAAGGCAACTTTTGATTGAGAAGGACGCTAAGTATGTCCAAGATGAGGCTTTGTTTCACATCCACCCAACAGCTAAAGCCACACAGAGGCAATTTCTATCTTTGTTTGCACATGCCTGAAGCCACGGAGGGGCAGCTTGAGGATCAACAGGAGCAGGATTTAGCCCTTGATGTTCAGCTTGATGTTCAAAGACAGCATCTAACACCGCTGGAAACACGGGGGAAGCGCAAAGCCCATCCAGCTTGATGGTCCTCTAGCAACGAGCAAGAACATATGCCATGAGCCCAGATCACGGGGAAAGGTCATCTCCAACACCATGTACGGCTCCCAACCCTACCACGGAGCAATTAAATTAAAGGTAGCCATAAGACAGTCTGGAGCTCCTAGCTGCAATCTGTAGCACTTTTGCCCAGCAACATGGACAGAAGCAGGGCATGAAATCCAATTACTGTGTTCGAAGGCACTCAGGTTTTATGGCAAAGGTTTTACTACTGAAATGTCGGTTGTTATTTCTTATAAAAAGAGAGAATGAGGGAATTTTTTTACTGCATTTCTGCTATGTAGACCTTCTCAAAGCTTTCCGGTAAGCTGTAATGGCCTTTCTTCAAGCCAAATGAAGGCCCTGTTTTCTCTTTGTGCAGATAAAATGCGCAATCGGTAAACCTGGATTGCCTTCTAGCTTAAGGATATCATTTTACAGCAGCCCAGGAAAGCATTGTCAAAAACACCAGAGGAGTTTCTGTCCCATTTCCAACCCGTTTGGACACAGATGCACCCACTGCCTAAAGAAATTGAGTGCCCCCAAAAATGAGGTGCCTAAAGAAAGGAAATTTTCAAAGACATGTACACCCCTCACTCCTAAACACTTTTGTTGGCCTTTACACATTTGGCCAACAAAACTTAGCCTTCTATATCACACATGAAATATGGATCCTTTCTTTTCATTTTACCAACTCAAGTGTTGCCAGAAGCTTAACTTTTGTGCTGGCAACTATTCTGGTCGGAGAAAAATTACCCCAGAAAGTTTGGTTTTTTTTCCCCCCTCCCTGGGAAAGCATGGGAAAATGCAGTGCTGCACTAATACCATGTCATTGTCTGCAATACATAAAAGTCATCACTTAGACAGGAGAAAAGCCTTGGGACTGCACATATATCCAGCCTTAGCTCACAGGAAAATGTAGCTGCTAACTGGAAAACTGAGATTATATTTACTAGCAGTACAAGCAAACCACAATCAAACACAATGCTTAGGTGAGTATAAATTGTAGGAAAAACAAGCATGACATAGCTTGAGAGGCCAGCTCTAAAATGCTGTCTCCAGAAATAATTTCCTCCTAATCCCTAGCCCTTTTAATTTTAACTAGGCAGCTCTGATCCCTCCGTAGTCAGCAGGAGATTGGCACCTCCAAAGAGCAATCTGTCCCATCCTGGAATAGGTTCATGAGCCTAGGGAGCTTCGTCACTACCCCCAAAAAATTGCTTTCTCTGCTGACAACAGAGGAAGCCTGAGCGATGGCTTAGGTGGGGGCTTTGCTGAAGTCTAAATGCCCGTCTTAGGTGGCTGCTTTCTTCTTTTAGCCTGGGAAATCTCCCTCCACCCCTGATGTTTCTTCACCGCCTAGATGACGGATAGCAGACGGTCTTCCATTCCGTATAAATACCCAATTCATTTTCTAATCTTAAAAAAGCCCCGGCTTTACCTTGGGGCAAAGACTTCTTAAGGTTAATTACACATCATGCAAAACTCTTTCAAAACCTTATTTAAGTGAGATGTCTTTCCATTTCCCAAAGTACTTTCTTCTCAAATTATGAGCCAGGACTGTTCATATTACCTTCCATATTCCTGCGATATTTCCAGACCCATTCATTTTGTTAGAATTGCTAAAATTAGTCACCTCTCCCCTTGTTTAGGTGCTTAAAGAATTCCTAAAGCCATCCACCCATGTTGCCTTCAGCATACCAAAAAGACCCTGAAATCGCTTTGACACTTTGAGGCGTTTCAATAGTGTCCCTTTCCGACACGAGGTGACCCAAGTCCCACAGGCTACACTGCCAGCCCCATAGCGGGACACAGACAACCTGCAAGTTGTATTTTGCAGCACTTCCTGCACGCGCGTGGATTAGCAACACCCTAGATTATTAAAGCCTTCACTTTTAATAGCATCAAAAATAAGGCAAAAATTTACCTTCATACACGCATCAGTCTTAAAACGCTGCTGGACAGACAGCGCGTACTATCAAAAGCAGCTATTCAACTGTCATTTCAAAATAATAATTTCTCTTTACATTGTGAAACGGATTTGGTTTTCTTTGATATCTAACAAAGCATAGTTTTCGAGCCACATTTAGCTCCCCCTTTAATAGAAAGCTACATAACTTCAGACGTTATCATTTGGCTCAACCTTTGATGGTTTAATTTTAACTAAGTTTAATTTATCACTCGTCTGACAACACAAAGTATTTTCCCATATTGCTGATATCCCAGAGAGCCTGGGGCTTAGCAAGCACACGGACTTGGCGTTCTGGCCCCAAAATACACGGTTTGGCTAGCAAGCAAAAATGCCAAAACGAGTGCGCAGCGAACAGCACTTTCAGAAGCTGTTACTGGTGGTGAAACCCAAATAAAAATAGATGGATGAAGTGCACCCTCTAAAACTTTCAGAGAAACCCAAGGAATTCATTTTCATATGCAGCAAATAACGTACAGAGACAGACATTTCCTGCGGGCAAGTACCAGAGAGACGCAAAAAAAATCAAGCGTGCTATTGTGTCTCGCTGCTGCCTGCCAACACAAAGCAGGAGGGATGTTTGCTTTCTTTTCTTGTCTTTTTTTTTTATTTTATTTTATTTCCAGGATTAGAAAAGATTGATTTATCGAACTTCTGAAAACCTACAGTAAGTAGTAGGAAAGTCCAGAACTCCCTTCGTAAAGCAAATGGGTTCATCGCTAATTAGCGAAGGAACGTCTTCGTGCCGAGAAAAATCAATAGCAAGCAACAGAAGACCGCTTAAAGGATCTGTCTTTGCGTTTCGCGACAAAGTTAGCACACAAATGGCATGGAGCCAAATCCCTTCCTAACCGCGTTCCTCAGGCCGTTAACATTCGTCATACGGGCTTCCGCGCAATAATTCCCAAGATCTCATTTTTTGGCTATTTGGCCGCTCTGCCGTCTTTGACGGCAAGCCTGCGCCCTCGATTTCTCCCCAGGCTACTGGTGCTCCTTTTGGGGCTCTCGTTTTGAAGACAGACTGCCTTCCTCTGGCCCAGCCTCAAAGCATTGCATGCCTTGGCAAGCAACTTCAACAAGCTTGCATGGCCACCACCAGTGGGCAAGCCCCCTTGGGGCCAGACTGCACCTGAAATGAAGAGACAGGAGGTAGTGGCTGGTCCCCTGAAGACCTCTGCAATCATCTCATGAGTTAATAAGGCTTATTTCCAGAAAAAAACATCAGGCTTTGCATCCCTAGGACATCTGGAAAGGTTAGGGTAAGGGAGATCTTCTACGGGTTGAAAGCTGTGGGACTTGTGCCATCAGGTGAAAGACAAGGTTAAAAGCCCTGCAACGGGAAGCTAGCTCGACCTTCCTAAAAAAAGGACCAAAAATGTTTACGCTAGATAGAGATGTAGAAGACCACAGGCAACTTCTGGGTGCCGTTTTCCATTTCATCTTTCCTAAGGAAGAAGAGGGGAGGCTACAGGGCCTCAGCCAGGGGCTACATTGTCTGAGATGAACCCTCAGAAGCGCCTACAAGCATCATACATCACATCTCCGCAACTTTCCAACCTCAGTGGAGGCCTTCAGGCTTCCAGCAACTGCTCTGAAAATTTTATCAAATAAGGCTGAATTTCCCTCGGCCCTGCGTGAAGCCCGAGCCCAGGGTTTGGGGTGACCTATGCCTGGTTGGGTCTATCGAAGCCCAAACCACCACTCCTTTGCACCTTTACAGCAGCAGGTGCCTAGAAAGCTGTGGCCCGCTTTTGGAGATCGGTTCTTAATTATTGCAATTGGAAAGAGCAATCCTGTTAAGCTCATCTAATTTTCTGTAAGTAATTAATTACCCGCAGAACTGCTTACCCTGTTTATTTCCTTCCTCCTAACTTTGCAACGGCAATGCCACAATTATTCACAACACACTAACGTGTAACCGCGTATCAGATTGTTTCAGCATGATCTAGATTGAGCAAAGCCTTTAGACACATTTGTATTTTACAAATGCTGACAAAATATTTAAAAGGTATGGCCTTTTAAAACAATAATCACCATTTACGGTTTCGCAGAAAGACCGTAAGTATTTAATATCTTCCAGGACACACTCTCAAATCAATAACTAGTAATTGATTTTTTTTTTCTGAAGTTCTGAAAATATGACACCTGTCAGCGGAGAGACTGGTGCCTTACGATCACTGTACAACGCTCATGCTGCCATCACAAAAACGATAGATAAACAGGCAAAAATGCAACCCCAAATGGTAAGATATTAACAAAACTGCTCTTTGAAAAACTCAAGACAGCACCACTGAAAACACACTTTTCCTTTCTCAGCTGAGCCTCTTGAGATGCCAGGCTCACGGGCTGCCCGTGTTCCCCGGGATCCGATCAGGTTTTCTTGGAGCTGGCGCCATGGGTTGGTACCTCCTTGAAAGGTGGCCCCGGGGCTGCCAGGCTCGGAGCTGCCATCCCCAGAAGGCGGCGGAGTCCCCAATCGCTGCGTGCAGGGATCTGGCGAGGAGGGACTTTCAGACCCTGCTCTTGAACAGCCCACTCCGGTGGTCTTGCTACTTAAATAGTGTTAAATTTTTTATAGAAAAAATTTAACCACCCCCCCCCCCACCACCACTCTTTAGGTGCATTACTCTTGCATTTATTTATTTTATTTATGCAAGTCGCCAAGGATCCTCAGCTCCTCCCGGCTTCACCACGGATTGAGGACGCGGACTGCGCGGCACTCGGCCTCCTGCAGCCGCTGCGCTGCCCAGAGGCGCCCACCCAACGCAACACTCAATTCCAGACCCTTTGGCATCACAAATCATTTCCAATCAGAGTATCTTAAGATTAAAAAAGAAAAAAAACCATCCTGAAAACAATAGAGTTGACTAAATCTCACCAACAAAATACAAAATAATCCTTACTGTCTCCCCACCTTTATTCATTTGGAAAACAGCGAGAATAAAAGCACAAATTAATCTTCCTGTAGTAAAAGCATACCCACTACAACGCATTTGTCTGTGCCAGTAATGGAAGCGCTTGCTTCTTCAGAAATCTGCCTCGTTCTTCACTGCACCAAACCCACCGTGTTTGCTTTTTCTGCATTTCAATCAGCTGGGTAAATAAAACTAGATTGGCAAAGCTCTGTTGCTGCCAGCACAACACGGCTGCGTTAAACAAAGGATTTTATTTAAACAGTTCTGCAGATGATTTTTGGAAGTTCTATTTAACCTCTGCTTGCAGCTTTCTAGCCAACTTTTCAGCATTTTCTGCGACTTAAAACCCACAGGACTGAAACAACAAGCTAGTCTGGGGGCTGGAATTAGTCATGTCTCTTTAAATAAAATACATCTGCTAAAGCAAGAAAATGAGCAGATAATCACCTACACCCCTGCAACATATGGGGAGCGCAGGCTGCGGAAGTGGTTTGGGAGGTTTTTCAGAGGCGGCTTCTCGGGTTGGTGCCTAGTGTCATGGTACACCTGACCGTAATTCCCAGAATGACAAAATTTGTCTACAGCCTGTAACTTGCCTCACCCTGCGCCTCCTCCAGACCGGGTCGGGCTCCCTGGAGGAACACAGATTTGGCTTTACGAGGTTTTAGATAGCAAGACCAACTGCCGAGCCTTCGCATTCGGCTCCTTGCTTTTCGCTTGCAGTTGTCATGTTCCCGAGTTTGTTTCGGTAAGCACGCGAGCGAGACGCTCCCGGGAAAAAACAAGAGGAGGAAGGCCTGAGTCTTGCTTAATGGGACAGCTGAGGGTCCAAGAGAAAGGCCCTACCTAGAAGGCAACTGGATGTATTTCTTCATAGGACAATTCTAGCACAAGAAATGCAGCTTCTCATTGCAGAACTAATTCAAGAGAGAGAAGTTAATGACTGAAGACGAGTGAAAGGTATCAGTTGGCTTTAAATCCGAAACTGAGAACGTGTATCTTTGTACTCATGCGCTAAATCAGTGCATGGCCACCTGGAGCTCCCTCCGTAGCTAGCAGGCCCGGAGGTGGCAGAGTTCATTTTGCCATTGGCTGGGTTCATCTTTTGCGGGCAGAATGGATTTCTGGAGGCCGCAGGGCAGGACATTCCTGGATCATTCACGTTAATGGGATTTCAGCAAGGGTTTTTGCGAATCTGGCCACAATAACCAAAAACGTTCCCTCCCAAGGAACATTTCACGGGAATTTCACTTCTTTGATATAGTCTTTACTCTATTGTTTAAGAAGAAAGGATGGTAGCAGGTTTACACAAGAGGAAAGAAAGCCGCAACAAAAATACATCAATTAATGTCAGGATTAAACTATCTTCAGGCCCTTAATCAATAGCGCCTCTTTAGAAACTAAAGGAGCTCCCAGCTAAGAGTCTGGATGTTCCTACCGAAACAAAAGAGAAACCAAATTCCTAAGGGGACTTTGGGGTAAGTTTCTTCTGAAGTGGACAAGTGTTCCCAGCATGGTCCATCTTCCTCCTCTTTGGAGGAGGTCCCCATGAGTTGTGCTTTCTAAAGAGCATCCAGATGGCCCCAACACAAACCAGACTCCGTCACGGCTGACACAATAACGCAGAAAAGTCAGACAAAAGAGAAGCGAGCTGACAAAACCCTCCTCCTCCTGCCTTCTCTTTCATGGGTCTGTAAATGCGCTTGGCAGCAAAGGCCAGCGCGTCACCCTTCCAAAATAAATAAAATAAAACCTCGTTGCCACATACTGCACCGCAGAAGAATGTCAGGACGTCTGGTTTGGCCACATGCAACGCTAGCAAGCCTCACCGCAGCAAGGCAGCGGGGGCAGCGGCCAGGAGCAGAAAGCACATGTGGGAACTTCAAAGAAAAGGTTGTATCTTCAAGGAGCAAAAAAGATGACTTCTGCTCTCTGGCAGGAGAATCCAGGTTTCCTTCACTCCCCTCCAGCTGCTGGAGACACGTTAAGGCACCTATGTAACATCAAGTACGGCAGATGTCCAGCCCTATTCACAGAGTCTTTGAAGCTGCTTACAGGACTTGCCTTTTATTAATTAAATAATTGTGCCCCCCACCTAATTTTCCACCGCTTTTGCGTTCAGGATCCATTTCAGTAACCGCAAGGACAGACTTGGAGCCGCGTGGCTCCCGCTGTCGCTCCGTGCGGCGGCGACCTCCGCTCCAAGCAGCCTCCTGATGCACGTCTTTGCAAAGAGCCGTCTGCCGGCAAGGGTGCCACCCGCACCCCACCGATCGTCCTACCGTCTCCACCTCGCAGGCTAGAGATGCAGGAGCCACAGCTGCCCCCAAATCTCACTATTTTAGCTAGAACCGGCTTAACACCAACCTGATGTACAAAGAGGATGCCCGCAGCCCTTGGGGGCTTGAGGAAGCATCTGCAAATGCATCGCGGATGACCAACAGCAAGCACAGATTCCTCCTTCGGAAAAGCACCGGGCGAAGCCGGAGAAGTTAAGGCGGGCGACAGCAGAACAGCTACTTACTCGTCTAATCTCTCGCTGGGTCACCCCCGGGTACCAAACGCTCCCGGACAGGGATGTCAGGTCCCCCCCGCCCCATGCAAGCACAATAATGCTGGGACTGTTGCTGAAGGCCTTGGGAAGTTGATTTTTACAACTTTGCACAGTGCCTACAAATCTTCCAGCCGCACAGCATCTGGTGCAGGCACTGCCCTTTGAATGGCTTTTCTGTTGGTGCAGTAATTAAAGGTATCCCAGGTGACACCTGATCCCTTATCAAGTTCATTAATTTAAGTGGAGTTATTTGGCTCTCTATTTTCTATGCTTCATAATGTATTTCTAACCTTTAAAGTGACATAGGCAAGCAGCAGATTGCAGGGGCGCTTATTAACAGCCTATTAAAATATTTTATGGCCTTTATTTTTACGTTGCCATAGGGAATCAAGTATTTTGCTGTTGTTGAGCTGGCTTAGGATTTACGCTGCGAGAGCTTCACCACAGCCGAACGCAGAACGGCGCTCGGAAATGAACCGGGAGAACAAACTCCCATTCAGCTGCCTGCGTGCCGTAAAGCTGTCACACGCACGTCACAGCAAGGGGCCCTCCAAACCCTGGGTTTGGGTCGCTTTTTTAAATAAGATGAGATGCGACACTTGGGAGCCGTGCCGAGAGCCACCAAAGTCAATGCGCACCTTGAGAAAGAGATTTTGGGGTACAGAAAGCAGATAGGATTTTCCTGGTCACCCCTGAAATAACACGGCATGTGGCTTTTTATTCCAGAACTGTTGTATCACCTCCACAATTTGCAACTGAGCAGGAACAAATGACTTAGGAGGAAGACTATGATGTTAACTAAAAGGTTTCCAGAGGTGAAGGATCCCTCACGTCCCCAGCTAAGGTGGTCACTCGAAGGTGCGCACATTTCTCTGCCAAATATCTGCCCCTTCTCCTCGCTTGAGCGTACGGATATTGAAACAACACATGCTTTTGATTTAGAGACTTAGAGAACTTATTTCTGCGTAAGTATTCATAAATTACAATCAAGCCACTTCTGGAATTTTTCTTCTGATGGACCCAGTAGACAGAGCTCAGGTCCTCCTGAGTTCATGTTATGCATTTTCTTAAGCTTAAAAAAAACCCACTTGTAATGAAGCAACAGACTTGGAAGGCTATCAGCAACATATCTGAAAGCATTTCAATCGCTTGTGTTTCAAAACTTCTAATGAAGGCCAATCCGGAATAGACACTCATCTGCCAAAGAACCTATATAGTATTTTACAATGACGCTAGCTGGTTGCATAAATTCTCAGCATTTTAAACAAAGATACTAGAGATTATTACGAGCACGTTTATTCAGTAAGTAATTATTATCTCTGCTTTGATTATCAAGATTTTTTTTTTTAAAAAAAACAAAAATACAACCCCTTCTCCCGGCAATGTTGCCACCCTGGCCTGTTTGCAGTGAGGACCTCCCGTCTTTAAATTAAAGCACCACCCGTAAGTACCAATAATGACCTTGGTGAGAAATGGCCCGCTATTCAGCGACGGAGAGGAGAAGAACCAACTTCCAGTGGCCTCGCGCAACGCTCGTCCTCTCCGGGTGCGAAGCACTGGTGCTGACAGCCTCCTCCTCCTCCCCAAGTTCATTAGATGGTTTTATTCATTAGCAGGCTCCACATCTTTGTATTTTTGGAGCGAGTAATTAAAGGCAGAGGTACCCGAGCGGATACGCGCTGATGGAGGCTACCGCTGCATCAACATAACGAGGCAGCAAGACGCCCCAGCTCAGACCCTAACCAAGCCCAAGGGCAAAGCGTGCCTTGCCGGGAGAGCCCGTCCTCTGATGTGGCTGGCCCCCAGGGAACCGTGCTAAAACTAATCGGCTCCCATTAAAACCCTGGTCATTAAACCTGGCGGGGACAGAAACGAGCAGAAACGAAGACAGGCAGCAGCGTGCGGGGCAGCGGTAATGATGCAACAGTTCTGAAACAGGAAATCCCACCACAGCACTGCATGATCTCCAACGAGAGCCAATTTGGTGACACCAAACGCTCCTCAAGGAGCAACAGGGGCTCAAAGAGCCAAAGGCAGAAAGAGGCGGAGGGGAAAGCACAGGAAAAAAAAGAAAAGCTAATCACTTACTTGATATTGTCAAGACATCCGGATTCAGGTTTCAGTATGGCAGTATGATGAAACATTTTATAGAGAGCGATCCCAAGGAAGATCACATTAAGCTGCAACAGGAGATAAAAAAAAATTTTTTTTAAGGGGAGTTACGTGACACAGCACAACGTGACGGCGAGAAAGTCCACCCCTTCCCTGGAACAGACGCGTCGATCTAGGAAATGAGCCCTCCCTACAGTTTTATAGAGGCCCAAGTGCTGAAAACTGCCAAGCGTTTTATAGGGGCGAGCTGGCTTGTGGAGCGCAGGAACGCCGATGCCCCAGCGGTCACCAAAGCTGCGTGGCTACGCGCCTAAGCCAGCGAGGGCTGGCGCCAGCATCAGCGCTCCAAGCGACGTTACGGAAGAGTAAAAGCAGTTGCCGCAACTGCCCTTGCGGCACCTTTTGTGCAAAGTCCTTCCAAGCGGCCTGCTTAGCCGGCCCCGCTCACGCCAACTGCGGAAGCACCCTTGCTTTCGCTGCGAATTTATCTTCTAAATACGGTGTGACGGGGCAGGTGGGCAGGGATTTCCTTTCTACTGAAGATGCTTGCTATAGTGTAAAGTTGGGGGGGGGGGAAGGGAATTTGATTTGCTCTGTAAAAGATTTGACTGTGTTTCAACGTCTCAGGGCTAATGAGGCCCCTCAGTTCCCAAAGACGAGTCCCCAAAAGCTCCGACCAGTGTTTGAGGTGGAATCAAAAGGGGAAGACCCCGACCCCATGAAAACCCCTCTTCCGGTTTTGCCTTGATTCTCCTTCTCCCCCCACCTAGTTTTGCCTTTTTGCATGACTGCTGCAAAGCTTCGCTTTGGCTTCCAGAGGAGAGGTGGCACCAAAACAGCACTGGGCCCTCCTGTCCCGTCCCAGCGGGCCCTCCCGCCCCGTCCCAGCGCCTAATTGCTCGGGCCAGGTGGGGTCGCAGAAGAACATGCCTTCTCCTACTTAATCTGGGCAAACTAGAGCTAGAAGGAGAAAGGGAGAGCCAATATTTTTGTCCTTGACCCGGCCGATTAGGAGCGCTTACCATAATTATCAAGGTGGCTGGTCCTATAAAGCTCCAGATGAAGTAGGTGTCAAGCCGCAGCCAACACCTGCAACGAAACACAGGGGAGAGGAGGCGTTCACGGCCGGCGCCCAGCAGAGACAAACGCGCGCGGCGATGCGTCCCAGCGGGCCACGGGAAACAGCCCGCTGCCCCTTCCCCAAAATGCTGATTTACGGGCCCGCTGCGGGCACCGGCGATGGAGCACGGTCATCACCTCGGGAGGAAGCAGGGGGAAAACAGCGCAAATCCTGGCCGCTATCGCCTTCTGCTACCGGAGAAAACCCAACTTTTAACATAATTACATGTATTAATGCATGTGGTCAGCTGGCAAGCAGGATGACCTTCTTTCTTCAGGAAACTATGGGCAAATTTGGTGCAAATCGGAAGAATGTTTTCGTTACCGGAAGGCTGCGGTTTAATTAACTTGGGCACCTTCCTCTTTGGAGCGTCACGTTTTGTTTCCGCTAGTGTTTCGAGGGTTGCGCTTGGCCTTCGGTATCACATGAAGTTGATTCATGGCCTAACACTAAATTATTAATCGCTTAATTTCAACTGCATTTAATACTCCCCCAATTTTTAAGGCCCTTGGGAAATTACATTTCCATTCCTGGTTCGCTCTGGGCGACAGGAAGATAAAATAGAAGTGACAGGTAACAAGACAGATGAATATAAATTCTCAGAAAGTTTCACATGATGTTTAAAATAATAATCTCTTGCCTGTTTGCATCATTCCAAATTACAGCTCCGTTTACAGGGAGAGGACTAAAAAAGTGGAAAAAACTAAATGTCCAATGGAATTACATAATTCGATAAATGCCAGGAACTGTAGATATGAATTTATCACGCTGGAAAAAAAAACGATTCTTGCTAATGATAGTTGTAATGTACAGGATGAGGGTTTTTCCCCCCTTCCAATGGACTTTGCAGTAAAGCACCAGGGTCGATAGCGGCAGACCCAGAAAAGAAATCTGCTGCTGAGAAAACACAGCCTGCCCTGAACCTCTTGGATTTGGAAAAGTCAAGATATGTTGAAATTCAAAAATGCAGACAAAAGCCTCCTGCTGTCCTCCCTGGCTGTATAAACCTCGGGTCTCAAAAGCCTCAAAGATGTTTTGATAGCTACAGCCCGGCAAGGTGAGACGCAACATTTCTAATTAGTTCAGGGGGAAAGGGCCAAACACAGCTCAGCCTGTTTGCACGAACAGTCCCAGCTGGCCCAAACGGGACGGTCTTTTAAAGCAATCCCTGCTGCCTAGCTGCAGATTATAAAATTCAAACTCGTTAGCCTGAAGTCTCCTAACATGGGTGGCTTGCACTGCTCTTAAGCAAATAAATAAATAAATAGAAGGAGAAGAATCAATGCCAACTTTTGGAATAATTAAGCTTAAGAGCGTGCTGCTACTGGGCAGCAAGTGCAAAACACTGGTACGAAAGCCAGGAGGCCTCGGAAAGCCCCGAACGCGTGGAAACAGAGAGAGGAAGGACCGCCTGCTTCTGCCTGCCTGACTCGGCCGCGTGCTAAATTAGGGTTGGATTTAGAAAGCAAGACGAAATCAAGAAACCCGACACGGGGCGTCTAAGGAAATCACTCTGAGATATATGAACGGTGGCACCAAACGCCAGGCAAAAAACAAATAACACTAACAGCTCCGTAAGTCCTGCTTAAACAAATACAATAAATAACGGTGGGAGGCAAGTAATGTATTCCAAGAGGACGCCTTACAAAAACTGGCAAAACCGAGCAACTTCTTACAATCAAATTATGTATGCCTGGCATATAGTTCCCTACAAATTCTAATCAGTTCTACCCTTCTAATAACATTATACAGAAAAATACATCATCATCCATCAAGCAGATGGAGCATGATAGTTATACAAAACGTACTGTATGTTTTTATTTTCCACTACGAGAACGTGATAAAATTGTGCACTCCGGAATTAGAGATTGTAAATAAATATTTTAGGCTCTATAAATCTCTGTAAATATTTATTTGCAAAACACTTTCTCTACGTGTTTAATCATTAAAGATACTCCTTGATGGCACGGGGAGGGGAAAGAGATTTTACTGGCACGAGCGCACGCGTTCACTAGGCAGCGCTCAGAGGGAGCAAAGTTTCGTCGTTCGCCTCCCGTGAACTTCAGCTAGACTCTGCAGAGGGGCTGCAGGGACGTAACTCCGCCGGCAGTATACAGAGGCGCAGGGTGCTGGTCTCCCCGCTCCTGCAAGGAACTCGACGTGCAAAGCCAGCCGGGGAGCGCGCGCCGCCGAGCCCTACTCACACTTTGTCCGTGCCGTAGCTCCGGTAGTCCACCGCCGCCGACACGGCCACGATGAGCGCCGGCATGCCGTAGCCGACCAGGTAGAAGTATTTCCTGCGGGAGTGCTCGCTCTCGAACACCTCCACCAGCATGATGTAGAGCTGCACCCCCTCCAGGAACATCCACGTGAAGGCCGCCAGGAAGAAGAAGTGCAGGAGGGCGGCGAACACGGCGCAGGCGATCTGCGGGCAGAGGGGAAAGAGCAAGGGGAGGTGTTTGCACCGCGCTAAATCAGTGTGAGTCAGGATTACATGCACGCATGCCCTAGCTGGTAGGTTTAATAAGAAAGGGGGAGTTCTGCTAGAGGCTTCCCATCTCCAAAGGACACCGTTGACTCCACCTAGCCAGGCAAGTTTCCACACCTTGACGTGCCTTGTGGATACCCTTGGGTGCCACTGGCACCCTCGGACACGTGCCGGGGGCTTCACAGCACTTACTGCGAGAGTGAAGAGATGAGGCAAAGGGACTCACAAGGCAGGGAAAGATGGGAACATGCAGAAGCCATTGCAGTGCAAAGCAAAAGGCCTTTTCTTTTTAAGATCAGAAGAAGCAATAAGCTTCCTCGAGTTAAGTAAATACCTGCAGCACATTTAGTTTCAGTAAAAAGCAGAAGAAAAAAAAAACGCAATTTTCTATTTGCTCAGGTTGAGCCCTTAAACAAAATGAAGCAAGAAGTTAAGTCAGCTTGCTTTCCAGAAACATTTGCCTCAACCGAGAAGAAAGGAGAAGGCATTTCCTTTCCGCTCACTGAGCAAGGACCTGAACCAGAGCCCACTGAAGTCTCCACAGTGATTCCCTGTGACTCTGAACTGGGCTGTAATACAAGCCACTGTCTCACAATACGCAGGTTTTCAACCACACAAGGAGATATATGTGGAATTAAGGTGCCTCTGCAATATCTCACTGCAAGGTTAAACCACTGATACCCACTGAGGCGAGAGCATGCAGGGAGAGCTGAAAGCGCTTTGCCTCTTACCGGCTGGTCAGTCCGGTTGATGCCGATGAGGAAGAGGAGCTCTGCCACGAAGAGGCTGATGCACAAGTTCTTGTGAATAGTGTTGCGGTCGCTCTGGAGCCCACGGAAGAAGCAGAAGGTGAAGATGCAGATTAGGAGGCAGACGAGCGACAGCAGGATGCCAACCCACGTGATGAAGTCCAGAAGCAGGTCATGGACTGCGTCGCTGTGCTGGAGAGAGGACCGAAAAGCCATCGGTCAGCATAGGTCAGCAAGGCGTAGCTTGTTTTGCATGCAGCTCCATCTCTCGCAAACATGGACACAACGTTGTGTCCTTGACACACACGTGGACACACTCTATGGAGAACCATCAAACACTGCAACTCAAGTGTAAAAACGTTTCATATTAACAGAGTCATGGGGATTTCAAGACGAGTTCATTAAAACATTTACCAACAATAAAGATGACACTTTTTAAAAGTTCACAGAGAACTATGAGGTTGGCATTTTTGGGCAGAAAAGAAATCACTTTAGCATCTTTTCTCTTTCCCCTCCCACTGGAGAAGGAAAAAGAAATCCTGATTTTTCTTTTTCAAACTTCAGAGCTATACTTTAAAACCGCTGGTAAGGCAGACTGAACACTGGAATACTACTGGAATAAAGACAGGTCTCGTTATGTGTATTTGCTTTTAAATTGTAGCAGGATATAAATTTTAAGAAGGTCTGGAAAGTGGATGGTTCCAGTGAACTTGTACCGTAGACTTTTCCAAAAACCACGCACGAGGCCAGCGGCAAAGTTAGGCAACCCAGGGACAAAATCTTATGCGGGGCAGTATGTGTGCGCTTAGGCTCTGCTGAGAAAACATCACCGCGCTGCTTCTGTGCTTATACTGCACTTACTTCCCCCCGGAAAAAGGGTGAAGGTGCTGAGAATCCTGTGCTGAGGGTACTCCACTACCTTCCTCCAACTGCAAAACTCCCTTCTAACTCCACAGGTTTCCACCAGATGTGGTGAAATTAGAGATATCATTACTTAGTAAAATGTAAATAAAGAAATGAGAAATATATGGTCAGTCACAAGACCGCTGCTCGGGGCTAAGTGGTTAGAGTTAATGAGCTGAGGGAAAGATTGCCTGGAAATCTCTAGGGCCTTTTCAAGCAGCCCCGAGAGCCCCGAGACCCAGCTTTGCGGTCCTCCAAGCTGCGTTATAAGCAGTATTCAGGTTCCCCTCCGTTGCTGGTATTTTGATGACTTAGGCGTTATGCAGGCTGGCAAACACAATAGCGTCACACTTCAAAAAGCCAGGACAAACTGGAAACATTCCCCTCCCTGTGGGAGAAAACCTTATGACAGACGGAGGGAAAAGGTGATTAATTTATCCATTTTCTTTGCCTGCCTGCCAATGATAAAGCCACATCAAATGTCAGGCATTTCCTGATATACGCTCTGCTATGTCAGCACCCATGAGAAACCGCTCAAACCTTTCAGCACTTTGGCTTTATCAGCATGAGTGATAGGCATCAAATGATAACGAAAGATGGTGAGCGACTCCCCCCTCTTCTCTTCCCTCCTGGCAGTTTTCTCTCCAGGGAAACTTTCAGGAGGAGGTGGAGAGGACGAGGACTCGTTTCCCCAAACGCTCTTGCCGTTCTTCTTGAGTATTTGTGATAGGTAAGAAACTAAGGAGTGCAAGCGCACCACAGAGGCTAGAAATCATTACGTCCTTACAGAGCATCATGATATAAATGCCTATTCCGTCCAGCTTCTCCAGCGACACCCGGAAAACCAAGAAGATGAAATGCACATCGCTCTCCTGGCAGCAGTGCATTGCTTTATCTCAGTGTCACTCCAGCTCATCTATCCCTCTTAACTTGGTGTAGAAATATGTTAATGCAAACCCTGATCCTTGCAAATCATTCTCTATTTAATCTGCAGCTGCTGGAGAGCAGCAGGATAATGTCTCCCTGCACAGCCCCCAGCTTACCTGATTAGATGGTACCACCAGGCAGGAGTGATGGGGAGCCTTGGGGCTCAGAGACCTAACGCAGGCAGATGCAAGCAAGGAACAACCAGGCGGACTTTGGAAGGGTGGTTGATATGAGGCCAATGATACAAATTCATACATCCCAAGACAAAGTTGGCCCTGCACCAGGAAATCTCTGAGGTCTTCTTCCTCCTTTGGTAACGGGTATCGGACCTAAATTCAACATGTGGGCTGTGCAAGGGCTACCCTCTACGTAGACAGAGGGAACGGGGTGGCAGTCAACCCAAGTCAGCGTCAGCTTTTCTCCAGCTTGCTAGGTGACTGGCTTAGCGTTGGTTTTACCACGCTGGTTAGGGGGACGTGTCTGAGAGGACAGTGGCAGAGTTTGCAGGAGAGCATGTGTTTGGTCCACTTTGGTTTGCTGGAAGCTCTGCTAAGGTGTAGACTCCAGCATGCTCTTCCTCAATACAAGACAGGTGTCCCCTACGTGAGACGAACCTCACAGGTCTCAGCTCCTGACTCTCTATCACAAACTCACCACCATGCTGACTTTAAGGCCCAGAAGAGTGGCCGACAACACGTGAATTCACGAACCTCTTGCCTGAGAGGCTTGGTGACCCCTGCTAACAAACAACGCAGACTTTGTTGTGGTGTTGTTATCAACATCGCTCTTACTGTTGTTCTTCCTAATATTAATTGCAATGATAATACTGATTTTATGTACACGACACCCATCCCCGGAGTGCCGGAAAACAATCATAAAAACAATTTCTCCGTAATTATAACCTCTTGCTCATCCTTGGCAAACTTGCAAAAGAGCAAACAAGTAGGAATAATAACCATAAATAATGAACAAGAGCAATTTAAAAAAATACCTCAGGGAAAAATACAAATTTGTAGCTTTTTCTCTGAAAGCCCAGAAGAAGAAATGAGCCAGCTTTCAAAGACTGGGTGCACGCCATCCTCTTTGGGATACCCCACGACAGAATGAGTGCCTCCAACTTTCGGGAGCCATCGAAGACCCCTCAAGGCACTGAGGAGTAAGCAAGCACTGGAGTCTTTCCCATGGCAGAGTCTACTGTAAATTATGCCAAATGCCTCCAGAGCTTTACAAATCAGGAAGTCCAAGAAGAAGGAATCCACCTCTTGCTGGAGACTCAAACCCATAAGCATTGTGCTGCCACAAAGGGTGTGCTGGCCTCAGTAACATGGAAAAAAAAAAACAGGAATTGCAGTCCTCAATACCAGGAGATTATCCTCGCCATCAGCAAATCATCATGTGACAAAGGAGGGAGCAATGTACCCATTTTGCACAGCTGGTAGTTTGTTTGTTTTCCAGGGTTAAGTCTGATAAATACAAAATCCAGACCTTGTATCTGGGTTGCAGCGTCTGAGCAACGTACCCTCGACCCAAGGAAATGTGTAAGAGGAACAAGTCTTCTCTTTACCCTGCCCTGTCCAGCACCGTTCAGCTGTTCTTTGACTTAGGACAAAATAGCTTTCACATACCCGCTAATGATATATTTCCAGCTCCCTGCAAGTCCCAGGTCCCTATAGCATGGAAAATACATCTGAAACTCTTGCTTCTCAATGATCTACCCAAAGGCCTTGGAAACTGAAATAGCCCTTGGGAGACACCAGATGCCGGGACAAGGGAAAATTTCCTGACAGCATCAGCAGACTCCAGGTTTCCCAGCAGGATAATCACAGTCGAGGAGCTGATATCCCCCCTTCCATTGAGTTTGGGACCGTGACCTGTATCGGGAGACGATGAAAAGTCCGGTATAACCATTTCTCATCTAATATACGCTGAAGGTCATTTATGGTCCTGACAACGTAAGCTGGCTAAAACCAAAACTACACATACCCAAGGCTTCACCGGAATTAGCAGACCCTTGAACTGAAGCTACTATCATCTCATCTTCTGCAGACCAGGGAGTTTGACCTGCAACCTTAAAGAAACCATTTCTCAGAATGGTGGCAATACACACCTCCTTTCCCAAATGAACCACGGCAGTCAAGACTGGTGCAAGATTGTCAGGAGTGGGCAAGTCACTGAGCTTTGCTACCACTAAATCTGTACCAGCTTTGTAGAGAAGTTCTCACGCAGGTTATTTTCAGTTCAGGAAAAGCTTATTAAGTAAACTGTGCAAAACATCACTGATGGATTTGTTCCTTTGGATTTCAAAACTGCAGGACAGACTTAGAAAAAAGCAATGAAAGCTGGACTAACATCTTAAGAATTGAAATAAATAATATAATCAACTTCAAAGAAAGTATTTCTACATTAAGTTTTACATTTGGGATTTGGGCATGAGCTTGATTCCCAAGTGCACTGAAAGAAGACTTCCCTGACCTTCCTCGGCTTTGGAATAAATCCCTGTCTTTGCTTTGGTGAAGCCGAGATGCACTAGCAGAGCACACCGATGGAAACCCGTGTGATGTGAATTACAGGAGCTCCGAGAGCAACCACAACAGGGTGAGCAGGCAGCCGAGATATTATCTGGGCTGCAAAGCGCACTGGAAATCAATGAGTAGCTCTGGCAGTGCCTGCACACCAGAGCTGAGCTAATAAAAACAAATCCCAGGGAATGTCAGATTATGACAGAATGACTCTCCCTGAGATGAACAGCCATTTCCTCCCTTATTAAAAACATCAGTAGAAGAAAACAGCAGCCAAACAGAGCTGCCAGCAGCAAAGGACACATTCCTCTGGCTAATCTCTCCCTTTAGGAAAGGCAACAGTAATATGGTTGGGGGTGGAGGAATAACAAGCAGTAAATAAAAACACAGTGTCATCGACTCGCTCAAATATGACCGCTCGGTGCCTAGTGGGAGTTGGCAGTGCGCTGGCTTGGGCATGGACCCAAGTGGGACAGATTTAAACTCCTGCGCGTTGCTTGGGTTGCTCGTCAGATTTGCAGCCGTCCGGGGCAACGCGGACCCCCTCTGCCCTCTTCGCCATCCCTGATACAGAGAGGGGGTTTCTGCTACGGCTTGGCTGCAACTTCTTTACAGCTAAGTGCAAGCCCACCCGAAGCCTGCTGGCACTCCTTACTACAGCGATTTAAAGTAAGGTTCAGATCCCATCGTGCGAGTTGGTTTAGCTGCTTTCCCTCTCCTTGTCTTGCTCCTAGCAGCTGCTCACACATTCTGCATAGGCCACACAGCCTGTCCCTCCTCTTCCTCCTCTGCCTCCCACAGCCTGATGAAGGCCTCCCAGGAGAATCCTTTCCTGCAAACTTCTCCTCAACCGAAGCCTAGCCCCTGGGTCAGGAGAACCCATCAAAAATGCAAAAGCCTATCCGGAAGCGCTAACCCCCCCATGCCCACTGGGAGAAGCAGTCAGTACAAGCCACGGCCAGGATCAAGTAATACAGGGGAACGCAGGCACGTCTAGATGACCACAGACATCACCTTGCCATGTGTTACGAAACTTGACCCATAGACTGGCACAGATACAGCACGTGGCAAAAGCCCAGGGTTTCCACCCTGCTCGCCGACACTGCGGCGACTTCCCTGCGGTGAGAAGAGTCTCAGTCGTGTGACGTGGGAGAGGAGGAGAAGAGATCTGGGCCAACGATAGCATCTCCCTGGCCCTTTGCTACCATGGCTTTCAGCTAGTTCTTCTAAATTCCCAGAAAAATCCGATCACAGCATTGTCCACTTCTGCTATCATGCCAATGGCCTGAGCCAACCAGGCTCCTGCAAACAACATGGGCATAGCTCCACCACGTCATGGTCACTGCCTCCACTTCACTGTCCTTGCGGTCACAGCTACACCGTTCACAGCAACGTACAACCACAAGCCGGGCTGCCTCTCGTCCACTTGTTCTTCCCCTTTCTCACCCCATTCATCTCCTCTAGGAACGAGACACTGCTACTGGATGTCCAAAGAGTAATCCAAGTGGTTAAGATGCGCAGCAAGCCTAAAAAAATCCCTCTAAATATGATCAAGGCACAGCAGTCTCCCAGCTTAATGACTTCATTTAGCGGAGAGTAGGATGAAGTAGACCGCAGGCCCAAAGACCACAGAGGTGCCTAATTAGTTCGAGGTGAATTCTGCGTTAAGGAGAATCTAAGATCTAATCAAATGGAAACTCAGTCTGAACCTTGCTCTCAGTGAAAGACGAATGTAGGAATGTGATAGTAATAAACAGGGCCAGGCTTAGCGCTCGCAAACAGGAGCTGCTTGAATTGCACATTTTAGGACAGAGCATCAAGAAACCCCATGGGGCGATGCTTTCCTCGCTCTGCAGCACAGTTCCTTACTGAGGAAGTATTCACAGAGCCGAGAGCCAGGAAGGATGATGATGAATAAATAAATATCCACTGGTTTAGGGGTAAAGCAAGCAATGGTATCTGCTTTCATTTCTGGCACCTGTGAAAATACAGCGCTAAGTAAATTCAACAAGCAGCAACCTCCAGGTTTTGGAGTAGGTCTTTTTGAAACCATTTCTTCGGGGTGGACATCCGAAAGGTGCTACCTGAGCAAATCTGGGCCAATGCTTTGGGGAAGATGTCGATCACCGGTGAGAAGTCCAGCAGGGTAGAACTAGAAATGTTAAGGCAAAACTCTGGATGAATTCCAACCAATATGTGTCAAATCGAGGGCCAGGGACTCAATGAACTCTCTGGACTGATTTACTGCCTGCTTGGACCTGAAACGCAAAGATATACTGCCAGATACAACTCTGCATTGACCCTGTGGGCACAGATTACATGACCTAATAGGTTTTCCATAGGTAATTTCTGTGATTCGTAAGGGGTTACTCAGGGAGTAGGCTGGATTTTCTGAGCAATAAGGTTTGGGGAGTTCTCCAAGAGACGGTAGATAAATGACAGCAATATTTCGTAGTTAACGCATACAAATCAGTAAAAGCATGTAACATATTTCTAAATGTGTCTTTTACATCTCTTTATTCCTGGAGTCCATAGAGGTCCCAGATTTCTATTCCTAATACAAGCTCAAATAGTTTTGTATTTTGATTTTTAAAATATTATTGAAGACATGCAGATTTAATAACTTTTCCGCTCAATTAAAGCGGTTTCCATTTAACACCGTATTGGCATAAGTCACCTTCTGCGATGTGCAATATATCTTTTCACTCTTCTGGTGGTACAAAATGATTTGTTTTGCAAAATTTATCATATAGCAGTTTCAGTAATTTAAACCTGCAGTTAGCATGTTTTTGCAGTCCTGCACCCACTTCTGCTTTCATTTACTGCTGTTCAATCCCACAAGCGCGAATATATGGGTAAACCAGCACAGCAATAAGTTTAGCTTGCGCTTCATATCTGAAATGGCCGTATTGCTTTAGGCAACGGACCACTACATTCCATTTAGACTTCATATATTTTTATTCTTTTCTCTCCTCAGCTCGCCTTACGCTTCCATTCCCCAAATAATTAGCATGACGTAATGTGTGTATGGTATAGAATAACATCTGAAAGCTTCAGATTAATTGCTACACTTAAAATACCTCTATATTTTTTTCCTTTCTCTCCTTTCTAAAAGGAGAATAAGCTCTGACACTCACTACGCACTGATAAGCAACGGTTATCTACCCTAAGGTACCTTTGCTTGTTCTGCTTTGGGTGGGCTTTTTTAATTGCATTTTCCCACCAGCACTGAACTTGTTTTCTGGCTGCATATTTTTCCCATGGTACATTTAAGATGCATCTGTTATAATTATTACGATGCAAAGTGCAAGCCCCTCTGAAAAACCGCTTGTAAATTTTGAAGGATAATTCTGCAGCAATTACACAGGTAGTAGAACAGCTTATTTAACTGGGGGCTGTGTCCCGTGGCATGGGAACCACTACGTTTTTATAGCATTTAAGGGTCATAAGGAATATCTAACCGATATATGCATTTAACAATATATCCATGCAACTGTACTGATTTTCCTGTAACACAGGCCAAATGTGTTTCTTTTCTGATGAAATCAGTGATTCACTTCCAAGTATTCAAACATCTCCACTCCAAAGGGAGGAGATTTTCCCAGCTGTGAGAGGAACGGGGACGTTGTGCCTCCATAAGGTCAACCGCTAGATAAGCCTTGATGCCAAACGCTG
The DNA here is from genome assembly GCF_028389875.1 of Rhea pennata. Classification (NCBI taxonomy): domain Eukaryota; kingdom Metazoa; phylum Chordata; class Aves; order Rheiformes; family Rheidae; genus Rhea; species Rhea pennata. The sequence goes on along the minus strand of NC_084666.1, from coordinate 80,308,864 downwards.
CCTTCCCGGCTGCCAGAAATATTACAGATCTGAGGAGGAATCCAAGTCCTGGGATGCAGTGGGATCGCCTAAAGATACTCTCCCAGCCCTGGAGAAGATGTGGTGGGGGATTTTTCTAGGCATTATAATTTTACTCTTACTGCAAGGAGCTATATATGTATATTATTATACGTATAAACGTATCTTAACAGGCACTCAGCATCTTCAGAAATAACACCTCTTCCTCTCCATCGGGCACCGTCCCATTAAGATTGCCGTTGATCCCACCGACTTCCCCTGAAGCGCACCGCTAAATCCCTGCCGCGGTGGTCAGCCCCGATGTCATCTCCAGACAAAGACATATAGCTGCTTGGCACCAGGCAGCCAGACGGCCATCAATCATCGGCTGACGGGCGCTACCTTCCCGCTCCGCCTCGCCACGTACGCTCCGCTCGTAATTAAATCCCGGCCGTAGCTCACAGCGCCTCCGCTGAGGTCTCCTCCGGAGAACGCGCTCTTTTGCCACGCTACCAGGGAGGGAGCTCGCTCGCGACCAGAAGTAATGCTTGTCACACCGGTGCTGGCTTTTGATTAAGGAGCAAGACTCCGCTGTCAGCTCCCCATGATGCGTGGCGTTTTCGCTCATTAGTTAGGTATTGTGGATCCTCATTACGGCAGAGGACGGTCTCCAAAAATCCGACAAAAATCCAGCAAACTACAAGCCTCAATTACAGCAGAAAGTTGTTTTTGTTGCAAAGCTTCCAGACTATTATTAATTATTTTGTGTATAGCAGTTGCCCCTGAGAACCCCTGTCGCTGACCGGGACACTACCAGCAGCCTGGAAGGAGATGCTACCACCGGGAAAAGCGAGATGCTGAGCAGCTGGAGGAAAGCTGGTGTTAAAAACATTTGCAGTGGTTACCCCACGTCGGCTCGGCACTCGTGAAACTCCGCGTTGCAGCTTTCTTTCCAGCCTGCTTAAGCAAGCGAGGGGCTTTCTCTGCAAGCCAAGATAACAACCGGGCCACCAGTCTAATGAGGTTTGGGTGAAGCATCGTGCAGACAAAGCTGACCTACTTGCAGCGTGGGAATAGGCTTGCTCGGCGCTAGCCCCTATCTGCGTTACGCAGTACGGCTCGCCGTCGTTCACATCACCGGAGTGGAAAACTATCTGCGTTTCCCAGGTGCAACCTCTGACTTCAGGGACTCGGGTGTATCTGTTAACTCCAGGCAGGTGATAACCAGCCTAACACGCATTTCTTCTGAAAATTCAAGCGGTTCGAAGGAACTGGCAAAAACGGACTCAGGCTGCAGAATGCCATTAACCTGTAAACATGTGCTCTGAATGGGCCATTTCTTCAGACAACTCCCAGGATAATAATGCCACAGCCATTTAATGGCATGTCTCCCGGACTGGTAGTAACTCCTGCAGAATATAATGGATGCTTTGTCCTGCAGCAGCCTGTCTATCCTGCCCCTCTCAGCTGGACCCAGCTGTTGCGGCAAATGAGCTGCCAGGCTCTCATTTCTATTTTGCACAGCTTTGGTCATGCATGATGGTGCTTTGATATATATTTTATTGTGGCTCTCTACATTCCTCTTCCAATTATTAAGTGAAACAAAAATATACAAAGGAGCGACACTGGAAAGCCATTTAAAATAGTTCTTTTGAAATCATTTTGTGGTTATGCAGCCATGGAAGCAGATCTGAAATGTGCTGCCTGCCTGGAAGTTGCAAGATACGTATCAAGCCCGGGCCATGGAGTCTATTCTGGTGCCAGATGTGCAAAATGGAGATACAGCAACACTGAAAATCCTGAGCCTGAGGTCCTTTGGGGATCTGGGCTTCATCCCCTTCTTTCTAGAGCAGATGACATTGTTCTCAACTGAAGACTGACAAGACCGTTCACGAAACAGAGAATCAGCTCAGCCTCCTCCCGTTCTAGAGTAAAACCCACAACACGCACTTCAGTCCCCAAGCCATTACTACTGTGAGGAACATCTACTCTCACCAGCAACCTCTGTAGCTCCAGGGGCACCAGTCACGCGACTACAGTAGCCAACAGGAGTAGTCTACAGCGCAGTAGACCACAGAAGCCAACATTACGCTGCTGACCCACATGTAGGCAAGGGATCCGCCTACATCATGTACCAGGGCTCAGGTGGATGTATGATCTAGAGAGGATGGCATGAGGAGCTTCCCTTTTGTGTGTAGCCTACTGTCAACGTGGTGAGAGATGGAGAATGCGTCTTTTCTCCCTAGCTGCTGGCTGGAGAAGACATCGCTCTGCACGGATGCACCTCACAAATAGGTGAAGCAATGTATTTGCCACCGCTGCAGGCAGGGCACCCTAGTCACATTCCATGAGGCAGGTTCTGCCTGCTCCTAGAACCACCACCAAAGATGCCCTCTCTTGCCTGGTGGCACAGTGAAGACCACAAGAGCAAAGACATAGCCAGGAGATGTTCTGCACCAGACAGCAAAGGATGTGTTACCCTTTGAGATAAGCCAATTCTACTCATTCATCATCCTCTCCCTCAGCAGCTGCCCGTGTCAGGAGCTCAGCACTGTCTTTCCATAGGTGTGATCACCTCCTGCTTCACCAGGTAGCAGCAGAAAGATCCAGACCAGACAGTTTCTCGTGTAAGAGCTGCTGTCACACAGCTGTTTCGCTGCTCAGTTCTCTTTTACAGTAACAAAAGAGCATTACATTGGCCACCTTTTCTGGCCAGCACGGTGGCAGCCTGTGAATCTGCGGTGCCTACCTTAACTTCCACGTGCGCCATGAGGACCGCAAAGTTGGTTAGGTGATTGCAGGAGCATGTGGTGTGCGTCTTGTTGGTTGTCAGGAGGCGACATCCTTGGGTGGACCAGTACCCTGTCATTGTACGCTTCGTGTAGCTCCAGAAGGAACAGTTGGGATTGAAATTTTCTTCTGACTGCTGCAGGGAAGAAATGAATAAATGCAATAAAAATGATAGGGTTTCAAAGATTTCTAAATGCACTCAGCTTTCTTCCAGAGGCACTCTTTAACTCTCACCCTTTAATTTTACATAAACAACCAGCAATGGCTTATATGTCAAGTATTACTTGTCGATACCAGAGAAAGTTAGATTGTTGCAGCTCTCTTTGCTAATGCAAACTTAGTTCTTTGTTCTTGATTAATTTCAGCCACTGAGTAAATTCAGCTCTTCAGAACCAGATTGCTTCATTTGCATTGCAGAGCAGAGAAATTAATTGCTTTAAGCAATCAACTTTTGCAATGACTGTGCTTGGCTAACGGGAGGACTAGCTGTTCTCTTTCTCTGTAATTCCACTTTCCTCTAATGTCCCCTGCCACTATGATAAAATAATATTATGGCCCATTCTAATATATTGGTAGTTTTTAATTACAGAACGACGGGTGTCAGCAAGTGAGCAATGGGCATCAGCTCAAAGGAGACCTTTTCCTTACTTTTGTTAATGCCACACAGATAGACATTCTCCATAAATAACACAAAGAGCAAAGGAACACATGTATAATTCAAAAACTAATCAAGGGCTGCTGAGGGCCTCCGATCAGCACACTTTTGCTGCATTCTGCTTTAGAAATTGGAGGAAAAAAAAAGCTCTTCAGGCTCGCTCACCTTGATGTGCTTGACAGTAAACACCACGGGATCAGCAAGGTAAACCTTATTGCTGAACTCCTTGTTTATCGCTGCCGTAATGACAGGGGAGTTGACGATGACAGAGTGATTCGTCGACATCGCTTCCGTTCCCAACTTCATGCTGGCGTTCTCCGTGGAGAGATAGGTCCCCAGGTTGTTGTACAGCACAAAAGCCACCCTGATCTCACCTGGGAAAGCAGAGAGAGGTTAGAGACGCCAGCCAGCCAGCTGGGGTTTGGCTCAGGTAACGCATCTCTTCTCTGAACAAACTTGGACGTTTCTCTGAGAAAACCTTTTCTGGAGTTGCCAACCAGACAGCCTCCCTTTCCACAGAAATTCACGGTTTCAGTGAAAACCCCACACTACCAGCCAACTGGTTCGTAAAAGGAACCATCCAGCTGGCCACTGCTTTGTGCATTGCTACACGGGCAATAAAATAGGAACGTGATTAGTTTGCCTTTATATTTATTAGTCTTTTTATGTGTTTTGTGAGGAATCATCTTGGGCTCTGAGGATCCTTTAGAAGGAAAGATCGTGCACGAAGAGTGCACAGAGCCCTGCTTTACGCAGGGGGCTGGACCAGATGATCTCCACGGGTCCCTCCAAATCCTTGCATGATTCTGTGATTCCAGGACTACTTGGTGACCTCCGGGTGGGTACTAAGCTGGTGTAAGTAGCTGTGGCTCTCCTGATGTGACCAAAACTCTGCTGATACCATGCGTAGAAGTACAGACTTCGCCTTCCTCACCTCCAACCCAATTTCTCTTTCCCTACAAATCTCCAAAGCCCACTAACAGAGTGCTGTGTCGGCCCCCAGGGAGTTTTGCTACCCAGCTCAGTGAACCTAGGTTTTTATACAATCTCTGAAAGAAATGTAGTAAAGTATGTGAGCAAAGTACACACCTCAAAGGACCCCATAAATAAGAGCATATCAGGCCTATTAGTACAAAGTCTGGCAGGTTTGAAGTTGGTCTTCAGGGGAGCTACAGAGATGAACAAACATCTCTGCTAAAATTACTGACCTGGAAATAAATGACTTGGCAGCTTAAAGACCGTTCACATATAATGTCATCTTTAATTTATACTTTATCATAAGCTTCAGAGAAAAAGATACTGAAGATTGAGATTCCTAACGGTTAATCAACCTTTGCTGCCAGGTTGGCTCATCATTAATATTTGCTACTATTATTTCTCCCCTCTCTCTTTTCAGGTATTTGCATAGTGCCTCACTGCAAAATAGTTTATTAGCATAAGCCTCTTATCCCACAACAGCATTTAAAAGCACTTCTGCGGACTCTGCACTATGTCCCAGCAGCCACATCGTTTAAGGACCTGATGTATTTTCACCCACACTTCATACTTTCAGAGACTCGGTCACTCGGCAACATAATAAATTCCCTCTCGGTCAACTTTCCCTGCAGCCAAGGGCAGAGGTGACTGACGTTAACATTTAAGTATTAACATACCGAGCAATACAATGTTTGCGACTGGTTAAACAAAGCACAGCGTTTAAAAACCGCTCAGAAACAGTGCCGAAAGCGCGACTGATGCCCAAGGCCAGTGAGGCCGGAGGGGCTGGACCTACCGTTCCGACCGTTTTGCTTCAAGGTGTTTGCTGACAGCTGTATGGCGCTCCCATGGCCCAGGTTCTGCGGAAACTTCAGATCCTCCAGATTCCCGTCCGTGCTTAGTCTTGCGACTTCCAGCTCTGTTTGCAAGAGACATCGGCGTTAAGAAAAATCACTGCCGAAATAACCCTCAGCATTAATACGTCAAAGGTACAAAACGGGTTTTCCAGACCGCCTGAGAACAGAGGAGTTGACTTAGAGCGTTTCACACTAGACTCAGTTTGGACTCCTATTTCTGCTTAAGTCTTTGACCTGTAGAAGTTTAAAATTTAATTTAAATTTAATTTAAATTTAAATAAATTCCACTCTCCTTGGAAGACAAAAGACAACCACTTCCTGCAAACAAGAACCTCAAGAGATTAAGGACAATAGCTAAAATGAAAATCTGAAAATGCTAGTTCTTCACCATTGGCGATTAGTACTTTCTGAAAATCGTTATCAGTGCAGGGATCTGCATTCATAGATGTGGAAAGGAGAGTTGCTCTCATTTTACGTATGCACGATGGGAGCGCTGGTGCATTCTATCATGCTTGCTTTTTAATTAAAATCAACAATCAGCTAAATAAGAACACAAATTAGTATGAAATGAAACACAATTGTATTACAATAAGGAACAACCTCCCCGCAAAGCGGTGTTCTCGTTGCTCTAACACAGACTTCACACACAGAGCGAGAAGCAATAAAGGAGGCGGAGGAGTTTAGGTCCTCGTCTTCCGTGGGCTTTTGAGAGTTTCAAGAGCAGCCTTAGTCCTTCAGGCTCTTCTGGAAAGACCTACGCAAAGTCTTTCCAATGAAAGCCTAAGACAGATCTCACCAGTTGCTCTCTAACTAGGAGCCAAGATTCGAGCCAGGCTACCCAGCCTTTGCCCCAGCTCTGGCTGCACATGCTGTTTACGGGCACTTACGGATGTTGTCGGTGTTTTCCCGGACAATGTCCGTCTTCAGCAGGTTATCGGCCAGCACAAAGGCGCTGTCCTCCACGGTGTCCAGCAGCTTGGTTGCCGCCCGCTGCTGCTCGCTGGCATTCAGGTCCCGCCACGCGTTCAGAGCCTGAGGCTGCAGAAGGTTATTCACCGTCTCCACCATGGCCTGCAAAGGAGAAGGACCGAGTAGGAAAGGGCTTTCACGGGCCTGAGAGCACCATTAAGGCTGCAGACACATATGCTCAACCCCCTCCTCCATGCACAGCAATTTATAGGAACAGGGCAGCACCCCACCTCCCCACCTATCGTGACAGCTTGCAACGGAGCTAGTCATTCATTGCATTGCATAGGAAGGGGAAAAATCTCGGGTTGTATTCTAAACGAGGCCGGGATCTGCAGCTCCAGGTTCAGAGTAAGAAGGAATTGGGGGTTAGGGAAGGAGGGAAGATGGGTAAATCACTAAGGCAATGTGCAGAAAAACAGATTTCAAAACTCATATGTGTCAAAGAGCACTGCTAATGTGCAGCACTGAAAAAAAAGACTTGGCAGTTGGGCTGGGGCGCCCAAGGAGGGCATCTAGTATCTGCACGGGCTGCCCTCTAGTGAACACTCCCCACCAGAACCTCTGGTAGGCTCTTACGAAGATGCAGAGAGTTTTGCTACTTATGTTTCTCGGTTCTTCCTTCATCCACAAAACCAGCAGGTGCCTTTAGAGCTTTAGATACGAAATCACACTTGAAATTGCTCCCGCCAGGAAGGCAACAACTCCAATGCCTCCCGCAGGGCACCTCATGCTCCAGGTTGCCACGGACAAAGAGCTCTCCCATGGAGAGCTTCCCACAGGTTAATTTGGATGCACACGAGGATCGCACGAAACCACACCAGTCTCACGATTTCTAAATTTCACCACTTGAGCCTACCCAATCTGACGTTTTTGCTTGACCCAAAGTCTCTGCCTAGTTACTAACCATAGCTGACTCAACTACCTGAAGCTAACATTTTTTAATGAAATCAGTTGGTTTCACTCTTGTGCAGGTGAAAGACACTTTAACAGTGCTTTCTTCTGCTGGTTAGTGTTTCCATAACTGTAGTGAGTAGCCATCAAGCAGGTTTGCCTCACAAAGAAACACCTCCACCGCCAATTAACAGTGACTGCAGAAAACAACTTTCCCTTTGGGATGAACTGCTCGTTCTTAATAATTTTCTATGTGCTGAAAGCGCATAAAACCCTCTGCCTCATTTCTGCATAGCAAAGACAGTCCCATGGGATGTGGACGTTTTGCAAGACTAGAGGATACACCATGGCTCACTTCCATGGAAATACTTCGTATTTACTCCTGACAGTACTGTTAAACCCATCAGTAGAAGGAGACATACGAAAAGAAGATAAGGCGTAGCCTGTTTTCTAGCAGAGCCCTGCAGAAGGTGTGTTACAAAGACAACATGACCTGCAGACTGGAAGGCATCCTGATTTGCAGTCACCAACCACACTGGTATACAAACGGGAGAATATAATCACATCAGTTCAGAGTTTGCTATTGTTACATCCAGGTGACCTGCAAGAATTTTCAATTACAGTGAAGTCCAAGGAGAAGCAAAGACCTGCCAGTGAGGAAGAGCCAGGTGCTTTTAATTCCAGAAAGACATTTCACTGAGATGATACCACGTGCGTTAGCATCATCTGAGGAAGCACAGTTCACTTTAATGTCATCTGTCCCTTACCACAGGTAGAGAATGGACATCTGAGTGGTTCTTTCCTAGAGCAACACCGCACTGACACCAAGCCAGTCCAGACGCACACACACAGGTGCACAGGCTAACATCAGACGTTGGCCATGGATCACAGCTCCCTGCTCTTGTATGCGATCCCAGTGCAAATTCTCTTCATATGCCAAAGACTTTTTACCCCTAAAGTCCTCAAGGTTGGAAGGTTTTTCATATCACCCTCCTCCTTTTAGAAGGCTGAGCCAGAATCAGGCTCTTTATACAGTAAAAAGCTCCTACTCCCCAACCCAAATTTATTCATGGCCAATTAACTTATTTGTTCCTGTGCCAAAACGCTCCTTTACCTTAAGCAGGTCTTCTCCCTCCCTGGCAGCTACTCCTCTGATCACTTGATTAACAGACAATGTTCCTCCTGAACGGGAGACCTGGCTTGGGCTTGTTTTCCCAAAGCATTGAGCAGCCAATACTTCAATGACTGTAGCAAATTGAAACGGCTGAAAAATCTTGAGGGACCATCCTTGAGTGCTACTGCCACCACTAGGTTAACGTAGCACTGACGTCAATGGCAAAACTCCCATCCATTTCCACAGGACCAGCTTTGCCACAGTTTGGGAGCCATTTTTTGGTGGTATCAGGCAGCAAAAATCATCTTGCTTTCAAGCCTTTACAACACAGAACTGGAATCCCTTTCTCCCTTGCTATTAATTGGAAGTTATTAACCATAAATCAATTGCTTAAAGTGATCATTAAACTGGTTTTCCTAAATACTTGAAAAAGATCATCTTAGCGTACTTGGTACATGCACCTAAAATAAACTGGTTACCTTTAATGCTGAAAAAGAAATACTAAAAATCCGTATCATTTAAGTATGCTGTTTTGGTATTCTAAAAGCTTAAAGGCCAACCTCTGCAGCTCTTAATGCCTTTCCGTAGTTTACTTTGGTAGCTTATCTCTTTATAGACTGGAAGTGTTACTCTTTTGCAGTGATTGGGTTCTATGCCTAGGGTTTTCTTACAAAGATCTCTTATTCATGGAAAGCAGAAAACGAGGGTTTTTCCTCTTTCAGTGTAGAACACAATGCAGAACACAATTTGTACTACTTTCATTTAGCTCAGCTACTAAAGAGGTCTTTAAATCTTTGCTAAAACAACATGCTGGATGCTTTTCTCAATATTTGAATGGTGGAAGGAGTTAGTCTTTGCAGCAGATCTAGCTCCTGGCTTCAAAGGGAAGGGGAATGCATATTTGTCTAAACATAGAGCAGATGACGAACTATTTGCGCTATGGCGACACATCTGCTGCAAAGATTTTCCCCCAGAAAAATTATTTTATCTTACGTGTATTTTTTTTTTAAACAAAGCACGCGTGCACATGTGTGCGTGCAATGTTTGTAAAAGAACATCAGCTAGGTAGGCCTTACGTGCCCCGTCTCCTGCCGCACACGTATTCCTGATCAAACAGGCGCTGCTGCGGTTAGCATCCTCTTGAAGTGGCTAACCTCAAACCAGCCACTTCGCGTCACTTTGGAATTGGGGTCTGATGCAAGTTCTGCAGAAAGATTCCCAAGGACTTTGGGTCAGACGTTTAGCGTAGATCTGCGCAAAGCTCGTACGACTGTCTTCTCTGGCATCACATCAGAGACGAATTTAGCCCATTGCTTTTCCCAGAGGGTCACTCCCCTCACCTGCCTCAGTGCATTAATCAAGTGTTCCCCGCATTATATTTCTGAGTGCAGCACTTCATTACAGCTGAGTGCTGCAGGCTGAAGCCAAGGAGATGAGGTGCTAATGAAATGTTTGCATTTTGGACAGGAGCTGAGGTAGGTGTTTAAATGAAACAAAACAGCTGTTAAAGCAACAGTGTCTCCGGAGAGAGAGAGATCCCAACTGGGAAAAGTTGGGTAGGAGAGCTCAAATTGCGGGAAGGCAGGCACGCAGGACAAGGACCGGCCTCGCCTTTGCATTTAAGCTGAGCCATCACAGTTTAGGTGGGTTTGGCACCTGCTCCAATTTCTTTGCTGTCTGATGAAGCAAACCTTAAGGAAGACCTCGGTCTCAAGCACTGAGGGACTCTCGCCTCTGTCTCACAGCACTGGTTTTCTTCTCTTCCCTTGCCCGATCCCTCTCTCAAACAATTTCCGAGGGAGCCAAAGGGCTCCTACGAGTCTCATGCAAAGTGAAAACATGTGGGGCTTCGGTCCTTTCTTTCCACGCCATCAGCTGCTCTAATACACCTCAACATCGCCCACAGCACGGCACCAAACCAATGCCATAGTTACTGCGGCTTACAAGAACGAACAGCACAGCTATGCCTATGTCCAGGGAGAAGGACAGCAGCAACTCAAATAACATCTACGAAAAGCTTTCACAAGTCATAGCTTGCTTTTTTGGAGCTTTGAAGCATGGACGAACCAGGGAACAAGTAGAAGGGAGCCTGAGAAGCCAACAGAGATGACTTTCTGTCTGCTGTCAGACCCCCAGAGATGTGTAGGTGTAGCTCCATTCTGACTACAAAATCAGGGTACCTATACAAGTGAAACCAAACCCCCTAAACTCAAGCCCACGTTTGTTCACAGAGAAGCCAAAGTAAGAACCAGGGCAGATAAAAGGTCCACAGAGCCTAACAGCCCATCTCCAACAGAGGCCAAGAGAAGAGCAAGAGCATGCCAAGCACGGAAGATAAATCCCTTGATGAGGATCCTCTTCTTTATGTGGTTACACAGCACCACAGAGTATATGTTCAACGTAAATAAATAAATGCTAATAATGTGTAGAGGAAGAACTTTCCCAAATAAGGGCAGTTACTCACCGTTTCTTGATTTTGTCCTGAGGTTACAAACAGGAACAAAATGTAAAACTTCCTTTTCAGACACTTACAAATTGGTATTAAAATATGTATTGTTAAAAGGCAACTAATTAGGAGTCCTACAGTAATTATACATTACTAAAAGGCTGATCCTACATATCCCATTGATTTCCTTTGTGACAGCTGCTTCATTCTGTAAAAACTGAACTTTGCTCGTTCATTTACTTTTATCTTCTGCCCCTCTAGAAACGTCTGGTGAGAGTGCCTGGCTAAGTGACACACAGCTTAAACCTACGAGTATGTGTATATCCACTGACACCACATCCATCTAGTTATCTATCGCTGTACTAGCACCCCAGGCACTTGGACAAAAGCTGTGTTTTGTAATGTAAAATCCACCTTTAATTGGGAATTGATGCTGGAGAACGCTAAGAGCTGTTGGACCCGTTCACCTCAAGGCTCTGGCTGCAGAGACTGGGAGCAGACTGGGCACTCACTAAAGCCGTGCTGCTCGTTAGCCCCTCACCGAGCAGACAGCTGGTGGAAGAACGGAAACGCCCAGAGGACTGGCAACGGGAGGACATTTTCAAGGGCGCGTGAGAAAATCCCGGTTCACACCACGCGGGTGCCAGCAGGCCCTACTGGTCAAGTTACGTTCAAGCTTTCAGTTTGTCCTCCTTTGCTAGAGAGAGCTCCTTACGATGGGGCCGAAAACATTTCACGCGTTATTTTGCCTGGGACCTAGTCCCATGACGGCAGCTCCGGGTGAACGAGGACAGTGGGGCAGGACATTCAAATACCCCTTTTGTCGCATCTATAATGACCATACACGCATTTTGTGACTTTGAAAGCCCTACCTCATCCTGCTAACACTTGCATTCCTTGACCTAATGGGAACACGTGACAAAAGGCAGCGTCACAGATTAGCGAGGAGGGAACGCTCAACGTTGGCCATCATCAAGGAAGCCGAGCATTGCACGGGTGCATCGAACTCCTGGCTGGTGTGTGAAATGAGCAGCGCTCGCACAGCTACCCTACACAAAAGACGCTTGCTGGCACAGCTTCGTCGAGAAAGACCGGCTCCCCCGCGGCGTGAACCACCATGCTAAGACCGGAGAGGACAATCGTGGCGCCTTAGACCGGCTTTGTGCTCTGAGGGTCTGATCCTGCCCAGGGGCCTCGGGGTGCTGCTCCTGAACAACCGCCTCATCGTCATTATGCAAAGCATGCAAAAACATCATTAGCCTGCTTGTTAACAGCGGCTTGAGGTTTTACAGCAAATCAGTGAAAAATGAAAGCACAAAAGCCCTTTCAGGTCTGCAGTGGGCAACGAAAATGAAAAACTCTACAGAGGGGCTTGCACTGAAATGTGGACACGGTTCAAGAATCGCAACATTTTCCTCTTTTTCCTATTGGAAATCAGTGATATTTTCTTCGGCTGGAAGTTGGGCTCTCACTGCTCCTGGGCATAAAAAGCGCTATTATGAGAGAAAATCCCATCAACTGCAAACGCCCTTGGTGCAGCCTGAATGGACGCTTCGGACGCGAAGCTCAGGATGGGCGTGTGGATGCGAGCATGCCAGGAGACCTCCTCTTGGCAAGGGTGCTGCAGAGACGGGGACCAGGCTCGGGACACGACTGGCCTTTTGTAGGTGGAAAATGTTCACGAGACTGTACCCTCTACTCAGGGAGCACAAGCAACCTGCTACGTGGGACTTCAGATCATAAATGGATGAGCACGTTACTGCTTTAGCTGATGTTCAGCAAGGAAAACACTGTTATGCTCTGTTTCTTGGCTGGGAACTGCCTTCAAATCCCTCTCTGTGGCTCTCCGCCTTCGCATGGTTTTCCTTTCTCTTCTAAATACAAATTAAAAGTTGTCTGCAGTCAAAACGCAAGTCGGGACGCTGGAGACAATTTCCCACCGGGAAGCCCAGACAGTCTCCAAGGCTTTTTCCAAAGCAATGAGGTCATCGCAAAACAATGGTAATAGTCACTGAAACGGGCCAGCATACATTTAGATCGTGTTTAGTCGAAAGGCAACGTGCGGTTAAAAATCAATAAATCAGTAATCAAATGTCTGCTGCTAGTCCCCTGCTCAGGAACGGTACCAGTGCAGAGATGGCCTGACTTTCGGCGTTGCTGGGAACGCTCTGCAACGAGAGCGAAGGCCCTGGCTTTTATTAAAACGAGGCCATCTACAAAACACTTAACTGTGGAATTAACGACCTAGTGCTAGGCATGCAAAGCTGGCGATCTTGGCCTTGAACTACCGAAAATCTCCCACTGGGAGCATGCAAAAAACAAGAGATCCGAGAAAGAGAACGAGGTTACAAATTACGGGTTACGGTTTTGCTTCGGTCGGTATACGAGGAAGAATATTTTAAAGTCAGGAAGGCATCTGTAGGACTGAAATAAAAGCATTGATTGGGAAGAAGGAAATAACACACGCTCCTTTTCATCTAACGAGATCCTCTCCGCAGAACAAGCCGAGAACTGCGTTTATGAATCATTTGGATTTGCTGTCCTACTGCTTGGGATTTGAGACTATCCGAGCAACGGCCAGAATAATTACAGAGGGGCCACGAGCAAAGCCGCAGAAGGAGCGGAAAGGAAAGCGGCTTGCGAACGGCAAGCGCTTCCTCGACGGGCTGTCCGGAGCCTTCACGCGAACGCCAGGAGCTCCGTCCCTTTCCTCCCGGTGACAAACCCAAGGCCGATGCTTTGATGCCTCCTCTCCCCTCTGCGGCTGCTGCAGCAGAAACGCGCAGGGGAGGGATTTCTAAATTTTTGTTTTCTTTTTTTCTCTCCCTCACTGACACAAATCAAGCGCCGGTCACTCACGCTGTGAAATATATTAAGTTCACGGAGTTTTAACAAAAGGCTACCAAAACCGCAGAAGCCCTGCGGCGGGTCCCGCTCCTTTCAGATGTCCCGTTAATTATATTAAACGAACGCGTGGGGCGCTTTGATGCTTGTGGGCAAACACCGAGCTCTCTCTTGAAGAAGGAAAAAGCTGCTAAAAGCGTCCCCTGTAGCTATAGTTAATACGCTACGTTGTACGCACGCCGCTAGCCAATTTATTCCAGCCGCTTTAGCGACGGACACCGAGCCTGGCAGGCTTGCGCAGAAGAGCGTCGGGAGTCGAGCGACGCGTGAACCACGCGCAGACCCCGAGCCGCTGCTTGACACGCACCGCGGAGCGCTTTGTCGGGCGGCCAATTAAGCCGAGGAGCTCGAAAATCCTCCTTAATTTGCCCCTTTCGGTATAAACGGAGGTTTAGAGCGAGCAAACGCGGCGTAATCCAATTTGCACTCTGCCGCAGGGCGCCGAGGGTCTTTCTCGTGGGCCTCGCGCAAGCGGGGACCGGCCAGGCAAGCAAGCGAGCAAGGGCGACAAGCAGAAACAAGCCCCTTCCGACACTCCTGGGCTGCGCCTCGGAGGCAACTTTTACCTGCTGAGAGCTACCAGGTTTGCAAAGAAAAGAAAACAAATCAAAACAGCTCCTCTTCTAATCGGCGCTGACCTTAGCGCCTTGAAAAGCAGAAAGCCTCTCGTTTTGGTTAGTGTAACAACTCAAAGGGCCCAACTCAAAGGGTCGTCAGCGTGAAGCTCTCAGATAACTTCTAGGAGAACCAGGACAACTCTGGACTGCAACCACCAGCAGTCTTTGCTAGCCAGAAGCTGCCAGCAGCTCAGGACGGGCTTCACGGGTGGCTCTGACGTTACCTGCAAAGCTCTCGTGATCTTCAAAGGGTGAGCAGTATCTCCATCACCTTCCCCATTTACTGCACAGAAAAGCCCAGAAACACAGCTCAGGGCGCGAGGCAAACAGCGTAACCCGGAGGCTGGTGGGAACCACAGCAGCAAATGCCATCAGAGGTGGCCAATGCTGCAAAATCCATGGACTGCTGCTTCCTCCTCTACCCCGCAACAAAACAGTCATTCGGTTCGGCTACTGCATCCGCTGCCCTCCAGCTCTGAAGCAACTGAGGTGGGCTTTAAAAACGATGACGACGAGCCAAAAAAGGAGGGGAGCCCCCAGGAAGTTTCTGCCTTCCAGGATCTGCATCTCAAGTGTAGAACACAGTTTCCTGAGGGAAGGGCTCTCCGGCCGACACCGCAAGGGAAGACATTGGCTTTGCATTGCCCCGAGCCACAAAACACAAGCAAAGCAAGGACCTTACCCCATACTTAGTAATCGGGTGCCCGGACGTCTCTGTGTCTCAGTCTACACGCCTGGAGTGGAGGGTACGAGGTGAACGGCTCCAAAACGAGCCTTCATCACAAGTTCTGTTTCCAGTTACTAAATCTTATGGCAAGCTCTTCTTTGTTTTTCCCGTACTTAAGTTTTCCGTGTTCAAATGGCATCCTTCACTACAATATCTAAGCATTCAGATTTTTTTTCCCCCCTTTACTACCCTACCTCAGCTCCCGGCGGCCAGGGGAGCTGCACCCATGGCGTTAGACAGCCAGGCAGCTGAGAAATAGCGAGCAAACATCACTTGCCGCAGGGGACAGGAGAAATCTGTGACATCAAAAGCTGCTTCATGGTCCCCGAAAGATGAAAATTCACATTTTCTACACCTCTTGTGCTTCGCTTTAGGGAGAAGTGTTTTGGGAAAATGCACAAATATCAATTCTGACTGCATGCTGGGGGATTCTCGCCCGCTTACGTCGCAGACGAGTCACCAAGACGCGAAGCGGACGTATCACCCGCGGTGACTCACCCTCCAGCGCCACGACTTTGTCATCCCACCCCCAAAATAGCATGTCAGGAATAGAACATTACCCAAAGGTGGGCAGGAGGAGGAGAGGAGAACGCAGCCCAAGCGGGTGCCGGTTCAGCTATCTTTAGCCACTAAAAGGCCAGGCATCTGGTCCGAGCTCTCCCTCGTCAGCCAAGGCGGAAAAGCACCTTCCCCCGGCAATTCACCCCGTCAATCTTAGACGCCCACCTTACGGGATGAGCCACGTCTTCGAGCGACCCAAACCAGCTCACTTGGGCTGCAGGCTCCACTAGAGGGTTAATGCTCGGAGGAGCTGAAGCTTACACATCTGCCCACCCGGGGGGTACGGCCCACCTTCTCGTTTTGCATCTGCACGAGATCTGGGCTCTCTATGCAGCCGTAGTCCTAAATACTCTCTCAAATAACACACAGATGTGCAATTCAGCGGAAATGAGTGAAGTTCGGTGGAGGCTACTGCGGTTCGCTAAAGAGCCTGGACACCTCACATGCGCAAAAATGGTAATACGACTCAACGTGGCCACATTCGACCAACAAGGCTGTCGTTGTCTTGCTCTCTTCATAGAGGAAACCATCCTCCAGCAACCTTTGAGCTCTGCAAAATAAAGCTTCCTTGGTCAGCTAGGCCTGTCTAGTTGATCCTCACTATTATGAATTAAATCCTGTACGACAGTTGCTTAAATATCACTGTGATTTTCAAATCCCCAGGCAGCTGTCTAGTCATTATTACATTAATATGCATTTGTCATGTCACCCATTGGTTGCTCTTTATCGGACTTTTAAGAGAAAAAAGATATTTTACTACATTCACAGCTAAAGGAGGAGCATCCATAACCTCTGTCTCCAGTAAACAAAATCCCCGAGCTTTTAACTCAACAAACATTATGACATTTTACAGACAAATTAAATCAATATTTGTTTTAATTACGAAATTACCCAGAGAGATAAGATGACAATCCGATACTGTATTCCCAAAGTCTCACATTTGAATAAATTACAAATTTCCAGTTCAGTTTTGCTCCCTGTTTTTGTTCATTTAGTCTGAGCTCAAGAGGACTTTATATCTCAATTGTCACAGGGGCTCTCTCATGACTACTTATTTTGTCAGCGCAAGGAAAGAGCTAAAACCAGTATTAGCAATTACCATCTTCCCAATCACTCCAAATCCACCTGTTTTCAATTGCATTTTTGATGCAATTTTGTTGCAGGACATCTCGTATCTAACGTCTACACAGGGTTTTCCTTTAGGAAGGACAGGACCAAAGCTACCCTTCCAGGCATGCGCGATGAATTCAGTTTGGGATCCTCTCCAAGCTGATCAGCACAAGCTCATCACTTCAGCAAGGCTGCAAACTCAGTTTCTCTGCCCTCAGTGGCATGTTTCCCAGGGACTTTCCACCTCCCACGGACTTCAAGAGGTCCAGGATTTCACCATCTAAGACTTGTTGCAGAAGTTCTGCTAAATTGCTTCAGTCGGTCTAACTACTTCACTGCGTGGTAAAGGGTAAGTGGCCTGTAATGGCAATATCTGCAGTCACACTTAATTGATATTACAGACACTCTCCCCCACAAGATTTTTTGATGACTTCAGCTACATGACTTTCCAAATGGAAACATAACGTATGAAAATATGCCTAGATGCATTATTCTAGCTCCATATAATACAAAGCAGAGCTGAAAAGGTTCACCTAGGTCACCTACCTCATTCTTCAATTCCTTCGCTACAGGACTGTCCTCTTTTACCAGCTTTGCCAATATTTCGCCTAAATGACTCAGGTAATAAGCTTTCATCACCTTTTGTCTGGCAAAGAGGTAGGGGCATGATTAATGTTTAAACACACAAATAGCCTTTCCAAACAAAAAGGGAAAGAGTCCTTGAAACCAGGGACAGGCTTAAGCCTTCACAGAAGTGAGGCTTTTATAAATTTCTAGCTTTCTGTAGAGTAGATTAAATCCACTATTCACTACTGCTTGAAAGAAGACAAAAAGACCAGGATGGTGCATCTACTGTTTGTAGAGTGCATCTACATTGCTAGGGAAAAGTTCACTACAGGTCAGGTAGGTCCACCTAAAGGAGCATGGGTCTTGCACCTGGAGTAACACTCCCGTTGAGAGAGAGGTATGCCACCTGAACATGCACCCGTGGTCCCTGATGGGTTGTCCATCCCATGGGCAACTGGCCTCAGCAGGTCCCCAGTGCTACCAGTAGCCAAACAGCTAGCCTGGGAGTGAGCACTCGGGGTCAACTTTCCTTAAAACGCTAGTTATCACCTTCTCCGAGATCTGAAAGGAGGTCGGTCCCAATGGGGGATAACAACTCCATAACTCATCTTGATCGATGAACGTGCATGGAGGATGAGAGACGGTTTCCTCTCTGCCAAAGAGGGGGGCAGAGAGACTACCAGCAAGGAGGAGAACAGCTTTAGGGTTAATGCCCCAGAAATCTAAGCTGTCCAATCCCACGCACTGAACGAGGTGGGTGCTCACCAAATAAAGTCAGTACTGGCTGTAGGAAGGTGCGCTCCATAGAAAACTTCAGAGCACATTGAGAGCGCATTGCTAGCTCCCTGCAGAGACGCGGGTTTCACATTTACACCTTGGTGAGTTACACACTTATAAATAACAACCAACCACCCGCAAGCACAACATCAAAGTCGGCAAACTAAGAGGCACAGAAATTAGGAGGTAAAACGTTCACGCTTCTTAGAGCAACATTAACTCACCTGTATCGCACAAACAATTTTTATACAAAAGTCGCTGGAGCAAGTGCTATAAAGCAAGGTGACAGGATAAATGTAATGGCACCTCACTCCCGTAGTGGCTACACGCAGGTCTCTTAAAACCACGGGACCATCTTGTTCACTGAAAACATGATGTAAGGCTGCAAAAAGCAGGCTGCAGCTGGGTGAACTTTAGGGAAAGTTCTGTTCTTAATTCTAAATTTAGTTTGCGGCGCACTCCTCCTTCCCACATCCTTCTGTGAGGACACGCTGCATTTCATTACGGTTCTGCCTCCTCCCTCGTGCCAAGTGCTGCAATTTGGAATTGCTTCTACATTTGCAAGCCTAAGAGGAGAAGGAAAAGCACGGAAAACGCACGTAGCAATTACTCTTCGGGAATGACAGTGACATTGCAAATAGAAGTTTTGCCTTCTTTCATTGCAGGTGTCCACGCTGTCTTGCTTATGAGGGAATGGACCTTCTCATCTCTCTCCTTCAGTTCTTCCCGTTTTCTGATTCAGAGTTTTTGCTCTGAGTTTTCTTTCAGGCCTGTGAGCAACGGGGCAAGTGGTGGCGGTGGTGAGGCCGAATAGTGAAATTATCACGTTATCCTGTAACCTTGACTTTAGAACTTGCTGCCGCAAAGACGGTAACAATCAGACGCACAGAGACAAGACCCGCTTCACCCAGTCACATTCAGTCAAACAACTTGACAGGCATGAAAAACGCAAGAAATACCTGGACATAGGCCCTGCAAGAGCGCTCCCTTTTCTGAAGCTGAGTCCACAAAGACAGCAGATTAAAGACAGAATAGAAAAAACAAGTTAGTGACAGAACAAGGGGAGAAAAAAATTGAAGAAAACGCCTAGGCAAAAACCTCATTTCTCTTTTAAACAGCTCCTAGAAACAAAACAAACCGAAGGAAGCGTGCAGGTTAGGCAGCAGTGGAAGGCTGGAAGGATCGGCTGCAGAAACATGGGTTAGTCCTTTTTCAGTAAAGCACAGACCGGGAACTTTGCGAGAGCGGCTGTTAGATGGTAGGAGACATGGAAATGTAGTGGAAGTGCTCAAGAGACTACGTTTTCCTTACAGCTCTGAAATCACCCCTGGCATTTCCATGCCAAACGAGGCTGGAAAGGACGGGGCTGATCCTCAGCTACATCAGGGGAGCACAGGCTCAGCAATGAGGCGGTGCTGACAGCATCAAAGCACCAAATCGGCCTGGGGCTAGCAGGACCACTTCCAGAGAGCAGTATGCGGCAGCTAGGACTGCAGTGTGGACTCTCCTAAATGAATACATCTGAATATAAACCCTGAATATATCCAGTCCAGTTGCTAGCTCAAGCCAAAGCCCTTGGTGCTGTGCTCTCACTGCTCTTCAGGGCTGTTTTCCAGGCCCATCTCATATCAAGTTGTGCTTTCCTGTGTAAGGTTGCCCCAGAGAGGTTGTGGAGTCTCCATCCTTGGAGATCTTCCAAAGCTGCCTGGACACGGCCCTGGGTAACCTGCTCTAGGTGACCCTGTTTGAGCAGTGGGGTTGGACTAGATGATCCCCAGAGGTCCTTTCCCACCTCAATCATTCTGTGATCCTGTAATTACGGGGCCTAAATACGTTATATGCTGAATGGTCGTTTAATGAAGAATCCCACCTCTTGAACAGCAGCCACATTAAGGCTATGCCTTGCTAGGCACTTGCATGCCTCCTGCCTGATAACTGTGCTTAAGTGCGTCATAAAATTCAAGCAGACACTTATTTACCTCCACGGCACTTTCCGAGCCGTCTGCAGGAGTGAGCTAGACATGAGACCCCTCTGCGTCAGTGCAACGAAACCTTGCAAAATCAGGTCGCACAGAGCCACGGCTTTGGCTGGTTTTGTTTTTGCTGATGCGCCTGGGTTAGAATTACGCATCACGAGAGATTTGGGGTAAGTTGTGCTCTCAATTTGCAGCAATGAGTTCCCACTACATTCCCCCCCACCCCCACGCAACTGAGAGCCAAATTTGTCCCCCGGAGTCCTGAGGAGCTGCAACAACCAAAATACACCCAGCTATAATGCAATGCCTAATTTCCACTTTTAATTCATCAATTTGCAGCAGCAGAAATCATCCTCTGGATAAACTTGGCCAGTATGAAGACTTTACAGAAGCAAAGAGAGATCAAAGAAAGCCTTGCTGAAAATTAGAGATATCCACTCGGGGGTCTCACCAGCCTGCTAAGGAACAATTACTACCTTAATTAAGCCAGATCCAGTGGAAAGCGTAAAGTTTTTAGTGATAGCAAAGTGGCTGCTGAAAGAGGATGGCTTTTATCAATTCCGATTATGCCAGTTTATTTCAATTAATTATGCATCAGTTTGTAAAAAAAGGAAAAAAAACCACAAAACAGCACAGGTGACTACTTTCAGATGGAGTATTAAGGCAAATCGCCAGCACATTTCCTTCTATTGATTAAAAGAATATTTTAATGGCTATTGCTTACTACATTTCTTCTTTTTGACTAAACAGCGCTAAACAAAACTCTTTGCGAATAACTTTCTTCCCTATTCTTCTCCTTCCTGGAAATACTCTTGATCAGCGAAGGGGAAAATGGAGCCATAACTCCGCTGCCTTTTGTTTGCCCAATCCTACTTCCAAGCTGAATTCATGCATTCTTAAACGAACACAGAGCAGTTGCTCTTCTAAAGAATTAAGTGGGGAATGAGAGCAAGTAAATTACTGAGCCTGTCGCTTGGCTCAGTGGCTCGCATCGCTGTTTTGCAGGGCTCCACGCGGTCCAGAATTTTAATGCGGAGAATTGATTTGCAGGAGGTGCTGGTGGTGCTGGAGGGAAAGCCGGGCGTGAGGGGGACCGGAGGAGCCATGCCCTCCCTGCCGCGCCACCCCGTCTCACGCCAATGGGGGACATCACCTCGGCGGCAGGAATTAAAAAAAAAAAAAAAAGAAAAAAAGAGAAAAAGGAGAAACGGGGGCTTGCCAAACGGAAGTGACACAGCGTTGGGTGGACCTAGGGAGTATTTGGAGGAGCAAGCGGACGAAAATCATGGAACTGGTTAGCGCGTGACATTAGTTGCCGGTTTTACCTGGTGCCGCCGTCGTTTCATAACGAAGAACCACGGTATGATTGTAACAGACAATGTTATGCTGATGTAACGGTTAATACAATTATTACCTACGTTGTTATAAAATAGCTGGAAGCAGCACTAATTAAAAGCATCAGGATAACCCAATTCTCAGCACATGCAAAGCACAGGATACACAGGACTTCGGTTCCCAGGCGGCTGTAACATTAAACAATCCAGAAGCCCTTTACATTTAAAACAGCATAAATCTACGATAATAACTTACAACAAAATAGCAACGTTACTTCTCTGAAAAATACTGCTTTTTAGAAGGTTTAGCTGGGATCATTTATTCCTTGCGTAACCTCGGGACCAAGCTCTGCTCTCGCCTGAGTGGTGCCAGGGCCATGGGAGCCAGCGTGGCAGCTGAGAGCAAAATTTGGTACCTTATTTGAACAACGAGGT
This sequence comes from Rhea pennata, assembly GCF_028389875.1. Classification (NCBI taxonomy): domain Eukaryota; kingdom Metazoa; phylum Chordata; class Aves; order Rheiformes; family Rheidae; genus Rhea; species Rhea pennata. The sequence continues at coordinate 80,287,162 of NC_084666.1, read as the reverse complement.
GGCCAATACAGCCCTGGGCTCGTAGCCGCAGGGCTCGGCCACGCTTCGCTCTCATGACCAGGCCCACGCAATTCCCCAGCTGAATCCGATATAAGCTGTCATCCATGCATTTACTGGAGATTCAGGGATACAGAGGGCCTCGGAGGGGATGGGAACCCTCAACTTTTAAGGTACTCTTGCGAACGCCACAGCTGACATTGCCTCCACAGCTTCGAGCATCTTTAATATACCAAAATGCCACTTAATTCTGGAAATGACAACAGGTCTCATAATTCTTCTCCTCCAGAGGGCACGGCAACCACATCGTCGTCACGTGAGAAGGTGCTTCTGGGCCGAGTCACGCATAAACATTAAGAAGGCCCCTCCAGTATTAAGCCATCTTAAGTACTTTAAATGTAAACGCACCAGCATCTGATGCACCTTCAGTAAATGTACCTCAGGTGTAAATAAATGTTTCTCTCTGGTTTTATTTGTTCACATGCATGCATGGAAGTGCCCATTTGACCTTTACATCCAGCATCTTGTAATAGTACGAGATAAAAAAAAAAATCAAAAATCCAAACTCTCTCGGGGGCTTTAAATATTCAGATTGCCTGGCTTATATTATATGTCATTTCACAGACGGATTCAGCACTGGACTAACTGCTGAATCCAAATTAATCGCTGTGGCATCACTCGAATGAGTCTCATCCGGCAGTACGAGAGCTGAGACCAGGATGAAGCACCTGGAGCTCACCTACCTATCTGTCAAGGGGGGTACAGGTCCCAGCGCCACCAGCATGCTTGGCGTTCACAACCCTGGCCTTCCTTGGCAAAATAAGATTACCGTGCAAACGAAAAGCTGCCAGGCGCTCTTGTCTACCGAGCAAGAATCCACAGCCCCAAAACTCGTTCAGCAAGACCTCTCCAGAGAAAGCCAACTGCCTCTTTAGTCTACATCTTCCCGAGGCCCTTCGTCCTCACCTTATTTAAGCTGCGTGCGGCGCTGTCTTTCCCGCCGGGCGTCAGGTTGCGGAGCTGCACGTCGAGCAGGTTCACCAGCTGGACCATGGCGGACACCGAGTAGGTGATGTCCCCGGCGTACAGGTGGTTTCTCGTGTGCTCGGCGAGCTCCCTGGCAATGTTGGCGGCCATCTCCCCCGACTTCATCTGCAGCGGGCACAAGGGAGGAGAAGATTGTCCCCAGCTGTTAGCGTGACATTGCTCCAGGCTCTCCCAGCCCCACAGAATCACAAAACAGTCCAGGGAAAAAGGAGAATTTATAGAGGATTGCCTACAAATTAAGCTACTGCTTCTCCGTCAGGCTAAATGACCAGCTCAGCTGAGCTCTTCATATGAAATTTCCAACGGTCTTATCTGTCAATAGTTAGAAATTTGGTATTTCTCTTGTTCCCTCAAATTCTGGTGCTTATTATAAGAGCGAGGTTATAGGGAAAGATAGCAGGCAGAGCTTCCACCTCTCAGTAAATCAATTAGCTCAGTTATAAATGAATATCTTGCTTCCATCAGTTTGACAGCAACCGCCCATCCGATTTAATGAAACTGAGGTGAAGATATTCACATGCCCACCTTCAAAGGATTAAAACCTACGATGGTATAGATAAGACAAATAAAAGCAATAAGGTATTGCTTTTCCCGTTAGAGCACGGATAACTTGCATGCAAAAATGCGTGTAGCTTGTGTTGCTACACACAAGCCTAACGCCACAGAAAGCAGGCCCTGTTCTACCAGCTGCCTGCGGTTGCCCGTGCTCCTAAGCAGCTAAAGAAAGCCGCGCTTCAACGCACTCCTAAACAAGAGGAAAGCCAACACTCCAAAAACTGCTTGCAAAACAAAGCAATTCTACTACGACCAACTAAATGCCCCCAACTAAGCGGCATTTGAAGAAATGCCCAAGTGAGTATGTGTTAATCTCCAACCCTGCAAACTCCCGGGAGACCAAATAATTTGCCCAAACTTATTTCATGCATCGAGATTTGCTGAAAAACGGGAACGTGCCATTGCCTTGGGATAGCGCGTGCAGCTGAGCGGTGCTGAAGCTCTTTCCCAGCACCAAAACTCACTTCTAAACCTCTCCATCATCACCCAGAAGACGCAGCTACAGGTCACTGCAACGTTGCTGAGCCACTCCTTCTGCAGCAAGCACCACCAGACCTCCAAATAAATACAGGTCTATATATATATGTGTGTGTGTCTACATCTATATATATATGTGTATGTGTATATATATACACACACACATTGCTATACCTGAAATCCCATTGTGCAGCAGTTTGCTAATGTTTTCCTAGTTGTACCACTGTCTTCTGTCTTCTTAAAACTGAAAGGACTGTAAAACAATTGCTGTTGGATAGCAATTGTTTTATACAACAGCAATAGATATTGCTGACTTTTTCATAAGCTTTTGGGAATGGAAATAGGGAGTTTTGCCTGGACAGGCTAACAGCAAGCTTCCCTGGCAGCATCGTTCTGTTTTTTTCCTACGTTTCTCAGCGGGAACCGTCTGCGGAAGAGGGCACCAGAATACAAACTGAGAGCAATTGCGGAGAAGGAGTGGACACCGCAGTGGTGTGGCCCGCAAAACTTATCTCGCTGTCTTGAGCCCTAAAACTTATCTGCTCTTTCTCACCATATTGACTGCTCCATTTGGCAGGCCAACACGAACAAAAAGGCATCTCTTCTTTCAGAGCCTGAGCCTTGTGGTGCTTCTTCTCCTGAAAAGCACCCACAACCGAAAGCCACAGTGAGGAAAAGACTTTCAGACAAACCGCGTGCTGTGCAAAGGCTGGTACTGATGAAAGCAAGAGGTAAAGCAAACAGTCTAAGGCTGAACGTATGACCTCATGATGAGGATGGTGCAATGTATCCAAAGATGACCTTTTTGCTTCCTTTTACTGCCTGACTCTAGAAATAACCCACGTAGCAGTGCATAATTCAATAGCGCTGGCAAGTTTATTCTCCTGCTACGTTACGAGGGCATAGTAGGCACCAACAATAAAGTTAAAAGTAAATGTCAGGGGGCCAATGAATTGCTGAAGCAGACATTTGTTCTGATCTTCCATCAAGCACAATAACTCTAATGGAAGCTAATAGAGGGTTGTAAAACCTAATACTATGATGCAAGTGGGCAAACACCCAGCGTACAGTCAGAGCTCAGCGGGAGAAAGAAAAGAAATAAGTAGTAATCCTTACCTCACTACAGAAACATGAAAGCAAGCATGCCCGTCCCCTAACAGCTTCTCCAGCTTCACTGCAATCCCTACAGGGGACCTATCACCCATCTTCTTGAGCAGCTTGGACCCAGCAGGGGATTTTTGAGAGACAGAAGCAGATGAAGAGCAAAGACACAGTGAGTAGGTACGAGCCCCAGCTGCCAAAGCGGCGTTTCTGCCAATTTTGTGAGCTATGCCGCAACCGCGGAGGCTGCGGGATGGTTGGCCAAGGAGGCACAGAACGCTGGGGAGGAAGGAGAGCTGAGATGCTGGGTGCAAACTTCTCCCTGCCGTTGCGTCATGGCTTACCTACCTGTTCCTCTACCTACCACCACAGCAGCAAGCGGAGGAACTGGCTTTGCTCTAGAGCAAGAAGGCTCCTCTCCCAGCTTGAGAGAGCTGCCAGAGTGGACCATGAGGCAGTCCAGTCCTGCAGCAGGCTTGGGGCAGCGAAGCACCCCAAGATGCAGCAGGGACACGAGACCTCAGCACTCCTTTACGGAGATAAATCAGACCCCTCCTCTAAGCGCAGTGACGACCTCCCAGCCTCCGGCTCAGGCTGGGAAACCACGACGTAACTGGGAATTTCACAAATAACTTAAAACCAGTGTTTGCGATACGGATCCTACTGAATGCAAATCCCAACACAAGCGCCCCACAAACTCTGGCAGGGCTTTCCTCTCCAAAGTCGCTCACGGAAAGGCTTGACCCTTTGTAGTGTCTCTTCATAGCACTTGGGCCACGCAGTCCCAAGAAGCCAACAGATCCCTGCTCAGGCACCAAAAGTTGGATCCAGAGCTATGTGGCAGCTTCTCCTAGTCTTTCCACTGAGTGGCAGAAGGTTCCCAAAGCTGAACATGGCTGAATTCTTCCAGAAAAAGCATACCAAAAAAAAAAAAAAAAAAAAAAAAAGTCCAGTCCCAGTTGTGGCCTGCTGGACACTTCCAAAAATCTGGCTCTTCAATTTTAGCCAGCTTTGAAAGTGCCTAACAAATTAAACGGAACTCATTCGTTGCGCAAATGATAGCTGCGGTTTCAAATAAAATAAGCCTAACCTTGGTGGAGATTTCATCAGTGCAGGCTATTATTTCCCTCTGCCAGTGGCTAACGGCCTAGCCATCTTCACCGAGCAGCAAGAGGTCTCCCAGCTGCCTGGGTGAATTATGACGAGAGTAAGTAATATTAACCCCTCCAGCGTAAGTACGTGGGTCATAAAACAAGAGCTGCACAGCTGCTAGCGGCAGCAAAAGCAATCTTTATTAATCAGGCAGCCTGATGGGGCGCCGGGAGAGCTACTCACCCTCCTGCAGGGCACAGAAGGGCCACCGGCTCGGTAACGGCCGTGCCGGAGCAGCCCCGTGGTAATTAACATCTTTCCCTCTTTTTTGGTGAGGGACGAGTATAAATACACGTTATGCCTGATAGGGTGATTAGGAGGGCACACACTAGCGATTCACAGGTTAACATGGGCGACGGGGAGGAGAAAAAGTCTCTTCTGGAGAGGTTGCACCATCCCGCTGCTCAGCTCACCGGGAGCCTGATGTTTCCACCACCCAGCGGCAGAGCTAGCAGGTACCTCCAGGGCTCTCCTACTTTGGTTATTAGGAGCGAATAGATCTGCACAGACTGCTAATAAGAAGGATTCAGCCCACAGACGCTGTGGCGTAAACACACATCTGGTCTCTGGAATGAAATCAGCTGAAAGCACCACTGTGCATTAATAACAAAAACGCTCAACATATTGCCACCAAATGAGCTCTGCTTGTCTTGAACGTCTATTGTCACATGTTAATGCACTTCTAACACTGATAAATGATGAAGTGCTACAAAACATTCATCAAGGGACTTAAGACTCAAAAGATAAGCATTACTGCAGCATTGTTTTCTATTCCATCAGCCCTTTTACAGCTTAGGAATAAAAGAAGTTAAAACCTAAGAAAGACAGTAGCATGATCCAAACATGTCACACTGAGTCTGCCTTTGTCTGGTAAAAAAATTCTCAACTACAAGGTCTATCTTGTGCTTGTAAGGCAGAAAACCCCTGGGGACGTGTGAAAGGGAAAGTTTCCCTTTGCAATAACTCAGCGTTTTCCATATTGTCCACTCACCCCCTCCTCTCTCTTCCTCCTTTCCTTGCCACCGGCAAGCAACGTCATTCGTTCCGGTTTAATTCCACTCTCCAGACCCTTGCGTTTTCTTTCCCTCATCCTCTTTGCCCTAATTTCCATAGGATCTTTGTAGTCTTGCTTTCTCCTCGCAGCTACCCATGGCTCATGCCTAGGAGCTGGCACAGCCACTGCGACTGTTGGGCGCTTTGGTTGTCGTGAAAACAACCAGGGAACAGAGGCAAAGGACATGCACAGAGGTGGTGCGGTCAGCGCGTGGGAAGGACTTTACCTTCTGCGTGATGTGGTTGATCCAGGGAGAAGAGCAGTTGCTGAGGTCTGGTCCTTGGGGGTCCCAGGTCCCGTCGGGCACAAGGCACCGGAAAGTCGCCACACCTGCAAAGGGGAAAGCTGCTGCGTTCAGTGCCGCCGGCTGCATTTCTCCATCGGCACCCAGGCTCGCAGGCCTCGTTTCACCAAGCCTGAGACCTCACGCAAAGCCTGGTAGCTCAGGAGGACGCTTCTGAGTCATCTCAGCGTCCTAATCTCCCACGACCTTAGTGCTTAGGCGTAACAGACTCACGAGGACAGGGATATTATCTCCAGTTCACAAGCCAGAAACTATGGAGACATCCAACAGGATTCGCCCAAGGCCAGGCAGGATGGCTGCTAGGGAGCAAGAAATTAAAGCTGGATCTCGCAAGCTGGGTCAGCACCCAAGGCCATTTCGCCCACTCTATCCCAGTGATGGTGTGCCAGGATCTGACCCCAACTTCTTCGTCCCCTGCTGTTTTGTTTTACAGATTTTATGGCTTTGAATAATACACTGCATCTTTTAAAGAATCCCGTGAATCCCAGAAATTAGAGATGGGGAAGGCTTATCGCCTGCTCCAGACCATCCCCTGTCAACAAGTTTTTTTTTTTCCTTACATTATTTTCATCCAGTCAAGTTTCCCGTAACTCATGCAACAGGACACTTCGCTTCCCTGCAGGGATGCTCCAGGCTCACAGCCCTTGTGCTTGGAAAATGCTTCCCTGCCTCCAGCCTTAATTTGCCTTTGCATTATTTCTTTTCTTTCTCATCTTGCTCAGTGCAGACTCTCCTCTCTCTGGGAACTATACGACAGGCTTTTTGCACACTTAAATTTATCAAGTAGGGCTGAGAAAGATAGAGAAAAATATTCTTTATCTACTCTCACTGCTCACTCCTTTCCATTCCCCTCATACTTTACATACATTTTACCAGACTGATCTCCCTGAATTTAGAGTCAGATTTAGGATACACAAATGTAAACGGCTCCCCCAGGCAGCAGAGCAGAGTATTAATAGTCTCCTTTGCAAGCCAGATCCCTCCAGCCTCTGCTTCTCAGGCAATTTCCTCCGCTTTCTGTACAAGGACTAGCTTGAAAAATAAAGACTTTCTACAAACTGCACTTGTTAACATACAGTCAAGTGAACCATGTGCCAAAATCCACTATTCACTCCACCACGTGTTAGTTTGGACAGAAGCTTTCCAAAGCAACCTTTTGGAAACCAGCAATTGAGGGGAAGAGTGAAAGAAAAGAAGCAATATCCAATCAACAATAGACCACTGGGAAAGATTTCGCCTTAGTCTTCCCCTTGCTCTCCATGTTGGTCATGTTGGATGCTGGCTGCAGTCTGGAAAACTCACCCGCACAGGTTCAGGAGCCTGAGCTGGGAATACCCGTGTTTGGAAGTGCTGGCCACAGCCTTCGAAACGTAAACAGTGAAGTAGGGAGTGCTGTCAAAACACGAGTTTTGTTGATTTTTTCCCCCACAAATAAGCAAAACTTCAGGCATCAACATACCAGTCAATCAGCCTGCAGACTACAATTACAGGCAGAGCGGGGATAATAAAATATTTGTAGAGGAACGGTCTCTTTGGCTATCGGTGCTCAACCCCACAAGGTGATTAGTGGTCTTCCTCTCTCACGGTTGGAGCTTGGGATGCCCAAGACCCTGCACAAGGTGCTCAGCACCTTTAGGCTTGGGTCCTTGGTGCAGCTGCGCTTCCCAAGGCCACTGGCCGTACTTCCCCAAAGTAACATGTAAGTGCCAAAAGGCATCAGCACACTCCACCAGTGAGAATGCAGACGCTCAAGAGGTCCATGTTCAAGCCAGCCACCTACAGAGGTGGCTCTCACCTTGTCCCACCACCCCTCGACTCACCAATAGAGCCCATGGGACAAGGCTGCTTAGCCACCTGGCCCTGCCGGGTCCGAGACCACATAACGTCGCGGGCTTCCACGGGGTCGCAGCTTTCGGTGCCGGCCGATGGGAGCTGTGAGGAGGCCGGCGGCGGGTGCGTGGTCACCTCGTCCGGGACGTTGGCCACGGGCGACGGCGTGCTGGTGCTCCTGTTCCTCCTGCCCGCGGCCGAGGCGGTGGTGGGCCGGCCGGTGCTGCTGGTGGCTGCCCGTGCCGTGGTGCTGCTGGGGGTGCTCCCCAGACCCAGCGCTCCTGACGGTGACGCTCCTGAAACGAGGCAAGAGCGGATTAGAGAGAGGAAGGGAAAGAAGGAAAAAAAGGAAGGAGGCTGTGCTGGGCACTACTTCTAAGATGTGCCTGGAGTGACGGTTTCCTGCAAAATTTGTAAGGGCCAAGTCACACCGGCTGCAGACAAACGAAGATGCAACGAGAGCCGTAAGAGCATGCGTCCTCCTCATCTGCCGTCACTCGCTGGCACCTCCGTCTATCACTTCTTAAATCCCCATGCCCTGAGATTTCCCTAAAACCCGCTGCCACCTCTTCCTAGCATCCCTAAATCCTCCCTTAATATCAGAGCAGTTCCATGCCCAGCAACATGGATATGAGTTTGTTCATTATAGCCATGTGCGAACTCCAGGCTAGCCAAAAAATAAAATTAAATGCAAGGATTGTCCTCCTGCCCAGATGAACCACCTCAAACCATCCAGCAGGCCTTGCCTGTAAGCTCCAGAGAGCAGAGACTTTCATCTCCTCTAGGTCCAGAGAAGCAGACCATGCTTGCTATTAGAGCAGTATTAGTTATTAATGTATAATGACATTGCTGTCACTGGAGTTCAGGTTGATGTTCACCCAAGTCAAACCTACTGAAATTACATAGATGCCTGCTTTCCCTGCAGAATAGCAGGTCTTCTGTCCTGATTTTTTTTTTTGTAATTTAAAAAAAATGCCCCACCGCCAAGCCCGTGGCACTGTGAGCAATTCTCCCGCCCCAGAGTAATCGATAACAGTAGTTGAGGCAAACGCTCTCACTGGTTTTAGCCAATTTCATTGCAAGCCTGAGAAACCCTCAAACTTCCAAACTAAGTCAGAACCATCATAAACATCATTTTCCGAGGGATCAGCATTCTTGTGCAAGAAAATGTTTCGTTTAAAAATCCCAACTCCCTCAGAAAACTACATTATATTCTCCCTCTGGCCTCTACAAAAAAGAGCTATTGTGCAATATGCATTAAATCTCCTGATCAAGGTCACATGGGGAACCCAAAATCAGGTCTCCCGAGTCCTGAGCCAACAGGCAGATGATGAACCAGTGGACAGAGGAGCTTTTTGGGATGCACTGTACCTTGTTTATGAGCAACAATATATAAGATGCCTGTGCAGCAATTGCTTGCTCTTCCCATTTCTCTTGTTAATTTAATTGCTTTGCAGCTCTGTCCGCACGCTTTACGCTGTTATTTTTCCGATTTCTTAATTTCCAGATAGCCATTTCACTCTGATCCACCAGAAGGCCTTGCTGGTCAGTAATGTCCGTAGGGGCTTTACTCTGCTTGGGTTAGGGCCCTCTCCTGCCAGCTCCCCACCACGGTGGGTCAGCACGGGAGCCTATGCGCATGTGTACACAAAAACGTGAGGAGCACTCAAAGTTTTCAGAAACGTAGGTGTTTCAGCAATCTCACTGCTTGCTGATCAGATTTTCCAGCCTTCTCGTGCCACCTCGCTTTCACTACGAGTCCCGGGTTTGGATGAATTCCAAAAAATACACAGCAAAATCCTGCAGACATTGACAGATTTCTTCTAATTGCTGTTCAAAGCCATGCTAAATTACCAAGCGGGACATGATTTCCAACGGATGTTACTGGGAGGCTTAAAATTTGCAGAGAACTTCAGTAAGTTTTACCTGTTTTCACTATAGCAGGTCTTGCCACAAGTACATATTTCATTTCTTCCCAGTAATGATGATTAGTTCAATAGCTATGACCTGCAGAAATTTTCCCATTTCCGTACGTAATAACGACTTACTTTCCATGTGCAAATTGACCTGTGCCTTGCACTACAGCTGCAGAGGTACTTAGTAGACATCGTGGACACAGTTTCAAAGGAAAAGCTGGTAAATCACCCTTAAAATCATTCACACAGTCCGTTGTGAGCATATACGGATAAGGAAGAGATTTCAAGCAGTCAGAAGAGAAGAGTAACTAGCTCAAACTCACGAAGACAGACAATATTTTCCCTAACAGGTCCTGAAAACGGGTCGCACTCGTCCCTATTTAGCCAAGAGAAGAGGTGGGCTGACTCGCGAAACTGCAGAGCACCCAAGGAGCTCCCGTTGGTCTGCGCACCCGAGGGGGGCATTTTTGAGACTAGCTTTTCATTGACAATCATCGAATATCCTGGGGCACGGTGTTTTTGGAAATACCTCTAGCAGATTTTGCTCATATAACTATGTGCTTTAAGACCAAGTTAACTGCCAGAAGAAAAAGGAGGATCCGGATCATTTACATATTAAATGATTCTCAGGTCCAAGCAAAACCACAAAGAGATTGCAACTTGTGCAAAATCACCCATGTCCCACAGTGCAGGACTTCTTCCTGGTGCTCTTAGACACGGGAGAGGGCTTTTCTGGTTGACTCTGACTAATGTTCTTCTATTGCAATTGTATTCCCAAATATTTACGTGCCTTGCTGCCACGTTAGGACAAATCTAGCTTTTCCTAATTCAGAAAGGCTGCGAGAAACACAAAACCTGAAGGTTTCTCCCTCCCTCTCTGCTAATTTTTCCCTTTTCATATTTGGCAAATACAGCCTTGGCTTACAGTATTCCTTTCTTTTTTCTCCATTTCTTCTTCTATTGAACGATGGTACAAGTCGTATTTACATAGCAGTAAGAAGGTTTAGGCAAATCTTGAAAGAAGAAACACACAAAAAGCCCAAACCTAATGCGGTTGGAAGATTGTATTTAAAGAAAGAAATCACAGCCGCTTTTCTCTTCCCTGTCACATAAACACATCCCAGGGGAATTAGTTTTCTACAGGCATTCTCTAACCCATTTCAGAATATTTTCTGAAATTTACTAGAAAAGAATAATTATTTTAAATGAATACATTCCTGTTTGCTTTTCCTTTTTTGGAGCTTTTCTCCAAACGTCCTTTATGTCGACAGCAAAGGAACACCAGAGCCTAGGAGTGCCTAGGTCGAGCCTTGCATGGGCAGTGCCATCCCTGGGAGTTGTAGGAACACGCCTCTAGCAATCCCGTTGTTGGCCCCTGCTCGATTGCAACATCATACTAAGCCTGCACCACGAAAGACTCACCCTGCAAAACCATCTCATGTCAAACGTCCACTGGAAAACCAAAGACTGCATGTCGGTGCCACCGAGGAGCTATGGCACAGAGAATCAACAAGGTGAGATGAGCTCCCAAATTACGTACAGCTCCTTTCATGTATTTGAAAGAAACTGTGATTTTTATTTTATTTATTTGTTTACTTTTTTTTTAACTACAGATGAGGGCCAAGTTGGCTCACACCAAACATCCGAACAGCCCTCTGCTGTACGGACTCAGGCTGTGATTCGAGCAAGCCGTGCCAGAATCGTATGTGAATGTAAAAGTTCCCACCGTGCTTTTGGAAGTTTTTTTAATTTTCCTTGTTAAATATTTATCGACCGAGACTGACAAAAGGCTTGCAAAAACCATCAACGGGGAAAAAGATTAAATATGCAATAGCCTCGCTGTGTTCAACACAACCGTGTTGTCTTCAACATAGCCACACGTAGTCCTGGACCCACAAAAAGCCATATGAAATACAAACGTAGTCTTTTAGATACACTGCTCTTCCCCTGCTCCCTCCCCTTACCTAAAGTTCGACATAGAGGGAGAGCTGGTTGCATCTGGGAGAAGAAAGATCCATTTCCCTCGCGGACCAGCTTTAAGTGGAAAAATCCCTTCTGGAAGACTACGAAAGCCCTACGTCCTGCGGTAGCGGATCGTGCATTTGTGCCCAAGGCCACCCTGCCCACGTGCAAATATACTGCCAAGCCCTGATGGACGCTGCAATGGATCCAAGCCAGATGTCAAGTGAGTCCCACCTACCAGGAAGAAACTTAGTGCTGTGGTCCAAGATACAGTGCAAACTCAGCTCTTTTATTGTGCTTCAAGCTGGAATCACTTAATACACTTTTTTCCCCCTCCATATCTTTGTTTGAGCATTTTAAATTAACCCTAAAGACACAGAACAAGAGCTGAAGTGTGTGAAATCATCGTAACAGGCTAAAGTCCAGTCAATCTGCCCAAACTCTTCCTTTCTCACTGCACCACAAACCTCAGTGAGATATTTAGGACGTTCAAAGCAGCAATCACCCGGGGCCAATTTCCAAACTACGCCTACCAAAGCCACCTTGAATCAAAACTTTACATTTCTAACCACAAACATTTTCAAAACTTAACCAGTCTAACCACAATCATTACACACATCCCATCAAAAAGTCAAGCTTTGCCAAAAACATGTTAGCTATTACTGTGAACTTCCAGATTTTCCCTGAAAAAAAATGAATGCCAACCAGCAGCTTGGTTGCTTTTTGATGAAATATCAACTTTTACGCTTTTGTAAGGTTTTTTTTTAATGTGTGTGTGTGTGCTTAATATTTTTCTGGCCCCAGCAGCTCTTACTGTCATATCCTCAAATTACTTGTCATTTGAGTTTAAAGAAACTCCTTTTTTCTCTCTGAAGAGCGTATCTTCCCCAAGAAGTCACTGAATCCTACTTAAAACATGACCACGGTCCACCTCTATCCACCTGCAGCTACAAAATACATTGCCCAAATCTTGCCTCAATTTTCCTACCCAGGACCTCTGCTTAATCCATCTTCTTGAAGCTCTCATACCTTTCAGCACCATCCAGCCAGAGCATTAATGACAAACGGTTATTGCTGGCCTTCTGCAAGTTACTCTGAACATTCGAGCGGCAATCTAGCCAAACCACCATGTATTAGCCACAAAAATATAGCATTTCTTCAATGTCATGTCGTAATGCTTTTGGAAATGCAGACGAACTATGCCCACAGGAGCCCTGGTAAACAGAAAAAAATTACAGAAGAGCTGATCTAATAGACAGTACATCAGGATTTACTATAAATGGACTAATCTAATAGGTTTGAGAGTTCAGTTCAAGAGCTATTTTGGAGCAATCTAGCTTTAAATCGCTCTAGTTCTCAAAAAGACTGTCAGATGCGGCTGCATTTAGTTTGAATTTATATATGTTAACATATAAATCCTGACTACTTTTTTTTTTTTTTTTTTTTTTTAATCCCCATGTTATTTCGCACAGGCGGGAGGAAAAAAAAAAAAGCATGCAATCTCTTTTCCAGGGCACAGCAACTGCATATTATTACTGAACGTTATGCTGTGAACTTCTAACCTCCCGAACAACCTCCATCCCCTGGCGTGACTTGCATCCATCAGAGCCAGTGGTGCAGATCCTGTGCGCTGTCTTCCGACGCAAGCACTTCAAACTCTATTCAAGAGAAGCCCAGTAGGAATTCCCTTGTACCCCTTGGCTACAGAAATCACTTTGGATTTCAATAGCAGGTGCTGTCAGCTTTTCGTTCAGGCCGTGCTAGAGTACGGACACACGAGCACTACGCGTATGGCTTCAAGAGGTTTACTGCAGGCAGTAAATTTTCAGAGGTTTTCAGGGTTGCTTGCATTTTTAAAAGGAAAAATTAATTAAACTACGCGCATGCCATCTCCGTGCACACCACTTTGAGTTTCTATGCAGAACAAGCGCACGTATACGTAAGCAAGTGCTAAGAGGGAAAAACGCTTTTTCCTGCCCCTTGGGCAACTGATGCAACTTCACGTAACGTGTATTCCCCGCTTTTTGCCCCCGTTTCTGCGTCTTTGGTTGGACACCATGCTCTCAACTTCCGCGCGCTCTGCAGCGCTGGGGCTGGCTGGATGCAGCCCTTCCCTGGCGGTTCTCCACCTCAGCGTGCGCAATGAGTAGAAGTAAGTTAAGGACCCATAAAACGCTTGCTTACGCCCTGGCGTTTTCTGACCTGCCCGATCATCTCGGTGAGCTCTTCCAGGGGCCAAAGGCACTCTCAGCAAAGTCGCCACTTGCCCCGTTAACTGAAATGTGTTTTTCAGTGCAGGCTACGGCGACAACTTTAATAAGAGAAAACTGTCATCTTCAAACAGTCCCTGTTCATCTGAGTGTGTAATATCTCCAAACTAGATGTTAGGCAGCACGATGGCCAATTGCATTCGGATAAATGCCCTGGTCTCTTTTAAACATATCATAATCTGATTGCGAATGGCTGGATGGTTACTTTCCAATTTGCGAAAAGGTTCAAAGGCTGTAAATAATAATAATAAAAGAAGGAATTGGACAGCTTTCAAAAGTACAGATTAGTGTTCTCAATTCCCAGCGATTCGGTGCTCCCAAGCTACACTCCTGTGAGCTCTGTATTAATATTTCCAACCCAATTGCACTGCGCCGCTGTCTCGAGAAAGAAGGCACGGTGCAATCAATCCCACGGCAGCCGAGGCCCGGGAACCCCAGCTCCGCTGTGAGAACGTCAACGTTCAGCTGCTTGAAGAAATAAAGCAGTTTCCCTGACAAACCCTGAAGTGCTCCTTAGCTCCCTTCCAAAACTCATCATTACTTACGCAGAAACGCCAATGTTTTCTAAAGCGCTCTTCTAATAGCGGCATTTGTTTTAGAGCTATCTGGCGCTCTGCAGCTTGAAGTCGGAATGAACCAGGTGACGCTTCCAAGGCTCTCGACTCCCATTTTTGACTTACGTTCTCATGGACACAACTTGGGGCACCACCAGCACCCCCCCCCCCAAAAAGGGCCCAGGGCCGGGGCATTGCTGCAGCTAGTCATCTCAGCCGAAAATCAAGAGCAGGGAGTTGAGATGCAGCAAGGAAAGGCATCCAGAATTGCAGAAAAGGAAGCTTAACCCAACTTGTTTGACTCATCAAGGGCTACTCGTTTTCACATAGCTTCAAACTTTTATCCCAGGGTTGATTACAAGATGCCAACGTAACAACAAGGTGCAAAGACCACAAGAACAAGGTGGAAAAACCTTTACATTGATTTCTAGCTTTCCACCTGCCACCCTTCAGATTCTTCTTTTTAGCAGCTAGCCCAGGCCAGCACATGGCAAGGTAAGCATGGTTTTCTTCTTTTGACGAGGAAGACTACTCTGGTAACTTTGAATTGGGTCCACAGAAAAGAGGGCGGAAGCAAGCGAACGGTGGTGGTGCAATGCAACGCAGTTTCAGCAGAAACTATGCACCTACCTCCCCAGGTCTGGCAGTTGGTTTTGCACACATCCAGCCTAGGTGCCCTGTGGTCCAAACCAAATGCATGGAGGCACCAGGTGCTGGTGTGCCAGAACATCCATTTTTCCATATTGTACCCTCAGCCCCATAAGTCTACACCCTGCCTGACCCATCTGGAGTCCGACAAGGGCTTTCTGCACCTTTCCTAACATCGTCAGCATGAGAAGAAGCTGGAAATTGGCAAAGAAAAGCAGATCGGAAGATACAGAAATAGAAAGAATAAACAATATCCTTTAGATTCTTTTAAATTATGTAATCTCATTGCCATTGCATAATATATATATCAATAAACTTAAGTACTGGATGTCACTGCACAGCAAAAATGTTATTTATATCAAAAGAATCACATCTCAAGCATGGGAAAAAATAGATACATATATTCAACCTGTGGGGGGATAAAAATAAGAGAGAGGAGAAGAAAGAGAGAAGCCAGACCTGGTCCAGCGCACATATCTTAAAAATCTACTTACTGCTTAGCTAAACGTGAAAATACTGTTATATGAGCAACACAAAAATATTAGAGAAAAGCAGGATGGGGAGAGAGGGAAGAAGAAGCCAAAGGAGGCATGCAATCTGGATCAGATACGCCGGAGACTCGCTGTTCAGGTATTACTCGAAGCACAGCATAGAACCAGCGGTACAACACTGCGCTAAAGAGCGGCTGAGCGCTGCCAGCACACAGCCCAGACCTCATTCTGCAACTCTCCCAGGCAACGTAAAATAAATGCACCAATCTACACTGCGATTAGTCTTCTCCCTCTTCAATGTCAAATCTTTTGAAATGTTTTTGTTTTGTAAATGTTTTACATCGAACCATTTATTCCAGGCGTTGGGACCTGTAACGTTATTAGCCTCGAGCCTTTCACGTTCCATGTGTGCGTCTAGAAGTCTCATCATTTTGTGGGCAAGTATATTAGTTTTTCTAGTTACTGCAACGCTGCTTTATGGGCACTAAAACTTCAAAATCTCTAATATTTTACATTATCCAGGCAGAACTCTCATTTTATAACAATGCTAACCCAAAATCTAGCTCACTTATGTCATCAAAAGCAACTCTTCTTCCATTATCTTAAATGTAAATGAGAAAAAGCATGTGGCTGATACAGACAGAGTAATTTATAATGAGAGGAAATCTGTCAGACCAGGAATGCTAACAACCAGAACACAATACTGAACTCATTTTGGAAATGAATGCAGTAACAGAGTTGCCAGTATGGCAGCCAGGCTTGGGGTGGGAAAGGAGCAGAAGGTCATCTGCTGCAGACTCTCAGGGTTAGCAGTAAGCAAGCCCTCAAATAAAATTTAGGCAAGGTTTGGGGTATTTTTTTTTTAAGGCTAGAGACTAACGAATTATTGATCAGAGACACAGAATTGATTGGCATGCCAACCTGGAGTAGTTCGGCTAAACGTAAACTGCAAATAAGGATAAAGCACTGCAGCGGCAAATGGCTCTCGCGCTCTCTTCAGCTGCCGCGTGGATTGTTCCTGTAAAGAAAAAAAAAGTATCCGTGCTTGAAGAGAGAGGTTTTGATTCAGGAGTCTCAGATAGTCAGCGTACTGGATGAACAGGAAGAGCTGCCATCGACAAGCAATTGAACTTTAAGTGATTTTTTGCAAGTGTTTCAACATTTTGCTCCCCTTTTCTTCAAACATTTTGTTGGTACGGCAAAAGGTATAAACCTGTACACAGATAAGCAGAAAATCTAGGTTTGGAGGGCAGCGTGGATCCCCAAAACAGACTGATGGAGGACAAGTGGGACAAGTTCCACACCAAACAAGCCATACGTCCATATATCCAGAAGTCCATATGTCTTCCTCTTCCAAAGAGCGCTGTCCATCATGCAACGGAAGGAGCCCTTCTCTCAAACCAGGTTATCTCCCCCCGCTCCTTTTGCGGCGGAGTCACCCTCTGAAATGTCTGACGCTAACGCACGGTATTGGACTGGAGGCACCACTCTTCTGCCAAGCTCTATGCCTACAGCACACTTTTGAGTACAATGTACAACCACCCAATCTTCTTGGCAACAGTCGCCCCGCACGAAGCCTGGCCAACAAGAGGCTTCTTCCAAATTAAGCTGTTATTTTCCCTTATTAAACTTCATATTTGAGCTAAGACAGGGACATTGATTCAGTTAAACTGCTGCTGTCTCCAGCCCAGGCTCAGAGCAAAGCGCACGGAAATCTCACAGACATGAAGGTGCTTGGCCAAACAGACTCCAGTGAAGCAACGTACTGTAACCAAGTGAGACGCAACTTTACTTAAGCAACGTGCATCATTTCCAGCTCCAGCATCGTTCCCGTGCTGCCTGGCGGAGACTTTGCCTTTGGAAATACAGAAAGGCAGCTTCTCGGGGAAAACTCAATGCATCCAAAAGCAAAAACCCTGGAAGGCTCCTCATATTTTAAGTGATAACCTGCTCCTCAGATTGCTCATCGTCATGACAGTGTGCCGGCTGAACGCGTGCAAGGGAGAGGAAAAGGTGTCAAGGTAAGGAGAAAAATCAGTGCCCCGTCCAGCCAACTTTTAACATTGAGTGAGCACTCAACGGATAACAAATCCGACTAAGCAACTTCAGCTGAATGTGCTCTGATAGAAAGGAAACGTTAATGGTACACAAAGAAAACCGGTTAAAAAGAACAAGGAAAGAGCAGAAGCTAAAAGCAGGTATTAGATTCCTTTTCTCTGCTGCTCTCTGAGCAAATATTGTTCAAGGATGTTGGACAATCTGTTTGCCAGTTGAAGCATGCAAGAATCTGATAACAATACAACAGAAAATTATTTGTCTGTTCCTATCAAGTCAAGGCAAGTCCAAGCTGTGTTGTTTACCCAAATTTTTTTAAAAAAAATATATATGGAAAAACTGACCCAGCATGAGAGTGCGTTGAATAAGACAGGACAGTGCTGCAGGGTGAGGAAAAGAGTAAAATGAGCATGAAGCAAAAAATGTAAAATGAGAATGAAGCAAAGCACCAGCACCAACTTCTTTCCTCCTACAGCTAATATTAAGAGGGCCCTTTCTCGATTGCTTTACCCTACTTACGTTGAAGAAGTATCTAAATAGCAAAATCCACTCAGCTGGATGAAAGCAGTCCAGGCTAACCAGTGTCACGGAATATTTTTTCCCAGGAGCTCCAGTGAGACTGTTTTTCTGCAGGGACCTTCTGCCAGCCCCAAGCGGGAAAAGCCGACAGCATTTTCGGTGCGCAGGTGGATCTCTCCACTGTGGGGCTGGCTCACCTCCACCAAGGAGGATCTTAAACTGCTATTTTTAGCTCTTTTCCTCATCTCATGCCAGTTTCAAAGCTTATCACCATGCATCTCACCTGCCGGGGCTCCAAAACTCCTTTTACACCTTCCCCTTGAGCAACAAGCTGCTCCTGCCAGTTATCACTGTGTTGCTTTCCATTTGCTTTTTGCTTCCAAAAGAGAGCTGCCACCCACATACATCTCCCCCCGCCCCGGAGCTTTCCTCAGGCTCATGCCTGCCTCTCAGTTGCCTTAACACCAGCACCAAGGGTAACCAAGGCCAACGATTTTGGGTGCGTCCTTGACCTTGACGTCTGACCCAAAGAGCAAAGTCCAGTAGTGGCAACTTTGCAGTCCGGTGCAGGGCTCTTCAGGGATGCAGGACGTTATCACTTCAGGTTATAAAACTCTCACTTAGGGATATAAAATGGTTTTCCTTCCCCTTACGTGCTTCTGCGCAGGAGCGGGGAAGATACGGGGCCTTTCTGCCGAGGGTTACAGAGCCCCAGTGCCTACTTTGAAGTTTCATGATAAACTGCAGGTAGGGACCTAATGGCCCAAAGGGTGCTCACCTGGGCACTGAGGGCAAATAAAGCTCATAACACCCCAGGCATTTATCAACAATTTACTTTCTGAAGGATCCGGCACCAGAGTCTCCTGCGCAGCAGGATATAGCAGGAGGAGCCTTCTTCCCAGCCAAGGGGCTACATCCCACCAGTGATATTTGCTGAATTACCACTTTCTCTTTCTTTGGAGAGCCATAACCAGCAGGGTAGCGCTAAACTCCAATTGCGAGGTGGAAACAACATTCATTTCCCCACCCCCAAAACCACTGGCTCTGTTTGGGAGCCTATTTCTCTTTTTGTATGTGCTCTTCTTCCTCCACAAAACAAATTGCAATTAGAGTTAACTGCATCGGATCAAATAGCCCGTGAAAAAAACGAGGCGATAGAAGATTTGCACTGTTTCAATATAATTAGTATCCTTTAACAGTGATTTTTTTTTTGAAAAGAGAAGACAACATTGAAACTCATAAAAACCTTTGCGATTCAAGTCCCTTTAAATAAGATGTGCTCCATCAAAACTCCAGGCAAAGACCTGCTTTTGCCAACCACTAACTGAGCACGTTGAGAAAAGCACGTCATGAGACAGTCAATCTGCTAATAACCCATCTTGAAGAATCTTTCATAGGCGAGAATTTTATACAACACAAATTTCCAGTTGATGGCTGACAACATAGGCGATGTTTCAGGGATGTCTCCCATGACACCCGTCTTTCCCTGCCGCTCTGCCGTGCAGCAAGATGGGAACACAAAGGCCTGTTTTAACAAGGCTCCTTGTAACAAGGCACCGGCATTATTTTTTCTGTGAAATATCTCTTGGTTTCACACTATCCCTAGCGACCAAGATTGGGTTGGCTACGGCAGACACGCAGCTGACACGTGGTGATCGCACAAATGACGTTCGGCAATGATTTCTGTGAAAATGGCACATCCCTGAATTTCTGCGTGCCGTTATTTTCCCATAGGAAACAAAAAACGCAAACACAATGAATCCAACACATATGCCACGACCCTCCTAAACAGGATCCCGGTGCTAGCGTCTGAACAAGTAGTCTGATTCTTAAACGTATTACAAAAGCAGCATCTCCCACTGACCTCAAGAAGCACTGCCTGGCACTCAGCCCTTTTGAGTACCAGGTTATTTAGGCAGTCAGAGTCTTGTTTTCCCTTGGAACTGCCCTAGATGCTGAGTCCAATCTACCATGCAAGGTCAGATTTGGGGAAAAAAAAAAAAAAAAAAGGAAGAAGAAGGTGCCCATTTCCCTCGATGTCTTTGCACCACACCTGAAACATTCGTAACCATTGGTAAATCACAGCCACCCACTTCACGCATCCACACGACATCACATTCTAGCGCACTCTCCTCTAAACCAGGCTATGTCTCTAGATATGCCCCTCTCCCTCGACTTTAGAGGGAAACCAGGCAAATAGTTTAGCCCGTGCATCAAACTTGAAATAGCTCAGGTTAGCTGAAAAGACTCCCACTGCTTGCTACTGCTGTACACGTATGATTTCCGCATTGGCTGGACAAAATGAGCAGCAGGACCAGCGTTTATGATGGTCAAGTCAGATTAGCACTTGTGCTTAGAGTAGCATCTTGGCGCTGAGGAACATCTGCTTCAGATTTGCTCTGGAACAACTGCAGAGAGACGGCGCTGCCCTAGTTCTCCCCACTCGGCTGGCAAGGAGCCCTGCAACAGCCTACGTGGACCTTCCGCCTCCCGTGCCACTGGTAGAGCTTCAAGTTGGTTGTTTGAAAAACGTCCTTTGTTATCAGCTCTTTAACAACTTTCACCGCTGGAAATATTATTTCTATCCATGTATTTCTGAACTGCGTCGGATAACGCGCTCCAGAAATCACGAAATCATCAGAAACTGCAGTGGGAGATGGACCACTGACGGGCTTTCCACCAGACCTGAAAGACAGCTATACTTTTGCTAGTGCTCTGATTCTCTTTAGTTCTATAAAAAGGCTACAGGTATTAATAATAAGCGACATACCTCCAAAACCATACTAAATTTGTTAACGTGCTATTACAGCTTCAGGGCTGCATATAGTCCCCAATGCAGTAAGGCATCTAAGCCTTGGCTTAAGGTGATCTAAGCCAGCACTTAAAAGCACAGCGTGGACTAAAGTGCTTTCCCAGAGATGAGAAAAAGCCAGAGCAGCACCAAAAGATGAGGCAGGATTAACGCAGGGATGCAGCACCTCCTCTGAGCAGCTCCCACCTAGCAACGCAGACCTGCTGAGCCCAGGCTGGACTCACGAGCACATGAAACGTGTTTTGCTATCTACCGGCGAACAAATGAAATCATCTAGAAGGGATCAAGTGCTGCAATAACGGAAGGGCGATCCCAGTCTATCTGTGCCGGCCATCAGCTCAGTCCCAGCAAGGGCTCAATCAGCCTTAATCTCTCGCACAACCTCCCCCAAACACTCTTTCAATTGAGAAAGGCTTAACGCGAGTTTTTTTTTTTCCCCACACAAACTCCTGCCACAGCCGCTGTTGAGATATTTGTGTGTGCTGGAATACGACAGACGCTAACTTTTAAAGTGGTTATATTTAAACGCAGGTAGGAGTTTCCTTGAAAATGCCTTGTACCAGTCTAAATTTTAATTTTGCTCCCATATGTCTAAAAGCAGCAGTGGCAAAGGTTGCAATGCCACTAAATAGAGACCAAGAGGTAGGGAATATGCAACAGAAGGGAAAAAAATAATAATAAAAAAAAGCTCTGGGTGAATAAGGGCCCTGTTTCT
Organism: Rhea pennata; assembly: GCF_028389875.1. Lineage (NCBI taxonomy): Eukaryota > Metazoa > Chordata > Aves > Rheiformes > Rheidae > Rhea > Rhea pennata. The sequence goes on along the minus strand of NC_084666.1, from coordinate 80,265,703 downwards.
GAATAAATGTCCTCAAGGCGAGGGAAAATCTGTGATGAAAACCGAAGATTTATAAAACATAGCTGATTTGCTAAATTGCCTCAGAACAGAATGTTTTTTGAAGATTTCCATGGAGATACAAATGTTCCTCAAATACAATACTCTAAAAGCCAATAATTTGCTGCTTTTGCAGCTCACAAAGACACATGACGCTTCTTGACTTCTTGTGCTGGTGTTCCAGGTGCTGGAGGTGCCCATGCAATATTTTGGCCGTTTGGTTAGAAGAAAGCTGCGGCCACCTCTTGCCATTTCCAGGTTTTCAGTTTTCCTTTCAGCTGCCAGCAAATTTTCAAGCATATTATGTGCTGCGGATCTTGTGGTTTGGACTTCCTCCAGCACTTCACTAACATCTGCCAAATTCCTGTTAAATCCAGCGCTGGCTGATGAGCACTTTCCGATGGTGTGAAAGTTAATGCAAGTAACTAGTGGAAGCTGGGGAGCAATTAAATTTTAATCAGAGATGAGTTTAGTTGTAGGCATTGTGAGTTATCTCTAGTGTCTAAATAGCTAATATATAAAATAAGCCTCTTCTCCCCTTGCAATCAACCGCAGAAAGGGAGAAAAGCAGCAGCTTAAAAAGCCCTGCTCCCCATAAAAGCCACCCATCGTATCAACAACGCTCCTCTCCGACACACCATCCGTATCCCAAACCGCTCCGGGCTGTTTTCCGCGTGGACCAAAGGGTCCCAAATCGCATTCCCACTGGGATCAAGGGCTCGGCCTTGCCTGGCCGCAGCTCTGGCGGCAGCAATGTCCCCTCTGCCGGCTGCCTCCCTGCCTGGCTCTGCTCTCCAACCTGCTTTAGGAGCGAGGCTAATGCTTCCGTTGGAAATAATTTTTTAACCTCTTTAAAAAAAAATCAGGAAGGCTCTGATTCTGATTTCAGTGGTGGATGGTTCGCTTGACTCGCTGCTGCCAGGTATCTTTTTTCTCCTTTCTCCAGCTACGTTCACTGCAACAGGAAAAACTTCCACCACGTCCCTTCTCCCCTATGGGCCATAAATTAACATTTGACTCTCACAGATCTCCTGCCAATCCCCCACAACAGGTTGATTAATCCACAACCCTTTCCACCCTCCCAAGTGTGCAAAAATGTGGCCGCCAACTTCACGTAAATAAATCAAGCTTCTCCTCCTCCCAGTGAGTGGCAGATGCCCATCACAGTCCCTTCGCTGCTCCACCGCGTTAGGCTCAACGTGTCCCCATCGCTCTTTTGAGTTCAAACATCTCCCAGCATCATGCTGGAGAGTACTTTTCACACATGCCCTGGCAGGACAGATGTAGCAAGTAGCAACTCCCAGGATGCTCTTAACTGCAAAGGTCCCACAAAACACAATAGCTGGCGGCTGAGGTTCAGGTAATCTTTGGAGACCAAGAGGAAGGAGCCCTGCAAAAGCCAATTTTAGGGAAGAAACCTCGCCTGGAGGCTGCAACACGATCGGAGCTGGGCTCAAAACACAGCAGTGGGCTCCCTTGCTTCAAAAGAAAAAAACCAAGCAGAAGCAATGACAGAAGCTGGGTTTTTCTTTTCTTCTTCTTCTTTTTTTTAATGTCTTTGCAAGTGAAAGTATCCCAAACATCTCAGCATGTGCAGCTTGTGGAAGTTGGAGGAACAGCTGCCTGGAGCTAAACACTAATTCATCCATTTTGCTCTCTGTTAATGAACAAGGACAATGGAAAATCAGTAGATGCAGAAAAAACCCACGATTTTTAAGGATTTAGAGGCTGATTTTCTGTACCTCATCTAGTCATTTTCTGCCCGGGCAAAGTGAAGGCACAGTTGGTACAAAATACTACTCAATTATCACAGTTATATTTTTACCCTCTGTTTTCACTGGTGCAGCAAACAGCTACAGGTGTCAAAGGCAAAAGAAAAGCTCTCTTTCAGCACAGAAAAGGAGCATTCAGCAAAACTAAAAATGAAACAAATTTATTATCCTCACTGCTATCCCCAGTTCATACAACGTATCGGGATACGTACAACGTTGACTCATGTAACGCAGATTTCCCTCCATATTTCCCATTCTGCCCCAGATCCTGGCCATTAAAAGCGGTGCGCGACCACCAGCATCTCTTTGGAGGAAGACAGGAGGAGCATCAGTCCAAGTCGCAATTTTTTGCCGGAATAACCAGTTTCTCTCACGTTTTTCACCCTGGAAGAGCGGCGCCCCGCTCCACATTTCCCTTGGTACCTTAGAGCTCAAACCCAGCCGGACCACCAACAGACCGCTCTAGGCTCAAGACGACACCTGAACTTGGACTGAACATACCACCTTCTTCCTTGGGCAGCCTCTGTTTGATTCTAGACATATTTTTCCCCAAAAAACCACACTACGTGGACTAAGAGAAACATCTTCATAAAGTGCATGCGCATAAGTGTGTACATCTATATTTGGCACCTGCAATGCCACAAATACCACGGCAATCATTGCCCAAAATCATGGCAACCAGCAAAGGCAAGCAACTTTTTTTTTTTTTTTTTTTTTAAACACAGTCAGTTCTTCAAACAGTTGAGGTGCCTGCTTTGGTTTTTCAGCTGAACTACCACCCTGAGGACAGGCAGAGCAGAGGCAGCCCCGTGTCTCAGCCCTGCTTGCAAATTGCTCTGAACGTTTCCAACTCCTCTTCCCTTTTTTTTCCCCCCTTCCTCTCCTTTTGCCTTTCTTTCTTCTTGCTGTGCAAAAAACCAGTAACTCGTCAGAAACCAGAGCACAAAGGGGAGCTCCATGAGCGCAGAGGTAGCGAGATCATTACGCATCCCAGCTGGGGCAGGAGTTTTAAGCCTCTGGAGCTTCCTTGCCAAGTCATTTTAGCGTTATGCCAAGAGCGCTGTGCCCCGTGATGCTGCCTGGCACAGGAACCGTTGCGAGGCAGAGCAGCGAGGTTTCCAAGGCCCTAGGAGCTGTGTCGGGCTGCAGGAGCCACCAACCACGCAGGCATTTGGTTAATTCAAGTGCAATTACAGCCAACAGAAGCTGCTTGTTACTCACATTTCTATGGCGTAGGAGTTGGGGAGATGCTGCTTTACGGCCTGGCGGCTTCTTTGGGTGGAAGGAGTCAGGGCGCAGGCAGGTTTTGCTACGCGTCCAAGTAATGACTCAGATGCTGAGGCTTCCACCACAAGTTAAAGCTCTCGTGCCCCGGTGCTACTGAGGTTTCCAGCACAGACCACCTCTCCCCCACATCTGCACCACTCTGGGGCTGGCAGCGTGCCAGCGGTGAGTATTTGGAGGCTATGTCTCTACAACTGAGCATTTCCATATGTTAGGGAGGATTTCTTAGGGACTAGATGGAAAGGTGGATCAGACAGATGGCCCAGAAACATCACCACGCTTCCAATGGGATTTGGTTTTGGACAAACCCCAAGACTGTAACTCAGGCTCTTCACTAGCGGCCGCTTCTACTATGTTTCCTCTAGCAAGCCCCATCCCAAGTTGGTAGTGGCTGGAAAGGAAGCCTAAGAAGTCTCACCCTCTTCTTATCCTCTTCCCTAGGTATCTGCCATGGATCAGGGCTGGAGACAGGATACCAGGCTAGACAGACGTATGGTCTTACCCAATCCTGCCATCCTTATACCCACGTTAAACTAGGAAGGTGCCCAGTGGTGGGTCCACTTCAAACACCAGACAGCAAGAGACTACAGCTCAACACCGCCACAAGACACAGTGGCTAAGTGCCCAGAACTGAGAGCCACTTTCTGAAACTCCTGGATGTAATCTCTCCTCACACTGCAGGGATCAAAGCCCCCCTGATCTCTGTGCCATGTAGCAACCTCGAGGCAGGTATCAGACAATTTTTGGGGGTGGGGGCTTGGTACTACTACTATACATCATTCAATCAAAGTCCACTCGAACCTGCCGACAACAGTGCCAGCAGCAATACAAATGCTTTGCTATTGCACCTGAACCGACTTATGCTCCTTCAGTGCGGCCCACCAGAGAGGGACGCTCTCCCGCACCAACCTGGCAAGACAGGAGGAAAAGGTACCGTCCCGTTTTAAAGCAGCCTACCATTTCAAAACCATTTGGGATCAGTAGAGTCACATCAGAAAAGCAACTGTTGTGTTAGGAAACGTTCAAAACAGCAGTGCTGGTGGGTAGGAGAAGCTACCATGCTCAGCATGCACATCCATTCCTCCGTCCCGGCTATTAATGTAGCACGTTCGGTATCATCTCAGCACCTCTTGCATAGCTGATGCAATCTATACTAATTAGCTGTTCACACAGCTCTTTGTTTTCTCCTATTTCGCCTTTCCTCCCACATTCTTCTTCTTTTCCGCTTGTATTGAATTTTTGCGAGACTTGCAGCTTTGAGCCAGCCTATGAACAGGGCTAAAATGCTTGGCACTACCACTTCCCCCCCTTCCCTTGTCAATGTGCTCTTAAAAAATGAAAACACACCTCCAGGAGCCTACGTCCTGGAGCTAATTTAGAATTGTCTGTGCAAACAAAACAGAAAGAAGATGCTAATTTTGCTAGCTACCAACTGCAAAAGTCAATGCTCCTTGGGCTCTTTGTGCCATTTCTCATGCCAGTTCTTCCCAAAAAATAAACTGTCGGCGCAAAATATTTTAGCCATGTGTGCACATTACCAACAGCAGTGCCCAAAGAGTACAACAAAGAAGAGACACGTAGGTGTCCCATTTCTCTTTTGTGTGTGGGACAGGACATGCATTTCTGTAATTGGCTGCTCATTTCAGAAACCCTATTGCATTAATTACACCGCGTCAGCAGTAACCGGCCAGCTCCGCAATTGTCTTTTTTCTTTACAGCCAAACCTCGAGCTTCTAAGGAACCCAAAAGAATATTTCCCATTTCTTTGGATATGTACACCAAATAAATATCCCCAAGGTTACAGGGCACCGCAGTGGACAATCACTACAGAAACTAGATATATTTGTGACAGCGTGGAGCGACTAATCCTACAGTATCACCAGCACGTTCATACATAACGTATGAAAAGCACTAGAGACTTCAGGTACCCGAGCATTGCTATGGACGGGACTCGATCTAACCAAAGACTCGGGTAGATCTTGACGTACCAGCGGGCTCAGTGGGCAGGCGAAGCTCCTCATCGGGAACCGTTTCAGTGGAAGCAGAAAGGTAAGGAGAGGCGTTTGCCGTGCAACGGTCCCGAAACGCCCCAGAGCAGTGCTCCAAGGTTGTCCCAGGAGTGAGAACCCGTGCACCAAACGAGGTTCAGCACCTGCCCGCCCCCAGGCTCAGGCCTTCGTTTGCTCCAGTAACCAGCACCTTTGGAAAAATAACTACCTGTTAGAAAACGAATTAACCTCAGAGGAAAGGAGACGCTTAACATCAAACTAAAAGAAAACCGAGGGGGAGTACAGCTAAAAAAAAAAAAGGAAAAGAAAAAGGCAAGACAGCTGCGTAGACTTGCTTCTGGTTTCCCCTTCTGTAGGTCATTTCTCCAGCGTAACTTCCCTTCCTGCACTGCGGTGTGTTTGCTACTGAGGAATCACCCATTTCAGGAGAAGGGCTTTTGTCACTTTTCATTCGCTTGCATCTTTTTAAACGCTTTGCATTATGAACCCTCCATCAGAAGAGCAGAACAGATTTAAATCTGACTTTGGGAGTATGCCATTTCATAAACTTCTCCCCAAAGAGCTTCAGCTAATTAAAGAAATGATTGCAAGACGCTCACAGTGTCAACCCTGTCAGCTTACGCGCAAGATATCTACACCAAGCTGCAACTGTTTAACCAACCGCAACGCGGAGGAGCTTTAAAGATAAGCATAAACCTTAGGCCATAAGCGGGCATATGCACTTTTTAAAACCCCCACCCTTTCGAGCTCGTCCTGGTTCGCCCCCACCGTACGGCTTAGTCAACACGGGGACTTCTGAATATGCAGCACCCTTCCGCAGCCACTCTCTCCTCCGCCCAAACCGATCGGTTTTCCTTTATTCTCCTATATTTCTCCTGTGGACCTTGCCCCCAGTCCCCATCTGCAAAACGCATCCCCTCAAGTGGGCCAGTTCTCCCTCTACCTCTGCGGTGTGGCTTTCCTGCTGTTTTGGGTGCACACAGCCCCTCCCCGAGACCCTCAGGAGGCCTTTGCTCATCCTCAAGTTCACGCTTCTCCTCCGCACCTCCCCTGGCATTCCAGCTTCTGTTCCCTCTTAGAAATCCACCCTCAATGTGAAGCTACAGCTCTTTATCCTGCCCATTTTCTTCTTTCCTCAGCCTTTTGGGACACATGTCCCACTGCCTTCCAGTGCTGGCTACTCCTTTCCCTCCCACTGCTCCATCTGAGCTTGGCTCACGTCATGTTTAATCTGTCCAAGCCAGTGATGGTTCTCAAGCCAAGCATCTTGCACTGCGAATGGATTTTATGAGCAGGTGCTTGCAACGATGTACAACATGAAGTATTGCAGCCTCTACTAGGAAAAAGTAATATTAAACTTCTCTAAAACCCTTCCAAGGGTCAAAGCCACCATTGTACAAGGCTTCAGCCAAAAGGACAATGAAGAGTGTCCGTTGCCCTGGAGGGTTCACGTCTAAAACGGGAGAAAAAGCAAGTCTGCTAATGACGGATGGGTCGGAGGCTCGGGCTGACGTTAAACAACAGTTAACGGCATCAGGATGCTGGTCGAGCCCTGCACAGGTCTTCCCAGCCGTGCTCCAGGATTGCTGCTTGCCGGCGCTCTGGCCAGCAGGACCGACCTCCGCAGATCTTGTGGCTGCTGAAGCTCCGTCCCTTAGTTACAAAGCACTGGCAGAATACAACTGTCGATGGCGGCGGATGTTGTAGGAAGTGAAAAATTCCTGCTCTCGACTGCCCGCCCCGTAACTCCTGGTGCTCTTGAGGACGCTTCTCCCGGAGGAACCGGCCGGGTGCGACGCGCACCGTGCACGCTGCAGGCTAACGGAGGTCGTGAACGTGCGCCTGCCCGGGCAATCCTCCCTCGCCACAGCCGTTTCACGCCCCGGCCTTAATGAGAAAAACTGTCTCAGAAGGGGAAACCCAGTTCAGAGCATTCCCTTGGGAGGAATGCCAAGATCCCATTTATTTTTGTTGACGGTAAACTTTTCTTTTTTATAATAGCGCTCATCAATACGGTCTGTGTATTATATTTTTAAAAAATAACCACCGTGGACATCATTATATTGCCTCTGACTCCGGCCTGTTCTTTGATTCCCTACGCTGAAATTAATGCACTACTTTATACATTGCTATTTTATATATGGTGCCGTGTGCCGCTTGACTGTAAGCTTTTAGGGAATCAGCCTAACATTAAACGAATCAAAAGGTACCTAAATCACATAATAGACAGCAGCACTGGAAATGGTCAGGAAAAACAGGAATTAAAGTTGAATGTTTTGTTTACATGATCAAAACACATTAATTCAAGAGAATACTGAGAAATTTGTTACTGAATATGTCTGGTAAAAGCATTTGGTCTGCTTCTGCCAAATCTCCTCTTAGCAGAGCCAGTTCCTACTGCTAAGCAATTGTAAAGTTCAGAAAATAAATTCGTTCAATTGTCTGGTTTTGACAGATTTCCTGTGTGAATTCTTCTTTGAATTCAAGCTCACTTTTTGTCTTTGAATGCGAGCTACAACGCAAAGTCGCTAATCAAAATGTTGCATTAACTTTTCGTCCCCCTCCATGCAACTTCGCTGCACAGAACCCAGCTTGCACAGTTATCAGCACAAAATATTAACATAAGGAACCTTTTCCTTAGCAACAGCTACAACGTCTGGGGAATGCATGGCCCAAAACAACGCCGCTTGATCTAGGAGCACAATAAAACATAAATAAGCTTGTCACACTTCAGTGGCACATAGGATCCCACTGTGATGGGCCTCGTCGTCCTTTTACTCCCAAATAAAAATGTGTTTTTTTTCCCCATTGATTTATGGACACGCATTCCGTTTTATTCCAAAAAGGAAAGCGTAATTGTTTACTCGCTAAGAGCAATGTTTTGGTGTGTGCCTATTACTAAATTCGTGGGCATCCCACGCACGCGCAGAGACATGCTTGTGCAAAGCAGAGCTCCTAATGAAATAAAGATGAAACCAGGACTTAGAGACAAATTGCACGTAGCTAATTTGAAGGCAAGAGCAAACCATTTGGAGCTGGAGGACGGCAGCCCCTGTCTTCTCAGCAAATACTGCAATTATCAAGCCAAAATTTACTTGGCTGGAAAGCTTAAGTTCTGAGGCCTTCCACGAGGGAGCCAAGTTACAGTCTTAACAACAAGGCTCCATAATGGTTATCTGTTAATCAGTATTTAGTATGCATTTATTAAGGCTGGGATTTCCACAAGTGCCTTTAAAGGGCTGGGTACTCAATTCACAGGAACAAATCTCCCTCGGAAAATATTATTATCACATCACTAGAATTCCCCTAGCAATAAATAAATAAATAAATAAATAAATAAATAAAAAATCACACACCGAGGAAAGAATGAAAATTCAGCAGTCACTGCTAAGGAAATTCAAGGGCCAAAGCCCTTGAACAAACATTTCTGAAGGAATAGGACCACTGATTCTAAGGAGTAAATCCTTCTTTTCCAGGCATCTCTGATCCCAACTAAGCAGACCACAAGTGCCAGCTGCTTTTGTTGATAACGTAGCAACCATCAAAAAAGAATAAAGAAAATATTTTCCAAGAAAAGACGCTATAGCAAGTAAGACGATATTCCTCCACCACAAATGTTTTAGCATGTATGTCACTCAGAAATCCACATCACAAGTCCCGGGCACATTAACGTTCTGTTGGGTAAACATATCATCCCTTATCTAGTCTTAAAATCATTTCGTACTAGCAATGGAAACTCTATCAGGCACTAAGAAGTCCCTGGAAGGGTTATCTCACCTCGTCTGCCTTTTTTCCATCTCCGAAGGGGTAAAACAAAGATCCACCCAACTGCTATAGACCGGTCCTACGCTATTTTAAAAGGAAGCATGCCTTGGAAAGCGGTGGACCCGAAATTTGATCTCCTATGTGATTTATTTGCCATCTTCTCACGTTACGCAAATATAAATACAACCGGCATTTCTCTGCAGCCCCGAAATGATTCAGAATTAATACCAGATGACAAAACGGACCATGTTCCAGGAGGGGAGAAGTTACAGTAAAAGCTCCTTCCCATTAATGGGGCCATTCATTCATATGGCCGCTCTTCCACAGGGGAGCTGGCCATAAATTATGCATTTGACATCTACTTATAGACGATTATATCTGACATAATGAAGTTATAATGGAAGGAGTTTGCACATTGTTTGGTTATTAAGTGCCCATTTCTTGTCCCTGCACCAGGTGCAATGGTGATAGGCCATACAAATCATCCAGAAGAAACGCCAAAATGGGCTCCCTTACTGATAAAGCACCACACATGTTTATTAATTTAACAGCTTGTCTTATGTCTCCCCCATCTGCTCATTTAAAACAGTTATTTGCCCTATAAATATTTCAGGCAGAGAAGTGTAGCCAAAAATTAGTCTGGCAGAAAGGGGAGAAAAAAAGAAGGTAAAGAAGGGTCTCATGCTGAACACAGCGCCACGTTCCTCTTCCACGTTGAATTCGTTTAACAGCTTTTTCCAAGCTGGTAATCAGGCATTCGCTTTAGATTAGTGACGCCCGAGGCTGTACCACCATAAATGGCTCTACTCTCCAGCTGTTGTCCCCGGCAGGTGGGTGAAAGCTTCTACCACCAGAACAACTCAGTACACTCGGAAGCAAAACGCGCAGACAAAAGCATCTCCCAGGCAGAGGTCTACACCCATTTGGAGTTTAGCGGATAATATTTAGCTACAAAGCCTACAAAGAATACAATTTCAAGGGGCCTGCCTTTAACAGCTCATGCTGATCACGGAACAACTCCTTTGCAAGACAGCTAGCTGCTAAGAAAAAAAGAAGAAAAAAAAGAAAAAATATATAATTAAGAGTGCTTCTTTTTTTTTCCAGATAAATAGGGATAATGGAAAAGATGTTAAACATCGCTAAGACTATCTTTTTTCCTCCCAACTCCTGAAATATTTACCAGCTTTCCATACTTAGACTGGTTCCCACCAGCTCAATGTTACTGTACGAGTCACCATCAGCCCCGATGCCTAATGAGGAACTGATAAATACCAAACGTGGCCCAGGCTCAGGGTAGCTGCCCACTTCATGGCCAACTGTGTAGTCCACGACGGTGAAGGCTGACGGTCACTCAAGCTAAGGGCACGGCTTTCCTACGGAGGGGAAGCCCAGAGGGAAAACAAAAAAGGCTGGAAATACGGCATGCCTGGCTGCATCCACTTGCATTAACACGGGAAGGGATGCAAGGTCCCCACCGCCATCGGGTTTCTTCAGCTCTGGGAAGAAGTAGTGAGGCACACGCAAGCAGCCCTGGAAGTAACCCCCTGTCAGATCCTCCTCCGTCATCTGCAAAGCCGTTGACTCCCTTGGGGATCTTTGCAGGAATAAACAACCAAGGTTGTTCTAAAACCAGCCAAAACTCGTACTGTTTTGTTAGGAAGACTTAGATGTGATTTGGACATTCAGGAAAGGCGACTTGACCAAAGCAAAGCAGAAGAAAAACGATAGGACGGATTCAGTTTTTGAAGGAAGGAAACACAGAGGGACGCTCCACAGTGTGGGAGGAGAAAGGGGGAAAGAGCGGCAAATCTTCCGGTTGCCTCCCTGACATGCTGCCCTGGAGGAAAATATTCCCTATAGGAAGAGATTCTGCATGTAAGGACGTTGAACCGCACCAACTGAAGTTTGCGGCAAAAACCAGGACCTAAACTGGGGCCTAGGCAGCATCCCTACCTAGGGGAATCTGCACGGGAAGGGCAAGAACCTACCAGCGCTGCTGTATTTGCTACTTGTTTGTAGAACTTGGGGTCAATAATCACCATAAATTTATGTTTTGGAAATAACCTGACTTCAGGTGTATCAGTCTCTGAAACAAATGCTCCCACAGAGCTCCGACTCGAAGGAAACCTTTGGAAAACGTGAGCTTGACAGGCTAGGAGAGCACCTGGCACTGCTTAACTATAAAAGCCTTGCATCTATTTCACATTTAATATGATTCCACATATACACTAAAATCTGCTTCTATCAAGCTTCATCGGTAGTTTTAGCATGTGGATACAGTGAGTTTCATTCACTCTATTCCCCGTATTTTAGTACCCGGCAGATTTTTAGTGCAAACACTGCATTTAATTTATTGCTATATATGCTAATTCCATAAAATTCCTTCCCAAGTCAGTGCATGAGAATCATCCTTAACTTTGACGCTCCTTGCTACTGTCAGGAACAAGCAACCCATTTTTTAAACGCTGGTTCACAACCTGGGGGTACGAGAAAGGGTCTGCGGTCAGAGGACAACGATTAGCATCTAAGGCTTGGTGAGACAGGACCGCCCGAGCGAAAGAAAGAGGCTCCTGAAATACTAACGCTTAATAACCATCCACGGAGGACGAGGAATCGAATTCACAAAAGTAAATAGGTTGCTTCTTATCTTCATGCGTGAGCCTGCAAAGTGACCCACCTGACCACGTTCAGGGCCAGGCATAAAGCAGCTGAAGCCACAACTGCTGTTGTGCCTTATTTTACGTGTTTCCAGCGGTCTGAGGTCTCGGCTAGCCCTGGAATTACTCTGTGTATGGATGTTGTAAACGGCTGCATAAAAGTAATGCAACCGTGTCCAGATAGTTATATTAAGAGGAGGTGTAAAAATAATGGTTAAGGGTGGAGTGCTTCATATATGGAACTAATTTTAAAACATCATCCAATAAGAGGGTGAGGAAAAAGGAGCATCTTTATCAAAGAATGCCGATTCAGGGCTTTATTTTTATTAAGTGATTTACAGTGTCATTACTACGTTACTATACAGAGCAGCGGCTCAGAGTAATTACCTTGTAATGTATGATGACACTAATGTACTAGTAAACTACCGGAGTTTATCCGCTATTCAGGACCTGCGTCAGGACACCGAGAGGTAGGTAAAAATGCACCGCATGCATAAACAATGTGGCTAAATGTCACCAGCGATAAAATTTTTAAAAAGGAGAAGGGAGAAGCAGTCACAAATAAATCTGCCGGCGGAGAACTGCAGCTGCACAGACCCTCAGCAGCACTGCACCTGCATCATTTTTAATACAGGAAGCCCAGATGCTTTCGTATTCCTAGCACGGCTCCCTTCTCTTTTATTATAATTAAAATGGTAAGGTGGCTGCTGCTTTTCTTTTTGCCACGGTAAGTGCAATACTGACCTGTGCTCAATGATCACTCTTCCGCAATGCATTGGAAGAGTAAGCTGGGAGGAAGGACCAGAGAGGACGTGGATAATACCATGCTTAATATTCTTTATAGCCCATTTCATCTCAAGATTCTTCCAAAATAGTCAGGAACCTCATTTTAGAGGATGAAACAGCCTCTGGGAGTTCAAACAGCTGGCTCAAGAGTTCCCTGATATCAGTGGTTTTACAAAGGCTGCCCTAAAATGGCACTCTTTAAGGTCCCAGCTACAGGAATCAACAGTGACAACTTAAGGGTAGAGGTGGTTTTGCATTCCTTAGTTAAAATAGCCCTTCCGGTAAGGGATATGGCTTGGAATAGGCCCTAAGTGTGTCCTAAAGTGCCAAAAACAATAAAATAAAATGATGATACCATGTTCTTTCTCCAAGAGAAAATACCAGTTACCCTACTTTTGAACACTGTCAGCCCCCTAGACACCAGGTCATGGATTGATACCTGTCTGAGCTGTCCTCCTCTCTAGAAAGAGCAGCTGTCAATCCCAAATCCCAGGGTAATTCACCCGGAAGAGAACGGCGGTTGCAGACAGAGCGCTTTGAACTGTCAGGAGTTTGCGTATGACCAGCTCTACTAACGGAACACCAGCTTCGGAGGGAACGAGAACTGGCAGCATCGTGCCCATGCTCCACCACCCAGCACACGCTTCACCTTGCTCAGAGACAAGAGGGACCACCAAGAAATAACCATGCTGAGACTGCTTCCACACAGGAAGATGCAATTCCTTACTTTTCGTTAACGCATCAGCTAAGAACAACACACGCTTGCACTTAGAAAAAACAGCAGATGTTTTCCTTGATCAAAGTTTCAGATCGAGCCACATGGAAAAAGCTCACCCTAAATTACAGTGAGACCTTATCCATACCGAGAGCGTGAGCAGTATGCTTTCATCTAGCCTACAAAGTCCTTGAGATATTTTGTGTTCACCTCCCTAAACCACAGGGGCAAACAGTACGTTCCATCGCAACACATCCCCCACCATGATGGGGGAAGACCCTCCACATCAGGCTGAGAAATCAAGGGCACATAGCTCTATCACTTTATCTTCACAATTCAGCTGAGGTACCTATCTTAGCAGGACTAGTCTTCTAGACCCACTCCATACACATTGGCTGCTGGGGCCATCTCCCAAGGGCAATTCAGCTCATCTAAAATTCGAGTCATCCTCTAGAATAAGCATCTCTCCACTGATTCCAGCAAAACCCAAGGGGCAAGGGCAATGTGGACTAAATCCAGGCCTGAACCCCGACACGACCACTTCTGTACCATCACCGCAGCTCTCATACAACCCTTCCAGTGGAGTTAATTTGCTCCAGCCAGCGTCCCCGGATGGCACGCGGCACCTTTTCCGTGGAGGCTTTGTGAACGACCAACACATGCTCTTGCCCGCGGCTGTTTTGCAATGCGCGTAAGCGGAGGTTGCGTCAGCGACTCACCCTTGGACGACGGTCTCTCCAGATCCGAATCGAGGTGGATCGGTGGGGCAATATAGGAAACCTGCCCGTGGTGAGCCTGCCCTGTGGACAAATAAGCGTTTTAGTTTCCACTATTTCCTATTAAGAGCTGTTAGGGTTTACAGTTCACACACTACATTTTTAAGGCACTGTATTAAAAACAGATTTGCAAGTATTTAAACTCTATTGCCTATTTTTCGTGTACACTGAAATTCAGAATGAAGATGAACTTCCTTTTTCTGGAGGCATCTGATGAAAAGTTGAAAACATGCTCCTCCTTTTGCTTTTCCCAAGTAGACATTGATACTCTGCTGAATTTTAGTGATACTTATTTTACCACTACCATCTTTCATCGCAAATTGTTCCATGTGCCTTCTCCTCCTCCTCAATCTCACCTGATCGCCACCGTCCCAGAATAACTGCTTGTGCGTGTTGCACGCTGTTCTCACAAGAGGCCGCATCGCACAGAAGACAACCTATTTCAAACTCCGGGTGACAAGCCCATTCAACCTGTTCACCTGACTTGAAAAGGGAAGGAAGCATTTCTGGGTTTAGAGCAATCCCTCTACAAAGCATACCACAAAGTACAACTGCATCCGTTTGTTCCACCTACAACAGATGGAGCGAGCTGAAGATTTGCACGTGAGTGGAAGCTTTCCAGTTCCCAAGACTGTTGTGCAGTTTCTCAGTTTAGTGCTAAAGACCCTCTTCTTCTTCTCCAGTGATCTGGAGGCAACTATATCGAGCAACTTTTATTTATAATAAAAGCATGCTGCTGTAATTCATCTATTTACTCTAACAATTTCTGGGGCTGTTAATCTCTTTTTCTAAACAAGGAGAGTTAATGACACATAGATTACGATAACGGCTAGAGTAACCTTCCCTTTTCAAGTAATATTCGTGGGGCAATAAAAGCAGTTGATTCCTCTTACGAGGCACATTCCAAATAATTAATACAGCTCCCTGTTGACATTTGCTGCTGCTGCTCCGAGCAATTTCCAGGCGAGCGTCGCAGAGAGTGAAGAGCCAGTACAGTCTTCGGGGTTCTTTGTAATGACATCTAGGAACACTGTGAGCACAGTATGCTGGTATGCACAAGACAGTGAAAACATCTCTTCAGGGGGATAAAATATTAATGGGAAAGGAGAGAAAAAAAGAAGTTTGCCTGAATGGATAGGATATATTTACTGCTTTACACACTGCGGTTGACTGAGATAATTTGCATTATTAGCCATTGCGACAACTGGACATTGCTCACTTTTAAAATCTAGCGGCACATCACGTATTCTATATCGGTTTTAAGTGCTTTAACACGGGAAATCTGCTTCAGGCCAGTAATGTGTTACTCTGCTTTCCCATTCTCGTTTTCCTGTTAAAAACCCACTTGATACCATTTGTGAACTCAACTCATCACTTAATGGCTGCTCAGCTCTGCAGTAGACACGGACAGACAGTCTGCTCTCGCTCCGAGCTGGCCAGAGTGCAAGATCAGTGCCTCCGTCGACAAGGAACAAGATCCTTTTCACACCGTCATCGAGACCACAGACTCCCAGAGGGACCGAAGTTGGAAGGGACCTCTGCAGATTACCTAGTCCAAGCCCCCTGCTCCTAGACCACGTTGCACATCATTGTGTCCAGTTGGGTTTCGGAAATCTCCAAGGATGGAGACCACACAACCTCCCTGGGCAGCTTGTTCCATCCATACAGTTTTAAAAAGCCTCTCCTCATACATCAGATACTCCAGTTCCTTCATCATCTCCATGACCCCTCACTGGAACTCACTCATGCTCCATATCTCTGTAGTACTGAGGAGTCCAAAACTGGACCTGGCACTCAGATATGACCTCACCAGGGCTGAATAGAAGCAAAGGATCACCTTCCTCGACCTGCCGGCAGTGCTCTTCCTAATGCAGCCCAAGAGGCCGTTGTCCACTGTTGCCACAAAGCACACCGCTGCCTCGTGGCTTTTATTTATTTTTTTCACCTGGTTGCTTGGGATCGAGTGACCCCAAGAAAAAAATAATAATTCTACAGGTTTAAAGGGCTAAAGAAAATACATGCACACCAATAGTATAGAAGACTTTAAAACATTTGCTTAGACATTCACTACGAGTAAGGAACAGCTATAGAGGTTTATGAATGTTTTATAAAAGCTTTTACCTAATATGGAAGAAGTGGCAGTATCAAATGCTCTGTTGTGATAAATGTAGCAAGCTGCAGAAAGCTTTTATCTACTTGCTGCTGATGCAAAACACACTATTCCACAAAAACTGCTAATAAATCAAATTTCACGTTATAACATTCACATCTATTAAAAAAAAAGCAATGCAAACAATTACTATGCTTCATGTGCTGTGCACAAATGCCAAGTTAGCTGCTCTTCATAAAGAGAGACCATGATCTGAGGACACCTCCCATCAGCTACTTTGGCCAGCACCAACTGGCCTCATCAGAGTCTTCCCATCCCCTGAGGGACATAAGCTCTCCATTGCTACCCGTAGCTCCAGTTATCTGCTCAGGCTTGAGACCTCTTGCAAACCCTTTGGTTTATCCACAGAATCACGTGCTGAATACACCAGAATATACGTGCTATATAGCGGTAACACTTTAACGTGAATTTTGCAGTTTTGGGTGCTTACTTGGAGTCCCAGCTCCAGGAACCGAGAGACTCCAATTAAAGAAACATCTACTGCAGAGAAATACTTGAAAAGAACATCATGAAGGTCTGTTTAAAACAAACAAACAAACAAACAAACAAACAAAGCCTATTTGAATGAGCACTCAAAGAAACCTCATATCGGGCTCCCACACAGGTAAGAAGAGAGAGGAAACGGCCAACACCGGGCCCTTCCTGAATTTTGCAGGATGCTCCAAAAACACCCACTAACCACTAACTTAACAGGACGAAGCTACCAGCGGACGAGTACTGCAGGAAAAATAATAGGATGGCTCAGGATGCTTTAATTTTTTTAAGGTAGTCGATGCTTACAAGACAAAAAAAAGCATTTCCACGTCTTCAAAAACCTGACCCCAAGCGAATTAGTCACCTAGTGTTGCCACTGCGTAAAACTGCAGAAAAAAATCTGCAAATTTATGGATTGGTTCTTCCGAGAAGCACGGCACCCGGCATCCGTAGCACCGCGCGAGAGCGCGGACCACGCTCCTGACCGTATTCCCCGCTCCCGGGACATCCCATTTTTTGGAGAACAGCTCCTGTCATCATCCTTTCTGCCCGCCTCCGGCGCGTCTTCACCTGGTGGACGGTTACACCGTCTCTCTCGCCGAGACACTGGTTTCAGCCCTTCGCCCTGATTTTTTATAAGCGAATCTGAATATATAGTCTATGAAAGAGTTTCAGAAAACATATCCACCATCTTACCAAAGCCTCTCTATAAAAAGGCGTATTTTATATCCCTTTTTCCCCTCCAGAGGAGCAATTTCATTTTTAAAAGCAATCTAATCCATCTGGGACGATCCTCTCTTTAAAAAACAGCGCTGCTTTTTAATGATATTTCTATAATCCTCCAAGTGCAAACAGGATTTCTGTTGTCTAATTTATTATCTAACTGGGGACTACGCTTCACCTTGCTGGACAGCAGCTTCCAGGATTATCCCTCCCATCTTCTTTGATTTCCAAAATCAGTACTTTTCTCTCCTTTTTTCTCTACTTGTGGGCCTTTCTGAACTCTGTGATATGCAAGCAAGCATTAAAAAAAAGTACAGAAAGAGAAATTAAAAAGCTGCCGGGTTGGTGAACCAGCTCTTCTGACGTGTCATTAAAAGGATTTCATTTAGAGCTCTTGCTCTGCATATATCCAAATTCTTCCCGGAAGCCTTTTTTTTTTCCTGCCTTTCATCAACGGCTGTTTTTACCAAACAGCCTGCGTTTCCTCACTGCTCACCCTCTTCCATTTTGCATTAAAAGCTTTCCTTTTAAGAGAAGCTTTTATAAAGCCGTTCCCCATCGCCGACGTGTCAGAGCGGGCACCGTTTCTGCCCCCTGCTTCATGTATTCACGTATTTTTGGGGCGCAGCTCTCTTGCTGCTCAGTTACACGTTGCTTTTAAAGCTGCCCTAAAACGTGCGTAAGACTTGGTTTAAAAATCTAATAATAATCAATAACTAAAGAAAACCTTGGAGCAGAGGGAGAAAGCTCAAGACAAGAAGCAGCAGAGAGAGGAGCCGGGGAGATGTTTAGTTAAGTCGCTGTCATATGTCGATCTCAATATTTAAAGTAAACGTAAATCCACAAACGGTGACTGGCAGTGTAGCTGTGCAAGCAAAAAAAAAAAAAAAAAAAAAAAAAGCACGATAAAAACGGGCTGATCCTCCCCACAGACATCCCACTGCTGCTTGGAGCCTGTCCTAACCAACAGCAGTGATCCGCCAGATCCACGCTCACGTGCCTGTGGGCTCGCAGGGACCACACCGGTGCCTATCCGCACGGCATTGCCTTCCTGCTTGGACCCAAGAGCAAGAATAGCGGCAAAGGAATGGGTTAAAACCACCCAAATATTACATACAGCACCAGAGCAAACCGGAGACTTCTCCCTTGAGGCAGCTGCATATCATCAGAGAAGCTTTCGGGACTCGGCAACTCAAGCCCTAGCTGAAGTCAGAGGTGAAGATGAGTTTCTTGCAGTCGTATCGAGATTCTTCCTTTTCCTACGTAAACATTTTAATGTGTCTCGGGTGTTTGGACAAACCTCGCGTCTCTGCTAAAGACTTAAAACATTTGCTTTAGCAGGGCCTCGCTCCAGGGCAGCTCCGCAGCCTCCGGCTCACGTCCCAGGATTTTATTGGTAGCGTGAGAGCTCAGCATAGCAGGAAAAAAAAAACAAAAACCGAATGCAAACCTAGGGAAACGTGCAGCATTTCACATATGCCATTAAAATAATGCAACATTAAATGCTTTCTATGCTCCTGCCCCCACATGCAACAAGGTCTTCTCCAGCCCTGGCCTTCCCCCAAGACAGGGAGCTGCCCTGCCAGGCTGCAAGTTTTCAAAGCTCTGCTCCCAATGCCTGCCCAGTATGCCAGAAGAAACATGACACATTACAGTCGTCTTCCTCTCCCAGATGTGCTCGCTGTGCTACAAAGTGTAACTTCCCCATCACCTGCGCTGGTAACCGGCAGGGAAGAAGGGAAGAGATTTGGATATAGATGAGATAAAGGGATTTGAAGCAATGAATTTCTCAGAGCCCTGGAGAAGATGGTGTGTATCTGTAACCCCGAACTGCCCAGAGTGGGTTTAGCAACAGTGAATCCAATTAAGCACCGGGAAGTTCCCTTGGCCACATCTCAAAGATTAAATGCAATGCGAAGAGCACCATGCCAGCTCCTGCAGGCCTTACTCCATGCTTTTCCCATGTGATGGCTTTCACCCAAAAGTCAAACAGAAATTTTCAACTGCCTCAGCAGGTTGTGAATCAAGACCAGAGAAGTCTGCTTCAGGTGCAGTGGAAAAGACCCGGTACGGAGAAGTTTGCAAGAGCTTTTGGGGGGAAATTTAGCCAAAGTCATCCCGTCCATCTCCTGCAGATGCAGAAAGTATTACGCTTCCTCATAATACTTCGGTGGGCATTGCATGGTATGTGCGGCACGTCCAGCACGTGCGCAGCACGTATCTCCGCAATCTCTCTTCACCTAGCAGGACCCTCCATGCACTTCCGTGGCCTTCAAAAGGCATTCCCTCCCGTTTGGGACAACCCTGACTTCCCAGCCACCACGCCAGCACCCATGATGGAGGCAAAGTGTCCGTGGGTGACCTGCTGCCTCCTTGGCCGGAGATGTTATCCCACCGTAGCAGTTCCCGTGGTCGGGTCTCTGACCAAATGCCCTTGGCCTGGATTACTCGGTCCTGGAAACATTAGTTAGAGAATCAAACATTTCTGCCTTATTTTTTCCACCGTTACTCGCTCTTTTTCTCCTGTCCACACTTCATTAGGGCCCTGCCTTTCGCCTCTCTGCTCTCACGAGCGTTCATGCCTCTTCTCTGCTGCACGACACCCAAGGAATTTGGTTAGCATACACCTTCCTCCCTCTTCTCTAATAGTCAGATGCTATTAAACCAGAGCGCAGTTGCACGTTTCAGCTAATCCCATTTAACAGCGGCCTCCCCTCCTCCAGGACACAGCCATGCGTTTCCATCCCCTCCCTCTATCAGCTCTAGCAATTAATGCAGCTATGAAGTGAGCTAGATCTGATCTGATGGAAAACGACCCAGTAATTATTAGTTTCCCACTGGCTCATTGAGCAGAACCAATTCAACCTGCTGCTCCAGGAATGCTAGGAAGTAAAGGGCAAGAATAAAACAGCTAAGGCTGTGGGGTGGGATGGGGACAATTATCAGTTTAAGCACAACACAAAACTGTTCCCGGGGACAGCGGTGGCATTGTATCCAGATGTCCCCCTCATTGCCCCGCCAGACTCTCTCCCAGGCCCTGGAGAGGCTCCCACCACTTGTATCCTTTCTCCATAGCCTTTCAGACAGTTTCTAATCCACCTGCCAGTATAATTTGAGAGAGCTGCATCTCACCACCGCAGGTCAAGGGGTTTACGGAAAGCCAAATACAGATCGGCACGCTCGCTCCGCAGCCCACTGAGCTCAGCGCACAGACTTGTCTTTCTGTTACTTGGGGGTGCTCCTATTTGTGCCAAAAGGGGAGGAATATAGGGAAAAAAAGAAAGCAGACAGGAGCTCTTGCCATGCTGAGCTTAAATTTCAGTGGCAAAGCATCCAGGAGGAGTTGTCAGGGAAATAGGCTGAGATGCGGGATTACACGGTAGGAGACAAGCCTGAAGCAGACGGGTAGATTCGCGAAGTCACCAGCACGGAGACAGTAATTGAAGTGTCCCGTGGCTTCAAATATTGTGAGATTTGGTCCAAGAATTTGTCATTCTTGCTTTCCTCCATTCGTGACAGCCTAGAGCAGATGTCTGCTCTCATTCTGCTTTTCTTTTTCAGCTTGTACAGCTCAGCGTGCGTAGCGTGATCTCCATCCCCAAGCTGTGGCGAGCAGGGACTCGAACATGCTTGCTTGCAACCGTGCCCTCGCTTCGGTTGTGCCACAAATGGGACCACCAGATACTAAAGAGTTAAAGCAGTTTTTTTTAGCTACAGAGTTTTATCAGCTGCTCTCAATTAAGGAAAGGCAAGGAAATGAGTAATTTATTTTCCAAGTGGGTCAGAGCACCCTAACTTGCTTTAATCACTGCTTTGGATCTGCCGTGGACATCCCAAGACAGACTATACAGCTTGCCTGCCTCCGTTTCCATTGCGCTGCCCAAAGCGAACTAAGGTTCACCAAATTCCTGCAAAAGCAGATATCCTTAATCCTCAAGAAAGCGATGAAGCAGTAAAAGATACTAACACTACATTGGTGGAGAAATGAAACGGAGGAGGATATTTTGCCCACAAATGGACAGAAAGAATGGTGATCTAAGCCACTTTGTCTTCTTTCTTCTCTCTCTTTTTTTTTTCTTTTGGAGGCAACATAAAGTATGTCTTAGCATGAAGGACATGGCTGCCTGTGGAGAGACTATGACAACTCCTTTCTAAGTGCTAAAATGCTGTCAGCTGAAAAACGGCGCTGTTCGGGCAAATTGATCAAATTCCGGCAGACGTCCACCTCGTTCTCCCGTTTTCTCCCTCAACCAAAAGCCTGCCCCAACATCCAGCGTTTCAGCTCTGATCTGGAGAGGGGGAGCAGAGGGGAAACGTCACCTTCATCATCAACCGAGGTGTACGGACAAAGCTGCATCGCCTCAAAAACTGCTTGCAATGCCCCCATCGGTGTTCCACGCCTGGAAAGACAGCCCCAAAACGGTTGTTCCTCCGGCTCATGGAGAGCAGCTGTGCATGGGCTTTCTGACCACCAGAGAGAGAAGAGTCAATACTCCGAACACAGCTTGCAACCCTTCTGCGTCGTCGACAATTTTGAATATGGTTTTTGTTGATGCTCAAATCCTGGGAGCGCTCTTAACACTTCACAGCAAAGATGAACCGTATTCCTGTCGCAACAGGCAAAAGAGCGTCTTTTTATGCCCCCCTCGGCCGGGAATTCCAGAAATCCCCAGTCCTGCAAGGTGAAGCACTACCGAGCAGCCCAAAAGTGCCCTGCAAAGACACCTGAGGGCTGCGCTGTTTTTGCACTCTTTGCCTACCTTTGCGCTTAACATAGCTTTGCAACCCCAGTACAAGCTTGCTCTTTGGGTCCTTCTCCAGGGGTTTTCCAGCCGAGTGCCAAAACGCGGAGATTTTTATTTCTTTTTGCCCTTGCTCACCTGCTGCAAGCTCCGCTGGAGAAGGCTACGCTCAGTGTGGCTAACATCTTTTTCTTAATTACTTTTTCAGAGGTTTGCGCGGCAGAACTGTAAAGACTGTAAACAATGTAAAGATTCAAAGGACTCCAAAGTCCACAGCTTACCAGTTACAGGTGAAGTCAGCTGTGGACTTTCTAAACCGCATCGTGTCCCTGGGTGCAGCCTCACGAAGCCAGGACCAACTCGGGAGGTTTCACCATCTGTTTCTCTTGTGCTGCCGTCCTGCATTTACTTACTTTCACGCGGCCTGGGACAAGTTTGCAATGGGCAGCAACTGCTCCCGAATCCAACGTTCCCGTGAGCAGAGTGTAGGCGCGTAAGTTAAACCATACCGCCAAGAAGCCCACAAATGTCATTTTGTGGCACCCAATATTCTGAATTTGGAACCTCAACCCTTAAGAGTCCCTTCAAGCGTGGCTCTAAATTGTTCTTATTTTACTTCCCACTGTGTTGCGGTGGGCCTTTTGGATGACACTTTCAATTAAAAGTCTGCACAGTAAGATCCTGATTGGTGCTCCTTGAATAATACGTATTAATTGGAGCCCTAGCCTCCTTCGCACCCTTATAAGTCATGCTGGATGTCTCCACCTTGCCTGGGCAGCAGTTGGGTCTGCAAAGGCCCTGCTCTGCGTTGCCAGGATCGGACCAAGGGTCCTAGGATGGTGCTGAGCTTCCCGATTGGCTCTATCTAGCTGCACGTATTTAGGGGCTGGAGACAGGTGACACCACACCGTTTCTGACAAAAAAACAGGATCTCCAGCAACATACAGCAATGACTGAAAATAATGCCATGCTAAGGAGTGCCCCCAAACACGGGGCATTTCAGCCCCGTTTTAATGCCTTCAGTTCCCTTTCCCTCAGGATCCGGATCCTTTCCGTGAAAGATGCCGCTGCAAAGTGAATGCAGAGAGCACTTTAGTTCTGAATATTTTTCTCTGGAAAAAACAATATTCAGATTGTCCCTAGTCATCCACCACATCATCTCTGAAACAGAATCGACCAGTAACTTTATGCAAGAGAAATCTCTATTTTTCCCCTTTGGGGGGAGGGGGGGCGTATCACCCAAAAGCAGGTTGTTTTAACGAACATATGGATTTACACACCCATATGCCAGTCTCGACCGCCATATCAAGCTAAATGTCCCCTAATAGGCTACATTGGGGTTTCTTAAACCATTTTTTGCTCAAAAAACTGCCACGTTCAAGCTTCAGTTCTTGGGGCAACGTGGCACCTGTCAGCAGCATGAAAAGGGAAGAACCACCAGCTCCTTGACCCGCTCGTGACCGGAACGAGGACAAGCAAATCTCGGTAATTTTGACCGGTTGTCGTGATCAGTGCAGGATTTGAAACGTCCGTACGGAGCAATGCTTATGACCACCTCACTCTCGAGGAACTGAGGATGGATACGAGCTCATGTCCCTGGGATCAGGGAAAGGACTGAGCAACTGGGGTCCATCATCCCTGGTCTGCAGCTAACAGCATTTGGGGTTAGAGGGCTTTGGTGCCACTTGCAGGGAGCTATGATTTTGGCGTTGTCCCCATGGGACGGGCGACTCCGTCTCAACGATACTGGACATAATAACAAAAAATAAGCAAAAAAGCTACTTGCACAGAAGCAGTTGCAACGGCACCACGGTCCTAAGTTGCACCCTTCAGAAGAGCATACCACTCATACGAAACAAGCTTTCCAAAACCAGCCATCAGCCCTCAGCAAACCTGCCCAAAATGGGGCAAGCCTTAGCCAGAAACCCAGCTCCTCCACGCTGCAACTGGAGATGGAGGAAAATGCTGCTTAGGAAGGCGCCTGTGCTGCTCTCGCAAGCAGTCTATCATTTCAAAGGGTGTTTAAGCTGCTTTTCACAGGCAACTTCTTTGTGCGGGAGCTCAGCTTTCATTGTCCTTCTCTCCAGGGATGACTCAATTAGATATGGGCTTTACTTCTCCACTTACTGGATTTGAGGAATCACGCTGCTGTTATTTGCAGGCAAATCAAACGGAGGCAAGAAAGGACTGTAAATAGTGGGGGGGAAAAAAATTGCTAAACATGCCGAAAATAAACTCTGACAAGTCTACGAACAGGAGGAGACATGCAGTAGGTTGGAGACCGTGGTATCTGGTCCCACACCCCCACTTTCAGGGTGCGAGTCCCTCAAAAGCTTTTTATTTACAAGAATCCAGCCCCAAACCTCCAAATAGCTTCATATAGACAAGAGGGCAGACTGCAAACCACTGCATTCTACTTTACGGATAAAGCAGAGGTTTAAACTACTAGGAGACTTTATTAAGGAGGGAGATCAGAAAAAGGGAGTAACTGCAAAGAAGCAAAAAAAAAATGAACAAATCATCTGTGCTTTGGATAGCCAATAGATACCCACACTGGCTGCTTTATGTGCTGGATGGGTAAGGAAGCAGGTTTCCCCCCGTTACCTTGGGTGGGCTAATTGCAAAGGTTACAAATGATCGGAACAAGCTTCAAGCTCACCTGAGAATCACAGAAAAAGTCTGAAAAAGTCTACGCTTTTCAGGCACTCAAAATGAAATTGCCTCCAAAACTGGTGCTGCGAACACCTATCACAGCCAGGCCGAAACAGTACGTCAAGCCTCGACTAACCCGGCAATTAGGCAAGCAAGCAGCTACGTGCCCTGGGGCTGTAGAGACAGAAAGCCGGATTGAAGACGAACGGCCAGGTCTTTAGTTGGAGAGAAGGGGGTGCAACTTCCCTGCCTTCGGCAGAGCTGCGCCTCTCTGCGCCAGCTCAGGATCCGGCCTCCTCCCTCCAGCCTGGGACAAGAACAGCTATATAAATGGTAATGAACTGCATTCAGCTGGGAAGAAGCCATCCTGCGGAGAAGCAAAAATTGACACTTTACAGCGATTTCTAATACAATACAGGGTCTTGCGGCACAGGGAGAGGCTGCCGGTAACGATCCTCGCCCGCGTTGCTGTTGACCTCGTACCACAGTTGTCAGTAGGCTTCTTTATTATGGGTAGCTGGGCAAAAAGGGAAGGTTGGGGAAAGGAGCAGGTAGCTGTAGTCACCCTCTGACCTCTGCATTAGAAACCGGTAAGGATCTTCAGTCCTGTTCGGAAAGTCCGGCCCATTCGGATGCTTTTCTGCACTAAAGCAATGCAATTAAGTGAACCGATGCATCCTGCATTTCCAGCAGGCGCACAGCAACGGAGGATTAGCGTTTCTACTACAGTCACCGCAAGTTAATTACTACCTACTAAAATTTCATCAATCTCATCTATGACGACCTCCTATTGAGTGGGTCCAACGTGAAGAAATCAAGGCCATCTAAGGCCAGCAGTCCTACCTCTCAAAGTTTAGCTACAAACATCACTGTAGACAAAGGCGTGCTGATCAGTATGTATAACCAAAGGACAGGCTGCTGCCAGGTAGTAATTGTTTAGACACACTTTGATGTCAATGAATGCTTTTTGATCTGATCCACGTCTCCCAATTCCAGACCAAAGGTCCAGAATTCAATTTAAAATATTATCAACCCAGCACTAGCATGGACAGAAAGGAGCAAGCGATAAGCTTACTACAGGGTGCAACAAAATAAGAAAATAGCATGACTGTCTGAGGATGCAAACCATGATTTAGCTAGAATTACAACAAGCAACCAAGCATTCAGGAGGCACTGCAGCTGAGGAAGGAAAGCTCTGCGATGCCAGGAAGAAAAGCCAGCCTGTGCTCCAAGGAAAGGATCACGCAGCCTTTATTTCACGTCAGTGAAACTAGCTAGAGGACAGGAAGTCTACCTGATGTCAGCAAGACTGGCAGGAACAGGCTCTGAAGGAGAGGTCTGGCATGAACAAGTGCAAGGGTCTTGCAGGGCGTTCACTCAGACCGCTGTCAGACAGCATGTTAACCCAACTGCCTTTGGCTAGCTCTTGATTTTGTAATAAAAATCACCATAATAACGGGAGAGCTGGTAGCATAGCACAGGACAGATTCAATGCTTCTTGTTATAACACTCTGATTTTAGCTGCTTGTAAATTCAAAAGCTTTACATTTTTGGATGGTCCTTTTCCGTGGAAGGTGATATCTCAGAACTGGTTTTCACGTGTGAGAGTTTCAGGTAAAATGATTCAGCGCTTCTGGAAACAGATCTGGGGCACGGAAAAAGGGAACGCTTGTCTTTCTCATATTGGCTCAGCCCTCATTCTCTTCTCGCTGGAAAGCCTTGCTCAAAACCTCGGAGAGAGGACACCCCACCGGTGCTCCCAGCCCCACCGCTTGACAGCCAGAAGCTGCGCTGCCGCCGTCGTGCCTACCCCACACCACACACATCGCAGCATTTCACTCGGCGCCAGGCCCGAGATCCTCACCTCCTTTTCAATGAGCACAAAATAAAGCCAGGTTTAATCTGGCCCAGGGCTCGCTTCCTGGCAGAGGAAGGTCCAGAAGACGGCGCTGAAGACTGGCACGAATGCTCGGATAGCTCTCAGACCTGCTGCGTGTTCAGGGCGGCTGTGCCCATGGGTACTGACATTGTGGGGATCGCTCTTCTGGAGTTTCTCCATCCACGGACCTCTGTACTCCAACCAGCTAGCTGAACTAATTGGACTGAGCTGGCAGGGCTCTAAAGTGCCACCGTGCTGGCTCCTTTGCCTCTCACCCTTGTTTCTCTTTATTTTATTAGTTGTTTTTATTAGGTTCATTCTGAGAGCTCTTGATACTGCAGAAGACCTCCGGGGTGCAAGAAGGTGATTTGAGGTGACTTTCTCACTTCTGTTATTTAGCTAGGGACTAAATATCACCCTTGCCCTCCACGTGGAGCTCATGCTGTCTCTGAGCTTGTGATAGCAGCATCAAATAACATTTTTGGAGTCCCTTCTGACACAGGGAACTGCATTTCAGCGGACACTTCTCTTCCACCCAATGGGTAGAGTCCCACCTCGCAGCGAGCGGTGCGAGCACCGACCCAGCTCAGCCCGCAACGGTGCCAGCCCCACGGGCAGCCTTCCCGCATCGTTGCGGTTGTCCGCTGCAGACGCACAACCCACGCACCCGCCAGGCCACGCTCGGCTCAGTTTTTGATTTATGATTCATATTCAGCTCTGCTGGACACCTCTTTCTCATGCCTCTAGCTCCTGGCATGCGGCATCTTCCACCGCAGTTTCTCTGATTATGTGCATCAGCTCCCCTGGCTGGTTTATTGTAAGCCTGAGGCATCCAACCGTCGCAAAATCTGGCACAACGATGTGTCCTCTGCTAAATGCCAACCTCTCCACGCAAGCCTGAAGCTCAATCTCCTCCCTTGCATCTAGCGATCCACATGAAATACGCAGCTCCCTATCAGCACGTAATTAAAGACTGCACAAGCCCAGTTCACTTTGGATTTCAAACGCAGCTTGGGGGAAACGCAAAGGTTTATTCCCTAGGCACTGTTAAGGCATTTATTTTTATATAGACAAATGGGCCACCACTGGGCACAGTTACAGCATCTCTCGTCATATGAGATTTCCAAAGATGAAGACTGCATCCCAAAATTACAAACATTCAAATCGCCCACTAATTCCCTTGGAGGCGCTTCTCCTTTTCTCCAACATTTGCCACCTGCATTTAATAGTTAAGGAGAAGTTAAGAAACAGCCACAAAACAGCTATGCGGCCAGTTGGAAAGCACAGGGAGTGCTCCTTGTTAGCCTGCCTCTAGGCTGCTAAAACACATAGTTTGGTCTAAAAATGCAACGAGTGCAGGGCCAAAGCCCATAAAAGGCGCTTCACGTTGCTCTGGCAGGGCTAAGGTACCATAAAATGAGTCTAAATCAGCACTGATCAGAACAAGGGGGCTTGCCCTCCAAGGAAAACTCTGACGTATGTGAATCTATTTTCATTATGACCTGGAACAAAACGTTGGAATTCCTGATGGATTGTGACTTCCAACTACGCTGACTCAGAGGTGACGAAACCTTAGGACTTCATAAAAACCGATTTTTTTTCCTTCGGTAAAGTTAAAGTGCTATGTGTTTAGCATAGCATTAAAATAATAATATAACAACATTTTGTCATTAGTGGTGACAACAGGAACATCCAATTGGCTCGTTTTGATTCTTCCCTGCCAAAAAAGGACAAGTTCTTGCAAAATATTTTGATCTGATACCAATGAAACTTTCCCCAACATAGAAGAAAATACTCTATTGACAAGTTCTTTGATGTGCTCTAAGCACAAATGTACAATTATCTACGTCTAAGCCCCAGGGTCGCATAAAAAAAACCCTTGCAGCGTTGTCCCAATCATCCCCATTTGCCGCCTGGATAATTCCTCTGCTGATTGGAAAATTCTTGAATTTCCGTCAGGTTTATGATATAAATGCAGCCACTGCAGTTGCGATCAGCAGCGGTCAGCTTGGAAGCCACCATTTAACAGATCTAGATAATACCGCGGTGGCGGAGTTAAGACCGACTCTTTTCCTTGTGGCACAACATAGGAAAATTGCAGCTGGGAATCTGCCCCTTCCCCTGCAGGGAATTGCTCCCTGCTGCTGTCCCAATGCTCGTTGCACCACTTAAACCTGGACTAGGCTTTTTTTTTCTAGACCCTTATTCTAAGTATTGGCTGTCTGATGTTATCCAACGGAGTCAACCTTCACGACTCCGTGAACCCCCCGTATTTCATGCTGGTCTCGCATAGAAGTTCTCGCGGGGAAACAGGTAAAATAATAGAAATGCAACAGTTCCGCGCAGCGTGTTCAGAGCGATGCGGGGAATCAAACAGATCGATTTTGTCTGCGTAACACCTTGACGCCTGAATAAAGCGCAGCAGCACTGGGAAAAGTCAGCAAAGCCGACCAAACGCTTGGATCTCTTGGAATGGATGCATTGCTCAGGACAGCTTCATCCAAGGAGGAAAAAACCCCATACAAGCCTGTCTTCCACGAGAATAAATGCATACTTAGTTAGATCACCTTGGCAACCGATTCAGCTTGCAAATGCTATTTATATTTCAACTATATCTAATCAATGCACAAATATGAACCTACACACACACGCTGGCCAAACTGCTACCTAAAACGAGATGCAAATTATTACAAGGGAGGGTGATTAACCAATTTGCCAGGGACCTCAGGGATTCCTGATCACAAGTCATGTCTCAGATGAGAGTCAGATGCGTTGTGGAAAGTGTGTGGACCACGCTCAGCTCAAATGGGAATTAATTCGAGGCAGCCTTGTGATCTGAGAACTAAAGGTAACCCTCTTCTGGGCTCGTCAACCTTCTACAACACATTTTTTATTTAATTCCATTACAAGATTCAGATGTTTTAACAGAGGAAGCCTGAGCAGCAGTGGAGAATGACTGAGCCAAACCCCAAAATATTCCTGAAATCTCCTATGGAAGTGAAATTGGGGCTTTCTGGGGAAGAGATGCTCTCCTGACACAGAGCCACTGGCTTCTAGTAGGGCTGTTCATCTGCTGAAATTTAGAAACATGGCTAACTCCGACCTTAAAGCACTGACCATAAAAATCCCAATACATTTCAATAGGTAACAAAACTCAATAGACAAAAATCCACAAGGAGAAAAAGATTTTTCTTCCCTCCCCCCCCCCCAATTAACTGGTTCCACATTTCAGGCATTCAGCACAACAATCTTTATGTTGTTAATAAACACATTTGTCTAATGAATATCTCTTGATAATCTTGCCTGTAATTCAGGAAACCCAAGCACAGCTGAGATAAAAATATGCACACACTAAAAGCTCAAATTGAAGAAGAAGAAAAAATCAATTCATAGTTAAATTACCCATCTTAAATTTCAACATAAAGGCTACTAGAAATACTGAATCCTTGAACTCCAATTAATCTTTAGCTATTAAGCCAGAAGGGAAAAAGCTTCTTCAGCGTTATCAGAAGGGAAGCTGCAAAGAGCTCAGACTAGCTTGTGGACAGATGTCACTATTTCTTAAAATTCCCATTTATGGTAGTGGTCAGGCTGATTAACTCATGCTTGTCTTTGCCACCTTCAGCCGCCTTTTTTCCACGTGCCCATGCGCACGCGTGGTATATGTTTTCCAGCTTCACTTCTCAGGGTTTAATTGGCAGAAGTGCTTGCCATGGTTAAACAATTTTATTCGATTTGTACCACGTGAAGATATTCGGGCAAAAGGGAAAAATAATTAAAATTTAATTACATTTTTTCCCCTTTATAATGGGAAACAGTTACATTCCTTGGAGACTCAGCTGGGAATGGAACATCGCTCCATTTTATTGTTAAAGATGCAATTGAAACAATACTACAGTCTTCTTGTAGTAGAAGACTGACATACAGCCAGCACAGAATAGTTAAAACATCCTCCAGAATCAACGATGGCTCAAGATTGTCAGCATACTGAGGGGACAAAATATAGAAACAATGCCCTATATGAAAAGGATTTTCTTACAGTAGTTTTTTTTTTTTCCCTAACAGTTATTTTTACTGAAAGGCTACGAGATGGATCATACATCAGCTATGGGAATGGCCACCTATGGCAATTGGTCATCGAGTAATGCTCACGAAAAGGCCAAGGTGTTGGGCAAGATGCAATTTTAAGCTCTGCACGGAGGTCTCTCAGCATCCTTGGGAGATGCTGGATGGCAGTAGATGAGCTGCAGAAATATCCAGTGTGCCTGCTCCTTCTAAAGCTCCTCA
Source organism: Rhea pennata (assembly GCF_028389875.1). NCBI lineage: Eukaryota > Metazoa > Chordata > Aves > Rheiformes > Rheidae > Rhea > Rhea pennata. The sequence goes on along the minus strand of NC_084666.1, from coordinate 80,234,976 downwards.
CCTCAGCGGCAAAGAGAGGTCGCCAGCACTGAGCAACCATCTCCTCTAAGCTTCTCCCGCAGAGAAATAGGTCACGTTATAAAGCAATTTTGGAGGGAGCAGGTTAACACCGTGATGTTAGACTGGACTCCGCAACCCACGCAGTGAGAAGCAAGAGGCTTGTCTAACATGCAGTCGACTAGTCGTGGATAAAATCAGAGTGCGGGCACCGCTTTAGGTACAGAGAGGACAGTAAGGTCTCTGGTAAAGCAAACTCCACCAGCTTTTATAGCTCTAGACCTACCCACCAAAGACAAGATATTTATCAGAAATAAAAATCAACTAGCTGTAGAAAGAAAATGTCATTTTTCCCAAACCTGGAAGTAGCCAAAAGGGGGAAATTTACTCACGTGCCGTAGTTTGGCAAGGCGACAGAGCATACGCTTACCATCTTCCACGTGCAGATCAGCTTGCATGGGGCCCTGTCTACAAACTGGCCCCTAAGATGTTTTGGTCAACATAAAGAAATGCCTGAGGGTGAAGTTTACCCAAAGTATTGCAAAAGGCAGTGTTAGAAGGAAAAAAACACACTTACATAGCATAGCACCAATGTGAATTAAGATGTTTTTATGGCAGCCAACTTACACTTGCATATTAAGAACAGGGCAATCTCTTCCACTAGCATTTGCCAACACACTTTGACAAGAAAAAGCTGATATAACAATCTCCTTTCCTCCATGCCTTCACCTCCTCGAATCATCACCCTTTACCTAGCTTAAATATAGGATCATTTAAAAAGGGAAGGGGAGAGGAAAAAGGCAAAGCAACAACCTGAAAACCCATTCATTTGGGGTCGAATCTTCCCCCACGTTACAGAAAAACGGCTGGAACGAGTTTGTGCCCTTTTCAACAGACAGATGTTCTCATCAACGAGAAAATTAGAACTTGATGACAAATGTAGATGTTTAAATGTCACTCCCTACCACTCCAGTTCAAATAAAAATGGAAGAGGCATTAAGAGAGCAGTAAGCAAGCTCTGCAGAGAGGCAGTTTCTTCTAATTAAAAAAACAAAGCTTAAGGATCCATTTGGCGATGCTCATCATCAAGTGCATATCTGAAAGCAGAAAAAGCTTTGCTTTGCTTTCAATGCCTACCAAGCGATTATCCCATTCCTAGTTAATTGTGCGCTTTCTCCGCCTATTCAGGAATTTCACACTCCACATAACAAGTTTCTCCTGTACTTTTGAAAATAGCTGCGACCTCCCACAGAAGGCAACCTCCAGGCACAGGGTGAGGTGCAAGGAGGCCACCTCAGGAGGCACACTTGTTTTTTTTTTGTTTTTTTTTTTTTTTGTTTTTTTTAATGTATGATGATGCAAAAAGGCACAGAAAGGCTCAATGGCTGGACAGTATAGCCAAGCACATTTATAATACGTTTTTTTTTTCTTTTAACCTCTCTACCACTGGGAGAGAACGCATGCAGAAGCAAAGCACCGAGTGCAAGACACTGTTTGCCTCCTGGAGCCCTGCTGCCTTTCTGGAAGATACACTTTAGCTCAAGTCAAGTCATTAGGCTCCGTGCGAGAGGAAGCGGATGAAATCCAATGGAATTCATTACAGAGGTCACACTCTATGAGCTAACGGTCCCTTCTGGTCTTAAAAAAAATCTATTAATCTAATTTAATTCTCTGTTCTCCTCTTCATACCGGAGTCAATTTAAACTCATTTATATGAAAAGGACACGTTGCGACGGGCTGACACACCACACTGTGTCCTGACGACACCGTTTTAGGCTTTCTAAAAGCTTCCCCTTGGATCCCACTGAGCTCAAAGAGAGGCTACTCCTGCAGGATAGCGTTCCCATTTCTTGGGGGCAAAACAGTTTGGGACAAACTGTGGCTCCTCGGACCTGTTCCACCTCAACCCAGCTATGTAACTGAGGGGACTCATAACTTCCCTAGGCTCCTTAGAAGCTTCCCGAAGAGCAGCACCCCTTTTCCTTGGGCCACCCCCAGCACCCTTCAAAGCATCTGGATAAAAAAGCATCGCAAATCTGTCCCAGGCCTGATCTCTCCAGCGGCTACGTTAATTTATTCCAGCAATTTGAGCCAAGTGCGAACGGCCCCCCGTCTGCCAGCTCGGGCTGCTACAAAGGCAGCCGATTTTCCCATCTTCCGTCAGGGCCACCGAGAACCTTCTGCAGTTTTCAGCTCTGATGTTTCGCGGCTTTTGCCCCCCTGTTTGGAGTCCTGAGCAGCGGGCACTTTCCGCGAACACAGAGCCGAGCAGCTACGTAACCCGAAACGCCCAGCACGCTTATTCAGAGCAAGGCGGTTCAAACCGAATGCCGTATTTCAGCGAAATTTGCCTTAAGTCCTGCTTCCTCTCAGTGCATTTTAATCGAGCAAAAATCTGGATAGAGTGAAAAAAAATCCTGTTACGGCAAACGATCGCCAGGTCGCCTTAATGGAATCGGCCCTCCGAACCAAGCCTTCATCATCCGTTGTGCCCCCCAAATCACGAACACCCTGCTGAAGAAAGTCACGCCAACGCAAAAACGTTGGGCAGGCATCGGGACTTGAATTCCTACAGACAGTTGTTATTTGTGCCAGCTTACAAGTTACACAATCCTTTTCCGACGCTATTAGGGAAGGCCTGCTGGATCTCCACGTGTAAGGTTGACCTTTGCACGCCTCGTGGATGACTGTTGCTTTATATCAGCACAGTTGCACCTTATGCGTTTGAAAAGTTGACTTGGTGCCGCAGCTGAAGGATTTGGAGATGCTAACGGCATCAGCACAGCTACCTGCTAGCCAAGAGAAGGCTCCAAAAATCCAAAGGGACCAAGAAACCTGTAATTATTGTTGTCAGCTGAGAAGAACCTCTCTTGCCATCTAAACCTTGTACCCTGGAGCTCCTGTGTTTCACAGCAACTGAAGGCTGGGGACAAGTGGTCTCTACTGCTTACCAGATCTGAGGAACCCAGAAAAAAGTCAAACTCTGCTACTGAAGCCTTAGAGTCAAGGACTCAGTTTGCCAACACATGCCCATGGGTGTGTACAAGTTTAAACTCCAAACAAGCATTCAGTAGCTTTGTAGTCTACTCTTAAAAGAGCCTTTTACTCCTCTTTAACTCGAGTATCAAGGACCCTCATCAGCTTTCTTGGCTTTATTAGCCAAAGAAATGAAAGCAAGTCTGGTGTAGCAAGTGCTGCACAACGCTGGTGGCATCAAAGTAGTTAATTAATAGCACTGAATAAGACTGTAAGAGACGAGTCTTAATAAGCGGTGCTAAAAATACTACAATATTCATTTCCAGAACAAACACAATCAGTGGCAGACAAACGGGGAGAGCGATCAAGGCCCACGAATCGCCCGACTAGAGGTATTTTCAGTTGTGAGGGGGAATAAAGTCTGCTCATTTAAGAAAAAATACTGTAGCAAAAAAACAAACCGGCGTATCAGGGACGCATCCCGATCTGTGATGGCTGAAGCCTTTAACCAAGCTGAAGGGCTCATAATTGCTTTCTGGAGGGGCTTGACGCTCCAGCAGGTGAGCCTAATAACGCTGAGTGTTTAAAATAGGCGATACAAACACATTTGGTTACGGACTTGGTCATACCTGCCTTTCCTCCAGGCTTCATCCAACTCCTTCGAGGAGAATCCTAGCAAGTTTTAATCCTGCTCTGGGGTGAGGGGAGAGGAACTGCCAAAATGCAATGACTCAAAGCTGGAATATCCAAGAGCCTCTCACTGCGCTAAACCCCCAACCCTGGGCAAACCCCCATCACTGCAGACCAGCCAGAGAAACGTCCTGGCCAGCAGCTTCCCAAACGACGCATTCTTTGCTGAAAAACACGTGTAAAAAGCCAACGCTCAAAAAGACCTCACAAATACGTGATGCAATCCTTTGCTGCTGCAGGAGAGGATCTTGGACATTTGTTGCATCTCCTTTCTCCTTCCCCGCCCCTGGCAACCAGCTCAGCTCCAAAGGGCTGGCACGCTTGCACCCGAGCTCGCAAAGTATTTGCACGAGAACGATAACCTGCGGTGGATGTCGGTGGGACTACCTGGTGGCCCTGAACTTAATGAAACTGCAATTAATCAAGTCTCCAGACAGATTCCTGAAGTCAAGTAGCTTGCTGCAGAAGAGGAAAAGCTGCTAGCCTTCATATGCAGTTAATGTCTTTTTTTCCTATGCAATTATCTTGATATTTGCAGCAGTACATCCAATACTCGCTTCCAGTAACAGCCGCCTTAGCTTTTCAGACATGTTTTTGGCAGCGTGCGTTCCCCCTCCTGGTGTTTGACAGGATTATGAAGTGCAAAAATCACTGGCCTCCTTTTGTTTTGGAGCTTGAAAGCAAAGTTTAGCTTAATGATTTGTCTCTAGCTGTCCGTCGCTTGCTTTAAGCACGCTGGCTACCCACCAGCCCAGCTCCACAACACTCCCACTGCTAAGCAAGCAGGCGCAGGACGGGGGCGCTTCCCAGCGTGCGGACACCGCCCGCGATTTTAGCGCGCCCTTTTGCTTTATAACGAGAAATTCCCATTTGGTTTGCAAGGGTGACAACTGATCTCCAAAGAAGCGCGGCCAAACACTGGTTTAGCTCCCCGAAGGCTTGGTCCACCGAACCATTTTCTCAGGGTGGCTTAATTAAGTGCGTCACGGCACTAGCAGTGATTCGAGGAATATCGAGACCCCTCTACCTCTATTTGGTTAGATCCTCTCCCGTTTCCCAGTCCTGCTGGAAGCAGCACATTTTTATTTAGGAGGAAGGAGCAAGCACATATTTATTCGTTCTGGAGAGGCACTGAAGATACTCCCGCTGTGCTAACCAAACAGCATTAATATTTATGAAGAGCTGCACAAAGCGAGTGTTTTGAAGCTGTGGAGTCTTGCGCTTTTTCAGGTTTCTCATGCGAAGGTAGGGGAAAGCGCACAAACTTCAGCTTTCCCGACAAAAGGCAGAAAACACCTACTTTTAGGAAAGCATCCTGCGGCACAGTTTTTAATCAAACGCTGTTTTTTCTGAAGAGGGAAACAATTAAAAAGGAGAAAAACGAAGAGCTGCCTGGGGCTGCGGAGCGGGGAAGAAACGCGACGCGTGCACTTCTGGGCCGCAGCGTATCCCAAGAGGGGAAGTCTCCTCCTGTCCTTCTAAGCTCCAGCTACCGGCTGGCCACCAAACGCAGTTTGAGATGCCGGCTTGGTCATAAAGATGCTGTTTTGTTCACCGCTAAACCGAGACACATCTTTCCATCTGAACAGCAAAGAGGGACTGAAATATTTACAGAACAACGGAGAAGTGCGCGTACGGGCGAAGAGCGGAGGATAAAAGTTGCAGCTTTGGTTCATGGTACGCCTTAGCGGAGGGGCTGCTCAGAGCAAGGGCTGCTCCCTCTGCCAACATCCAGCCACAACGTCCAGCTGGGAGCTGCCACCGTAAGCAGTGACGAGGAGCGGGAGGGCTAGGTAGGACAGGAGGAGAGCTAGGAGGAAAGCAGCTGGAAAACAAAACCTCAGCAGAAGCTGCAATTAAACACTCGTCAGACATCAAAAAACAGCCCCTCATCCACCAGGAGAAGCTGCTCATCCAAAAAGGCTCAGCCGCCCCGAATCCGACTCCAGAGATACCGAACGTGTCTTATCGCGGCAGGACCTCGAAGCAAGAACAGCTCTTATCCGGCACCCAAGTGGGATTTAAGAAAAAAACAGCCCTTTGACTGCCTTTCCCCGGGAAGGACAGAGCGCGCTGCAGAGCGCGCGGCGCAGCGAGCCGGTCACGGCTACCTACGGGCACGTGACGGCTTTGAGACGTTCGAGACTCTCGGCCCACCATCCGCATTACTCAGCTGTCAACGGAAAGGCCTCAGATTTATGATGTGAAAATTACATTTTAACGAGGTGTCATATGTGTTTAAAGTCCTTATTCATCACCGCGCCGCCACATCTTTTACCCACGACACAAACGCGCTTAATTAGCATATTATAAGGACGGAGGGTTCACCTTATCTGCGTCGTAAAGCTGCTTCAGGACAAAGACAGAAAGGCAAGGAGAGAAACCCGCTTGGTTGAATTCAACGGTTGCAACCACGTGTCGAGAGAGCATCCCGCGCTCTTTAACACGAGCGCCGCGGATCGAAGTTTGACGCGCGCCCTCCGACGTTCCTGAAGCAGCGCTGGTCTCCTGGACGTTACTTAAGCGGGAAGACCAAACCGTGCCCTCAAAAGTAGCAGGTCTTCCTGCTTGTGCTCTTGGAGACATCCCAACAGCACCTACCCTTACAGGGGGACAAAATCCGGGCCGGCGGCAGGTCCGGAGAAGCAAAACCGGGGTGACTGGAGGGGGTTCATTTTTTGGAGGGGAGAATTTGTTGGCGTTTTCTTGCCATTGTTTACGCCGGCTGCCGCACAAGAGGACGATGATTAAAGCGAGCAGCTCTAGTGAATATTAAGAGAGATTAGGTTGCGGAAAAATCTTTCAGCTTCTTGGTAGGCCCTTTGGGTTTCCTCTTCCTAGCAGCACGCAAATGGGAAGCTGGGGGCGGGGGGGAAGGGAGAAATGTGAAAAAACCTGAACGTTTCTCGTGGCCAAACTCCCCCCGCTCCGCGACTCCAAGCAGCGCCAGGTCTGCAGCGGCGGCTTAGGAAAGCTCCGCCGCAGCGGTGATCCCAAAACGCCTACCAAAAACACACCTCGACTTAAAACCTGCCCAAAACGTTCAATCGCTGTGGAGGGACGCGATCCCTGCCGCCTCCCCTCCTGCCCGGTCGCCTCAGGAAAACAACGTTTGAGACGACGCGAACCGCAGACCCGAGCGCCTGGCTCTTGTTTTATGTACTTCTATTTCGTTTCGTAGCAAGACGCCCCCAAAAAAGTTATTTTGTGCAGCTTCAGCTCTGAAAATCCTGCAGCTGGGGCTTCAGTTACAAACACGGATGGATCAATAACACAAGAGCATGCTTCAATTTTACGCCTTGTTTGGAAATAATAAAAAAGAAGCAACAACTAAACCATTTCCCTCCCCCCTCCAGCATTCAAACTCTTACCTGTTCTGCTGTCCAGCGGTCCGAAATCCAAGGAATACTTCACCACGTGGTAGTTGTTCCACACGTACAGGAGGTTGTCCCGGGGATTATAATCCACGGCAGCGATGTACTGATAGGAGTTGGGAAAGGGCACGTCCACCATGCTATCCTTGCTTTGGTCAGTGTTATATATGTAGTCTATTTTATTCCCCGTGGCTTCGTTGTCGTCGTCCTCGTACACCGACTTCACCACGTACAAGATCCCACAGATCATGAAGGCGTTGGAGGCCGACCTCTTGTCGTAGGCGGTATCCCACGTCCCTTCGATCCGCAACGTGTAAGGGTTCAGCTGGCTAATGACTATCTTGCCGTTGTTTTGCTCCGTTGCATAGATAACCCACAGCCCGTTCTCGTCCACGGCCAGGTCGATGTCCGACTTGCCGCCCCAGCGGTAGGGAGAGGTGTCGTGGTAATTGGCGTTGGCGATGATGGCCTCCCCGCTTTTGATCCTGGTCCGCAAGTCAAACTTGACTATGTTCCTGGTGCGCTCCTTGTTGAAGAACAAGGCCCCGTCGTACACCACGAAGCCCGTGCCGTCCACCCGGTGCGGCAGCTTGTAGGTGGTGGTGGGCCTCCCGGCGATGAAGTCGTCCTTGGAGGAGTACTCCGTCAGCGTGTCCGTGCGGTAAGGTGTCCAGGGCATGTAGTAGATCTTGTCCGATGCCTGCAGAGGGTCCTTGCACCAGGCCCCGGACTGGTGGTCCGACTCAAACAAGTGTTCGCTCTGGTATACTCCTTTTAGAAGGCCGGGACAAAGAAAAACTGCCGGAGGGGAGGGGAAAAGAAAACGAGTTTAGAACAAAAACCCAGCGTTAACGACAACTCTGGGGAGGGGGGTGGGGGTGGCACAAACGTCTAAATTATTCTAGGTCTGCAGCGGAGAGCGGTCGAGATCCAGAGCAGCCCCCGAGCCATGCCGGGCGACTGCCTCCCCGCTGGCCACGCGGCTAGAACAAGGCTTGCTCCATCAAATTGATACATATATTCCCCCCCTCCTTGCTTTTTCTATCAACTTCTGTTTGTGTCCTCATCGCTTTCCCCATCTCTTGGTACTTACTTGGCCCGCTCGCCTCGGGAAGCTCTGAAATGACTACATGCCGCCACGGGCTTTCGGGGTTTGGGTTGCCAGAGGGTATCTCTAGAGCAAACCCAGAGCTACTAGGTGGAGGGGAGGGGGGAAGTCCTGGGGCATCGCTCCATGCCTCTATTTTGAACCGCCCCCCGAAGAGTGGCCTAAAAATGGAAATAAGAGAACAAAACTCCCAGCCTTGCAGCCCAAGCGGTATTAAATGTTTACAGGGTACCGACAGCAAAGCAGAGGTGAGTCCCTCAGCATCTCAGCAGAGTATTCAACGCATGTGGGAAAAGAGGGGAGGAAACCCAACCACAGGCCCGTGGTTTAGCTAGAAACAAGGCTTCCGAAGCTGCTACAGGACACACACAACATGCAGTCCACACGATTAAAAATGAATGATGTATGAACGCTGAAAGGAAAAGGAAAGGAAGGAAGGAAGGAAGAAAGGAGAGAAGGACGGGAAAGAATCAAGTCCGCTCGGAGAAGAACCCAAGGTCTAGATTTTAATCAGTTAAAAAAAATGTCCTGTTAAATATAGTAGTAATTCAAACTTATAAAAAAATGAAATAAAATAAAACAAAAAAAAAAAAAAATAAAAACACATGTACCTTCTACTGTTACATGAGAGGAGCACAGAGGAGCGGTTTGACTAACCGGGGTGGCTTTGCTGCTCAGACTTCGGAGCGGGGCCGGCTCGAGCGACGGCGCTCGACGCGCGGGTGTTTGGGGGAGAGGGTTCGGCAGCCGGCGCCGCGGGACACCCAAAGGCGCCCTCCCCTCCCAGCTTCCAGTGCGGCCAATTCTCGTGGGAAATCCAGCAATTGAGATAACGGAGGAATATCGGATTCAGCAGCTGGTTTGAGAGCGCGTTGCTCTGCTGGAGTCTAAGCAACCATCTGCAGCAGCTAATAAAGCAGCGCTGTTTCTAAGAGATTTTTGCAGCAGAGATATGCATATGCATATATATATATATATATGCATATATATACACATATGTATGTATATACACATGCATGCTTGTCCAAATTCTTTTGGGGCTAGAGCAGCGGGACCGGTCTAAACCTCTAAAGAGCAATTTAAGGAAAGAAAACGGCACTGGCAACGCTCTTCTGCAAAAATGAGTTATCTAGTGAAGTTGAGCAGCAGAGATACTGAATAAACTTTAACAACAACAAAAAAAAAGTAGTGAGAATTAATGACAAGGTATTTCAACTAAAACGTTAAACTGTTAAATAACTTAGCCTATACATAAGTTATATATATATATATATATATAGATAGATAAGTAGATAATTGGAAAGGTATTTAATTACCTTTTTGTTCCACTTCTATTGTAGAGAGAGAATTAAAGAGAGAAAGGAGAAAAGAGAATAGATTAATGGTACTGTATTGGCCAGCTACTTTTCTTTACCTCTTTCATACGAAAAGGAAGTTTTATTAACTTATTTTACTTTTATTAACTTATTTCACTACTACAGTATGTGAACATTTTATATAGATACATAAAACCCTTCCTCTCATACACACTGGAAAATAGGCAGACAAGCTGAACAAAATACAGATATATTTTAACTTTACAAAAAATCTTTAAGAGGACAAAAAAAGAAAAAAAAAAAACAAGAAACACCTAATACTTGGGACATCCAAAGGCCCCTGGAATTTTTGAGTCACTTCAACACCAGCTGCCTATGGATCAGGTTCCTAGAGCAAAATGAAATACTTGTGTGCTGCAATAGGACTGATCCAGATTTATGAGTAGAATCAACCCTTCTGGGGAGAAACTCTATAAAACAGTCTTCTTCAACTCCTTAGCCCAAACCCTGCAGAAAGCTAGGGCGACGCCTGCGTCATGCGGGAAAATCCTCCCCGAGGACTCTAACGGGGGCCTTAGGAGAGGGTCACCGACAGCACGTTAGACAGGGTTGCATCCAGGCGGGTTTTGAATATCTCCGGAGAAGAAGACTCCACAACCTCGCTGGGCAACCTGTGCCAGTCCATCTGCAGTTCCCCACGCGGGGACGAGCGGGTCCAGAGCCAGCCACCTAACACCAGCTCCCAAAAAAAGCATTTCCAATAAAAAAAATATATGTGTTTTTTTTTAACCTGGGCTCCAATTCGAGCTCCTGCCGGACGTGGTGGCTGGAGAAACCTGCAGGGCAATTGCTCACCTTGCACCCAGCTGCGGCTGGCCACAGTTAAAAGTCGTAAAACGAAGGCATTAAATGTCCCTGGCAAAAGCAAGAAAGCAACACGACAGGTCCCAACACGCACGGCTGCTTCGTCCGCCGCGTCCCCGATTTCTTTGGATGGAAGGAAAAAATCGCGCGAGCCAATTAATTAAACGCCCTTAGTACCGCTTGGGTTGAGCCTCTGCAAACACGCCCTTCATTTCTGGCACAGGTAACGCTCGAGCAGCGTTAACCGCTCGTTTTCTTACCAGCGCACTTAGTCGGGCTTGGCTGTTTCGGGCACGAGCGCGGCGGCAGGTGCCGGGAGGGAGCCTCGCGCTGGCAGCGCTTCAAACCCTCCCCGCGAGCCCAAAAAACGCGCGTTCAAGCGGGGACGTTAAAAAGGCAATTGCAAGCGGAAATAAAAAGTTGTCCCCCGTACGGTGCCAGCTTGTTTGTTCAAGTCAGAGGCCTGTAACTTTTATTAATAATTTCCCCTACTCTGCATTGTTATTAGCGTTTTCCAAGCAAATTCAAGGCTGCAAAAAGACTATTTCTCCCTTCTTGCGTCCACCTGCTCGTGCCTATCGTACTCCTTTCCGTACGGCTGCAAACAAAATCTCAATTTACCGCACAGCGGCAACGCTTGCCTCTTATTAAATGAAGAGCTAGCGCTTCATTTGCTGAAAAGGGGAAAGATCCTCTCCTTCCCTCCGCTTCCAACCTGCATTTCCCATGTAGGACCCCGGCACCAGCGAACGAAAGCGCTCCACGAGCGCCTCGCGTTACACCGGCTTCGTGCTGCGCGTTTCCAAATTTATCGCCTTCTCATTAATTTCAGAGTGAAGTGCAGAGATTGAAAATGCCAATAATCCATAAATGCTTTCCCAAACCACAACCTAAATTAGATCCTTAAATATGGTATCTATGGGATCTGCAGAAATCAAAGCTGTCTTTTTTTCCTTAAGTGGTTTTTTCTCCCTGTTTCTTTTTTTTAGATTTCCATTCCTCTGATAAATTTGTAAAACCTTTCAAACCATTAATTTGGGCTTTCTTAAAATGTTAGTGCTTTCAGTCTGCTTTTTAATACATAATAACTAAATTTAATAGAAGCTCACTAAAATATTGCTAAGGATTATTAATGTTGCCACTTAAGTCAGCCTAACTTAGAGCCATCAGGATCAAGGAAACCACTAAGGTGCATTAACTCTTGTCCACTGCACATTCCTGCGCCCATGAGCATTGGCCACTGCTCATCATCAGAGACAGAAAAATGAGCTGGACGGACTTCTGGCCTGACCCTGCAGCCAGCCCCACGTCACCAGCTCGCACCAAAATAAGCGGTGGTAACATCTTCTTTTGCCACGACTCTTCCAACCTGCAGTGCACTAGTATTAAAAGCGATTAAAAACAAGCAGCAGGATGATTTTGTGCAAGAGGAAAAAAAAAAAAAAAAAAAAAAAAAGCAGTCCAATAACGGTCCAAAATTCGATTATGGCTCTGATGCATTCGGCCAAACTCGCGTTGCCAGCTGGCCTCTTACTGCTTCTAGTGTGACAGCAGATGAGCGAGCTGCCGTTAAACTACAGCAGAATCAGCCACCTGGACATCGTTCGCCTAAAATAAGGGCAGGGGGAAAAAAGAGGCGGAAAAAAAACAATATAAGGACCTATTTTACGTCCAACTCCCCAGGATTACTCAGAAATGAGTGCAGACAGACCGACCCACAAAACAGTTGGAAAAACCTACAGCAAAACAGGCGTCTCAGAAGTCACCTTGCCAAGTAATATCTAATCCTGCAAGAGAGCACGAGTCTAGGTTGTCTTCTACTTGGTCGTTTGGTCCCCACCGTAACTGGTCACACGTAACCAGACCTGGATAACCGCCCCTGCTTCTTCCTCCTCCTGGGAAGTCAAAAGCACTGCAAGATCACTTGGCAACGCGGCAAGTGTAGCTAATTAGGCATAATTATTATTTGCATAGCTATTTATACTTTCCTTGCCAGGTAAGTTGCAAACCCTCCTTGTCTGGCTTTAAAAGGAACAAAAAAGCCTGAAGTTCGTTAAAGGCTCGTCCTCGTGCAGGCACCAGATAAATTCGGGACATCAAGACCACGACGGAGGACCGGGAGGTGTCTCGCCTTAAGCGGGAAGGGAAAACGCCGTAGGTGAGGGGCAGCCGAACCGAAGCGCTGCGCCTTTTGGCCGGCTTTTTCTCCAAGGAGGAGCAAACCGTCCGTCACGCCGCCAGCTATAAAATAACGGATTCCACAGGTCCAAACGAGGCTAATCACGATTGCCAAGGCATGTCTGCGCGGCGCGAAGCGAGCGAAATCTGATGCTCTGCAGAGAAAACTTTTTTTTTTTTTTTTTTTTTTGGCGGGGAGGGGGGAAGCTCTTTGCTCGGCAATAAGCCTTGGCAGTTATCTCATGCCTTTTGAGTATCCCGTATTTCTCGTTCGATCGCGAGGCGGATTGCTGACGCCGGCTGCTGCGGCCGAGTTTCCTTTAATAACGCTCGGTAGGTGAAACACCTCTTCTTCGCTCTCGAGAAAGGTGTGAGGAGCAAGGTGGGAGGGGGTTGCAGGCATCCACCGCCTTTCTCAGCGGTACTCGTCCTAAGCACTACGAAACGGCAATGAAAAAAAATATAAAAAACAACTCTAAAAAAAGGCCGGCTAAAACAACTAATGCAAAACACAGCTTTGGAGCCCGCGGCGCTCCGAGGCTCGTCCGACCCGCCGGCGTTTCAGCGGCGAGCGCGGCCCGCCCAACGGGAACAGGACGGCTCCGGCGGCGCTTTTCCAGCCCTCGCTCCGGGCGCGCGGCGGGAGACGGGAGAGGGCACCCGCGTGCCTGCGCCGCCGCACCGAGAACCGAAGGAAAAGCGCTTCCGAGCCACGGGGATTTTAGCTCCCTGCCGCTCGAATCCGCGGCTCAGGAAGGATGACATTATATTTTATCCTTCTTTTCTCATGAATAAGTACCGATATAAAGCAGGGACCTTGCTGCAATGAACTGTCACTTTAAAGGAATACATCGGAGACCTTTAACTTGCACTGGTATATTCAGTGAAGTAAAAATATTATTCCGCTTGGGAGAACCACAAATTACAGCAATAAAATATATGCGGTGAATACGTACACATTTGGTACTATTTGCAATGAACTGAATATTAGGCACCACTAAGACCTATCATTTTCGCCATTAATGGGAAAAAAAAGACTATTTTATTTCTAATTTAAAGCATATGAATTTATGAAGGTTCAGAGAAGTCTTCTGTGTGCTTTTGCAACAGCTTAACTTCTAATACATTATGTATCGGGAAATCAGGATCCTTGAGCCCTTGCACGATATTTACCGGTGCACGTTATTGGAGCGGTCAGTGTGTGGTGCCCTCTCTCTATTTCACAGCCAATGCAGCATTTTCACCATGGCATCAAGAGATTAAAATATTTCTCAACAGAGGGGAAAAAAAATGCAGATAAGTGACAATGAAACATGCTCATTTTGCTATGAGGTAATTCAATAAATCTGTCCACCTCACTGAGGCTCAGATTCTCTCTTTTTTTTTTAATCTAAAACAGCACTTACTCTTCTTGCTAACTTCGAACTGGAAGAAGAAATCAGGGCACAGCTCGGTTTTCAGCAACCTGAAAATAGAAAACAGGGCTACGAAGGACCCTGTGAGGTGAAGGGGACAGATGCGGATGCCAAGGCTACGGCTGGTACATGCTGCTCCCTCCCAAAATCTCTCTTCTGCCTAACGTAGACGAAGCACTAACCCAAGAATCGCTCGTAGTGCCAGAGGCGAACGTGGACGCTGACCACCGGCCCTTTCCTTTCCTTGCAGCCCCTCTCATCTATCAACCGTGATGAGAAGACCACGACGCAGAAAATTCACAGATAAGAACGATAGCGCGAAAACTTTCTCGGTCTCGATACTATGCAAGGGTCAAATGATGCTGCCTCGGCCATGAGCATGCTACTTCTGTCCAAGGCCGAGTGCTGCTCATAGCGCCTCTTAGGAGGGCCTTTTGGAGATGCAGCTTTCCATAAAACTACTGAATAACCACAGGGAGGGCTGGGAAGGCTTTTGAGAAGAGCTGCACCAGCAAAAAGCTTTCTTGGGGAACCCAGTGCTGGTGAGTCAATGCCTGGCTAGAGCTGGAACAATTTAAGGAGCATCACCATTAACATTTTCAAAGAAAAGTAACCTCAAGACCATCCAACAACATATGTCTGAACTGACGGACACCACAGTCCATCACTACCCCAGCCTGCTTTTTCCACGCTTGCCTTTCTGGGAGGTAGCAGTTTCTGATGAGCAGCAAAACAGCAAGATGACAGTAACCCACGGGGTTAAAAGTTGTATTGCTCCCGGATTACAAAATTTGGATCACGCTTAGGCACAGCCAACAAAGCTTTAAGTAACTGCTTGGCCAGAGCAGTCTCAGGAAAGCCTAGGAAGCCTTCTGTCTTCAGCACAACTCAACAGCAAGAGCAGCGCAATGAGCGGTTGAGGGTATCTACCCTGGGGTCAGAAGGAGGTTGGGTGCCACGTTGAAGCTGTGTATTTTACAAGTGCTGGATTTTATAAAATTTAAACATCTTTTAGTGCGCCACTATGTTCTCATTGAGGTATTGCAAGCTAAGGGAAAAAGAAAGAAGTCACTATCTACACTGGATCAACACCAGCAGATTACCTGCTCTTTGGCTTTAAAACATGAGCCTTAATTAGCAGAACACTACTGCATTTTTAAATCCTTTCTACAAGGACTCTGGTTTTCAGAGAGGTACTCAGCAGTTGCAGAACGACGGCCCTCGGCGACGCTCGGAAACACCCCAGTTTTGGTGCTGCGCCTTGCATGCCGCGTATCGCCCAGCTATTCGCCCGCACCTCAGTAACGCATACAAAACACTGCGGACTGCACAATGTCACCCACCAAACACCAGGCAGCTCGCACTGCAGTTCCCAGCCGCATCCTTTCCCGTGGAGCGATATATTATTGAAATACGTCTTAAGAAATTCCCTTTGAAGCCAAACACATGGGTTCAACGAGCAGGACACGTGCCCTCGTGCGTGAAGCTCATCTGCAGAAGAGCCTGAGCGCAGCCTTGTCTCCTCAGCAATCTTCTGCTCGCGGGGCCACCCATCTACCTCACCTTCACCTAGGTGAAGCTCTCGCCCAGCCCAGGGGCCAGCCGTTTGCCAGCTATTTAATTCCCTCTTCAGGAACTCACCACAATTCCCAGGTCCCAAACTTCTGAGGAATCCTATTAGTCCAGTTTTCAGGGAAAACTTCTCCAGCTTGTGCAACAAAGCCAGGGGTGAACCGGACCAGGTGCTCGTGGCACAGCCTGTAGCGCACCAAATCTCTTCTTACTCCTTTCCCCTTCTTTGTGTGTGGGAGAGATTTTTTTTTTTAAATGCATAGATATTAAAAAAAATCTTACTGGTAATTTAAACCCAAAGCCACGGCTGTTTTGGATTGGCATTGCACCTCAGTGTTCCTTGGAAAACTTATTTTACCACTTACCTTTCTGGTCACCTCTAACTGCATCACAACCAAATACGTGGAGAAAATTCCACGTCAAAATAAAGAGGCTTATTTTCCTGAAGCAGAGGGGTCAAGCAAGTGCTTCAAGACTCAGGTGAAACCTAAAGACCCCGAAAACAGCGTATTTTGCAGCAAAGATGGACTGCTTTTCCATAGAGGTACCTCCTTTTTCTGCTCCTAACGCTATTTGCAGTGCAAGCCTTGCCAACGTTGCAAAGCTCGTCCTTCAAGCAAGTCTCCTCGTGGGTTCAGCTGCATCCCGCGGGCGGCAGCAGGAAGAAATACCTGCGGGAAACGTGACTCAGCCTTCTTCACCTTGCCAAAAGCCTCCTTTCCCCTCCTCTTGGGGCTGGGCCTGACCAGGAAGGAAAACCATAGCGGAAAAACCACAGCTACCAGTAAGGGCGTAACTGGGATGGCTCCGGGGCCATCGGGATCTGTCCACGTTGCACCCAGTTGCGCAACTGTTGCGACCGTGACCTTCTCCGGCAATTACAGCTCCGCTTCCCTGCAACTCTGTTTTATTCAGCAGTGATTTTGCAGCTCCATGAAGCACTCCTGATTAGATTTTCAACGCTGTTACACATGAGGTCTCTTGTACGGAGCAGCTTCCATACGGAGGACCCGAGAATCGCCAGTCAGCATTTTTCAGCAGACGTGTCTTGCAGGAAAATACAAAGAACAGAACCATACTTTATTAAAAGAAATACTTTTAAAGGGCTTAATTTTTCTCTCTCTTTTTTGTCTTAAAAAACCCAAGGTGTTTCTTTTATATATGTGCACATAAGCACCGCAAGAAGATCTACCACAAGGGAGCCAGGGCACAAGCGGGAGCAAAAGAACGACGACAAAAACCTCGTGCATCTGTACTCCCCTACATTGCAACGCTTTCAAGCACAGTATAAAAAAAACCAACTAAGCAAGCAAAAAAAAAAAAAAAAAAAAAATCAGGATGCAATCTGTCCCAACGATCTCCATAGTCCCAGCTATGGCCTTCCTTCCGCTACGACGCTACATGGCAAGCCGGGGCAGCGCTCCTCGCGCAGGTCAGACCGCCCTGTTTGGCCACCAGAAGCTAAAACCCAAAGAAAACAACAAATTATTGCCTCTGCAGTAATACTCATGTGTTAAAGCAGCACCTTCATTTCAGAGGCACAGGCATCAATGAGAGATGGAGGCACCAACGTCAACGTGGGCAACTTCCATCTTTTGCAAAGAAAGAGCACCCAAAAGGAAGGGGAATGATGGGACACAGAAAAAAAACAGGAATCAGATCCCATTTGGTTAATCTGTTTCTGTGTCTTTTAGCTGATACAATTCCAGCTCATTAAAAGCAATTTACAGTGAGAAGCTCAGAATTGCCCACGAGCTTACACACTTATCATCCACGATGCGCGGACCTGCAATCAATAGGCTTTTTATTATTTTATTTGGTCAATTTGCTTAAAGACAATGAAGTCCTCGCATCAATACGCTTGGTAAAATTGCACCCCAAGTAAACAGAAGTGGGATTTAAGTGTTGCTCCTTTAGCAGCGAAGCCGTCGAGGATGGCTCTTCCGGATAAAAAGAGAAAAGGGTGAGCGGAACCTCTAAATAATGACGATTTTGCACTAAATGGAAGAAGATTATTTTATCTGTTATTTCTCTTGCACGGTTCACCTGCCAGGCTCGCTGTTTTTCCTCACTCATCCTTTTACAATTACTCAGCCGCCTGCACAGCCAGCAATAACGCGGGCGGCCCGAAACGTCCGCTGCAAAGCACCCTTAGCAGGATCGCCATCAAGCAAGGCGGCATTAATCATCTCTTGCTGCCTAGACCTTACGGAGGTACAATCTTTTTATTATTATTATTTATTTATTAAAAAAACTGATTCTGTGAGCTTATTGCAAACCACTCTAAATTACGTGCTGCAGGTATACAAAATGGTATATTTATATTTCTAGCACTCCCGTGAGATGCCCCAAAATAGGCAGAACCACAGAAGTAATTTTGCAGAAACCTGCGGATGAGACGGGCTGGCAGTAGCAGGTACCAGGTGTGATCCACAACCCACTGAAATCAAGATTTTGAGTTCACATCAAGCAGGTTTTGGGTTTAGCACGCCACAAATTCCGAACGCCTCTTCCACGATGGTGCTAAAAAAAATAGGGAAGCCGCGTCTCCATACCAGCACGAGAGGTCGGTCCATCTCCTCGAGAAACCAAAAGCCATTTGGTCTGGATTTTGGGTAGGAGGACGGCTCCAAGGCTCAAGCAACAGCCGTGAGACCCTCTTCGCGGCACCGTCTCTATTTCCAGATGGACAAAAGCCTGCCCAAAAGGACCCACCAGGAGCACTCGCCAGCCCAAACCTCTGGCCTGCCTATCGCAGCCTTTTTGAACTGGAAAGGCAAGCGTTACCGCTATAAAAATCAGCGTTTTCTTCGCTTGCTGTCCAGACCGTCACCTCGCTTTGCCGCGTGCTCTCGCAGAGCTGCCACATTTTGCTGCGGAAACACCTCTGCCGTGGTGCGGGGTGGGGGAAGAGCAGCACGGGGATGTTGCTAGATTTTAATTAATGTGCGAAAAAATTTAGGGCTTGTCAAGCAAACTGTGTTTCGGAGCAAGAGACATTTGCATATTTATTTATTTAAATGGCACCAGCGAGCCAAGTCTACATATAATAAAATCAAAGAGAAAACATAACGTTCATTTTCTCTTAGGTACCTCCAATTCAACATTTTCTGTAGCACATCACTCTTTGCAGCACTAATGCCTACGCTTTTATGGACCAAACGCAATCACTACCATCGCAGGTAAAAGCGAACCCGCGAGCTGGAAAAAGGAGGCTCTAACTGACCAACTTTGTTTTACGAAAAGTTCTCCCCCAAATTCTTTAGGCAGTAAATTGAATTTTCAACCTGATGTTTATCACATCGCACAACTGCTTCCAGAAACGAGTCCTTACACCAGCGACACTGGGCAGACCCCGGGGTAAAGAGCTCGCCTGGGGTTTTTAAAACTAACGCTTGCAGTAATAGCGTTAGCCTGGAGAGGAAGCACCAATTTTGGCTTCTACTGCTAATTCCATAGGTTTCAAAATTACATTAGAACATTCATTTATCGCCCACGTTAATCGGGAGACATCTAGCTTTAGGTCAGAGCAATTATGAGCCTTTCAAAGCAAGTCCGTCACCTTTGCACACAATTTTTCTTCGTAGGTTAGAAATAATTTCAAGCTGAAGATGTACCATTACTCATATATATATATATATATATATATATATATATACATACACACACAAAAAGCACCTCTCCCCTTATTTTTAGGGCCATTACACATCCACAATTCATTCTGGGAACTCTGGAAATTCGGAATGGAGGGCTGTGCTGAGAACAAGAGTCGTTCTCGGTTTGAGGCTTTCTTGCTGATCATTAGCGACCATGCAGCTGGCAACAAAGAAAAAAATAAATCAACCTCTCAATCATCTTTTAAACGCAATAAACACAGAACTGGGGCACGTTATTGCTCTGAATCGTCATTAGCTGCTGTTACATCCTGTAATTTAATAGCTGCTTGTAGAAGAGCTGACACTACCGCTCTATTCTTGTTCCAATATTGGAAAATTTAATTGGATACCTATCGGACTCCGGACAAGCAGCGATGGAAACCAGACAAACCTTAGCCTCTTAACCCTATCGATTGACCGAAGTAAAACACGCTGGCGATACCGCAAGAGCCGCGTGAGCGCTAACTCAGGCCAACGGCGCGTTCCTAGGACCGAGCAGACACTTTAAGAAGGTTTTCTTATCGACTCCAGCAAAAACAAACCAAAAATGCATATGTATATACGTGTGTGTATGTGTATATATATACACATATATATACACACGCATATACACACATACCATCCTCCCAGAAACCAGGCTTCCAAAAACGGGAGGGCGACCAAAAGCAAAAGCATTTAAGAGGCCGAAGCTTGCAAAGCCACAGTCACCACCACGCGTGTGTATTTACGACGGAGCAAGCGAGAATCGGAGAAATGAAGCGGAAAAAAAAAGAACAGAAGGGGGAAAGGAAAGGTGAATTTTCCATAAAACCTCCCAGAACTCTCACGTACACACACACACTCGGATACGAAGACAGCAAATCCTAGGTACCTGGCGCTCCCGTTTTTCCTGCAAAAAGGAATTACCAAACGTCGTACTCGAGCAAAATTCTTGGTTAACTTTCCTGCTTTGTTTTGATTTATTTCCCTTGCCTGAAAAGAGGGCTGTGCGAACGCCGCACTGTTAAGGGAAAGAAGTTCAAACTTTATAGACGGGCTTTTTGCCCAGTGTATCTTGGCAGGCTTCCTTGGGTTTTTGACTGCTTTGTATGGTGAAGCATTACCAGAATAAGATAACGCTGTGTTATCTGGGCACTAAGGAAGGGCTTTGCACTAAAGAAACTGAGCCAGAACCCGTTTTCCAGGAGAACGGCAACTGCATTTGAATAAGCACTAAATTCAGCGAGGGAACAACTAACACGATCGGTTTGAAAGACACAGAAATGGATTATTTTGCTACGTTGCGAACGTTAAGCAGAATTTCAAGAAGCAAGAGGAAGAACGCCTTTTACTCCCAACTTTGCCCAACGGGTTGTAGCAATCTTTTAAGTCAGCAAGCAAGCAAGCGATTGTGATTTTTTTATTTTCAAAAGGCCACTGTCGCAAAACACCTTTGGCTCACTTGTTGTGGCAATACGTGCCTTAATTACGTATTTTGCACGAGAGCCCGCAAAGGCTTTTGCGGCGTGTTTTGTAAAAGTAATAAAGATTTTTAAAACGCGCTTTTCCACCAGATTAGACACCGCTCCTGCAGATGCTTACACAGTTTATTTGTTCCCAGATTTGGCGTGTGCCTAGACATTAATGTCAGTAGTAAAAATAGGCACACGCTCAGAGAAGGTGGTTTCCAAGATGGGCAGCCCTGCTTCTGAGGACTATGGGGCTGCAATCACCCAAATGCCAACGAGTAATAGCCTTACTATCACCTGGGTTGCTCTCAGCAGTGCTGCTTTTATTCCACAACAGTCTGGAAACTTCTCGTTTTAAAAGCAAGCCACGTGAAAGGTATAGGTTGAAAGGAAAAGCAGCTTATTGAAGGAATTCACAGCATCTTCAATGAAGCCAAGCACCCGTCCACGTCATCGTGACACATGCTGGTCTCAAGGTCCAAACCAGCTCCTTTCAGTCTTACCTTCCAGTAACACGAAGCTGAACGACCTTTTTGCCGCGTCCGTTCTACCAAACTTGCCGTCACTAAGGCCCCCAGGAAATCCTGATCGATACTCACGCTGCAAATCCAAATTTCACCCTTGCCCAAACAGGTGCGGCTCCCACCACGCTGAGCAAGAGCGGGATCCTCTTACACCGGAATTGATGGTTGCTCACAGCTTTCCATCGTGCAATATTTCACGGTCTCCATTTTCAGGTTATTAAAATAGGATGTTATCCAACAACGGGAGGGGAAGAAGGGGTCAGGGAGTTGCTTCTCTTCTCATAAGTGGCAGCTCAAGCTGCTGAGCAACATGTGTTTCTCATTTGAAACGTATCACTCATTCTTAAAAACAGTGATACAGACCATCTGTCGCAATGCAGCCATTCATAATTGATAAGATTTGGGCAGAATTTGACTGTGAAAGCCCATTTTAACATGAGTATCGACATGTGTACGAAGAAGTGTTGCACAGCAATTCGTTGGAGCTTTCCCTTCCATACATTGCAGCCAACGATGGCCAACTGTCGCGCATGCCGCTCGGGAAGCCGTATTTCCCAAGTCGCGGCAAACCGAGCTCTCCCTCATCAGCATCTTCCTCCCGCAAGCCTAGTTTAATACTTGGGTACTGTGTCCCCTAACCGGTTAATAAATGCATCTCGCTAGATGCTCATAGGAGCGTGCAGAGTGGTTGACTCTGGGTCAACAAAGCTGCTCAGACATTGACCAAAAATGCTACTTCTTCTGGCATAAAGTAAAAAACTAGATAGTTGTCTTCTGTATTCTGTAACTGGCCTGACACTTCATTAGTCATTTAATTTCATCTCTGGGAGGTGAAGGGAGGACAGAGCAATCTCCTTCAAGAAAAAACAATACGTTTCCTCCGCACTACAAACGTCTCTCCCCATTACTACCACCACGCCACAAACTTCTCAACATGCAAAATCTAAAGGCGCAGACTCACCCTCTTTAATAATCAAGGCTGCACTGATTTCACCCCACACATCCAAACTCTCTCCTAGTCAACGGGAAAAGTCCTAGGTGTTTCCACAGGCTCTTGGCAAAAGCATGTGCTCAAAGACAGCTACACCTCTATTAAGGCTTAAAATAAAAAACTGAAAAAACAACCCCCCCCCCCCCCAAAAAAAAAAAAAAAAAAAAACACGGGCTTAAGACATTAACTTAAACGTGACAATTATGGAATGAACCAGCACGTATTTTTAACGAATTTTACGTGAAAAACTGACTCTTCGGTTTGAAAGTACCAGCAACGGCACGTAGCTACGTCACTCCATGGTAAGTGCTAATAATACCCCCCCACACACCAGAGTCACCTGGAGCATATTTCACTACTGACTGCATTTAAAGCGTACGTGGCGCGCACGCTCGCTATGGCGAGCAAGTTTTGACATGGACAAAGGCCGATCTGTTCGTTCCTCAACCATGCGGCCTCAATACATTAATTTACGCCCGATTTAGGCTTACGTTATTTGTGTATGGCATATATAAAATGTAGACGTGCCCGCTGCCATTTATCAAGCAGTTAAGCTAGCTGCGAGCATACCAGCCGTCTCCTTGGGAAAAGCCCGAGCTCAAGCAGGGGTACGACAGAGGCTCATACAAATACTCACGTGGTAAATTTATTCTTGCATTACAGCTCATGCCACGGCATCTTGCTTGCTATTGGGGCCCAAAGCCAGCTCAGGGGTACCTACACATCCCGTACGTCCCCCTGCAGAGCGCATCATCTCCTATTCTGCTCGGCAGAGCCATTATCTTACAGATCTGAACATCCCGGGTCTTCTGCAGCTCGTGTTGAGTGTGTTCCTGCAAGCCTTGGCAAGAGCTTAAATTCAAGAACATGCAATTATTAATTCTGAAAGCAAAAGGACAACAGGCCCTATATTGCCTCTACTACTGTAACAGAAGAGGACTTGGCTGGGTTACGTGGGGATGGGCTAGCCCTCTCCTTTACTGAACTAGTCCCTGCTCTCCTGCAAAGGCAAAGACGATAGTTGTGCTATCGGAGACCGCTCAACGCGCCCGACAGAGAAAAACTGCAGAGTTCATGAGGCTGCTGAACGGGAACTTCATAGAAACGGCGAGAGAAACCAAGTAGATGTCATCTGCAAGGTGCATTGAAATGACGCATCTCCAAGGACCACTGGTGAAATCTGAGATCTGGAAAGGAATTTACACGTATTGAGGATGGGATAAATATTCCAGGTAAATCCTTTTACAGGGGCCTGTGGAGCGGAACAGAGAAATTGAAGATAAACAAGATTAAAGCGGTTTTTCTTTGTTGTCTTTTTTTTTTTTTTTTAAGTTACCCATGGAATGAAAAATACTTTGGAGGGAGAGACTGGTTTGGACCACAGGAAGACAGACATCTGGGAAATCCAGTAGAACAAATCATTCCTATTCTGAATTCGTCTACAAATAAAATAAATAACGAGAAGAAAATAAGCAAGGCCAAATATGGGCGAGGAGGGCCGTTGCTCCGGCACGCCAGGAAGCACCAGCTCCGGGATCCGGGGGGCATGCGATGCCTCCATCGGCATCGCACCTTCCTGGATAACCCGGCAAACCGCCTGCCAACGTGGCTTGGTTATTTCCCCGAGGTTTGGGGAAGGCGAAGCTGTAAGGGAGGATGCAAGCAGAGCTCGCTGCAAAAGGATGCCCTGGGGACGGCCTCCGCGGATGCTCGGGTTGGGTCGAGCTTCTCCTGGAAAGAGGCACCAGAGCAAACCGATAATCAGGCGCTGCGCGGTCTCCCTGCGCCTCCTTCGCCAGGCACGTATGGCCACGGCGGTTTTATGCAGACCTGTATTATTAAAAGTCGCCTGGAAATGTTAGCAAGGAAAGCAGAGGAAATGAGTTATAAAAAAAAAATTTTTAAAGGTAATATATTCAGACCCATTTGGCTCCCCTTCTTGGGAGCCCTTTTAATATAAAGAAACTCAGCGAAGCTGTATTTTTAGATCTGGAAAGATGCGCTTCAGTATTTTGTGCTCTAAAGGGATTTGACTTAATACGCTTGCGTTTCCCCCTCCCTCATGCGCGAGAAGAAATGAACTTCAATCCTAAACTTCACCACTGGATATAGACACTCTGTTCTCCCCATTGGCCAGAATAAAAACCAATAAATGTATTTCATTTCTTTTGTGGATTTATAATAGCACCTGGCAAGGATGGTCTTAATCTCCTTACGCTGCCTGCGCCAATGAAAGAAACCCTCTCAATCGTTATTGAAAGAGAGATGAAAGGATAATAGGAATAAAATCTGGAAATATAAATATTATCTCCAGGAGGATCTGTTATAAAAACGTATGAAATCCATATTGATGTCTCCTGAGAGTGCTTGGCATAATAGTGCAATTTAGACAATAGGTTATTAAAGACGGAAAGAAATGCCCTCCTCTTAGCGACTGCAGCGAAGCGCGGGGCTGCGCGCGGACGGTAAACTGGTGGCAAATAGCTAGCGGCAGAGCCCGTTAGAAACGTGGGAATTAATGGAGGGGGGAAAAAAACAAAAAAAAAAAAACAAAAAAAAAACCCCACATCCTCTGGCTGATGCAAATGGCCCGAGGCCACCGGGTTTTGTCGGCATCTTCATTCCCCAAACGCAAGCTCATTCCCAAAACTAGGGAGACGCCCCATCGGCTGCCCCTGCGATCAGCAGCAGCGCGGGCTCGCTCGTACGTAGAGCAATCCGCTCACGTTTCGTTATTCTTTGTGCCCAGCACGGTTGCAATTTCCATTATTACGGAATTGTGGAATAACGTTCATTATTTCCTATGCCAAAAGCGGACGTGACAAAGCTGAATTTCTAGGAAAAACCGAATCATTAAAAAAAACAAAAAACAAAAAACAAAACCTCAGGTTACTAGCAACCTCACCCAAAGTTTGCTGACGCTGAAAGAAAGTTTTCTAGTGATTTAATGACCTTTGGTTGAGACCCAAAGGCCAAAGGCCTTCAGACATCAGATTTAAAGGCGATTTTAAGCACAATTTGAGGCAAACTCAATGTGCTTTCTCACCGCAAATCAGCTGTGGCAGGACAAGACTGGAGAGGAATAACCACTGTGCGCTTAAGTTGCATTAGGAATAAAGTTATTCCCTTATATTTGTAATCTTCGTAAAATGAGACAAGTTACGCTACTCATCACAGTTTCCACCTTCAGCTGCTAGAAAGGAAACCAATTATGGAGCCCGTAAGGAGAACTGACGGGGCCCTAAATCAAGAAAACCAGGAAACTGGGTTGAAGAGAAACGCTGTTGCTGCCATAAACGTTCAGCGTTTTCAAGGTCCCTTAAGGTTCCTCAGTGTTTCCCAAATGAATGGAAAAAAATAAGCTTTGGATTTTCCTTAATAAATGAGTAAATAAAATAGCCATAATACTTCATGGCCAGCTGCAAGTGCTTAATTTGGGCTGCGCGGAGCTCAGCGAGCGGTGCTGTTCGAGCGCCCGTCAGCAGAACATCCATCAGGTCAGTTCAGCTCGTAGCTCATGGCCCAACGCTTTAAGAGTTCAGCCTTCGGCGCCAGAAGTGAAACGGGTAACGTTGCAAAAATACGCATTTTTCCATGGACTGGAACATGGAAAGTCTGGATGCCATGAAGGTCTAAAGGGTAGAGGACGGCCTCCTCTTCGCTGGTGGTCAAACGAGCAGCCAGCCCTACCTCCAGCAACATTTGCATTACGCTCGAGTGCTAGATCTTGAGCTATGAGGCATGGAGATGTCCAGCTCAAACATCGCACCGAATCGCAAGGCTTGACTCGCTCCCCTCGCTAATGAGGAGCTCAGTTTTAACAGTGTGATGGTCAGAGAAGTCTCTCTGAAATACCCAAATGAGTCAGTTCACGCTTCTCGCTGCAGCGACTCTCCCGTAACAACCTGTGCAACTGGTACCCTACAAACCTATTTTTTTCTAAGTGGTACTAATAAACGTCCATCAAACTACGACCCTCCCAACTTTCACAGCAAAGGTGCCACAAAACACCTTACCATCAGCTGACAGCTTCATGGGCGCTCAAGCTTCCCCCCCCTTCCCTGCAACTTTTCAGATTTAATATAATTAAGACCATCAGCAGCCTTACGGTGCTGACTTTTGCACGCAAGGAGGCACACGTGCCTCAGAGATACGGGAGAGCACGACCTGTTGCACCCAGAGACACACCTGAAGTCACCTTGTTCCTTTAAATTAAACCAGACTCATCTCAGATTTAAGAAGGAACCATGTCCTCATACGGTTCACTGATTTCACAGAGCAGCTCGCAAAATTACTCTTCCTTTTTCCTCATCTAGGGCTACGTCCCAGGTTTCTAAAACATTTATCTTCCCCGGGTCACCGGCATTTATTTCTCCTCCCGTTCGTGAAAAACCAGGCGGACGCCTCTGCGGAGGTCTCGATAGGGAAGGCGGCGAGAGACTGCGCACAGAGAAAGCCTGAAGACCGCTTAAAGGTCTTAGCGGTGCTCCAGAAATAATTAAAGCCCACGTTCTTCGCAAAAGTGGCCTCATTAACTTGTTTTCAGATGGCAATTTTCTCGCCGCTTCCTCCTTCCCTTTTTCCCTTCCCACCAGCAATCTTGGAGCAACGAAAATACCAGTTTGCTTTCCGGCGCTTGCATTCTCTTAAAAATGTCGTTATTCAATTATCTGTCTATTCACTGGCCCTAAGGTCCAGCGGAGCAGATATTGCGAGCCTTCATTTAACGTTTTTAAAGGCACTTCAGTCCACTTGCGCTACAATAAAACTTTATTGAATTCTGTTCCCCCATCACACTTAGCGTCCCTCGCTTTTATTGATAGGTGAGCCCATCCGCTCTCCTCCCAGCGATAAAACGAATATTTCTAGCAAAGAAATGACCTCTCCTCCCATCAATATAGCAATTGGGAAAGGCGGTTTCAGCTTTCATGATAAAAAAAAAATATATATATATAAAAAAGGAGAAAAGGGTTTAGAGCAGAAAAGACGAGCAATGCTCCAGCACTGTTTTCCTTCCCTTGTTAGCATTAAAAACGCACACAAACGTCTCGAAGCACCAACGAAACTTGGTCCCTTCCAAACATTTATTAGCCCGTTTATCCAGAGGAAGGGAAAGGATGATTAATCCTTCCTCGGAAGCCGTGCTCATCTCCTCCCCCCCCACCCCACCTTGCAGGGAAGTCCTTGGACTAGAGCTCGCCAATATTAAAAATCTATGGAAGGTTTATCGCCCGGACGCGACGGGTGACTTGTCGCAGGGCGATGCGACGGGCGAGTTGCTGCTGCGGGGCTCGTGCCTGCCTTTTCCTCCCGCCTTCCCATGCCCCGCACCCCAAATTCCCCAAGTTCCCTGCCACCTTTTGCAAGGCCACCCAAATCCGACTGCTGAAGACGACTAGCTCGGCTGTTCTCCCACCGCCGCCGGTCTTGAGAGACCGGTGTCGCATCATGCGTTGCACTGGCTGAGCCCCCCGTTTGCGCCGGGAGACGACGGCGGACCAAAGGGCCTCGAGCAAAGTCAAGCTTCTCATACATACGTGTGGTACCACGTAGTCAAAAATGCACTTATGCATTTGGCCTCACCTTCCCCCCATGTTTTTTTTTTTTGGTGCAAAAGAAAAGGCCTCCTTTATAGTGGAATAGCTCCAGATTAGTAATTTTGTATGAGCTCGCTAGGTCTGCCCCAAAGCCCTGATGTCACGCTTTCCATAGGCACAATTGCTCAGCCCATTAAAAAAAGAAAAAAGAGAAAAAAGCAGAAAAAAGAAATATTCCATTGCCACATTTTGAAGCTTCACAATTTTGTTTAAGGGGGGAAAAAAAAAAAAATCAAATGCTGACCTGCTGAGTGGTGGGAGACCCTTGGTGGAAAGAGGTTCCAGATCCCATCTCAGATCCCACCATCTCAGATGGCGGCTTCCAACCGCTTCTCCACCCCAAACCCCTCGTGGTCTTCCAGGGCCCAAGGCCACCTTTGTGCGTGAGGGTCGGGCACCATTCAAGCGGACGGAAGGGAGAGTGGGGGCAGCGGAGGGGCAAGCCCGAGGGCGGCGGGGGTCCGCCGTCGAGCGCGCCCCCCCCCCAACCGAAGGGACGGGTGCTAGCGGATCGGCATACGTACTGTACGGGACGCATTCGTACTGAACTTCCAGGTACTTGTACGTCCCAGGGCAAGGGTCCGGAAAGACGTCGGGGCCGGCGACGACGGCGCACTGCGTCCGGTTACTGCATCTGCAAAGCAAAGGAGAAGAGACTCAGAAAGCGGAGCAAAGGCTGCAAACCGCAACGCTCGAGCGGCAAAAAGCAACCCGCTCCTCCAAATAAGCTGTCCAGAAAACCAACCAGCATTTTCCCCCCTGCGCATAGATATATCAACAGCATAGGGTTAGACATGTCTGGGGCTCTACCTTTGTGAGAAAAAAAGAAAAAAACAAACAAACAAAAAAAAAAAACAATAACCCCCCCCCCCAAACCCCTGCAAAGGCGGCACGAAGCCTCACAGACCGCAGTATCGCTGGCTTGGTAAAGCGCTCCAGCAGGAAAAATGAGTGTGGAAAACCCCAGGGTGAACCTGGCAGTATATATATATATGTATATATATGTATGTGTGTGTATATATATATATATACACACACATATATATATATATATTTTTCTAAGCAGGTAGAGCATTATTTGCACCAGCACAAAGCACGGTAAACAGGGGAGCTAACACTAGCATCCTGAATTTCAGCACAGGCCACCAAAAAAACACATTTTTTTTAAAAAAACTTCTCAGCCGAAACGCCTATTTTACATAGATTTTATTTTTCCGCAAAGGCGAGGCACGTGACTAGGTACGCTAATACAGCCAAGACATCAATATCCAAGCCTGTTTCTTAAGGTCTATTGTATTTTCTAATAGTTTTACAGTCAGAGACAGACTTAATTCATTATCCTTCACGGCAACGCTGCGAGACATCCTTCTCCTCCTGCGAAACACAGAAATCTCCTCTCCGGACGACTGCTTTAAGAAAGAGGCTGTCAGAGCGAATAAGTCAGCTAGGACTACGCTCTTCCCTAGCAATACGCTATATTTCCAAATTAACCCTTCGGGAAGGAGCAAGAGAGGGAAGAATTTTATTTATTTATTTTTTTTTTGGAATACCCTGGAGAAAGTAAAGAGGAAGCAAAGAGAAATCGCACTCCTAATAGGAGCCTAAGCAGAGTTCGAGCACGATGGCTTGCAAAATCAGGGGGAAGAGTCAAAATAAATACGTACAAGGGAGGCCGCAGCGGGTGAAGAGGACAGCGGCGAGAAAAGCCTCCGGTTCCCCCCGTTTGCTTTTTGGCAACGCGCCGCACAAGGGCCACCGCAAGCCTTCAGCTTTTGGAAACCAAGAATCCCTCAGCAGAGGCTCTTCTGCCCCGGCAAAAAGCTCAGAAGCAAAAGGGAGAGGAGAAATTGTTTCTCTGCTGTTTCCTTCGTTACAAACAGGATTTCTTAGTTTTTTTCCCCCCTTTTTTCTCCTTTAATCGATCACTCCGAGCATGGCGAGGCCGCCTTTCTAACCTCTGCTGCCATGTAATTATTTGCGGTGCTTAACGCTACCGCAGACGAGTCCCACCACGCGCCGCGTTCTGTTGCTTTATTGACGGCGTTTAATTAGCCATCCGGGTGCCGGCGCTTGCAGACGGGCCTCCTCTTCCGCGCTCGAGCTAATCGAGCGAAGAGCCCCGCGGCCCAACCGAGCATCTCGGCGGAGACGCGCCAGCACAGCGCGTCCCAGCTGCTGCAGTCATCTTAAAAAAAAAATAAATAAGAAAAAAAAAAATCCGACCACCAAACCAACCAACCAACAATGAACAAATGAACCACACCAAAACCCGAGCCAGACGCAGCAGCCAGGGAAAAAAAAATATTTACAACTTTTAACAAATTTTGGGGCACACCTGCACATGGCGCATGTGCTCGGCTCCCAGAGACTCTGCAGCTTGGTCAGGTCGAGGTCAGGGCAGGAGAGCATGGCTTGCTGCCACCCTTAGGAGGACAACCCAGCTGAGCAGCAAGAGCTTTCTCCTCCACGCTTCGTCACCCGGCGTGTACCCTTAGTCTCCTCCGCTTCAGCACTTCCTTGAATTTCTTCCTGTCCCATCTCTTTGTGATGGGGCTTCATATCTTACCACCAGCTTCATGCAGTCGTTTTCCTCTGCATCTTTCTCATGCTGTCGTTGGCCTTCCCCTTCCACAGCAACCCCCTCTCTCCTGCTCTGCCCCCCCCGCACTTTCATACTCCCAGGTATACCCGGACAAGAGGTTTGGGTCTGCACAGAAAAAAGACCTGCATGGAGCACTTCCAAAGTAGCCCCAGCGCCATTCAAGCTGAGATGAGGTGAGGACACAAGCAAGGACAAGCCCGTACGGTAGGCAAACATCATTGGGTAGAAGCCACAAGGAGCTGAGACAGCCAGAATAAGCGTCAAAGCATTATTTTCTCTACAAAAATTAAGCATGTTCAGACCCCGAGTCTACCGCTACTCACAGGTACTTGTACAAGGCACCGTAACTCCCTGACCCACGCTGTACCGACCTCGCTGTCGGACAAAGCGCCCTTTAACGAGAAGCGGCCATATCCGTACGGAGTATTTCACCCCTGACTAGGTCCGAGGCTGAGCGCTGGCAATCTCCAGGATGGGGTTCTTCCCTGCACTTCCACCACAGGGGCCCACTGGCCCCAATCCTACTGTTCTCCCTGCCATTTACTGTCACACCGTGGCGGATGCCCAACCAAGTCCCCCCCCTTCCCACGAGCGACCAATTTCTGCAAAAGGGAAAAGAGATTGAAAATATTCTCTCCCAATGGGCTAAAATAATCTGCAGTCACGGGCTGGTTGGCTTAACGTATTAGCCTTTCACCTCTGCAAATAGGGTTAAAGAAAGGTTTGGACCAAAATCACACATACCGAGCTCTACCTCAAATTTCACATTGTAACGGAACAAAACAAAAGCGAATGTGTCCAGACGGCACAGAAGGCTGAAGCTGAGCATCTCCCTGATGAACTCGGGAGTGAACCCAAGACACCCATGCAGCGTTGTTTCTAAACACAGCAACCTCTGTCATCGCTACTCTTGCCCAGGGCATGGTACCAATGTGATTTTAAAGCAAAGATGCTTTAGATGCCCTAGTTTTTAGGTAAGAGAACAAACACATCTCAGCCACTTGCTCGGGATGGCTGGGATAGTGGTCAAGCAAGTGTTGCAACACGTTGCCCAGAAAGGTGGTGGAGTCTCCGTCCTTGGAGATATTCAAAAGTCATTCGGACACGATCCTGGGCAATGTGCTCTAGATGACCCTACGTGAGCAGGTGAGTTGGACTAGATGATCTCCAGAGGTCCCTTCCAAACTCAACCTTTCTGTGATTTGGACAAACATGCGACAGGTTAGGTCTTTAGCATCACAGCTAAATCAGTTCAGACCGAAAGACAGCATTAGCGTGTTAAACAAACAGAAGACCTGGCAGGGTCTATGCTGTTAAGGACATTGTCCTTGAACAGATCCTGAGTTTGTGCAGCACCACGCACAGAAGTTGTCTTGGCCTCCTTTGCATCTCGGCCATTAAAGCAATACAACCAGAAACAAACCAAGCTTTCTATTAAAGCAAACAAAACAAAAAAAAAAGGCCTGAAGTGAACCACGTATGTTTTTGATATTCAAAAGAAGTATTTTTTTTTCTTTATTCCAACGTGGTCCGCTCTACCGCTTTGATCTCCAGCCCAAAGCTTGAATAAAGGCAGCTTGCACTTTGATTCTGTGCTCGAGAGAAAGCGCAGCATCACAAAACCTTCTGCTTTCTAGCCTGCTGCTGCCTGGCATGTATGGAAGCAAATGGGTAAAAATAAATAACTAAATAAAGCCTAATCTTAGATGCATGACTTGAAACTACTGCTGTAAAGTTCTCCAAAACAGCTAAACAGAGTGCCAGACTTTCTGCGACACAAAAGTGGACCGAGGGATATGTTTTTCAGAACATCTGTCCCGCAGCTACAGAGAAGCTCCCTAACGTTGGACTGGATACAAAGCTCGGAGAAAAGTCAGGGATTACACATGCCTGCGTGCTTGCCACACCGTTCCCTCCTCGCCCTTCCTCCCCTAGTGTTCCTGCGGGAATTTTCAGCTATCCGTGCACATGTCAGCTCTTCTCCCTGCCCTGCTCGCTCCGGTCACCCTCCAGGAAGGGTCCTTGCACGTTATGTTCCCCATCTTCTACATACACAGTTACAATACATATAGATTTTGCATTGAGTGCTGCACACACAGCATTGAGTTCAACGCACGTAAGGCAGTTTCCTTTGAGGAAGCAAAGCTCCAAGCCATGGTTTCCCGGAAAGGCCCACGACCTCCAGATGGACTTTTCCAAGAGCTGGTTCCCTTGGAGCAGCTACAGAAAGGCCCAAGTGTTTGCAAATAGCCCAGGACTCCTCGGTTCTCATGGAAAAGCTGTTGGTTATTCAGCGCTTTTCCAGCAGCGGGCTACACAGTAGAGTGCCCAGCCGCCTTGGTAATCCCCCAAATTCCAGACAGCCCTGCAGAAAGAAAAGAAAACCAAAAAACAAATAAATTCCACCCGGCTCAGGATTACACGCGAGCCTTAGTTGGGGCAGAAACTGGGAAATCCACATTCCAGGGCACCGAGCACGTCTCCGGCAAGTCAACTCTCAAAAACGAGCCTGATGCCATTCTGACATCCCAGCTAAAAGTCAGGGGAGATGAATGAAAGGGGAAAGATGCAGGACAAATTTATCAGATGTCTCCATAAATCATTTCCATCGTTTGCGTTTGTTCTCTGCCTTTCATTACTTACATTTCTAAAGCCACTGGGTGCCGCGGCACAGTGGGTCTAATAAAAAGGACGATAAATTTTAATATCCCTTTTTGAAACATCTTAAAACGATCTAGCTTTCTTTCACATGTTAATGTCAAATGTTACAAGAAATGTGCTGGCTCAAAACAATTCACCCGGGCTGGAAGTGAAAGGCGAGTCCTGCTCTGGTCTGGAAGTAAAAAGCTCCTATTTCTGGCCCTAACGTTTTGGCAGCCTTGGCTTTGTCACCAAACCCTGCCATCGCTTCGCGCAGACCCCTCCGACTCGGGGGCGAAATTCCATCTTCGGAGGAAAAAAAGAGGAAATATTTTAAGCGATCGGGAGTTTGGCGCACGCGACCGAGGGGCACCCGGGAAGACGCAGGCTTGGCGAAGGGGAGCACGCGCGTCCTCAAAGGCATCGCGCATGGAGCGGGAAGCCCCCTGCTACGTACCTGGAACGGCCGGGCAACGGGAGCCCAAGACCTTTCCAACCGCCTTTAACCCGGAGCGGGTTAAAGGAAACAAATGACGGCACAAGCGAGCAATTAAAGAGCACTGCAGAGCCAGCGCTCGCCGGTGATTAATTACGCTCAAAGGGGCAAGGCCAACCTCGTGGTCCCCCGAGGAGGAGACCACTTAAGCCCCTTAAAAATAAATAAATAAATAAATGAAACCCCGGCATTCTTACTTAATGCTTGAGCATCGCCTAAACAGCTGCTAAAGCAGTGAAACAACTACTCGGGACTGACCTACATTCAGCCCTATCGCTTTATTACACGCAGGAGAAACTTAATTAAGCTGCCGTTACTCAATAAAAGCCAGCGAAATCCTCCATTTTACGACAAGGAGCCGCGTTGCCGCAGCCGGGCCGAAGCCTTCGGATTTTGCAGTGGGATGGCCCAGTCGAGCACGCTCCCTCCCTGCTGCGTTTGAGGGAGCAGCAGCAGACTGACCGTCTTCCCAAAGCCTCTTCTACATATTTTAATAAAAACATTTATGCTGTGCAGGTGAGCCATAGGGTTACCTTCAGTTAGGGTCTTCTCCTCCTACATTGCAATTGTGGCCAACTTCTCTAGAGCATCATCAGAAGAACGTGGCATCCTCACTACCATCCTCACAACCCCACGTCCTCCAATCCTCCCACTAATAGCTGCCCCACTCTGGCTTACGAAAAAAATCTGTTGGGAGGGAGAAAAAACAACGAAAGAAAGCTCTTAAGGTGGAAATATCTGGACAAAAGCATTCACCTGCTGCCCAGGTCCACTGGATAAGCAGGTTTGCTGATGCCCAGGTAAGCTTTGGTGAGGTCCTGGGAGAAGTTCTTCTCCACGTGGAGGAAAACCCAGGAGGCGGCCCTCACTGGGTAGCAGCCATCGTCGGGCAACTCTTCAGCACTGGGAATAAGGCCAGAAAATGGCTCCTGCCACGTTCCCCAGGCAAGCAGGGACCTGCCGACTGGCTTTTGGCCCTGCTGAACTCTGCGTTGGATGATGGAGCCCATAAAGCCACCACCAGCCTTTTCGCCGCATCCAATTCCACACGTGTCCTGCCAACTCTTTTCTTTATAAACCAGCCCGTTCTCTCTCAAGGAGGCCAAGACTGGGGTGCGGAGACGACACCAGAGCTCCTCGGGGCTGGCACGGAGCCGGCCGCCTCCTTCTGCAGCGCTCCCCGAAGCCTCGTTACAGAGGGGCACTTGCGTCACCTCGGGGAAAATGCTCTCCAGGCAGCATGGCTGGCGGCGCGTGCAAAAACAACCAAAATTAGACAGGTGAAGTCTAAGTACTGGGAAACAGAAGAGACATCCAGGAAAATCACCTAAAGTCCCAGAGGCCTACTGACCCCCCTTTTTTAGGGAAGGTAGGCTTGAGGCTGGAGCTTCTGGCCGATACCTCTACAGAAGGTGAGACACCTCCACATTAACTTGTTGCTCCCTCTGTAGAGGTGAACCGCACCTTGCAGACGCTTTTTGCATTTTTGAAAGGACTTGATGCCTTTCCAGTTCCTCTGCCCTTCCCAGGATGATGAGAAACGCCTGGTTTCCGAACCGTCCTCCTTCCTTGCAACCAGCCAGCTCCACTTCGTCTTGTGAGTTGACAGGTTTCATCCCTAAAACACCTCACATAAATGAATTAACATCACTATAACGACCTTAAAACCACTCGGTCTCTGCTTTGTCCACTAGTCTGGCAGTCACAGAACCTGCCAAGGCTCTGGAAGAGTCAAGATTTAATTACTTAAAACGTTAGTTTTCATCTTCTAGCAGAAGGCCCCTGGAGTAGGAACAAATCTTTTCCCTTTGCAACAGCTTCACTTTTGCTAGGTGACTGAGCAATCATTTCGGTAGGGGCGGAAAACAGCATCCAAACTTTCCGGAGAAAGCGGAACCTAAGGAGTGGTAGTGAAAATAGTCAGGACCTCATTCCACAGACTTTTGCCCCAAAATGCAGTTCACCGTTCCCTTTCCTGGATGACAATTCCTGGTTGGTCCACTAATCCAATTTGAAAATAAATTAATGAGAAGGGAGGCAGGAACCAAACCAAAGATGTTTTCTTTTAGTTTATTTTGGTAGTCCATTTTGTAGCCTCGCTCTCCAAACTATTTTACCAGTAAGAAATGAGGAAGAGCAGTGACCTGGAGCTCAGGCACTGGAAGCAGCAGTTGGGGGTGAGGACATCTCAGCAAGACTAGTCTGTTAATTCACAGGTGGCATCCAAGTTCTTTGTTCTTATTCTCCCCCCTCCCCTAAAAATAACATAAAAAAAAAATAAAAAAACACCTCCATAGATTAATTGAGAAAATGAGGCTCTGCTCTTAAGCTACAAGCACCCTTACAAGCGTTGGGCTCATGCTAGGCTTTTTAAACCTCTCCGTACAAATTAGGCAGTGCTGTTCAGCATACTGAGTTGGCCAGAGAGATCATATGGACACTGCTGAGAAACAGTTTAGTGTGAACAGATTGACAGGTAAAACCTAAAATATTGACCCATTAAAAAAAAAAAAAAAAAAATCCCTTCTGTCCGAACCAGGCTACATATCTGTCACCGAGGAAACCCCGCAGCCTGGGCAAGAGATGGTGCTGCTCTCTAACTAAAGGCCACCTACCCAGGAGGGCCAAGGACCCGGGCGCTCGCAAGAAAGCCGAATCTGGGGAACCGCTGTTAAAATCCCGTTCTCGTGGCCTCTGCCTTGACAAATAGCCTGACATCTCTCTCAGAAAGCCGGCGAGTCTTGTTTCGCTTGCTCCAACACGACGGAGTAAATAAATAACACTCTTTATGCACTGCACACCATTTGTCAACCCATTTGTCATTTCCGATCTTTCACTGCTCGTGCAGCAAAACTATGCGGGATTTTATTCAAACCTGCCTTGCAGGTGTGATGAATGCTTTATTTATCCAGCATCATTTCACCTCGCAGAACTGTTACTATGCAAATAAAGGGCTTCAAGTCCCTGTGTGGTGCAAGCAGAAGGTGTAAGGGGAGTTGAAAAACTAGAAGCAGCACAGTAATTAAAGCCAAGAGGGAAATAGCGCATGGCTCAACCAGAATCAGGGAATGCACGGCAAAAAACGTACAGAAGAAGCATTCATCCTCCATCTTATCTAGGCAAGGTGAAAGGCACAGATCCATTCTCAAAGAGCTTTTGAGAGGTCATTGCAATACTCTCAATCCACCTGTGGCTTATCAGAGCACCCATGGCATCAACACCTGCTGCATCTAGCAAGCACATTATGCCCAAACTGTCTCTGATCGAGTTTTTCAGACCACGATTTCAGTCCCGGAACAACAAAGCTGAGAGTAGGTGCTGCTGCAAATGAGCACAACCGAGTGAACAGTGAGAAATTTCCTTCAGGTAGGGTCTCCTGGTGGCTAAAAGATTAAGCAGGGAGCAGTTGAAGGGCCTCTGCAGTGATTTCTGCTGCTAGGTAGCGACCATGGGGGCATTACTCATCTTCTGGCACGCTTCCTTCTCCATCTCTGCAATGGGAAGCATTATCCTGACCTCCCTGCAAAGCCTTCCGAGATCCGCAGATGAAAAAAAAAAAAAAAAAAAAAACCACATTACTGTTATTACTATTTATTGAAGTCTGGAATCTGCTACCTAAACCTGCCGAGATCTACCGGGGCTATGCAGAGAGCGAAGCACTGCTGTGATTAAGGGCATCAGAACAGACCCTAATTTCTGCTTTGTATCACAATTGCTGCAGCAAGACTCAAACTCTACTCCCTTACAGCCCAGAGCGCACCGAACGTGCCCCATCTTACAGGAGCTTCACCTGACGCAAGCCAGTTGGCAGTAGACGAGTGAAGGATCAGCCCCAAACGGAGTCCTCCGTTTCTGGGAGAGAGCTTCCTTAGGGATTTTTGCCCGTGGCAAGAGCTCGGTGCAAAACCTCAACAGCTCCAGCATGGTCCTCCCAGTCATTCCTGATGGCATCAGATAACTCTGCAAGAGCTACCACCAATTCTCCTAGTTTTGAGGGTGTTTGGGAAAGAAAAGGCCAGAGAAACGGCAGCGGACTAGTTTCAGGTTCCTCGATACCCAAACCCTCCTTCCCCTACTTTGTTTCTCAACTTAGCAGAGGGGAAGGTCATAAATAACTATGTAAGCAGACATCGGATTCATGTTTATTGCCTAAGCAACAAAAGATTAGAATTGACAAATGGAGAGGTTTTTGGAGACGCAGATGCTACAATCATTTTAATATAATTTGGATTTCCAAATCAGTAATTACTCTATCACATATTTATAATTTTGTAGATGCTACTAGAAACGCTGATGTCTTTTTCTATGCATAGTAATGAGCAGCAACAAGGGCTGTTAATATAAAGCCTGTAATGTTTGCATTCATATGTAAATAGGTTATGTAAACGTTTTAGACATTTCTCACTAAAACGCTGAGTTCTAATCTAAGTGGCTCCATTCCTAAACTAGGAAAATCACACTCCGCATAGAAATCGTTTACCGGGCTGTCAGCAGAGTCATGCCAAAGCGGCGCCCTGAATTTATAAAGGGGGATTTACCTCTCGCCATTAGCAGCGGCATGGAGGCGGTCGGCAGCGTGGAAAGGCCCGGCGGCGTTCAGAAAGGGGCTCGCGTGCGGTTGCACACACGCATCCAGGGCTCGCGCACGCCAAAAAGCCCGGGGCCCCTTTGCTGGAGACTGTTCAAGGAATGCAGTCCGGCAGTATCCTAGATTTAGTGTTTGATTTAATTAAGCTAATTTAGTTAAACGGATACAAACCTCTGGTTAAGAGTGACGGAATCAGTTTAGCGTCCCCCTGCTCCTAATTAACTTAAAATAAAACTGAATAAGCTGGCGCTAAAACTCCAACGAGGGACTTGCAAGCAGGACTTTCTGCTCATCCAAGTTGCACGAATTTAAAACCGCAACTTTTGTAAATCCTACACGATGATCTGGATACAGCAGAAAGGGAAAGAGAAGAGCCGGGGACGGACACTCCAGAGGCCACCCCTCTCCCCTTCCATCCCAGGACCCATCTCGCCCAAGGCGTTGCTGTTTCTCCTTCCTTGCCTTGCACCCAAGCGCCGGTACGTGCCCCACGCGCTACGGGGCTTGGCAGGATACGTGCCCCTCGGGATGAATCCGCGCCGTTTCTCCCAGCTGGAGCGCGCACGTGCCACCACGGCTCTCCAACAAATCACATCCAACCCCAGCCCCTGCTCCTTTTCTTTTTCTTTTTTTTCCCCCCAACATAGACATTTGCAAAGATGATTTAGTGCCAGCAAAGGCTTTGAACAGACAGCTCCGAGAGCCCCGCTGCCCCGCTCCAGCACACAACTAACTCCCACCCGTATAAGGGACGGCAGATGCCTTCTCGTCATCCGCAGAAGCAAAATGGAAACGACAACGGGGAGGCAAACATCCCGCTGTCGCTCCAGCAAAACGTTCAGCGTCTTCCACCACCCGGGGATGCCCAGGGAGCGCTTGCAAGGTCTGTTCGGCCCTTCGCTTTTGATGAGGCTGCCAGAAACCGCTGGGAGTAGCTACCGGCACGCTGACCTTGCTCTCTGCCCCTGCCTTCTCCGCTCCTCCTTCCTCCCTGGCTGCTCTCCGTTCCACGCGAGGACATCCAGCCCTCTCAACCGCGGTCTTGCCACCAAGCAAAGCTAAAATAGCATCAGTCACACGGTAAAGCAACGGGGACGGGGCGGGGGGCGGGGACTATTCCAGTCCCTAAGCGCAGGAACACGGCACTGAATCCAACCCACCGCGCGCCGGCCCCTGCAATTACATCCGTACTAGGGAACATCCTGATGCCCGATGCCAAGAAATCGGTTCAGAGGCTGCTCTGGGTTTTGTTCCTTCCCTTTTAGAGCAGATGCCCTCAGCCGTGATAAGTGGTCAGCGCTTTCTTATGATGAGGTAAGCGTTAAAACTTGGTTGCATTAAAGAAAAAAAAAAATGCAGGAGTGAAAGTCATGCTGCTCGTTCACCTGGAACTTGTTACACCAAGTGAAATAGCAGACAAGCACTCACAGCAAAATGAAAGCTTTTTGCTCCTGTTTGGTGAACCTTCACCTACGAATTTTAAGGGGGAAAATAAAGTAAATAATGGGCCATATGTTACATTTGTTCAGCAGCATTGGTGGTCTGACATCATTATTTTACTTTATTGTAGCAATACGCTTACCAAATCTGACCGGATTTCTCATTACCTAACTGTTTCCAGTGAGGATGATTATTTTTACTACATCAGCCTGATGAGAGACCCTCATTGGGGGAATCAAAGCCCCAGCCGGTTGTTGAAACGCAGCCTCCGACCTGATGAGTTCGCAGTCTAGTCTGCAGATCCTGCAGTAGATGCCACGCTCAAAACGATGCTCTAAATTCGGGCAGCTTCCAGGACCCCTCTGCCACCCAAGACAGATGACCCTGTCTGGAGGGACTGCCTTTGCCCAAGGTCTATAGAGGGAACCCAAGCGAGCAAAGTTCCTAAATTAAAAGTATCGTTAAGAGTAAGGTGGGATGAATCTGCTTTGTCATTTAAAGAAATAGGACTTGCTACATATAAACCCTCTTATTGACTTAGCCATAGAATCGGTAAGGTTGGAAGGGGCCTCTGGAGATCATCTAGTCCAACCTCCCAGTGCCCAAATTAAATCAACTGCACAGAGCCAACTAGTCAGTGAGGCTGATGGAAGAGGGCCTTTGCTGCTAGGGCTTCTCTCATCCCCTCTGGGAAATGAGATACTCTGGCAAAATAACTTATTTAATATATATTACTTATATCCCACATGCTCGATTATACGTAATACGTATGACACAACACCTTTCCATGTTGTTAACCAGCTTAACTGCCTTGGCAAAGCTGTCTCATGCCAACCACACTGGAGGATACGTGCCCAGTATGAGTTTCAAAAGCTACTAGGGCTTAGACAGCTTCTCTATTTTCTTTCATGAGAAAGGCTGCTCTATAAGACATTTAGGTTCATACTGATTCATCCTAAATCCACTTGGCTGTGGGGTGGAGGGAAAAGCAGGAAGCAAACCTAAAGCAGGAAAAGGTTCCTGATTTTGTACCACGCTTCAGAGGGCTGCAAGAAACATCCTTCTTGTCAACTCATCTATTTAATCAAAGAAGTTTAATCAAAGTGCACTTCTGGAAACCATGGATACTTCTGGATAAACTTCTGGATAACGTGGCCAGATGATAAGAATAATTAAATCACTCAAACTGAGCCTTGTCCATCACTTGCTCCTAAGTACACCGGAGGTTTCAGATAGTTTTCGCTTGCATATTTAGTGGTCTGGATCCTTAGCAGGTCGAGGTCAATAAAGATCTCACAGAGCTACCACCGGTATCAGATGAATACACAGCTATTACTTACAAATGCTGCACTGCTCCACCAACCTGCGCACTTCTTCAGCTGCTCATATGCAACCATAGGAATAACAGCTGTGCTTTTCCTTACCAACACACCTAAATCCAAGTACTCCTCACAGTCAAACATTTTCTAATGGACTGTTTTCCCTCGGAAAACGATTAACTATTGAATGAGCACACCATGCGGGAAAGCGTCAGTCGCGTACTGTCGTTTAGGAAAGGAGTTTTTCACTTCAAAATGCGTTCCGCACGCTATCATTAAAAACGATAACGTAGCTTTGTAAAGTAAGCTATTCTGAATCAACAGAAACATTTATTTCAAGGGAAATTCAGCTCCGCAGACAATTTACAACCATTTGATCTTGTGCTGATTCAGAATCGTTCTGTGTCCTTTCTGCGACGTCCCTAGGTAACTCCGAGGGTAACTCCTTACACATGTAGATAACTACACCTCGCACGGTTGTTAGGGTACACCCTGATAACGATGCGACGTGACACCAAGGTAAAAACCACACGCAACACATGTGACTTTCTACCTGCTTTGCCCCTGCTTCAGCCCTAAGGATCGGACAAATCAAAGCCAAGATTTTCCGCTTTCATCTGCTTCTCAACACATCCTGGTGTATGTTGTTTTTTTTCCTCCTTGGGTCGGGAGATGGCCGTATAATACGTTTGCTTCTGCCGCCTTGCAAAGGGATTTAAATCAGTACATGAATGAGGCTTAAAGAAACAGAAAGCCCCCTAATGCAAATGCAGCTGGGACTGATAAGGAGGACAATGGACAGAAATCCTTGACTCGATTAACTTAGTGACCTAGAAAGAGGGATGTGTCTCATTCCAG
The DNA here is from genome assembly GCF_028389875.1 of Rhea pennata. NCBI lineage: Eukaryota > Metazoa > Chordata > Aves > Rheiformes > Rheidae > Rhea > Rhea pennata. Next base: position 80,193,327 of record NC_084666.1, on the reverse strand, counting down.
CAGTGCAGAACAGAGAAACACTCATTAACTGTTCTCCTCGGCTGAAAGCATCCGCGGCGCTCACTTCCGCACCCAAAGGAGCTATTCACCGCAAACTTGGACGCACCAGCGAAGCCTTTCTTTCAGTTTCTGGCTGTACAAAGTCAAACAGAGGGACGGACTCCATATAAATAAGTGTCTTTCTCTCGCTTTCTCTCCCCGCTTTGGCTTTTCAGAGGGATTCAGCTGGTCCTAAACCACATACAGTAAGAAAGATTATTTCCAAAGGACTTAGTTTGCTTTGATGCGTTGCTTTGTTTTAAAGGGATGACTTTTCCGAAGATGCAAAAGCGCTTTTAACTATTTCACATCTGCACGCGTACGGCACACGTTTTGTAGTTATTGGAAGCTTCCGCACAGAAGAGAGCAAAACTCAGATAGACTAAGCTTTGCAACGCCTTAAAAACGCTCCAGACCTACCTTACACCTTCAAAGCACTGTGGTCAGCTGCAAATTACATCTCTCAACGCTGGGCTGATGCGGATAGGTTAAAAGCAGTTATCGCCGTTTCGCGGGTGGGGGAAAGAGAAACAAGCCACGGCGCCCCAGGACACGCAGGCTGCTCGGGTGCGTGGACAGAAGGGGGTCACCACCTGCCCTGGCGGGTTAGGCACTGAGGACTCATTAAAAATAATAATAATAATTAAAAAAAACCCACAATTAGCTATTGCAAGAGAACGCAAAGTAAAGGGGCAGGGGATGCTGCATCCCATAGAGAGGCAAGAGAGCAGGACGGCAGGAGCGTTTTCTCCTGTATCGTCAGCGGGCCAGCTCGCTTTCCTGCCCCAGCTATCGCAGGGCTGACTGACACGCAAGAGGTCAGGAATCCTGGTAATGAAGCCACATCTTCCCTATCTTGCCATCGCGGTCTCTTTTCTCCAAATAACAGCAGCCTCAAAAATTAACTAACATTCGGAAAGGAGAGCCTGACTGTAAGAGCGGATCTCTAATTAGCTACAGCTCGGATCGGCAGCCTGCTTAAGAGGCAGGGCCGGTTTCACCGGCCGCGCGGGCGCGGGCCCCGACTGAGTAAAAAGCAAACCGACCTGGAGGCTGCCTACCTCGGCGATTCACGGATAACAGGGCAAAAGGAGCACGCTAACATCGGCTTACGAGACGCTGAGCTCGCGGCGCGTCTCCAAGGATGCTAGCAGCGCTCGCAAAGAATTAAGAAACGCACGCCCCTGAATACTCACATGAGGGCAACGCACAAAAACGGCATGCGCAATCACGAGAGCTTACCTGAACCCTCAGCCCTGGTTGGATCCTATCACCGAGCATAACCTGTGCTTGGCTAAGGATTGCAGAAGGCAGGGGGATAAAGGTGGGAAAAGGGAATGGCAATACCAGCACTCTCGGACAGAGAGCTCTTCCGCACTCCTGGTTGACCTAGATGATCTCCAGATGTCCCTTCCAACCTCAGCTATTCTGTGGACCCTACGCAGGCAGCAGAAGGGCTGAACGGTTCTTAATGATCAAAAGCACATACAGGGAAAAAATCCCCCTCAAACCCTTAAATTTAGGGCATAAGAGCAATTTTATGGAGAACTAGAGCAGAAAATAAGAGTTAAGCAATAAAAGATTAAAGAGGCTGAGGAGCAGAGAGGCTCCAGACCACCTGGGCAGAGAGACAGCCAGACGCTAAGTGGGGACCAAACATCTTGGCATCTCAGCTGCCGAGCAGCACGACGTGCCGAAAAGCGGAACGAGGCGTGCGAGCGAGCGGGACGTTTCTTCTGAGCACAGAGTGGACAAAAGGCAACAGCGAATCCTTCCGGAAAGAATAAAGAAACGGTCCAAAAGCGGTAGGAAGAGGAGCCGGAGGAGGAGGAGCCGGAGGAAGGATGCGGGAGGCGCCAACTTCTCCTGCCAGGCGCCGAGGTTGCGACAAGGTGATGAATGGGGGACGTGGAAGATTCATAAAGGGAAGGAACCGCGAGGAGGAGGAGGAGGAGGAAAGGAGGAACTGGCCAATTTACCCACCAGCGAGCAACGGCGCCAAAACTGCGCTAGGATCAGGAGCCAGACAAAAATCGGGAGCTTTGCCTGCACAGGAAGATGCTGGGCCAGGAGACAAAGACAAATCGGCTTCTTCACAAAAAGGCTGTGGAAACGGAGGCTGTTAGGAGGAGCACGCGGAAAGGAGGAAAAACAAGGTTTAAGAAGAAAAGAGGCAACGAAGGAGACAGGACCTAGAAAGGGCGCAGGGAGTTGAGTGCCCGGCGCCAAGCTGAAAGGGTGAGCTAGGCTGAGCCCAGCAAAAAGGCATTTAACGGCCCCGAAAGGCTGATCAGCATCCCGGGACGAGACGGGCTCTGAACATGGGAGAAGCAGCTGGCAAGGGCACACGGAGGCAACCGCCCGGACAAGCTGGCAGGGACAGAAACTGCTGAAAACAGCCTCTACAGGGCCCAAATTAGGGGGACGAGAAAGGCCTGATCGGATGTCTATAGTTAAAGACTGAAATGGAACAAAAACTAAAATGAAAATTAGCTGGTGCCCCCCAAAACAAGCTTGAATGCTACTGATTTCAAAGCAAACTGCTAGAAAAATTGCAGGGACCTCTCTAATCCCGCTGTTGACACCTTATTTTCTAGCCACCTTATCTAATCTTTTTTTTTTCCCTGCAGGGAGAAAGAAAAGATTTTATTAATTGAATTAATAAAATCCCTTGTTGACTCCAGTCCATCCTGGGCGATAACAAATCCTTTCCAGATGGATTGCAATTTCCATCTAATCTCTCCTGCCGCTGCCAGTCAGCGGCACGTACGGCACGAGAGCTCGCCGCTGGCTGTCATGGGCATGGTGCTAGATGCTCTCCTCAAGGCCCAAGAACCCTTGAGGAGGCACCTGGGAAAGAGAACGCTAGTTAAACAAGGTGGGAATTTAAAGACGAGGAGTTAAAACTGCATTAAGACAACACGTAGACTGGAGTTAGAGAGGCCTTAATTCTGTTTAGATCACTTTGGAAGGGAGAAGAGCTTCTCCCTAAGCCCATCATTTTGGGATAAGGCAAAGGGGACAGAGCAACGCCGAGAGCAGCTTTCCGCAGCCATTTTCAAACACATCCTTTTCTCATCCCTAATGCATCCCTGCCGCGACTTGAAAGAAAAAGCTCCTTCCCCCCTTCAAGGATTGTTAAAAGATTAAAGAAAAAAAGAATTCCCGTGCTGAAAGCGACTGTCGCGCACAACACAGATTCCTCACCCTGAACTCGCCAAAGAAAACATCTATTTAAAAATAATAAAGGTGAGGTGGAGGGGGAAGATGCTGAAAATTCATGCCAAAAAAAGAAAGAGAGTCATTTAAAGCCACTCAGTTGCTGAAAATAACGTACTAACCAAGTTGCACTCTGCTGCGCCTTGAGTCTAGATTTTCTAGAGGAAAAACTGCTGTTCCAGCAAATCCAAGAAGAAACCGCCTCTTTCCTCTTGGCATAACCACAGCAAAACAGCTCCAATTCTGCTAATTTATCTACGCTTCACTATTGCATTCCCATAAAACCAAGCCGAAAACCACAACGAGCTGGTACGTTAAATGAGTTCTGACTCCTCTCTTTAGTGGTCACTTAGCTCCACACGGAGCCAACGAAAATAATGTTCATTTTAAGGACTCATAAGGCACAGCCTCAATAAAATAAGTCAGGCTGATTTTCTCCATTTATTTTCCCTGTTCCCTTGAACGAGTTACCTATGCTTAGCGAAATGCTGTTACCGAAACGGTGACGGAAAAAAAATATATGTTTTTTTGGTTAAAAAGCCAAAACTCAATAATACAAGCCATAAAACAAAACAAACAAGCAAACAAACAAAAAAAAACCTCAAAAACCTTGCACTTAAATCCAAATTTACTTGGCTAAATTATAATCAAACACAGCACTAGGACATTTCTTACGCAACGCGTCTGCAGGGATTGTATAACACCCAAGGCTTATCATCTATTTTTTAACTCTGAAAAAGCCAGCTAAGAAAACTTTGATAACACTCTCCATCTTGGACCTCCTATGCAAAATAGTTTGCCTTTCCCTCTGCTCCATTGGCTGTCAAAAATGAAGAACTGGGAAGCCTTTACCCAAAGATTGGCAGCGCCTGTCAAAGACTTAGCGGCGTAATTGATGGGAAATCTAGTGTGTTTAGACAGCACTGCCTGAAATTAGCCTCGACAGCACAGCGTGCCAAAAACCTTCGTGCCATTACGAAAGGCGGCCAAGGAAAGCGGGCCAAGTCCTGGCAGCTTGTACGGCAGCTTGTCTGGATGTGACCAGAGCGGCTCCATCCAAAAAACGCACAACACAGATTTACTCGGGGAACTATTAGAAATGGGTGGGTGGCCAGTTGTATGCCAATAACGCAGGAAAGGGCACTGTTAGGGAACTTAAGCATATGACACGGGTGATGCCACCGATAAAGCTGAACACGGAATGTTGTCCAAAATGGGTATTTATTCACTCGAAAGTCCACCATTCCTTAGACATCAACTGGAAAAAAAAAAAAAATCAACGAGCTGGAATTAATAATAGCATAACTATCTATAAAGCTTTCCACCAAAAGCGGACACAAGGTTATCGAGATCCTTGACTTGGACATCCCCGACGGCGGGGAGAGTGCAGAGCAACGAGCTGGGCAGAACGGGAGCGGAAGCTCAAAAAGCACTGTCCCACCTTGAAACCGGACTTCCCCCAAGGGGAATCGAGTCAAATAACCCCAAAGCACGTCAGATGCATTTAACAAAGCAGCTTATAACCCCCCACCACGACATCCGCACAGCACGCACTTGCGCCTCGCGACGAGTTGCAGTTTCTCCGAGCAGCATCACCAACTCCATCAGCGAGCCGGTGCCGTCGCTCTTCAGCGTTGAGCAAATCAAGTTAACACGACGCACCAATTTCAGCACAAACATGAATTAATATCATCACCAATTAGCAGGAAGACTTCAGAATAAAGACTATGTTCATTAGCGTGAGGCTGCCGGTGTGGAAGATCTCAACAGATCAAATTCGGTACCATAACTGGCCTGCGATTTAATTGCCTAAAGATTTTTGTAGTACATTTCCTGTGAGGCACATTTCATGTGATATATGCGAGCTTAACAGAAATGCTCAACTTTTGCATACTAAGCTGGGTGCTATATTTTGCTGCATTTTTGCTTTGTTATGTTTCTTTTGAAGACCTCTCTGGGCAGACAGGAGGTTTACAACTCCGAGCTCCCCAGAAGGCAGCAGATAATATCTATCAGGAGACAAGCTTTCAGAGATCAAAGAGAAAAAAAAAATATCCTTCTCTGTAAAGAAGGCTCAAAGGAAAACAAAAACAATAATGGTCAACCGAATTCTAACTCTTTTTTTGGCACGCTTAAAAAATGCACTTCTGATCTAACACATTCCTCCTGCCCTCCATCCACTTGTCGCGTGGATGCAAAGCCGTTGAATGCCAACATGAGTCTGTAGTAGCAACGATACCATAGCTGCAAAGGGCTAGGGATAAAAGCACAGCAAGGTCTTGTAGTAGTTCTCCTAACCCATACTAGGCCAACAATCACAGCTACAATAAAAGCTAAAATTTCACGTGCAAAATGTCAAAAATGACAAAAAAAACCCAAACAAACAAAAAAAACCACACAATTCCTAACTCCCCAAAAAACTGCATTCCCCCCAAAAACCAAACTTAAAACAAACAAAACAAACCCCCCCCCCAAAAAAAACACAAAAACAAAAAAAAAAACCAACAAAAAAAAAAAACTTGCGCTTAAAAGTTAACCTGAAGAACACATGCCTGTTTTGCGGAGAAAGACTACAACTAGAAGTTAGCAAAGCTTAACAAAAGTAAATGATCTGCAACAATACTAAAATCCTCAAACGTACAAAAAAAATACAATTACTAAGATTAGTGCCATGACATGATAAACATCCTCGGATCAATCATCAGCGCAATTAATTATTTTTTTTCCAATGTCTGACAGAGCTTAAAGGAGGGTCTTGGGAAAAAAAAAAAAAAAAAAAAAAAAAAAAACACACCTCCATTAAAATTCAATTTTTAAAATTCAAGCTTTACAATTTTTACATTTAAAAAGAGAAGGCTGCTTTATAAAAAGAAAATGCCTGTACTGCTACTCACTTTTTGACAATTTTCACAGGTAGCCATAAAATACATACCAAAATCATAAGAAAGCCTAATCTTGGAATTCTTACGTAGGAAAGGATGCATGCTCTAATTCCTATGTAACAGTAAGATGATGATGATGATTTCTTTATCGTACTATTTTTGCTCTGCTATTTTTTTAATTATAATAACGACGCTTCATTTCTTCATTACATAATATTTCATACCAAAGAAATACAGGGAAAAGGAGGAAATGTTTGGGATTAAAAGAAAAAAGAGACTCTAGGTGCTGGCTCATTATTTCAGTATTATAGTATTAAAAAAAAAATTAAGAAATGGCTGAAATGGAAACAAAATTAAACTGAAACACGTTTCCAGGAGGAAGAAGCAACGACAGTCGCTAGCAGCACAGTTCTGCCAAATGCAGTGCTTAAACATCACAAGTTCATCCCCCCCAAGAAGTATGAAACTCATTCAAGAAAAAAAAAAAAAAAATGTGTAAGGGAAAAAGGTCACTTGCCTGGAGTGGATGACCCCAAAGCAAAACTCCCTTTTTTTTGTGCCTTGCAGCAGCAGGGTCATCCGCATTCGGTCTCCGCTCGGGTTTTGATCCCGCGCGGCCCGCCGGCGACGCTCGGTGCACGATCATCGGAGCGGCGTCAAGGTTGCAAGCTCTTCCCGCGCGCCCCCCGGACGGTCCCCGCGTTACGCGACGCTTCGGCTGCAGAACGGACCGCGCCGCTGCTCAGCGAAGGAAATCAAAATAATCCAAGCGGCTCGCGAACGAAAGGCCCGGCGAGGTTTCGGCAGAGCGCGCTCTCTGATAGACTATTAATAGGAAACGCAGATTAAAATAAATATTCACGAGTTCCAAATAAGATGCAAAGAGCTTCTTGCGACCATATTAACTTCCTTTGTTTTCTTAGGGTGCTTTTAATGCATTGGCAGCCCCCCCAAAAGTTCCTGCATATAAAATAGAAACGTTAAGTCTTTGCTCCTGCTATTACTCCAGTTTTCTTAGACAAAAGCTTCAGGGCGAATTAGATTCCACTGCTGGAAAATACCCATACTTTGCTCAAAGGGTTAGCAATTTCATAGCGTGTATTTGCTGCCAACTCTCTGTCAATTTACTTTCCAACTAATTTAACACATCTTGACTCTAAAGTGTTTCTTATTTTCTCCCCTGCTGATACCACGATGTCAGAGATCAAAGGCTCGTCCCCATCTTCCCGCTCCCGCTCCGGTCGAGCAAATTGCTGGATACGTTACAGCAAATCCGCAGCGCTCACCCAAACGCGGCCACGAGCCACCCAACAGAGCTCCCGACGCGCTGCAAAGAGAAACCCCTCCTGAGCTGCAAACTTCCACCGAAAGCCGCGTCGGAGGGCACGTCGTCACCGTGGCTTGCGGCAAGGGCGCTAACCTGGAGCTCCCGCGCCGCCCGTTCCCATCACCTTCTCCGGGCGCAGCCGTGAGTTCTGCAGCTAGTTCTGCCTCTGGCCAGATGTCTCCTCCTTCCTCAGATCCTCCCCTGCAGGCTCCTCTCTGAAACACTTCCCCGTCCAGATCTCTCTCAACCATCGCGCAGATCTTCATCCCTCCCGTCCACCCTACGAAACACTGGCCAAATTCGCCTGCCTCCAGGTTGCACCCGCTGCACGCCTTGCTCGCCCCGCCAGTGTGATTTATTAGATTTATTAGCGCGTCGCACATCACACGCAACACTAGCGAAAAGCGTTCCAGCACCGTGCTAGGTCATCCAGTGCTTCACCACCAGGTCTTCGTGTACGTCCCTCCCAAAGGTGGTCCCGTCAGCTCCGAGGCTGGTTTCAATCTCAGAAGCACCCGGTGGGCGAAAGAGCTAAAATATAGATGCATTTGTGTGCAAAAAATCTGTATTGAACAACACACAGGATAACAACACTCAATTAAAATTAAAATCTACTAACAGAGAGGTTGCCATCCTTCCCATTACCGCTCTAATTGTAACAGAAAGGATACCGTGCGAGTTTTACAGATCACCCAATACCTTTCCTGGCATCTATTGATGTAACTATGTATTTTCATCCATGAGCATGTCACAAACACCAAAATTTCTAATACTTCCTGGAAATAGAATTTTACTTACTGTTCCCAAGTAACCTATCCCTTAGAAATATTAATGTTAAAATTAATACCTAGAACCTATTTTCACATCAAACAACAGGTAAGCAGAAAACTGAACAGAAATGGAAGGTTATTGGCAGTCACAACTGCAAACGGCTATCCAGGGAGCTCTCCGTAGAGACGGGGAACTATCCCAGCACAGGTTCCTTGGTGGAATCGGGATGAGGAGCACAGAGTTCGGAGAGGTCCCCTCTTTACTTGCTGCTCAACCTGCCAATGGTGGGTCTCAGCAGGGGAGAAGCCATTAGACCTTCTCTCACCGGGCCACCCTTTCTGCCTGTGCGGCCACCACGGTGCAAACTGTGCAAGAGCAACCTAGGGTGCTGCGCCATGAAAACGTGAGAAATACGAAAATTCAAGCAGTTTAGAGTTCTCCGTAAGAGTTTGCACAAAATGTAAGGCAATAGAGTGCCCGGGAGCAAACCATGCACTTTATGATTTTCACAACTGGAGCGACAAATTAACGGCGTTTGATATAAGCAACATACAGGAATACAAAAGCCACGCGCAGGCAGCAAAGGAGGTATCTCACCATCAAACCGGCACTTAAGTCGAGAAGCTGCCCACATGGAGAAAGGCAGCAGCGTGGTGTTGGCAAGGAAGCCCACTAGGACAACAGAAACCTCTGCCGCTTGCCCAGCGGCATCCAAGCGATCTAACGCAGTGTTGGGATGCCAAAAAGCAGAACGGAAAATAACCCGTGTAATATTATAGCCTGCTAAATCAGTGACAGCAGGGATCAGTGAGGAGGGAAGGGAAGAATTTGCCCTGGAGGCACATTTTTCCAAAATTTGACTGCTTCAGGACTACTTGCGTCTTCAGCACCGCCCAAGATTAACCAAGGATCACATGCAAATTGACAAGCCCTGTATTTCTATTTTTATAAAGTCAGCAGGGCTCTTCAACGCTCTGGATTTGAAAGGAAAGAAAAAAAAATCATTTCTTCAGGAAGGCTAAAACTTGTCGTGAGAGCGTGCATTTGGATGTACGATAAGGTGGGAAAAGTCTGAAGCAAACAGCAGATTAGTTCTGACACGGCTCAGTCTAACCAACCCCAAAGGAAATCACCCCACCTTTCACCGCATGAAAAAAATTTAAAAAAAGAAGGAAAAAAAAACCACTTTATCCACCAACGTGCTAGACGTTCACGGGGCACCGCATGGTCTTAACCCGCGTATCGATTTTACCCCAGCCAGCATCTGAAGGCTCTCTTTGGAAACAGCCCTTTCCCCCCCTCCCACGCTCCCCTTCTTCCAATTATAATTTAACTTTAGTATTTGTTTGTAGATGTTTCGCCACCGTAGCTAAAGCTCCTGCGGCTTCGACTAGAAAGCTTTCCCTTACCGACAGCTTTGGCCTCCTGAAAGGCTCGAGTAATAAAGCAGTGTGAGATAGAGCCACTCAGGATAAATTCTCCTTCGGAAAACACGAGAAATTCATCGTGCGCCAGGACAGAGCCGGAGAAGCCAGGAGGATTTGCTTATCGCAGTTATTCACTCAATTAAGCGTGCCGGAAAAGAACGCTGCGCGAAATGCAACGGGGGTCCGCCTGCACGTAAAACCCAGGCTCAAGGAGTCTTAAAAGGCTCTTACAAATAAAGCAAAAAACAGAGCAATTAAATATTTTATAACGACTATCTATGTACGTGTAACAACTCATTATTTCAATTCTCCGCATCAGGGATTTTCTGTTTCTTTCCTCTACCCCTTAAATAAATCTAAATAAATTTTAAAACAGTCTACGTATCTGTAACAACGGAAACAAATTTCGTTTAACATCCAGCTGTCAAAGCCAGCTCTGCTGTCGCTCCTTATTCAAGCCTGCTTTACATAATTCATGTCGTCTTAATTATCTCCTTCTCTTTCCGGATAGGATGGCACTTCAGGACGAGCCACTTGGAGCACAGTCGCTTCCCGACGTTACAACGTCTCCAGGCGGGGACCTGTGCTTGTGCAGAGCCTGTCCTGATGGGACATCAGTCATCTGCATACTACTGCAATAAAAATAGCGGTACATAAGTACACGTGCATAACACCGTGTTCAAATGCAGACATACGGTGCTATTAATAGCCCTCTTTTCTGCTTCTTTAACTCTGTTAAGAATAAAAGCTGATTGGTTTTACGGGAAGCATGGAAAAAACACTACCTCTGAGCAGACTGATATTACTATTATTTTTAGGAAGTCCTCCAAACTGTAAAGAAAAGGAAATTCTGAAGTCTCAGCAAGGGTCCTTCCCAGCTTCCCCTCCCCTCCATTAATCGGACCTGCAAACAGAGCTTCAATCCCCTGTATATGAATATACGTCTGAAGTAATGCACGCATCGCTCCGGAAATATCCTATCCCATTTGTACAGGATAAATAATTAAATTGTTTTAAGCGGTCTAATCTATTAATGCCTGCAGAAGCCTTAATTCTGGCCACTAAATTTCAAGTAGCTGCGTTCATCAATTCAATATAGTTACAGTCATAAATCAACTTCTTCACTGTACATGACTAATGAATTTACCACGTGATGAAAAAAGCCAATTTCTCGAATTAAGGTCCCGCTCTCAAAGCGTTCTTCATCCTTCCTATTGCCCTGCACTTTTTTCCCTCCCTTCTTTTCTCCTTTCGGTGGTCTCGGCAAAATCAGCAGCAAGAGACCTTAAAAAGAGATGGGCCAGATGCTGGAAATGTCTACTCTGGAGAATCGCTACTGTTATTTGGGCAACACACAAAAATGCAAAAAAAAAATGCAAAAAAAAAAAAAAAAAAAAAATCCTCCTTCACAACATGGAGCAGGTTCCTCGAACCCCGTTGGCACCTACCACTGCCTTGAACTATAAATTCGCAGCGCCCCTAAGGATGCCGCTTTCTTTGGGTTCTGGCTGAGCAACGCCAGCCCGCGACCGAAGTCACACCCGTCCTATGCATCCCCCTCCCCATCTCCTTCGAAAAATCTGCAAGATATTCCAAAGCAACGAGGTCTTCGCTTTGCTTGCTTCTTCCACGGCTGCCTTATTCCTGCAGAAACAGCGGGAAGAGCTTACGCACGGGAACTGTGCTGAGGATTTGCGTCGGGAAAGAACAAAACAAAACAAAAATGCCCAAATGCCCAACACGCGCAGAATTCAGATAAGCACCCTAATGCCACATACGCCTTATCGATACGTTACACATTCGAAAAAAATCTCACTGCACTTGCCAAACCTGAGGGGCTTCCCCCCCACCCCCCCCCCCGGGGGCCGAAGGGATTAAGACGTAACCTTGGGTCAGAAGAGGTTACGCAGTCGGGGTTGCCCACACCAACGCCGAGGAAATTAAATTCGTGGGGGAGATGCTCGGCTGCTGAGAAACAAGGCCACAACGGAAGAAACCGGCGCGATTAAAACCCCGCAAATTAATTATTGCATGCCAGAGAGCCCCAAAACCGATTTGGCAGGAATACTCCGCCAGCTCGCTTATTTATTCATTCATTTTAGTGGCCACGCTCCACTTTGTAAATTATTCCCGATAAATGAAGCAGACGTGCAAAAAGCATTCGGCTCCTCCACATATTTTGGAGCCTCGAAAAATTACAAAGTTTGCACTATATAATACTTTCTATGTGTGCCTCTGTGCGTACATCTCCAAAGACGACAGCTGTAAAGGGGGGGATATTTGTTTTTAATCCCTTAATTACTCTTCTTCTCCTCGAGCGCGTTGGTTTGGCAGCCGAAAGTTTCTCCTCTCGCTGACGGGTGAGATGAGGGGGCCTCCGGGAGCCCCACATTTTGGCACTCCCTCATTCCTCGTGCTTTACGCTCGAGGCTACTTCCCCTCTGACGGGTTCTTAATTCAAACGAGCTTTCTCTGACGATTGGATCAGAACTGCAAGCAAGTTAACCTTATTAAATCATATAAGTTAAAAAAAAAAAAAAAAAAGAAAAACAAACCCAACAACTCTGAGCTTGATGTGAGGCTGGCACTTTCCAAATTGGTATACTTAAAATCCAAATTAGATTGTGAGCAAAATATTAAAAGGCGCTAGAGCCACTTAAGAGCGAACCTCCACTTGCAAAAGAAACCTTTGGACACTGGGAACCCAGGACTCGTGCCAGTTCAGCGGGAAATCAGGCTTCTGCCTGCGATGGGCACCTTCAAGGGTCGTTAACTCCCAAAATCTCACCATCAGAAAGAGACATACAGGAATCGACTTCACCTCTTCCCAATCCAAATACATGGGCCCTCCCAAAGGGATCCTTCAAGCGCAGGGAGTTTCTGTTCCTACCTGAAAGCCCCTGACCCAAGATACCTTTGGGGGACGCTACGCCAGTCAACATTACCAAATCGGGAAGCTGATGCACCGAGATCCCCTTTAAGCACTATAACGACAGCTCTTCATCCTTTTCTCCCCCCTCCCTTCAAACATGCTCTCTTTAAAGAGCGCTTCTGGTCTTCAAATAATTCAAAACGATTGCAATTTGGACTCCACCTCGGCCACCTCCGGGCACGACGGACCAGCGTAAGGAGAAACGCGGTGGTGGTGACGGTCGGATGTCGTCCACCTCGGGCAAGCACACCAGCAAGCGCGTTCATCGCTGGAGATGCTCCATGAGGTGAACTACTAGATGCCTTCTCTACTTGGATGCAATCCAGGTTGTGAAAACTAAGCCGGTGGCTATCTCCTGCAAGGCTTAGAACTCTGCGCTGACTTCAAACAGCTCTTCTCGCACGCAGCGTTACACCGGCACCTAAGCGTCTTCTGGATCCCAGCCCGACACGACAGGCATTAGCCTGCATTGTTGGGAGCCTGCCTTTAACTCTTTACATCTAGCTACAAGTGCAACTAATCAACCAAAATTGATTTTCCAGAGCTCAGCCTAATCCACTGCATTCAAGGTGACCTATATTCTCTGTGCGTGTTTGTAGTTGCTTTTTCCCTCCCCTCCTCCCCACTTCTTCCTCCTTTTATGGTGTCTCAGATATTAGATGCCTGCAATCAGGCCAGTTACTAGAAAGGTTGTCAAGGAGCACTTCTAACAAAGGTGGATTTTTGAGGGATCCTAAAGAAGTTCTGACCCTCTCCAAAAACAAACAAACAAACAAAAAAAACCCTCTACACAACCCAACCCAAAAAAGTCTCAACAGTGAAAATCATTCATCTGCCACCTCTCTACTCCCTACGGGAAGACTGCTCAGGTACTAACCAGGTTGCATCCACCTGTGCATCAACATCCCCAACCACAGCCTGGCACTTCCACATGGGTCATTTGGATTCAGGCCACTCTGCAAGCAGCACGCATCTTCCCGTAACTAACCTTGCTCCCTACAGGCCATCGGCTGCTTTACGTTTCGCTCCACGTGTTCGCTAGTATTTGCGTCGACAACCAAAGTTTTCCATCCGTCATAAATAAATTCTGAAAAAGAAAATGCTAGCCAGGCACCCCGGAACCATTTAAGTGGACTGTGCTCTACCAAGTGACCAAACGAGCTGACAATATATTAGGAACAGAGCAGGCGTTTTGGGGAAGGCTGAAATTATCGCTGTACGGTTTGCAGTACTTTGAGTCAAACGGGATGCTCTGTTTAACGCAAAGCCACCTGGGCCAGAGAAGACGGGAAGCATGCTTTCCAAAGAGAGATGCCCTAAAATCGCAAATTAAACACAAAATTCTTTTCCTCTTCTTCCGTACTTTGGATTTTGCTTTAAAATAACATTAGCAGCATTAAAGTCAGGTTTCACAGGAAAAAAAGAAAAAAAAGATAGAGTAAATACTAATAAAGAAATAACATTGTTTTTATTTAGGTAGGTGATGCAGCCTGAGCCAGAACGCTGTGTACAGTACAGCTCATCTCATCTCAAACACGGTACTGCTAAATTAAAGGGCGTTCAGGGAAAAACAGAGAGAACCTTCACACGTTCATTAGAAAAAAGAAAAAAAGGCCAGAATAACTCCCATACGAAGAAATATTTGAAAGATCATAACTTTCTCCCATGGAGAGCAGATAAATTAGAAGCAATATGACAAACGCACGTAAGCTAATGAACGGAAATCGAAAAGGTAGCTTGGATGCCTCTGTCCTCGCTGTCTGAGGATACGAGATGAGTGGGATTGCAACGAAATTAAAATCTGACCAAAAGCAATCCTTTTTCACACAATAAGCTATTATCCTGCTGGACTCGCAGCTCGTGAAAGTCATCAAGACCAGAGATTTAATGAGATTCAGAAAGGACCTGGGCATTGATACGGACATCGAGAATATCCAGCAATCATAATTAACGCTTCCGAAGAGAACCTAGTAAGAATATTAAATATCAGGCTTTGGGGTCAAAGCACAGCTCTAATGAAGAAGAATCAGGATGAAACCCTGCTCCCATCGGGGCACCTCTGCCACTAGCCAGCTCCAAATCCCGCTTCGTCCCCGCACCCGTTTCGCCCTTCGGCACGTTCCCTTTGCCCGTACGCCCACTTCCCATCCCTTGCGTCGTCTCGGCAATAAAGCTTTTTCCCTTCCCTTCTTTGTCACCGCTTTTGCTTTGGGTAAAAGCACGTAATATATTGCCTGCTACGAATCGCGGCACTCTAACGGACTGAACGCCGGGGCCATAATTCAGTCCGGAGGCTCTACTGCTGCCCATAAACTACTCGCTGTCTCCCAGTTTACGATGTCAGCAGGACTCCAACAGAATTAAGGTTTCCACTGTATATAACTGACACCAATGTATTATCCTATGCATAATGCATAGAAGATGGCTCTAATCATAAATCCCATATCCTGCCTTTTTTTTTTTTTAAATAACATCACAGATACAGCAAGGCATCCCTTGTACTCTCCGCTTCCTAACATTTCTAATATATAAAACCCTTCTCCTGAATCATAACAGCAGCAAAACCTTTTCTTGGGTCACTGCTTATGATAAAAACCTTCTGTGCTCTTTTCCCCATAGAAATTGAAATAAACTTCAGTTCATCCCACTAACAAAACCTACGACTGAATCGTAGGACCACGATCCAGCAGCGCTGCTTGCATCGGTTCATGTTTTGCTACCACTTTGTGGTTAACGCCCATCTTTGCCCACTTGGGTTTTGCCTTCATGCAGCACCTGGAAACTCTTGGCAAAGGGGCTCCGGGTGCAAAAGCATTTGGTAGCAGTAGAGCGATCACAAAAGAACAAAAAACAAAAAACAAAACAAAACAACAAACCTGCAACGCCACGTTGTGGATCCCGAGCTGCGAGCGCGCGCAGGTGAGGAACGTCTCCGGAGGGTGTTCCCAGCCCTGCGGAGACGCACACAAACCCCACGTGTGCACTCCGCACGCTGAGAAGGTGCGGGATAAGCCCACGCTGCTTTTACATGTTTTAAAGTAGAATATATGGTTCAAGCTACAAATGCGCCGCATAATAGGGCAGTCAAAAAAGTCTCCTGAATGAAAGCTTTGAAATATCCTGGAGAATAGAAAATCCCCTGTGTATAAACCCAATTTTGACCTCAGGCATAAGCTAACTGAGCTCTTTTGGACAAAAAAGGCAAAGAAACCGATATAAATGCATTACTTAAAAGTCATTTTACCTCACAGCCTTTTAGCCATTATTTCTAGCCAGAAGACTAAACGGCAAAGGAGCATGTACATATTTTTCGGACCAAATTATTTCTTTGCTATTTTAAGACAGCGTTAAGTCAGTTTGGCCTGAATAAACTTTGCATGCTATCATGCCATGCTCTAAACCTTCATCCTGATGAGGAAGACCGAACACCTGAAGAACAAACACTGCGACAGCCATTTGTTGCTCACGGCTTCTGCAATTGAGGCACCAGACAGGAAGGACCATCATTAAGATGTAGATGCTCAGTCTCAGATTCCCCCCCTCCCTTTCTTTTGAGCATGTCAAATAATGCTTTTCATGATACAAAATGTGTTTTTAGGAACAACAGAGACCAACACCTGAAGGGTTAAAGCAGCATTTTCCCGCACAGCAGTTACGGGACGGTCGTTGTGTGCTCCTGCACCCATCTCCCCTCAACACACCTACCGTTAATGTAAGAATAAACGTAGTGCACGTGTACAACAGCCATACTCTACTGTCAGCACCATCTCCATCTCCACCAAAATGTCCCTCCACAGGTGCAAGTTAGGGGCTGCTGCACTCAGCAAGCCTCAAGCAGGCAGTAACACAGGTGACAGGTGCACATAACACGTAGGTCTTCTCCCACCGGCAAAAGCTGCACCCAGCAGGCTGCAAAGGGGTAGCCGGTCCCTTCCCTCCAGCAGCCCCTTCCCTGCTCGCAAAGCGGTGGATGAAGCAGTAAACTGGGATCTCCCTTCCTGTTCAGCGGAGTTCAGCGGTTTCCAGGCCATTTCAAGACCTGACTTATATCCAAGAGATTATCCCGTGTCTTCTCTTTGTCAGCTAAGACTGAGACAGCCTTAGAAAAAAAGCAATGACGGATTTTTCCAGCTGCCCATGGGAAGCAACTGATAAGTTTCTGCAGTCAAAAACAACTCTAGAGACTGCCAGCGCTGAACGGAAGCAGCTTGACGCAAGACCTTCTTCTGGCGGACTGCTGACCGAGGCCAGCCTGCACCACACACAGGTCCACCACGACCACCCCTCTGGCTTGGGACCCTGCCAGCGAGGCCCCCTAAAAAAAAAAAAAAAAAAAAAAAAAAAAAAAAAAAAAAAAAAAAAAAAAAAACCAAAGCGGTGGCAAAAGACCTTTCTCCGCCAGCCTCCACGGCTCGAGGAGGCCAGGAGGCCTCTCTCTCCCTTGGGCCACGGCAGTTGCCGGCCACCAGTGCCTCTGCCCGCTCCCATCTGGATTTTCGTTAACGGGAGTCGCGCGGCAGCGGCAATCAAAACCCAGCACGCAATGCAACTGCCTCTTTTTTTCAATCTAGCCTCTTTGACTGCTGTGTTTTACAGCTGGCCACGGCTACCGATCGCTATCCGGGGAAGCCGAAAGCATTATTTTTGATCTACGGGGCCTTCCGCGGTTGGGAAGCCAATTACCCCAGAAAGCGCTACCTTCTCCTCATCCGTTACCGCGGCAGCCGCAACCTGTTGCGATGCTTCGACCTTGATTTACCGGGGTACCGGGCAATTCCAGAAGACTGCCGTTTTCAGGATTTACTCCTGCGTCGTCTGACAGCCTTCTCAGGAAGCGAAGGGGTAGGATAAATTAAGAGCGTACAACCCGGGAAGTAGCGATTTTATTTTTTTCCAGGAGTGATTCAACAGTTCAGTGCACACTGCTTCAGTAGCGCTTTATTATTACTTTTTTTCCCCCCTTAGTAATACAACACGTGCCCTTGCCCCAGGGTCAAGGTGCATATCAGATTAGTCAACTTTGCTTCGTTTTAATATATCTTCCTGGAAACGGAGAAAATAGGCTGCTTAATCAAGTGGTAAGGTTTGTTTTCAAGACTTCACAAGAACAAACAGAAAAAAAAAGAAGAAAAAATCAAAATGCATGGAACGCGAGCTTTAATATTCTCCATTCATTTCTACAAGTTACAAATGCTATTTAAAATGAAACACTAGTATTTTTCCATACTGATCACGCTTTTCATGTGGCGATCTCAAAGCACCAGGCTCGTTCTTCTCAGCGAGGGGAAAGCTTAGCTTCCCCATCGCAACATCTCAGCTCCTCAGAAACGCGCTTCCCGTGCCATCTGTGTGATCACAAATTTAGAAAAATGAGTAGCATCTTGGCAGTCTTCACCAAACGTTACTCAGGATGCACGGGAAGGCGGCTGAGGCGGAGGGGTTCCTACCAAACGGGACGTTCGATATCTGAGTCAGAGGTGAGGACAATGTCTGAGCAAGGTGCTGGATTTTTTTTTTTTTTTTTTTTTTTTTGAGAAACAAGCCATTAATTAATTTTGGAGAGCCTGACACAACCATGCCGCGTTTCAGCTCAAGTTCTCCTCCTTCCGTCCTACTGGATGCATGGCCTGGAGAGCAGGGGCACAGCCCCAGATCTGCGCTATGCCCCGTGTCCTGCACACGGCCCCTCCACGCACCAGAACGACCTGCTTCACGTGAAAGGCGACTCTGCCAGAGCAGCCCCAAACGGAGAAGATCCCAACCAGCGGCCGCTTTATGAACCACCAGCCTGACCGCGTTGTCAATCATCCCACCTGAAAACACAGATCATCTAGCCTCTCCATTTCCTACCGCAAGAGATGATCACTGGCATTTGAGAAGCGTCTTCAAAAAAAAAAAAAAAAAAATCACAGCTGCCAAAAGCATCAATAACGGAGCGCTACAAAATGCAATATTATCACAGCAATAATGACTTGTTTTGGACTCCTGCGTTTCTCAGGCCATCAACCGGAGACACGAACAAAAACGCAGCCCTTCGGAAGATGGGCCATCTTCGTTACATGCTGCAAGCTGGTTCCTAAAACCACCCTTCTTTCTACCCGTTCTGCGCAAAGCGCCTACCACCGCCTCGCCGACTGCCAGGCGGGCTGCAAGCGCTCCTCCTTTCGGAGGAGGATGCTCCTCGATGGCACCAAACGCTTCGCGTCAAGACGGCAAGAGTCCCGCAACTGGAAGCGCTCTCGGGCTCTTCGTTGCACCGACCGGTTTTCACTCGAGGTCTTGGCTGAACCAAGAGGGAGGCAAATAAACGCGTCACCCCCCTGCCAAGGTCGGTGCGTCTACTAGGTGGGACTCATCCACACAAAACTCAAAGTTCAGGATTTATTTGTTACAAGCCACCGCTCCAAAGAGGACAGGCTACGAAATGCATCCCCCCCCCCCCCCCAAAAAAAAAAAAAAAAAAATGTTTCAGAGGAAAACTTCAGTTCACAAGGCACCGTCTAAGCTTTTATGGGCAGCTGCTCCTCTAACGCTGGAAGGAAGGACCGGCAAGTTCAAAACCAAAGCAGGCCACAGCTTTAATTTTCCTATAAAACAGCTCCCTGCAAGTTGTTCAAACTTTCCTTTACTTTGAGCATTATTCTGAAGATGGTGGAGATTTGCATGCTTTGCGTGCACCCTTTTCCTTTCCATATGAGGACGGATTTGATCGCCGCAAGGAACCTTTAGTTTCCAGTACTTTGCTGTAGCATTAGCAACGCCAAGCTTGTTGCACCCAAACCTGCAGTTATCTGCAAAACCGTCACAGATCCTGCTGAAATCATTAATTTTGCAGGCAGAGGCTTTCAGAAAAGTTGCACAGCCAGTGCAACAGCTACCAGTCTGTCCGGATTTTCCTTTTAAACTACTTCTTTTTCAGCTAAAATGCCTATTCTGAGCTACGAACTGGCAGATTGGTTTACATCTTAAGAACACGTTGCATTTTAATGCTTGTATTTTTATACTGCCTCAATTCTTTGAATTGAGAATGACATAAAAAAGCAGAGCATTTTCCCCCTCTTTAACCCACCTCTCAACTAGAACCAGGTCATATTTATTCTTGAGAAAGTCAGAAGTACCTAATTAATAACATGATTGCACTTTTCTTCACGAAGAATTACTGCACTCACTGCATGATTTACATGGGCAACCATCCTTTCCCAAGCCTCCTCGCCGACAAACAGCAGCGGGCAAGGTCCCACCGATGCGAATATTTGGTCAGTAGGGCTTTGCGTTTCCCTTGCAGGGAATTTTGCCTTCTGCCTTCTGCCCAAGCTCAAAAACGGACGCTTTGCCCCAAAGATGCGCTTTGCTGCTAACCAGATTGCAAAGCTGTGCACTTAAGAGGTTAGTGCCTGCAGGGTGCTACCAGGTGAGTGTATATTTGTAAATACATATATACCTGTATTTATATATATATATAAATACAAACACTTTGCACTCTGTAATGACCCACGGAAGGGATGACACGCTTTTATTCTGCCTGAACGCAGAAGATGAAGGCTCTCTGCTCGAAGCCACTAACAGCCTGAGCAGGGAAAATTGCAGCAATTCCACTAAGACCATGCTGAATCCAAGGAATCGTTTGGAAAACGTAACCGACAATCATGCAAACAGGCCTTCAGAGAGCTACGCAGGAAGGTTCAACCAGAAAAAGTCATAGGCAAATAGGCTTACAGGGACCACATGCAGCACCAAAGACATTTGTTAGGGGACCTCCCAGCATTTTGACATCTAAATCCTTGACGTGGAGCAATTCTGAACCGAGCTCAAAAACCAGACTTTTGCATGCCCAATAGAGATGAAATCATGAAAACATACGTGCATGTCAAAGGCAACACGCTGAACATGATTAAATGTCAAGAACTAGGACTTACTAATCCTCCCTACACCACATCCCATGCCAGAAACTACCCTGCAAAATTCAGCAGTAGTTAAAGGCTTTCCGCAGCCAGCATTCCTAGAGGCTGGAATAAACCTTTAGGCCCTGCAATACAGGAGCTTCTCTACACAGAGCGCATCTCAGTTACTGCTTCCCTTAACAGCAGTTACTGTTATACAGAAATGCTAATCCTGGGAAGTCCTCTGCAAAAACCATAATCCCAAAGGGGTTCTTGACGGGGAATTCAGATCCCCCTAAAACTAATGAGCCTGGTAGAGCGAGGAGCGATTGAGATTTTTCTTCTTTGTATTTTGAAGCATAAAAGCGTCAGTTTGAACACAAAACATTAATTGTTTAAAGCAGATTACTGGCCATCTGCAGGAAGGCGGCACAAAGAGAAAAAAAAGGTGCATTAGAGAAAGGTTTCGTTTATGTATTAAGAGCCGGGATAGTTTGGTCTCTCAAAGGCAAAATTGAGCTTTAGAGGATATCAAGATGGCTTATTAGCAGGACTTACTGCAAATGTTATTTATATTGCGCGATCCTAACCCACTCTGGTAAATGCACAGCTTAGCGATCATAGCTGTAGCTCTGTGCACGCACGTACAAAGTATCTGCGTTTTTTCATGCAAAAACCGCAAACACCGGTGTGTACGTACCGGCTTAAAACAAACCAAACCAGTCAGCAACAAACAAATATTAAAAGCACTCTACCTTTGAGTCATAATCTTATAGGCATCTGGCAGGTAACAGCGGATATTCTCCATCTGAGCGGGGTCGGAGTCGCAGATTTTATCGTCGGTCCTCCCGTAGTTGGCGCTTTCGATCATGATGACGTCCGTGCCCGGGCAGCGAAGCTCGATGGGGTAGCTCTCGCAGGACAGCTCCCGTCGGACCACAGCCATGGGCACCGGGGCTCGGCTGAACGCTGCAAGGATTAACACACAAACACGGCAAACGTTGACTTTCAGCGCCGAGATTAGGATTAAAAGCCGAACGGGGTTTAATATCTTTTTTTTTTTCTCCCCTCCGTACGTATGGCTCGGGACAGCTTTTTTACCCTTGAGATGTGGCCTGCAGAAGCCAGTGCTGATCTCAGATGCATTAGCTGTGCAGAGAAATTGCTTTTGCCCCCACCTATATGATTTCCCATCTGAGAAAAAGCTAATGAGCCCTTTCCTCAAGGACTTAGAAATCCCCTATTGAAAGACTTAAGTAACAACTACGGTTGCTGCTATTACCCCTACTTGCCAGGTGAAGAACTAGTTGGCTTTGATACGTAAAAAATCACAGCCCGGCGTTGCACCCAAATGACCGGGGCAAACTCCCTGGCAGCTGCAAAGCCAAACGCCAGGGTCCCACCTGCTCTGCAAGATTGCATCTATCCAGGTGCAACAGCATCCGCATCGCCCCGAGTCCTCTCCTCGGTCCTCCGACCGCCTCCGTCTAAGCGCCTTCGCTACAGCCTGCGGCACGCTGGGGGCTGCCCGGCAGCTTCTGGCAACCGTCCCAAAGTTTCAGGCACAGCAGTGATATTTTCCATGGAAAGGTCAACATATATATATAGGAAGCCGGGT
The DNA here is from genome assembly GCF_028389875.1 of Rhea pennata. Taxonomy (NCBI): domain Eukaryota; kingdom Metazoa; phylum Chordata; class Aves; order Rheiformes; family Rheidae; genus Rhea; species Rhea pennata. The sequence goes on along the minus strand of NC_084666.1, from coordinate 80,171,232 downwards.
AGCTCAAGCTTCAGCCGCAGCTTTGCATCAGATCTGCCCGGACGGTCGATACTGCTCCGTAATCGGGTAGTTAATTTAAAGAGCCTTCAGAAATCTTACCAATTTTAAAAGAAATCTGGGCTACATTGTGGAAAAAGAAAAAAAACCCACAAAACCCTTTAGGATGCCTTGCAAACAAAGCCCTCAAGCATCAGTAAACAAACGCATATGACAACAAGCAGTAACACTTCCCATCTCTGTAGCCTCTTAGATCTGAGTGTTTTTGAGCAGCCTGACGCACGCGCACGTGAATTAATCCCCCAAATACCCACGGGCAGCAGCTACGCGGTGCCCTTTCCGCGCCCGGATCGCTCAGGAAATCCGCAGCGGAGCCGGGAAACTCGGGACACGCTGGCCACGAGCGGACGCAGAAGCCGACTCCTTCCCTTCCTCGCTCCATCGGGACGCGAACTCGGCGCAAAGGTCCCCCCGCTCTAGGGCTGACGTGCCACGCTGGTCTCATTCTGTGCTGCATCAGCACCAACTGCAAAACTCAAGGGTGAACCCTGAGTTTTTATCTATGTGGCAGCCACAGAGACGTTTTAACCTCAGCTTTGACAGACTCAGGGGCCACCCAACAGCAAGTATCTTCGAACAACGGGCTTCCCCCTACAAAAACCATCCTCCCCCTTCAGAACTTCTCCCCAAAATCCACCTTCCAAAGCACTGCTGCTGGCTCCACGTAAACTTTCACATGGGACGCACGCTCCAAATTTCCTTCTAGAAATAATAGCAAAAGAAAAATATGACCTTTCTTTAGATACCCCAGAGTTGCCTTTTCTCTGCCACCGTTTGCTCTGCTTTCGGAGTTGCTGTCATATCCGTAGACCATCACAGTGGGAAAGACGCATCACTAATATTAATTTACCTCTGCAATCCCTACTAGGGTAGGGAAGTCAAACCTCTAACCTGTACCCTTCCCAAAGTACGCTTTTGCTATCAACTCCTACGCCTGACCTGTTTTTTGCACCAACAAATTTCTATTATTGAAGAAAGTGGGCATTAAAAGCACAAAGATAAGGGGAACCCTATTTAAAACCACGGAAATTAATGGAGGGGACATTTACTCCTGGAAACCCCGGTGCAGCAATCCTCCGCATCTGCGGTTCATCCCCCCGCTCCCCTGAGTTGCCGTAAATAAGATGTTAGGAGCTGCTATCAGCAATATGGTTTTATTAAAATAGAGGTTTCTGAGGGCTGAGATAGTGTCCTAATCTCACAGTAACTCTGTCAACAACGACGCAGCACTTGAAGCTCCTGGTAGAGGATTTTTACAGTGAAATATGAAAATACAGAGATTTAGCAAAAGCTCTTAACCACGTTTCTGTTCCAGATGCAAGGGTACGTTTCTTATGCCCTCTATACATGCAAGACATTTTATGGCAGTGATCTACTAAAACTGCATGAATGTCAATGCCTGGCACAGTACCTCCAGAAAACCAACTCGTGTTTTCCTTCCCTTTAAGGGGTAACACAAAAAAATGCAGGCCTTACCGGGTACCTGGCCAGGCGCAAACACTTCTGGATGCAGCTTTCTACAACGCAGAAGTTGAACTTTGTTTCTCAAGTAATCACCCAAACACTTGCCATCAGAAAGAGAGACAACTTTTGTGCACGGACTCCTCATTGCACTATCACAAATTCAAGGGATCCCTCAAGTCAACGGCTCTAAGGCATAAAATAAATGCAGTACCGTGGGTGGATTTTGTTTGCATCAAGTGTTAGGAAGAACCAAATATTTTATTACGGTATGGTAGCAGAAAGCAACGGTGTTCTCTCCATCCAGTTGTCTATTGAACAAGTTGCTCTGCATGGGTCTCTTCTACCCCGATTCCTGCAGTAAATGCTCCAAACAGAGCAGAGGCTCGTTGTTCATCTCCTCCTAAGCTCAATCGTTGATGCTGGGTCCCTATACGATCTCCTTACATCAGCATTTTTGCTGGTTTTCCTGTAAGGAGCAAAGTTATTTTATTTTATTTCGCTCTGGAGTAAGATGCATCAAAGTCTAACTGTGCGCTACAGAACGCGACTGTATTAATTCATGAGTACACTTCTCTGAGCAGCTCCCTGTCTTCGCAGGCTCTACCCCACACTGAGCTCCTTATTTCATCTCCTGAATAAGCGACCTAATCGTTGGCTGGAAGTCAAGAGGAGCCGCCGGCCGCTCACCGCCACGAAAACCAGGTGCCTTTCTCCAGGACCCCGCGCGCGCGCGGGCATCGATCTAAACGCAGACGGCAGGACTTGAAAACATTTTTGGAAAACGCCCTCTGGAGCGATTTAAACGCCTGCCAGCTCGAGCCTCGCAAGCGCGGCCGCTCGGCGGAAACCCCGCAGCCCCGAGCTTACGCAGGGCAAAGCGAGCGCGGAGGGTGAGACCCAAACAGAGCACGGCCGCGGTTTTTATCAGGGCAGTTCAGGACTTCTTTGTCTCCGCTAATTTCAGGAGCTGGAAAATTAAGTAAGTGATCAAAATCTTGTGTTTTTTTTTTTTTTCCTCCCCCTCTTGCTTCTGACCTCAGAACATAATTGCCTCTTGCCATGCCTGCAGGGCACGGGCTTGTAGTTATCACTGTGTGCTTAATCAAATGCTGAAATAGCCTTTAAATTACATGTCCTTTTGGCTGCTAGAGACTTGTTGAGCTCCGTTACATTTCGAAGCATGACGGTAGCGGATGTCCTTTTTAAACAGAACGGGTGGGATGATGTTTGTAATTAGGTTTTATATGCAAATTTCCCAGGAAAAGGATGTTCTGGCTCACAATTTCCAGAGTGAAATTAAAGCGCACATTTAAGGGCGCTGAAATAAAAAAGCTGGTAGCGCAGAGATCATTATTCTCACAAGCGCCGCGCAGGATTTGCTCTGCCCAGCTAAATACCTGACTTAACCGTTCCCAAACGCAAACGTAGCACGCGGAGGGATGAGGTTTCCCACCGGCACGGAGGGACGCTTCGGCGTCCATAATTTCACAACGCTTAGTATTCCCACAGTTGGTCTCAACTCCGCTGAAAAAAGTAAAACCAAAACCCAAAACACCCTCTTACCCTGAGGGCAGCTTGGGTATGGGCACGTGCTGAAATCCCCTTCGAGCCAAGACGCTTTATCACGGAGACCGTCGCTCCGTGAACGGGAGCCCGCGTCTAAGCAATTTTCCAAACCAAGGTCTCCCACTTTTCCAAATCAGGGTCTCCTCCTTTTCCGATTAAGGCAAAGTCTCGTTACCGCCTTCATTTGCGGCGTGTAAACACGACTCAATGCTTCTTCTCTGCCTCCCTTTCCCTTAATCCAAACTCCAGCTGGCTTTTGATCGCAAGAACAATATTAGCAGCAAACAAAAGCTCAGACTCAAGGCACTGGCAACAGGCATTTACCCAATTTACACTGCCCCACATTCTCCAATTTTAATTGCTCACAAATATTAACTTGGTTCTGAGAAGCTTAAAAATGTCGGTTGTTCCACAGCTCTTGAAAAACTTGCGGTTAGAATACAAACACGGACAGAAGGTACGGACATAGAGAGCTCTCGCCATCCCGCGTCTCTACACACACCGACAGCCCGCTAAGCAGCAAACAGCTCTGCATCTTTTCTCACGGGAGAGGGTGGAAGAGCCTTTCTTCCGCTCTCAGACAGCAGAAGGGTCAGCGGCGCGTCCTACGGACGCCGGCCGGTGCCAAGCTCTTGCAGCAAACGTTTGCAACATCCGTATCGAGCTTCTCTCCCCTTACTCCCCCAAATCCTGCTCAGGGTACAGGGAAGCCTTTCTCACACCACCTTAGCTCTCCCTGCAGGGAAGAGGAGAAGAGATATCAACAGATGTTGGGCAAAGGCGGATGGTGGGAAATCGCCAGAGAGGAAAGAACTGGGAAAGGGATGAATTTGCAAGCAGATGCCACCTCAGCAATCAGCCAGGTGCGAGAAGACACCTAAGGATGGATGTTCACAACAGAAATGGGTGACAACGCTCAGCGTACAGAGAAAAGGAGGAGATAACAGGATAGAGAGCAAGAGCATGGAAACCAGATGGCAGCTATGAATGCAGGTGTCCCACAGTGGGAACTGGAAGATAAAGAGGGGAACTGGCAAGAAACAAGATAGCCCACAGAGGTGGGACACCGAAAAGCAAACTTGATCTCCAGGAGAAGGCAACATTCCTGCTGAAGGGTTCTGAGATAGAAAACCAACAAGGAAGGAGATAATAGCAGGGCTCTGTTCTCTTCCTGCCTCTCCAGTAGTGCTGAGCAGCTTAGTTTCACCTTCGTGTCAATCAGGGCTCTGGGACTCCTGGCCATTCTGTCATTAGTGAGTGATGGGAGATGCTTCAAGAATTGCAGAAGACATTTCTTTTGATGTGCCATCTTCAGCAAATCCTCCCGCTCACAGAGATGAATACTCCTCTCACAGCTAATATTTACACCTGAGCACAGTGCAAGGAAAGGTACCACCAAGGCTCACCCTCTCCCTTCCACATCCTACCTACCAGGTCCCCACTATTGAAGTAGGGAAGCCCTGCTCCCCCCACCACTCCTGCAGCCCTCCACATCCCACCTCCAGCCCATGCTCGTCAGCTGCTGGCCCTGTGCCCACGCTGGTGCTGGCTGGACCATTCGACGAGGTGGTTCAACTCAGTAGTCCACCAAGAAACTAAGCCACCAGGAACGAACAAACAAACAAACAAACAAAGAGTTTCCGCTAGGTTGCTGAGTTGAGTTAGCTCACAAAACGATTGCTGAGGTCACAGGAAGGTTGCAAAAATAATTTAGAAAGAAGAAAGGCTGTTCAAAAAAATACACGCCAACCTACCTTCAGTCATAAGTCAGAAGCATAGTTCCAGCCTGAGCTAAATGTCACTTAAATGAATTTAATTCAAGCAGAAACAACATGTTGAGAACAACAGACAAGCTCCTGTGCCGTCTCCCAGGGCAAGCTCCCAACGCACGTTTGTCAATACTTAAGCCCCATCATGAGAAAAAGCCACCTCCAAACATCTTCCATTGCAGTGGACCATCTCCACTGTTACAGAGGAGTCATCGACATACAGCGACCGCTCTTTAAATTCAGAGACTTCCTTAATACAAATTAACTTTCCAGCATAGAAAAGCTCTTTACTGCTAGGGAGACCTTCTGCGGTCAAAGTCCTGCACTGCAGCACCTAAGACTTGCAACCAACTCGCTCTGTTAAATTCTCCCTCCAGCCTTACAAGGATATTACCCCAAATAGGGGGGTATCAGGTCCTGGTCCCTAATATATAGGCATTAATATTTCCTTTACTCAGGATGTTAAATTCTGGGCAACAGGGACCGCCTCTTCTTACAGATCCGTATAGCACAGATCACACTGGGGCCTTCGGCGAGGCCAAACATACCTCAGCCTGGTGCATTTCTTGCCCGCTCAACGCAAAGCTGGGCAAGCAATAAATGCTGCAATAACCCCCCTACCTGCCTCCAATACGCAGGGAAGCTTTTGCTTTGACATTGCTGCACAACCTTGAAGTCTCAGATTTAATGCAGCACAAATTAATTGCGGTGAAGTGAGGGGAAATTGGGTAATAACAAAATTCGCCCCATTT